>NC_134038.1:114105401-115470401 GCF_965140245.1 Athene noctua | reverse complement strand
AAAGCAAAACGAATTCGTTGACTACTTCCCATTGGCAGGAAATTCCTTCAGCCATCTCCAGGAGAGCAGGGCTGTATCATGTGTAACGGTTACTTGGGGAGACAAATGCCATCACTCCAACCATTACCCTGTTCCTCCTTCTTCCCCCAGATTTTATTGCTGAGCTGGGGGTGAGCTGTCCCACCTGTGTCCCCTCCCAACTTCTTGTACTCCCCAGTGTTATAAACTATTGTAACTAATTTGCTGAGATAAGCAAGGTGGGTACTGTAATAAACTATTGTAACTAATATGATAGGTTGGGCAGGGAGGGTATGATACACTTGAAAGATCTGTTAATGTTAAACCATAAAAATGTAAAGTGTGCCATTCGGATTGGAACAATGTAACCGTGTCTCAGAAACCCCACCTAGAGCTAATGTGCAACTGCTGTTTGAAGAAAAGCCCGCCAAAAAGACGAGATCATGAGGCTTTTAAATGATCCAATAGGAGAAAAGCGCGCCAAGAGACCAAGGCTTCGAGACTTTCGAAAGACCCAATAGGAGGAGGACACTCACCCAAGCAACTCAAATGACCAATGGAAAAGAGCAGGAAAACTATCTGATGGGAGGAGATTAGTTAAAGATGATGGCACAAGAGTATAAAAAAACGCCACTTTTTGGAACTCAGTGTGCATGTGGCAGAGCTGTGGCTCTCCGCACACCCAGCGCTGCTTTGCCTATTGCTTCCCACCCTAAATCGACTGAACCCAAATAAAACTATATATTTTTATAAAAATTGGCTTTGTCTGATTATAACACCAGCCACCTCGCTGGCAGGGCAGCACGAGAAGCAAAGAAGCGCTTGATGCTGTCTAAGCATTTCTCAGCAATAGCTAAAACATCAGTCTATTATCAACACTGTTCTCAGCACAAATCAAAAACACAGCCCGTACAAGCTACTATGAAGAAAATTAACTCTATCCCAGGCAAAAGCCCTTCTTTCTGGGCTCAACTTCACTTCCAACTATTCTACCTCCTCCATTGCAGCCAGTTCATCCTATGTTTTCTCTGCTGCTCCTTATTCCTCACTGTTCCCCTACTCCATTGTGAGGTGTCATCCATGGGAAACAGTCCTTCATGAACTTTTCCAGTGTTGGTCCTTTCCATGAGGTGTAGTCTTTCAGGAATGGACTTCTCCAGCCTGGGTTCCCCACGGTGTGAGAGACTGAAATGTCCCATGGCTGTCTCAAAGCTTGCTTGTGTCTGTGCAGACCTCCAAGAGAAGCTGCTGCGGCCTGTGAACTGGTCTGGGGGATGCTGCACAGAGAAGCAGGAGTGTATTGAAGGATGCACTCTCCACTTCTTGGCGGTTGCATTGTCCGGACTCTTTACATAAGCCTCAAAGGGGCAGACATGGACTGAGCTGGCCCCATCCTGGAGCCGTTTGTGGCTCTGTTGTGTAAGCCAGACCCCATGCATGCATTGTTAATGAACTGATAAGAGGCAAACTTTCTGCCCTTGACGCAGGACGCAACAAAACCTGTTGGACCAGAGAAAAAAAAAAAAAAAACAAAAAACTAAAGGCTAGTAGATATGCTGATCAGCTGGTACAATGAACTTAAAAAGGCAGCAGAAAATCTTACTCTTTGTGCATCTACCATCAAAGCCAGATCTGTGTGCATCCACCATTGAAGCCAGATCCGTGTGCACCCACCACCGAAGAACTGAAGACTGAGGACCAACGGGACACAGCTGGATCCATGGTGGTGGCTATTCGTGCAGTCCTATCCCACATACTTGTTTTATTTCTGCCTTTTCCTTCTATTCTGTCCTATCACTACCCCTCTTCACTTTTTCAACAATAAAAACTTATTTTGGGTGTATGGCATTTGACCTCGTTTGTGTCTTAATCTTGCTCTTGGGATCGTATTGAAACCTCCCCCAACATTGGATTGGGACACATGGTGTCACAGGTCCTGCAGGGAGCCTGCTCTGGCATGGAGTCTCCATGGGTTCCAGTTTCCTTCAAGGCACATCCACCTCTTCCAGCATGGGGTCCTCCAAGGGCTGCACATGGATATCTGTTCCATCATGGACCACTATGGGCTGCAGGGAGACAACTGTCACAGCCCAATTTCTCAGGACAATGACTCATACTCAACAATTCCCACATCAGGATTAAGGAGAAATGACACCAAGGATTCTTCGACTCACAGACCTCAATTTTTATTTGCTCACAACAGATAGCTGGCATGAAACTCTATCAATAATCTTTGCAACCTCTGCAAAAGGCATTAAACTTACACCGACGAGTGGCATATCTTGTAACACACCCTGATAAACCTTTGAAATGCTGGGGTTTCAACCTCAAGCCCCAAATTAAGGTTGCCATATGGGTGATTCCCACAGCCCTTCACAAAGGGGGGGTGAGTTTCCCTTTAGGCTTCCCTCCAGGGTGCAGCCAGCCTGGCAGGGAGAGCCATTGGGTAAATGAGCCCCAGGTGTCCCACATTAAGTAACCAAAGGTCAGGGGTCCCACTAAGGGGTAAAAGCTGGGACCACTTGCAGGCAGGGGCAGTGTCTGTCTGTGAGGTGGATGCACTGTGCAGAGTTTCCTTTTGGGGCAGGACCTTCCTGGGACTAGGCTCCAGTCAGGTCTGGCTTTTGTAAATGTGGACTGTGTAGAGATTCAGTGTGTGGCTTCCTTGGTCTTACGTGCTTGGCTTGTTGTCTCCTGTCCCTTCTATTGGAAACTGCATTTCATCATTTATTCCACCCATTGTTGGTTGTATGGTGGTGTTGTTGGGGTCAGTGGGATTGATGTTGATTATACATAATCTGACTTGTTTTTACCCCCAGCACTCATCCATGTACTGACCCTTTTGTATCGAATACAATTTGGTTATTGGTTCATCTTTATGCTGTCTGTGTCCTTTATGCTAGGTCTAATAATTGGTGAAACATCCTTAAACATGCCCAAGCAAGCCTTGCCTCATATGTGGGCAATACAGAATAAGAATGGGAGCAGAAAGGAGGAAAAGAGAGTGAAAGACAAAAAAGGAAGATTTTATCGATCCAGGTTCCACTGTTGTACCAGCCAGCCTAGGGCTCCAGTTCTGAAGAGGTGCAGCCACCCAGGTCTTTGACTTTTCTCCTTTTACAATTACCTGCCCCTCCTCTGGTTGGGCACTTGGACTCACTAGGCTAATTAGGCATTGTGTGCAGTTTATGCTTCTAGAATTCTCCTTTCATTTGGTACATGTGCATTTTGTACCTTTTAGATTCTTCTGGAAATGAGTCAGTGGGCTTGGGGGTCATTAGGGAGTCATTCTGCATTTCTTGGAGGTGTGTCTGTTGTTTGACCTTTCCTTTTGGCATATGAGTTGTGAAAACAGCTTCTCTATTGGCTCTTCAGAGTAACTCAAGACAGGGAAGTTCAACCTCTAAAAAGTGTGGTTCCACCTCCACAGGACTCCCTTCTCTTGACATGTCTTCCTGCTATTACTTTCACAGCCCTGTCATTTCCATAGAATCTATTTCCTTTGCCAAAGTTCTTTATCAGATGGTTGAGACATTCATTAGACCATCACAACAAGATGTGTCACTATGGTCTTTGCCACAAGCTGCAGGGAAATCTCTTCATCAACACCTGAAGCATCTCCTATTAACAAAGTCTGAGCCGCAACAGCAGCATACCTGTCACTTTAGAAGCAATTCCAATAAGCTAAAAAGATATTAAACAAAAGTTAAGGACATAAAACGAAGCACTTCATATGATTTATCAAATGATCAGTGGCTACCTAACTAGTTGATCCCTGGAAGAATTCTGTAATATGATAAACTGTAAGACCTTTTTTCTTTAAATGGAAGTATAAGGAGATGAAAGGTATACCCTCTCAGTAAGTTTTATTTGTTGCTTGCTTTCTTTGGTGTTTTATAATTTTCCTTGTTGGCCACAGCTTTGTCTAAGCAGTTTTATTCCTGTGTAAGGGAAGTATTACTAAATTCAAAGCTTGGCATAACTTGCTTGAGGGAAACCCTGCTTAGTGCATATGTCTTGTACAGCACATCAAAGATCTCAGCTCCTCAAATACCCTAGGGGGAATCCTGGACAGGAAAATGCCAGTTTGCCCGTAGGTAGACTTCAGTTTCTACATCACATGTCACAAAAGCAAAATTCAGAGTTCATGAGAGCTTCAGTTTTCCTTGCTTAGTTCAGTAGCTTTTGGGAAGTATAAGAAAGATCAGAATACACCACCAAAATATGTTAAAATGAGAAGTAATATATTTCCCAAACTACTGGTGGTCATCTAAAGATCTAGCAAGTACTTTGTAGACAGTTTTGGTTGTCCATGTATCTATCTGTAACTGCAGTGCAAATTTCTGTATTATGATATATCTAGTACTCAAATTCAGTTCAGTAAAACACTTATTCTTTATTTTTCCACATGCCATAGCAAAATCCAGGAAAGGTGCATAACTAGCACATTTTACAGGTAAGGACTGAGTTTTAATTTTTAAATTAACACAGACCCTGATTGTATAATTATAAATTCTATAAAGAAAAAGACATTAATATATTCTCTGAAACTTCAGAGACATAAAACTTTTCATTTACTACATTCATATGTACAAAATAGGATAAGATATATAAAGAAGAACCTTGTTTATGAAGGTAATAGAGTACAGCATATATGATGTGTTGTGTTCCTGGAAACTTAATTAAGTGAAAGGAAACCCCAGGTTGATATGTAGGAGGTGACATGTAAATCACTCTATGTGTGAAACAGCTAAGATAATTAAGATGTCTTTAATTTCGCATCCAAAGCTGTAAAATGTTAAATCCTCACAACTCACACTAAAATTAAAAATCTGATTTTACTAACTACTGAAAATCTTTAGTTGTAATTTGTATAACTTCTGAGGATCATAGATACATATGTATGCTGGCTAAATAGTAGAATGGTATTGACATAATTAGGGTGACACACATCCTTTATTTTAAGGAACCATCTCTTGTTTCATGAGTAAAGGCATACTGAATCTCTGAAACCACTGAGAATAAATTAAGCATAGCAACTATTAATCTAAGACTGTTTAAAGCATAGAACTCTGCCTGAAGAAATCTAGTATTTTAATAAAAAATCACAAAGCTCAAAAAAGAAAATGTCTTCTAAATCGCAAGATGAAACATATATGAGACTTTCCCTATGCAAATATATTATCTAAACCTGGGAAATGCCATGTGAGGAAGAACACTTACAGAAAAGGGCGTTAATGAATGAGCAAATAAATGGTTGCTGATGTCTGCCACTTCATTTGAAGGTACAGGTTTGGTGTTTGTTGTGTGCGGTAAAATGTGGCAGGAGCTCAGATCTGTCTGTAGGTGTCTCTGTCCTACATTGACATCTTATCAGAGCTTTGTGGACGTGTTCATCCCAATTCGGCAGACTGAAAAGGGCAGGCCAGCACTGCTGCAGAAATTGGAGCAGGAGGTTTTTGGTGACAGAACTGGAGAAACAGGTTTCTTTTTTGCTTAGTTCTTTCCAGAGAAGTGAAAGTGTCTTGCAGTTCCTTCACTAAAACTGTTGCTTGAACACTGAAGGACATGAACACACCAAGGCAAAGATCAGATTATACCATTCTACAGAGGTACTTTTTAAACAACTGAATAGTCTGTATTTGTTGAAAGTTATTTCCTTCCACAAACCACTGGTTGAGAAACAGTTCTTCTGTATCTGAACATAGGCATAGTATGTCTGTATTCCACAGCTGCAAGAATAAAATGTCCTAAATTCCTTTTGGAATTTTTTATATTATTGTTGTTGTGGTGGTTTTTTTCAAATACAACACAATTTTAATTTTTTCTAGAATAACACTATATTTATCACAAAACTGCAACTTTCCTATATATTCTTATTTTCCTGTTTTTATGAAGAGTAAAAATTACTTCATCTGTACAATTATCATAGGTTAACAAAGGTTGTAGAGAATAGCATTTGGGTACTAGCATTTGTTTATATATGAGATGTAGCTCCGAGGCTAAACTGAGGCATAGTCTTGTATTAAATACTTTTAAGTAGTCATATTTTCTTGTACACATTCACCACAATAGGAAATATGCAGGTAAAATTCCATCAACTCAAAATAGAGCCTCAGGAAACATGGCATTGATATTTTCTAGATTTAATGGATAATTGATATAGATGTTAAAGAGCAATATTGGATAAACTTTATGAAAAATGCTGAAATGAAGCTCATTGTAATAATTCTAATCCATCTAAGAATTAATCTGATGTTCATATTTTGATATGAATATGCAGAAAACAATATGGCTGCTGTGCAAACTTCTATACCATGGTATTGCCATTCATATGAACTGCTATGCTGTGACAACAAATTAAATACTATGGTTTTACAACATTTACTTGCAAGTAAAATGATATATCTTGGTGGGGATAAGACTGTGTATTGTCAGGAATGTCAGGCGTTTTTCTCTGCTTACAGTTCTGCTTCTTTCCAAGGAAATATTAAAAGCCTTCAACCAGTTATTCATTAAGACATACTTGAGAAAGGAGTTTGGCTTCTTGACTGTTTTCAAGACAACACTGGAACTGTGTTAGAAATATTTGAAATGTAGCAAGTGTATATCAAAGGATGAACTGAACTTTGATGTGCAATAATTTGCAGCTGTTAAAGACAATGCTGGTTTTGGCATGAATTATTCCCTACTTCTAGCTAACTGTCTGGCACATACACTACCAAATGCATTACAATGGACTTTTTATAGTCATCATTTGATCTTGAAGGTTGGATAAAACACAGTTTTAAACATGTTTTCTATATCTGTCAGCAGAATTTCCAAGTTTGCAGAGATCTCATTTTTCTGACTTTAAATACATGGAAATGTAGAGGGTGGTCTTCTCACATATTTATATATCATAACCATTTCAGCTACAAGGTATAACATTTTCCAGTTATAAGAAGTAGAAAACTAATTAAAGTTCCCTAAATGTACCTGTAAATAAAATATTTTTGTATTTCCATCCAAGAGAGATGCTCACTCTACATATAATGCAAATGTGGAATATTTTATATTAACCATATTCTACAGTGTTTCAATAGAAATCCTGTCGTGCTGTTTTGCTGTTTCCTTTTGTCTATTTCTTCTCAAATGGGTTTTCACTTGCTATAGAACAAGTATAGTGCAACTGGTCTGTGACAGTAATTTAATATTGCATTGTACATGACTTTCTCAGTCATTAGCTAAAATGACAGCAAAAGTAAATAAACTAACTTCTTAACTCAAAGAATCACTGGAAAAGTCAAAACAGCATCTGCTTAGACTGCCTTACCCTGACAGAATATACTGATCCATTCCAGTTGTCCATTTTCCTTAAGAATTCTTTATGAATATAAATCTTCATGGTATCAAACTTCTGTCACCTTGGATTTCAAAAGATTTTCTGTTGCCTTGACAGAATAGTTACACAGTCCACAGGTTTTTATGTGCCATTTCAAACATATTCCTTTTATTATATTAGAATTCAACCAACCAGTTTAGATGCTATATATGGGACATAATTTTATAGGATAAGTTGTTGGCAACACTTCCAGCTATATGGGATAGGATCCTTTGCCTACTGAATCAGTTATTTCTTGAAAATTATCAAAAGAATTATTTGTAACTCCTCTGAAGCTTGTTGCAAAAATTTGTTTTCACCAGAGTAAAGCAGATACTAGAGATCAAAGAAAAAAGAATGATATAGCCGCTCCGTGTTTATCAAAGCAATTGGACAAGGCTAAGAGTAAAACCCTGACATCACACTTTATTATGTGCTCGAAGGAAAATAGAGAGGTGCAATTCATCCCACTGAAGTGGAAAGGCGCTTATTAGCATCACTATGTTTTAGCTACATTTTCAACTTATAATTATCAAGTGATAATTTTCACAACTCTTTACTAGATGAGAATATTAGGTACTGGTAAGACATAATAGTAGTCCTCTGTATTCTTGCATTTATTGTACTGATACTTCAATTATTTCTGATGAATATAACAATTTTTGCTTAAATCCTGAAATAATAAAATTAAATTACTGAAAATAAGAACTTTTACTATCTTTTGTCACTTTGGTTTTATTTTCTTACTAGGCTTATATGCAAGCATTATTGAAATAGGGACCAATAAAAGAAATGGCTTGTTTTACAGCACCTTACCAACCTTAACTCTCCGTGTTTAATATAGCTTTACAAGTACCATAGAGTTCATACATGTTTAAGGCAAACAAGGGCCATTTGAACATGTCTTTATTGCTAAACACACATTTAAATGAGCTAGTGGGTTGAAGTAGCATTTCCATAGATCATGAAACAAGCGATCCTGTGCATTTTACCCACCCTTTCAGTGTGTCCTTAAAGGTGCTCAGTAGGGGGTATACTAGGACATTTGGTAACTTCATCATATAGCTCCTCATGGAAAATGTAGGTCATATATTCATTTCCCATTTTTGCCCAAAGTTTTTTGCAGAAGTAGTTCATAGGCCACTTATTTAGGTCTGATCTTCAACAGGAATATGCAGGTTTTCCACTAGAGCAGAGCTGGAAAGACTTTAATGATGCTTCGAGGTCTGACATTCTGCCAAAAATGCCCTAAAATGTAATGAACACTAAGCTATGGGACACCTTTCATCTACACTCTCCAAAACATTTTTCTAGCAATAGTTACATCTTTTTCACCATTCTTATAAAATCTCTAGATTATGACTGATATAAGTGCATAGAGCCCAAAGTGCAAATTAATCATTATTATTCTGGAGTTATATTTCTCTAACAATGTACACAGTAGCTGTATTTATTGGTGTGATGTATGAGATGACTGAGAAAGTGTGAGTTTGTTATTGCTTCATTGTCCTTCAAGGGAAATGTTTTTCAGCTGTGTTCAGTAACATAAAGATTAACAAAATTTGCCACTTGATATCTGGACAAGGTAAAGCAAAATAACTTCCCAATGAGCACACAACCTGTTTCTTACTCACCACTTCAGTGCACCTGGAGATGGAAGAAGTTTATTGGATCTATTCCGTATCGGTCACCATCAAACATATATGCGCTTTGGGAGAAATGGGGTAGAATTAAAAACCTCCCTAACATAATGTTCCCTTGATTTTTAGAGAGTACTACCAACCTTAATCTCACTGGCTATTTACTGCTTTGTTCTCTGGATTTTCAAAGTGGCAACTGTAAGAAGTAATGAAAAAGTGTTCTTCTTTTCCCCCCACCCAGACTCCTTTCTTTCCTTGTTTATCACAAGTGACATAAAGATTTCTTATGCTGGAGGAACAAAGCAGCATGGTTGAGGCAAAGAGACTAAATTTTTTTGATGGAAGCTGTGCCATACCATCTAGTCTTGCTATCTGTCATAAACCTTCTCAACATTCCTTATCAAATGTTTATCTACTCTGCGGGAAGTCATGCTTTATCAGAGCACAGTTGCTTCTATCAAAGCTACCAGAACTCAAAATACCTTCTTTTTCCCATGAACGCTTTCTGCCACCCACCAGATTTGCCAGCGTTCCCAGCACAGATTTATCTACGCAGAGTTGCCTTGTTCTCTTGTAAAGGGACAATAGCTCTCTCTGAGTTCTGACATCCTAATGGCTACCAGTTGGGCCTTTTTTCTACATTTCACGGGAAATTTTCACACCTCTGAGTGTGCCATTTTTCAGCTGAATTTGACTTATAGTTCACAGATGGAGAGAGACTCCTGATAAAAACTCTCTTTAGAAGACAGTGCAAGAAAACACATTTCTGCATTGTGACAGGTTAATATTCTACACATTGATTTGTTCGTAGCTTTCAGGGTGTGATGCCAAAGCCTTTAATAAATTGGAGTCAACTTCTTTGAGAGTATTATAAGGGAGTATAGTCTTACTAGAAAGAAAAGGAAATGACAAAGTTTTTTATGATAGAGTCTCCTCTGTGAATAGAATGTAGCAATTAGCCTTATTACTACATTCGCAACTCAGATCTCAAAGGGTACTAGTTCATAACCATTATAAAACATACAACATTGTGGCTATCTAATTTTTTAAAAAAAAATTAATCAGCAAAAAACTTCTGCGTATTAATTAATCACTACTCACACAAACTGCTATATTTAATAGAAAATGTCCCAGAAATACAATCTTTATTTCTCACTCCTTATCTTTATAACATCAAGGGGGTCAAAAGCACAACTCAAGCCTGTCAAAACTAAAGGCTCACTTTACAAGGTGGAACTATGACATTAAAAGTAAATACAAAGAAATATAAAATATAGGGAAGTTTCTTCAGAAAATTGGAACAAGGTCCTGAGCAGAAATATAATACATATAAGTTAATAGCACACAAAATACCCTTCTGGGAACTTTGTCAATACTTTTTATTTTCATTTGTACTCAGAGCTGAGATTGTTCAAAGGGTGATTGTTTGGACTATACCACTACCAATGCAAACATGCAAACCCCTGTTTTTCTCTTTTTTTTTTTTTTTTGCTAGCAGCCAGCATCCCAATTGTACCCTGTCTGTCTCCAGCATGAAACTACAGATTTCCTGGTTGTCTCAGTGTGCAGACACTTCTACTCTTTACTGATCATTACAGTCAAGCAGCTCCAGACCAGTCTCATTCCCTCAGTGCCTGTGTTCTCACTGATGAACTTAACAAGAAAATAAAACCATTATCATATAACACTGACTCTTGTTAAATCACTTCACGTGGTCTAAAAGGTATGGTTGCCACCGCTCCTATCACACCTACTTAACTGCACAATAGATGGTGCATCTAGTGATGCACCATTTCTGAAGTTATACAGATATTTTCTTTTACATCAATATACAAGGAAATGTCTGGAAAGATCTTTTAAGTATGGAGCTAGATTTTGGCAATTATGAACCTGAGTTTTTGGCTTGGAAGCAACCTCTCAAAATCAGCTGGACAACCGCTAATCACAGATTTTCAGATTGGGCACAATGATGAGGACTCTGAATGTGATTAAAAGAATTTATACAAGAGGCAGGGTCTGTGGGGTTTTTAATGGGGAAATTTCCTTCTCACCAAGAGAAGCAAAGGAAAGCTGAACTTATTTGAATCACTCAGCTTGTGTGCATGTGCACACTCTTCACACGCTAGTGAATATATTGTAAGAGAAATAAGGTGATGATTTTCTTATGCTTGTGTGAAGTCATTTTCCAAAATTACATTTTTACAGATATGAAACTTTTACATTCTTTCTCAATAACAGTGCTATTATTATTAGTTCAGTAATAGGTATCTAGTCATGTGGAAAATCTCTACTAGTGAACACTTTCAAAAATTAATTTTATTTTTTGCTTTGCTATCTGGATATCTTTCTGCTGCACCTTTAAATGTAATTTTCCCATTCCATTTTGATTGTTTCTATTCAGTGCTATGGCTTCATTGTTTCAGTGGGCATCAAGTTATTATGAGGCTTAAATTTAATAAATTTTTTATGATAGCTTGCATAGCAGTAACTCGTCAAATAAATTTTACCGTCTTCTTGTCTATGGGAAGTTGCTGCAAAGTATCTGGGAACACTTTACTTATTTTCTGTAATAAATGAAACTCTTCAAATTACTTTCTGGGGAATGCTGGAGTCTGAGGTTTACTGGAGAGCACTGAATTTAGAAATTCTAATTCATCTTTTCTGCATTTCATCTATAGAGTTCTTTGGTGCAGATGGCCAACTCAAGAACAAAACACTTGCCTGGACTATAAACTGGAAGATATTTCAGGAGTCAATCTATTTTGTTGTTTTACTATGTTCTTCCTATGGTCACCTAGGATGGATATTTGTCTAAACTGCTCTGGAAAATGCCCTAAGACTAGTTAATTTTTTTTCCATCGTTTCATTGCTTTAACAGCTAGAAAGATCTACCCTTCTATTCTTCACCAAAATGATGTTCAACTTTTCTTCTTAACAGGCATAGAGACTATGAAACATAAGGTTATTCTATATGAATACAGGTGTTATCAAAGACAGTTATGCTATCATTGACAAGAACCACAAAGCCCAATCACAGCAGTTCACTGTGTTTGTCCTTGTAGTTTGTCCAGCTGCAAATTAAAAATAAGTAAGTTTAAAGTAATGCTAGGTTAATGCAACTGGATTATTCATCATCATGTGCAATTATCTTATGGACTCTACATCTTCTGTGGTCATGCTACCTGTTTTGGAAACAAAAGAATGAACACTGGTTTGATGAGGAGTTCAATATTGTTAGCTATGCCAAATCAAGATAAGGGGACACAAAATCCTGGCTGATATCTAAGACCAAACAAATAGTGAAATAAAATTTTTGCCTCAATTAGTCAGAATGCCTTGGGTTTTAGTGGTGACAATGAATATGATGTGTCTGTCTCCCTCCCATCCCTGTCCTGATGGTAGTCATATGTCTTTCCCCTCCACCCTCCTCCAGGCAGCACCCAGGAGCAGGGAGGAGGCCAGGCCCTTCCTGTGAGCAGTGCAATGCTGAGGATGCTGGCTGGTAGCATTTCTGCAATCTAGCATTCACTAGCTGCAAGTATGTTTCTTGCTAATCACTAGCTCATCAAGAAGTTTCCCTAATCAAACCAAAGATCTGAAATAATATTTTTCTTAGGGAAATAGTTGGAATCCACTGCTCTTAGTTTTCATTCTAATTTGTAGATTGCTATCCAACGTATTACATAATATTTTAAAAATAATCACAAGGGGGCCCATCAACAAAATGTCCTAAATCAGTAAGTTTGAAATGCCCAATTCCAGTTTGACTCACTCAGAATTAATGAAAGCCTTTAATGCCTCTATTTAAGATCAAGAGTAATTTGCATCAGTAAGAGAAAAAGGTGTATTATCCTTAACTACTAGCTTGTTCATCATCACGCAAAACATGTCATGAATGACAGCTGGTTTTTTTAAATTTCTCACTAACAAAATTTTAGACTCAGTGTAGCAGCTTCTGCTTAGCCTGCAGTGTTTTCTAAATCCCTGAAACTCTTTTAGATTCATGGAGCTGGAGATCTGAATTCAAATACTACCTAAATAAAACAGAGGGGAAATATAATAATAATAAAAATATTTAAATATGCTTTGAATTTTGGGGAAAATCTGTAATCCATATTAATGATCGAATCTTATTAAATAATGAAGTGACTTTTTTAAAGACTTAGTAAATATTTATACCATATGTTTATCTTTTAATCAGCTTCAGTGTATTAGCACAGCAGCATCGAAACTGCAGTGATGAATGAAATCTGAAGTTTCCTTTCACTAAGCAATGGTTGTAATTACTATAACAGTATTTTAGTACCCTTTGGTTATGAAAGTCTTTTTGTTAAAAGGACATATGTCCCTTTTTTCCTTTTTTCCTTTTTTTTTTTTTTTTTTTTTTTTTTTAATAGAATCATAGAAAGGCTTGGGTTGGAAGGGACCTTAAAGATCATCTAGTCCCAACCCCCCTGCCATGGGCAGGGACACCTTCCACTAGCCCAGGTTGCTCAAAGCCCCGTCCAACCTGGCCTTGAACACTGCCAGGGAGGGGGCAGCCACAGCCTCTCTGGGCAGCCTGTGCCAGTGTCTCATCACCCTCACAGAATTTCTTCTTAATATCTAATCTAAATCTACCCTTTTTCAGTTTAAAACTGTTACCCCTCATTCTATCCCTACACTCCCTGATAAAGAGCCCCTCCCCATCTTTCCTGTAGGCCCCCTTTAAGTACTGGCTACAAGGTCTGTCAGGACCCTTCTCTTCTCCAGGCTGAACAACCCCAACTCTCTCAGCCTGTCGTCACGCAGAAGGTCCTCCAGTCATCTTCGTGACATCATCTGTACCCACTTGAGCAGGTCCACGTCCTTCTTATATTGGGTGCCCCAGAGACAAACACAGTACTCCAGGTGGGGTCTCACAAGAGTGGAGTAGAGGGGGAGAATCAGCCTGCTGGCCACATTTCTCTTGATGCAGCCCAAGATACAGTTGGCTTTCTGGGCTGTGAGTGCATATTGCTGGCTCATAGTCAGTTTTCCATCCACTGATACCCCCAAGTCCTTCTCTGAAGGACTGCTCTCAACCCACTCATCACCCAGCCTGTATTTGTGTTTGGGATTGCCTCAGCCCATGTGCAGGACCTTGCATTTGGCCTGTTGGAGGTTTGCACCTCTCAAGCCTGTCCAGGTCCCTCTGGATGGCCCATCCCTTCCCTCCAGCATGTTGACTGCACCATGCACCTTGGTGTCATTGGCAAACCTGCTGAGGGTGCACTCAGTCCCACTGTCCATTTCACCGACAAAAATGTTAAACAGCGCTGGTCCCAACACTGACACCTGAGTAATGCCACTTGTCACTGCATTTTATCCCTTTTATATAATTTTCAGAAAGGATATTTTAATGTATTTCAAAAATAACTTTGTGAACTAAGTACAGTGCCCCTACTTAGCTAAGGTATGTGACTTTTCATAATGTGAGGTGTTTTTCCCCTAAACCTAACCAGATCTTTCCCATTCATACATCTTCTTTTTCATACATCTTTAGATACACAGAATCTTTCTGAGGATTTTAGGAGATCTTAATGTGATAATTTGATTTTATTTTTTTTTTTTAATTCAGTAACAAGTCACAAGTTGAAGGAAGAAAAAGGTTAGGACTTTCATGCAGAGTGCTGCTAAAAATCCAGATTTTAAAAATGCATCAGTGGGAACATTCTCTAGTTAACAAAAGCAAGGTAAAGGGTAAAAGTGAGTATTTCCATCTAATGCATTAGTCTGAAGGATAAGAACAACACATATTTTGGTGTGTTGGATTGAAAATCATCTAATTTAAAGAAGTATCTCCATCAAAATTAAATCACATAAGCATAATTGCTGTAGTATGGCTGGGAAACCCTTTGATGAACACCCAGTTAGACTTCATGCCTCAGTCCTGGAAATCTTAAATCATTCATCTCTCACTTTTCGGACTTCAGCCCAGCAAGGCAAACAGCTTTCAACAGGAGCTACCTATTCAGTGTAGTATTAGGGAAAATGCTCAAGTCCAACCATGTTCAACAAAACTCAGAAGCATATGTTAAACTGCCAAGGAGACATTAACATATGTCAGAAAAATGCCTTGATGAATATGGATGAACTGTTGTAGATTGGGTGACAGCTGTCCAGTATAAAAAACTTTAAAGACCATGTGTAAGTGAGCTCCTGTGAGGTGATGATCACCTCCACATTTCAGTGGGAGATCGGGGTATTCAGCAGAGTGGCAGTTCACGTCCATGAATCCTATTTCTCTCAGAAAGGCAGCTATGTTTGACAGCCTTGTCTACCTTCCACAGCTTTCCCAACCTGGAGACTTTACAGCTCATAGGTGTGGGATGGTTTTCTTCACTGTAAGAAGAAATGTGCAAATCATATCTCAGGAACAAAGTGCTCGCCTGAACTGATGTTTATTTATGTTTATTTGACACTCTTTTTATGCTGTTTTATGTTTTATGCTTAAGGACTTTTGCACTTTAGATCTTTAATAAAATCTGGTTTGTGTGGTTTGTAATGTTCAACCCTAAGAAACATGAATTCTTATTTCATCATTTCACCATTGATACACAATACCTTTTGGTAATCCATGGTAAGAGTCTTCCTTGATTTAAGTAGCCTGTGTCAAGGGCATGGCAAATAGCTGCCTGTTCGGTATAGACCACCTAATGGAGCTTTTAGAGCTAGTCAACATTTTCATTTAAGTTACACCAGGATATTGTACATGTACCTCACACAGTGAGCTTTGTTAGAAAGCTGCAGGGATTCAATGAACCTAACATTACACAATCTGTCTCTGCAGAAAATTTTAATACTGGGAGTCTAGGCTGCTTTTATGTTTGCTCTGTTTAGCTTGGGTTTTTATATACATTAAACAAGACAGAGAGCCAAATTCATTCCTCCTACAACACAGTCTTAGTCAATCTATTCAAGGGATGAACTGACTCACTGAGGTCAATTGATTTTCTTCTACAGAAAAGTATATATCTCAACCTTGGAAACATTTCTATGTATAAAAGGGGAGTGAGACTAATTATGCAACCCACTTTAAAATCTTTCTCTACACCTTCTGCTTTAGCCTTTAAAACTATATGACGTAAATTTGCCATAATTCATAAAACTGGTTAAATATCAATGTCGGTGTTTATAATGATGAAAGTTAAAATCTGAGAAATTCATCATGCAATGCTAAGAGTTTGCAGAAGCTAGGATTGTTAAGGTCTAGGCAGCTCACAGCAGTTTCACTATAGAGAAGCAATTTTTTCTCAGATGTGCTTTCTATGTTTTTTTAGTCAAAGTGTGTTCCTACTGTCTTCATTCATTCTGTCAGAATTCATTTTTAAATCTAGGCCATCATCAAAACATGGGCCTTTTCCTGAACACATTGCAAAAGATGCAGAGGTCTTCCTCCTGTTACTTTCGACTCTAGAGATGAGAGGAGGAGGAGGAGGGAAGTGTTCAGCCACAGAAGGAAGACTGGAACTGGTTATCTTCAGCACAGAATGATCTTTTAGCTGTTCCCATTTTTTTTTTACAGTGCTGCAATCCTTGTGAGTCTGTTCCTGAAAAAAAAAAAATGCCACGCAGAAAATCTGTAGAGAACTCAGGTAGTCTGGGACAACTAGAGCTGTAGAAGTAATTATTTAAAGCATTAGTTGCCCTTTTCAAACCTTACTTCAAAAAAATATTGTAATTTTATAGGTCTTCAAAAATTATTTGGCAGCTTATGTTCAGATATTAACATTAATTCCTTTACAATGGCTGCAGATCCAGGCTCAGCATAACTCCAGTAAAGGTTTACAGAGGCTTTACGGTGGGATATAAAGAAATGCTTTATTCCAAGATGCATGTTGGGTCCATTGCAAAGGAAGAACCAGAGGAAACCTCAATGTTAGTTAAACACACAATATCGGCTACACAATTTGATAGCACCTTGTGTCCTTAAAGAAAACTTCTGTATTGAGCCAACACTGCTTTATTCTGATTTCAGGGTGTAGGTTTTTTGTGTGTTGGGTTTTTTTTTTGTTGTTTTGGGGGTTGTTTTTTGGGTTTTGTTTGTTGGGTTTTTTTTGGTTGGTTGTTTTTTTTAAATAAGGCAATATTCTGTAGTCTAATTGGTTATTTTTAGATCAGATTTATCCAGCTACTAACTTCATTACATAAATTCTGAACCTGTGATTGATATCTAGCATTTGCTCTAATTATAGCAACACCCTCCTGAAATAAAATATAAGGTCAAGTTTAATAGAATTTATGTAGCATCAGTTCAACAACTTCTGTATGCGTCGTACTCCACTGCATAGACTTACCTAGAGCACAATGACATTACACACTGCCACAGCTGTAAGGAATAATACAAAAGCTCATTGATTTCCTGCTATTCTTAATAAGCTTTAGAGAACTCAAAGCATCATAATTGTTCCAAAAGAGCAGCCAAAGAATGACTTGTGTCACCAAGGCACAGGTTAACAGGTAGAGAATGTGTAAAACTTGTGCATTTATTATACATAGTGTAAGAACAAGGAGAAGAGTATTTATTTGCCACCTCCTTGGTTGATATTAAAAGGAGATTTCAGATACTCATGGAAAAGTAACATTTTTTATTTTGTTGAGCTGCAGAAAATAATACATATTAGTGTGTGGGAACTGTCTTTGAACACTTCTGGAAAGAGTTTTGCAATATCGAGGTTGTGTCAGTGGTGTGTTCTTTCCTTCTCCTTCTGAAAAACATGGGGATACCCTGTGCTGCTTCTGCACTCTTTTAACAGGACTGCTTTCTTGTAACTATCCCTGAAGAAAGGCATGCCAACCCCAAGATGTTTTATCATCTGCCTGTTTTTCATTACTAACTTATCAAAGGGAACAGTTTAGCTCTGTGGTGCTAATATACACACATATACATGTTTTATAGATACTTTGAAATATTGCTTAGTTATTTATATGTTCCTCATATATATGTGAAGAAAGAGAATGCTAGAAAGAGTTTGCAATGTTCCACACTTTTTACACTGATAATTTAGATAACAATTCTGGATTCTGGCACATTTTCATAATAGCACAGTTTAAGAATTTATTATACATTGCCTGGGCTGCAGCAACACTGTCTTTGTGCATTCTCAACCTATAGTGAGACTGAATTAATTTTCCTTGGTTTAGTTTTAGAAATACAATTAAAGTCATGGTTCATTATCTTGCTTGTGCTGTGGACAATGCATACCTATGTACATGTAACACAGTGAATTAACAATTGTTATAGCTCTACTCACAAACACATACATGTTTCATGGGTTCCATTATCACACCCTGGACTGCTGATTCTTTTCCCAAATTATAGGATCAACATCTTAAATTAAAGCCTTCCTTAACCACCCACCAGACAGTGCAGTCATGTAACATGGCTCCATTCACTGATATACAGCAGAACTTGCATGTGGACAGAGGAAGGACATCTTTCACCATTCAGTTCAGCTCACCTGCTATCCTGAAGAACATACTCTCTAATTCAGAAACTTGAAGAACTCTATTTAAAAGCAGTTCCCCTATTTTGTTTACTCTATTCCTATTGGAAGGCTGTTGCTGGGATTTTTTTTTTCTAACTTCCAGCTTAAATCCATTTATACCAGTCCTTAACCACACAGGTATTGTCAGTGCTGTTGAAAAAAATAATTTTATCAATTATTCCTTGCAGGAGTTTAATCCCTTCATGTAGAATTTAATCCCTTTATGCAGCTGTAGGCAGCATATCCCCTCCATTTAGTGAAGATAAACAAGGAATACATCTTTTCATTTCTTCCAAAGAGTTATGAGCTCCTGGCTGGTCCCCCACCAGCTGCATGCCAAGTGCCAGCACTGTGCCAGCCACTTGTCGGGAAACTCAGGGCCACCACCAGTGAGTTTCTGCCTTGGACACCCTGGTTTGCTCACTGACCTCATTGATGCTCCTTAGGCTTCTCCTACCTCTGTAGTGACATTTCTGAGAGCAGCAGTTCAGCCTAGAGTAAAATAGTCAAAAAACTGCTACCACAGGTAAGCAAACATAATCCTTCACAGGATAATTCTAAAATATATTAGCTCACAATAAAGTCTTCATGTTATATAGCCCGAATCTGTGCTGTTGCCAAAAACTGTGCAGATTGTATTGAAAAAATCTTAAGTCTGATTCAGATACCAATTATGGCATTCCTATTTTGATTTAGGGGTATTAAAAAGTTATTAAAAGTTCAAGACAACTTTGATCAAACTTGTGCTTGATTCATTAACATTTGTTCTGCTGCTGAGGGAAAGAAAGGAGCTCTTTTGAATTACTGTGTAAGTAGATTTTCATTGAATTGCCTGCCTTAGAATGTGCTGATTTTGGGGTGAGATTTAACTGCACTATCTATTATGCCCAAGACAGGAACCATTTAGAGTCTCATCCTCCATCTGTAAAAGAATTGTCCTCTCTTACACATTTATGATTTAACTGATGTGGTAGAGGAATTTTAATCCATAAAATAGGCAATATACATGACTCCGTACAAATGGTAACCTTCTTTCCAGTAAGACAAGATAGGTTTTGCACTTATCAGAAACATTTAAATCTGTTTAAAATGATCTATATTACTTCTAATAGCTTTTCTTTTCCTGATCACAGTTTAGTTGTTCTTGATTTTGTTTCATCTTCCTTACAACTGTTAAAATGTATGTCTTATGACATGCATTTTCAAAATTTGTGCTCTACCTGAAATAAATGTGAATGCTTTCAAATAGAAATAATGTGTTTTCAAGTCCCCAATTTGTGTTTAAAAAGTATTTCTAATTTAAGCTATTTGTATTTTCATTTAGCTAAAGCTATTTTAGACCATTCTGATATGAAAAGCAAGATTTCAGCCCATATAAAATAAATCAGAATTCAAGGCCATGAATAAGTTCTTTGCTGAATCAAGCCTCAATTACTAGACCATTACTGTAATATCATGATGCTGCATCACAATCTTTTACAAACCCATCATAGTTGCTTCCAAACATCTGTGCTTAAATTCTGAATATTACATATCTTTAAAACATGGTGAGAAATTAGTTTGTGTTTCAATCAGATTATAAAAATTAATAATACAGTAATTAGATTATTTACACAAATAAAACAAAAAGCAAACTACTAAGAACATTCTGCCTTTTAGTAGATGACCTCAGATACTTGTTAGCACTTTCTGAAACTTTAAAAGAATGTGAAAGGCTAGATGGAGGCTATCAGTGCTTCCACAGGTCACACAAACTTTCTTTTGTAAGGTTGGTCAAGTTCAATAATGAAGAGTGGACTCATGGAGAGATACTGAGGGACCATTCAGTATTTCTATTTCATAAAATAAGGAACACATTTAAGTTTATAATTTTACAAAGTTATGCATGATGGACCAATGCTAGATTTTCTCCTTTTACCTGGGAGGACATCTGCTGAAAATGGCAGAAAATAAGAAAGATATGTGAATGAATCACAAAGGGTTTGGGGAACTAATACTATGCCCCTCTGAAAAAGGCAAGTGGATATAGGAGGCAAGGTGTTCTACATAAAGATCAATAACTAGTAATGTTATGGTAAGAAACCTTGGTAAAGCCTTTATAAAAAAATACTATCTACAGAACCAATAACTTCACACAGTTGTTTGTGTGTGCAAATGAAAGTACACAAACTCATGTGCATATACACACATGGAGAGAATATTAGATATAAATTAAAAATAGGATATTTCTCCTTTTTTTGCTTTGTCCTGAGGCTTGCCATAGAAAAGAAAATGGAAAATTTAGATGAAAACAGAAATTAAAGCACATCTGTGAAATATTTTCTCTTACAATGAGTACTAAGTATTTCTAGAGTATTATTTAATCTTTAAAAAATATATCTTATTTAATCTTAAAAAAAAAATAAAGTCTGAAAGTATTTTTAATAAAGATGCTTCACTTAAACCGACATTTTTGAAGATATATATTTTAGAATAGGTTTATTTTTGGACCTCGATATTATGTTGTGCAGTTTACATAATGATGAATGCATAGAGGTACAACATGTCCATTTTGCAATTTTGTTTTCTCGGAATGTGAGTTTCTTCTATGTCTGCACTGTAATTGCACAAGTGTAATTATTGCAGGCATATCTTATAAGTTAAGCTTATTGCAGGAATCTGTTTTTTAAAAAGAAAAAAAAAAAAAAAATAAGACCTCCTCTAAAACCCTGAGCTGCTTTTTCTGCCCTTCTCCAGTGTGGGCTCCGGTGCCATCTGGGAAAGGAATGAGGGATTGAGAGGGGCACAAGTCATTCTTTTGGCCAAGAAGAACCATTGGATTGTGACAAGCCATCTTGCCTGTTTTCCAGGTTGACAAGGGAGATTGTGCATGACTAAAAGGTTTATCATAATAAAGCAAAACAACAGAACAAGAGAAAAAGAGAGGACTGTTGCTTATGAAAATGGGAGCTGCAATATTGTCTTGAAATAAATTATACAGGGTGATAGTCTCATTAGGCACATTGTACAATATCCCCAACAGATTTGCTTTAGCTAACACCTTTTGATCAAAGATAGAGCCATTTCAAAATAATGTAATTTGCTATAGATTCAACCTTTTAGAACTAGAAAAGGCTTTTGATCATCTTTGTTTTGTCTTGCTTTAAACCCCAAAGGTTTCAGTTTACGCTTCAATTTATCGTGGAAGTAGAGAGAAAGGGATCTATCTGGTTTTATACTGCTGCATCAATAAAAGCAGAAAATATGATATTTCTGATTCGGGGATAGCATTCTGCTTCCATCGAAATCTCTGGCATTGGATTTCAAGGGAGAAGAATCAAGTCCCTAATGGACTGAAAGCAAAACACCTCTTTATCAGGAATGTTTTATTTAATGTTCACAGAAGTCTCATTATATGATCAAGGGAACAGCACACTTTTTTCATTCCTTGCTTCCATCTGCACCTCTCTTTCTTGTGAGATTCTAGGAGTTAGACCAAGAGCTCAAAGACAAAACAACAAAAGATCTGAATGGAAGTAAATATTGCATAGGAAAGTTTTTTCTCAATGTGAATAGCCTTGAAAGAATCAGTCCCAAAATATTTGTTAAATAAATGTAAGGTGAGAAAAGTAATGGCGAAACAAAGATGTTGTAGGGAATGAGCTGACCTATGGCATGGGGAAAGTTATAAACCCATAAGTAGATGAGTAGACCTTCAGCTGCTGAAAACCAGTGTAAGTCCTTATAAGTTGGAGAGCTCATGCAGTAATTAAAAGGAAGCACAATGTTTTCATGCATATAACCCAAATTCCAGGGATCTCACTGCACTTTACAAGTACACAGCTTAAAAAAAATTATGCCAGACAACCTGCACTATTCAATATCCTCCTCAAAGCAAGAGAGTGAGGCAGCAGTCTCAGGGTCAATATGGCAGAAAGAAGGGAACTCTCTAAGGAATCAAGAAGCGATGGGTTGAAGATAAAAGGACTTTAGACAGGGATATTCTGAAATAATCTTCCCTCTTTCTTCATGCCCATATAGTCTGCCCTATTTCACAGTCATAGGGCTCATCTGTTTTCCTGAGACAATTTTCCATATATGAATAGAGACCTGATTTTTCATGAGTCTCAGTTCAGTGGATTTCATTTGAACCATACACTTGGTTGGAGTGACCCTTTATTTCATGCTAACCTTAGTTTGCAATGGCAAAAAACCAT
This sequence comes from Athene noctua, assembly GCF_965140245.1. Lineage (NCBI taxonomy): Eukaryota > Metazoa > Chordata > Aves > Strigiformes > Strigidae > Athene > Athene noctua. The sequence continues at coordinate 115,447,675 of NC_134038.1, read as the reverse complement.
CTTCCCCAACCACTCTTTTTGACAATCATTTTATTCAAAAGAAGGGAAAAGCTATACTGTTTCTCTTGGCCAAATAATATTAACGATAATGTGTTAATTTTGAAAAATGAATTAAACTCACCTTCAAATTATACCCATTTGAAAGAATTCTAGTGCTGCTGCTGCTAGAAATATTTCTTGCTATTTGATGGGATGAGGAGAGAAAAAGGAAAGTAATTCTTCAATGTTTAACATGTAATTTGTAAACAGGCTAAATTGCTTGTATTTTGTCTTCCCGTTTCATAATTCTTCTGCATTTGTATTCAAAGACAACTCTTCAATGCCTTTCCAGGGGTAAGATTTTGTCTTAAAATATTAATAAGAGAAAAACACATATTCCAAAGGAAGGTGCTGGTAACTTTACATCACTTCTCATATAACAATTTAATGAAACCATTTGTTAATAATATTAAAATGAGAACAATCAAACCCAATGATAACTGAAAATGGCCTCAAGCAGAGCTCAAATATTGATTCAGTGGGAAGTTATATGCTCTTCATTATTAAATCTTTCGACAGCAGCTGAAAACACTTACTGCTTTGGTAAATTAGCCAGGGCAGGATAGGCATGACCAAATAAACCCCTGGAAAAAAAACAAAACAAAACAAAACAAACCCCAACTTGCTTCATATAATGAACTATAATTTAAATAAAATATGTGTCCTTTTACTATTTTATTGTATTAAGAATGTATTCTTCTGACTAAGAGAAGTCTAAATCAAAAATTCTAACCTTTAAAGGTCCCTTTCCCAAAGGCAAGCTTGGGTTTCTCAGTTGATCTACATTATAACAAGCTTGGCAGAAGATCTGTTTGCACTGGCAGAGAATTATTGATATTTTTTGCTAACTTTTATTTGAGCTATGTCAGAATAACTGATTCTTTGCTGGCATACATATTGTTAACAAAGAGTTTTGCAGAAAGGTGATCCTGCTTTTATACTAACAGAATTTTAAAGTGAAAACTGGACTACTGCACTGTACTGCACTGCAAGCTCTGTGCACTTTTTCACCTCAAAGGAGATGTGAATGAGACTAAATGCAAGCAATCATTCTGAAGATAAATGGAGTATAATACATTCATAAATTCATGTTCTTCTTACAACTTAGACTATGTCTGAGAAACAGAATTTCTCATCCCAATTTTTTGTTTGTTTTCTTCTTTAGTTTTCTTTTTCAAATGTCCTACTGAACCCTTGTAAAGTCTTGGCTTGTATGAATCTCTCAAAGCAAGGAGTTGCACAAGAAAAATTTAATGTGATGTGAAACAGAATTGATGTTTCATTAGTTTGTATTTCTCATATTTCTATTTCAATGTATATTCTTTTCTATTATTGTTATAAGAAAAGATCACACCATTTCTAACTGTATTTCCTACACTATCGATTACTTTGTGTATCTTCATCCCAGTTCCCCTTTCTAGTCTTCTGTGCAAAGCACACAAGGCAGATCAGACAGTTTTTCTTTACATCGGCTTTTCTAAAGCACTCATGGGAAATTATTGTTGGCCATTTCCGACAGCAGTCATTTCTGCCACAGTCTTACGAACTCCTTTAGTGAATAACATTGTTCACAAATTTTACAGAGGAAGAAATGAACAACCATGTTTCCAAACCAGTTTCCATCAGTTCTTTGATTAAAACTAAAGTCTATAGTCCTTTCAGTTTATTAAATGGTATTCATGTTTCAATATCTTCCTACAGTAAATCCACTCAGTAATTTTCTTGAGAAACAGAACAGAAACATGAACATAGAGAGGCTATTTACATACTGTGCATTAAATATTGAACACACTCTTATTTACTTTGTCAGTTTGATTAAACTGTGGCTGTCATCTCTCTGCTAGACAGAAAACTCTGGCATCCTAATTTGAAAAATATGCTCATCATAAGTGGACAAATAGTGTTTCTCCCTAAATCATTTAGAGTCAGATACTTAGAGCCCAGAGCTGATGTAGTGAATGTTTGCAATCATCCTCAGATGTCTGTTCTTTTATGGGAAAGGTGTTGTTAAATGGAAAAAAACAAAACAAAACAAAACAAACCAACCAACCAAACAAACAAAAACAACCAAAAAAAAAAAAAAACACAAAAAAACAAAAACACACACAGAACAGTGCTAGGTTCTACTGAGGAAATAAAATTGATGGGCTCCCTGGCATGCTGTATCTAAAGACTTGAAGAAATAGGGGCAGCAGCAACAGACTGATTTCAAAATGTATGTTAAATACTAATTTGTGTCAGGATATTTTATCTCCTTCTTCTCCTGCTTCCCATAATCTTTTTTTCACAGCATGCTCACACAGCAGAAGATAATAATTAAGCTACTGTGCATTGTCTGTCACTGGCACACTTTAGAAAATAGTGAAATAAGACTAGAACAGCCAAAATTAACTTTTAGAAACTCAAGTATTTTCATTAGTTTTCTGTGAATTTAGGTAATTTACAAGGTGACATTTTATTAAGGCTGAACAGAGAAGAGTAGTTTTTCTTTTACAAAGGATTCAGAAGTTTTGAAATTTGTTTTTTCCCAACTTGAAAGTTTTTTTGTTGTTTTTTTTTTTTTTCTGTGAAAAGGAAATATGATATTAAAGATATGTATTTTAAATGAACCATTCTGATCATTTAAAAATAATTTGTAATATATTGAAAGAAAGCCAGAGACCCTCAGCAGAGAAGTTTACCAGCTTGTGTCCTCAGAACTTCTCAGACTGCATTATTTTTAACTCAGGTGGACTGCTCCAAGAGATAGATGTTAGAAGTCCTGGGATTCCCAGCTGAGCCTAAGTTTTTTTCTGGAAAAATATCTCAGAATAATAAATCATGGAAATCCAGGGAGGAAAAGAACAGTGTACTTGAGAAGAGGTGAAATAGGCTAATTGGCTTTTTGATTATCTCCCAAAAAGAGTATTGTCAGCATTTATTTCTCCCTTTCAGACAGGGATTTTGGTGGGAAGCCCACATCTGTCTGGGGAAGAGGAACAGTGTCCTTCCTGATAGGCTGTTGTCAAGCTAAAAGCATTAATATTACTTTTGCTGGTGGTAGTACTGGGTGTCCCTAGGGTGCATCCCAGTTTTTAGAGCCCACAGGCAAGATTCTGCAGTGTTCCAACAGGTTCACAGCATTTGTTTCAAATTGTGGTTGAAATTCAATAGTCTATAGCGAACATGTTTCAACAAATTAAAATTTCAATTACAAACTTAATTTTTTTCCAGTCTCCTCTGCAAATTCTATCTTTTCTCTATCTTTTCATACATAGTAATCCACAATAATGCTGATTCCTCAAAAATATGTTTACATACTTTTTTCACTGTATGCCACATAAAAAAGCAGTTAGCAAAGTCTTCACTCCTGGAATAGTTAATCCAATATTTGAACACCTCCATGTATATATTTAAAACAAATCTCTAAGGAAGAAATATACTTTTGTTTCACAGACAACAAACTGAAGCACAAAAAATAACATGTTCGTACTCATATAAATCTTACTGAAAATTAATTCTAAGAATGATTTTTAACCTTTTATTGCTTAACAATCTGATATGTAAATCATCCTCATTTTGTAATGCCATAGAAAATTGTAGGATTAAATTAAAGGGTGCTCAGAATATTCAGAAACTGTGGGTTAGATTATCAAATAGCTTTTGGAGTTTTGGCATGGTTTCCCTGTTCTGAACTAAGAGAAATAGCTCTATAGTCTCTTAACACCATCACACAGTATTCTGTAAGGTTATTTTACAATCACTCAATACCAGAAGGAAAGGTTGACATCTAGGATTTCAAAATGAAATGAGCCTTTGAAAAGAAATATTTGAACCATGGGAGTGAGTTAGTGTTGTGGATGCTTTTTCTGGTTTCTAGGATGATAGACATTTGCTTGTATTTGGTGCTTAGTACTGGAGAAGACAGGATGAAGATGGAGGGTGAGTAGTTTAGGCTGTACTGGGGAAACGATGCTTGTAACGTTTTCTAAGAAAACAAAACGTGTTGTTCTGTAGGGACCTGAAATACAGACAGTTTCCCCTTGCGTGTAGCAGTAGGTATTGACACCAGTTTGAGCTGTTATAATACCATGATGTAAAAGATTTATCTGGGCCTTGATTGCAGTGTGTGAGCACAGAAGCATCTTCTTTTGTTTCTCCTTTTCTCTTCATAGCTCATTTGTAAGTATTATAGATAATCACCAAACAAGATGCCAAACTCTTAGCTCATTGTCTGTGTTCATTGTTCCATAATTATATATGAAAGCTAAACTCATAGTTAGAGACTGCATTACTCTGTTATCAGCACAACAAAACACAGAAGGAAGATTTATAACATGCACGGTTTTACAAATTACCTATACATTAAAGGAAGTAGAAATAGCTTATAGTGGGACTAGGTATTAAACATACAGCTATTCTTTCATAGCTAGATTCTCATACGGGGCTATCCACCATAGTTCAAAGCCACCATCCATCAGTGCATTAGTTACTTTCACATTTGTCATATGTTCATGCTCTTTCTTTCTCTCATGAGAAAGTATAAGTAGTGCATGTTTTGCTTCTGTATTTTAATTGCCTTAGGGAAAGAATCTGCCGTAGATACAAAAACATTTGACTTCATCTTTCTCCAACTGTTATTGGAAAAGAAACTATCATGTTTATACAATACAGGACAGACTTGGCAACTGTTACATAGATGGTGCCTTCCCACAGATCATACAGTGCCTCAGTCTATTAATGACCTAAACTCCATGCAGCAGTGCCCTTGGAAAACTTCTGTTGCTAGCAAATGTTGAATCAGAAACACTCTCAAAACAAATCTGGTGCGGATTAACTTAATTATCTAAAACTTCTAAGAGGTTGGGGATTTGCAATGAAGTATTTACAAAAGCCGGAAAACCAAGAACTAAGTAAAAAATGAACACATCTTCCAATCTGAGCAATGAGCAAGTCTTGATCATTCAAGTCTCATGTATGTAAGGCTATCAAAGACATTAACATAATACATATTACAGGCTGACATAGGCTGATTTACTTTTTACCATAGTCAGTAAAAAGTACCAGGGTCAAAACCTATTTCCCTGAAATTAAGGAGAGTTTTTATATTTAATTTAATGGTCATGAACATTCTCTTCCAGTCTCCACAACACTGCTCATAGCCTTCAATTCAATGCCTATGACATTTCCATTGATTTTAACAAAAATACTTTTTCCATTTTATTAATAAACTAAAATATGTCCCTATATCAAATAACTCCCCAGTTTCTATGCTGCATGTTTATGTTGTCTAAGCCTATATATATGTTGTAATGTATCATTGCCTCTCTCTATACAGCTGGCGATGCCTGGAGACACAGTATGCTAAAACAAGTTGGAGCTCCAGTTTCAGCATAACATGGACAGACTGTGGGACATCTTCCCAGCTAAAATTTATGCCATGAATGAGGACATAACTGGCACAGAGAAGGTAAGTAAGGAAATGTATTTCCCTTACTTCTAGTATAATGAGAAGCAGTATAATGACAAACAAAAGAGAAGTATCATTATTGTATCCATCTGGGATGTGCAACCAAAAGACAGACCTCTCAGTTTAAACAGGTACTCATCAGTTGATGTGATACAATCAGATGACTTTTTTTTTTTTTCCTTGTGAAAACACTACAATTGCCATACTTTAAGATGTGTGATCTGTGTCTCAATACCTATCTTTCCTCAAAAGTGTTAGTCTCTGAAAATAAGTTAAAAAAAAAAAAATCGGCAAGATCAGGTTATCGGGCTCTCATAATCCTTATCAAATTCTGAGTAAATAGTTGCAAATAAAAGCAGTGGGGAAAAGTAAGTTAAATTTATAGAATCAGAAGCAAGAAAATTATTAAGGAGAGGTATTTGGAATAAACCTTTAATTGTAATGCTTTACTCCATAACCTATGCTTAAGTAAAATCATGGGACAGAGAGGCAGGTTAACCTACAGAAAAATAAAATAACCAGCGGTTTGGAGAATGTTGTGTTGGGCCTATTTGGACCACTTGGGGTTTTTCTGTATTGTGGAGGTGACTAATGGGTTGGTTGTCTCTCTGTCTGAACAGTATTTCATGGAAGAAAAAGAGGGTTTTGCAATATGTGCATTTTCTGAATTGGCCTCTATCATGCACTTTAATTCTGACTGTATTTCTCTAACAGTCATGCCCTATCTTTGTGAATGACAAAGGCCATTAGTTGAACAACAATAACAATTCATTATCATAATTAAGACTATTTAATATGTCAAACTTTCCTAATAGATCTAATTAACATATCATTTTACATTCCTTGAAAATTCACAGTATCCCTCCAGCATGAGGTAGCTGACCTGACCAAAAGATGGAGAAGGATTTCCTGATGTTAATTTTTGAATAGATCCAAAAATAATCTTAATAACGCATTTCATCTCTCACTGTTCATTCATTAGCACTGCTTTTCTCTCCTCTGTTTTGTGCCACCTTCTTTTGGAACAATGGGGAAGTAAGAAATCAATACTCTGCCCTGGAGAGTAGAGTATTTCTTCTTATCCACTAGGATTTGTACATTACATAGAAATCTATTGCATGCTTCCTTCTCCCAAACAGCAAGAGACACAGTTCTAACCTCATCATTATGAATTTTTCATGTGTAAAACATCATAATGTGTCCAAGTGCAAGGTCCTGCACATGGGCTGGGGCAATTCCAAGCACAAATACAGGCTGGGCAATGAGTGGGTTGAGAGCAGCCCTGCGGAGAAGGACTTGGGGGTAGTGGAGGGAAAACTGACTATGAGCCAGCAATGGGAGTTCACAGCCCAGAAAGCCAACTGTATCCTGGGCTGCACCAAGAGAAGTGTGACCAGCAGATCAAGAGAGGTGATTCTGCCCTTCTACTCTGCTCTCATGAGACCCCACCTGGAGTTCTGTGTCCAGCTCTGGAGTCCTCAGTGCAGGAAATACATCGACCTGTTGGAGTGGGTCCAAAGGAGGGGCACAAAAATGATCAGAGGGATGTAACACCTCTCCTATGGCTGAGAGGGTTGAGGGTTGTTCAACTTGGATAAGAGAAGGCTCTAGGGAGACCTTATAGAAGCTTTTCAATCTTAAAGGGGTTTTATAAGAAAGATGGCCTAAAACATTTTTGCAGGGCCTGTTGCAATAGAACAAGTGGTAATGGTTTTGAACTAAAACTAGATCTAGACTAGATGTAAGGAAGAAATTTTTTACAACTAGGGTGGTGAAACTCTGGAACAAGCTGCCCAGAGAGGTGGTAGATGGCCCATCCCTGGAAAAATTCAAGGTCAGGCTGGATGGGGCTCTGAGCAATCTGATTTAGTTGAAGATGTCCCTGCTGATTACAGGGGGGTTGGACTAGATGACCTTTCAAAGTCCCTTCCAGCCCAAACTCCTATGATTCTATGATAATGAGATACCAGTTTATCATATGTCTTTGATCCACACACCCAGCCCTCACTTATCATGAAGGTCCTCCATGAATCTCTTGCTCCTATAGTCAGGATTCAACTTCTGTCTTGATACTTATGAATATTTATACAAACACATATACGTGCATTATGTTTATGTGTTTGTGTAGTTTATGGCACAGCTGAAGTTGAAGTAAGCTTAAAAACAGACATCAGAAAAAATTGTTAGGTCTGAAAAATCCAAAGTCAAACAGAGGTTTTTTTTAAATAAATGTGTTATTTTAAGCAATCTTCTGATTTTGACATCGAAGTACCCTAAATGAAGTATATTGAACTCTCTGAATATGTCTGCACTGGCCTCCTCTGAAGTGGTATCAGAACACATAGAAAATAATTTGTACTACCAAAGAGCCTGACCAGCACCTGCCTCACTCCTTTGTCCAAACACCTGACTACATCTTTATTTCACAACCCTCAGAGCTGATGTTCATCTGCAAATTGAAGGTGTTTATAATAAAAACACTTTGCATTTCTATAGTGCTGCCCATCTGGTGATCTCAAAATGCAGCAAAACATTAATTAAGCCTCAGAAGTTGTTGGAGAATAATGAAGCTAAATATATTTCCTTAGCAATGAATGTTTCCTTTATTTCACACTCAGATGTGAATGAGTCCACTTAAGCTAATATTTTGGACAATTTTATCCTGCCTTCCCTTCTTGGATAAACTCTTTTTGATCTGTAGAAATGCATCAGTTAGTATGGAACTGCATAAGAGAAACATTAACAACAGAGGGAAAGTCTGTTTTCTTTCTTACAGAAAGGGGTTTTCCCAAACATCCCCTTCACAACCCCCGATTTATTTGCTACATCTAAGTCCTTTTACCTTTTCTATATTGGTTAGAAACATGCCTGCCCTTCATCTTTGGTATCTATTGGAAGAAAATATTTTATTCTCAGCACTGAAGAAGAAAATGAAAAAATAATAATCCTTACACAATCCAGTTCAGCCCACTTTTCACACAGGTTTATGCCAGGACCTGCCCATGCAAAGCAAAGTCTCATGCATACGTAAGTCTACAATCTGTTAAAAGTCAAATTTTCTGAAACTGTAGTTGTTTGGAAATATTACTTAAATTACTTAGAAATGCTTAAAAAATTATTCACTGACTGTAAAACTATGATTAAATCCGGGCTGATATGGAGCTCCCAGTGAAAGATGTAGTTTGAATGTCCAATCCAAAGGGGAAGAAACAAGATCAGAATGCCTGGAATTTTTCAACTCCCTGATAAATGCAGGCCATATCCAGAAAACAAGGTCTTCCTAAGTGCAGGGCTTGAAATATTTGCATGTGGTAGGTATCAATGATTTGCTACTTTCGTACCTAGTTTTGGGGAAGCTGGTTTTGTTTTGTTTTTCTTCTGTAAACCTAGGCCAAGCTTTATGAATTTGAGCCAAAAATTTGCCAGAAATTCTGCACTGGCACTCTTATGAAAAGGTCTTGAAAGGACATCAACAAAATGTTTAGCAATATCAAAGAAGCTTCAGGTCACCTCTACTATGTCAATTTATGCAAATCCACCAAGAAACACTGCACACAACGGCGTCTGTTTACGCTGCTCAGAGTCAGTTAGGAGATAAGACATTGGCTGGGATACTGAAGGTGATCCTTGGGCTGATAGATAGAGATCACACAGGCTTAGTTCAGGGACTCCAGCCAGCTTTAAGTGACAGAAATGCTCTCAACATTATCCACTCAACACAGTCCTCTGAAGGACTATAATTGTTTTGCTCTATAGACAGTAGAAGTACTTATGTCTAAAGCTGTGTGGGTCTTCCTATTGTTTGTGATGAATATACTGAGATTTTGAACATAAGCAACAAAAAATTGGTTCAGTTTTAAAAAAGGTAAGTCTACAATGCTGGATGACAATGGAATCAGAACCTCACAGAACAACAAAAGCAGCTAACCATGGGTCTCAATTGTTCTGTTTAAATAAGGATAACTGGTAGGACAATGTTTAAAATTTAGAAGACAGAGGAATAAAAGCAGAGGTATTTCACAGGCATATAACAGGGAACATAGCATATTAAAACTGTTGTTTACTACTTTTATTTTTATATGCTTGAGGGAGAGTTCAGTCTGTAAAGGATTGAGGAAGGAACAAAGACAGAATTTTGTTTTGGGGAGAAGTTATACATTACCGGTATTAGGAGACAAAGGGAGGCTGTGGTACCTGTGAAGATGTTCAAGTTTAACAGCATCTTTTTGCAAGTCTCACCTCTTTTGTGTGGGTAAAGTGAATGCTGAGTTGCCCCTTCCATTTATCAGTTTGTCTTGCTTTAGAATTTTACTTTTTTACTGTGATGGTCATAAGGACATAATTTGTCTACCAGAAAGGCAAACAGAAGGATCGCACATATTTTTTAAGCAGATAGTAAACATGATCTGAGAAAAGATGGGGTGGTTGTATCTAAGTATCAGTGTCACATCAGTGGAAATCTCACTGTGTAAACAGAGGGATCTGCTTCAAACCCAGAATCTCTTATCAGTGCCTGTATGTAATGATATAGTGTGTGTCTGTGATGTGCTTCATAGCTTTGTAAGTCCCTCAGATATGTAATGACAATTCACCCTTGAGATCTTGGCTTGGATGAGTCATTCAGCTCTTTCTCTTCATTTGCATGTTCAGAACAAGGTATGTTCTTTCTTCATGTCCATTGTCCTCTGGATTTGCTCTGTCAATGTGAATCACGCTCACAGAAAATGTTCTTTATGTCTTTATCTAAAGCCGAGGCTCAGCATATCAGAGCAAACTGCAGGGAAAAGAGAAGACCTTGTATTTGCATATCTGAGTCACAGATTTTCTTCTTCCTGTGGGTCCTTATCTCTTTCCTTCTTTCTCAGACAGACCTGGTGTCTGGTCTCCTTTCCAGTAAGCCATCCCCACCCACAAGTAACCACAACTTTTCCAAATATGTCCTAGCCTGGTGGAACGGAGGTTTGCTAAGGGGCCTGTTGTTCCCTCATGTTCCTGGGCACACAGTACAAGTAAGCTGTGATGAAGTGTTTGAACTGGACCTGAATCATCTTCTGAGCTCCTCCTTCAAGCAGGAAACTGGACCAGGTGTGTGTCCTGTCAGCCTGCAGGACAGCAGAGGGAACAGTTCCCCCCAAAATTTGGTGTGTGAGAAGAGAAGTAAATCTCAGTGAGCAGCAAAATTCTACCAGCAATGTCAGAGGTGGGAATTGTGTCAGTGTTTACCCAGAATAACAGCAAAGACTTCTGAGATATTTTTTTTTTAATAATGACTGATAGGAAAGCAGGATGAGGCATACAGATTTACAAATTACAGTGTGTTACTAGATTACACTCTAACTTAAAGTATAGTGTATGTTATTGCAAAGAAGAAACCTGATGGAGAACAGGGAGATTAAAAAAAAAAAAAAAAAAAAAAAAAAAAAGTCCTTTCTTTGAACTGGTGATAGTTTAACAGGTTGAATTTTCAAAGAAACTTCTGTGAATAATGGCTTGAAACTGCCCTTTCCTTGTGATGGGAGCAGATGTGCTCTAGGAGCTAGAGTGGACTATTTGCTCTGCTAAATCCTCTGGAGATCATCATTGCTCCTACCCATTTTTACAATTCCATGTTAAAGATCAGGGATAACTGGAAGTCATGGGGAATGTAGAGGATTCTAGAATTATCAAGGAAAAACTTTAGTATACAGGAGTAATTTTACAAATACCTAGAAGTTGCTTTATAAAAAATCTGGCAGGCTATTATTTTTCTTTTAATTTGTCTCTATAAAGGCAAATTCTGAGATGCAATATTGCCATTCCATGAGTCAGAACACACAAAAAAGCTTAAAAAGGAAAAATTCGATCTGTTTAGAGATCTCCACCCTTGCTGCCGAATCCTCCCTGACAAGCCAAAAAATATGATAATTGGAAGACTGATGACTATCAGCTACTGATAGCAAATTTACTTTAACACACTAAAGGAGATTTTACTAGAATATTCAACTGATATTGTAATATGCTTATTTGTGTGAAAAGCTTCCTTTTGGTGCACAACTCTCCCATGCATTCCTCTGCAGTCCTGTACTTTCATAGTAATGAATGTTGGCTCAGGAGACTGCCCCAGTGAATGTTACATTATTCTACTTCTAGGGAAAGGATACACAATCCCAGAGATTATGCATATAAAAATTGGTTGAGATTAGGACAATACACAGTGATAAAGAAGAAAGGGATGAAAGAAAGTCAATCCATGGAGCAGTGGAAGAGGGAAAGAAGGACATTTTGAGGTCACATACTTTTCTGTTCCCTCTTTTTCCCATTCCTGAATGTGAAACTCCTCCGTAGTTCCTGGGTTTGAATAATTTGTACCTCAGAAAACCAAATATGAGATTTTTAGAAAACATTCTGAACTTCTCATGCACGTCTCTTCTACAATTTTCTGTTTACTTCTGTTAAGTACTAAACCATCAAGTCAAATTTATCCAATATTTATTTTAAAACTCCCTTATTCCCACATTAATTTGTCATAACTGAAGCTTTCTTCATTAAACTGTGATTTTCCATATGCATGGAGTTCAAATTATGTAGTTGGTTTAATGTCCACAAAATAGACAACGGCTGTGTTAATTTTATCTTCAAGTTCAAATATATATTAAAGGAATCCATACACAGAAATAGATGTAAATTCCGGATTTTTTTCCATTCTAGTAGAAAAACAGATAAATATTTCAATTTCTACACATTAGGTCAGCAAACACTTGCCTTTAATTTGTAAGTTACATTGCTAGAGGTCAATGCTAACCGGGCAAGAATAAGATATAAAGAAGAACCTCTGTTTTTATGATGAGGGTTCACTGCTTGATTATTGCTGAAATATCTTAGCATTTGTAATTATTATCCTTTTCATTTCCACCTCACAGGGAACTTCACACACTCTTTAAGTGTTTTCCTTTTGTTCTAGGATCATTTCAGAAGTGCACATTAGTTGGCATCATCATATTGTCTAATTGCTGCAACTAATTTTTCCAGTCTGTTTGTGCCTTCCTGTCAAGAAGACAAGCTGTTTTATTTCTTTCCTCTTTGAGGATATCATAACATGAGGAGAAAAACACCAGGCATAATGAGACAGAATTATGTTATAAATCCTCAGAGGGAAATATATTTTCTCAGAATTCTTGGCACAGAACTTTGCAGAATGACCTAGTTGGTAAGTGGCAAGAGACAAAAAGTTAAGTAGCATAGTGTAAACAAAATCCTACCCTAAGGAACAGTTAACAGGAAAAAAAAGAAAAAAAAGAAAAAAAAAAAAAAAGAAAACCAAACCCTTGCACTGATTGCTTAGGCATTATCATCTTCACATTTCTTATGTCTTTCATGCAGATATCCTTAAATTATGGAATGTCTGATTTCATTTTCCAGTGTTCGGTATGTGATTACAATCCACTCTCTTTTTTGGCTTGTTTAATGCTTGTATATTCCCCAGCACAGAAGAGTCCTAATCTAGAACCAGTCTGCCCAAAGTATATTTTAAAAACCAGCATAGTAATAATAACATCTCATAAAGTCTAAAAAATTGTACTTTTCACTAAGCAATTTATATACCTCCAGTCATATAGATGTATCCCAAATAATGATGGTATTTTCATTATACTTATTGCCACAAATTTATTGTTGAATTGTAATTTGACTTATGCAATGAGACTGTGCATAAAATAATCTCCCACGAATATTCCGAGAGTTGCTTGAAATGCATTTTTAAAATGTCTTTTAAAATAATGGTGTATTTGGGTTAATTAATCTGTAAGCAATAGAACAGTAGGGGAAATGCAGACATTTCCAATATTTCTTCTTTAAATACCTTTTAAAAATTAAAAACATCAGGGCTTCACTCTCCAATATTGGTTAAAATCAGTTAAAAAGGGAAACAAATGTAAGTGGTTGATAAAGAAAATGAAGGCTGCTTACTTATGTGAAGTACTCAGAAAAAGCTCAGAAATATAGCTTGTCCAATATTCCTCGTGGAGGTCCCCATTCTGCTCTTGATAAATGCAGTGGCAAAACAAATAATTTAAAAAACATCAGGGCATAACCACAACTCAAAAAACTCTTTGTAGCTGAGATGGACAAGAAAAACAGAATTCCAAAGCTCCAAAAGACATTGAGGCACACTTCTCTCAATGACTTTCCGTGAGAATTTTTCATATAGCTACCCTGAAAAGTTTGGAAATCTACGCAGTAGAAAGTATTTCATGACTGGAGACAATATTTACTGTCCTTGATATTTGTTTTACTTACACTTTTAATCATGCCAGCAAGCATACACTGAATGTACAAGATAAGTCTTCTGAACATAGCTGCTCTGTCCTGTCTGATTCTTGGAGCTATTCATCACTTAGTGCTCACCTAGCACTGCTTTCAGACACCCTACTGATGATCCAGTAGTCTTTAATAGTGGTTCTTGGGCATAACACTAAGCACACACCAAACATCTCTAGATGAGAATCTCTCTCTTAGTTTCTACTTTAATTGGCACCTTTATGTCTAATATTCAAGAGCATGTTCAGTCCAAAGCTTAATCTTTAGTCTTTCATGTACATGTTTATGTATATGTGTTAAGGGTATTTACTGTCAGTTATCTCCCAGTCCTTCCCTGCACACTTGGGCTATGTCTAACCTAGAAAACAGTCCCTGGGAACTGTTTTGTTATTGCCCATTTTTTTTAACTTTAGCCCAGTCTTAATGTTGTTCTGGCTATTACACTTCACAAACCAGCGTTCATGCATAGTTCAGGGATTAGCGCATGCCATCGCAGTCATCTTTTAGTCCTGTAAAATGTCCCTTTGACATGATATTCATAAAAGTGCAGCTGTTTTTAATGGTTGAGGTAACTAGCAAGGAAAGTTTATATTTTTATATTACTTCTAAAAGCTTACAAAACCAGCATTTAACCATTTGTATAGAATAAATTGATTGTGACATTCTTTCCCACAGTTTTGCTGTTCCATCTTCTTAAATTAGATCGATCCTACCCTTAGATGGTGCAGAGATAATGCCTCCTCCTGCCCAGTAGCCATCAAAACAGATACTAATCAAGTCCTTTGGATGTTACTGCATATGTGAATTAGCTAACAGTACAAAAGATTTATTGCATACGTACTCAAACTGTACAACCACTTTGTTCTGAGGGGTAGAACTGCTATCTATAATAGAGACACCAGTGAATGGATTTCTATCAAAATTAAGACTTGCTCTCTTGTCTTAAGCGCAGGTCTGCACAGGTCAGAAATTAATTCTCTCTCACAGAATGTTCTATTCAAAATAGCATCGAGAGAGGAGGGTAATTACCAAACCCACAAAGCTGTTCAGGCTTCTAACATGGTTAGATAAACTTCAGTCCCATGAACTTCAAACTGCTGGAAGTCATCAAGGAAGCCTATGGCAGAACAAAGCTTTGACTACAGACAAAACAAGTTGACATTCAGTCAAAAATTGTCTTTGTTCCATATTTGATATCAAGATTGTTCCTGAGGTCTACAAAATCATATAAATAATTAAGGGCTGAAGGAAATATTTCCATTCATCTGAAAGTAATACAAATTCTTTATTTTAATCACAGAACAAGCATTTAAAAACAAAAATCTAGAAGATATTCTAGAAGATATTTGACCAAAGATGATTTGACCAAGGAATAAGCCGAAGGACATTATAACTATAAAAGCATATTTTACTAATTTTTACCATAATTTCCTTTTTCACACATATTTATTTTCAGAAGGAGAGAGTCAAGCAGAAGTTGCCCTTTATTTACTGAAAGTTATATTGTTAATTTTAAAGTTATTTAAAGTGACAAGCTAAAAGCAATTGCTTTAGCAGAATAAAAAGGCTGTCTAGCAGTTTATTGGAGGATATATTCAAATTACTATGAATCTCTTTAAGTGAGACATTCCCACCTTTACTACTTCAATCTTGGTTTCCTTCTGAAAGTGTCTCAAATTGCTCCTTACTTTGAAAAAAAAGACTGGTCCAGTAATGTGACTCTGAGACAACCCCTATTAGAATCAGTGTAAATGGGTGAGGTATTCTATATTCTAATTGAATACTTACAAAATGTTGGTAACTTCTATTGAATAAGCATGCTAGTAATAGACATGGTCATTTCAAGGTGGGGTCTGTGACAGTGTACATGGGTTTAGTCCACCACTGCTTATTTTTTATCAGAGTTGACATATTTCTTGTATAAGAGTGAAGGAGAATTGAGGTGGAATTTCTTGGTTGCAGAAGGAGTTTGCTCTTTCCTGGGGCAAGGGATTAACTGGGTGGGAAGGAAACAAACCTGCTCTGGACAGAAACTTCCAGATATAAAGCTGTGGCAAGGAATCAAAGAAAAGCAGAAAGTCTCCTTCAGAACCTGTTAGTCTACAGATTGCCAGAAGACCAGGAGCAAACACATAGACAGGTCTCAGACGTGACAAGAACAAAAATGTCTCACCCATCAGAAGGCACCATGTAGAACTGGCTGCAACACAGAAGCCACTGTTTTGAGTGAAACTAAACCTGGTAAAATAAAACTCCCTTGGACACAACAGGCAGGAGAAGATTGCTTTATAACCAGTTTTTTAATTTTTATTCTGTCTTTTCCACTTGCTGACAGTTTTAAATATTCTAGTTTATGGCCTAATAAACCCACCTTTTTAAGTGATAGTACCCTGTCTTTATTTTCTCTGGTGAAGTCTCTGTAAGTAAAAGACTGAAACAAACCTTTGCCACCTTTCACATCTATCTCATAATGATACACATCTTCTGGACGAAGCAGTATGCTAGTCACTCATTACCTAGAGTAAGATTTAAAAACCTTTCTTATTTGACAATGGTTCAATTGAGGACAGTTCTTACCTACAGTCAGGGTTAAACTTCAGCATGTATCTCTCTTGCAAAATAGAAAATATCTGTAACTTTTCTAATGGTGAGGATAGAGAGGCACCAGAAAAGATTACCAAAGGCATTTGCAGAACCTCTGTCATATAATTTTTAAAAAACATGCTAGACAAGTGCCTGTTAAGAATATATTTGGTATAAATGACCCTGATTTAGGCAAATAATTGTATAGATAATATCCCAGGGTGCTGTTCCTTCCCATTTCTTGCCAGTCATTCTGAAAGTCTGACACATCCATACACAAATCCTCCTTCAGAATCCTTTTCTCAGTATGACTTATGTAGAAAAAACAATCTAAAACAGCTAAAATAAGAAAGTTGTAGATAAGCTGTTTATCATTTAACTTACTCCAACCTACAAGATACAAATGGGATAAAAGACCCAGAGATAATTAACCTTCAGGGAATCATAAAAAAGGCCAAGGACAATATTACTGAAAATACACAGGATTCTTAATTCCTCTAGGTCAATATATATCTTTCTGAAGCTCTCCCAAGCTTCATTAAGAGGATGAAATACATGATGCAATATTTAGAGGAGTCCTGATTCTGTGAAATATCCTATTGTGTCTTTAGCTTAGTCTTATCACCTCATAAGCAACTATTAAAAATCAAAAATCCTGTGGGCGATCTTCTCCCTCCCATATGCATATTGTTTTCACAAAGCTTTTCCATAATCTCTGAACCCTTTTGGTATTAGCCCCATGACAGATAACCAGCTTCCACAGAGATTTCTTCTTAGCTAAGATCATAGAGCTTAAGTTTGTCATATCCTACATAACTAAGCCTTCAAGCTAAAGTATATTTATAAAGCTTGAGGCAGACTAGATCCTTTTTTGTATTGTCAACAGACTCATTAAACGTGATCTTCTATTTCTTTTGCAGGGAAAGGCTGGGAAGACACATGTGATGTACTTTGTCCTTAAACATAAACATCCTATCTTTTTAGCATTAGTGTTGTATGAAAAAGAATTTTTATTTTATGTATAGCTTTAAAGAAGGACTGTGATAAATCTTCCTGAAAAATAACAGTAATTAAAGGAAGAAAAACCAGAAGGAGGCTACAAAACAAAGGGCAAAATGAAAGGACAGCTTCAGGAAGAATAGAAACCAGGGAATATTTGTAATGAAGTCTCTGGCTTGGAGGCAAGAGATGTTAGTTCTATTTCTGCCTCTTGCTGACCAGTTATGTGTGTTAGAAATCTCAGCTGGCTCTTTCCTCTCCTCAGCAGAGATCTCAGCATCCAGTCCCCCACCTCCTGGGTGAATAATGGTCACTCTCTGCTAAGTGGAATATGAAATTCTCTGCTATCCAGGCACTAGTATTCACCAGAGCAGAATCCAGCAGCAGAATCCAAGGTTGACTTGTCCTACAGCATCCCCATATTAATATTTCTGTTTCTCTTTGAGCTTCTGACAATTCTTAGTTCATGCTGCCCTACACGGGCTGTAAGCAGGGTTACTTGGAACTTTGTCATCCAGGCTTTTTGCTTTCTGTGGTTTAGAAAAGCTACAGCTATGGACATGTATATAGAGAGAATTGTATGTGAGCTAGGTATGTGTGTCCACATTACAGTCACTAGAGATCTAGTCAACACAGTCTGAAGAGTGACTCAGTTCATTGTAAAGTTGGCATCCAGGTTTGGTTAGTCATAATATGTGAACACAGATCCACAGAACGGAGGGACAAAATACCCATCACTTCCACAGCCTCTAAATGAGCCTATCATCCGACCCACCATCTGATCTTCAGCTGTTTTTGCAGTAGTCAATCAGGTCAAATATCTCCAGATCATTCTCCATCATATCTAAAATAAACCCTGCATGCTATACACTCTTTTTTCCAGTCAAACTCCCCAACCATTTTGAAGGATAATAATCCATTTACAATCTATGGTTGGCATTTACTTATTGTCTGGAATAATTTCTTGCCTTTATCAGGTTTATGAAGAGACAAAAAATCCAACCAGCCTTCATGTGTCTTGCACTGTACAACAGCAGGAATATGGCATTTTTCTTATCTCCAATGTTGTTTTCACTGAAGCACTGACTAAGCCTATTTACATATGCCCACAAATGTCCATCAATCTCTTTACAATAAAACCCCGTTAAACCTTACAATTTTCTCCTTTGTCTGTAAGCACTTTTTCCTCTTTCAAATATAATTTCAATATATCAAACACCATCTTGTTATAGACTTTTTAAATAGCTAACCCAGGATTGTCTTGCTCTTTTCACATGGAGAACATAACTAATAGATTTGCTTTAGCAAATCTGTTGTAGGTTTTTTTAAAGCAAACTTAGACAAATAATATATAAATTATTTTCCCTGATTCCCCCTGCAGAACCTTAATAATTGCTTCCTCTTTTAACACCTTCTACAATCTGACAAATGGACCTTCTAAAAATGGCATATTTCCCCCAGGTAAAAATGTGCTTTTCCTTCCTCTGAGATCATAAATAAGAGTGTGAAAAATACTAATTTAAATTTTTTTTTTTTTTCCTAACAAATGTGAAGCTCATCTTGTTCAAATGTTGAAACAGACTGAAGCTAAGAACAGGCAAAATGAAAGGTGACTATTTCACCATAGGAAAAAATGTATCTTATGACCACAGCCTTTCATAAATTAGAGTCATCTGACCCACTGTCAGGTAATAACACAGGTCAAATTCTTTCAGCTAACACTTCAGGTATCAAGCTAATTAATCTCACTTAAACTAGAACATAACTTTTAGGAAGACATACACTGTGGGACATTGCATAACACTCCAACCGCAAGCTCTTTAAGGCACAGGCCTCCCACTTAGTTCAAGCAAATCTTGACTAATGCCTAAATTTCCTAGACATAAAGACATGGACTACCACTAGTTTTTATCTAGATAAAACTAAGCTTATGTTGTATGTCAGTATTTTTCCACTCTGACTTCTTATTCTGAATTTACTGTTGGTGTGTATCCAGAACAGGTCAGTCTCCAGTCTGAGAACCCAAAACCGCCTTTACTTTGCTGAACACTTAAATGGCTAATACACCATGTCAGTAGGAAGGGGGAAGAGTACATCATTAATTGTCCAATAATTTCAACTACTTTGAAAGACCCACCATATCTTAATAAAATAAGACACTGCCATGGCACATTTCTGCCTTCTCTTTATGGAGAACATAATCAATTGGGATTTTCCCCAGAGTCTAGGATATTACTGATGGATAACTTTTATAATTACTTCAACATTCACCTAAACTCCTTTTAATTTACTGCAGTTTCAACCTGATTTGGGAAGAAACTGTGGCTAGTTCTGGATAACATATGTTCATATATCCCTCAGGATAGCTGCCTAAAGCAAACTGTCTCTGTTATTTGGCACACTGCTGTCAAATAACGACATAAACTCCTTCTGAATGAGAGAGAGAGAGAGAGAGAGAGAGAACATGTTCTGTGAACACCATGAATTTTCACATTCTCAAGTAATTTTCTTTCTATTTGGAAAAAAATTAAGAAAAGATATTTTAATCTGCATCTAAATGAAAGACAAATGCCACCTCAGGGGAGGGGAGGGGAAGGGAAGGGAAGGGAAGGGAAGGGAAGGGAAGGGAAGGGAAGGGAAGGGAAGGGAAGGGAAGGGAAGGGAAGGGAAGGGAAGGGAAGGGAAGGGAAGGGAAGGGAAGGGAAGGGAAGGGAAGGGAAGGGAAGGGAAGGGAAGGGAAGGGAAGGGAAGGGAAGGGAAGGGAAGGGAAGGGAAGGGAAGGGAAGGGAAGGGAGAAAAGCCTTCCTGGTATGATGGACAATGATTTAAAACTAGGGCTTGTGTTTATAAACATGTCAGTAAGTGTGATAAACATTAATTACACCTTTGTGACTGCAATTTTAAAGCTTGAATAAACCAAAAAGGTATATTTGATCCAAAATGCTATTTCAAGTTGAGGAAAGATATTACTGACTCTGCTGAATCCAATAAACGGCTATGGCCCAAAAATGAGGAAGGAAATGTATTGCACTGAATATTTCATTTAAACTAATTCAGAATTATGGTTTATTTTCTAGTGGGAAGTACTTTGTTTTAAGATTTGTCTGGATTTAATTTTAAAATTTATGTTCCAGATATTTGTCCTTCAGTTGTTTTCCAGGCTTTATTTGGTGAGACAGGTAAAACTTTTTTTTGAATCAGTATGTTTTCAGTTTGGTCAATTAATTTAAGTTTTAGAAAATTTCACACTAGTTATATTTATAAATAAGGTGTATGAGGTTTTCTATGTGACAAGAGTAACTAAGAATTGAAAACTATTCTGTATTTGTCAAAATGCTTTCTTGATGTAGTTCACAGGAAGCTAATTCACCTTCTGCACAAAACAGGTGGCTCCCATCAATTTTTTGAGAAGCTGACATGTAAAGATTATGTACAGTGATTTCAGTTGCAATTGTTTGTGTCCTACAACAGAAGTATAAACCCATGGGAGCCATAAAATCCATGTCCTGCAGGACAGAATTATCTACATTGCAGGAACTTTTTGTAACTCAAAGCAATGTGCTCTGCAAAGAAGAAGATTGTGTACAGTGATTTCAGTTGTAATTCTTTGTGTCCTACAATAGAAGCATAAGGCCATAGGAGCTGTAAAATCCATGTCCTGCAGAACAGAATTATCTACATTGCAGGAACTTTTTGCAACTCAGAGGAACACACTTTGAAGAGAAGAAGTATTTTTAAGTTCAAAGGTCTGTACCTGTAGTTTATCTTTAGATAATTAGGCTCCACGATGTTTATAATTTTCGTACTGAGCAAATACCTGTTTAAATCTGATGGTAACATTAAAGCACAGGTTAGAATTTTTCTATACTGAAATAATCTATTCCTCACAAATTAAGACTTAATATCATACAATTAAAAGCTAATAATCTAAAATTCTCTCCTATTCAATCAGTCTTTAAAGTGATTATAGGTTTCTTAGCCAATATATTGACCATGTCCACTGCATGACACTAACATATTAGCCAAAGAACATTTATTATAGCTTTTTACAAACCCGTGCAACTTTGATTTAAAGTCATGCATTCTAATATGTTTTGACAAGTAAATTGCTTGCCTTTTTTCCTTGATAGCCAACCATATAAATAATGCATGCATAGTAATAGCTAGAGCAATAATGTAAAAGTCAAGGAGACACATACAGCATGTTAATGATAAAGGTGCACTACCTATTTCAAACAGGAAGAAAAATTAAACAACTGTAAAATATATGAAAGAGAAGAGCCCAATCCTTAAAAATCAGTTTGTAAATGACCATGCCAACTGCCAATGAAAAATTGAAGAGTATTTATTAGCGCCCATCATAAACAAAGACATTTTGGCATCCTGAAATTCTTTCTCTTCTCAAGTGACAGCATTCAGAAGCTGAAGCATGAGGCATAGCAGATTTTCAGTCTGAAATGATCGTTGGACTCTTTCACTACAACCTTAGCAGTTCACCGAGCATCTTCCCCATAGGAAGCTCCATGGCTTGACTAGGCATGAAGTCCAACAGGAAGGCCACCAGTCTCTGTCTGAAGACCTCAGGAAAATGAGACATCTATAATTTGCCAAAACATGGCCTTATTGGACCAAATAATTTGGGTAGCCAAATCACTGCTGACACTGAGAACTAGATGAGAATAAAACTATTTTTAATATACAAAACTTTTATTTTTGTGATCTGACATCCTTCTTTACAAGTAACCTTTCACATTTTGAACCAGGGGAATGAAATATTACAAATTTTTCAGAAGAGTTTGGACATTTTCTGACACATGCTTTTTTTCCATACCTTAGGCTGTAGCCACAGAGTCATTGCAAATTATTTAGACTTTAAGGACTGCTACAATCAAGTTAGACAAGCGCTGCCAATTCAGCCATTTTCCTCTAGCTATAAATCAGTTGCAAACCTTCCCTGATTTTTCTGTAGCTGTTACTCGCAAGACATTCACCAAGTAGTACAGTAAAATTCTAAAGTAGTGCCTTTGGACTGACCATGTTCATGTCTAGAAACAGCATTACAGTGTTATTTCCTGACAGCTATGGCACTTCCTGACAAAGGATAGAAAATAATTATATACTGTCATAGGCATTTAGATCTTCCCCTTGTTAAGCCTTTCAAAATTTTTAACATATTGAAACATAGTTTAATGAACATTTGCATGTTTTTCACAGAAAACTGATATGTTTCAGACAGGTCATTTCTGAAAAGTAGCCAAAAGAGAGAATACCCTGTTTTAAGATACTATATACATGTTCAACTGCATTGTTGTATCTGAGCCTTCTCTTATTTCTGACACAGATCCCATTGTGGACAATATTTCTCAGAAAAAAATATAACCAACTCCAACTGGAATTCCTTATCCTGAATACATCTGGGTTATACTAGAGTAAAACCAACAGGGAGATAAAGATGTTGCACCTCTCAGTTATCAGAAACACAAGCAGTAAAGAAACTCAGCCAATGGTTCCTAGTTTTATGTTTGTTTTGTCTAATTTGATCCATTTAGAATAATTCAGTTGCTATCAGATTGTATTCCAATCACAGAAATCCAATTCACTTCAAAAAGGTATATTTTCTGCACACTTTTCAAAAATATTTGATATTTTTTCTTACTCTTAAGAAACACTTGGACTAAATCATACATATAAAAATAATACTCTATCATTCACACTGTAAGGTGTGCTTTTTATGATACAACATTTGGTGTCAATTCTTTCCATAATTAGTTCTTTTTAATAAAGGAATATAAAGGAAAGTGATTTAAAATGCAATTATTATTTAAATAACACCACAGATGCAGAGACATCATCTTTTGTTTTGTATTTTTAGTAGCTGCCAGCATTCATTTCTGATAAGTTTATCAGCATGTAATTTAAATGCTCATATCTTCCCAAACAAACTGTATGATTAGCCACTTAAATACCCCCATTTTGTTCTTTTAAACAATCGTTATAAAGAGCAGCTCTTTGCTTTATCAGCAAATGAACATGAATTATGCAATATGTGTGCTGAAGTTATAAATAATCAGAAAGAACTGATAAGAATGTTTTAAATATATAATTTTATCGAAAGCATGTTGAAACACACATACATACAGCACGTTAGTCATAATAATGCTTTTTTAGCAGAAAGAATGCTTGTGCATTGCAAACAAATAACACCTCCTTCCCTCTGTCTATTCCTCCCTCTAATGGACAAATAGCAGGATGGAAGGAAGTTCACAAATGCTCTTACCTGGAATAGCCACCCATGGAACTAACCTATGGCACCAAAGTGAAAGAACACAAGACTATGTGATTGTTCACAAAAGTATTAAATATCAGAGTTTTATAAATAGCCCAAGTATTCTTTCCAAAAGTATTTGCTACTTTCTGTCAACCTTTGACGGTAAGAGGGTTTGTGTGTATGTGTTTTCATGTTCTCCTTCTCTAGAATCTCCTGAAATGTTAATTTTAACATCAACTCTGCAGGTTGATATTTATATTATTAGAGTATCTTGTAGGATATATCTAGAGCAGCACTTTTCCCGTCCTAAATATTTGACTGTTTCTAACTTTAGAATTAATGGAATTAATCAGACAGTAGATTTCATTGTTGTCATGTTGTGGCCACATCAGGGGGCCATTTGAAATATAATCACTACATCATCTAACATGTAAAAAACATTTTTTTCTTGATATATTCAACAATAGATCTCATCATGCAGCTATCTCAGGTTAACAAGATTTCTATTTTGGATAATATTAAAAGCAAGTGAGCTCTTGACACATTGACTTTATTAAGATTTTTTCTTCATCTAACACTAAGATTTTCTATGTATTTTTATGAATGAAAACATTTTTGCAATGCAGGCAAAATTTGGTCATTGCTTCTTTGCAAGAAGTATGGCTGAACAAATTGGAGAGTTTTGAAAGGGAATTTATTGGTCTCTAGTCAAAAAATTGTAGCTTGACAAGTTGAAAAATTTTTTTGTCAGTGACTTCTTGACTGGTGACAGTAGAACTGAACACTTCTAGAAGCTTTTTGTCTTTCCTAATTAAGTTAAAATTATAATGACAAATGGAAGATCAAAGATTTTTTAACATAGTGAAGTCATTTCAAATTTTGTGATGTGAGCCTTGAGCTTCCAAAAGCATAATACTTTTAGATAATATACCTAAAACTAGAAGAACTGACAATGAGATGAGAAGCAGGTGCCAAATTCTCTTAAGACTGAGACCGCAGATGGGTCAGAGGCTACTGAGAATCACTCAGACATTGGCAGGATTGGGCTCTGAACCATGGAGAAGTTTGGATTTTAGAGGAATCAAAATACTCATTGGTCAAATCTGCTTCCTGTTGATGTCAAATAACAAAAGAAATGTTTTTTTTTCTTACCACTAGTCGTAGCATAGCTGAGATCAACTGAATTGTATTTAAATGATGCTTCTGATAACAGTTAGTTAACATTCTAAAGGTCTGAAAACATATGTGAAACCAATTGGCCAGAAAATGAAAATTGCAGCATGGCCAAAAGGTTTTATAGCGATTACAAACCAATGAACACAAAATGCTCTTCATAAAAGAGCAAAGCCCTTAGGAGGTGTTTAAGAAGCCTCCCATTACTTGGCAAAGTGGGAGAGAAAAGAACAAAAGAGAGAAAATAAACTAAACAGGAATAAGAGGAACAAAATTTCCATATCAATCTGATGAACCAATGGAGGGGATGAAAAACCTCAGGAGATCAAACTGAGCTTACTGTACCAGGAAAGAGGAAAACAGAGTACATTTTGAGCAATGTCTGCAGAGGAAGAAAAATAATGGAGATAAACATTTTACAGAATGCACGGAGTCCACTGAAACATAGATATTGTCACATCCATGGTGCCTGTGCTTCAGCAATGTGCAGAAACTGTGCTAGTTATGTTAGGCAGAGCCTGTTCAGAACCTAAAATTGTTACAGAAGTGTGTCATTGCATCCAAGCTGATAAATCCTGCTAGATTAATTTATGCTCAAATTACTTTCTCAATGCAGTATTATTTTGTCACGTTTTGGAGAATTTCTGATTACATAGCACAAAGAAAACTATTAACTTTGTTGCATTTAACACATGGTTTTAATCTCCATGAAGTCTTTCAGCATAAAGGATTGAGCAGTGGTTTAGGATTGTGGATGAGACACAGCTCTGAAAAAGCAGCCCTTTAAAATTTGCAGTTGATTCGAGGTTGTAAAGCAAGCATAAATGAAAGTAACATGAATGATACATTTTGGAGAGGAAACAGAATTTGTGCAGTTTGACCTTGTCTTGGAAGAAAGGTAGGTAGTGAATTTGCAGTATCCGTTTAGTGCAGGCAGCAAATCCTAAAAATGCAGCATATGGGAAGTCCATTCCGATAACAGTAGCGTGGCTTCATTTAATATTATCCATCTTGGGGAAATTAAGGGCATAAGTCAAGACCACGAGGAACTGAGTCACTGCTGCTGAGAAATCTAGGTGTTTCTGTGGTAGAGTTTAGACAACTGTGTTACTCATCTTGACTGAGAGTTGTAGTGCAGTTGGCTGACAGAAGTCATCCTAGCATGCAATAAATTTCACTGAAGAAAGTTGTTTACCTAATGAAGAGAGCTGTTACAGACTTTTCTTTAAATTTGACACAAAATCCTATGAAAGCTTTAGCACAGTTCTCTCCTTATCAGCTGGTAAACTATTAAAATTCACATATCTACAAACATCCTTATATTATGTCATATATATTAAAATAATATTTTAAAATATTACTATGTGTGCTATTATGAAAACTGACAGTCTTCTTATCAAGGATTTGAATAGGAACTGTGGGTGAACTCTTCTGATACTTTTGGGGGTATTAACATACAATTCTGTGCTATTGATATAATTTCAGTCCGTAAATTAATAGCTGTCAGCCAGTATCGCCCACTGAACAGCTTCTAAAAAGTAGCTCTTGTGCTGAAAGAGCAAGAAAACAACAAATATAATCAGAACATGTCTTATTATTATTTTTATTATTGTTGTTGTTATTATTACTTAACAGATCCATTTAATCTGCAGTATGTAAAAAAAAGTAACCAAGCAAAGAAAAAAAAAACAACATAAAGCCACAAAACCAAAACCCAGAAAACAAAAACAGAAAACATAGTTGAATGAAGGGGAGGAAAAGGATTTCTTCTAACTCTTTTAAACCCAAAAGGGATGTTTTAAAAGAAAAAACCAACAAACCAGGTGGCACTCTATGCACTTATATGCTTTGACTGAAGATAAGTGTCTTTGTGTTTAATTTCTTATTATTTGTCTTTCGGAGGTAATATAATCTGTGCTGGCATCTGTTTCATTTGACAACTTAATGTAGTCTCCATAGACTTTGAAAATGCTTTGTTGTGATTTGACAGCGTGGGTGTCATCCCCAATGATATACACAGCCATTGCTGAGTCTGCATTTTGACATTTAAACGGGCTCAGCTGTGAATAGATATCTAAGATGCCTATTTGCATTCACATTCTATTTTGACATTGTATCATTTTATTAGGTCCAAACTTCCTGAAGTAGGTTATTCCCAAACAGGGAGAAAAAGTTCTTTGCATTTGATGTAAAATTTGATCTCTGTTGGAGAAAATATAACTAACTTGGCATTTAAAAAATACTGATGAAGGATGTACGAGAAGACAATTATTTTCTAGTAAGAACAAGTTTCCTTTTAATGTAGAGAATGTGCAACACCTCAAAATGGACATGTGGCTTTTGATTCTGCATTAATATTTGTATATATCAGGAAAAGTCATCAGAAGTCAGTGGCATTATTAGAATTTAAAATAAATTATGATGTCAGAATTGGGGTCCATAATCCCAAACAAAACATTTATTCTTATACAGGCAATTAGTATACATTTATTCATACATATCTTTAGATGTAAATGCCATAGATAGATATAAATGTCGTACATATCTTTAAAAATATATGAGCACATCCATTCTCTGTATGGGTATACTATAGTACACCATGAGTTCACAACGGACTTTGTTAAAAATGATTGTGGATCCTGCATTTTTCTTTTTTTTCTTTTTTTTTTTTTTTCTGAGAAATCAAAGAAACCATAAATACTCCATCTAGCAAGAGTCTATAGAAGCCTCATGATACAAATATACATGTGCATGGATTAATATTAACAGTGAATCTTACAAATGCAGTGTCCATGATCTTCAGAGTCTAGACCTCAAAATGTACAAATGTGTGCTAATTTCTTGTCTGCAGGCATAAAGTCCAAGTTTGTTTATTTCATGTACAGAAATAATAGCATGAAAATATAGTTTGTCAGTGTAAGGCAAACTAGATACTTTGATTCAATCTTCTGTGGAAGAGCAAACCATTTTTGACATAATAGATATAATGCATAATATATTTTTGTCTATGAACACAGGTATATTTAGAAATAAAAGTTGTTTTATGTATGCCTTCATATGTTCTTTTTCCTTGTCTAAAAATCTTAATTTTATATTATTTACTCCTCAATGCTTTCCCAAATAGTGAAACATTTGGGGAAGGAGGGGAAGAAAGAGAGAAAGATAATGTAAAAATGACAGAGTAATTATCTCAAGAAGAAAATGAACTACAGTCCATTATTATCACCAATTTTTTTTTTATTTACTCAGCAAAATTTGACAGTTCAAATCACTGATAGAAGTAGTGAGAACTGAGGTATTAATTCTTCAGCATTACGCATATTGGCATCCATTTCTCCTGCCAGCAATTACTTTTCAGCACAGGAAAAGAATCGCCACTGTAATTACGTGATGTATGGTTTAATGAAAGCTATTTGACCTCCCTTCAAATTCTACCAGCTCAAAGTCTATGCAGACCAGCAAGTAATCTTTCATGAATGTGCTCTATGTAAGTCAAAACCTATTAGATCTGTGTCTGGTATTAGCTTTACAATAACACCTACTGTAAGTACCTAGAGAGTATGATAATGTATCCATTACTTTTGGAGACTGAGACCAGGGGAACATTGTATTTTCTGTGCTACTCTTTTGACAAGTGGAAAGATGCCAATAACAGTCCCAAGTCAACAGAGGAGTTTTGCTACATGCAGAAATTATATTCCTAATAATAATAAGAAAGAGAGTTCTATTTTCCTACCGCCTTATGTGCTATCTGTCCCTGACACCTGTTGTCTAGAATTGCAATCAACAGTCATCCATGATTTGGGGAGTATCTCAGATGGGAACCAAAGAAATGTCCAATCAACACCACATATGGAGTAACCTGATTCCGCATACTTCATTCAGTTGTGGTACCTAGCTATATGGGGAGGAAAAAAACAAAACAAAACAAACAAGCAGAACAAACCCCTAAACTTTCAGTGTGGTTTTCAAATGTAACTTCTGGATGTTGAAGGGTCTTAATGTGAAATACCAACAATATCATGCCACAAAGCAAAATATATTGTCACATTTATTAAGTCTGTTGATCTAGTGATGCCGATACATAAACTTTATTACTTGCAAGAGACAGTTGCTAGAAAACTCATGACTACACATTTTGGGAAGATGAAAAATCCTCAATTTTTGTTGCAGATTGGATGGGCTCTGGATGGACAAATACAGGTTGCTGACAGGGGGAGATAGATTATTCCAGGATGTGCCTTTCTGCCTATGGCTGCACTACCAGCAGGTCTGTAAACCGTTCTTTTTATAAAAGTCTACATTAGTTTCATAGACACAGAGCTTCTGCAAGCAATGTCTGTAACATGCAAAACAAGAAGCAGCAATGATATCCAAAACAGACCGTAGTGTGACCTGAGGCAAAGTCCTAGAGTAAAGCAAGAGGTTTCTTATCCTTCCCATAGACTAGTAACTAACAGGCAACGTCTCTCACTCAGTGTGTTGCATTACCTCTGGTTTGCTAAATAAAATTTTAATAGACTAGCCAAAAGGGATTGGTGGAAGAAGTACCAACCTATCTGAAACCCTGTCTTGCCTTTACTAAGTTACTTTAATATGGAGAAAACAGAAGTTTGCACTTCTCACAGTCAGAAGCTGTATAGGCAAGAACAGGCGATTTGAAGATTATCTTGGGAACAACTAGCAGCAGCACAACTTTTTAAAGATGAGGAATGAGTTTCTCTTTCAGCCAGAAGAGATTCTTCATAAGCAAAGTAACTGTTTTTGAAAAGCAGCATCGAAAACTGAAATTATTGGGGTTTTAAAGGAAACAGCTTTTAACTCCTTCCTCTGGAGGCAAAACGAGGAAGATATTTCCGAAGTTTTAATAACTTTGCAACCACTGGCCTCTGTGGTTCTAACAGACTGTTTGATGGACAGTGACAGAAAATTGAATTTCTACATGGGACACATGGGCCTAAGAAATGCCATACTGAACATCATGAAAATTATATCCCAAGCTACAGGAAGCCAGTGTAAGTCATGTCATTAGGTCCAGGATTTCACAGTTGTTCTCATCAACCCCTTTGCCACCTTTACAGATACATGCACCATGTACCCACACATATTGCATGACTGCTGCTTACAGACATTTTAAGCCATTGGCTGAATGTTAAAAGAAAATGGGTAGCTTACAGTAGGATTTGGTCTAGTTTGAATATATAGGTTTGTGTATAGGATGATAAAATTGTAGCATCTCACAAATGGTGTAGAAAAACAGACATTCCACAAATACCATAAATGTGTTCAAAACTAGTAAATATATAGCAAGTCTTCCCCTAGATATCAATTCTGTGTGACTCTTCCATGTGTAAAACTAGTCAATAACTATTTATAAATGGTAATGTTTTAAAATACTAAAACATATGTAATTTTCAAGAGAACTTCCATTGCAATTCAACTGCCATTTAAGAGAAAACAAGTTAAGGGGAAAAATAAAGCCATACCACATCATGTTTTTAAATGCATTCTTCTTTGAAAAGGAGTTCTCCTTTAATCCATACCTTCAAATAACCTGAACCATATGATCTGCACCTTCAGTTAACTTGTTGTGAAATGACCTTAACTTGTTAACTGTTGTGGAGAAGAAAGTGGTTTCATGAAAATGAGGTTATTGAAGAAGAGTCTATAGAAGATGTTCCTAATTATATCACACATGCACATATATTTTCTTAAAGTGGATGACATGAGGTTTTTTCCTACCTAACCTGTGGTTTATATCTGTAAACTCTGACACCAGCTAGTTCTTCTTTGTTTCCCTCACCCTTTGTCCATTCTTGCTCTGCATTATGGGCAGCAGCGGGTGGTTGCTGCTGCTGTTTCATGTGGAACAGGATGCTCAATCCATTGTCCCAGAAAGTATCCACCCCACTCCTCACCCTTCTGACCATAGAAACAGGCCCATCCCTGATGACAGGGTCAGAATAACAGGTTTAGTTTACTGTCTTGCTCCACCTTGGTGGTAGAACACATGACTGCCCCACCAATGCCGTTCAACAGCACCACTTACCTGATTAACACCCCTCATAGTCTGTTTGGCATTTCTTGGGCTCTTCTTTTGGTACAGGGTACCAACACTATTTCTACATCTCTTTCTTAATCCCAGTCACTTTCCAAAAAAACCCCAATCTGCCCTGCATTACATTTTCCCTGTTGTTTTTGGTCCACCTGTACCCAAATACATATTTCTGATACCATTACTGTGCTGTACTGGCCCTGTAGGGTGTTAATGACACGGTTATCCATGTGCAAGGTATGGCACCTAGGTATAGCTGGTAAGGCATGGCAAGCTGCAAGGGCCCCCAGTTATCCTCTCTTGTTATTTGTTGGAGTCTTGATGTTTCTTACCTAACTCCCCTTCACTGCCTGTGAGATCCGACTCTCCTCACCACTTTCTGTAACTTTTACCAGCTCCTCACACTGTCATATATGTTATTTGCTATGTTCATCTATTTCTCACATCAAATGCAGGACTGGCCAGGGCTCCCCTAACAGCTAATCCCACAGGTAGACAGCATGGACCTGAGCCAGAGAGTAATATGAAGAGCCAAACCATTCAGCCAGGTTTGGCACCAGAGAACACGGTCAGGCCATTATGTTTGTAATTTCTATGGTTGCTGAGTGCAAAAACATTGGTACTTGTTTTCTAAATGATAAAGTCTTCCTCACCCAGTATTCTCTGTTGGTACAGACAGCTGAGAGAACATTCAAATATAACACAGAGTCCTAGGAACAGACTGTCCTAACTGAAATGATAATTTTAACTAGTTAAGAAGAAATCAAACCATGTCAACTAGGCTTCCAACCACACTCGAAAACCAGAAAACAGAGTAAACAATTGTGGGTAGGAGTCATTAGTCCACACTATGGCTAAACACTCTTTACATACATGCCACTGTCACATCAGGATTTGGTTTCAGACAGCCATTCTTCAACAACACACTGATCTAACCCAAGGGCTGTATTGCTAGGAAAAGTAGTCAGATCCAGGAGTTATGTCTTCTTCATATAGATGAGCTTTTTGAGTACATGTTGATTGACCAGTTTATCCAGTGGTTCACTGACTCCTTCCTGCAAATTATTTCTGTGTCCTGATCAGTTCCTCTGGAAATTAGAGGCAACATATACCTGCTTCACAAAGTTGTCTGATGATGTTTAAAAACTTAAGTTTTTAACTTCAGATAATTAAGATAGGAGAAAAATGTTTTTATTACTGAATTCCACTTTGATCAATAGTCAAGGTTGGTTTCTCCTATTTTCGATTTTGATGTATTATGGTTGAGGATGTCATCTAACTGCATACCAACATTTCAATGCAATCCTTCATTGTTTCAAATTACATTTTTCCAGAAATGTGTTTGCCATCACTATCCTGTGATTCAGAGGTGAAATTTTCTCTTGTCACCATTATCCCATATCTTATCATCTGCGACCCTTATTGTGTTGGGAAATATCTGATATATGTTATTGGGAATGTTTTATTACTTACAGATTGTTGCAGTGTAGTAGTGGAATATTATGGAAGCTTACAATGGTTTTATGCCTTTTTTTAGGAATGCAAATTCCAGTGTTACTAATCAAAAGTCATCTCAGCTAAATGGAACTTGATATATTTTCGGTTTGCTTTGACTGATACAGTTGCCTGAAAGGAAGAAGAAATATTTCTTGCAATACCCTTCAATCCTATATCTTATTTTCCTAAGTTAATAAATCACTTGGAATTTGGAGTGGATATATTACCATTGTTTTACATATATTTTAAGCAGCAACACCTTATTCCCTCAATACACTTTGTGATAGTTCCTTTCATCAGATCTTGAAACTCTTGGTAACACACAGTTGTTTCTGAAAGAAACTGATGAAGGTGTGAAACATTTAAGAAAAAGGAAAGTTCTGACCTAGCATCTCCCAGATATGAGAGAGGACATTCTTCCTCTAATTAAATGTATCCTCAGCCCATATGATGTAAACCAATTAAATTTTTCTTCTCACTGACCAACTTCACTCTTTTTGCATGTTAAGGAGGCTTTGACATCCCCAACTAATTAATTTTTTTGGTTTTCCCCCAAAGCTCATTTTTATTTCAACTTGCTATTGACCTCCACTTCTGATCATCATGACCCTGGTGTCTTTATTCAAAATTAGTACTGAAAAAAAGAGCAGAGACATAGCAGGAAAAAGGGCTCATCAAGAAAACTAATTATTTAATATAACCACACAATATCAAAACTTATTATACAAGTGTAATGCATTAATTAAATTATTCAGCAAATGAAGAACCTATCCATGTTAAGTCCAGCACTTCTCTTACAGGATCTAAAGGTACAAAATACAGCTGATGTACTTTAAGAGCTGATTCCATTTGAATTTGTGTGTACATAGCATTTCTAGAGATCTTGGCTTAGAAATCACGTCCAGTGTAAACCAGTTCAAATTAATTTACACTAGTAAAACGTTGCACCACGACTGAATACAAACCCAGTTTCCCCAGAATGATTTTATGTTAAAAACATAAATTATTTAAGATGGGAAATAAATTATCTGATTTACTACATACTCAATCATAACATAGATTGTGGCTACATTCCCTATTATATATAAAGAGAGAGAATGCATGTCCACTTCTCCACTGGGGCTTAGAAACACACAGTTTAAAAAAAAAAAAAAAAGTTATCTTGGCTATAGGGCTATCTGCAATTTATCGTCATTTTCACTCCATGCCTTCCTTTTTTTTTTTTTTTTTTTTTTTCTGCTGCATGATCTCTTGGTGGTGGGACACACTATCTTGCCTATTGGTTTATTTTTCACATGTGGCTCGGGTTGGCACCAGGGCTTCTTTCCTTTGAGAGTTGGTAACTGGAGATATTAAGCAACAAAAGAGCCTTCTCTGAAGCAAAGCATTGTTTATTTAAGCACTGAGAACAAAGTATAAGCTGGAACAAAGGCATTTCAAAACAACCAACTGTGTAAACATATGTCTGTTTTACATAAACTCCTTGAGAAGATGTTGCAGTCTGCTCAGCAAGCCTGTTTTGTTCGGACACCCTCAGGAGATCATTGAACATCAGTCTGGTTTCCTGCTACTGAACAACTATTACCAAACTCCTGAGACTGTGCTCTTTTTATAACTGCTGTAGCCCTGTAGATTTCGAAGATTCCAGTTTAGCTTGTACAAACATTTACTCTTAGCAACCCTCAAGCATTTGGAAAAAAATAGCATAGACTGAGTTTTAAGCCTTTCTATTCTGTTTTTATTTTTACTTCTCTTCCGTGCCCTTGCTACCCACTTAGAAAATAATTAAGACACAGCTAATCATGGGTTAGTCAAGGTTAGTCCTAAATATAGTCCAAGCCCTAAACCAGCCTCTCTTTTATATGTTTTACAGATTTGTTTTTTTAAAAACAGAAAAGATATTTGCTGCTAATTTAAAAAAAAAAAAAAAAGCGCTCAGTAATTTATTACTAAGAATTAGATACATAAAGTAACTAATGTGCTCCCCAGTTTATATACTTCACAGCATCCAGGGACTGCTGAGATTCCACAAGTGACATGTGGCTCTTTAACATTTGACTGTCTCAGTGTTTATTCTCCCATTATGGTAATGGAATCCAATTCAATATTTTCTGCAGGGTTTAGAGAATAATTTACCTGTTTTGTGCATGCATGGGTCCAGCTCTCACCTTGGGGATGGTAGTCAGGTCTTAGTGCCAGAAAGAGTGCCTGGCATTGGATATTTTTCTGTTTCAGACATGCAACGATTAAATATTACCGTCTTGTTAGGTTTAATTTGATAATGAATCACCTATTCTGTTCTTGTCTGGTACAATCTCTGTTGCATGGTACATAGACGTATGCACACACACATGCCTACAGGTCTAACCCAAATTTTTTTATTAAGATCCCCATGAGCTGAATAATTATTATAGTCAAAACAGATATATCAGACACCTTAGGGTATTTTGAGCAGCACAAACCGTCTCTGTTAAGAAAATTGATTCTCATCTCAATTGTCAACCTGAGGAAACACTTCCTAGACCTTGCAGACTCCATTGTCCATATTTGAAAGGGAGCATAGCTAGCATAGAATTCACATGTAAGCACCAATAAAGAAAGTTAAAATCCCACTACAGATGACCTTAGGTCTTTCTTGCACTAAAATCCTCTAGGCTTACTCATTGAGTGAGCATCTGTAAAACCACTTGCATTCTTCATTATGTGTGTTGCTCTTGAAAATGTTTTTCAGCCACAGATTTTATCACCTATAGTTTTATTTCTTCCACACTGAAGTTAAAGATATTCATTAGATCTCAGGATAACTATTTTAAAAATGAAAATACTTTTCTCCATGACATAATTACATGAGAAGTCTATCAGATAGCTAGTCCATTATAATTTAATATTTATTGCATTTCATACATTTTTTGTTAGCTATTGTATAGAACTAACATAGATGTACCAGCTTATCAGGAAGAACCTAATTAAAAGTCTTACAACTTTATCAACTAGCTTTTTCGACATGACCTTTTTCATAAAACTATGTTGAATTATAGTAATTAAATCAACATTCTAACATTGCTTACTGAATCTTCTATAAATTTTCCCCTTTTTTTGACATGACATTTAAGTTTAAAAAAACAGACCCCGATCACTCAGCAAAATCCCTTTAACCTTTTTTTTTCTATTAGCAAAAGAATTGACATTCTTTCATTTTTCTGAATTTTCTCAGTACTTCAAGAATTATTAGTAATTATGATAGAAGGCTAAAGTTCCCCTCAGTTAACTCTTTTAATGTGTTTTTGTTAGTGCAAATCACTATGCTTGTTGCAAAATATTTACGTCCTTAGCACATGTTGATTTATACATCTTTTGGTTACTAATAGAGCAGAAAGTAGTTCATTACCACCTTGTAATGTGTTCCATTTCCATGCAAACAGAAAATATAAAAAACATCACACACTGTTGTCTTTTTATGTCACTATTGGTCTTATATTTCCACCTAGAAATGGACATTTACTATTTCTGTGACACCTTTAACTCCTGAAGGACTTCTAAAATCTTTCCTGTTGGCTCAAGATACACCTAAGAACTAAGACTTTTTGCCTGTGATTTTATTGAGGGTTTTTTTTTAAATGGATTTCAACTTTCTTTGACTTTCCTCTACAAAAAGAATGGATAGAGCATTACGTTCCTGAAGGTCACTCAATGAACACCATTTCATTTCCATTTCATTCAGTCTTTACCATGGACCTGTGAGGTGCTATTATGCCTTCTAGTGACTGCAGTCCTTTGTGTCCCCTCTCTCAGGCTCTGGGGAAGCTTCATGACTCATTCTCATCATTCAGCTCCATGGATGTAATTAATTGGTTCAACAAATGAAGAAACTCCACCATGAAATATGTAGCATGGATAAAAGTGACCAAACTTGAAAGCAACATCTGATTTGTAACCTCTGTGAGTCACCACAGCTCTTCCAGCAAACTAAAATTAACTTCAAGGAGGCACCAAGCTGTTAAGATTTACATTCATGTAATGAATATTCTGGTTTTATATATCCAATCTGCTTTAAATTATTTATTTGTAACACAATATGAAGATAAATGTAGAATTTTGGAGAAAGTATGGGGTTTTTTCCAAGTGAAAAACTACAGCAGGAAATTCAGGACCTAAAACTTCATCTTGTCCAGGTTATTTCATTTTCCCCTTTTAACAATCTGAAATTCTGTATACTGCAGGTAATAGCAGGGTACTTTGCATTGCTGTCTCAGGTAAGGTGATGAATTGGTTAATTAAGACTTCACCGTCAGGCAACAACAACAGTTGAGCTCATGAAATTCCCATACAAATATAATTTATGTGAGTTCAGTGACTTTGCAGAATAATTTTCAAGCCTACCTATGACTCCTACCAGGTGCTATTCACAGAATGTATCAATATTTAAATACAAGATCACTGAGAGTTAGAGTTAGTAGCCCAGCTTTTATGCATATCTTATTTAGCTCCTTATGACTGTTGTGTGTTCCAACATAATCTGAGCGAATTGTTTTTCAATGACCTTTGTCAGCTTGTTCTGGCTGAAACTGTGCCTCCTGGGAGTGATCAACCACGCCACTGAATGCCCCCCAGTCAGTCTGATAAAATGCTATTTGATAATTGCTGAAACCACTTTCTTTTTTGCCTCTAAGGCCAAGAATGGAGGAGGATAAAAAAAGACTTTAATGCAAAATTAGCCGTTATGTACGATTCTCATCAAGATGGGGAAAGACAGACATTGATTGAGACACGTCTCTGGTTCATTAGCATTGTTTGTCTTTGAGAAAGTTCTTGTCGGTCTGACAGATGAAGAGACATTGCTGAATGAAGAGAAAATGAAGATAACTGTGGTAAAAATAGAAAAAATAATGAAGGGCATGCTGTTAAAACTAATTACATTAAGATTGATATCACTTAGCAGAAGAACGTTACCTCATCTCCCAAAAATGCATGATTGCTCATACACCATGAGCTTCCTGCATTTTACAGGCATTAATAAATGTTGCACAACTGTTTGATTTCAGTATTCCGTAGTTTTGTAATCAAAACAGATTAGCAATTTCTGGGTTGGAGAACTCGTTCTCTACATGAGTGATATTACAGAGTCTCTAAAACAAGTTCCCCATAAGAATATCCATTTTCAGTGAATCTGCACTTATGTTTTTGAAATTTTACAGAACCAAGCCTAGGTAAAAAGGAAAAATGTATAGTCAGTCTTTAAATTTGTTGGTCTCTAGGGACTGTGGCTACATGACCAATACCTAATAAATAAACAAGACCAATAGCAGTGCTCATTAAAAACCTGTCCATAGTTATAGCCTGTTTACTTTGGCTTATTGCTTATCCAAATTTCAATTTGCTAGGTTGTAATTCCACATGTGAAGTGGAATAATGTTATCTTTTTTAGGATGTTTTTTCTGTTCTTAGAAACAGCCATTATGTCACAATTATTTCCCAGATTAAATGTGAGAGAAGGGTACTGATTTGTCTTCGATAGTCAGTCCTGTGACTTCTAACATAAGCTCACTGAGTAGTCCAGTTATCTTAAACAAGATCTTGGACTCCTGCAGGCAGTTATGTCAG
This sequence comes from Athene noctua, assembly GCF_965140245.1. NCBI lineage: Eukaryota > Metazoa > Chordata > Aves > Strigiformes > Strigidae > Athene > Athene noctua. The sequence goes on along the minus strand of NC_134038.1, from coordinate 115,409,716 downwards.
GGATATATAGCCTTTTGCCGTTCTCAGATGAACATTCCCAAATTAGGCCTACACATAAATGTTTGAAGAAACACTGCCCTGAAGTATGAGCTCTGCTTCTGACTCTGCTGTCCCATTTACACCAAACTCTACACTTTTAAGCATGAAGGGAGTCACCCACCTTACTCTAGACTATAGTGACATCCTATACAAGTGTTAGCAGTGATGCAGGAGGTCTTGCCTGCCCTACTACACCCATAAATGGCTGCTTTATTCACAGAATCACAGAATCATTCAGGTTGGAGGTTGGAAAAGACCCTTAGGATCATCAAGTCCAACCATCACATCCAAGTCTTCTTGTGGCCACACCATCAGTTGTATAATTTGGATATATGTACAAAATAATCCGAGTTAAAAATAAAAAAAAAAAAAATTAAAAAGAGGGAGTGTAGTAAATAAGACATAGGATCCCTAGTGGAAACTAAAAATAAAAATAATGAGCACTCTATTCTGTGCATCGGAAAACAATGGTTTATGAGCCTATAAGTAGCTATTATAACATACTGCACATATGCAAGATGAAAAAGGAGCAGCAGTTAAAGTAACTCAGCTTAATTTCATTCTTACATGATATTTTAATCACCTCTGGATAATCATTGTGAGTACAGGATACACTATTCAGCATGATTCATACTGAGATTGTCCAAAAGTTGGATGTTACTAACATTTCTTGTCTGTTTAATATTCATATCCATAGCTGTACCAAACAAAACCTGTCCTGATAGTTATACAAAGCATAATCATATAAATCAATATATTATATGTACATGTACATGTACTCGTAGTTGTGTCCGTATGTCATGATGATTAAAATGTGTTGTTTGTGTCATGATAGCCCATAGGCTTTTCTCGTTATCTGCTATCCAGACCCCTGATAGAAGCAAAAGTTCATGGCCTATATGAGCTTTATGGCTGATATTTACCTAAATATATGTTAAATATACTATTCTTCCCCAGCAGCATGAAAGAACGCCTAACTGTAATTATCTCTGAGGCATCATCAAGATACATTATAGAAAGAATAAATCACTAATTTATAAATCATCTATCAGTAAGTGAAGAACTTAGGCAGACACTTCGACACAAGCAGTAAGTGAAATCTGCTGGTTAGATGCAGATTTTCAAGTACTATTATTCTCCCATCAATCTAAAGCATAACAAAGATAACCAATGCTTAAAGCAAAAACACTTCACAAAATATCTAGGACTGAAAGAATGCAAGAAGAAAATCTGAAAGTATCATTCTCTAAGCACTTTGCCTACACTGCAAATTAAGAATGCATGCAATTCCTGCAGCCAGAAAACAGTTTAATTATGAGAGCTGAACACAAACTCTCCCATTGGCACAGACTGGCTTTGAAGTGTTATCACATTAGTGAGGTTTTTGAAAATACCTTTGACCAGTTTTGTTGAAAATATATCACACTTCTATTTGTGTGATATACTCTAACTTGTGTGATCTATCTACCTATTCTATAACCTATCCTCCTATTCAAGTCCAGGTTGGATGGGGCTTTGAGCTCCCTGGTCTAGTGGAAGGTGTCCCTGTCCATGGCAGGGGGGCTGGAACTAGGTGATCTTTGAGGTCCCTTCCGATTCAAACCATTCTATGATTCTATGACTATGTCATCCTTAACCATGTACCATGTCACTCCTTTTCATAATATTAAAGAACCGGATCACAGTTCCAGAGTATTAAACTAATCATGCATATTTTATGCAAACATTAACCTTTAGTGTTAATCTAACAGCATTAAACCAAACCTATAATGAACCGTAAAGGTGGTTTATAACATACTGTGGTGGCCTTTTATGAGTATTTTCATTTCTCTCACTGAAGTGTTTTAAACCTTAGAAAGAAAAAGTGTGCAGATTTTTACAGTGAAACTTTATGTAAATAATACTTTGCCCCTTTTCTGAAACAACTGGGTTATTATTTTACCTGTAAGCAAAGTAGATGAACTTTCAGAATAATTTATTCCAAAAACTTTAATACCTCATAAAAGTGAACATTGTTAAGCTCCTTCCTGTGAGTTTTTTATATGGGCAAATTTCTTGTTTAATTGAATGTTTAATCTGTCTTGTTGCAGTTCACTCTAATAAGAAAAACTGTTGTTGCTGTACAGAATCTTTCATGTTACACATCCCACAGCACTTCACAAGATATGCACATTTCATATCAATTATGAAAGAGATAAATTAAATGCATAAAACAGAAACATTAAAAAAAAAAACTAAAAGAGCTATGAAATGTTGCAGTAATACAATGAGACTGATCAAACCATGAGAATTGTTGTTATCTGGGCAACAAAATACTACTTAACTTTTATATCAGTGTCCAGCACCCAAATTTCTACATCATTTGACCTACAGACATATACTGGAAAACAGCTAATAGATAAACAATATTCATGTGATGATTACATTAAAATCTACACAATAAATGTAAACAATGAAATCAGTGGAAATAGTACAATAATATTGATATTTCAACTCATTCTGCTTAGTCAGTAACATGGCTTTCAGCACTGCAGTGTTGTGAAGAACTCACAATCATTTGTAAAAATTCCTATACCCCTGAGAAGAACTATTCCTAACTTACAAATGGGGAAAGGAGAAAGATATGCAATCTTAATTTTTTTCATGGTCAGACAGAAAGTCTATAACCTAAAAATTGCACATAAGTCCCAGAGTAGTCAAGTCTTCATTTATTCTGTGAGTTTCCACGCTGAAATTAATAGGAAATATTTGAGGAGAGAATGGTGAGGGTGTAAGATACTTTGAAACAAAAAAGACTGACCCCCAAACAAAATAGTTTGAAAGAAACCTTCTTAGTAGCTTCATTGTCTTCAGGGTTGATTTTGGCTCAGTACTGTTAAAATAAATAAACATATGTCTCCAAAACTTCAGTTAATGGAAGCAAAATCCAGTCATGGAACATTTTCTGTTATTACTTCAGAAACACAAAAGATCACAATTTGAAGAACAGGAAATGTATCAGTCATCTCAAGTAACACAAGAACAACTCCACGCTTTCATATGTGGCCAGACAGGGAAAAGCCATCTCACTGTAAGTGTAGTCAAATTGGCATTGCAGTGAACTGTTTTTCCTCTAAACAATGGTAAAGCTGGGACACATGATGCTTCTTTTATATTCTGTACAGCATCTATATTACCCTCAAATGATGCATTAATAAGTGTCTTCAAATATTTCCTTTCCTTATCTCATTCATAATTGTCAGCTTCCCTCAAGACTTCTTCTGGCAATCGATTGCCACATGTAATTTTGAGGTTAAGAAGTCCAATACTTTATTTTAAAAAAAACATTGAAAAAGTTCCTAGGTAAAAAAGATTAATGCTGTGGTGAAATGAAGCAGCACGTCAAAAAGATTAAGCATTTCTTAACATCTTACTTCCATAACTGGCCAACATACAAATATTCTGTCTATAGGATAAGAAGACCTCCTGGTGTAAGGAGAAATGACATTCCCTAGAAGAGGAGAAAAACAAAACAGTGCAGCAGCTGGATCAGAATCATCATGCAAGATTGTAGCAAAGCGTAGAGGAGGCAAGTGTATTTCTGACAGGAATTTCTTGCCTTTCATTGCATGGTTTCTTACCCCATGAAGAAACTGTAAGTTGTTTAGCACATTGGGAAGTGAAAATGGAAATATATCCTATAGAAAAAACAGTAATGGAATGTATGGTAAATTATTATTAAATGGTATCAAACAGTAAATTATATCTAATTCTCAGATAAAAGAGGTTCAAGAGAAAAACATGTTTGATGTCCAACATCATGTATAGATTGCATGAACTCCTGCCTACCTGAAAAATCTCAGATTGGCTGTTACTGAAGGTTAGCCAAACCCCTATATAGCAGTATTTTATATCTTCAAAGTACTCATGCACAAGGAGCTTTCGGAGCTGCTTGGGAAGTAGGGCCAAAGGCCAGCTGCAGAAACAGGGGTTTTTTTCACTGCAGACTGTGGCTTGTGCTTTGGACTTCTAAGTAAGTGCTTTACTTCATCTGTGTTTGACACTCTGCTTTAGTTGTTATTCAACTTCTAGCTGAAGCCCTGCCCCAGTTCCTTCGGTCTTTCCTTCAGTCCACTTCACCCTCTACCTAAATCTTCCTCTGCTCTTTGTTGTAGTCATGCATGTCAGCCTCTGTGCTGTTTTGGTTTCCTCACATCCTTGGAGATGTCCTTATCCTGTTGTAAGCAACTTTCCTGGACTCAATGATAAATTCTAAAATTATAGAAAATGGAGATTAGGGGTGTATTATTGGTTTGGAATAAAGCTAAATTCAGTATGAGATCGTCAAAGTAAATGACCTCTCTGAGTAACACAACATTTTTAATAACATTAGATATTTTTAGGTATCTTGCTGACACCTTAAATTAGCAGTTTAGAATATCCACAATGTAAATCAGGTAAAGCATTTTGATTTATGACCATATTTACTTGAGAACCTAATTTTGTGGTCCTCAAAGGTGACATGCAGTAAGGCAATAGGGATTGAAACAGTATGAAGACTGAAACGGAAATTTTTTGTTCGAACCACAGGTATTCATCATAATTCATCATATCTCAGAACAGAGCTCAAAACATAAGATCTCAAGGTAAAGTAAGCTTATGGTGTAAATTTAATGATAATATTATTCTAAAGACAGTATTAGATATTAGATTGTTCCCTATGAGATACAGTTAAATTGATAATCATTAATGTTTCCTATTCATTAATTTATAAAAATTGTAGCAGTTAATCTAATGGTCTAGAGAGCTAGAAGTGACAATCAAGAATTGGGTGAATTTGATGATTAAATTGGTGATCCTGCAAATAAACACACTTATGTGGCTACCTAAATTAATAACAGAGCATATAGCTTGGCACATTCTGGTTTTGGACTTCTGTGCACATGATGTTTGGGCCACTGAAGGAAAGACAAATAATCATAGCAATAACATCCTCTCCACAGGAGGTGATGAAGGTCTCAGGGCTTTCTACAGAAGCAAGAAGACACAAAGTCAAGGTGCAACCAGAGATTCTCGAGAACAAAAGAACTGTATAGGCTAAAAGACGGTCACCTTGTGTCCCTTCACATGAAGACTGGAATTTTGTTCATTCTGTGAAATGAACACTTTTATTGAGTATATTTGATATCGGTATGCTTAGGGCACTGTAACAAATAGAGAACACTTAAAAACATGGAAGCTCATAAAAGGAAAGAGATTGAACTTTGTAAAACTTGGCAAAACTGTAATCAGAGGCAGGATGGAGGGAGGATTTCCTTTAGATGTAGATGTCTGGGTTCCCCCTACATTCATTAAAGATTAAATGTGAGTCACTTTATCCCAAATTTTAAAATTAGTATTTTATAACAATTGCATCCCAGGAAACTCCTATTTCTCTCAGTTGGCTATGTACATTTTCACTGTAAATATTTAAAGACTGGTAAAATAAAGACCACCCATAGCTTTCTTATATACACATATATATGAAAACTAAAGAATCTGCAATACAATTAATGCTCTAAGGCTGTGAGGTCAAGGCAAATATAGCCTCATTAACATTAATATATACTTTGTTCTGTAACACTTAATAACCTATGTCTTGCTCTCATTATGAATTTTGTGTGTGGGTGAAATGACAATAAACCAAGTTAAAACTTGAGAATGTGTATTCATTGCAAACACTGATCTCTATGAGCACAGCACGTTACTTTTCAACCTTCATCATTTGAACATTTGAAAGGCAATTACAGACAGGAAACTGCCGATTGCAATACCAGAACAGACTACTAATCATCTCTTACTTTGAGTCTTGAATCCTCTTCCTAGGTGGTTTTATTTCATTCAGAAATCAACTGTGAGAAGTCCAGACACCTGTATCATCACTTTTAAAATAATTTCTTGATATTATCTTCTGCTGACTGAATCACTCAACTTTCCACTTGTCGGGGGTCTACAGTCTTCTCAAACTTAGCTAATTGATAAATCAATTAAAATTTCACAGTCTCCTCTTGGAAATCATTGACAATTAAATTAAATAACAGCTTGCTTTCTGTGAAAATAAAGCTTCATTTTTTTTCCCACTCGTATGACTCCAAGAATGCAGTCCTGAGCTGGGGGTCCATGAATGCTGTATGAATAAAGAATAAATAAATGGCTCTGGTTCTTAGAATTTGAAATGTTAATATAAGACAAAACAATAAGTATTAGTAAGAGAGAAGAATAAGGATAGAAAATTCATAAAATGATTGGCAGTGTTAAGAGTGGTTTTGCAGGATGAGGAAGACTCAGTATTGTAGATGGTAAAGGGAAACTCCTCCCTAGATTTAGGAGAGAGCAGCACTGAACAACACAAGAAGATGAAGATGATTGTTTCAGAGATTTATCACAGTTGTTGAAGGAGGCTGGCACCATAGTCCATCGAAATGACTGAGAAATTATAGGTGGAGTAGAAACAGGCCATGAAGAGCTATTACTTGTGCTTAATGAGACAGAAAGTTGAGCCAGTGGAAAGAAAAAATGGAACAGGCTATAGGAACAATGCTCACAGCTAAACTCTGAATTGGTATTACTGGGCAAGTCTGAATTTTGTAGTCCGAAAAGAAAAAGGTTTTGCAGCAAGATAGGAGAGTACAAAAGCCTAAAGGGATTCTTTTACCATGAGCCTTTCCTCAGATGATATGAAGAAGGAATAGTCAAGTCTGAGATAGAACATAACAAATGAAACAAGCTAGGAGGTGCTGCAAATTACGTACAAGTGAACCACTATCAGGATGGTGATGTTGTCTACAGAGATCAACAAAGTATGCAAAAGAGAGAAGCCTGAGGGGAATATTTAGGTAGGGATGGTAAAACCTACACTTATCTATACTGAATGGGAGCCAAAGTTAAGGTATTCCTAGGATTGGTCAGAGACAGAAGACAGTTTAAACACAAGAAAATAGGACTGAAAGAGAAGTGTAGGTCCATGGATCTTATTTTAGAGATGGCAGCTGAATACTAATACTTCAATGTCTTTCTATCATTCAATCAGCCCATAGCTCACCAGAAAATTTTACCTTTCATCCCTTCACTACTCTTTCTCTTTAAAGCTTCCAGTCTGGATTTTATCTAAATAAATTCAACTTCTTCACATGTAGGATGTCCTTGTTATATAGGAGGAACAGTTTTAAAGTATGTTGAGAAACACTTCTTCAACCTGGGTTATGGTATAGTGTGGCTTGCATATCCTACAATAATTAGCTGAGCTAACCTGAATGTTTAGCAGGAATTGCTATCCAACCGTTCATGAATGATATGCAGATCAGGAATTAACTGCAGAAATTATTCAGCAAATAATTTCAAATAATACTAAATGAAAGAAAACGGTAAACAGTTTGCAGGCAATTTGCAAAAAGAAAGACAAGCAAAATTCAAAGAATAAATTATTCCCCCAGTTCTGGCAGACTGGCTCTACATTAAGCCCCTTCCCCCCTTTTCTGATTTTCACTACACAGAGTGATTTTTCAGGGTTTTAAAGATAGAAAAGACCAATAACGTTTGTGTGATTCACACATATAGGGGAAACTTGAACCAATAATCAGTTCATTGTTCTTCCTTGTAGCATAAGGGACGACTCTTCTTTGCAGAGAAATCACTTTCCCAGCTCAGGTAAAAATGGTTTGAGCTGTGGGGTCCTTGCCATGATGGCATTGCCTTCCTCACCCCACAGCTGAGGGGATGGATCTGCAGAAAGGGGAACAGATCTCATCTCCTGGAAGTAGAATGGTTTTTTAAAAAAATGCAGAAAGCAAGCCCCGATTTCTACTCTTTTAGTCTCATCTCAGACAGGTTATTAGGCTTCAAAATATTTCTTTTTTCCAAGGGATGAAGTGTTTAGATTATGTATCTAATAACAGAAACTGCTTTTATATCATAAATGTCTTGGTATTTACTGTCCTAAAATGTGCCTTGACACTGCTTTATTTTATTGACCATAGGAAAGAATGATGACACAGGACATAAACCTGAGTTTCTGAGATACTATAAAACAACTGTCAACTGGTCTTTTTTTTTCAATAAATATTTTGTGCCTCTGCTTTCGTAATTGAGACTCACTTTTTAGCAACCTAATAATTAATTATATTCTACTCTACAGTTTTTGGACTAACGTGCTTATGAAACATGCAGCATTGTTTACGCAGGGATCTTAAATCATTTAAGCCTGAAGTGACACCACCTTATTTTCATTAATTATTTTCTCACAATTATCTGAAATTGAGCAGCAAATTGCCCTCTTACTGGGTTTATCTGTTCAAATCCTATGTGTATTTTTGTTCTTCCTCCCATAAAGGTAAAAAGATCGAACTTTTATGATGACGCATTTGAGATTTAACTGCCAAGCAACCTTATCCTACCAAGTTTTTCCATGTAACTAAAAATGCCATTTTTTCTTTTTCTTTTAATATCACATGTAGAAATGTTATTTCTTTCCTTAATGATTGGTATAAAATGCATAATAAAAGTGGGGTTTTTTTCCCATTTTCCTCTTTTAAAAATATGATATTGAGGAACTGAAGAAATATAAAGGAAAAGGACTACACTATTAGTCATATGAATAGATCTACCTAAACTTCTGCTCCCCAAATACTCTAGTCTTAATAACCTGTGTTTTATTGCCCACTGTGTAAATCAAAGTCAAGTCATCAGAAACATTCCTTTTTTTCCAGTATTTTCTATATAAGAAAGTAATTTTATTAGGATTCACAGAGTTCACACTCTGGGTTTTAGGGTGCAAGGACATACAAAAGTGTGGCAAATGCAAAAAACCTGAAAATTCAGTTATAAAATATTAATGAAGAAAGGAAAGGAAAGGAAAGGAAAGGAAAGGAAAGGAAAGGAAAGGAAAGGAAAGGAAAGGAAAGGAAAGGAAAGGAAAGGAAAGGAAAGGAAAGGAAAGGAAAGGAAAGGAAAGGAAAGGAAAGGAAAGGAAAGGAAAGGAAAGGAAAGGAAAGGAAAGGAAAGGAAAGGAAAGGAAAGGAAAGGAAAGGAAAGGAAAGGAAAGGAAAGGAAAGGAAAGGAAAGGAAAGGAAAGGAAAGGAAAGGAAAGGAAAGGAAAGGAAAGGAAAGGGTCTGGGGGAACTGTTGCCGTACATCAGATGTGATACTAACCCAGGTCACCACGTCTACTTGATCTAGAGAAAAACAGTACGGTAGTATCTACTCCGATACAGAAGTAACACACCTGGATCTAAGCAAAACTACACCAGTATTTATAAACACTGCACCTCAGCTTCTTAACTGAAGTGTAGCATCACATAAAAGCAGCTAGTATGTCTCTGAATCAGGTTTGGTGACACTTTGGATTCAGAAACACTATACAGGATGGCAGGTGGAAGTTCTCTGCATCAGCATTCCAAGATAATCTGTAATTGAGGTAACCTGCCCACAAATAATTGATTGCCTCTATCTGAATTTGGGGTTGCAATATGAAACAGTAACATGTTTCATGTTAAAAGATAACTCAGACACAAAATTTCACACAGCCCCTAGAAGCTCTCTCTATTCTGGTACATGGGTAGGTTAATGGACAAGAAGAGAGAAGCGTTACTTTCCTCCAGTTTTCAAAACAAGCAAAGGGGCCTTGCAAACAGTGAACCGTGATGAACTACACTGCAGTGTTGCATCTTTGCAAAACAGAGAACACTCAGTCTGAAAAAAATGGGATTCTTGCCAAAGTGATTTTGGAAACAGTTACTCTTCTTAAGTTACCTACATTCCAAAACACAATACTCTGCAGAGAAATTTGTTTAGTGGGTCACTTTTACTCCTGGTGCAACTTGCACAGCCCAGGAGGTGTACCAGTGGTACTGCTGCTTCACCACAGGCTCCATTTGCACGCTTGCTGCAGAAGAGCTGCTTGAGTCAGCCTAAAATTCATCCCCTCCCACAGCTGCTTATTCCCACCACCACCACAACCTGTGCCCTGTGTTAGCAGAACTGAATTAGCAGTAAAATTGTTAAGAAAAGAAATAAAGGGAGAATTTTTATCTGTCAGATTCTTACTGTAACTCCAGTCATGTGGCCATACAAGCCACACTTGTGCCACCCCAGTGGATTATGCAGTTTAGGGTCTTAACAACTCTCTGATATAACCAGAGGAAAAGATTGGGTTTTCTCAGGCTGGCACTGAGACAGAAAGATGTTACATAGTCTTGAAGGGGATTGTTCTTTAACAAATAACCAGTCTGCATTGGATCTGTGAGTGAATTGATCTTCCTTTCCTGATAAGTAAATACTGATAGGACTCAAAGATTCCCCTCTTTGCAGAAAGCTAAATTGAGTATTTACACTATAATGCACAACAGACATCGTAAGACTAGAATCAGACCCTTCTCATTTTTGTGGTGATGTGGCAGACACATTCTGAGAACACAATTAACATGCTTTTACCATTTGAGAACAAAAAAGTTAAAGTGTAAATTTTATGGAATGAGTCTGTAAGAGGAAATATTGCTGTTAAGACCAGAATTTTCTTGACCTCAGTTTCTTCTTATGAAAAACCAAAAAAAACAATAAAGAAATATTTCTTTGGTCATGACTGCAAAACCAATTTCCATCACTATCCAAACCAATATATCTCTTTCTATCCACTGCCTTTTCTTCTCAGGTTTGTACCAAAAATTATTCCCTGGATGTGTTTGGACTCTCTTCTCATGCATAGATCTTCCCTAACACCATGTTCACACACAACTGCAATCAAAAATGAGCACTTTGCAACTCTATCTGCAGTCAGACCACAGCAAAGCTGACAGAGTACTCAGGCTTCTAAGCAGGTTCCTAGTTTAACAGACTGCATTGTATTGTTTCAGCTACTTCAGAAGAGAGGCTCAGTTAACTGCTCTTTCATTTAGCCTGAATGGACGAAAATGTTATGTCCACCACTTTTAAGGAGCTTTCTTGCAGCTCCCAGCATAACTACGTTAATTGCATACTACAACTCTTTTTTAAATGAGTAAATCACATACTGCAAAGGCCATAATACAGAAGGATAACATCCTATTTTGCTAGTTCATTTTAGAGCTGCCAAAATCATGCACGTACATTTTACAGTTCTGGTAAATTGCATGCACAGATCCAATTATTTAAATTACTAAGTATCTAACTGTGAATATAAATCACATATTTTAGGGTCTCTACCTACCAGTGAACCTCAGACAGAGAGTGTGTGCAATTTCAAAAGCTATGATTTTCATTTTTTCCTAAAGAAATCTGGGTAAAACTGTTTCAACAGGTTTTTAGTAATTCATATTCTCTGTAATATATATAAAACTCTATAGATCTGATCCAAACTGTGCTAATGTCATTGGCAAAACTCCTGTTGATTCAAAAGACTCTGACAAAGTCCTTCTGAGAGTAAAGTAATGGTTGAAGAACAGGAGTATTAACATAATGTGCTTTGTAAGAACTACTCAGCCTTCTTAATTACATAAAAAGTTAATATTTCCATTCCCATAAATAATTTAGATACAAACACAACAGCCATGAGTTGTACAGCAGCCTCTAGACATGCCTCTGTATGTGTACTTGCTCCTTTATGGGGACAGTATTAATCTCATTTTCTAAGGAAACATCTCCCCAGACTCTCTTTACTGAAATGAATTGGTCTTGTTGTTTTAGCAGTGACCAAAACCGATAGCATCTGTCAGTCTTCATGAAAATCTCTGTGTTTTGGTTCCCACTAACAGTAAACGATTTTCTGAGAAATGTCACTGCAGGATTCACAGCAGGGTTTGACAGCCACTTGTCTTTCAAGAGATTGTCCACTATTGAAGTTAACAGTGTCAATGCCCACAGAATACAAACATCTACCACCCATTAAAGAAGCCTCAGACATCTGATTTATTTCATCAGAAGGACCTTCAGACTGAACTCTATTTATTTATGAGTCTGACTGCTTTTAAAACAATATGTTCGACCTGCTGATTATTCTCTTCATGTGCCACTTTCTTCTAAATTATGCAATAATCTGGAGGGATAAAAGGCCATACTTGCTTTTTATTGATTTCATCTTCAAATTATTTTAAAGTGTGAATTATAACATTACTGTCTTCTAAATAACAAAGTACTAGTAAGCCATTAATTACCTACTACAACTCAGCGCATTGTTAAAATGATCCATTTTAATGACATGGTATCATGTTCAATTATTATTATTTTGTTATTATTATATAAGCCTACATTAAACTCCTGGATCCATCTAAACTTCAGATAACTCCATTCCTTTTACAATGTTCATGCAGTTTTAAATTTCCCATCCTTCTTTGCCCAGTAACACACCGAATGCTTATTTTGTTACAATTTTTGCAGAACAAGGTTACATACAGGATTTAGATAAGACTAGTATGTCAAGTCCTGTGTTTGATACATTTCCAAGTGATTTACAAGATAATGAGCAGTTCTCATCAAACGTACATGAGATTTCAGAGCTTAATTTTGTGACACAAATTCAAGAATCTCAAACATTGTAAATGACACCTGACTACCTTATTTTCATTCTGACAGAAAGCTTCTAGACATCAAAATAATATCAGGAAATTTATACAGTTTGCTATCACCACATTGGATAATACTTAACACCCTTATTTAGACCATCAATATCATCAATGAACACAAGACAAAGACATTCCCCAGAAACAGCTTGAAAAAAATTAGGAGCCAAGAAAGCACAAGAAAATGTTGGAAGCACAGCCAATAGCCAAATGATAAAGCAGAGCAAAAGGTGATCATCATTTGTCATTTCTGTTGAAAAAAGTGACACGTTAAAGAGTTTGTATGTCCAGAGTGGGGTTTAGAGAGAAAAAGAGGCACGGCCTGAAGCAGGTTGGTGGGCAAGGCTCACTAAATCTGGGGCACTCTACAGACAGCAGGCTTGACTCTGAATCACCCATGTCTAGGACAGAGTAACTCTCATACTCTATACCCTGTTTGTCTTACTGCAACACCCACCAACCACAGTGGAAGAGGAACAGTTGCAACAGGGCAGACTGAATGAGAGAGGGCATGTGCCTGATCCTGGGTTTCCACATCCCAACAGAGTGAGTAGCCATTTTTATCTTGTGGGATTTCTCCTTTCATTCATTCTTCCATGGATTTTGTGGAAAAAAAAAACCAAACAAACCACAACCAACCACAAAAAAAAAAAAAAAAAAAAAAAAACAAAAACACACAAACCAAAATCAAGCCTCAACTCTGTTTTTCTTTTCTTGTTCAGCCTACCATAATGAGTGATACTGACAGAAGCATGAAACAGGAGGTAAACATTCAGCAATGACAAGTATGTATCACATTTTATTTAATCTTTTCGCAAACCTTTCCTGGGTCAAGTGAATAATCTCTTAACATCACCCTCAGTTTAATGAGGTTTGTTTCACTAACATTGTGAAAATATAGAGAAAATATAGCTCAGACAATCATTGACAAAGAGAATGAAATAATTTAATGAAATAAAGGGTTCATTCTAGAATTTATGATCAAATATCTAGACTGTCCTCTTCCATTTGAATATACTACCATACTTGCAAAGCAGTAGGCAGGAGTCGTTAGATCTTAACTCAGTTTTCCAAAGGGAAACATTCATTTCACTCAAAGCATTTGTTACTACATTTACTATAAGAAGTTTCTGTCTAGTATGTATTTTGAACTAAGCAGCTTTGCAACATCTCATCAATTCAAACCACATTTTATCTGAAAACCCACTGAATTAGAGAACATGGGTTTTTAGACAGTATAAGGGAAATAAAAGATCCAGCCAAGAGACTTTACAGAGATTTAGAGTGATTAGAGGGACAACTTAAATTCAAATACATGGGGAAAACAGCTCTGTGGCCTACAGATTAATTTCAAGGAAGAAGAATCTTCATGTTTTACATTGTACAAAATTCAGTCCTACTACACTAGAGAAAATAGAATTTCTATGTAAAGTATCATAGAGGTTAATATCCCAAATAAGTTTTGCATATAGGTTAAAGACTGTTTTACTATTTGCATGCCTCAAGACAAAAAAACACCACCATAGTTCCTTTGGATCACAGTTTTAGCCAACAAACCTGTGCAGAGCACTGTCAAAAAACGATCTAAGATTCTAGCTTAAAATCATCAGACATGTGTGTGGTGGGTTGACCCTGGCAGAAAATTCGAGAGTAGGGGGAAAAAACAGAGAGAACCAACCCTGCAGACACCAAGGTCAGTGCAGAAGGAGGGGAAGGAGGTGCTCCAGGCTCTGGAGCAGAGATTCCCCTGCAGCCCGTGGTGCAGCCCATGGTGAGGCAGGCTGGGCCCTGCAGCCCTTGGAGGTTAACCGGGGAGCAGAGACCCACCTGCAGCCGGTGGAGGACCCCACCTGGAGCAGGGAGATGCCTGAAGGAGGCTGTGACCCCGTAGGAAGCCCAGGCTGGATCAGGCTTCTGGCAGGACCTCTGGACCCATGGGGAGGAGCCCACACTGGAGCAGGTTTGCTGACAGGACTTGTGACCCCATGGAGGGTAGTGTAAAGCAAACAGGCTCAGGAAAAATATAAACTAAAGACAGCAAAAAGACCTCATATGATCTCACTGAATCTGGCCTATAGATTGCAAACCCTTTTCCTTATTTACCGGAGAGAATACTGTTTCATGCCTGACAGAGCTTCAGGCATTAATGCACACCAATCATCAGTCATCACCATCAACCAATCATTTAAATGGTATACAAGACTTTGGTTAATACTTTTGCACTTGAGTGATTTTATTCATACACAAGTGCCCTTGCAATCAAATCTGAGGCATCTTTTGTGACAACAAGTATGACACTTCTTTTCTGACAGATGTTCTATATTTTGAACAGAAGTGGATTTCTCAGTCTGAGGGGAAAGAAAAGCCATCTAATGGTTGCAGGAAAATCAAATATCAAATCATAAAGCGGTGTTGTCATATCTTCATGAGGCTCAGAGCAACAGAGACCAGAGGAAGGCTAACCTGTGTTCATCAAGAACTTCGGTGAGATGCCAGAGAGAAGTAGATGGAGACTACTTCCTCCTTTACCACTTTGAATACTCCTGGTTTTGTATTACTCTGCTTCTATCAGTGCAGGAGATGATAGGCCATAAAATGATTTGTACCAGTTGTAAGGCTTCCCTTTTCCTCTTGGCAGGAGCCAGGACAGCATCAAGAGCAGGAGCAAGACAATTTTCCTATTTTTTGTACTTGCTACTGTTTACCTAGGGAAAGCATAATCTCAAGGAAAGCTCCTTTTCACTCCATAGCTTTTACCTTAAAGGTGTTTGTTGCACAGTTGGGCAACTTGTTTGCCAGAATAAAAAAATATCCTCAATGAGCATAAAGAAACAGTTAGTAACAGCCAAACATCAGCATCTAGCAAGAACTCTAGAAAATCTTGTGATCCCTGCTTATTCCACTATGTCAAATTTAGCTTCTGAGTGTGAGGTCACTGCTTCCTTTTCCAGTGAGGGGCATCACAAGACCTTGTCATAGAGGACATCTGCAGATGCCAGGTGAAGGTGAGATCTCTACCTGGAGGCTGGAGTTAAACAAGCAACATGACAGCAGCTATCTATAAATAGAGAGGATTTGGAACTTGTTGACTTTGAGTTTATTTTCAGGACTGCTATCCTGCACAAAGATAAGAGTTTAGGCTGTACATTTGTACACTTCTGGCTGTGCCAAAGGAGGAAAAGTGCTGATTTAACCTTCTGCATAAGGAAGGCCAGCCCAAGTGAGACCAAGTCTAGATACTCGAGCATTGTGGCTCTCCCCCTGAATCAGTGGGTATGGCAGGAATACAATATATAGTAATATCTTCATTGCATAATGTTCTGCCTTACAGCAAATCTACTGTATGTATGCATTCATATATGACTTTCAACTGTTTCTGCAGCAGGGTCCATGTCCCACACCACGTGTACATGTCTTACCTCCTGTCTGAGCGTGGAAAAGGGACCAAAGCCACCATGTGCTGTATGCTTTAAAATCCCATCATTCTGAGAGCAGCTGATGATTTCTGTCATTCAGACTTATGCTTTTTAAATACCTGAGATAAGAAAAATACAAACCTCATTGTTACAGAATATTGCTAAATTGTCTGAAGAAAACAACTGCTCATTTTTTTTCTAACCTAGGTCAAATGAAGTAAATCATTCTGCTGAACTTTAGGTGGAGATTACAAATAAAGAAATACATGAATTTTTCCAAGACCAAGCCATCATGGGATGTTTTCAACACAAGCCATTGAAACAGTAGGTTACTGGACAACCAGTTTTACTATAGTAATATTAGGTTATATATGTATACATTACAGTTACACATTCACATAAACATTACCCACACATATACATGAGTGTATATGTATAATTATAGCTACAGCTGTACAGCTACACCTATACAAATATAGACATAGATATAGATAGATGCAGATATAAAGATACACAGAATTTTAAAGGCAGCCAACAAATGCTTCAAAAAACAACTAACAAGAATTCTATAGAACTGATACTATCTGTTTTACAGTTAAGTACACTTAACTGCAAAGGATAAAAATCTGATTGATGAGGTACTTTCTCAAAAAAAAAAAAAAAAAGAGAGAGCAAACATTGCCTCTATTTTTAAATATGTGCTCTGTGGGATTTCTCAGACAAAGAAGGGCAAAATGCATAACATGTCCATGGTAAACAGGGAAATTAGAGAAGCCTGAGAATTTTTCTAAATATTGTGCAATTTGAAAGCTTGATTTTATATCACTGAGTGAAGCTAGATTTTGGGTATTGTCAATCTTGTGTAGAAAGGTGTGGGAGACATTCTAGCTTTTGAAAGAGCTCAAAAGATGTAACTGGAATATATAACAACATATTTATTGAACATAAAAATATATACAGAATCTATTATTCTATTCTTACACAACAATAAATTTCATATATATAGGATACATACCTATCCATCCATTTATCTTTCTTACCTATCATATTAGATATTTTATAGAACTGTCATAAAGCACCAAGTAAACCATATCCTGCACTTTACATTTTCTGGTCAAGTAGAAATGAACACTGGAACAGAAGGCATCTTTTTAATGTTTCTATTTTATCTATCCATCTAACTGTCAACCTATCTGTGCAAATATTGTTGAACAGTAGGTTTTGCTGGCGTCCATGATCACATCTTCTCCATATAATTAACTAGAGATTTGATATAACTTTGAGACTAAAACTGAAGTTCCTTGTTGTTATTTATTACTATTATTCATACTTTAGTTGTATTTATCTTCTAAGTTTGCCAAGTTAAAGGGCATCCTCATTTGAGAACAATAAGTGAAGATCTGAATATCAGATAATACACATTGATTTTTGTTTATCTCTAAAAATGACAATAAAATCTACCACAATAAATGGCATAGGTAGACTTAATATTTTAAACTTCAGATGGTTGCATGATTTTAATTTCCAGAAAGATAACTTCAGAGTATTTTACAGTAGTTAGAATTACTGTTACAAGGAAAAAGGAGATGAAAACTAGCTATTTTTCAAAATAACCCTCCAGCAACACAAGGAGGAGGGTAAGCAGGTGCCAAAGATTTCTACATTTATCAAAAAAAAAATATTATAAATTACACTTTCTCAAATAATGGCTGATCATATTTAAGGATTTTTCTTTACAGCTGGAAAACAGTAAACAACAGCTGGAAATGCACAGAACATGACTTTGGAAAAAAACAACTCTCCAGAGATGATTCACGTCCCACTCCTCCCGAAGCATCAGAGAAAGCATGTACACTCCTTTTTTTTTTTTTTTTTTTTTCTTTCAGACACAAGAAGCAGCCCCCAAACAAGTTGTGCAAGAGAGAGAGATTTCAGGACCAAAATGTCATCTGATTATACTGTCAGATTTCTAGTGTTTTAAGAAAGAAAAAGAGCAATTGTACTCCATTTATGATAAATCTACTTAATTTTAATCTCATCCATTGTGATTAAAATGCAACTGAGCCAAAATACTTCATGTAATTCATTTTCACTTTGTCAAGCCAGATCCTTCTAGTGTGGAGCTATTCAAACTAAAAATCCACAACTTCTCTGTGCAAGCACAGCACAGTAAATGGGCAGTTGTTCTGGGGAAAGAGAATATGATTTCTCATGAAAGAAATGTTGAGATCAATTCACAGCTTTCACAGCGAAATTGTCTCCTATGTGAATTGGCAGGAGGCACAAGACGCGCAGTGTGGAGTGACTTCTTAGGGCCAAACAGTACACCAACTTGTTACCTTTTTAAATGGTCTGAATTCTTGAGGAAGCTAGGCTTATGTTGTATATACATCTATCCACCTACCCTCAATAGCTTTGAAGCTATTACTTAATTTAATCTAGATTTTGTAAAAATTGATCTCTCAATTATAATAAATCATTTTGAACTTTATGAATATAGCTAGTGCCTTACACAAAACCAAACTAGATTAATGATTCTACTGCAGCAGTTCTCAACTCAGAATTAGCTACATGTGCAAGAGCCCCAGGAATTCAAGCTTCCTCAGGTTTGCTGCTCACAATTTACTTGATTATCTTTTTCATATAGGTTTCTCTTGCACTTACTGCTTTAGGTACTGGCTTTTTGTTGTGTTTGTCTCAGACTTAATCATTAGATAAATTATTTTCTAAAATATTTTTCAAACATGAACACAGTTCCAAGTTTCCTGCATCTCTCCTCACAGTTCTCAAACCCTCATACATAGAAACATGCATCCTTTCCCATCATCTAACTTATAATATTCTCCCACTATCAAAGCCTACCTTCCATGATTATATAAAAGAGCTTTCATAGATTCTGCAGCTTTGAACTTACTTGTAAGTCCACCTTGTATTTTGACTGAATCAGGTAAAAAACATTTAGTGCATATGAATGCTAAAAAGCCAGTATATTAAAAAAAAAAAAGTCTGGAAGTTCATCAGTGGTACTTAATTAAAAAATAAAGTAAGGAATATCCTATGCAGTTATCAGTTGGATAAAGACCCTACATATGTGTTGCAGAGGCTCTCAAAATAAACAGAAAATAATTAAAACAAAATTTATTTTAACACAATCGTCACGCCAAAAATCATTCACAAATGGCAGATCCAAATGTCCATGAAAGAAAAAACTATTACTGCATTACTGCAATTTACTGTATTAAAACTCCTGGGATTCAATAACAATCCAAAATGCCCGATTGCTCACATAAAAAAGCTGGAGCTCTCAACCTCAAGCTGTTTCCTCGGGCAGCATCCGGACCCAAGGGCAGAGTGGTGCTCCAGAGGGAGGCTAGCTCAAAATGGCTCCCCCAGGGGCCTCCATTCATACCTGAGACAAATCTGATCAGTGGTCAATATCAGCCCGTATTGGCCATGGGCAGTAGTTACCATAAAATCCAGAGAACAAGGGCACAGAAAAAAGAAATCAATGGCCACTATATTTCAGCAGCCAGGAAGACTCATTTTCATTGGGGTGAGTACACCTGCCACAGTATGTACTTAGATTTAAATTTGGCTATAAGTCCTATCAAAGTCCACGGGACATGAACTCATGCTTGTATACATCAGTTGTATTTAACCTAAATAAACACGTGCTTGAAATTTGAACATTTACCTTGTTATGATTTTGAGTCAATGGTTAACTCCCTGGGAAAACTGGATTTGCTTAAGCATCTAAGTTTGTTAATAATAGCATCATCCTGAAGATCAACTCAAACTGATATCTGATGTGGAGGCTGGAGGTCGACTAGGGCACAGCGATCATGAATTAACAGAATTCTCTATTCTTAGAGAGGTCAGGAGAGAGCTAAGCAGGACTGACATCCTGGACTTCAAAAGGGCTGACTTTGTCATCTTTAGGCACCTGCTTGAAAGGATCCCCTGGGAGACTCTCCTAAGGGGTATAGGGGTCCAGGAAGGCTGGGTGCTCTTTAAGAAGGAAGTGTTCATGGCTCAGGAGCAGGCGGTCCCCAGGTGCTGTAAGAGAAGCCGACACCAGAGAAGACCACCCTGGCTAAACAGGGAGCTTTGGCTGCAACTCGGGGAGAAAAGGAGAGTTTACAGCCTTTGGAAGAAGGGGCTGGCCACTCACAGTGATTACAAAGATGCTGTGCAGATATGCAGGGCAGAAATCAGAAGGGCTAAAGCCCAACTGGAAATTAATTTGGCCTCTGCAATCAAGGATAACAAGAAAAGTTTCTATAAGTATGTCAGTAGCAAAACAAAGTCCAGGGAGAGTCTCCATGCCCTGCTATAATAGATGCAGGAGGAAATTTGGTAACAAGTGATGAGGAGAAGGCTGAGGTGCTTAATGTCTTCTTTGCCTCAGTCTTTAATAGCAAGACTAGTTGTACTGAGGGAATCCAGCCTCCACAGCCAGAATACAAAGACTGGGAGAACGACCCCCTGCAATCCAGGAGGAGATAGTCAGTGACCTACTGCATCACATAGACATACACAAGTCTATGGGAAGAGACAGGATACACCTGAGGGTGCTGAAGGAGCTGGCTGGGGTGCTCGCCAGGCCACTTTCTATCATTTATGAGCAGTTCTGGCTGACAGGGGAGGTCACGACTGATCGGAAATTGGCCAATGTGACACCCGTCTATAAGAAGGATTGGAAGGATGATCCGGGAAATTACAGGCCTGTCAGACTGACTTCGGTGCCTGGAACCTGATGGAGTAGCTCATCCTAAACACCATCATGCAACACACGAGGGACAACCAGATGATCAGGCCCAGTCAGCCTGGGTTTATGAAAGGCAGGTCCTGCTTGACAAACCTGATCTCCTTCTATGACAGAGCGACCTGCTTATTGAAAGAGGGAAAGGCTGTGGATGATGTTTACCTTGACTTTAGCAAGGCTTTTGACACCGTTTCCCACAGAATTCTCCTGGCAAAAATGGCTGCTCGTGGTTTGGACAATTGCACACTTCGCTGGGTAAAAAACTGGCTGGACGACTGGACCCAAAGAGTTGTGGTAAACAGAGTTAAATCCGGTTGGTGGCCGGTCACGAGTGGTGTCCCCCAGGGCTGGGTTTTGGGGTCACTCCTGTTTAACATCTTTATTGATGATCTAGACAAGGGGATCGAGTGCACCCTCAGTCAGTTTGCAGATGACACCCAGTTGGGTGGGAGTGTTGATCTGCTCGAGGGTAGGGAGGCTCTGCAGAGAGACCTGGACAGGCTGGAGCCATGGGCTGAGGCCAACTGGAGGAGTTTCCATAAGGCCAAATGCCGGGGGCTGCCCTTGGGCCACAACAACCCCCAGCAGCGCTACAGGCTTGGGGAGGAGTGGCTGGAGAGCTGCCAGTCAGAGAGGGACCTGGGGGGATTGATTGATAGCCGGCTGAACAGGAGCCAGCAGTGTGCCCAGGGGGCCAAGAAGGCCAATGGCATCCTGGCTTGTGTCAGCAATAGCGTGGCCAGCAGGGACAGGGAAGGGATCTTGCCCCTGTACTTGGCTCTGGTGAGGCCGCCCCTCGATTCCTGTGTTCAGTTTTGGGCCCCTCACTACAAAAAGGACATTGAATGACTCGAGCGTGTCCAGAGAAGGGCAACGAAGCTGGTGCGGGGTCTGGAGCACAGGTCATACCGGGAGCGGCTGAGGGAACTCGGATTGTTTAGTCTGGAGAAGAGGAGGCTGAGGGGAGACCTCATCACCCTCTACAGCTACCTGAAAGGAGGTTGCAGAGAGCTGAGGATGAGTCTCTTTAGCCAAGTAACAAGTGATAGGACAAGATGGAATGACCTCAAGTTGTTCTAGGGAAAGTTCAGACTAGATATTAGGAAGCATTTCTTTACAGAAGGGGTTGTTGGGCGTTGGAATGGGCTGCCCAGGGAGGTGGTGGAGTTCCCATCCCTGGAGGTGTTCAAGAGTTGGGTCGACTTAGAGCTTAAGGATATGCTGTCGGTGGGAACTGTGCTAGGTGAACGGCTGGACTAGATGATCTCCAGGGTCCTTTCCAACCTAGATGATTCTATGACTCTATGATCCAACATTTAAAACTTATTTGTGGGCTTTGTATAAGGCAAGCAAGGCATTTCAAAGTAGAGGTGGAGAACTCATGATCAGAAGTCTGTTCTGTTTCCAGCTAAGCCCACAGCACGTGGTCCTGCTGCCATCTTCATGGTTTGTGAAACTGATTTTCCTACTTGGGCAGAGCCAGCACACAAAGACCTACCTCACGTGTAGCTGCTGAGGAACATATATTTCTGATGAGTTAATACACTATCTATTGCAACAAGATAAGGCATGAGACAGGGCTGCTGTAGTGCACCACACTGTACACAGGTAAAATAGGGTATTTCATGCCCCATCTCATACACAGTCCCAGCATAAGACCAAACACAGTAATCCAGGACTGGCCAGCCTTCTTTACACTACCAGTAACATACCATATATTTCATACTGCAAAATCCATGAGGAACAAACTGCTTTGGAGCAGAGGGAGCTAGGAATATGGCAAAGAGAACTTTTACAGGTGCTTATCACACCATTGCAGGAAACTCTGGGAAGCTGCGCTTCTAGGTATCAGTGTCACCCACAGCAAGAGGAGCATATTACCTATAATACAAGTCCTGCAGCCAGTTATATGGTATGACAGTTATATTTGTACAGCTTAAGAGATAAATATAAACCATTCTTCTTATGCAGAATGTATGGGACGGTACAGTTGTGGTTTCTGTCCAGAGAAAGGCCAGTATGTTCCAGTATCCTACATCCAACAGTGTCCAAAAAATTAATGTTGACAGAGGAATATAAAAATGAGACAGGAAGATGGTAATATTTCACCAGTATGTTCATCTATTTTCCACTGACCTGTGCTTTGGGGATTTCCCAAGTGGGTACTCTGTAGGGTAAGATTAACCTCACCACTCTGCAGAGGTACCTGAAGTATCCACCCTAGGTTGTCTTTACATTCTGTGGTTCTCCTGACCTTTTTCAGACATTTATTTTAGGAAGAGATTAATTCAGCCTTAACTGGCCTATTTCTCTCTATCAGTTGTGAAGGGTATTCACATGATTGGCTCAGATGTCATTTGATAAGATGCCATAATCCATTGTGTTTAACAACCCTATGGTTATGAGGTTATGTCTTTCTCAACACAGGCAAAACTATAGTTTCCACAATTTTCATAGCAAAGAATTTCACAGTTTAATGAAAGACTCTGTAATGAGGGACTTCCTTTTACTTGTTATCAGTTTGCCTCGGGTAGAAGAGCACAGGAGGAAAGTGAGATAATATTAAATGATAATGATTTCAGCATACCAATAATCAGCTCATCAAGGGTTGTAGTCACCCTAGAAAAAAAGTTCGAAGTTTCTTGGAACAAATCAGTGACTTATAAACTGAAGAGCCATAGGAGAGATGAAGCTAAAAGATAAATGCTAATTGAATGTTAATTATCAATGTTAATTTTATTCTATACATTACTAATTATTACCATGTAATATTTTTTTTTTTAATCCATTCCCACCTAAGCAGGAAGGATGCTTCAAGGAGTACATCCTTAAATACAAAATATTAATTTTTAAAATTTTAATGGGTGGATTTTTTGTCTCTTGTCCCTCCCTCACTTATTTACGGAAAGAAAAAACTATTTTCTAATACCTTTACCAACCCATAGACAAATCCCCAAAATAAATAGTGCAAATAAAGAAAAGAGAGTGTTAGAGAAATAGAAAAAATATTTCTAGTATGCTTCCATGTCATCTATGTTATGTAATCAGACCACATATTTGAATGGTTGTATAAAAAGAATGAAATATGGGAGGAGTATTGTAAATTACTATGGGCAGCTTGTACCATGGTGAGGGAGCCATTTAAAAGATAACATGTGATGAGTTGAAATTGAGATTTAGAAGAATTAAGCCCTTTGTGTTTGTTTTTTTTTTTTTTTCCCCTCTGGATGGATGAGGGAGATGTTATTGCACTGTTTTATTTCTTTTCACATATATTTTTCCATATGATTTATTTAGTTTGAATGCAGCAGTTGTCATATCGACCTACACTGTTTCACAGTTGTTTGAGATACGGGCTGTTGCTATATGAGTTCATACTGATATAGATTCAGACCTGTGGCACAGCTCATTTTAGCAATAAGAATTTCCTTTAAAATTCAACAAAGATATGTTTTGTTCTATTTTGCACTGAAAATATGAATCCATTTTTATTATAGCTACATAGTTTTTATCCATTTGGCCATAGTAGACTAATTTGTTTACTAGGTATAGAAAAAGTAGAGTGACAATAATATCCTTGTCTAGTGACACACTGCCAAATCTATCATCTACATTAAACATTACCTGCAAAAAAGCCTGTTTTATTTTGCTGTTTGGAGTAGCTTTTACATCTCATTTTTTAATATGTGTCTTCTTTTATCAGCTTACCATCTTTCTGCTCTATCACAAGTGCTCACCCACTTCACCACAGCTCTAGAATCAGTTGGGATAAATAACGACTCTTTGGGGACAATGGGAATTACCTCTTTGATTGTTCTTTAATATATTCATATCTGACAGTTAGCTCCTGGACCTGTTGCTAGTATACCTGGAAGGAAAAGCCTGCAAGCAAAGCTTTTAAGGAGGTGGTGTAAACATTTTGGGTATAGGATTGCTGAGCCCAGAGAATGTTTTCCCTAAATATATCAAGCCTCACCTTAAATCTTACGTAAGTTCCCAGAATTTCAATTAGGTTTTCCAAGCTCTTTTTATTTTGTAATAACAAAGCTTCTCATTTTCAGGCTAATATTAAAAACAGTTAGTTAACTCCCATTTGTTCTTCTGCTACACTCTCTGTTACTTTAAATCCTCACATCTCCTCCTGGGAGAATTCTAATTGGTTTTGCTTTTTGTTCTATTTTGCTGTGAAATTAATGCCTTCTGATCAAGGAAAAATCTATCCCTTATAAATACACTGAACTAATTTCTGTGAGCACAAACTATATCTGAAAAACCACTGAATGTACTGGACAGATGCTTCTGCAGTGGTGATGCACTAATAAACAGTGATGGGTCCCATTACTGACTAAAAGTGCAGACTCAGGTTGCAATTAAGACACAGTTTTAACTGCACAGTGTCTCAATTCCTTGATTCTGTTGCTGACTAGACATGGATGTTTGGTGGCATCTGAGATGCCCTAGGGACTTGGGGATGGGAGGCACCATTTCAGATTTCTGCAGTGTGAAATCTGATGAAATACATGAGGGCATGTCCCATGGCACCAGGCAGCTCCAAGGTCCTAGTCAGCACAGAGAGTCTAAAGAGTTGTTCAGTAAGCAGATAAAAGCATGCGTTTTAGGATAAGCTAATTGTTTTCTAAACTGTATGGTTTGACCTCCCTATACAAGCTTATAGCCAGATGCTTAATCTTAAACTGAAAGCTGCTTTTAATACTTCTAATTCAATGTGACTTTATACGATTTGGACCAATCTCTGTGCTACCATAAGTCAAGCAGGTGACAAATTTATAAGCTTGGTCCTTTTTTCTTAATCACATATCTACACTGAGTTTTACTTATTACAAATCAGTTTTCTGATTATAAACTTACTTACACTGTCTGTTCAAGAGAGGGTACTTTCCCCATTTTGAAGGGCTTAGAAAGGCCACAGTGATACAAGCAAGGATCCTAAGGCATGAAAGCAAGGTAGGAAGTTTTACCCTTTCTACATTATATGACCTCCAACCCAAGATGCCATGTATCTGTTTTCCTCTGCAGATCCAAATTTCTGAGAAGCTGACAGGGCATAAGTATATATGGAATGGGAGAAGATCCACTGTTCTGGAAACAAATAGGCTTAAATCATGCCTGGAGTGATGTGGAAAGCAGAGTAGATCAACAGGTAGGAGGAATGCATCTGGGAAATACAGGCTGGGAGTAGAAAGGGATTCAATAACAACAGCTGGGATGAGAAGGGTATCAGCATAATGTGGATAATTTGGGTATGTCATTTCAACTAAAACATTTTTTCAGCCTTTTTTCTAATCAATTTTAAGTCAAAATTAACCACCATAATCTGAGTTACCTAACTCAAGGTAAAACCGTAGCAAAGAAATAGCACTTGTAATTTCTCACATGACTTCAAGGGCATGGTTAAGCTTATAGAAGTTTTAGTTAAATAACATTAAGAATAGACATTTATTTTGTTTGCTTCTTTAATGAATCTAAAGACTAAAAACTTAGTGTTAGTCTCTACCTAATCACAACCAACCAACATCACTCTCCTCCTTGAGGAGGCATATTCTCCATACTCCATGTACTCTTCTACTCCCTCCTAGTCTGTGAAATGCTCTCCAACCAGCAGGAGCATCTCTATTCACATATGACCTGCTTAAACTCATAAATGTAATGTTCAGAGCTCAGTAAGTTTTTGGTTAGAGCTACGTAGTAGTGCTTAGACATTTATCTCAAGTCCAAGTCAGCAGGCTTTTCCAGATCTGATTACCAGCCTCCACATTCTTCTCTCAACAGCTATTCATACTATTTTTTCTAATGCATATAGTCATGTAAGTCTGTAATAAAACATCAGATGCTGAATATTTATGCCTATTTTTCATGGTTTATTATCCTGACATTTCAAATTGCTCTGCTTAAACTTTGATAAGTGTTGCATGCAAGAGAAATCAAACTTTTACGTAAGAAAATGCTTCAATTAAATGTCAAAAGAGACATAAAAATTAATTTTAAAGCCACTTATGCTTCTTTCTAAAGACCCTGTACGGCGGCTGACTCAGGAAGGAAAGTCCTGCTAAGCATCTAATCCTTACATTTAAATGTTATATCCAAACTAATTTTGCAACATTTCACAGAATCAAGGCTGGAAAAGACCTTGAAGATCATCCAGTCCAACCATTAACCTAACACTGACAACTCCTAACTACACCAGATCCCTCAGCGCTATGTCAACCCGACTCTTAAACACCTCCAGAGATGGGGACTCCACTACCTCCCTGGGCAGCCCATTACAACGCCCAACAACCAGTTCTGTAAAGAAATACTTCCTAATGTCCAGTCTAAACCTTCCCTGGCACAACTTGAGGCGATTACCTCTTCTCCTATTGCTTGTTACTTCTTTAAAGAGGCTCATCTCCATCTCCTTTGTTGTAGAGGGCAATGAGGTCTCCTCTTCTCCAGACTAAATACCCCCAGTTCCCTCAGCCACTCCCCGTACGACCTGTGCTCCAGACCCTGCACCAGCTTCGTTGCCCTTCTCTGGACACGCTCGAGTCATTCAATGTCCTTTTTGTAGTGAGGGGCCCAAAACTGAACACAGGAATCGAGGTGCGGCCTCACCAGTGCCGAGTCCAGGGGTAAGATCCCTTCCCTGTCCCTGCTGGCCACGCTATTGCTGACACAAGCCAGGATGCCATTGGCCTTCTTGGCCCCCTGGGCACACTGCTGGCTCCTGTTCAGCCGGCTGTCAATCATCCCCCCCAGGTCCTCTCTGACTGGCAGCTCTCCAGCCACTCCTCCCCAAGCCTGTAGCGCTGCTGGGGGTTGTTGTGGCCCAAGGGCAGCCCCCAGCGTTTGGCCTTATGGAAACTCCTCCAGTTGGCCTCAGCCCATGGCTCCAGCCTGTCCAGGTCTTTCTGCAGAGCCTCCCTACCCTCGAGCAGATCAACACTCCCACCCAACTGGGTGTCATCTGCAAACTGACTGAGGGTGCACTCGATCCCCTCGTCTAGATCATCAATAAAGATGTTAAACAGGAGTGACCCCAAAACCGAGCCCTGGGGGACACCACTCGTGACCGGCCGCCAACTGGATTTAACTCCATTCACCACAACTCTCTGGGCCCGGCCATCCAGACAGTTTTTTACCCAGTGAAGCGTGTGCCCATCCAAGCCACGAGCAGCCAGTTTTGCCAGGAGAATGCTGTGGGCAATTGTGTCAAAGGCCTTACTAAAGTCAAGGTAGACAACATCCACAGCCTTTCCCTCATCCAATAAGCAGGTCACCCTGTCGTAGAAGGAGATCAGGTTTGTCAGGCAGGACCTGCCTTTCATAAACCCAGGCTGACTGGGCCTGATCATCTGGTTGTCCCGCATGTGTTGTGTGATGGTACTGAGGATGAGCTGCTCCATCTGTTTCCCAGGCACTGAGGTCAAGCTGACAGGCCTATAATTTCCCAGATCATCCTTCCAATCCTTCTTATCTATGGGCATCACATTGGCTGATTTCCAATCTGTCAGGACCTCCCTGGTCAGCCAGGACTGCTGGTAAATGGTGGAAAGTGGCTTGTCGAGCTCCCCAGCCAGCTCCTTCAGCACCCTCGGGTGTATCCCATCCAGTCCCATAAACTTATGTGTGTCTATGTCAATTAGAATTACAGTTGTCTTTTTTTTTTTTTTTCCAGTGTCAAAGGCTATTTAAATACATAAAGGAGTGTGTAAAATCAAATCTTGCAGGGTGCTGTCTGTAAGCATGAATTCTTTATCTTTTTCTTTTTTCCTTCATCTTATAATTCCATTTCTTTTCCTTTACATTCCTTATTTTCCTTACATTCCCTGGTTTGTGTTCACATATAAATTATATGTCTCCTAATATAGTTATCCTAAATATTTATTATCTGTGTAATCTTTTTCACTTCTCCATCTTTGTTTTAGTTTGCATATTTGAACAATTCACATAATTATTACTGCTATTACTATAGGTCTCCTTTTAGGATATTTCTCTTTCCTACCAAACTCCTTTGATTTTCTTTTTTTTCATACTTTTTTTTTTTTTCCCGAGCTTGTGTCCTCTGGCTAATGACACCTTCCCTCACAACACAGCACTCATTTGGCTGATTTCTTTCCCCTGAAACTCATTCCCAGGATTTTTGCCCTTTTCAAACTCCTTTGTTCCTATTTCCTGCTAATCCCCCGATCCCCTGCTTGTACTCACTACCACATATTCTTCAGTCCCTTGCTGTTTTACTACATCCCCTTCAGCAGACTGATAATGCAATTTTAAGGGAAACTAAAACTTTAATATCACTCTGATCCTTCTTGGATTTAGGCTTGTGGACAGAGCCAGAAGGAAGAAGGGAAGGGGAGGGAATGTGGGGAGGGATGGGAGGGAAACAGCTGAAGAGAGACAGAAATGCAAACTTGATAGCACTTCACCGTCTGTTTATTTCCCAAAGAGTGTCCGCTCAGCTGGGTAGCAGAGCAATGTGAACTACCAGATGTGCAATTGTAACACTAGTGTCAGCAAGAGCTGCTCATGCAGCTTTTAGATAGCACATGATGTGGGCCATCATTGCCTTTGCAGCCAGGATGCACCCCAGCAACTCAGAAATGCAAGGAACTAGAAAACAGAGCAAGATAAGTAAACGAAGAGTAGGTGTATCTTTTATGAGGACAAGAGTAATGAGGAAAAACCCACCAAAGTCAATATGGTAACAGAAAGGTTGTTGTCTAGCTTGCTTAAGGGAAGGCATGTATTTATTGACAAGTAAGGGTAGGTTCATACTGCAATGAGTTGATGTCTGCTGGAAGAGACATCTTAACTAGAAAGTCCAATACTTCATGGCCTAATTCTGCAGTGTCCTAACTCCACTCAGCACCAAAGACAAAAAGCCAGGCAGCTCAGGGCCAGTATCCCAATCTTCTGCCTTTCTAGACTTGGTTTTACCATGAGTGAAGGAGCATCATCTCAGGTATCCTTTATTCATGTTCTAAAACGTGCATGGCATTGATTTGCAGATTTGCACTTCTGAGTTTAGATCTTGTGGAGTGGATATTTTCAAGAATCCATAAGATGACAAATATGTTTGTTACATAAAATGCTATGCAGTACTGGTAGAAAAATTGGTCTCCCTGAAAATAAAATTCATAGCAAGGGTGAAAGAATATATCTGTTTCATTTATGCTAGTAAGTAGCATAGATGAGAACGTGGCCCAGAAAGGGGCTTAACCCCTGTGCAAGCACTACTATGATTAGGTCTTATATTTATTTAGCAAAATTCAGACAGGAAGATTATTCACCTGTTATTCCTTTTAAAAATTTAGCCTGTTGTGTTATATGTGACATAATTAACAAAACATTACAGCATGTTTCAATGAACTCAGCTATGTGCAATTTTCTCCGAAGTGTGATTAAAGAAATGATTGGAGGGCAAATGGAACAGCTTTTACTGAGACAGCTAACAATGAGACACATTGGATTCTTATTATCTGCTATTAGCTTTGGCTTTCAGGTAGGAGAAAAATATATTTTAGGAATCATTCACTGTTCAATTTTAATAATTCCTGAAACATGCCAGTTGGTAAGAAAGTTGACTATTTGTTCTATTTTACTTAATATTTTCACAAAAATATAGAACCTGTGGAAAGCTATTCCAAAACATTTGTTTAAAAGGTCACCTCAGAAGAAATCTTTGCATATTCCACAAAGGAGCAGAGACATTAGGAATACATGGAGCTGGAGTTAATGCTTTAATTTAGGGCTTGAAAACTGGGTTCTGTTTTTGACATTAGAGTAGGAGACTTGTAAAACCTTTGGCAAGTCTTACACAGCTTTCAAAAACCCTGGCAGCTAGGCACCTACCTACTTTCTGGGCCTTTGTCTCTTTCTGCCTAAGTTTCTAGTGTCTGTTTTGAGCAAAGTGTGAGTTTATCATTGTGCTGAGAGTGCTGCTGCCCCAGCTAGCATTGTGCACTGTGAAACTGGTGCTTTGGGTCAGGGATCCAGCCCAGTCCATACTGTGACAATTTGCCTTGTATTTTGAGGCAACCAGCAAACTATTACAGTTTCCAGGTGGCATGCAAGGCTGTCTTTTTCTTTCTTTAATAATAAACTAAGACTGTTGGGAGGAGCTCATTAGGAGCAAAGAGATGCTGCTTCTTAAAGAGGCAAACCTCTGTTGAGCAGCCACCCCTACCTTCTACCAAACTTGGAGCTCGAGGAGGGAACCTCTGTCTCCCTGAATTTTCACGAGAGCTTATGTTCCCCATCTCCCAGCCCTGGGCTGACCCAGACTCACACTTCTCAAAATGTACCAGCCTGTGGCACCACACACCAGAGATCATCTATTCCTGCTCTAGATACTACCATAACACAAATAATGATAAATGTGCTGTGTAAGCTGTGGTGCAATCCCTCCCTGGAGTGCTAAAAGCCTTTTGATTCTCCACATTATTCTTGGAGGTGAGGATGCCCAAAGTAGTATTCTAGACAATTGACTCTCAATTGCACTCCTCTTTTGTGAGGACACTTACTTGTTCCTTTCTGCTTTCAAATTTTAGATTTCTATTTTTCCTTCCACTTACTGACTGTACAGTACTTTCTGCTTAACTGAAAGCTTTTGTAGCTGAGTAAAGCTCTGTATCAGTGATGGGCCTGGAGGGTTCAGATGATTTTCCTCAGGGAAGAACTGAATATTATTTCCTGACAAGAGAATTTGAAATTGACTTTATGAAATTAAAACAATTTAATATATGGCACTGCAAAATGTGTTGTCTGAGGACAGTCAGGAGCTACAAAAAGAACCACCTGCCTCTACCTGAAATCTCAGCCCTTCTTCTGGAAAGCAATTGAATCCCCTCCTATCCCCGACCTGTTAAGGATCCTGGCCTCATTGAGAACACTCTATACAAGATTAGGCCCAGGAGTGTTTTTTCAGTCTCTATCAGCTTATTTTGAGCTTCTGCTTAGAACATTTTTTAGCCACTGTTTGGCTTTCCACTACAGATTTCAGTGTAAGAAATAGTGCATAGATTCTCCACAGAAATCCAGAGTGTTTTAGCAAAGTGCTGCAGCAAAACCGAGACAGATGTAGGTGTGTTGACTTCTGTGGAGTGTGTCAGCTTTCACTTGCTGAGTCTAGCAGCTATTGATGGTCCTTAAAACTTGCTTAGAAAGAGTCTGCAGCAGATCATGTGTGACTTCCAGAGAGGATTAGAGAAGGAAGGTTATTGAAGCATGAGTATACAAGGAAGGCAGGCATTTTGGTTTCACAACTGCTAATTTCACCACTCTGCACATATGGGCCAAGTTCACACCCACCTGCATTTGAGATTTTAATTTTGTTTGCATTATCCTTACCATTTTCCCACAGTTGGAGATCCCTAAGAAAAACATAGGAAAAATGAAGACTGGGGAAAAATTTCCCATACAGGTCAAGCTCGTTGTCCAACTCCTGGGTCAGAAATGACATCTTCTACATAGATGGTTCACTATCACTTATCCTGCCATTTCAGTGCCTACTGATCATTTTTAAAACTGCCCGATTTTTGTTGAAATAGCCAGCAGTGATAAAGCCACTGGGCTTTTATTTCCTCTTGCAGGGAATGCTCAGGTCTCAGTTGCTATCTTTGATGTTTCCTGTACTACTAATGACTACCGTGGAGCTCCTCTCTGTGGGAGCTATGACACAAAGAGCCATTTCACTACTGCTGAGACACATTTAGTTGAGTTCCTTGAGTATATATATCACTAAAAGAGTAGGCTCAGATAAAGCAAGGCACATCATTCTATACAGATTTCAGAAAACATTTTCTACTAACCTACGTAAAAAGAAATGCATTTGAAAAAAAACACTGGTTTAAAGAGAGAAAGTAGCAGGAGCCATTTAATGTACTAGCCTTCTACCAAGAGAGTTAGAAAGTACTACAGAACTATTCTCTAAGACTTCTGCATAAATTGAAACAAATGAAGACACCTATTACAGCATCTGATCCAGATTCATGTTCTCAAGAATCAGCTATGCAAGCTTGGACGAAACCTCCCTTTTATATAGGTAGTCTCAGTAGTTATCAAATTTTTATGATCTCCCATTGTTGAGAAAAATCTACAAGAGTGCTACAAAAAAACAGCCAGTGACTCCAGGCAGGAGCATGTATATTTTTGAATGCATGACAAGGCCAGCAGTTCTACTTCCTGACGCAACCTTCACTATCACTGAAATACTTTTTCAATATTAGAATGGCACTGAGAGTTACTGAGTAGTCCTAAATTAGCAAAAACCAGACATTTGTTTCACAAGCTTTTGGAGCTGGATTTAGGTGCCCAACTGTAGACACATGTGACAACTTTAACCATCACTTCTTCATACTGGTTATTTTAGATCTATCATCTCTCTTGGATACCGTAGACCATGTGGTTCTGCTGACACATCGTGAGAATGTTCTTGCAATAGATAGATACACTCTTAAATCATTATTTTACCTTCATTCCATATGGTTTAGATGCCCTTGACATAATTTTAAAATACAGTGCAGCAGCACAATTTAAGATAAACCACTACCAATAAGCCAAGCAATTTAAAATCTCATGTCCCCTTCACCTTCAAACAAATCCTCCCAACTTACAATTCCACTCAACTTTCCTGGAGGGAAAAATAAAAAACCAAAAAACCAAAACAAAACCTCAGCAACGTGCCTTAAAAAAATCATTTGAAATTATACTGTCATTCAGTAGTAAAACAGCTGGCTGAGATATTTGATCTATAACATCACTATATCATAGAAAAAAAGTTGCAGGGACCACAATCTTTCAAATGCAGATGATGAATTAAAGAGATGATTTTGGATAAATATATGGTGATGTCATTCTGGAGGGTTGTCTGTTCCTTCTGTTCCCCTCTTCAATTTCCTCTGCAATGGACCTATATATAGTACTTCTTAAATCCCAGAACTGTCCCCATATGAAGTTCTCTAGGACGCTACTTTGTAATTTTTTAAAATCTTCGGTTTTACGTGAATTGTGTCCTACAGAAGTCACTGGAGCGGTTAAGAATCTGTTCACACAATGGGCTCAAATCAAGCTCTTTATGGAAATTTACACACTGCAGTGCCTGTATCCTACTGACAACGGCTTTGTATCACTGTTTCAAATGATCCAACCACAGCAATCAATCTGTTAGCATTTTACACTTACTTTTCCTAGGTGCAACCAGTGAAGAACTGGGCCTTCCATCACTTCCAGCTTTTATAAGGCTTCCACAAACTGGGCAACATTTTGCCCCTTGTTTCACCCCTGAAACTACATCCCTGCCACAGGTTCACAGCAGTGTAACTGAGCACAACATCTGGCAGAAAGCCCAGAATTTGACCCAGGAGGTTTATGGTGTACAGAGATGGTATTAACACACATCAGGAGCCAAATCTGTACTCTGACTGCTTAATAAAAATGCTATCACCTCCATTATTACATTTAACCTCTTATATTAACAATAAAGCAGGGCAAACTGTTCACTAATAACAAGTTAGCTCACAAAATTTACTATTTATCAGACAAAAGCAATTTGCATTTTGTAACCTTTTTTTTTACTATTAATAACTTTGAATAATAAGAACTGGGCAGTAACAGGTGGATCAGCACATTTAGAGTATTTATTAAATTTACCATGTGGTTGCAGATGTACTTGAAAAATATAATCACAGAGTGAAAAGTTTCACTTTAAGTTAATACAATGTTAATACATTTAATATACTTATGTATAGACATCACAGTAACAAGTTGTTTTCAGTGTCATGATTAACCCATATTTTTTGCAGAGAAATCTCTGTGAGCTGATCTTTTATCTTCACCTGAGATACTAAAATTCAAAAAATTAAAATTTTGAAAAAAGTCAACCAGAACGTTCTGTTCAGTTTGAAAGAAAATATTTAATTTTTCTTGGGACATATTAGCTGTTCTATATTAACTCTAAGCATTTTAATAAGGTATGTCAATATATTTTGAGACATGGAAGGATTTCAGGGAATGTAAAAGATGAAAAATATCATTCATTAAATAAGTGGTCAGCATGCAGTGGCAGAATGTTCACAATTCATTTTCTTGACTGTATTCAGCTAATTCTAATTATCCAGAAGGTATAATAATATGTGAAGTGAAATAAATGTAACATATATTGAATTGCTCCTTGTTTTTAGTTATACTGTCTTCACAAGCTACTTCACTATACTATCTTCACTATTCCTTCAGTCAGGTTACTGCATTTGACTAACAGTTGAACGCAACAGTACTAGTACTGGGCTAAATTAACATCAATTAGCATTTAAATTGCATGTTTAAATGAGTGCATTAGTGGGTGCATGCAATTTATAACTCTCTCTCCTCCATTTCCAGCCTTATCTAGTGCTAGAGATTTGTCAGACAGCTGGTATCAATCTGCCTAATCTCAGATTTAGAATGACTGTTTGCCTGCATACACTTAGCTGGCACACACTGATTAAAGGAAAATTCTTATAGATTGGCTTTAAATCTACAATACGATTTGACGTATATTTTATCAACAGCATCTGATTTTACCGCTAGCTTCCACAGGCCAAATATTACCTGATTTACAACCACTTCCTGGTGCCTTCAGATGTGCTGCACTTCATGCTAGGCTGGAGCAAATTTGGCCCTATGTTTCGCCATCTAAACGTATGGACTGCAATAAATTATGGCTTGTGCCATGATATCCCTCCTTTCCTCTGAGGTGAAGCTCTGAATATCAAACCATGATTCTCGAAGGGTAGTAAGAGTGGAATACAAATGAAAATTGCCTACCACTAATTGCTAGTGCAATGAATTACTTCATTCTTATCTGTATAACAAAATTTTAAGGGAGATTCTGGAGGTTTAAATTATACAGTTTCTGTTCCCTGAAATGAATTTGTAATATCACTGTATTATGAAAAATAGCTAGTGTCATTCATGGCATCATCATCATTATTATTTTATTAATTTATTATTATTTTATGGAAACAAGGAATCTCTACAACCTCACGTAATGAGATAAAATAGGCGCTGGTGTAAAACAAAAATCACTTAAAACCATTTTTCTGTCTTGTCTGTCAGTTATGTCTCCAAAACCATATCAGTCTCACTACAAAGACTATGAGCTTGGGAGCCCAACGGGAGACCCACCTTCAGTGCATATGTACCCCAAAACCCCCCATATTGCTCAGGTAGCACATCAAGCCTGCTGCCTGTGTGTTCAGGATGCCCAGGGACAGACTAGAGGGTGACTGTAGGATTTCTGCAGGGCAAGTCTGGGAATAGAAGGTTACACAGACATAAATAAGACTAGCAATAGCAGACATAAGGGTCAGTCAGCTAGAGACATGGATTCAGCTCTGGACCATACCAATACTAAAAATGTAACATACATACAAATATCATATTAGAGTAAAATTTCAAAAACAGCTTTACATATCCACATTGAAATATAAAACAACAAGACAGTAAAAGTTATTTCAGACAGATTTGACGGGAATCATCTAAACTCCAATTAACCGAGAAACTCCACTTAGTACAAGAAAGTTGCAGTAGACGGAGACTTGTAGATAAAGTGCAGCAGCATCTGCAATTGTGTGATAATATCATTTTTTTCTGATATTTGGCCTCAAAGATGTTGTGCTATGCTTTAAATATTCTATGTCTATGCACTGTCCTGAGGTTTATTATTTATACAATAGATGAAAGCTCCTGTTTTTTCTTGAATAACATACTACTGTGGCAAACAAACTCATCAAGGTTAACCATTCTTCTTGCCTACTACTTTCAAAAATTATGTTCTCAAGAGGAATTGCACAACTAAGTCAGATAGTGTGGGCAAATTTAATTAACTAAATGTCAGAGTCCACAGTTGTTACAGATGACATAAAGAGAAAAAGAGATAGGGCATAACCTTGAGGTACTTGTTATTGCTGCCAAAAGCTTTAAAGGATTGTTCACCTGGACATGAAGCTTTCAGTCTGTGGCACAATTAATGTAAGTGTGTATCACAGCATGTCCCTCAAAATAGAATTTCAATGTAATGTTTCTTACTCTCATTGAAGGAAGCCCAGGGTGTAAGGGAATAAAATACAAAGGACTCTGCCAGAACAGCTCTGACACCCACACACTCATCAGACAGGAGAGATCTGGAGTGTTTCTCTTTAATTGCAACCACGGCAGGGAAGCCCAAGCTTTGCCCAGCTCAGGCACTGGCAAATGGCCAGTGACCTTGGGCTGGCCACATGTTTACATCAAACGGTGAATCCGCAGCTAACTTCTGCCTTACCATGCAAGCAGGGCTGCTAGAAGATATGCAGCTTTTTCTAGGACCTAATAGCTGCCCCAGCCAAGAGGAGCTGGGCAGTAGGACCAAAAGTCCTGAAGCTCTTTTTTTATATCACTGTCTTTGCAAAAACACCTGTGTGCTCTAAATACTAAATAAGTTTAGAATTTCCTATTCCTTCTCTACTGGTTTGGGGGGATAGAATAGAGTATTTTTCCAGAGTTTTGTAAATCCTAACAGGGTGATTAAAAATCTGTCACTGATTGAGCTCTAACATCCGGCTGTTCTTCTGGGCCAGTGAAAGCTAGATGTGTGAATATCAAGTCTAACCCCTTGCTTTGGGGGAGAGAAAGGAGATAACTAACTTCAGACTTTCCTAATCTCAGCAAGAGGGGTCCCTCCTGATCCCTCGTGGGAGCCCTTGGTACCCATCCATTGCCATCCCATGGAAATGGGCAGCACTTGCTTTCCCTCAGTGATGGATACCCAGGGGGTGCAAAGCCTACACAGGACTGCTAGAGAAAAGAATAAAGACCTACTCTCCCCCATGACATCATTAAAAGGTGTTTAGCTGGAATGACCCAAAGAATTGACATTGTGAAGAGCAGCTTAAAAGAAACTTCTATACATTTCCTAATATACTTGTTGCAGTGTAACCATAGTTACTTAAAACTAGTCTGGGAGTGGTAAAAGGTAGCAGCATGAGGATTAAAGAGTTAATTAATTAAGTTTCAGAAGCAGAATGAGAAATGAATGCGGTGTCACAGAGAGAAATAAACCTTAACCAGGACTTCTAAAAAGACCTGCAATAAACTAACCAGCTCATGATAATATGATGAACGAAAGAAGGAGAGAATTGAATGCAGTAGCTTATAAGAATAATTCTGCCTACATAAAATCCTTTTTAATGCTTATAAATGGCAGAAATATATCAATTCTCTAGTTTGAACTATCATAAATAAAGAAGGAAACACCCTTCAGACTACTAGCTTTTGGAACCACAATATAAAATATTTTGAGTTGTCTTAAAGAGAATATTGTTTATTTGTAACAGAACATAATGATTTCTGGCAACAAGGTAATAATTATTAAGGTTTAGCAGACAACAATCTATATTTGATATTTCAGTAAGATGCAGTGAGATGGAGGTTTTTTTTATTATTATTATTTACTGAGAAGTTCATAGAGCCATCTCTAAGGATTTATGGGGAATATAGTTGTTATTCCTAGGCAGAAACAATCTTGAGAATTTTCCAAGCAGCCTCACAATGAGAGAAATTTTACCATAATGTAAACACTGTTTGGAAATTGCCCTTTCTAGACATCCTTTCTTAGGGTTTGTTCTGATAGGAATGATCTAAAATAAAACCGTAAGAAGTGAACACACACAAAGAACATTTGTTATTTGATTCACGTTTCCCAAAGAGTGTTGATGCCTTTGGAGAAGTGAAATCATCATGAAGGATATACTGTACAGAACCACTGTGTGAAAAATGAGATTAAAATTATTAGAATTCAGAACTAATGAAATAACATGGTTGACTGATACAAGTGACACTGATTTACACCAGATAACGGTCTCTCTTTGCTGATGCTTTTGATACATATCTTGAAGCCCACTCTGGTATATGTGTTCAAAAGGTAACCTTTTAAAACAATTGTTATGTACACATATGGTTCTAAAAGTACTGAGTTTTCATATGCTTGACCTATGGGCTATCTGAAAAATTTTTGTTCAAGAGCCAC
Source organism: Athene noctua (assembly GCF_965140245.1). Lineage (NCBI taxonomy): Eukaryota > Metazoa > Chordata > Aves > Strigiformes > Strigidae > Athene > Athene noctua. The sequence continues at coordinate 115,370,908 of NC_134038.1, read as the reverse complement.
ATGGGCTATATAATAATGAGGGGGAATCAAAAAGAGGTTTATTGCAGAGCTTGCTCTCTTCTGATAGGCCCTGCCTCTGCTCCCCAGTAATGTGTTTCTTCTTCCCAGCAACCTCACTGCTTCCCTGATCTCTGCTATTCCCTTCCCCTCCAACCCAGAAAGCCAGAAATAAGGAAGAGAGGGAAGATCATTGCTCCCTTTGCCTCATGTGTGTGAAGTACCCTGCAGCAACAGAGGGAGACTACAGGAAGCAGCAGGTTTTATAAACATGTAGCTATATGAGTAGTATCACACAAAAATACAGCAGTTTTCTAGTGTTATTTTCCTTTTGTCAAATATTTCTAAAGTTAATTATAAAGGATTGGAAGATTGTGCCTGTTCCTGCTCAGAAATCCTATCGTTTGTTGTCAAACTGAGGTGTCAATCATCACATGACAGTGAGCTGCAAGGGAGTGGTGCTGCAGCACTGGTGTGCAGGGAAATACATTTTGTCAGTTCCCAGAGTGGTTATGAGCAGGGCCACAACACAGCCTGAACACACCGACCGCAGCACCCTGACCAGCTACCCCCGAGGGCCTCAGTCTGTACTATTAAACGAGAAGGCCACATCCAGACTGCCCACTGGAAATGGTCCCCAGCCCATGTCAGCTCCCAAACCCAACCCAGAATTAGTCTAGGAGAAGGGTCATTAGTCTGAACAAAAATCCCAGCAGCACCATGCTAAAATTTAATATAGACAATCAGTTCCACACGCCCAGGAGCATCACATGGTACTTTCTAATCTACTACATCCAGGATCCTGAGCCCTGTGGTACCCATGTGAGCGATACTATGACCCCTGTGTACACACCATCATTTTGCCACTGATACTGTGTCCAGAGATCCATGTTTTGAGGGGTTTTACTTCATCACCATCCAGCCAGAACAGCTCCAGCTGGGTTCACAGCACAGCAGGGTTACTCCACTCTCAGCTTGATGGAGGCGCAGCTGGGGAGATGGCACATTACCATGTTGGACACCCCATCAGTCTGGGGTAAGGAAAGACAAGATGCCAGTTAAGCCTGGCTATGGACCTCCTTCAATAAAACTAGGCTCATCTAATTCTTGATGAACACTCCCAATGAGTTGTGCACCCATCCTCTCCACAAGTATAAAAGAAAATGGCTATATCCTGGCTGTCTGCCACAGAACCCTTCATCTTAAGCATGCTGGGTTAGGGGTGAATAACATTCAGGCTGGGTTAGCCTGGTGAATAGCCTTGCAGATGGATTTTAAGACTACATGCTGAATGCAGCAAAAATTCAATTGGGATCGAACCTCAGGTCTGAAAGGGCTGAGTATTGTGGACTTTCATTGCTCACAAAGTAATATAAAACAGAATAGACAATTAACCTGGAGTCACGGATAGCCCCTGACAAGTGCTTAAGCACTTTCACAATCACTGTCCATCCTCTTTTCAAGGCAAAAATAAGAAGTAAACCTTTAAAACAAGATGTACCTGTTGCATTTAACATGAAAAATCAGCCTGCAATGAACTTGGATATGGCAATCCTATTTCCTACATTGGTCCTCTGTACAAAGGTAAAATCATTCACTATTGAATTAATCCCAAAAGTATAATATTAAGAAAAACTTCCTATAAAGGAAAGGAAAGGAAAGGAAAGGAAAGGAAAGGAAAGGAAAGGAAAGGGGAAAAAAGAAGGAGGGAGGAAGGAAGGAAGGAAGGAAGGAAGGAAGGAAGGAAGGAAGGAAGGAAGGAAGGAAGGAAGGAAGGAAGGAAGGAAGGAAGGAAGGAAGGAAGGAAGGAAAGGGAGATTTTTCTCTTTTTTTTCTTGATAGCTCAAACATGATAAACTTTAATTATAATTATTTTATTCATTCAGGAAGACTTCCATTAATATATGTCTATGAATTCAAGTACCTGAAAAAGAATCTTCCATATCTTTTTTCATGCATTTCTGTTGTTGGAATTAACTCTTCAAGGAGCAAAGAGGCTGATGGAGATTCCTGCATGCACTTAAAGATAATTGTGCTACCTAGTCCTTTAGATCAGCTTCAAATCAAAATGTAACAGGCAAGTAATTGTTCACTCCTAGGTGCTTATGTGGTTCTGTTCTTGTTTAGATCTTGTGAGACTGCTAAAGACTTCATTTCAGGCTTGTTAGTAAGAACTACATCAAATTCTTTTGTAACAATTTTAGTTCTTGTATATCTATTATTTACTACTTGAGTAATTTAAAACACAGAAGTTTCAGTGGTTTTGCTGCTGAACTGAGCTAGATTGACTGGAGAGGGAGGGAGAGACAATGATGTGAGCAAACAGTGCCCCATTACTAGTTAAATGAGCTTGCTGGTTATTTTTGTGTTTGGACAAGTCTGCCACACAGACATTACTCTTAGTGTGTTTTGCAATTTTTGTACATGCCACTTCAATTATTTTTTCCTATTAATTCTTCTCCTATATATTAATCCTCTTCTTTTATAGCCCTTCTCTTTTTGTGATTGCCTGTCCTGTAATACTTTCAAAGGACAAGTAATACATTACAAGAGTAAAAACTTGAGCCTTTTGCCGGTTTCCATTTTTCTGAAAGGTCAGTGTGAGATGTCTATAGCTGTGCAAGTTAGAGATGGAGTTGGATCATACAGTCCTCTCAGCCTCTGCCCAGTACAAGATTTTCCTTCACTGTAGCCCAGTTCATCATCAAAAGATGGATCTTCCCCCGTCACTTCTGCCATAGCCTCATCTTCTGCACAAAACAGATGTTGCCTCAAAAAGCTGATCAGAGTCTTATCCTGACTTTTTATGGAAGATATCCACCTTTTCATTACAGCTGGGCATAGCCTCAGGGTAGCATGAGAGTAATCAGAGACTATTACATATAAATACTATTTTGTTAGAAGTGGTGCATGTGCTGTTAAAGTACATAATTGGTGCCCTGCAATGCCCATACCTTGCACCCAGGTATATTCCTGGATATGCTGTAATAAGGCACTTCAGGAGGTATTCACACCATCTGGCCTATAAAGTCAATGGCAAAAGGTAGGCACCTAACACACATGCTTCAGATTGCTCTGTGGAGGATCCCACTTTTTTCCATCAACTATGTAGGATGTTTAGGTGGCTCATTTTTGTGCTTCAATTAGATGCCTAAAGTTTGAAGACATGAATACCCTACTTCATGACTATTACCTTAGATCTCCACTGGCTGTGCTATGTAACATATTACTTAACAAATTTGGGCTTATGAGATGGTAATTACCAAGCTCTCTTCCTTTCTTTTTAGACTTGCTCACCTAAATTGTACTTTTATAGAGAAGAGCTGGCACTTATTTCTTGCGAACAGAATTGCCCTTTTCTATTGCTTCCTTTCTGTTCTTCATATTTCGGCTGTATTTCTCAGCCTATAGTAATTGTTTCTATTTCACCTCAGTTTGATGTTTGTGCAATTTGCATAATAACTTTTCTTCATTCCCAACCTGAAACCAACAGTGTTATGATCTATGAGATTTGAGGAAAGTCAAAAAGACAAATATTTCTTCACCTGCCAGCATATTAATATTCTGTCTCAGAAGAATATCTTATATAATAAACCACATTTTTTCTCCAGATCATGTAATTGTCATAAGAAGGAAATATTCTATGCTTAAACACATTTATCATATCTGTTACTTTCCCTTCACTATTAAATATTTTTATTATATTGGCTAACTAAAAAATGATGATTTGTTACAGATCTTCCAGAGCTGCTGACAGAGCTAATTGCTAAATTGCCACTGATCTGTGCTCTGGGTAACTTTATTATCTGCCTTGATGACACCTCCAATCCTTTTGCACAGAAGCTTTATAAGGCTTTAACATTCATTCAATTTGACCAAACAAATCGACCATCCTGTTACATGTGAGAACAAGATTTAGTAATTTGACTGTATCTTTTACCTGGGAAATTTCAAGCCAGCACATCAATTTTCAAAGGTCACTCACTTGCTCTATTTCATTTCAGTTTCCTTTCCCAATCTGTTTGCTTTCTAGTAAGTCATTCTTGTTGCTTTTCAGTCCATTCTGGGGTGACAGAGCTCATTACTTCTCCAGGACTCAGGAGAAGAATACACTGCATGACCGGTGTCATGTAGCGAGCCAGAACCACCAATGATATTCATCAGTATTTGCACATGCAATAGGGGATCTTGACAAAACAAAGCATTTGTGAAGTCCACCAACATTCTTCACTGTTCGTATCATGCAGTTAGAAATAATGCTTGTGATGCAGACACATAGAAACCTGACAGAGCAAAAGATGGGGTCCAATTAATTATTTATCTCCAGCTGAAAGAATATATTGAGAATTAATATGGCTGCATATCCTAAAACAATATTAATTTTTGAAGGCTGGGTTACACACTGTTTTTTCTATTCAGTAAAGTTATTTTTTTCTGGCTCCCTTCCCCTACCTTCTGCTTTTTCCTAAGCTACTCAGTTGATATTAAGTTTGTTATGTCAGCATGTTAGTCAATCCTATTGCAGCTTTTATCAAACTGGCAGACTCTAGCTCTGTGGTGGTTTTATGACATTGTTGCTCTGACAGATTGCTCCCACATGACACTGGAAAATACAGTGACTCAGAGGAGCAGGTGGGAGCATGCACTTTCAACCAGCTGATTTGATGGATGAAAAAATCTCGCAGAAACCTATCATAGTGAGAAGTTATAAAGCAGTCTTCCAAACACATTCACTTTCATGACACCTGTACTGAGAGACCGTGCAAATTATTGTCATACTAATTTCAGAGATAATTAGGAAAAGCAGAAACCCCAGGTTTCTCTCTGGTTTTGTGTCCTGGATATGCACATATAGGAAGTTTCTTTATCAGACCAGTATTTCTTACCGTTCATTACCCTGTTGTCTTCTGATAACTGTTGCTATTAGATGTTCCAGAAGACATACACAAAACAGCCACAAAATAATGGGTCTTTAAAGCTACTAGAGTAAGTTTATTGAAGCCCTCACTGTCTAAATACAAAAAATATAACTTCTTTGTTCTTCCCTTCTTCCCCCAACTTCATTCCTTATTTCATTCACACCCACGTTATTTTTTATGTAGGTGTTTGGTACGTCAGATTTCAACAAGAACGTTTGCTGGGAAATTATCTCCTTGCATTTCAGCTAGCTATTAGCATCAGTAGCGTATTTCTATATGTTACTGTTTAATCAGCTTTCACATTCTAGAATAGATGATCATTTACATTACCTTTACTTCAGAACCCATATCTTTCGTACTTGTGAACTCAGAGTAATACAAAGCCTCTTGCATATTTTAGCTGAAAAAGTAATCCATTAACAAATACCCCCATTAATGTTAAATATTAGTGTATCATATCTTGCTGAATTTATTTGCTAGAATTTAAAAAAAACCAGTATGAATAATTTCAAAATTTTAGACTCTTAAATATAGTTATATGTACACATATCATCTATTGCCAGAGTTTTATATATCTGAGCAATTGAGAGGTTTGGTGTGATCTCTGGGCCAAAATTTTCTGGACTAAAGTTTCTGAAATCAGTTTGGCTACATCGAAGGGACTTCCATTCCTAATACAGGAATTTCTGCTGTTAAATGCACATCAGAAAACGTCAAACATTTATTTCTAAATATTTGTACAAAGCATTGTATTAACCCTTTCAAAGATAGAATTCCACAAATGTTGGTGACCACTTTAAAATATTTAGACTTCTCTAATTGTAACCTGAAAATGTGGCTCAGGGGTTTTTTTGTTGTTGTTTCCTTCTCTTCCCTCCCTCTTCAATGTCTATCGTGGCAAATGCTAGAAAAAGAGATAAAAAAGCAGGTTTCCCATTACAGGACTTACGTCTTTGGGACTGCAAGGTGCACCAAGAGATAAGAATTCAGAATTAAAAAAGAGCATGATAAGACTCTCTAAGACCATTTCAGTCTCTGAAACTACCTGTTCTAGAAGACCTTTTCTGGGTGTGCATTTTATTTATCAGAGAGCTGCGGTCAGTGAAACATTAGCAATTGGCTAGTGCAACTAGCCTGGAACCAGCAAATAATATATCTGCAAAGAGCTGTTCACTGTGAGTCAAACTCTGGTGAACAAACTGTTATAAGCACTCCTAAAATATATGGACTGTGAGGCGAAGAAGAGAAGCAGAAATTTTTAAATAGCAATGCTTTTTCAGAATTAGGAGTACGCTGTGAAAGTTCAGCTGTACACAAAATTACACGTATGCTAAGTGTAGGCTAGTGTTACTACAATACACCATTTTGTAAAATGTTAAATATGGATCAGAATATGAACATAAAACCCATGTACAATTCAGTCTGTTTCCCACACATACGCCAGAGCAAATAATGATGTGATTTGAGAGGCATAATGACAATATTGTGACTATAATGCACTTGCCCAAAGGTACACTTGTGCATATGTTTTCTATTCATTTTTGTTCTCTATTGCACATTTCCCTCAACTTAATTATTCCATTGATTGTAATTAAGCTCCCTCTAAGCCTGTGAGTGTGGACTGCATTTTCAAAATAAATATGAGCCAGCTGACTTGCTTCTGAAGCTTTTCTAAACTCTCACAGCTTTATAAAATGCCTAACAGGCACTTTATCTGAGAACACAAATGCATTTTATCTTAGAGGCTCTCTATGACTTTATCCATTTTAAAAAGAGAGGGGGAAAACCTGATGATTTTCAAACTATGGAAATCAAACCTATGGCAAATTTTTTTATTCCACTATTCTTATTATTTGTATTACTTTAGCACCTATTACAGTGTGGGCATCCCTGCAGAGATGAATATTCCTTTATGGTAGTTTGCTGAACAAACATACATTAAGGAACACTCCCTGCCCAGAAACAGGTCTTATACATGGACACCTTGGATAGACTGAAGAGAGGAGCAGAAAACATGATAGTAACTAGATAGAAACAGAACTAAATGTGTAACTAGATGTATTTTTTGCATAAAAGAGTAGTCTCAGTTTGCCACCTGTCTAACTATCTCAACATTGCAACCTATTTTTGTAAATTGAAGAAACACTTTGAAATCTCAAATGTTCATATAATATCGATCCACTTCAACTGCACTGTAGCACCCGATGGCTGTTTTTTTCTCTCTCCCTCTCCCCTCTTCCCCAAAGCCACAAGCTGTCCCATAAGAACAAATCATAGTAGCTTTATAATATAAGCAATAAATGATATGTCATGTATATATGCTTCTGAGGTGACACGTATATATGCTTCTGAGGTGAAAGTGTTGTGCCTTCTGCCTGCATGAAGTCTATTTTCATCTAGCTTAATTAATGACCAATGAGATTGCTTAATACCTCAGCATTACCATGTCTGTCAATAGTGCACTAATATTATACAGATGTAGTATGTTCTAAAACAAGATAATTTGAAATCCATAGGTATCTAAAGATTTTTAGTGACAGCTTATACCAGATTTGAACCAAAACAAGGTGGATTATATTTAATTAGAAACAGCTAGCAAAATCTCATCTATAATGATAGGGTATAGATTTGGATCCAGTGTATCATCAGATGAGACATAGTATATACAATATCAGATTGTAGCAAGATGAGGTCACTTTCTTACATTAAGCCCTTTTGCATCTTTTGAATACACCCAAAAGAGAATGGTTATCCAAACCCACATATTTTTACAAATAACTGATATTTGATAACTCTTAATAGATACTTGTTAAAATCAGTAATCAAATTTTTACAATAGTCTGTATAATATTTTGGCTATATAATATTTAGGCTATATAATATTTTGGCTATAACGTACCAAGTGGGATTGATCTGACTATGTCTGACCTAGTGACTCTAAGCTCCCAAAATATTGGGAAATGTAGATTTCTTGATGGAAATTTCATTTCTTAAAAACAGACATCTTAAATAGATCAGATGAACTGCACCTTCAGCATGCACATATTTATCCAATGGCTATAAAGGGAGGGTAGATCAGCCATCAGTATCACACTGTAGATATCTGAAATTAAGATAGTTCCCATTCTTGTTATCTTACCTGATCTTTTCTAGCCAGGCAAGAGGGCTGCTCTGAGGTCTTAGCTGTGAACTAGAGCAGATGAAATAGTAAGTGCAGAAAAGGGATGTGTAATGAAATAGAAAGAAACATGCCTCGACATTTTGTATTTGTTTGTAGGAGTACATGGAAGAAGCAGAACATGCATTTCATTGTGTCTCTGGAGAGACACATCAAATAGTAGCTGCCTATGGACCTCCTCACTGCTCTCTAACTGTTTCTAATTTTTTGTTAACTCGGAGTGGAGGAGGATATGATGCAGTACCAAAGTCTTGTTCACTGGTTGCCTCATATGCTGAAGTTTCTGAAAGAGGAAAGTAGTGATTTATTCCTAAAGTGGTGATATTTTTACTGACTTTTAGCTTTTGTATTCCCAGAAAAATGCTCAACAACTTCTCTTCCTGCTTGTAGACAGCAGGAATGAAGTATCACTGTTATCTGAAACTCCACCTTGCACAAGTGGGTCCTGTAGTAAGAAACTGTGGTGGGGTTTTGGTACCAGTGGAGGGACTACAGAGATAGCTCCTGTAAGAATCTTGTAGAAGCTCCCCCAGCTCCAAGTCAGACCTGCTTCTGGCCAAGGCTGAGCCAGTTAACAATGGCTACTGCACCTCTGTGATAACATATTTAAGAAGGGGAATTTGAGAGGAGGAGGAGTTGTGAGGGAAATACTTCTGCAAACATCAAAGTCAGTTGAGGACAAATGGAAAAGGGGGGACGGGGGGGGGGGGGGGGGGGATGGGGAGGGAGGTGATGGGGGGCACAGCAAAGATTCCCCTGTAGCCTGTGGTGAGAGGGCAGGCTGTTCTCCTGCAGCCCACGGAGGTCCACAGTGGAGGAGATGCCCACCTGACCCCATGCCAGAGAAGGTGGTTGCACCCAAAGAAGGCCAGGACTCTGTGGGAGGATCCTGCTGTAGCAGTTTTTGCTGGGAGTAATGTAAACCCTAGGAGCTATCCACACTGGAGCAGCTCATGAAGAGCTGCAGGCCATAGGAAGGACTCACATCAGAGAAAGTTCATGGAAGGCTGTCTTCCATGAGAGGGATCCCCAAGCTGGAACAAGTGTGAGGAGTCCTCCCCCTGAGGAGGAAGGAGCAGCAGAGAAAACACGTGATGAACTGACTGCAACCCCCATCCCCTACCCCCCGCATCGCTGAGGGGAGGAGAGAGAGAAATCTGTAGCAAAACTGAATCTGGGAAGAAAGGTGTAAGGGGGAAGGTGTTTTTAAGATGTGGTTGTAGTTCTCATTATCTACTCTGGTAAATTAGTAGTGGTGGTGTTAAAATTAAGGTTCTTTTTCTTCCCAATTGAGTCTGTCTTTTGCTTGTGACTATAATGAGTGAGTCATTCTTCCCTAGCTTTTTATTCAGTCCGAGCCTTTTGCTTTATTTTTTTCCTCCCCATTCCTGAGGGATAAGGAATGAACAAACAGCTGCATGGTGCTCAGTTGCCATCTGGGCTTAAACCACAACAGAAATGTAAAAAGGAGCAGGAGGTGATGGACCTGCAGTGATCAGTGTGTCAAGATGGGACGGTTAATGAACTGCCAACCCTAAGTATTTAGCATTTCTGTGGTGATGCAGGGAATGTAAACAAATTTCTGGTTGTATTCATAACATATATGAATATAACATATAATATTCATAACATATATGAATCACTGTTTTATCATAAACATATTTAGTATTTTGCAGACTATGTGGTAAGTAATATAACAACTTAGATGAGCTGATGTTGATGCCTTGGACTCACTATACCATGGTGTCTTACAGACTTTTGTGTGTTGGGAGAACTGGGAAACTTACTCATGATAATTATATGTTGCTGCACTTGGATAAACTTGTAGGTAGATAGGGAGTAAGGGGTGCTTGTGTCATGATAAATCTAAGGTGTTTTATTTCTGGCTGGGATGGAGTTAGGTTTCTTCTCAGCAGCCTGTACAGTGTTGATTTCAGATTTGTACCTAAACCAGTGCTAATAACACATCAATGTTTTGGTTATTGCTGAACAGTGCTTGCACAATGGCCAACATTCTCTTTTTCCCACTCTGCACCCCAGCAAGTAAACTGGGGGAGGGCAAGAAGTTATGAGGGTACAGACCTGGGACAGCTGACCCTAACCAAGAAGAGGGATATTCCATACCATATAATATCTTGCTCAGAAATAAAAGACTGAAGTAGAGGAAGAAGAAATAGGGAACTTTGGCTTTTGGGTGGGTATTGCTCAGAGACTCAATAGGCATCAGTCTTGTGGGAGGTGGTGAGTGACTTCTTTGAACAGCCTGGGGTTTTTTTGCCCTTTCCTTCACCTTGTTGAACTGTTTTTGTCTTAACCCACAAGCTTTCTCACTTTTGTTCCTGTTCTGTCCTCTGTCCCCTTTTACCTGCTATGGATATGCCATGCTTTCTAACTTTTATGGACAATTACTTCAACAGTCTGAAGAGGCCAACCTTGGCAACTACTGTATGATACCGTAGTAGCTAGGAGCAATTAGAATCTCTGTAAGGACATTCACAGTGGTAGGGCCAGATACTGCTCCAAATAACATCGGCAGTGAAGCTCCTGTTTGCTTCAGTTCTCAGTAGGTTTCAGTCACAAGGTAAAAGTGGATCACGTCCTAAACTCTGAGGAACACTGGCTAGAGCCCAAAATTAATAGCAAGAAGGTATGCTACCAAATCTGTGTCTTTGTGCAACTCTATCTGCAATTATTTTACAGTTTTGTCCAGAGAACTGATTAAAATATTGAAGAGGATTAAGCCATAAAGTGGATCTCTGCATTTTTTTTACTAGACACTCTCCTCTGACAGTATGTTACAGGTACTCCGTGGGATTTATCAGTTTACTACTTCTTAATCCCTTCAATACGGGCTACACTGCTTTTGTACAGTACTAATTTTTATCATGATTAATTAAATCAAATATTTTACAACGGTAAATTTGTTGTGTCAATACAGTTACTTTCATCAGCAGTACATATAATCTCATTAAAAGCAATATCAAATTTACTCAAAAAGACCTAATTTCAATAAAACATTGTTCCCTGGTGTTAAATACATTAACTTCCTTCAGTTCCTTATTGATCATATCAATTTCAGTTCCTTTGTGATTTTTCCGATCGTAATTTCATGTTGACTATTTAACACTTCATAGGAAATCCCTTTTTCTATATTTTTCAATAATTAATGAGTGATTACTTGTGTCCTGGAATAATCTGTCTTCTGATATTTGTCACATATTGATGTTGAGACTTTAAGAACTCTACTGACCTTTTTCAAACAAATTCAGACACAAATTGTCTGGTCCTGAGAATATAATCTTTAAATATGACAGTTGTAGCCTGATATTATTCTTAACCACTGGCAGAAGAAAAAAATATTTTGTTAGCATGATTTCTTAGATGAGATGGATAAGTCTGTTAAATATAAGACATATAAGTGTATCAGGGCATTTCTAAGTTTTTCTAGAAGGTATCTTACCTTGCTTTCTCTAAAAAACTGTAGAGAAATAGCTGCTGAATATTTCAGACTTTATTCCATTGTGACACATAATTTATCATCTTTTTCCTGGATTCACACCTGTATAAGAGATTTCACACTGTCCTGTTATATTTAAACATTTCTTCTCACTCTATATGTGAAGAAGCCAGTGAGAAGGGTGCAAGGATAGAAGTCCTCAAAATATTTGAAGATAAAGGCCTTAGGGCCAGCTGATGGCATCTTGTTATTATGAGCCCTGTGCATGCCACTGCTCTTTCCTCTGCTTCTTCATCTGATCATATCTTTAGCCATTTACATCAAAAGACTTTCATCCTGGCCTTTTCCTACTCTCATCCATGGTCTGCATTCTAACCTACTGATTTATTTCCACTGCCTTCAAAATTCTCTGCCTTCCTTTTAAAAACAATTTCATTATTTCACCTTTTGTGTTAAACTTGTTTATTTTTAGCCAGCAAAAATGAAGTTTTTGTGATTGCTGAATTGTGCTCTGCTGCAAAGGTTCATCATCTACTGCTTCTGCATGCAATGCCCAATTATACACATATTTTTTTTTTCTTTCCTGATTTTATTTATTCTTTTCAGTTTGCAAAATTGACCATTCAAGAGAACAAAGTCTAAGTATTACTAGCCAGAACTAATATTCTGTACTACAGCAAGAAAAGCTAGATCATGGTTGTCTGTATCAGTCATCAGATTTTAGAGCAAAGATCAAGTCCTCCTCATAGTTCTACTATAGAATTACTCTGAGCTTGTTACTGCAGTTTGTCTATCAGAAAGTTATTGATTTAATTGCTTAGAAATTCAAATTGTTTCTAACAAATGCAAAATAAAATCTGCAGTTAAAGCTGTCCTGGATGAAATTCTCCTCTCCCAGATAAAACGCTGTTAGGATCAAGCAGCTTTTCTCCACATATGTCATATAAAAATTACTGAAAATGTGTTTATTCCCTCTAACATATTAATTTGTTCTGTAAAGTTAATTTTAATCAATATTCCACTCTGTAATTTATCAGTCTGAATACTAATCTGTACATTTTCTGCTTCCTGTCCTTTTAAAATTTCAGTTACTTTGACAAAGAGAAAATCTTTACTGCAGTTCTTCTGCACACATTTGCCTTCTTTTCCAAGGTGTCACCAGCAATGTTAGCATTCAAGACATGTGAAACACCTTTCCACATTTCAGTAATACTCACCCAATCAGATATTGTTTCAGGAACGAGTACTTCTTATTACTCTTGTTTATTACCAGGGCTCCTAGCTAGTATTAATATAAAGACCACTGAAAAATATCTTCTTTCTCCATATCCTGACATCTAGATTCTTGATATCAACTTATTTTATAGACCCATGATCAAAGGATTGTATATTACTTCACAGTTTTTTGAAAGTCACTGCAAGCTCTTAAAACAAATTTTGATTTGATAGGAATTTTATTAAATTGAAACCTTCAATATTGTCAGATATTTAAAAAAAATAAATAAATAAATGAAAGTGACCAAATTAATTCAGTTTCTGCAACAAAAAGGCATGTTATTCATAATATTAATAATTTAAGTGACTGTAATGCATTACATTTATAGCAATCAAATTGCCAACCTGAAATAGCTATTACATTTGAAACATTCATGAATGATGATGTAGATGTTGGTTCCCTAATTATTAACTCTGCAGAAAGACTAACACCTCAGGAATTTGGCATATTTTTTTCAGCTGCAAATTAAGGGAGAAAACAGCATAACAGTTTTTGCAATAGGGAATTTAAATACTTCGATATTCTAGTAGGAAGAAGTGATCAAATCAAAATTTAAATGAACAGGTTACTGTGACAAGTCTGCTAGATTAAGTATACATCTCCCAGTGAATCACTTTACCAACATTTTTCAACTGAATTGTTACATTAAAAATTTTTTTTAACAGATTTTAAAGGTTTTGCGTGGTAGGTCTTCACAAGACTGAGAGTCTGGACAGGCCCAAGTGCAATTAATCTATTTGATTATAGGCCAGTGGATTATTTAAATACACATTTTTAATGGTACGTGTTTAAGTAGTTTATCTCCTCCTGAACTAGAGAAACAAATACTACAATCTGACAATTCAATATTTTCTGGAAGTATTTTGTTTATCAGTTTCAATCTTGCTGCCTGTCAGTTTTCCCTGTTTATTTATAAAGGGGGGGGGGGGGGAGTATAGAAAATACCAACCTAAATGCTAAAAAAATACATTCAGAACTTAAATAAAGACCTGATGAGGTGAATATTAAGTGTAAATCTTCCTTTACTTGAACCCTTCCTGTTAAATGTCATCTTAAAAGAAAGCCTAAAGGTTTGGTCAATAATGTGGATTTCATAGCAAAATAAAACTAAGAAGGAATTAAGAAAAGGACATCCCACCCAACTTTATGATTACCTAAAATATAAAGGAGTTCTGAATTGAAGGAAGGAATTCTGAATATGTTTCAAAAGTCATTTCCAATAGTGTCTAAATGGTTATTAATAAGTATGGCTTTTGAAGAGCAGAATGTTATGGCCTGCACTTTGCGTTGAATTTCCAGAGGATATTTGGTTTATATTCACCCAACTTGCAACATAGCCAGAGAAGTTCATGTCTGCCCACATCCATCTGCTTGAATGTCTTCCCTTTACAAATAGGAAGACAAAGGAAACTCAGAGCCTATAAAGATTCAGAAGTTGTAAATAGACAATAGTCTTTCTGTGGGAACACGGGCTCTGGCATTTCCTCTATGTATCATCCTAAATACACACTTCACAGAGCTCTGAAGGAGCTAGTGGGTGTTATGGCAGGACCCCTCTCAGTCATCTGCCTTGGGAATCTGGAGAGGTCCCAGCTGGCTGGAAGCTAGCCAGTGTTACTTCAGTCTACGTTGTACACCCCTTCCAACAGAAATAGCCTATTCTACTCTACTCTATTCTATTCTATTCTATTCTATTCTATTCTATTCTATTCTACTCCTGTTCTGTTCTAACTTGGGATGAACTCCAGTACTTTAGACTCAAACATTGCTTAGAGAGAGACAGTTGGGGGGGGATGGGGGGTGGGGGCAGGGAAGATGCTTGGAAAAAAGTACATGATTGAATTGCTATGAAATCAAGGTTTGGTATCCAAACTGCTTTTCAGTCTTCCATTGACATGTGTTTCAGTTTTAATAATGTAGTACATTAATTTCTACAAAATTAAATGCAGAACATCTCACACAGGGCTTTGAAAAATGTTCTTATAATGTGCAGGAGGCAAAATGTTGCTTTGTCTTTTCAGAACTCTCTTTGATGCACTTGTGATCACACTGATTTAAGGACTACTGTTGTGTTGTGTACAGTTCCTCACAGGTGACATAAGACAGCCAAGAACTGTTCACTTCCAGGGAGAGAAACCAGCTTCTTTGGAGATGAGCACCCCACACAAGGTTGTGAACAGGTACTTCATCAAGAAATTCTTCCACTTCTAAGCAGAATAGGAGACAGGAACAGAATGTGAAAGATGATGATACTGTGGTTGTCAATATTTAGCAGTGATGGAGAACTGCACTCCTGCATTCCTCTGCCCTGTTGAACTCCTAGCAAACTCGACATTCATACTTCACAGGGAGGAACAGTTTTCACAAATTGCATTTCAAACTCCTACCACCTTTCACTCTTCACTCTTTAGTTGGTGTTCTTAATAAAGAAGGCAAACCCCATCCATGTCCATGTACAAACATATATTTTCATCCTGTTTAAATTTAGACCTCCAACAAGTATTCATATAGCTCTAAAGATGCATCCTCCTGTCATTTAGACATTTTTATACAAATGTAACTCAGCTGACTACACAGGAGTTATTACATATTTATATATGTATAAATGAGATAAAAGTCAGGGCCATATTTTCCTACAATAGCATGCAATGCTCTATGTTTATGAATAGGAGACTTAAAAAATCAGAGCAAACATTTTTCATTTTAAAGTATGCTGAATCATATTCTTCTTAGATACTAAAGCATATTTACACAGACAAATATACATTCAGGTAATTTATTGTACCAGTCAGAGAATAGCTGTAATAAAATACAATCTTGTATTGAGTTTTATTTCATATATATATAAGCAGTTTTTAATCATACTGGAAGAATTCATTTTTTTTCATATAACCTTGCAAAAGTAGCATCATGCTTTTCTTATGTCAGATGTGAGTGAATCTGAACATGAAACATACCGTTTCGAAGGGAATAAGTATCAATATCCACCAGTTATAAAATCAAATTAATTACTATAATGAGCTGGTTAATATCCAGGTTTAGAAACAGAGCAGTTTACATCAAATTACTCTTTTCAGTACTTTATTCTCTTTATTCTCAAAAGCAGATGACAAAACCCACAAAAGTCTAGTTTTCTGAAGTTTTGTGGTTGAGCAGATTCAGAGTAAAGAAGTGGGGATTTCACTGGTAGCTCAGGTGCTATCCTCCTGATACTGGGCAATTCAATTTCCTGTCACATCTAATTTCACTGTCATATCTATATAGATTTTATATTTTACATAGTAGGACTTGTCCTCTGCTGGCCTATCACTGACCTCAGCTCAGCTGCTGTACTAACAGTGGTAACTGTAATAGCAATAGCAATGGCAGTAGAAGCCTAGTTACCCAAATATAATTCCAGTGTTGCAATCTACTTCAGTACAGTCAACAACATTTGTCCAAACAAATGAATCTTCAGGTTTGAAGCATTTCTCATTATTCATGCACACTGCCATTAATTTGTTATGCAGGAGATTCAGAATGAAGGAATGAGCCGTGTTACTGGTTTTTATATGATTTGGCTTTTATTACAGCAACAGTGACTGATAGAATTATTCCCTTATCTACAAAAACACAAGCAGACTTATGCAATTTTAATATCTACAGCTAAGTCCAGGCAGATAGTTCAACAGAGGAGTTCAAACATTCTCATGCAGCTCTAGTTATGCAGAGGTTTAGAACATCCCTTCACTGCCAACAGCAACCATTAAGGTAACATATAATGTTTAAATTACATTTAAACATTTACAGACAAGAAGAAACAGCTTTCCTGGCCGATGTACCACCAAGAGTAAAAAACTACTGGAAATTCAAGCTAGTCTCTTTTTCTGCCCTTGATGCTTTATATTATCTTGACACTGTAAACCAGCCAGGCAACCTGCTTACTCAAGACCATGCTCTATCTTGACTCCATGCACACTCCCCTGCAGTTTGCACCAAGTATCGTAACTCATTGGCAAGAGGAATCATCTGCAATTGTTCTCTCCATAGAGTGGTGTCATCACAATAGTTTTCCAGTTGTCCTGGTTTTGGCTCAGATAGAGTTAATTTTTGTTCTTAATAGCTAGAATAATGCTGTGTTTTGGATTCAGTATGGGATTTGATATGAGAAGGATGTTGATAATTACACTCATATTTTCAGCTGTTGCTAAAACATCAAGGACTTTCCAACTCCCCATGTCCTGCCTGTGTGCAGGTGTACAAGAAGCTGGGAGGGAAGAGAACCAGAGCACCAGACCCAAATTGTCCAACAAAATATTCCATATCATGTAATGTCACGCTCAGCATATAAAGGAGGGGCAGCCAGAAAGGGCAGGGTTCTCTCTTGCTTCTGAGATTGTGGTTTAGGGATCTTGGGTTTTGAGGATCACTAGCTGGGAACAGGCTGGGTAACAGTGAATGGTGAGTAATTGCATTGTGCATTACTCATTTGTACTCTCTATTATTGTTGTTGCTGTATTTAATTTAAATTATTAAACTGTTTTTATTCCAACCTATGAGTGTCTCTTTACCCATCCAATACATTCCCCCATTCCCAGGTAGGAGAGAGTGAATAAGCAGCTGCGTGGTGTTTGGCTGCCAGCTGGGTTTAAAACATGACACAAATGATGTAAGGAAAATTCCATAAACTGCTCAATAAGCTTTCCTGAGTTCATCCACCTACTTTTGGTTTCTCAGCTTTCCTTAGTGTTAAATTTGTCTTCACTTCTTCCTTCTACCATCCCATCGCTTCCTGTTCTGTAGCATAAAATCAGTTTTCTAACTGCTTATAGGATGTCCCCGATAGCTCCGATATCTTTATTCACAGCTCCAGACAACACCGTGAACATAGAAGCATTTATGTAATTGTAGCTTACATATTACAGAAACAAATATTAAATGAACCATGTTTTAAATAATTGTGGGGAAGATTAATTGGATCAGGGAACAAAAAGCTGAAATTCACATGACAGGTTTAAGTGAAGTGGAAAGGAGTCATTTTTTGTGTCAGTTTTGAATGCAATGCCCAAGAACTCTGTTAGAATATTTATCTACTTGTCAGTTTGGATACTCCCAACATTCTCAGATACTTTTTCCATCTGTTATCTTAAGACATTTAATGTACTTCAGAAATAATTTTGCAGTAGGAGATCTAACTATACAATATAGGACAGAATCTTTTAATGTATATCTTATCTTTACAAGGTAGTTGCCATTTTTTCTGTTTGGTGTGTTGTGTTTTTTTTTTCTGTCATAACTAAATAGGGGTTTTTTGTTAGTACTGTCCTAATAACTAATGATCTATACTGCACACTGTTATTTTCTTAAGCCTCTGTTGTGTTATTTGTGTGCAAACTCATACACAAATTTATACAAAACATTAATACATCTTTCTTTTAGTTGGGAACACCATCAGCTAAAAGCATTATAGTTTCTGCTGTGTATAACAAAGGCTGAGAGCTACCTGCTCTCATTTTAGGCATTACGTAGGTAGATATCCAGTAGCTGTCTAGGAGAAAACGTGTTGCGGAGCTTCATCTCTAACTAATGCAGAGAGATAAATACATTTACCTTGGTTTGTATTTTCTAAGAAATTTGTACTAGTGACTATTATGACTGATAACTTTGGTGGAATATGCTGATATATATTCTACCAACTGCTCCCCACTCCTTTACAGATGTTTAAGTAGTTCTTTTTGTATTAAATCAAATGGTGAATATCTCATACTTATATTAGTATCTTCTTTCATAGATCACTTCTTGGTGATCTATATCTCTTGCTTTTCTAGACCAGTCCTCTAATCTCACTATAGTTGTTAAACATCAGTGCTTTCAATAATTTCACACACTTTTGATAAACAAGTATGATTTCAAATCTCCCTCATCTATCTCTTTATGTCTTATATATTGTGCCTCATACATGGCTGCCTGACAGTCAAACTTCAGAAAAGTAGTAAAAGCATTAATAGAAATAGTAATATAACCAGTCTAGTATTTCACATTATTACCTTTGTGATAACAATAGTGTCTGTTTTACAGGTCTAGGTTTTTTCAGGTCAGCTATACAAACATTACCTAACATATTCTTCAAGTATTCTTTAGCTTTTTCATCAATACCTTTTATCTAGTGCTTTGCCAAAGAACAAGGAAAGAGACAGGCAGTGTGTTTAAAACTTGGGAAAAAGAAAACACTTCTTCAAAGTTATTGTATCTTAGTGGAGATATGTTGTACCACAAAGTCTATTTTCTAGAGGAAGGGATAATAATTTTTGTCAGAAAAAGTCATTATTACAAGATACCAGTTTGTGTGTGACATATTAAGTTACGTGAAGGTGGGAGAAAAAATATATTTTGTCAGTCCTAGTGAAGCTTTAACTATTGGTCAGTGTTGATTTTATCAATGAATAATGTTTATATTTTTAAAAATCTTTTAAAAGAAGTTCAATTTTTTCCTTTAAATACATTGCATGATAATTGCACCCACTAATGTCACTTCTGCAGTGAGGGAGAACATCTAGCCACTCTGCATTCATACAAAGTCAAAATGAACGATAATACCCTACATTTTATCCATTCACTTACCAATGGATAACATATGCATTGTTGGGAACTTGAGATAGTTCATTAAACATTAACACAATGCTCCTGTTAGCTTGACATTTAGCATCAAGACACTTCTAATTTAAAGTAAGAAAGGGAAAGAGATTATGCCACATTTTTGGGGGGGAAAAAAAAAAAAAAAACAAGGAAAAAAAAAAACCCCACACCAAACACCAAACACAAAAGTATCCATAAAATCAAATCTCATTCTGCCTGTAATCAGGGAAGGGATCAGAAATTATCTGAAAAGCAAGGAGATGTTTAAAAAACACATCACTGTCTGACCAATCTTTTTAAATCACAGAATCACAGACTGGTTTGGGTTGGAAGGGACCTTAAAGACCATCTAGTCCCAAGACCCCTGCCACGGGCAGGGACACCTTCCACTAGCCCAGGTTGCTCAAAGCCCCGTCCAACCTGGCCCTGAACACTGCCAGGGAGGGGGCAGCCACAGCTTCTCTGGGCAACCTGTGACAGTGTCTCACCACCCTCATATTAAAGAATTTATTTCTTAAAACTAATCTGAGTCTACCTTCACACAGAATCATCTAGGTTGGAAAGGACCCTGGAGATCATCTAGTCCAACCGTTCGCCTAGCACAGTTCCCACCTACAGCATATCCTTAAGCTCTAAATCGACCCTACTCTTGAACACCTCCAGGGATGGGGACTCCACCACCTACCTTCTCTCAGTTTAAAACTGTTACCCCTCATTCTATCCCTACACTCCCTGATAAAGAGGCCCTCCCCATCTTTCCTGTAGGCCCCCTTTAAGTACTGGTTACAAGGTCTGCCAGGACCCTTCTCTTCTCCAGGCTGAACAACCCCAACTCTCTCAGCCTGTTGTCACGCAGAAGGTCCTCCAGTCTCCTGATCATCTTCGTGACATCGTCTGGACCCACTTGAGCAGGTCCATGTCCTTCTTATATTGGGTGCCCCAGAGACAAACACAGTACTCCAGGTGGGGTCTCACAAGAGTGGAGTAGAGGGGAAGAATCAACCTGCTGGCCACACTTCTCTTGATGCAGCCCAGGACACAATTGACTTTCTGGGCTGTGAGAACATATTGCTGGCTCATAGTCAGTTTTCCACCCACTGATACCCCCAAGTCCTTCTCTGAAGGACTGCTCTCAACCCACTCATCACCCAGCCTGTATTTGTGTTTGGGATTGCCTCGACCCATGTGCAGGACCTTGCATATGGCCTGGAGGTTCTCATAGACCCACCTCTCAAGCCTGTCAAGATCCATCTGGATGACCTCGCTCTGGATGACATTCCTGGTTTTTCATCAATTTCTGAAAAGATATGAGATGCAGTGCTGTTCACACATATTACTAAATTTTATTATTTGTTCTTCCTAATGTAGTGAGACATCAGTAAATTGCACCTGTGGATGTTTCAGGGAATTATGACTATCATACTATCTTACACTGAAAGTATAAAACACAAATACTCTATTTGCCCTGATGCAGATAGGAAAACTATCTTCATAAATAAAATATGCCAATATCTGAAAAGATAACAAAATTCTGTCAGTTAACAGGAACTGGAATTTCTGAATTATAATCTGCACATCTGAAGCATCCTTTAAAATAAATGCTGGCTACAATTAGCAAGGAAAAGTGCTCAAATAAAAGGATAAATACAATGTGTGGGGGAGAATCAGTGAAAAATAGCTTCTCAGTTTTTTGACTGCAGTTGGCAATATACATACTTCTTTTGGGAGTACGATATAGGAACACTAATAAGAATTATATCTTCATATGGACAAGTCACAGTACAAATATGGAAATATAGTCCTGAAGTAAAGTCCTTGTACTTATGTTATAAGCATGAAAAGATCAAGGAGAGACATGGATACAAAACTGACCACTGTGATATGCAGTGAAGACTTCTCCTAGGTCATAATAATGGTAATTGTAATCTTACTGTGATTTAATTAAAGCCAAATGGAATTTTATTCATGAAAGCTTTCATCATCATCATCATCATCATCATCATCATCATCATCATCATCATCATCATATTTTAACCCTACATGTCCACTGAACACTCAAGAAGTTTAGCTTCTCTATCAGAAGTCTCCTATAATCTACATGGGAAAAAAAAAAAAGAAATATTTTTAAAAACAGCCCTTCTAAGAACATACAAAGAAGCTGGAGACTTTTGTAGAGGGTAGACCATTCTTTTAGGTTGGGATGACATGAATATAACTTCTGGGAGAAGAACTCAAAGATCACTCCATACCTACACAGTTTTTCATGTTCTTTCCCTGCACACTGTCAATACTGACAAACACACAGACTACCACTGCTGGAGAAAGGTACTGACATTTTGTTTGACCTAAAATAGCTGTCCTCATCTTCTCGTGTGATCATTATTTTTTAATAAAATATTGTGAATTATCTTTTCCGAAGAGCTTAGTGTTAAGGGACAGGAAACTTTTCTAAAAGTATTTAAGTACTCCTCACTAGGTTCAAAAATAAATTTATAGATCATTTCATTTCTAGATATAATGTGGACAGAGTGATTCACCAATATATTAATGGACCTTTCATCTGAGAATTCAAAATCTTTACAACATTTCCTTAATTAATCCTCACATCTAACCTAAGTCTGATTTTTTTTTTTGTGGTTTATATGAAAACTTGAATATAAACAAGAAATTTCTCATGAAGATTTATTTGTTTCAAAAAGACATTTCCGTCAACATAGATTTAACCTTGCTCTACATTCATCAACCACAAACAGCTGTATTAAACCCATTCAAAATACACTGTGTAAGCAAATGGTTTAGTAAGATTTTATATTCCTCATTTTAATAGCAAAATCCAATGGGAAAATTGCAATGAAATTCTGGACCTTGAGTATGTACTTTACCACCATGTATAGTCATTAGAAGTCCGAGTTTTGTCCTTTTACGGTCACAGAAAATGTGACTTTGAGAAGAATAACCCAAGGGACCATGCATAGAAATGTGAATTAAAAGGATCCTCTCAAAGGCATTCTGAATGTGTGATGAAAGAGGCACAACCCAAAAACAGTCACAGAAGACAAAGGAGAACATAATTTTAGACTAAGATTATAGTCAACTTTGTTGAGCATAATTGATTTTTCAGGAATGAAAAAGGAATTTTTCAGGTATGAAAAGGGAACTGGAGGAACAAAACCCTAAAAAGAGGTTTACATTACACAGAATGAAGCAGAAGAGTAATTCCTGAGAGAAATTCAAGGCAGCTAGTCTAAATACCTTCAGGGGAAGACAGTAAAGAGCGTGAATGAGACACCATCAGTTGTGATACAATGTAAACTTGTCCTGTTTCAGCTAGGATAGGGTTAAGCTTCCCAACAGAGAGAGAGGGGGAAGGGATCTCCAGCCGAGTTATTCATACCATGCTGGCGTCAGGTCCAGGGGCGGAACCTTTTTCACTTTGCTTTTTGGCGGGCTCGGTGGCAGGAATCTTTTGTCCGTAAACCAGCTACCGGTATTTCTCTGTATATCTTTTGTTTTGTTCACTGTTATTGCTGTTCATTGTTATTATCATTGCTACTGTTGTTGTTCAGATTGTTCTATCACTCTGTTGCATTAAATTCCTTGTTACTTTAGCCCGGGTCTGTGCCTAACTTCCAGCCGACTGGCCGCGGGTGGGGAAGGGGCAACGGCAACATGCTCTCCGATCCCGACAGGAATTAAACCTGCACATTACTACAGAAATATGGAACATGAAATTTATCTCACCTAATTTAGGTATCTTAAAATTATCTACCAAGTCTAAATCACCTGGCCTCGAGAGAATGACTCTCTCTAGGTGGGTGTCTCCAAAGACTGCAGTGATTTATCCTCTGACGGGGCCCAGCACTCTCCACGGTTTGTAGAACCTAGACTCAACATTTTACTTTTAATACATTTATATTTAAGTGAGTAGCTAAAGAGTGATGCAGTAAAAGAAGACACAATAATTAGATAAGGAAACAAGTGCTGGTTACTTCAAGGCCAGCTAATGGTCTCTCCCATTGTGAAAAGTGACATTTCGAAGACCACTCAGGTTTTTCAGGACTAGTCAGTCTCCCAACCAGGCAGATCACTCCAGAGCCTGCTTCTCCCACCAGCAATGAATCCCAGATATCTCAGTCCTTTTTAAACACTGGTTCATCTCAAGATTGGATTTGCAATCTAAGGTTCCTTTATCCATGTGTTTGGTAAGGATCAAGCAAAAAAGTCTTCAGTGAACTTTCAGTTGCATCAATCTGTTCAGCACACAGTTCCAGAGATCCCAAAAGATACCAACTTCCAGTCTTAACTCAGTTCAGTTATTAGTTATTATCTACCTTTTAGTCATCACCAGTCTTCTGTGCATTTAATTAACTATATGCTAAAAAAGTTTGAATCAAATCATTGCTATATACCAGTTCACCCATAAGGCATTTCTTAGCATACACAACTACATCACAAAGTGACACCACCCTGTTTGCAGACTTCCCTTAGCTTTGTGGTGTATTACAGACATACTGCTTATTAGGCTGTTGTCCAGCTGTTTAGCAGTCACAATTTAAGCAATCCAGCACTCCATTTGCACAGCCACCGTAAGGCTGCTTTTCAGGTACACATAGTGCTGTTTTACCAATTGTTTATAACAAAAATATCCGAGTGCATTACAGTGTACAGTAAGAAACAAATCAAGTGAGCAGTTCTTTCAGTGAATGATGAAGATGAATCAATAAATCAAGTCAAAAGAATCCAGAAAAGGAAATAGAAGATTTTTAATCTGTACAGGGCATCAGCATTGGTGCTGAAGTAAACACATAGGAAACTGAAACATGATGTCAAAATCAGAGAAGGGGTAGACAGAAAGAAAATACTGCTGCAAGATCACAACCATAGCAGAATTAAAGAGATATGTCAAAGGCAAATCAGTGTACAAATCATGAGAAAGAATAAGTAGAAAGGGAAAAGATAGACTAGGGAGATTTGATCATAATATTCAATGTCAGTATGTGATTGTGTGTCTAAAAATTATTTTGAAGATCAGTGAAAATACATACTTTTAAATGTGATTGGTTCTAAGGCATAACATTTGAAAGATATTTTATTTACTATAAGTTTGGAGAAGAACTATATTTTTTCTGTTGTAACAGAAACACTCAATATACCTTTTCCTTTAAGTATATTTCATATGGAAGAAGTTATTTCAGTTACAGTACCTGTTCAGTTTGAGTACTTTAGCCAAAATAAGCCTTGTTCTAGTCAACAGCTGAACTAAAATTTTTTCAATATAGACAGTTGAGAAGGTCTCTGGAATATCCTTCTATAAATCAGAGGTAATCAGTACAATGTATTGTACAGTGTTTAAAAAACAGCTTTTCAGCAAAAGCATGGAAGGATGGTAGATTAATGTGTCACAAAGTTGTCTGCTTTTCTCATTCTTTAAATACTAAGATACAACATTGTTAATTTCAGATGTTACTAATATAAAAGAAGGAGAATAATCTCTTTAAAAAAATTTCCTGTATTTTTATCAACTTTCTTGCAGCTGAAACAGCTTTGGAGGGAGCAGCTGTGTCTGTCAGGGTTTATTTTAAAAAAGGGACAAAGAAGTAATTGTTTGTTTTGGTCAGATCACCTGGGTCTTTGGAACTAGAAAAGATGGAGGGAAATTTTACAGGAGAGGAGGAAGAACTAGTATGACTATTCAAATTTAAAAAAAAAAAAAAAAACAATCCAAAACAAAACAAAACCAAGAGGAAATTTGTTGATGGCTTTCCTCTTGATTGCAGTGTAGAAAAGAGAAGTCAGCAACTTGTTATGGAAAGGCAGTAAAATGGGAGAAAAAGGAGGAGAAAAAATAATACCTTTTTATAGAAAAAGATACTGTTTTTCCAATCATTTGACATTAAAAATAGACTGTAAATTAGCTGCTCTCATTATGTGTTTATATAATGCTTTCTTATTTGAATGTACTAGAATAATAAGTTCTTCCCTAGAGAGAACTTGACATAATCACCTCAAAATATTAATAAGGAGGATTTTCACAAATATATGTTTTTGTGAGGCCTTAAGATGCCTAACTGCTGAAATCTATCAGAGATCAAAGGTGATAAAATGCCTATTATTTGAGATTGTGGTCAATAATTTTCTGAAGGGGAAATTTTAAATTACTGGTTCAATGGGATCTAAGCAATCCAAAGGAATTCACACAGGAAAGTGTAAACCCTTTCAAATAACAAGAACTGAGTCGTTGAAATTGAAAGATTTCATTGAGGCCTTCTTTTTTCTTTCCTTTTTAAATTAGAAAGAACAAACTATAATAAAAATCAAAATTAAACCACTTCTACTTTATTAAAATAATCCTTTTACAATCACCCAGTCTGAATTATCTGAGAATATACTGTTTCATAAGAAACTTCACAGAATCAGAATCACAGAATTGTCTAGGTTGGAAGAGACCTTGAAGATTGTCTAGTCCAACCATTAACCTAACACTGACAGTTCCCAACCACACCACATCACTAAGCGCTGTGTCAACCCGACTCTTAAACACCTCCAGGGATGGGGACTCCACCACCTCCCTGGGCAGACAATTCCAATGCCTAACAACCCCTTCTGGAAAGAAATGGTTCCTAATATCCAGTCTAAACCTTCCCTGGAACAACTTGAGGCCATTACCTCTTGTCCTATCAATTCTTACTTCGTTAAAGAGGCTCATCCCCAGCTCTCTGCAGCCTCCTTTCAGGTAGCTGTAGAGGGCGATGAGGTCTCCCCTCAGCCTCCTCTTCTCCAGACTAAACACCCCCAGTTCCCTCAGCCACTCCCCGTACAACCTGTGCTCCAGACCCTGCACCAGCTCCGTTGCCCTTCTCTGGACACGCTCGAGTCATTCAATGTCCTTTTTGGAGTGAGGGGCCCAAAACTGAACACAGGAATCGAGGGGCGGCCTCACCAGAGCCAAGTACAGGGGCAAGATCCCTTCCCTGTCCCTGCTGGCCACGCTATTGCTGACACAAGCCAGGATGCCATTGGCCTTCTTGGCCCCCTGGGCACCCTGCTGGCTCCTGTTCAGCCGGCTGTCAATCATCCCCCCCAGGTGCCTCTCTGACTGGCAGCTCTCCAGCCACTCCTCCCCAAGCCTGTAGCGCTGCTGGGGGTTGTTGTGGCCCAAGGGCAGCCCCCGGCATTTGGCCTTATGGAAACTCCTCCAGCTGGCCTCAGCCCATGGCTCCAGCCTGTCCAGGTCTCTCTGCAGAGCCTCCCTACCCTCGAGCAGATCAACACTCCCACCCAGCTTGGTGTCATCTGCAAACTGACTGAGGGTGCACTCGATCCCCTCGTCTAGATCATCAATAAAGGTGTTAAACAGGAGTGGCCCCAAAACCCAGCCCTGGGGGACACCACTCATGACTGGCCGCCAGCTGGATATAGTTAATTTTTATGATGTAAGATGAAAAGAAATATCAAAGTGAAGAAATTAGCTGTGTGATGGGAACTCAATTACAGTCAGTTTCACTGTTTACTTTATTCTCCACTAGACATGTCCCAGATTAGCTCCAAATTAAAAATTGTCTCTCACTGCACCTTACTAGACACTCCTTAAAATATTCCATCTCTAGATAAAGGATTAATGTTTTCTGGAAGTATGTCTTCAGGGTTCCCTTTTATAGCTCATGGGCTACCATTCCTTATTCTGCCAGAAAAGAGAAGTATTTATGTCTTATGTCAATTCTATTGAGAACACAATAACAGCAAGTATTCATTTATGAGAAAAATACTGATATCTAGATGTTTTGGCTAGTCATTTCCTTCATAAAAATTTGATTTCAATTCAGGTCCCAGCCCAGAAACACTTCCTCAGAAGTGTCTGGTTTAGTTAAAAAAAATAGGAGGTGGATGATGTTCTCTCTTACATTTGAACTTCTGAGTGGCTGTATAGAGACTGAGAAGCAGAAAAAAATGTAAATGACCCCATTTTTAGCCATCCTTTGTCCCTAAAGACATTCATGACACAGATACATTCAAAATATCTTGAGGTCTAATGGTAGTAAGTGGATGACAGTTAGTGGCAGTTACTCTCTGGCATATTTAAAACACATCTTTGTTTTAGTTCCTTTTTGTAGATACTGTTATGAGTTATTTGGATACCACAGTTGCAGTAAATAGTATAAGGTGATGCTCCCACTGTCTTGTATATGTTGGATTTGTTCAGGTCCCTGTTCTTAACTGACTTGTTATGCCCCTAACTGCTGCTTGGTTGATTAACCATGCTTATTATGCAAATGTGAAGCGAGGTTGAGAGAACTCTGGAAATTCAGAACACAGCAATGTACAAGAATACCATAGAAAAAGCAACATAGAAAAAAAGTGAGGCCCCAGAATCTGTCAATTCCAAACAAAGAGGTTGACTGTAAATAGAAACAAAGTTTTCAGGACCTGGGGGTCCCAGTGATCACCAGCTGAACACAAGCCAGCAATGTGTCCTCACCACAAATAAGACTAATTGTATCCTGGGATGCATTAGGCATATTGCCAGCAGATTGAGGGAGGTGATCCTTCCCCTCTCCTCACTACTGGTGAGGCCACACCTGCAGTATTGTGCCCAGTTCTGGGAGAGAGACATGGACGTGCTGGAGAGAGTCCCCCAGAAGACCACTAAGTTGATCGAGGAATGGCGGAAGGAAGGAAGGAAGGAAGGAAGGAAGGAAGGAAGGAAGGAAGGAAGGAAGGAAGGAAGGAAGGAAGGAAGGAAGGAAGGAAGGAAGGAAGGAGGGAAGGAAGGAAGGAAGGAAGGAGGGAAGGAAGGAGGGAAGGAAGGAAGGAAGGAGGGAAGGAAGGAAGGAGGGAAGGAAGGAAGGAAGGAAGGAAGGAAGGAAGGAAGGAAGGAAGGAAGGAAGGAAGGAAGGAAGGAAGGAAGGAAGGAGGGAAGGAAGGAGGGAAGGAAGGAAGGAAGGAAGGAGGGAAGGAAGGAAGGAAGGAAGGAAGGAAGGAAGGAAGGAAGGAAGGAAGGAAGGAAGGAAGGAAGGAAGGAAGGAGGGAAGGAGGGAAGGAAGGAAGGAAGGAAGGAAGGAAGGAAGGAAGGAAGGAAGGAAGGAAGGAAGGAAGGAAGGAAGGAAGACCTCAGCTGCCACATAAATTCACTGGACCTCTCATTTTTTGATCACAAAATTCCTTCTTCACCAGTCATTTCCCCTCTGAGCATGTCCAGATATGTCCTGGGCTAGGTGAATTTGCACCTTGTGCATGTCCCTAGATCTCAGAAGCCAGACACTGCCCTGTTAAATTCCCAACATGGAATGAATCTTCTACACATGCCTAAAAAGCCCATATAGGATTGGACTTCTCACAAAATGCAGCTATGGGCTCAGGCAATAGAGGCCAGCTTCTGTATAATTTCCCTTGTGCCTTACACTATAAGTAAGAATTTCTGGTTTCCACTCTATGCTCTGCGCAGTTTATAACAAAATACATTGGCCAAACTGAAAAACATTCCTGGGATTTAGAGATCAAACTCAGGGTATCCCCAGCCAAGGATACTGAATTTACCTTTCACCTATTCCCCTATTCCCTTAGTCATGTATTCTTTCAACAGAAGATTTAAGATCTATAATCTGAGTAAATCACTGAACCCAAATCTCTGACCTTTGACTAGTTTCTGAGCATTAGACTGATGTGCAAATTTTGAGCACTGGGAGCATTTTTCCATACCACATCTATGCTCAGTATTTCCTACTCTCTTCTAACTTGGTTGATATATCTATCATAGGAGACAAAACAACCATACATACAACAGACTGTTTATTTTCTAAGAATTTTCCAGATAAATTGTTAAATAATTTGTTAAAATTACCCTCATTAAATAAATATTTCTGATTCTAAATCTTCTTTTAATTATATGATCTTCTGATCCTTTGTGTGATTAATTCTAATGAATTTTACTTTTTTATTTTCATGTAGGTGCACTGCTAAAATGAGGGATAGAGACATTAAGGTTAGTTTCCTAATGTTTTGCTTAAAGGCAAAATACATTGCCATGTGCCAACATAAAGATTCAAACACTCCTAAATCACAACTAGACTGAATTTCCACCACCACGAATCATCAATTGCATGGAGACAGAGCCTAACTGTTCATCCAAGGCCCATGCTCTAATTGTGGAACCACATTCCATCAAGTTCCCAAAACTAGTTGTAGTTGTATAGGCAAAAAAATCTTCAGATTTTCTATAGCTGTGTTGAAGGAAACACCTTCAAACTCCATATTAGTGAATACAGAAATTTATACTATAATTTAGTATTGACTTTACTGAGTGATGGAGAAGGAATCATTTCAAAGCTGGTGGCTGGAACCTCAAAACCCAATAAAATTAGGAAAAGAATCAGTCAGAAAGCATACCAAAATCTTCCTAATGAAAAATACATTTGGTCGTAAAATAACATTTTTCATTGCAAAACACCACAGATTACCTTTAAAGGCAACGTCATGAAAAATAAGGGAAAAACAAAATTAATTTTGATTGTGATTTTCAAAAGTCTGAGCATATTTATTTTATTTTTTCATCTTTTACTCATGGAATATATAAAATAAATTGCTTCTTGTTGATTTTTTTTTTATATTGTCTTCCACAGTAACTTCTCAACATTTTTCTATCTTTTACCAAAATGTAAGGAGTAAAAATAGGTACAAAGTTTTTCCACACATCACGGATTCTATTGGATCCACTGAAAATAAGGAAAAAGGCATTTTTGTGAAAATAATTAAAATTAAGATTTTTATTATAAACCTAAAAATGTATTGAAAAATCCTAAAAGGAAAAAAATACAAAATGAAATTTGGAATTATTTTCAAAAATAATATCCTTTATTCCCAGCTTTTTTGGTAAGCTGTTAATTATTCTTTGTGCCTGAAAGCCACAGGTTTTTTTGCACGTTTAAGTGTGAAAGGGTACAGATAAATCAGCAGGTGCTTCTTTGCTTTTCTAATAATATAAGTAACTTTAGAAATCCACCTATGTATCCCAGGGACCTTCTCAATTTTTTGAACATTCAGAACAAATCAGTTTTGACGTGTTTGAAGAATGGGCAAAGGTTAGGGCTTGTTCCTATTTCATCTGTGTTAGTTTGGCCATGATGATTCGGAAGGAACTCATTCGTTCCCATGGCAATGCAGTGAATTCTGTAAAACTCTGCTTCTGTCATTGCAAATGAAGCATTTTTTTTGTGAAAATATACCAGCTGAAGGAAAATATCAGGTAACAGACAAACCTAAGGTTCTTGACAATAAATAATTAATTTCAAAGGGATTTGCAAGTAATTCATAAACTGAAAATAGGTCAGTAGACATTTGAGAGCACTCCAGTAGGAAAAAGTGTGGAGGAATTCAAGGTAGGAATTCTTAATAAAATAAGAATGCAAAAAGTTCTCTTTTGGGACAGATTCTGCCATGTGGCCTCCTTCTGGGTATCATGAAGGGTTCTTAAAGCCAACCCCAAATAGCTACTGAAGAAATTGCAAGTAACTACTTTGCACCTCAAACTCCACAAAGGAGGGAGACCATTCCCCCAAGATCACCTTGGTAGGACTTTAGGGACACGAGGACACACCCCTGCAAAAAGTGGCATGTCTCAACCTGTCAGGGAGCGTGAATGGTCTCAGCGAATGCAGGAATAGGCTTTTTAGTAAGAGGGTCAGGATGGGCATTTATCTCCCTTGTAGTTCTTCCCAACAGCACCACAGGGCATTACCCAGGACATTACAGCAGGAATTAATGTACCCCTAATCCAACCCAAAAAGGATTTTATCAGAAAAGCTCTAGCCTTTCTTTATAACATTCCTTTTCATTTCAGCTACCATGAACCTTTAAACATAACAATAATGAATCTAGTTTTCTGTTGTATCCTTATTCATCTCCCATTAAAAATCAAAATAAACAAATTCTAAATTGTCACAAATCTCATGAAACCAAAAAGTTCAAGATTTAATTGTGAAGGTCAGCAAGTCTACCAGTCAACACTAGTATATCACAACTATCATTTCATAGGAATAAATTGAATTTTCAATGTATGCAGTGTGGATTCACTTAGCATAGTCTTTCTTATTCTAAAACAAATAAAATAATGTATTAGTTATAATAGAAGATGCCAAGTACTGTTTCTTCTAATAAAACAATAGCATCTTAGTGGAAAAGAAAAACATACAGGATTATGTTTAGATGGGAAGTCTTCTGCCCACCTAAGTAACAACTGAAGTAAGTTTATTGAACTGAAAGTGATTTAAGATGGAAGTTAGCCCATCATCTGCTCTGTTTGTTCACAGAATAAGTGCTTCGCTACAGACACAGAATATGGTTTCATCACTTTCTTAAGAACTAACCAATGTCATAATCAAAACAGTTACCATTTCTCTCATTTGTTCTATCTGAATATATAGATTTCAGTCACTAATCCTAGATTTCTGTTTACTGCTTCAAGCATATGTGCAATAATTGCATTCAGGTCAGCCTCTCCAAACAGTAGCATGTGTTTCATGATCTCTTTGTCTTTAACATCATCCTTAAAGTAAAACTTCTACTGTTTTCAGTCCATATGCATTACCTCAAATTGTCCTCTGAAAGTTTGGGAACAGAACTGCTAAATAGAAACTGAAGATTGCTCTTGCCATTTTTCGGTTCTGTTTTGGATCTTAATTGAACCGTCCATCTATTTTCAACTTTCATTTGTACTATTTATTTGTGTTCTAGTCAGCCCTCAGGGTCACCATTAGACAATCAGGATTTTAGTATGCTGAACAGACAGGCACATGATAGGAAAACAGCCTTCAAGTCAAAGAAATTACAATTCAAATAATTTCTCTTCTTAGAGTCACACTCTGCTTTTAATTTAAGTGGTGAAAGCGAGGAAAAAGTGAGCAAACTCATTCACTTTATTTTTGGTTTGGGATATGAACAACAGGTGAGTTCTCTGTTGTTCAAATTAGAAGCAAGATAATCTAGATATCCTCCAGAACATTCAACTGTACTGCTGTTCATTTATAATATGCATATATGTGACTGGAACAAAATGATCCTCAATGACATGGACAACTTCTTTCTCCACCTATATAATCAGTGGACTGGTATGATGAAGAGGTTATTTAATACAAAGTTACTTATTGTATTTAAAATACAATACAATACAATTTAAAATATTGTATTTAAAATAAAAATATTAATAAAACAGGGAAAATGTACTTGCTTGTATTGTCCTCAACATTGTCATACTCTTGGAGCTCTGCAATAAGAGTTTGAGTTTTTACCTTTGCAAGATTGGGAATTTTTTATCCCCATAGGGAGATAAAAATAATAACAAAGAGCTCTGAGGATGCTGTGACACCCTTTCTGGATTATCCTGTTGTTGCTAGGGCTTTTCCAGCCCTAGGTCTCCCCTGCTGTCAAACGTTGTTGTATCTTTTGAAATCAGCAGAGGAATTTTGTTCCTGTAGCTCATCTGCCTCAGCTCATCTTCTAGTGTATTAGATTCAAATTTTGAAGAAAAAGGATTTCTCCTGCTGCTACAGACTATGACATCTGGTGTCTGCAGAGCCACAAATTTATTTTGCCGTCCCTGTTTTGGGGGCTTTAGCCTTGGGCAAAGAGATGGACAGGCATCAGGTGGCAGTTGCATGTGAACCATCTCAACAAGCTGTGTGTACTTTCCAGAAATTGAGATCTTTCAAGTTACAGTGTTTTAAGCCTGAGCTCTGAGACTGAAGCTGCCTCTGAGGAACCCACCACAGACAATTCTGAGAAGCTGAGGAAAGCTTTGCTCTACCAGGTTGTGGAGGTGATATAGCTCTGCAAATACATCAAGCATAGTAATGATGAACTGCAGATTATTTCATCCTCAAATGAAAAAGGCTCTACATGGACCCTAGAACTGAAACTCAGCCAAAGGGAAATAAGCTCCTTAACAATGACAGAAGACAGCCAACACTTATTTTTGGTAGAAAGTTTTATATGCCATGTGTGCAACTGGCATGTTTATTTATTATTTTAAAAATCTATTTTAACACTGTTTACATCCTGTCATAACCCACATAAACTAAGAAGACTGGAGAAGTTATTCAGACAGACGCTGAACAAAGGTGCATAAAGCATGCAGAAACTCAATTGTTCCTTAACTTCATCAGTGGGACCAAGTGTCCTCACGACCTAGTGGTTGTTTTGACTTAACCATGACCTCAGGTGTTGGCGTTCCCTCTCTCTAGAGGCAAGAGATCTAAGGAAACAGAAAAGTTATATGCAAATTAATCATTTATGAATCTTATATTGTTCTGTCAATGGTTCATAGGTAACATCAGAAACAGTAATCCAATTAATGGCCAATCAGCTAGTCAAGTTGTTTGGGATCATTCCCATGAAATTTAAGAGAAGTATAACTCTTGAACACCCCATCAATGTATTTGTTTAAGCTTGACAATGACTTTGCATTGATTCATGTCAGTCCAAGAAACAGGGTGCTCAGATACATTACTACCCTGAGTCCCTTGCAGTACCTTGTAATGACACTTCTGCATGGCATTGATATAGTGAGAATAGGGAAACCAAGCTGGAAGGTGTACAGTCTGTACAACTGTAGGTGGAGTAAGCACCTTTTATCACACTATTCCCATTTTTATCACTAAACACGCTGCTCCTGTTGAAGAGTTCTCTGCCTTTGTTTTTCCATACAGAGGATACATGCATTTATATGCTATGGAAAATAGACCAAATTAGCATTGTACCATCCAACTGTTATGGGCCTGTTTTGTAAGGAAATTAAGTACGTCTTAACAGAGAGCAATATTTGATTGTGAGAGCATGATTTATCTTGTCAAAGGGACCTTGGAAAGCTTTCTGGAAAAAATATTTTAAACAGTTATGCCAGTGTAACTCCTACCATGGGAAACTGCTTCCCATGAACTTTTCATGTTGAGTATAAAAGCATCTTATGCTAGTATAGAATATCCCCCTTCCTAGTCAAAAATAGCTGTACTGCAAAAAGTGTTTTCATACTAAATCTAGTGACAGCTATTTGGACGTGATTTACATTGTTTTTTCATCATTGGATTAGCTAAAGTGGTGGGCTTTTAACATGCAGGCAAAGTTTCTATTATTTCCTTAAATAGCTAGTATGAAGAAAGGGTCAACATATTTTGCAATGATTTTGCAAAGATGGTATTTATTTTCACTTTATTTTGGAGCAACACCTCCTCACCTCTGCCTAGATTTGTAATTAAAAAGAAAATCTGGCAGACCATAGTTCCAGGCTATCCCAGACCTAGAGGTTCAGGGAAAGCACTGGAAGTGACTATGCCCATGTTTCCTGACTCAATATGCCATTGATGTTGTAGCCCAAAGCACTGTCATTTTTTGTCAGGTGAACTGCAGAAAACCTGAGTCTAGTAACTTGAGAGCTGCATCTTTGCTGTCCATCAGGAAGATTATTTAAAAAGGGTTATACAAATTTTCAAAAAAAAACCAAACATTACAAATGGATACCCACAACACAAATAGAGTTCAGCCAGAACAATGTCTAATGACACCCAGAGCTTGAAGGATATCAAAACATCACAATGTAATATTTCATATATCAAGAATTAACGTTCTTCAGTGAGGACACTATATCAGTGAATTCCTCAATAACTCTATTTCCACATCGTTGATGCCCTTTAAAAGCAAAAAAAAAAAAAAAAAAAAAAAAAAGGAGAGACAATTGTGACAGTTTACTGATTTCAACTCAGATCTGAACCAAAAGCAGAAACCTTCCAAAGTCAGGTTTCTGGTAGGAAGGTAATGATTCATACTGCTTCTATTATAGCTGGGAAAAAATGAACCTATCTAGGTATGAAACAGAAATAAAACTTATCAAGAGGTGTGGCTTGTACCAGTGATCTACTAAACTCGACTGAAGTTAAAATAGTAGGCAACACAGTAAATGAAAATCTGAGATTGCTGGATCTGTAGCCTCATTTTGAAATCAAAGCATTTTGGCTTAAAAAAAAAAAAAAAAAAAAAAAGAGGGGTGGGGGAGAAAGAGAGACATCATCGCTGAGCCATCTTCTTCAAATCCATCTGCATTTATTCAGATGGAACCTCAAAATCTTTTGAGGTCCATTATTTCTTACCCCGGCTGTTCAAGTTTCCCTTGTCATCCAGTAGAGATTTTTAACCTTAAAAAGTATAGGATAATGAGTGCATATATAGCACAAAGGTACTACAGTGCACACAAAAAAATAATGATTCTGTCAGTTACAAAAAAGGTATTTAGTACCATACAGTGACTTTTCCAGTGTTGCTGTCGACTGCCTTCAATGTCTGTTGTCTCCAAGGTTGAGTGAATCACCTTTTAAATATATATAAAGATCTCCTGTGAAATCACTTTGTCAGTAGCTCAGCTGCACAAGGTAGAGATAATCTATATCAAAAATTCCTGACAGGGACTGTGCTTCCTTAGCAGGTCTTTGAAACCTTCCTACTCAGTGACCTCAGGCTTCAATGAGTCACTGTAGAAAAGTCAAGCTGCTGTATGTAGGTAATGAATGCACAGATTCATACTGCCGCTATTGCAGCTATGAAAAAATGAACATTTCTGGAAATGAAAATCTGTGAAGTTTATATTTGGAAAAAGAAATGTAACAAATTCTCACCGATTTCATAGTGTGCGTCTATACTGTCAGATGGGTTCAGTGACTCTTTCACTCCATAACATATATCTCCAAGTCATCTGCACTGCATATATGTTGCAAACTAAGTTCTCTCCTTAACAAAAAGAGACAGAAGACATTTTTCCTTAAGAGGTTGCATCATACAAGCAGTATGGATGTTGCTAGCCTACTGCATAAAGCTCTACACTTGAGTGGTACAGACATAAACTTGTTTGTCTGGAGCAGTGAAGACATAGTAAGTGCACTTATGCTGGAATGAAGCATTAAGAAGAAAGTTTTTATTCTTTCCACTCCATTCACTCCTTGTTGTAACACTCCAGTGTTACAACTGTAACACTGTTCCATTAGGACAGATATGTAGAATTGCTTTCTACCAAGGCCCAAGATGTAGGTTTGCCAAGACACCGTGTGACCAGCTAGAGGAAGGGGGAAAATAAGGTAGTCCCTTATTGGCTGCCTTTTTTTTTCTCCCTGATATAAAACCTTTCCAGCTTAGACTGTAGACTAAGGGTAGTCTTAGGTGCCAAACAGCACCTAGAATTCATTGCAATTCATATGACACTCTACAAATTTGACTTGCCATAGTCCTCCATTACAAATATCACTAGAACTAGTATAAAAATTTATCACAAATGATCTCTTTTACTCCAGTGGTTTTTGGGGGTTTACATAAGGAGAAAAAAAAATGGCAGATGTATTACTTAAATTTCAGCTATTGGCCAAATTGCAAGACTGCATAAGTGAGAGCTGGATGAGTTACTCCATCTTACTGAGTTAATTTGAGCCCATATTAATCTCACTTAATAACACCTACCAAAGAGGCCCTAAGTCAGGAGCATAGTCTCCCTAAATTTTCCCTTTAGTCAGTCTAGAAAAATAAACACTCCAGGGAAAAATTCATACCTTATAAATGATCAGTTTGGTGATCACCTGTCTGAATTCAGCAACTGTGTACAAAGGACATGGCCCATGAAGAAGCAGCAGCATGGTTTCCATAACTTACAAGTGTTTTGACTTTTCCTAAGAGTAGGGTTGAGGACACACATCCATGTTGCTCCCTCATATTACTTTTGAGCAGATGCCCTCATCCAGATCTAGCTGCACTGAAAGACAAATCTAGCTGTGCTGAAAGCTACTGCTGTTCCCCCCTGCTTATCAGTGGCTCCTGAAAATAGACATTGCACTGAGAGTTGTGCAAATTCACCCCAGTAGCAGGTGAAACAAAACCCATATTCCTTGTGTATCAGTTCTTTTGTCTAATTAATACTCCACATGGTCTCTCAAGGACAGAACAAGAAATCATGAAAGAGATGGTTTTATATAAAACCGTCATGGAACTTAAGAAATTGCCCCATCTTTTAATAAAAAGTATTGTTTGTATACATTTAGATAGGTACATGCACGCATAAATATGTATCAGCAGTCACACCTTGGAAATGCATGAATACAAACATTTCCAATTAATTACAGGTCCATCTGGTCTCTGTGGGTTGTTAGCAGGGTAGTTAGTTTTATAGTTACAAACTCAGGAGCTCGAATTCAAATCCAGCTTGTAAACTGTGGATTGCACTCCAGTCTGCAGTCATTAACTGCTCTCAGCCTGAGGCCCATATTCTACCTCCAGGGCTATCTTTAGATCTTAGCTCTAATCTTGGGGTGCAGTTTTCCTACATTTTATTTTTCCAGTCATGTGTATAGGAATTATTATGGTTTCACATCCGTTTAATACAAAAACTGCATACAACACACAAGGACATATAGTTCATATATTACCATATTTTATGACAGAATGTGTCTTCAATCAGCTGAAGTGAAGGATATGAAAAAGCTTATTCTAAAGTACTAAATATATATAGGGTATATATGGCACACAGCATTATCATGAGAACTGGCCAAGTAGCACAAAAAGACTGCTTTTGCCATCTGTAACTTTTGACAGCCTAGGAATTTTAACTTAAAATGAATAATAATTGTATAGATAACAAGACTTTACCTAATAAATTAGACTGCATGGTCACATGTTTTAACAAATCAGTTACCTTCTAGTATAAAATAGATTACTATCTTTTTGGCAAAATTCAGTGAAAACCATGGTAAGTGCAATCAGAAGACAATGAAGCTATGTTTATGTTCTCCATGGCAATTGGTCCTCTGTGCAGTCTAGATGACATGGGCTCTAAAAGCCGAAAATTGTGTCAAAATTAGTTCTAACAGAGGTTTTACTGGTATTCCAACCATGACAACAAACAAGGAAACAAACAGATCAGTTTAAGGGAATGCATTCCTTTAAGATTCACTATTCCCTGGGAGTCTTAGGAGCTGGGAAGCTGCTTGAGAAGAGAACAGAAAAGGGTTCCCTGAAAAGTGCCAGGACAGGCTCCCGGGTAGAAGCAAAATGGAATGCTTATTCTTTCTTGCTGTTTATTCAGTTTCTGATTTTTGCCCTTCCTCTTAATAATACATAGCAAACCCATTTACTCCACCAATTTCTACCATGAGTTTATAATACAAGAGACTTTTGTTGTTTTTCTGATGTGCAGAAAACTCAGCAGGGAACAACACATACTTTCCTCCTGCTGTTTTGTAAATTGACAGATCAGAGTGTGACCTAACTGCTTTTTATCAAAAAGTTAAAGTTATTTCAACACTGTTCTGTACCAGCCTCTAGGGTTCTGGACAGCGAAGACCAGTGGTGAAATGTCTAAACCCATAATTTCCTTGCAAACTGCTTAGGCTCATGTTCATCATCTCACTGACATTGCTATGCCACTTTATCATGTCTGTTGAAGAATACTGATATTCATGAACACAGCAATTTAATTTCCAGGAAGAGAGTCCTGGGAAAGTGAGACTAACAGGCAAGAGTGGGTTTGTTTGTGTGTTTTCTCCTGTGCAATGTGAGCAGTTCTGTTTGTTTTAATCTGAGACCGGTTTTTCTCTGTTCTTCTACCCTTGTATTTTTGTTTAATTTGACAAATGTGTTTCGCCAAACAACAAGGTTTAACATTGTCTTCAATGCTGGTATTCATTTGAGAACACTTCTGCGCTTTTCTTCCATTTTGCAATCCTTTCATGACATGTATTTTTCCTGCTCATCCCTTTGGAACAACTTTTTTGACATCTTTTTTAAAAGTCCTGCATAATATTGAGATACACTGAATTATGGCCACTGAAAATACGGCCTTGAAACATCTTGTCCGAGCAATAATGTGTTAATATATCTATTCTATGTGTAAGATGTTGTCCTGTGCAGTCTCAGTTCACTTCTCAGCTCAGAAAGATAGATATTTCCCTTTCCTGACAAGGCAAGTACATACATCAGCTCCAGAACTGACTCCAGTCTGCTTTAGCCAAATGACATAGAGTGTGCATTTTAAAAGAAAAAAAATATCTGTCTGTTTTGTCTTCAATTAAGAGAACATTTTTAGTAAGTGTAAAAGTGATCCCTGTGTGTTTGTGGGAGGCACAGGGACTCACTTCTGTCAGTAAAAATTTAGTGGTCTGTAGTTTGTTTTAGATACCCTTGAAGTCACAGAAATAACATTTCTCTGACCAACATACAAACTCATCTGATCTTGGAAGCCAGTAGATATGAGAAACAGAAAAACAATTTGGCATCAACCATCACTCAAAAAATTTATGTCCTTGCAGATATTGAAGAGAATTCCCATTTTGCATGTTTTAACTCTTTAGCTCTGCTTAAGAAGTGACATGTTCCACCTTGTTTTCTGCGATGACCAAAGTTTTTTTCATTCAATTTCTTGCACTTATTCTACAATTTTCAGAGCAATATGTCCATTGACTTTAACTTAAGGATTCAAATTTAGAAAGATGGATGGCTTCTGAATCTCTGTTGACAGTTTTGTTATGACCAGAAGGCATCTTCTTGTCTTCTTCAATGATTTTGGATCCGTGCTCTTCTATTAAGTTCACCATCTGATCAAGCCCTCCCTGTTTCCCACCTCACTAGATTTTCTTTCCTTAATAACAAAGTAGAAAGTAAATATATTTTCCAGTCTATTATTTGCATATCTCTTTGGACTCAGATTTATTCCATGTGATTCTACTACCAAAATTTAAAAGAAAGACCTGTGTTAAGCGCCTAGTCCTGTGAGGTTGCCTTCACAGTCATCAGAGGGAGTGATACAGAGTAGGAGATCCTCATAGACTTACCTGACAAGATTCTCTGCAAGTGATCTGCTCTCTCCACTGACTACAGACTGGGAAGCCCTTTGTAGATGGAAGACGTTTGTACTCCCCATTTAGACACTCTGATTATTTGTCTAAAATAATCCATATTAAATAAACCAGCACCTGATTTACTATTAAGCATTGAACTCCATCCACCTACTTTCAGGTGCTGATTATTACTTTGTTTCTCTCATTGCATTGACTTCTAAACCTCTGTCTAAACTTAAATCTAGACATATGACTTCTTTAAATCTTTCCATAAGATTTCAGATCTACAATACCTTTATCTCAGTTTGTGGTACTGTTGATTTTTCCTGGAAAGAGTACCTCTGAACTAAAAATGTTACCATTATCTTCTTTGTCTGAGCTGTGCTTCCCCTGTTGGCATTTACAAATTCTTACATACTGACATAATTGACCAAAGTAGTTTTTGCGCTTTTCCATTTCCTGCAAACCACCACTGTGCTCTTAATTGTGAACTGCTTCACATGTCTTCATGCCTCAGGTATAAATTCTTGCAGTGCTTCAGATCTTATATGACCTCTAACACATGCAAGCACTTACCACAGCTGAGGGGCTTCAGCAGACAATTTCTTTGGCCTGGAAAAAATTACTTTGCCAATGACGAGTTCTGAATCTCTTTTAGTAGTTTCTTTTGGAATGCCTAACCCTAGATGGTCTCCTAATTTAGTCAGATGTTAAGGACCAAGTTAACTCCAAGACTGAAAGATAGATCTGTACAACTCAAAATTTTACAAACTCCTCCACAAATTCTTGCAAACCTTTTTTCTGTCTAAAAATTGTTTGCATGCTTCATTTTTATGTGGTGTGAGGTACTCCCTGAATTTTGTACTGCACTTTCAGAGTTAGCCTCTCTGCTCGAGCTACTGCAAAACCATTAAAACATCAAGTAGTTCAAAACCACCTACTGTCAGAAACGAGGCTGCCTTCTGTCTTCCTTTTTGCTGCTGCCTATTGCTTTAAACTTCCTCCAGTTGTCCTTCACATTTCCCAAGGAGTTTAACTCTGCTGAGGTCTTGAACAACTCCTTTCTTCTATTCATAATACAGCTCAGTTGATTTTATTCCTGTTCCAGTGTTTGGCTCAGCAGCCTCAGAGAACAGGAAGACAGGAGAGACCAACTCCACTTCATGAAGGTGTTCTTAAAGTGTAGAAAAATTTAAGTCATCCTTTCTTCACAACAGGTAGTTTTCTTCCAATTATCAGAGACAAAAACATCCTAAAGGGACATTTTCCCATGAGGTGAGGGGTAGCAAGAGACAGGACACAGAGGAGATGGGATGAGAACATCTGTGGAAACAAGCACTGGCTGTGGCCTACTGAGAAATGCCAGACCTGTTAGAAAGAGAATGAAACAGCAGCTAATGAGCCTAAATAACAAGCACTGTCTTTTCCCTTGTGATCTTCCCCTTTGTGTCTTCCTGGCTGCCTGGGCAACAAATATCTTTTGGGGCAGAAGAGAGCAATTGCATCTCAAGGGAAATGGCAACCTGAACTGGAGCTGTTACTCTACTGAGGTTTGTTCCGCCATTCTATGAGACCAGCAACAGAGGAAAAGGATGTACCTCAAAAAAAGAAGTGGTGTTATTTTTAGCAAAAGCATACAAAAAGTCTGTGATGATGTTCTCAGCTTCACCTTTTCATTCTTCTGAGAGTTCAGAAATAGCTTCATTACCTATAGAAAAACAGCTCCACTCAGCTGAAACGTTTTCTGTTGTTGACATTTGGTTTTGTACAATATTGGTGTAGAACCAAAATATTTTGAAGTTTTTCAATTAGAAAAATTAAAAAAAAAAAAAAAAAGGCAAATAAAGATGGAAATACAGCTAACTAGGTCACTTAGTATAAATATTAACTCTTCTTGCATCTTTTTGTATAAATAATTAAACATTCTCTCTATTAGAAAGGTGGAGATTAGCTATCTAAAGGCTGAAGATAAAGGGCCTTGGCTAGGCTGCAAGACACTTACAGAAAAACCTCTTTTCTTAATTATGTAAATCAGAGAGTTGATCTATCCATAAGACCCAACCGATTCTTGTAGTTACCAGCATATGGTTGTCCGGTGATGAAGGTCATCACTTTAGTGTCCTCAGAAATGTTTCCCTGATGCAAAAAAAATTTATATTCAATACCTAGAAGATGTTAGATTTTGAAAACAGTGATTTTTTTTTTTTCTTAAAGTTTTAATGGCAAGGTTCTTTACTGAAAAAAATTTCTAACAAGCTATTGAAAAAAAGTGCAGTTTATGTAATGTTAACTACTGAAAATGGACAGGTGTTTCATGAGAGGAGCTTTTTTGCAATACATATATTTTATTCAGATGTAATAAAAGTTATTCACTTTCCAAAAAATAAAAAACTAAAAAAGGATATTTTTTAAAAAATTTTATTAATTAAAAATGTATTTTTAATTTTTCTCTCAGAAATTCTTATTCCATTTTATTAATGAGCTTTACATCTATTATTCTATTTTCAAAGTATTCAGGTCAATTCTTCATTCCGGACTTGTATCTGAAATCTTACTAGATTTTCTCATTGATGGCAATAAAGTTACCTCACTGCTACAGTACTACAGTTGTGTGCTGTTGTGATAGGATGGAAATAACACTATTTATGCAATGGTAAAAATTAAGTTATGCAGGAATAATCAGCCTCCCATAAATGGAGGAAATGTGTTTGCATACAAGACAGTTTTTGAAATGACATGTAAATGGAGGTTAGATTTGCTTGCAAGGAACTAGTACATAAAATCACCACAGAAAGTGCAGTGTTCACTCTGTTACAGTGCAGGGCTAAGTCCCTGTGCAAACACCTGACAAGCGCACTTTGGGTTCCAGGACATCATGGTATCCTGCTGTTGTTTTGATGGGAAAGGAGTGATGAAACAAACTGGGCATTTCAGTCTCTGCTCTACCTCAAGTTAAAACATAAGATGCTGTGAGTGTTGTTCTCTTGTACACTGATCAATGTGATTGTAGCTTTGAAACAGGCTGTACATCATGCAGCAAAGATATCTTTGATTAATCCCCTCCTGGTTAGTTTAAGTGATAGAAAGCCCCCTGAGGACTTAGGCTTGCTCTCCTTCTTTGCAAAGATCAGAGACAAATAGTTTCTTCCTGCGTTATTCTTGTCTTGTGTAAAGAGGATTTGTACAAGGAAGTCCCTGGTGTAAACAGTATTGAAAAATTGTTCTAAAGGATTAAAGCTTCTCTAACGATCTGACCCAGGGAGTGTGCCTTCTAGCAGCCTGCACTGATGTACTGAGGTTTGGGCTTCGAGTAATGAGGCAGTGGACTAGACATAATGTTTTGA
The DNA here is from genome assembly GCF_965140245.1 of Athene noctua. Lineage (NCBI taxonomy): Eukaryota > Metazoa > Chordata > Aves > Strigiformes > Strigidae > Athene > Athene noctua. The sequence continues at coordinate 115,327,273 of NC_134038.1, read as the reverse complement.
GAAGATGTGAAAGACAGAAGCCTCACTCATTGGTATATTTATTAGAACAAATATTAATGACAGTCCTTCCTGCTTAAAGGGAGGAAATTTTGCCCCCCAAAAATACACACTAGAGCACACTAGTATAGCACCTACTTTTTTTTGCCTCTTTCTATGCCATGAGAATAAAAGCAGATGAGTACTAGCGAAGTAGGCTGAGGATGAAATCCTGTAGCTCCACTGAATACTTGGACTATTCCTGTACTGTTATTTTAAGGCTGAAAGGAACATGTTGTTTTCCCATATCAGAATGTTGTCCAGTGTCACTTTTAATTCAATAAACAGAAATGCCTGTATGACTGCCAAAGAACATCTTTAAAGCTCACTGACCCTTCAACAACTTTATCCAATAAGAATTTGTCTTCTTTTTAGATACTGTCAAAAAGACTAACTTTTGCACCTCAAGTAGAACTTCAGTGAGGAGTTCATGCTTAGTGCATCTTTCAAATTAATTGCCTGTCTCTTACCAAATGTGCATTTATTAGTTTTTCTGCTAGTAAAGGGCCTAAAGAAAAGGTAGAAGAATTCCATTTAATGGGCAGAATTGTTGTATAAACATCCTGCCTTTTTTTTTTTTTTTTAATATACAACCCAAAAGAGCCATTGGACTATAATGTCACATTTAAGATTTCAGTTTGCCTATAGTTCTTTTCTGCAGCAGGACCCTACAGAGGAAAGAGGGATGTAGACTGAACATCAAAACAACATTTGAAAGTTTTCTTGTTCTTCCACAGAACAACTGAGGAAGGAGACATCAAAAAGAAGTAAAACAGTTGATGCTTTTTCATATAAATTGTGACTGAAAAAACCTACTGTTTGTATGCATATATATGCACACTGAGATCACATTAAGATGGCCTGGACAAAAAACAATTCCTTTTTTTTTTTTCAAAGCTTCTTACATCTTGGCTGGGCGATTTGGATATTCTTTATTGATCCTTATTTTTTGATGTGTGAATGGGAAGATTCTTTTTACTTTTCATGGAAAAAAATCTGTATGTGAAATATTAAAGATTATATGGATCAAAAGTGATGTTGTTTTTAAATTTACCACAATATCTGTCATGTAAGTCAGTGAAGGAATAGATAACACCAGTTATCTTCTTAATGGACTACCTCTTTAGTATGGATTAGTCTGAGATATACAGCAAGAAATACAGGTACTTAGGTCTATATATGCCCCAGCTCCTGGGAGAGTTGTCTCTGGGTCACAGGTCCCCTGTGCCTCTCCTGGCATCATTCACTTCCCACCTCCATGGTACTGGATCTGTGCTACCTTCACCCCTTCCAACTTCTCTTTGCTCTTGCTTTGTTTCACCTCTCACCAGCCCACTCTTCAGTTCATTGTCCAGGTGACACCAGCTCTCACATAGATGTCCTATTTGAATGCAATGCAGCAAACTGATAAATTCTTGAAGCTGTCACTGAAAGAAGTAATTCCACCTTTCCACAATTGCCATTTAACTTACTCCATTCTAATGTCTTGCCAGACTTATAGCCCGAATCTGCCTCAAAGCAGTCCTGATTGGAATCTGCCCATGGATCATTTGAGAGCCTCCAGCATTTGCAATCCTTGCCCAGGTTTTGTACCCTCATCTCACCAGTGTCCTTCCCATGGACCAACTGTTGTTTCCTGACTCTTTTCCCAGCCCATTCACGTCTCTTGTTCCCCCTGCTCACTACATTGTCTCCGTTTGCTTCCTCTGCCCTGCTTTCACTGATGGCTGGGTACAAGACTAAATGACTTGTTGCTGGCCTGCTGCTGCTGGGCTTTCACAGCATGGTGAAATGCTGGGGTTTCAACCCTAAGCCCCAAATTAAGGCTGACATATGGGTGATTCCCACAGCCCTTCACAAAGGGGGGGTGAGTTTCCCTTTAGGCTTCCCTCCAGGGTGCAGCCAGCCTGGCAGGGAGAGCCATTGGGTAAATGAGCCCCAGGCGTCACATATTAAGTAACCAAAGGTCAGGGGTCCCACTTAGGGATAAAAGCTGGGACCACTTGCAGGCAGGGGCAGTGTCTGTCTGTGAGGTGGATGCACTGTGCAGAGTTTCCTTTTGGGGAAGGACCTCCCATCTCCCTGGGACTGGGCTCCAGTCAGGTCTGGCCTTTGTAAATGTGGGCTGTGTAGGGATTCAGTATGTGGCTTCCTTGGTCTTATGTATTTGGCTTGTTGACTTGGTTGTCTCCCATCCCTTCTATGGGAAACTGCATTTCACCATTTATTCCACCCATTGTTGGTTGTATGGTGGTGTTGTTGGGGTCAGTGGGATTGATGTCTATTATGTATAATCTGACTGACTTGTTTGTACCCCTAGTGCTCACCCATGTACTGACCCTTATGTATCAAATACAATTTGGTTATTGGTTTATCTTTATGCTGGCTGTGTCCTTTATGCTAGCCCTAATAACTGGTAAAACACAGGGTCTACCAGGTTCCTACCCATACATAAGCAGCAAGTTTAGTCCACCACAGAGAATCAGAGGTGACTGCAGTATATTTAAATGGAGAATTGTGAAAAACAAGAACTTTAGCAGATGCAGAGGTGAAACTAACCTGACTAGACAGAATCTTCAGTTAATAAAAATCAGCATAGTTCCATTACTTGATATTTCCAAACTTCCCATCCTTGTGTATGAAATGCAAACATTGCCAACACAGCCCCCATTTCATCAGGGCACTTAAACATATATTAATCATCTATATTTATTCAGCAGATGTTTTACTTTAATTCTTACAGAGGTCAGCATATAAGAGCATATCTAAATGCTTACCATAATAGAATTAGGATGAAGCATCTGGGACTAAGAAGAAAAACAGTCTGCCGTGCAAAAAGTAAAAAGAAATCTGCAGAGATAAAAATATCAGATTCATTCTTCTTTTTACACAACACCTCATCCTAACTGAATAACAACATATCAGACACAACATCTAATTTTGGTGTGCTTTTGTAAATTCAGTGCCTTCTGTAAATTTATTTTCTTGGATACATTTCTTGGTCAGCTGAAATGGTCCATATAAATATTTCAGTTACCTTCTCCCATCTGTATTTTCCTATTTTTGCAGCATTTAATATATGATGAAGGAAGAGAAAACCAAGAACACAGAAGCACTCAGGAAAGCAATCACAGATTCTCCAGTTTACTGCTGAAATAACTCCCTGAAGATGATGCGTTATGCTTCCTTTCTGTTTTTACTTGACAATACTCAAAAGCACATCAGATGGGTGACCTCTCTCACCCTATCCTTGTCCTCAAATATTAATTAGTTTATGCTTTGTGACTGACTCCTGCTGACTAGTATCTCTGAAGTTAATCATGTCACCAGGGACATTTGTGTAAGTTTAGGCTCTATGTAATAACGCTAATTATAAAAGGTTATTTGGTTACAGAAGTGTGTTGTTTCATGAGGTTACAGAAAAACAAGATAAATTTTCAGATGTCAGGGGTGAGAGGAACAAATCAAATGCAAACTGGCTGTGTGCTGCTCACCAGTTTATTAACACCTCCATTTATCTTTCTTCACTTTCCTTTCCCTCACCCCTGGCAATGTCCTATGGCAATGGTATTAGACTTGGGGGGGGGGGGGCGGTCAAGGAGTAAGGCTTTGGTGCAAATTGCTTGAGATAATTTTTATAGGAATAGAGGAATATATCTTCCTTTTTTTGCATTTATCCTTTGGTAGTGCCATTATCTCACTATGCTCTGTATCCTACTCTTATGAAATGAAATTATACCCTGAACAGCTCCTGAAGATGAGTTTTTGTACTGGATTTTGCTTTGGAAGAAAGAATTTTGGCATTTAAAATATTGGTTTCATTGCCTTGGCCCTGAAAGGCAATGTGAGGTCACCTTTTGGCCAAAAGCTACAGTCTGGGCAAATGAAACCAATGGGAGTTCTTATGAAGTTAGGACTGGTCGTTCTAGAAGTAAAGCATGATGTCTCTCCCTGCTATATGGCTCTGAAGTGATCTTCAGTTAGGACAGTGGAACAAACATAGATGAACTGAGAAACAGTTTGAAACTTTACCTATTACACTCATTGCATTCTCTTCACTTTGTTTTTACACCAGGAAGCTGAAAAACAAAACCACTAGAAAGCAAAAGTATTAACCACTGACTTGAAAAGAGGAATGGCATGAAATTTTACCAAGTGACCAGTGGATTTTAAAGTAGAAAGGGTGACCTTCCTATTTAAGTAAAGGGGGAAAAAAATAACTAATGTAGAAGCTGAAATTATATCTAAAATTAGTGCATGATTCTCTTATATTTCAGATGGAATATGATAGAACAGGACAGGACAGAATGTCTGAATTTTATAAGTTATATAATATCCCACTGGTAGCATTAAAGTGCCAGAAAATATGCCTCAACTATAAAACTGATTGCCAAAGATAAAGGTACATGCTGAAACCAGAATTCTGACCCTTGTAGCACACGTCCTGCAGTACATGTGCATAACAGAACAGTTGTTTCAATAGCTAACGCTCCCCATGAATGACAGCATGAAGACTTATGCCAATGTCAATCATTTCTCCTGATGCTAAAACATTCCTCCTGATGATAGATCTTAAGCGCAAAAGAGATAACCTCATTTATGCTGCCCTATCAAGTACAGGAAACCAAAATGTCTTCATTCGCAAAATGCTGGTGGCACAATCCAAGCCCAGCAGAGACCCACTCGCAGGACTGCAGCCAGAGACAGGCTGTGAGACTAAAATGTTCTTCAAAGTTTCAATCATCCAATGTGTGAAATGACAGCATTTCATCCGTATGTTCTCATTGCACACATTTTAAAGGGACAGTTAAGCAATTTAAATCAAGGACAGTACTGATCACATAATTATACCTAAATATTTTCTGAATATGTGCAGTGAAAATGTAATTTCTGTCTAGGATACTGGTTGGTTTAGCACTTCCTCCAGAAAGCTTGTTTGAATTCTGAGCAGACTGAATTTCTTGGAAACTGTCGTGTTTCAATATGCTGTTATTTGGTCTAAGTAAAATACATTAAAAACTTCATTCCAGTGTCATCCAAAACTACCATAACACCTAGGACTTGTACATGCACGTTTTGTCCGTGTTCATGAGGAAAGAGGATTTCCCATCCTTCCCGTGATACAAAGGTCATACAGATTATGTTCCACAAGGCACAATGCTTTCAGAAACCCAGCACTACCACTATTCTGCTGCATGAATTTAGTAGATAGAAGATTCATGAAAAGATGGGACCCAATCTGCTAGCCACCATTAAAGTCATTATTTGGGTTTCTATCTATTTTTAAAATAATTTCCTTTAAGTTAGTAATTTTGTCAGTATCTATATAGAATCAAGTGAAATGATGGTTGAGATAACAGACGGGGTATTACATGAAGGTTTTTTCCTTTGAATCAGCTAAAAGTATTACAAACTCTTTTCCAGGATCTGCCTAAGTAGTTCTAGCAAAATAAAGAATTATTTTTGCATCTACTTGGGAAGACTCTCTGGTATTTTACATATTTGTTTCTTAATTTGATTTATAAAATTTTCTTTGTAGAAAATTTTTATTTTCTGTATTTGGCTTTCCTGTTGTTTTGCTTGTTTTGTTTTGTTTATTTTCCTGTCAGTGGTGAAAGCCCATTCCTTTAACTTCTGTTCTCTTTAGAGTGTATAACATCTGTATGCAGACATCTGCAGGAGCCATCTGGTTGGAGGGAAAGAGATGATGGTCAAAGATTAGCAGGGCAGTATTCTTCTTACCATAAAGATGTACTACTTTGACTCTAAAATTCTAGTTCTAAGGATCTGGAACAATCAGGAATGTACATTAGATGTAAGAAATTAAAACGACTGATCATCTTGTTTAAATACCTTGGAAACAAAAACTTCTAACTTTTTTTTATTCCCCCCCCCAGTCTGAATTCTAAGTACCTTACTCATCTGGACAAGTAAACAATGTATTGGAAAGAGGTTCATTTAATACAGTCCTCTCTACATGAATCCTAATACCATAAGAATGACTACAATGGTGAGCTCAAAGTTCCATGTAGGCCTGCACACTGTATTTAGGGTCTAAGTAGTCTTCATCATAAAGATTCAATAATTCAGTCTCTTGGATATTTTTTTATGTGAAAACAGATAGTCCTGGAATTTTCTAGAAACTGAGATACTCTAAATGTTTTCAGAGCAAATGCACTTGGGGTATCCACTGTGCATTGGTTTTTTGGCGGTTTTCCTTAGTTATTTTACACTGAAAAGCTCTACGATGTAATCCCTGTCCAATTCTGGATCTGGATTTTCTTGTTGTATTATATAGTCATTAAAACCATGCAAAGGGAATGCAAAGAACAGTCATGCAGACTTGTGTTCCACAGGTAAGGCAGTGCAGAGTCTGGTCCAGAATAATGGTTGGTGTTTCAGTGTGACTATCATCATGAAAGACAAAATAGAGACCTGTTGAACTATCTTGTTTCTTCTATTCTTTGTTAACATTAGCTTTGTTTTCCTGGATATTTAATAAACACTCATTCAGTGCAAGAGTCATAACCTGAAATTCTTATCCTAACACATAGTCCGTGAGCTAGATCTGTCCCACAAGCTCGTTCTTCTAGTCCCAGGAAACGCTATATAGTCAGTTAGACTGAGTATACTGATGCTAAGGTTATATCAAGTGTTGCATAGGAATGCAGCCTGCATATAAACAGACCCAGGTCAGGGCTGGCTGGGTATACTAGACCACATGCAACACAGTGCAAATATGGATTTACATGATCCTTCCCAGAAAAAAGCATACTAAGGTTAGCCCTGAGCAAGTATTGGAAGCTGAGGCTTTTAATTCCTGTTTGCTCATTCCTCTTCTGTTTCTTTATCAACATGATACTCTATTAAAAGTATATGGGTGCTGCAAAACAACTATGCCATTCCTACTGTAGGTAATAACATTTAGAAATGGTGCAAGGACAAAACATTGTTTTAGCAAATTTTAGCAGACTTTTTGAACATTATCATTTGAAGGTGGACTGGAACGTTAGTTTATAGTTGTGAACTCAACAATAGATGAAAGAAAGAAACCTTAGGAGTTTGAAATTCATGGCCAGAATGTAATTTCAAACTATCAAATTTGCCATCAAATAGGAAATGTCTGGGGGATGTTGCTGGTTGGTTTTTTTTCAGCAGTGCTGTCCAGACATCATCCTGCTACCTTTATCAAAAGCTGCCACATCCTCACTGGATTTAGCCAAACCCATGTGTGTTCAACAGAATGAAGATGAGCTAGGCAAGAAGCATCATACTAGATATTTGTACTTGACCCTCGCACTTGATCCTCAGCCCAATTTTCAAGCTCACAAGTTAGGTCAGCTTCCTTCTATATCATAGCACATATATTTCTAGTCATCGACACTATATTAGAAGCAGCAGTGCATTTAAACCTAGGAGCTATATAAATGGCAAAAACGTAAGAGACAAGGTTTTTTGGTGCAGTCTTCATACTGTAGTCCCTGCAGGTGTTGCACATAAGTGTCCAAATATTAATGAGTGTACCTATGTAAATATATATTGATTTCATTGACATGTATGGAAATATAAAGCTTCCTAAGCCTGCTCTGATAGAGCACACTGAAGGAGTGGACTCAGTTTTCCTATGAATCCACAAACTTGTTCTGACATAGTCTAAAGGATGTTAAGGTATATTCTTAATGCATATATTCTACTTGGGAAGTGTATTTAGTTTGCCCTTGGTTTTTTTTCACTCAGTTCTCCACACTTGATCCTCCAAACACCAAACTCAGTTAACGTTTCACCAAAATGTATATGAGGAGGAAAAGCTAATGGGAAGATCTCTGATGTGCTGGAAATAGAAAACATTCAGTCAGGCAGAAATAGGGCTTTGAGGTGGGTTTTATCTTACTCAACTTCAGGTGTGTAAAGGCTGATCTTCTCTGTTATCTGTGGTGATAACTGGAAATGGACAACTATCCTACTGGCTGTTTACAGCCTTGGCTCAGACAGCAATTTTTTTTATGTCTAAGCTTGGAGAATTAATTCTATCCATGGTCATCATAATAACTGCCACAATAATATTTAGTTATTACAGTAACTGCTTCAGCACAGGAAAGATTATAGCAGATCTATTTTACTACATTTGATTAATCATCCCTTCTTCAATGTTGTGCCCTATCTACACCACCAAGTAATCTTTAGAAATGTAAATCAGTGTAAAACTTCAAATGCATCTTGGTATTAAAAGAAACCCTAGTATTTCAAATTCCTTATGCTTTATATAAGATATGATACTCATCCCTTTGAAAAGCAAACTGCTTCTGCAAGGGCACTGTACTGATTCAAATAGAAATGCACAGAAAAAAAAAAAAAATAGTGGCACCAGGTAACTAAAAAGGTTAAATGAAAATTAGACTTAAAATATTCATGTTACTAATAACAACTAAATAGCATGAGTTCTCCATTTGCAAGTAAGACCAATCTAAAAATATCTTTCACAGAACATCATTTATAGTAGTGTAATGACAAATTCCTACCTTAAGCTAGGAGAGTAACACACCCTAGGGGCAATAGAGCTGTTTTGCCTACATGTTTTCTGGGTTCTGAATTTGAATAAAAAATTGCATTTTGTCTTTCTATCAGAATAAGGAAGGCAGAAAGGCAGGAAGGGTCTTCTTGAATAAATACTTGTCCTAATAAAAAAAGGGTGTTATAGAACTACAAACTTGAAGAGTAGAGACGTTGGCTCTTCTAAATATTTGTGTCAGACCCCTGAAATCTTTTGGAAGAATTATGGTGTAGAAACCTGTGGATTTGCCATAAAACAGTTTAGCTACCAGCGGCATCCTTTTTACAGCTCCCCATACATTTAACGCTATGTCAAGAAGGCAGAGGTCAGGAAAGACAATATGAAGTGTATTGCTAACAGTTTGCTCTCTCAGAAAACAGTGACATGTTGGAGGCCAAATCTTATTTCCTTCACACACATTGGTCCTGAATCAACAATGTACTTCAGCAAATTCCTAGCTTTAAGTGCTTATCTGCCCTAGGATATATAAGTCCCCAGACGGAGTCCTGAGACGAATGTCCTGTCATGACCATACTAACATACACAATCTTACTGCATCCTCTAGTTTTCCTTAGGAGACAGGGAGCCACCCCACACTCCAACAATGTCTGTAATTTATACCTGCACAGTGGAACATACTGACCATACCTGTCACGCAGGATAGAGACATCCAGTTTGAGCTGGGAGGCTTCAAACAGGGTTACAGTTAGACATAAGCTATAAGAGCTTGTAAAACTGTGGCCACTTGAATCTGTCCCTCACAAAAAGCATCAACTTCTGAGGGATTATATTTATGAAAAATCTGATGAGACTCGTGCTTTTTACATATAATATAGCTTAATCTAAATTGAAGAGATTCGAAAGGAACTATCCTATTTCCTACTGTCTCCAGTAGAATTGGTCCAAGTGTTTTGACAGCAAAAAATGTCTTTAAAAAGACAAGCACCTTGAGGCAAAGGCTGCTACTAAGCCTTCACCCCATTTACAGGATTTATTAAAATAATATAAAAAGAAAATAATAGGAACCATCATCTTAGCAAGGTGACCTTCAGAAAGGTTTTCAAAAAAGAAACTGCCGTTCTTTACACATAATATGTAATGCGTGCAGTCCACAGCCGTGTAACTCTGAACAGACTGCCCTTAGAGCTTTTAACATGTTGGTGAAAAGAGTAGGTATGTTAATTGCATAATTGTGGCTTTATATAATGGTATTTATGTTAGATGAATTTATAATTTACTGTAACAGTATGCTGTAACAGATTAATATCCACTTATCAGTCTATGAACAGCCCTGTATCCATTACACTGAAACTCACTTAAAGGTAGAATAATCACACTAATAGAATAAATGTACTATTCACAGGGCAGTCCTTTTATTTAAAAGAACATGTGAGGCATCAGCAAGGATGGAAATGCCTTGAAAGGGGCATCTTTCCAGTATTTGCCTACAAATGTATCTGGGATGTTCTAGGCTTCTATTGGAAGTCAAATCTAGTATAGTCTTCATCAATAAGGAAAAAGCAGATAATGTAACAACTTGGTCCTTTGTATTGCTGAGCATCAGGGGTAACTCCTTGCAGTCTTGCAGTTCATCTGGATAATAAAGACTGTGAACTGTCCAGTTGGTAAGGATACAGGGCATCAGTACATTTACACCAAGCCAATGTCTAATGAATGCCTGATAGGATTACCTGATCTTAGTTAACTCTTATCCTGTTTGAAATGAGAGATTTCCACACCCTTCATCTAGATTATCTTTGGCAAATTGCCAGTTATCAACACTTACTTCTCCTTCTAGAAAAGCTTAAAATATAAATGTTGTAGTTTGAGCTCAGAGAAAAACTGAACACCATACAGCCACTCACTCTCCCTGTTTCCCCTTGACCCTCAGAGCTGGGAAGAAGAAAATAAAGCAAAAGGCTCAGGAATCGAGATAACAATAGGGAGGGATGATTCACCCATTATGTCACAGGCAAAAGACCGTCTTCTCAGGGGACAAAAAAAGAACATAAATTTAATTCAGACATTAACAACACCATCACTTCGCAGACAGAGTAGGACAGTGAGAAGGATTACCACATCTTAACAACACCTTTCCCCCATCCCTCCCTTCTTCCTGGCTCAGCTTTGCTCCCATTTCCCCACTCCCCCAGCAGCGCATGGAGCAGGGAATGGGGGTGTGTGCAGTCATTCCTGCTGCTTCTTCCTCCCTGGGGGCAGCGAGGGAATGGAGACTAACTCCTCACATTCTTCCTCACTGGAGACAGTCCTCCACAAATTTTCTCCAATGTGAATCCTTCTTGAGCTGCTCCAGCATGGGTCACCCCTGCATGTTGCTGTTCTCCCAGTACCAAACTACAACAGCAAGGGCTTCTTCCTGCAGAGTTCCAGCCTTCTTCGGGTGCAGTCACCTGCTCCAGTGTGGCGTCCTCCACAGGCTGCAGGTCAGCATCTGATCTGCTGTGGAGCTCCATGGGGGACATGGGAGGGTGGCCCTCCTGTCTTACAATGGGATACACAGGGGGTGTGCACAGGTAGACCTCCCCCTGCTTCCTCTTCCTTCCTTCCACTGACCTTGATGTTCACATTAATGACCTCCTCCCTTGCAACTTTCTCCTCATTACTCCAACTCCTCCTCCCAGGTTCTCCTTAAATACGTTATCGCAGAGACACAGCCACCATCACTAATTGGTTTGGCCTTGGCCAGAGGTGGGTCCAGCTTGGAGCCAGGGAGCTTCAAGAAGCTTCTCACACGTGGCCACCACTGTAGCACCATCCCCTACTGTGAAAAACCCCACCATCCATATAAACCCAATATAATAAACAATGCAGGAATAGTACTGAAGCAGAATGAAGTAGCTTAAATTTATTATCAAAAAGAATGATACCCAGTGGATAGCTCTACTGAATTATTAATGTTTGTACCTAAGCCAGAAAAGCTCAATTTTCAAAAGAATTGCACACAGCATCACCACAGAAACCATGGTGGCATGCCATGGTTTGGGCCACTGCTCTGTCTCAGTGGCACACTGGTACAGGAACATTGGTATCACATAATTGGGAGATACATAAGCTGCATAGATTTTTTTTTTTTGTGGTTCCTTTAGAAGAAGGCAGCACTTTGTTCTTCAGCAATGAATCCCACACTTTTTGCCTCAGTCTGTTTTCTCTATATAGGCTTACAAGATCACGCAAACACTTGTGTAGGACTCATGGTTGAGATCAGTATCTGAGGTAGTTGTGTCTTTTCCCATTATAGTGAACAGGTAGAAATAAGCACTGCTAGGGTGCAATTCATTTTATCCTAAAATAAATATCTAAAATAGGTCACTTGTATAACACCACAGAAGTGCCTATTTATCTCCATTGACAAGGAAGATACCCTAAAGTTAGATCTAGAATACTTATTGCAGGCATTTTTATTTTTATTGAAATTAATTAAAACTTCAATGAGAGTTAGATTTCCAAACAGTGTTGATGTTTTGTGTCCTGCTCTCTTTGGTTACATATATACTATATACTTTTTTTTAGTCAAGACAGCAAAGAACCAGCAATCCACAGACCAGGTACTGTGAACTATCTCACAGTTATACTGCTGAAGTTTAGGGGCCATAAGCACAAGTCACACTTACAATGCGTGAAGATCACAGCAAGCATCAACAGGATAATCAGGAGAGCATCAACAGTGCATTTAGGGTCTGGCACCTAGCACATTTCTGGCCTGTGCATGGGACTTACTACTGAGATGACTATTTGGTTTACATCAGAGCAGAGCCCAGGTAAGAACAAGGGTTATATTTCTATATATAAGATATTTCTATATCTTATAAAACAAGACTTTTATCATACCTCAGTGAAATATTAGCAGCAAATGTAGGCACTATAGACAATAACACAGTCACTATCTAAAGGTGCCTGAAGCAAGATAAAGACTTGTCACATATCAGTGGTACTGCCTGCTGATGTGGCTTTTGCTTGGTGCAAGAGGTAAAATCTTCTCTATCCAGATACATAGAGACAGGGGTTTATTGATCAGTATATGCCTTTCTGTTTTATGAACATTCATTGTGAGAGATTGTGTGTGTGACAATCACTCTGTTTTTCCTTAGAGAGAGAGACAAGAACCATCTAGTGATTTTGATAACACACATATGGTTTTATGAACATTGCTTCTTAATAACAGCAGTGAGGTAGAGACCACATCTGGAAATTTGTGCATATAAGTGGAAACATTTTTTAACTTAGATTGTACTTCTGTTCTGATGTGTAGTCCAGGGTTGTAGCACCTGTGGAAAAAAACAACTCTGTTAACATAAGACGTCACATTCTGATATCTATAGGATCATGACTTTCTCCACTGAAAACACACTGGCTATCTTCATGATGCATCACAATATATCATCTATGCAGAATGCATAAGAAAAATTGTTGAGAGTAAATTGAGTAAACTAGATACTAGACTTAGTCACACAGAATTATTTCCACATTTACTTTCTATTATTAAGTAAAATTGCAACAGTAGTTCAAAGTTCAGACATATCTAGGTAGGAAGCTAAGAGGAAAAAATAATGATGGAAAGGAAATACACTTGCAACTGCAAAAGACACAAAGCATTGATCAAGAAAACAGTGACTGAACGAACAGGAGTTGTGGTGGTTGAAAGCTCTCTGCCAGAGTGCCTAATGGCAATTTATACAGACAAATAAAATTCTTGTATGCACACAGAGATGTCAAATGCAAATGTAAATGTGAAGAAATTATTCAAACAGTGCAATGTGACCACGAGCAAAACACTTCTGTATCTGGTCACTGTATTTTGAAAGTAAAATGGCATAAATGAGGACTGAGAAGAGGACAAACAGAAGAACAGAGAGATTCAAAAATTCCTTTGGCAGCTCAGAAAGACTGGAGAAATTGCTAAGTAGGCTTTTAAGAGACATAAAACTTCACTGAGATTAAGAAAAAAAAGCAACTCTGCAAGAAATTAGAGTGTCTGAGCAGATATTGCAGTCATAACAGTCATGAAAGTAAAACCTACAGTATTAAACTGGTCTGAAGTTTTCTTTATTTTAAGTAAAGATAACTTAATGCCTTCCACACCTGCCTTCTACTCCAGCTCCTGAATACACAGAACTCTTCTTAGCAAAGGCAAATATCCAGAGATTACAAAAAAACCCCGACAAGTCTTTGTCTATATAACTCAAAATTAGATTAGACCACTGAAGTTAAGCCATTCCTGTTTACACGACTGGCAGCTCCACAGAGAGCAGTAAATCATACTTGACAACCAACAGGGTAGCATGTATCCCCAGAAAACAAAACTGAAACTTGTACCTCATGTTCACAGCAAAATTCTTTAAATGCTCTACTGGCATATGTCCCTACTGGGGCAAATTGTGCTGATAACCTATCAAAAGGTGAATGAACACCACTGGTGACAGGCAAGCAAGGCCTGGACATAAGTCAAGTTCCACAGGAGCCTAAGTGAAGTGTTAGCTCATGAGCTGAGACCAAATGACTTCTTACAGTGGTCTTTAATATCTATTTCGTGCTTAGAAATGAGTTATTTTTTTGGTCTGTCTCTCATTTTAGTCCTGTCATATGCATTTATTTTTTTCTAAAGCATCACATATCTGAATTAGAGTAAATGGACATATTGACCTGAACTAAATTAAATGGGTAAGTGCTACCTGCAAGCTCTTACCAAGGAAAGCTAGAATTTACAAAGTGGAAGTTACTTCAGAGGTGATGATAGATTGATAACAGAGGAAAAATTCTAGCTTCCTTAAATTCAAGAACTGAAAGATTGAGTAATTTCCTTTGGGTTAGTATCCAACAAGTTTCTGAAGGCCCAAAGGTTAGAGATATATGGTAGGGTGGAGATGAATGGAATAAAAACCACAAAAGAACAGAAGAAAATTATATCTGCATAACCACTGTTAACATTTGTTTCTTAAAAGTAAAATCTTTGCAGTGGTTCTGTAAACTAAGAATTCTTTTTGAAAAAATGTATGTCCCCATTCCTTATTTTAAAGCCAAGTTGTAAAAGCTCATCTCATTGTAACTTTATTGTGTTTTATCAAGAAGCATATTCATAACTAGTTCAATCTCAAAACATATAATGTAAAACATATACCATAAAACATACAGCATAAAAATCAGATTTTCAAACACTGTTTCAAAAAAACATTAAAAAAAGCATCAAGGATCATCTGTTCTAGAAAACTCATGCACTGTGCCTCAGCTACATTTCCTAACAGAGTTGAAGAGAAGGAAGGACATTAACTAGGCCACAACATGTCCTACCTTCCCTACTAGCTAGTTTGTCTGAATTCAGGCAGGCAGGCATCTCCATATCCCACCTGGTGGTAGGCATATAAGATTCGACAGCTGAATTGCTCTTCTGAGTTACTTCTGCCTCTCACATGGAAAGTTAGTATGGACTAGACAGTGAACTTTTAGATGACTAATTAGGTGAAATGACCATATCTATGGTGCACACATTCTAGCAATGCAGCAGCAAATAGAGGTAGTTAGTAATTCCAGGACTAATCCATAATTTGTTAATGAAGGTGCAGGAAAAGATGTAAAACCTTCATTTTTCCTGTTACTAACAAGCAATTAAAAATTACATTAGGTTTTAGCAGTAAAAGATAATTAAATTATAGCAGGCAAGTGAATACTTGGCTTACTAGCAAATACCAAGTAAATGCTAAAGAGAGCTCATGTGGGTCCTAGAGGGAGTGTAGAAGAGGCAGGATTATGCCTAAACCTTCATATTGTGCTGAAATCCACAGTGTGCACTGATTCCACTTTGCAGATCAGAAACCCGAGCAAATAAGAAGCAACTATTTTAATGTAGTCTTCAAATTTGGGGTTATAATGCAAGAACTCCCAGAATAGTTAGGCAAATAAATTTAGAAATGAGGACACATTTTTTAAGGGTTTACTCAGCATTTAGTTATGTAGATTGAGGGGGAAAATGTAAGTGGAAGTAGTGTGAAGAACATATTGTTTCTTTCAGATAAGAAATGTTTTAAGAATTCCTATGAAGTGTAGGAAAATGCATAATGAAAAATTATGCCATCAATATTGTAAAATTGAAGGAGAGAAATGGAAAAAGTTAGGCCTGAAGCATTTTTTATTTATGTAAAAGAGCTCTTCTATAACCTTGCACTGATAAACAAAGAAAAAAATGTTTAAACATTTATTTTATAAATCTTTATATTTTCACTCTACAGGCAAAATAAGATAGTAATTAGTAAAAGATACTGAGTACAGCATCATGTCTTTAAAAGCAGCATATATGAAAGATTTACTCTGACAATATTTAAGTCTGGGGTGCGGAAAGGAAAAAACCCCACAGCTTATTGCTCATTTCATTATAATACTTCCTATCAATAGAAACACAGTGGGAGACACCCTTACTTATTTCTGGAGATAATGCTGTTTGCACAGGTGACATAACAATTTTTTTGCTCAAAGGCACGCTCGTCAGTGATACAAATAATTGCCTTAGTACAATATATGAACCTGCCTGTAAAAATTGTACTCACTAAATGTGCAGAAAAAAAGAAAGGTCTAGAGTGAAAACACAATATGGTCAACTTTTCCAGAGTGAATATATTCTGTTGCAGTTATTAGGAAATTCAGTCCTAGCCTCGCCCCTGCCAGACTATGCCACGTTCACCTATGAGATGGGAGGCAGTCCCCATGTGTCAAAGGTGTTCTCAGAGTGGGATCAGTTGAAAGGAAGGATATAACCTGATTCAATGTCATCAGCACAGAAGGGATGAACAGAGCTCTGACAGCTTGTAATAGCAGAGGATCAAATTAGAGGGAACCCCAATTATCTGCTGTCACTCTATTTGTGCAACGGCAAGCTACAATAAAATTAATGTGAAGAAATATACTCACAAGTGGTTAGAGGAGACAAGAGATTTTACAAAGTAAAAAACCAAAATATTGGTTTTTATCAGTTTTTATGACTGTTTTAAGAGGACTATATGTTAAAGGACACATTGTAGTTATTCATAATATAATAAAACTAATGGTGAATATAGGATCTGGCAGCAAAGATTGGATCTTTCTTGACTTTTCTTGAAAAGTTCAAGAAAATGTCAATAGTTCAGATCTCTATAGTTATTTATATATTGTACTTTGAACGTTACTTTCTGCCTGCAGGAGTAGGGAGTGAGGCAGCCTGAGCTCTAGATAGCCCTCCAGAGATCAGTGGAAATGGCTGGAAGCTGTAGAAGTGTGTAAAATGTGTTTTGTGCCTGATTTTTTGTTTTCTGTATAACATGGGAGTGATGTCTGTGAGCTTAGGAAGATGTTTCATGTACTGCAGGGTTGCTAGGCTAAGCTCAGGGGTTATGTTTAATGCTGCTAACAAGTTCTCTGCTTTGGAGCACCTCATAGGGGACAAAATATGTTTTTAAGTTCAGTGGAGCACCATTTTATGAATGCAACCTCTTTAGAAAAAAAATAGACCAGATTTAAAGTATTGCCTAAAAAAAGAATGGAAACGTGCCTCTGTATTAACTGGATGGCTATGAGTTTATATAAAGGAAGAAAACATTGTTGCTTGGAACTGCAATGGTGCTATTAAACATGGCCGGTATGGGTGCAATATCCAGCTAAGTGCCCAAGGACAAAAAAACTGCATCACCATTCTGATGTTAATGTTTAATGTGAAATTATACCTTTAGCTGTAAAAGAGCTCTTTGTCTGCCACAGAGCATGGAGCTTTTGTTTGTGATGTTTATTAGGGCTTACCAGGAAAGGTGGCTAATGTAGGGTGATAAAAGCATTACTAATTTTCTTTGACAAATGGATCTCAGATATTTTTCATTGTGAATTGCACATTGAACTTCAATTTCTTTCATGAATTTCCTTTTCTTACAGCTATGTGATACTGATTCCACACCTGTCATACAGCATTTCTAATGCTCACACACAATGAAGTAGTATAAAGAGTACTAAGAAAACATGATTATAATAAATAAACATAAGGCTAAATATTTTTTCAGTCATGCATCTTCAAACAAGCCATAGCAGTATGAAGCATGAAGTGATTCAAAAACACATGCCTAACCCAGATACATTAAAAGAAATTACTGATTTCTCTTACCACTATAATTTTTGTTTTGCCTTGATTCTAAGATCTACTGGTATTACAGATACTGCTTTTGGCTGAACTGAAGCTGAAGGATCCATTTTTCTGCATAAGAGGCAAGACTGGTGTAGGCTTCTGTCCTTTTACAAGTGCCAGCAATATCCTGAATAGTATGAAAGAGTCACAAGTACTGAGATGAGATACTTTGGCTAGAGAAATTATTCCCTGTCATTCTCAGCAAGAACATCAGAAAGTGATTAGTTGAAAATAGCTATAATAAAATATCAATTCCATGAGTGTTTCTAGCCAAGATAATTAGTTTAACAGGAAATCTCTAAAACCTGAAAAACTCTCTAGTTTTCATCAATTAAAACAAAAACATTTGAGATGAGCACAACCAAATCCTGGAAATATTATAGGCAAAATAGATAAAAATGAAAAGCCTTGGGAACATGGGGTAACAGTTATTTTTCAATTTTCATGAGAAAAAACTGTTGAAATAGATTCATTTTTTACTGGGACAAATGAAAAGTATCTGAATTTGGTCTGAGGGGCCATGGGATCTTTCACACAGATCCCTTTCACACAGACAGCCTCTTGCCAACTTTTAAAACCTTGAGGACATCATATAACTAGATATGAAATTCTATGTCTGTACCGTGTTCTCCCTGAAGACCAAGAGCTTTCCCATGTAAGTGCCATTTTTAGCTGCCTTTTTCATTACTTTGAACAAAGAGGCTAAGTGTACAGCAGTAGCACCATGTACCCTTTAACATCCAGACCTTGTTCCCAGAGCACCGCTCTCCATGACTAGGTTTGGTTTAACGGTACAAGTTGTTCAAGATGAAGATCTTCATTTTGATGTCCAGTGCTGCAGGATATTTTAAGAAAAGCAAGTCCATTCAGCTCCTTATAAGCATAAACTATCTAAGTCATGTTTAACAGTAATTGCAGGAACTTTGTTTTATAGCAAGAAACAGTACATGCGGATGACATTTAGAGTGCTTGTGAGGGAGGTGTTACTTGTGTTGTAAGGCTGGGCAATGAAAACACTTTGTTATGTGACATAAGAGTGAAAGGTCTTTTCCACAGCTCCAGAAAGTTGAGGCACTGAAATGGTCCCAGGGCCTGGCAAGCTGTTTTTTTGCTCTTTTCAGAGAAAGGCACCTCCTCTTTCACTTCTCAGCCCTGCCACTGTCAGCAGGCAAGAGACTTCCAGCGGTTTCTGCTGCTAGGATAGCTGAAAAGCTGTCTTGGTCTCGCTAAGGGCAGGGAGATCGCTCACCAATTACTGTCATGGGCAAAACAGACTGGACTAGGGGAAAATTAATTTATTGCCAATCAAAATCAGAATAGGATGATGAGAAAATAAAAACTAAATCTTAACACACCTTCCCCCCAACCTTCCCTTCTTCCTAGGCTCAACTTTACTCCTGATTTTCTCTAAATCATTCCCTGCAGCAGCACAGGGGGGATGGGGAATGGGGTTTGCGGTCAGTTTATCACATGTTGTTTGTGCTGCTCCTTCTTCCTCAGGGGAAGGACTCCTCACACTCTTCCCCTGTTCCAGTGTGGGGTCCCTCTCACAGAAGACAGTCCTCCACAAACTTCTCAAATGTGAGTCCTTCCCACAGGCTGCAGTTCTTCACGAACTGCTCCAGAAGGGGTCCTTTCCACAGGCTGTAGTCCTTCAAGAACAGATTGCTCCAAAGTGGATCCCACACAGGATCACAGACTCCTTTGGGCATATACTTGCTCCAGAGTGGGCTTCTCCATGGGCTGTGGGTGGGCATCTGCTCCGCTGTGGAACCTCCATGGGCCACAGAGACACAGCCTGCCTCACCATCATCTTCACCATGGGCTGCAGGGGAATGTCTGCTCTGGGGCCTGAAGCACCTCCTGCCCCTCCTTCTTCACTGCTGCAGAGATGTTTCTCTCCCATATTCTCACTCCTCTCTTCTTGATGCACTCGCACAGGTTTCCCCCCACACACACTTCTTAAATATCCCAGAGGCACTACCACCATCACTGATGGGCTCGGCCTTGGAGCTGGCTGGCATTGGTTCGATCGAACGTAGGGGAAGCTTTTAACAACTTCTCACAGAAGTCACCCTGTAACTCTCCCACTACCAAAAACTTGGCACACAAGCCCAGTAACAGAGGGATAAGAGAAAACTAGGTTGCAGAGGTGGAGCCAGAATACAAAGAAAACAAAACTAGGAACATAAAATGATAAATAGAAATGGAAGAAAAAATATTTTTACACAAAAGGAGTTAAAGGAAGGTCAGATTAACTCTGGAATTTGTGAGCACTAGTATGGAAAAAAAATATTTACAAAAAAGAGGGTTATTAAAGTGCTTATACATAAATTGAAATAACTTAGTGACAAAGATAACAGAGCTAATGGCATACACACATTTAGAAGTTGTGGTATTGTGGGAATAGCCAACGGGGCTAGAAAATAACAAGAATGGGGACATTACTGTGAAAGGAGATAAAGTTTTGAGGAGGCAGGAAGGGAGAGGAAGGGGGGAGGTGTAGTGGGAAGGATCAATAGTATTGCAAAAGATAATTCAGGAGTGATATTGAGATGTTTGAAAGATAACTTATTGTGGGCACATTCCAATACTCCTGAGTGCAGTGGATGAGTGAAATTCAAAATTAGCATGTAAATTTCAAACAAATAAAGTGATGTAGATACTTAGGAAAGAGTAGTAGGTGTACTGTACAGTTTAACTCTACACATAAAATAAGAAGATGCCAGAAGGACATTTAATGCATTTTTAGTTATTCTAGGTATTAGGTATTTTATACAGTAGTAATGAGCACACTCAGCTATATGTCTGTAAGAGTTTTACTCCTCAAGGGTCTAAAGTTGACTCATTGAATGCCTCAGTTCCCATAGACCTCTATAAGAATGGAGGGCATTTAACATTTAAAGGTCCTTCATTTGCAAAATCAGGCAGACAGTTGGAAAAAAAAAGTGTACAGACAGCACAGGATTCCTTGTCTTCAGAGGAGGCAGTGGAAGTAAAATAAAACTTCTCTGGAGAATTTGGAGGGTTACAAATGCAGCAAAACCAGGATGTAACACTTGGAGGAAAAATAGAGTTCTTCACTTGATTCTGAAATATGTATATGCATAGCAGCCATCTTAAAAAATAATGTAATGAAGAACTTAAAGTAGGAGAGCAGGATCAGCACTTGGGGATGCTGGTTAATCAAACCCAGCAGTGTGAGGCTCCTCTGCCTGCTAGCCTGCTCTTCCATGTGGAAGAGTCATGCTTTGGAGGGACAGTGTCATGTCTTGTCAAGCTGCCGGGGGTAAGCAACACATCACTTCTTCAAGCCCTTGAAGTCAAGATTATGTTGATCTATGGTAGGTGGATTCATTACTTACTGCTCCTATATGCAGCCTGAAGGAGCTTCTTTTGCACATGGCTACTATACAAATTAATCTTTATTTATGAGCTGGTACAGATCTGGGAAGGAGAATCTATAGAAAGGAGAGAAAGCCTTGTTTTAAATGCAAATGTCTGCTGCAAATTGCTTTGCTACCTTTCCTTTACCATGATGACTACTATTTTAGAAATAAGAAAATGACCATAAGAATGACCACAATCACAACAAGGCACAGATAGCCTTGTACCTTGTTTCTGATGGGTTTCTTAGGAAAAGCAGAAAGAGCTGACAAGTGTGCAATGAAATTCCTACAAGAAGCCCTCCCAGTTCCAGCAATCATCAGCTCACAAAGCCTTGCTAACAAAGGCATTGGGGTTTTGTTTAATGGATTTTTTTTCTTTAATTTTCCTAACCATTTTTTAAAGCATTTTTGCCTTTAGTATTAAGCATAGCAGCAACAAAGACAAATTGGATCCTGAGCTGCCTCCACATTAATAGCAGAGATAGAGTTGTGATCATCCTAATCTACTCAGCATTGTCAGGCTGCACCTGGAGTACCGTGTTCAGTTCTGGTACCCAGAAGTCAAGAAAGACATGGACAGACTGGAAAGGTCCAAAGGAGTGCCGCAAAGATGATGAAAGGACTGGAGAACCTGCCCTATGAGGAAAGACTGAAGGAGTTTGGTCTTTTCTCCCTGGACTAGAGAAGGCTCAAGAGACACTTCATCACAATATTCCAATTCTTTAAAAGTAACTACAGAGAGGATGGATGTTCTGTCTTCACAAGGAATAATATAGAGAAGATAAGTGGCAATAAGTACAGATTGCAGAGGGAGAGGTTTCTTCTCAATATAAGAAAGAATTTTTTTACAGTGAGAACAATCATTCACTGGAACAACCTCCCTAGGGTTGTGGTAGAGTCCCCATCACTGGAGGTTTTCAAGATGCAATTGGACAGGGTGCCAGATAATCTCATGTAGACTCCCTTTCCCACAAAAGTTTGGACCAGATGATCTTTCAAGGTCCCTTCCAACCTTGCTAAGTCTATGATATCCTATGGCAATTATTCCATGGTTTGATTATGCACTGTGAAAAACTACTTCTTTTTGTTTGCTTTAAGCTTCTATCTGATCATTTAACTTGGAAGCCCTTTAAATCTTTCATGAAACAATGAATAAATGTTTCCTGTTCACATACCTTATGAATAATTAATGATTTTATAGATCTCTGTCTTAATCATAATTTTTCCTATACAGAGCTCTAATCAACATAAACCATTTTTTACCTTTGATCTCACTAGTTGCTTTTCCTTCTACTGTTTATATTTCCCTATATGTTTTTAGTGATAAGGGACACTAGAACTGCTCTCAGATACTCAGAGTGGGCAAACCATTGAGCTGCAGCGTGACAAAACAATGTTTTCTGGTTTGTGTTGTGTTCATGATTGTCTGGTGCTTCTTAATGATTCTTAACATTTGTTTTGCTCTTTTGACTGGTGTTCAATATGGAGCTGTTACTTTCATAAAAATGTCAACTATAACTCTGACATCTTTTACCCACATCACAGTCTACAATATAGAGACTATCTGTGTTTATTTGTAAAGATTTTTTTCCAAAATGTACTACTTTGCATTAATGAACACAGAATTTCATCTGCCTTTTTGTTACATTTTATATATTTACCCAGCAATATAAACAGATTCCTTTCCTAACTTAAAAACCCCCTTGTTTATGCCCTCTGCACCCACTACATCCTATGACAGTGAGATAAGAGCAAGTTGAGAAGAATGTAGGAAAAAAAATCTTGAGAGAAATACGTAAGTCTAGGTTTTACACAGTTTCTCTTCAGAGAAAATCTATTTGCAGATTCCAAGCTGGCGTAAAGATAACCTGTCAGTCTCCCTTGTGACTGTGAATCTGGAACTACTGAAAAGTACAGATCCATTCTATTAAGACTATTCTATATGATGTCTGAAAGGTATATTTTGATAGAATTTGATACATAATCCAAGTATGAAAAACTGTATTTATCATTTTAAAACTCTGGATCACACAATTTTACAAAAGACATTGTTGTTAACTTGAAGGTCTCCAAAAACCTAGATCTAACAGCCAAATTGTATATCTGTAGTGAGATTACTCTAATTGCTTATCAGCATAAGGAAATTCACAGAGAAAGTGTTAAATTTTCATTTTGAAAAAATTCCTCATTTGTGTTGAAATACATAACTCATGCTAAGAATGACATTTTCTGAACTAAAGCACTGTGGAAATGAATTAACCTAACCCTTCCAAGGCGTTCTTATAGTGTCTTAAAATAGTAGATTTACTTTCACCTAATTTTAGGTACTTGCATTAAAGACACTTTACAAACTTTACAAATCACTATCAAATGTTACTGTTATGAGAGAGATACATTTTTTAAGGTGTGAATCATCTGACCTGCTTTAGCAAAGGGTCAGTCTCACTTATCTTCCTTTAACTATATTGACCAGATCTTCAGTGACCATAAGGGAATTTGGGATGATCAGCTCAGTTGGAGTCCATCCCAGACTGAAATGGAGCCAATACTTTGCAGCAGCTATTCTAGGCTGTAAGGCATACTAAAGTACATTCAAAAGGATTGTATTTTCCAGTCAAAATAAATGAGAGACTTAAGAAAGAAAGAAGGTAATGGCCACTTAAGCAAGAAACAAAGATGTTAAATAATTAAGTACTTTAAGGCGGCCGCTCCATTTTGCATTCAAGCAGAAATCTCAAATACTGGCAGTCATGAGCTGGAGTTTTAGATATATTTTTTTCTTGACAGTTTAAACACGTTTGTCTTCCCGCTCAGTAGGAAACACATTAGTGAAAAAATGTCAAATGTATCTCACTAGAGAATTAGTCAAACTAATATATACAAAGATCTAATAACTGTAAGAGACTAACAATGGCAAACCACTACTGGAATAAAGTTCTCTTTGCTAGGCTGGGTAAATTAGAGGAGTGATCTTTATTACTGCTGCATAGATTCTGAAACTTTGATTTTGTATTACAGTTTTATCTCTGAATTTTCTGTTTGGCTGATTTTGGTTTTAGCCTGGCTCCTGGGGGAATAATGACAATTTGATTATGTTGACAGCTTGTGTGTTGTTTCCTTACATATTTTTTACACAGTTGTGATTGAATATAACAAAAATCTCAGTGAATCTAAGCTCCTAAAATCTCTCTGAAACTGGGGAGAGGAGATAGAGAGACCTTCAGTGCTTGAAAGCCTGCAATAATACAATTCTTATTAGATACTAGAGAACTGATGTAAAAAAGCAAGTATGACAGTGTGTCATGTTTTCTTTTTGTATAACCACTTGTATGTATTTTAATTATTTTGTTGGATATATTGTTATTATATTTATCAAAACCAATATGAAATGTCTGTGAATTTTCTGTATCAAAAGTAAAATTTAAAAAAAAAAAAATTACTTGGTGCAATGGGTATTTTTCATCTTGTAATAAAATACCTAGTTTCTCTTTGGATCATTTTACCAGAATATAAACAAATGCAAAAGCAATAGAAGATACCAGTCACAATGATGGGAATGATGAGTTGACACCACATCTCCCACTTTCTTGGGAAATAAAATATGCACATATATGCATACAGCAAATGAATCTCCTGCCCATTCTAATAAAACCAATACATGTTATTAATCTCCAAAAGCTGAAAGTAGTACACTAGAAAAAAAAAAATAGAGAAAAATTAGAGCAATGAGAAATCCACAAACTCTTTCATAGTAAATTTGTTAGATTTTTTTATTTTTTTTTTTTTTTTTTTGCATATGCTACAGAATCGCTGCCAAAAAGCAAAGCGACAGATTAAATTTCCCTGGATTTGCAAAAATCTCTTCTAACTCTTTGGATGTGCTTCAGTGTCTCTTGTCAGATTAAAAATCTTATGTTCTTAAAGCATGAAAACCATGAAATAAAATGGAGTGATTCTGTCACCCTGAGGACTTAATACAGCCAGTAACACCAGTCTTGATCTGACAAAAAGTCAGACAAGCAAGGACACTAAACTATTCCCAGATGTTAATTTCCAGTCATTAAAAAAAGGTTTAAATTTTTAATTTCTTATTTGTAAGTATAACATGGCAAAGCTGATCCAGAAATATGGAAGTGGCCTCTTTAATTCTGATATATATCAGAAAACTGAAGACTACTGAAAACAGCTCAACAAGAAGTACTTTCCCAGAATGAAGAACATCCACTCACATCCCTCAGTGCCTTGGAAAACCTGCAGGACTACAACAGTGCATGGTGTCATCTGTGCAACTCAAAATATCTGAACCTATCTTAACTCCATCACCATCCTCTAAAGAAAACAGGGTTGGATGGACTAAGATACAGAAACAGAATTGCAAGATTTTATTATAATAACTTGTTAACAGTAATTTTCCACTTCAGATGTGTTCACAGCATACCTGCAGGCTAGTAAACTCTTAAGATATCACCACATGGTCACTGTATCACATGGTCACTGTATGGTTGGGTTCCACTGAAAACTTCAGTGAAAGGATTTAAAAAAATGGAAATTATTAATGCATTTTAAAATGATTAATGCTAAGGACAGCAACCAAAATTACAATCTGTAGTTCAGTAGAAGTTGAAGTTGTTCAGTAAACTTCATGGAAGATTGAGCAAACTTTACCAACTGAAGATCTGACGTTACGTCAGATGACATAAGGAGAGTAACGGGGAAGTTGAAGGCAACTGAGTCCTGTTACTGCAGAAGATCTGTGTGTCATGTAGGCTCTATTCTTCCATGAAGCCAGTCCCACCAGGTACTTTAGCATTTGACTATGTGTCAGCTCAGACTTACATGCTTGCTTAGCTTTGCCTCCTCCCTTCTATGAGGTTTTGGCCAAAGTGCCTTCAGGATTGATCCTTTTTTCTACTGGAAATGCAAAATTCATGTTAAGAAAAAAAATCAAACAGGTCATGGCAGCTGACAGAAAGGCAAAACTACAAGCTGTATGAAAATGACTGGCAGGATATTTCTGGTGTTGTCACATCACCAAGAAGCTCATAAAGCTTTCAGGCTTTCACAGTGAGCAGCACCACCTGATGCCAGCTAGATTCCTGGGACTGCTCTTCCTTTTTTCTGGTGTAATTCAGAGACAAGTTAGGCATTACTCAAAAGATTCCAGTTTGCTCTTTTATTAATTGCTTTTCTCCAGACAGCTTCAATTCACGGAAGACAAGGGCTTCATTCTTAACAGTGTTGCATATTTTATCCTCTACGATTGTTTAACAAATCCCTTATTCTGTCATAAGTTTTCCATTTCTCCCCTGACATTTCACCCACTTTATTATGGGCATCATTTGAGGTTTTAAATCCAAAAGCTGTTACTGTGGCTCCAAAGCTTCAAATCAAAATTGAAAGATGTAGTTCAGCTGTTCTTCTATAAATATGCAGCAATTATAAAGAAATAAGGGTCAATATAGAATTCCAGAGAGCTTTACAATAACCTGCACTCACTATATTTAACTAGGGACATGAAAGCTACTTAGTTTCAAGGAAACATTTAAGTATTACAAATGACGAATTTACAAATTCATGAATTATTGATGAAATAGAAATCTCCCTGGAATTTGAGCAACTTTTATTTGAACATATATCCCATATTTTTGTACAGGCATCTTAACTGTTTTTCAATTTCAGTTTTGGATTTTGAATATACAGCAGCAGCAGTCTCTCATTTTATAAGCATCTGGTGAATTTGCATTGCACGTATGGTTTGCACCAAGGGTTGTGAGTTTATTGTCATCACAGTCTAAAATGCTCCATCTCACAACCACATCCAGTTTTCCTCTGTCCTTCCCACTCTGCTCAAGAAGGTGGCATTTGGTGTACAGCGGTGTCCCAGGGGTGCGCCAGCATGGGGCTCAGGCAGGTGAGACAGGTATCACCGGGGAAGAAGTGTGTGGCTTTATTGTCAGTTTGACTCACAGCCCTCTCTGCCATTCCAGGAAAGATTTTGTTACAATTCCCATCTACAGGGTTCAAACTGAAGCAGTTCATGCAGTTCAGAAATTGCTAGTGCAATTGACAAAGTAGCAGCCTTAATTAGCAAATATGAGCAACCACTGAGAACTTTCCAAATGAAAAATTAGCCACTTTGCAGTGTAATCAACTCTCTCAGAAAAGGAAGATATATCCTGTGTCTGTGGTTCTCATGCGAGTGGAATTTGGATACAGGAAAATACAGTCCCTTGTTAAATTATGAAATAAATTCTCGTTTCGGTATTCTCCTGCAGGAAAATTCGGATGTGGAATAACATATTCAGGGAGCTTTGGGGCTGAGATTTACTCTATTGTAATAACTTCATGCAGATGCAAGGTGAAGTCACACATACATCAGAGACATTGTTTTTTGCAGCTCAGTTTTGCAGACAAGCCCACGAAACCTGGACTAAAACAAGTGGCCCATGGTGAAGCTGTAGTACCTAGAAACCAGTCATGTTGAGGACCAACACACACTGATTGGTGCTGGTCTCCAGTCACTCTTCCTTGCTGGTTTTCTGTGAAAGAGCTCTTTTTGTAGAATGTACAAAACCTAATGGAGAATGTGACCAGTGAAGAAAAAGTTATGAAAGCAACTATTTTTAAATCCTTGTTTGGACACAAGGAAATTAACCTTTCATAGGGAAAAATAAAATATCATAAAAGTGTGAAAGCCTTTAATTTGCTTCAATTGTCTGGAAATGGACTCTGAAAATGACAAAAATCTATGAGATACCCATTAGATTTATCACTATTGCTATCACAAGAAGTCTATCAGGACAAATAATTATGAGCCTTGCCTCATCCACAACATTTCAGTCACTGTCCCAATGCCCTCATATTTTATTCTTAGAGGAAGCAATATGTGGTTAAATCAAAACTGGCAAGAGAAGTCAGAGGAGCTAGAGATCTCCTATCCTATATTTAACCTAGTCATGCTTTCAACCACGTGAAGTCAGAAAAATTTATCAGCTTTGATTTTCTACCCTCTCTTCATCTCAGGCCATGTAATAGTGCTTGCTGTCCCAAATTTAATGTGGAGTTTTAGCGTTTAAAATGCAAGACTTACACTGTCTGTAGCAATTTGCATGTGTTAGCCCAGGTTTTTATGTTTGTCCAGTCATTCCAAAGACTGCCAGACTATGATTGGTGTTACTTATCAGTTACTCTGTAAAGCTATCACGATTACCAATATGTGGGCATCACACAAAGAGATAACAGTTGGATTTTCCATTGCAGGCTATTGTACAACTCCCCAGATTAATCTTTGACTGAGTCTTGAAGTCTCTGCATCTCTCCATCCTATCATTGCTCTGTGGAGACTGTTTTCCATTATTTCTTCTTCATATGATGGTTTCTCCCCTGCTTTTTTCTGTTCAACTTCACTGCAACCTATTACTCGGGACTGATATTGCTTTCTCATGTTTGCACTGCTGAGTTTCCAGACTGTTCATTCCTCAAGAGAGAAAGATGCTGAGACAAAGAATCCCAGGCCTAACAGTCCAGGCAATACTGGTTTGGCACCCTTTCACACTTACAATCATTATTGTTTTATAAACCACATACCATCTTAGGCTCTGCTAACTAGAAGGAACTTGACTGCCCAAAGTTGCAAGTACACTCAAGGCTACAAATGAGTTGTGCAGACTAAGGAGTGAAATCACTCCTTCCATACCTATGTTGGTGGCGCTGAGACATTTTTACTAAAAGAAGGTGCTGTGATAGGCTTTAAAATCCAGTATTAACATGTCAACCCAGCACAAAACAATGTCTGCTTACAAGTCCTGCCTGTTGTTTGTAGTGCCTTTCACTTGCCATAACAAAACTCTTCTGAAATGGGGAATTTTAAGAATGTCCTTTGTGTGCAGAGAAAAGCTGTAATGACACAATCTCACTGTCCATGGCAAGGAACTTCTTGTGTTGTAACATAAATATAAAAGGGAAGAAGCTGGTTTTTGTGGTTAGTTTCACATTGTAGTTTTAACTTGAGACTTAGTAGGAGTTTCAGTGAACACTTGTTGTAAAATGTGAACAACTTCTGTATTAAATCTGAAAGAACTCTCTCCCTTGGGTCTTTTCATCCTCACCAGTGAAAGGTCTGGTAAAAATTCCCAATTTTCTCTTGAATTACATGTTTCAGCTAGCATGTGATATATTTCTGTCTCAGTGGGGCAGCCTGAGAATTTGATGGTTTCCTAAGCCATGAATGAAGACAAAGGTTTTTCAGTATTCCTTTTGTAACCACTCTTTGCCAGACACTGGGGTCAAAAATGATGCTATTCTTTTGGTGAGTCTATTAGTACAAACATGATAATAGAGGTTAAGAAAGCAAGCAAAAAAAATGGTAGTCCTTTTGGAGCATAATTGTTGCCTTTACATTACAGGATGAATTAAACAGGAGATGAAAGAGGAGGTCATTACTGTAAGGAGAAGAGCAAAAAGTTAATTTGGTGTTTCATTTCCATGGCCCAAGATCTAGAACAGCAATATTTCATGTCCATTCCATGACTACCTGACCAACTACAGACCTCAGTGGCCTCAGAATTGGCACAAACCCTTTGCAGAGCTGTGACAGAGATTCTGTAAGTCTGCCTGCAAGCTGCAGAGCATATATAGGACAGTGGTGACAGGCACAGTTGATGGCAGAAAACATTACCTAAATGGTGAGTTCCTCCAATTATCCCTGTTCTGTTCCATGGTTTTACATTATTTACTCTGCTTTTAACACATAAGAACTAAATCTTACAGGTTAATGACCGATTTTCAAGCACATATGAATCAATGGGAGAAGAAAACGGAGGAAGGAAATAAGGTGCATAATAGGAGCTACTTCCTAAGCAAAAAAGTGATGGCTGCTGATCCAAATCATTCTTTGCTCTAACGCTATATAATTTATCCTTTTGTCCTTCATCTCTTTGCAAGATGATTCCCATGCTGTGTTTCTAGAGGAAAACAAAACTGCACAGCATCATCACTCATTCTAGAATGACAAATTTCCAGGCATTCAACTAAAAAACTCTTTTTATTAAATGAAAATTTTGCAATGCAAAACTACTATTTATTCCATAACGTTTGCTTAATTTCAGTTTTTATTATGTGAAGATGAATTCTGTAGTTCTGTTTATGATATCAAATGCTCTGATTTTTCATAATTAAAAGCTTTGTTTGTCAAATTGTTGATGTTTGCACATCACAGCAAAGGAGACAACAGTGCTGTGTACACATGAAGGATGCTCACAGAGACTGTAGCTGTAGGCTGTTGATGTCTGCACAAGCTGTAGCTCTCAGCAAAATCTGGGGTTGTGTGTGGGGACACCATCATATAACATATACTCATCCCAAACTTTCTTCTCTTCTTGTATTAGGGAAATCCTTCATTCAAACAATGACCTCAGAACTATAAATCCATTTCCTGCTTGATTTAACATTGTGGTTTTGTTAATCTGGTGTCTAGGATTATCCAATTTGCATGTGAAGCAGCAGTATTTTCATTCTGGGACCTGGATGAAAAGTTTTGCCTATGAAGTGAAAATGACCTTTCCACAAAAAGAACCAAACAGAAGAAAACGTTTTTAGTACATTACTACTCTATAATCAGGAGAAAAACTTCTATATTTTGTATGATTCTTAGTTCTTTGAAAGAAAAGGGGAGTTTATGCCTTTCTGCTCTGTGCTGTTAAGAGGGAGAAAATGCTCACCCCGAAGCTTTTGTTTTAGCTTCTTCAAGGAAAACTCCTGAATCAACTCCATTTTCCTACTGCTTTCTATTATATACTTGTATATATGTATAAATATGGGTTGGTTGCACTCAGTAAACAGCACAGGGCATTCCTGATGGTTTTTTTGAAATACAGAAAAGGTCTGCCTAAAACTTTTAAGGGTCTAATTAAAGGAAATCCGTTTTCCTTCCTGCTTCTACAGAAGAGATGTGCTGAAAAGTACAGTTGGTGAGTCTCCCATACATGTGGCTGTCTTCAGAACTGTCCATAACAAAATTCCAACTCTCTGTGAAAGTTTTGAAGTATGCTTCATCTCTTCTAGATTCTGTACTGGCAACCCACTTTTCACAAAATTAAACAGCTTTGATAATTTTCTTTATCCTCTGACATCTCTTTGTGATTCTTGTCAATGCTTATTATGAAGACAGCATTCTGAAAACAGAAGTCAAAGCTGAACAATCCCATCCACTCCATATTTGTCATAGTAACAAAAAGTAATCCTTTTCTCCTTGCATATTTTTTTCATATGGTTTTGAAACACATTGGTGCACAGAGCTTTCATTTCTCATAGGAAACACCTCTGTGGTCTGATAAACCTCACTATTGAGCATTTTCTTAATAGACAAAATTTACTTAATTTCTGTTTTTATCACTATGACTCCATGAACAACTTTTAAAGTTCCTCATTCTTCACTGAAACATTAAAATTCTGATCCTGTACTTTATCTGATGAAAACTTTACATGGTATGAAATGAATTTCCTCTTGTAAAAATAATAATAATGGGTGAGACTATAGATAGAATGAGTTAAACCTGTGCTTTTCTAAAGTGTTCATATGAGAGACCTGTCCTTCTTCCTTTGTGTCATGGGCAATTTCTTACACTATTAAATGTATGTGTTTCAGAGTACTGATGCATAGCTTTACAGCTGAGGACTGAGAAGTCCACATCAAGGAGAAACATTACTTGTCCCTGAGATGATACACAAAATTTTAGCAGAAGAGGAAATCAAAACTGTCTTTACAGATTCCAGATTAATATTAGAAATATTGCAGTGTTTTAGTTTAGAATATAAATTCAGTTTGCACTTCTGCAATAGAAATTTTTCATTTTAAATTATTATCTGAAGTAACGGGTAGTAGTCTGTTAGTGACTTTGGCAGCAATGGCTGTCATTGTCCATATGGTTATCCATGGAAAACTGTGGAAGACATTGGTGACAGGACTATGACACCCTGCCTCCTAACACCCTGTCAGCAGCATAAACGGACTGTCAACACCCTGACCCTGACCAGCATCAGCGTTTTCATGTACAATGTTTCTTTCAACTCACACTACCATCAGTGGAGTCAAGGAGCATTGCGACTCTTACCTGCATTCAAAAGGCATTTGCACTTCTGGAAGTTGCTGCCAGATGACCCAGACACCAAGTGTCCCTGGCAGAGCCATGGCACTGCTTGTGATCCTGTGTCTTCTATCAGTGATCGGGTGAGTCATCTTCTGGGTGCATCGTTGCTCATCTTTCCTACCACCTCAATAAAGTTTTTGTTTCTAATGTGTTGTCAGATTCTATTACTTTCAGACTACAGAGTATAAGTTGGAATAATTGAACTGAATGTAAGGTGCCTTTACGTTGAAGATATTTCTTGGGTTGCATGGTTCCCACTGTCCAGTCAGAAGACATTATGTCCCTGACTGACTGTGCCAAACATTCACCCACTGCTATATATACAAGAGTTCAGTTTAGAAATAATATTCTAGCTTTAACTGGCATAATGCGGAATAAGAGTAAATAATTCAATAACAAAGTTCTGGAAAGAAGGTTGTTTGGGAAAATGCATTAATATAGACTTAAATCTATTTTTTCCAAAATAAAATTTAATGCAGTTTTGGATCAGTGTAGGTCTCATATTTCAGAGCAACAACTAGTATATACAGCATTTTAAAACATGCTTTTCTTAAAAACATTCTTGACATTTATTCTACTGGAACTTTATATTTCCAGTATGAACTTTTTTAAGATCCTTGATAAACATTAAATGTTGCTGCTTATTCTGTATGGATTTGCCAGTTTTACTGGCAACTCTTTTGAACTGTGTTAAAACCTGTGCACTTTCATTGGGATTTCAATTATTTCCATGTCAGCCAAGGAAACTGATATATTTCTAATTCTGAGCAGTGACACTGATGATGTTATAGTAAGAACAGTGAAGAGCTAATTAATAGCGTGATATGGTCTTATGGGTTTTGATACACATTTGAATATGGTGCATTTATGAAATAGGCTGAAATACAGTATCTTTTATTCTTTACAGATGTTATCCTTTCTCAATTGTAGAAGAACTTTCTGAGTTTTAATAGTTCTATAGTTAGCTCTTAAGTTTATAATAGGGCACTGCATTTTTTTGAGCAGTAGAACATCAAAACAATCTTTCTTCAGACAGTAATAGTTAAACTGTAGATCATGTTAACTTTCAGCGTGAAACTGAATCAAACACACCTGCATTTTCATGAACAATACATGCCATAGTTCTTGGAAAGCTTTAAATTCCAGTAGTGTCTGTTGTGATACTTCCTGAAAATGTATGTACACTGTCATATTTTTAAATTATATGGCCTTCAGCTTGAACTAAATCATAGCAGTAAAGATGCCAGTGCAGGACTGATTAACTCTCACATTCTTCTGTTTTCTCCTATAACACCAATTTATGCAACTCTTCTTCAGTAACTGTAATTCAGAGCTTGACTCATTATCTTGCATTTTGGAGATGATGATATATTTGAGGTAGCCTAATAACTATTTTTTTGACACTTTGGTGAACATTTAATATTCCTTAAGGACCTGCAGGCAAAACACAGTAGAACTAACAAATATTTTTTGTTATGCTAAACTACTACAGAAGTTTTGTTTCTTGGAGATGTTATTCTGAACTGAAAGTGTGAGTAGGTGGTACTGCAGATATGTTTAATTTGCAGTAAAGATTTTCTGGTACAATTATTCTGCTATTTTATTCATACCATAATTTTCTAATAAAATACCATTTCATAGACAAATCTCAATAAAATACTGTTCTTTCATTCCTTTTTTCTTATATTACATCCTCCATCCTATGCTTAATTTGTGAGATAGTAGGATAAATTCTATAATCAAAATTTGAACAAATTCTATAATTATAATATGAATATAAAATTATTTTGTACAATTATGCATTATAAAATGTTTATTGATGTATTTAAAAGGTCAGCATAGCTTTTACTTATTCAGTGGAATTCCTATCTCTTTGTCTTCTGTTTCTGTAAGCAGCTGTTAGATCAATATATAAAAGAGCTATTTTTATCTTTGATGATCCACAAAGCATCACACTTTAGCAAATTATTGTTAAATAAGGACCTAAGTGCTAGGATGTTTCATTAGTCATTATATAATGGACTGATATTCACTGGTGCAGAAATCACAGTTCAGAATTTTACCTTCATATATCAGAATTTAAGGTTGATGGTTCTGAAAAATACGATGCGGTGCTGCTCTGCTTTAAATGGAAAAGATAATTTTTTAAGAAATTTTTTCATTAAATTTCTTTTTTGATAAACTAATTCTTTACTTCATCATTCTTCCCTTTTGTCATTATTTGTTACACAGTTGAATACTTGACTGAAACCTGAATTATTTGAGCCACTTCTGAAATGGTTGGCACAGTTGTCCTACTTTATGCATCATGAGTGATCAGCAACACTAATGGAGAATGAGTTGTTCTGTCTCAGGGGAGGATTTTGCTTAGTGAATGTTGCTTCTCTGGGTGTATTACAATAACTGCTGGCTTTCACATTCCTATGTAAAGTGAACCCTAATTAATCCAGCAGTGAAAGACACGCTACATCTTCTGAAACTACCTCATTACGAAAAATGTAAACAACTCTGTCCAAGCACTCTATGTGAACAGTAACTTCTGTCCTAATGATGCTTATTTTCTGATTGATTCAGTTTAGTCTTTTTACTATAAATACATGATTTCTGATTTTTGTTCCCTCCTCATCTTTACCATTCAGAGCAGTGTTTCATAATAATCTGCCTTAAAGTAAACCTCCATTTTAGTACTTTTAATCAATTGTCACCTGTGTAGTACTCTACAAAATGGCTACTTTCCTGTTGCTGTGGAGTGGCCCTCCCATGGGCATGCAGTATGGGAAGGAGGAGGTAGCTCCCATGGATGGGAATCAACAGCCCCAGAGAAGACTCGAAGAGCAATTTATTTTTTCATTATTATATATCCTTAGATTAAGTCAGCTTTCGAATAGAAACCATGTCTAGGATGCAACTTTAATGGAATCAATACTAAGTTGTCCTTGGTGACTCCAAACTCCCTGAGGATGTAGAAGTCATGACAGTAGGAGATCTAAAGCCCTTAGGAAGTATGCTTTTTTCCCTTTTGTCTGTAAAGGGCTGAGAACACAAGCTATTTATCAGTGCAAGTCAGGATATTCCATCCTTTGATATACACTTGCTGGATCCCATTCCACCCTGTGAAATAAGTCCATTCCACTGCACAGTCTTGTAAAAAAACAATCTGAGAATGCAAGGCATGGGAACAGGTACATCCTCTCTTTGTAAAGGAACAGAGCCTATGCTTTGGTTTTCATTCATTCTGTGACTATTCAGGAATGAGAAGGAAAATGTAGAGAAAGAAAAAGGGCACTGCAGAAAATAAAACGCAGATGGGAGAAGAGGAACCACAAGTGAAAGCAGTCCCCTCTTCTAGCATGAGTGCTTGCCAAAGCTTTCCTTTCAAGCCCAGCCACTTCTCTTTTCTGACCCCAGGATGGGGAGCCACTTTCATCTTCCCTCTCCCTTGTCCACCTCTTCTGGAGCTTGCTTTTTACCAGAATATGAAGGAGCTTGGTTCAGAGTGATGCCAGTTAGATACTGTATTATAGATCATTTCGATCTCCATTTAGCTGTACCTCATTATAAGAGCATGTTTTGTTTAAGTAGAGATGTTATTCATAAGTAATTCAGTGCCACTGAGAGAAAAATCAATTGTAAGAACATTAAGTTTTCATTAAACATGTTAAATGTAACCTGACAGTCAAATGGTCTCCAGTTGTATGGGTTTTACTGCAATATTACTTTAAGTAACAGATGAAAGCAGGATTAGGCGGTAAAGAATACTTTGCACAGCTTAAGATAAAGGATAAAAGTGGGGTATTTTTCCATTAGCATTCACTCTGCAGGGATCCTCAATTACTTACAGGGCCATCTGCATTTCTGGAGATATTGTAAGTTTGAAGTGAGTAGTACGTGCAAGACAAGAGCAGATTGGAGCTGTCTGGGCAAAGAAAAATCAGACACACTTGTTTTTGTGGGATATGACACATTTTGTAGCTCCTGTAGGTCTGAGAACATCACACACCACAACTTCTTGTGCTTCATACTCCCTAACCTCTCAAGGATTTCTTCACCTTTCTTTCGATAATTTTGACATGACTTCCTGTCTTCCTGTCCCATAACATTGATCCCATCCCACTCTTAACACAAAAATTTCTAGGTGCTCTCCTCCCCAACCTCATTCTCATCTTCACACCAGTGTTCTACCTCCCCTCTCCCTACTTTTTCTGAGTCTAGCTCTCTGCTAACACACCCAGTCAACTAGTTCATGGTCCATACTTCCCTCATAGCTGTTATACAGTCTTCAGTCCTGTGAGAGTGTCACCCTCAGCCCACACTTAGCTGTACCCACAACCCTCCTCCTGTAATTTGACTGTGCCTCAGCATGCTCTCCTCCCAGCTTCTTCCTCCCTCCCATGTAACTGCCCTTTCACCCCCCTTACTGCTGCTACTCCTGACTCGCATTTGTGCCTGCACCCCAGGCTGTTACTCCTCTACTTCACTCCACTTCTCAGTCACCAGCTTATCTAAATCCTTATTTTTGCCAGAGAGCAAGCTGCAGGTAATCCCTTCCTGTAGGAAGTTATGCTTATTCTGGTGCTGGCTGTAAACCCCTTGGCTGTAGCATGGCGTGGTAAAACTTATCTCCAGCCTGTAATGTGGAGGGCTGTGACTGTCTTCCAAATGGAGTTTTTTGGATGGAGCACCACCACCATTAAGATTGTGCTGACTGATGTTTATGACATTTCCAGAATCTCACAGCTAGTCTTTCCAATTTTAGCATGTAACAACAGCATAACATGATCCTATTAATTTGAGGGTTAATTAATTTTGGGTTTACATAGTGCTTAGGGATATGATGTAGTTGAGAACAGTAGGTGTTAGGTTAATGTTTGGACTAGGTGATCTTAAAGGACTTTTCCAACCTAGATGATTCTTTGATTCTGTGAGTGTAAGGTTTCACTCAGCTCTTGCCTGTGATGTTTCATTTCTGTTTATCTATCACACCTAACTGATTAACTTTTCAGAATGGGATGTATAAATGTGACACATCTTTCTCTGGTTCCTCTGATAATTCAGTGTGTAGCAGTCAATCAGGCACAAGTATGACGAGAATCTGAATTTTATTTTACAGTTGCTGCCTGTCTCTTCTGATACATCTGCTTAAGCATAGAAAATGATATTGTAGAAGTACAGAAAATCTGATTAGATGTATTACTAGTTTTTCTGCCATCACAGATAACTATAGTAAAGCTGCTATATCATATGATAGTGTCATGTTATTTACCTGTTCTAGCCTGTGGAACACATTGGCAACTGCTCTTCAAAACAAGTCCATGTTGAACTTTGCTCTTGAATTCTGTAAGAGAGAAAAGAAATGCACACATCCTGCTGTTAGTGCTTTAACAGACTCTTCTACATGGATAGTTTCTGGGAAAAATATTTGATCTTGATCTTGATTCACCAAAACTAAACAGAAATTGCTAGTGTCTTACAAAAGACCTCCACTGTCTTATATAGAGCTCAGCTAGTAAATGCATCTCTGCTCCTGGTCTGTCTTTTTAACATCACTATCTCTTTAAAATAAAGATAGCAAAATGACAAAATGGGTTGGATTCACAGGCAAACCATCTTGAATTAACTTGAAAACATAAAAAGGTGCATTTCAAATACAACCATGTACTAAAAGATGCTGATCAACGATCAATGTATTGTCCAAGGTTTCACCTTTAAAAAAAGCTTAAAGAATTTGTAAAAAATAGTCTCTTGCACTTTTACTTAAAAGTTTTATGAAACCAAAACCTTTTATTTGCATGTGAAAATCAGACAGAGATGAACTGACAATTGACATATTATCAAGTCAAATGGTCTGAAGAATTCAAACTAGACTATTGTCTTTATGAAGCTGTTTATATATATGTTCCAAGCTGTTTCTCTTTGAGGAATTCAGAGTCCTCGTGAATAGTCTATATTTTTCCATGTGTTTCTAAGATGTTCAACATGTTTCTAAGAATTAACTGTTTCCACTGAGTGACAAACCCGTGGGTTTCACAGGCTCACTAAGAGTTAACAAGCAGCTGAAACCTGGGTGTCATGTACCGCAAACTCTTTGCCCAGTGATTGCCCAGTGACTGTAAGGAAGACTGTGGACTCATATACTTTGCCTACTAAACAAGCTCTCAGCTGACTAACTGAATAACACTATTAATGCACTATTGTTAAGAATAATTGCTTTTAAACACCAAAAATAAGGTTTTTATGCATACACTGGTTTGAGCAGATTTTTCATTTGAAGAATATGCTACTTTCACTCCTTCCAGCCTGTTTTAATGCTGACCTCCCTGGAGAGTTTCTAAATAGTTATATGATTGTCAGTTTGGGAAAGCAGCAGAATTTCTGGCACCCTAGAGACAATGAAGATGTCACAGCAGGTTTGATCATTATTGCTTCAAAAACTGTTACAAACTTTTGATGGATGACATTTCAGAGCATGGGGTCATGTCAATTTGTTTTTAAGGACAAAGCAAGGTGGGCTCATTTTTTATCCTTTTTTTGTTGTTGTTTAACAAATAAGCTTCTGGTCACATGTCCTAGCTTTCAGCATATTTATCTTTGTATTGGTTAAGAGATGCATAGATAAAAGACAATTTTTGGTTTGTATCCAGAAAAATGACTTAGTATATGCAGTCCCCAGCAGAGAAGAGCATCTCATGAGAGAGGAGAGGACTATCCAGCAGTGCTTCTCAGTGCCCTCCAATCAGCAGAGCATTTGTAAGGGTTTCACTTTATCTGCCACAATTTAGACTTGTAGATTAGTTTAATATAAGCTGAGGCTACTTGTTTCTGTATGAACAGAGGATACAAGGAACTGAAAGGTGCATAGCATACATCTTCTGTTAAGAGCGTAAGGACTCTTATTAGTCAAGTATTCTGAATATTTTCTTTTTCATTGTACTTGATGAGTTTTTTAAAAGTTTTTTAAAGTTTTAAAAAGAAAATTAAGAAAATAATTTTCTGACATTTCTATGGGCAGTGAGTAAAAACTGAATGAAGGTTATCAGGATCTGTCTTATTGTGAAAAATCTATTATTCCACTTTCAAAGAAACATGTAAACTTTGTTTGTTTTGGAATGTTAGAGGTTGTTTTGATGATAACAATGTTGGTGTTTTTATACTAAGTCTAGACAGGTATGAAGAGGGGCATTTTAGGCCATTTGCCACATCAGTTGAAATAACTTTATCAGAGTAAGACAAACAACAGAAAAGCTGAATACAGGACATGATTTCAGAACAAATAAAATATGCTGAAATAAATATGTTTCTGTGTTTGTATGGCAGAAAATAAAAGCATAGTTATGCTCTTTCAGGTTTATTTGTAATTTGAGTATAACCCAATCCATAAAATTATACATGGTACCTAGATCTTTGGAACTAAGGTTATTGATGATAGCTCTAACTTAAGTACAATGAAAGGTGATTTAATTTGCTGCTTGCTAAATTCTAAACAATTTCAAGCTTTAGAGTGAGAAATATTTTCAAAATAATATCTATGGTATAATTTCTATATTACCTTTAGTTTATATTTGCCACATAATGCTTATGACAAACTCACAAATCCTTGGAAATGCATAGCTATAGGAACATGAGGCCAATCCTTCACATTAAAGAGCACTCTCATGGAAAGTAAATTATTACCACTAGCCTCATATTTATACAGTGAAGCTAAGGATGTTTAGCAGCTTGTGTGCTGTGAAGCCTATTGTGGGAATCTGCTCCAAACTTAAATTGTGCAGGCACAATGCAGCCCCATTTGAACATTATCACTAAGTATCTCATGCTAGCAGAGGATTTGAATTTAGTCTATGACTTTGTATTTCCCTGTTTTACGGATTTATAATTCATTCTCACCATATGTTTCGGTTGGATTAATTGCAAACACTTAGTTTTAATTTTTATACTAAATTGCTATCAATTTATATGGAATAAAATTAAACTAAGTTTCAGAGAGATTATTTGTATTTAAGAGATCAAATGTTCTTACAAAGGCCATTAAAAAAAAGTTGATATTCTAAGTTAAAAAATTCATTCTAGAAGTTAAATTTAAGACTTGCTCTCATATCGGAAACTATAGGCATGCTTTGCCCTGTCCCTTACTATTGTACATAGTTATGAATATATCTGTCATCTCAGATCTCACACTAGAATCACTTTGTATTTTATGTACAGGTTTATGATATTTTTTGTGTGTCAAACACTAAATGATTTGGGACCTAAGCTCCAGCACTCCAGAATTGCCTTTATCATCTTCAGAGATTCCCAAACTGGAATAATGCTCATGAGAAGGACAGAGGGTGAAATAAAGACTCGTGTCCTTGGGTCTTCTGGTTACACTTTCTTTCCTTCCACAATGCTTAAGTTTCATAATTCACTTTTCCTTTGAAGATATCTGAACATGAGGTTGACTTGTTGGGGTGAGAACTCAGCAAGGTATTTTTGTAATTGTTGTTATTCTAACCATGGAAGGCGGAGGGCTGGGATCTGAACCCTGAGGGCTTTTAAATCCATGGCATTCACTGCCCAGGAAACTGTCTTTACTGCTTAATCTGACCTGTCCTACCAAAATCAAGGTGCTGTGGGAAATTCAGGAAGGACCCATAAGAGGAAGAGAAATCTGCAGCCCAGCAGATAAGGTAGTGCTGGGAGAGTTCTGGGCTCAATTTTCTGTTTTCAGCACTATTTTCTCTTTGGTAAAAACCTCTGTCCATGAGGGAGATTGTGTACCTCAGTCTCTGGAGGCCTGTATATCTCCTGTCTTTTGGTGAAGACTCTATATATTTTTGTCTTCTAGCTGTCTTTCAAGACCAGGTGTGATAAGACTCTGCCAGTGTGTGCCAGACAGAGCCTGAAAGCATGTAGGTCCTTTTACACCTCTCTTCTGCGTCCTAATGAGGTACAGAGGCATCCAGAGCCCATCACCTCTTGAGTTAGCTTGTAGATCCCAAAGAAAACAGGTAGGCTTTGAGGGAACTTTGAGATCAAAAGGACAGAGAGGTAATGAATACCATATGATCAGTCTTTTTGTCACACTGTTCCTGAATCTTTTGGGTCTTTTAGAG
This sequence comes from Athene noctua, assembly GCF_965140245.1. Classification (NCBI taxonomy): domain Eukaryota; kingdom Metazoa; phylum Chordata; class Aves; order Strigiformes; family Strigidae; genus Athene; species Athene noctua. Next base: position 115,285,904 of record NC_134038.1, on the reverse strand, counting down.
ATGGTGTTTAGTTTTTTCCTACATGTCAATTCCTGTTTAGGAGCTCAGACCAAAGCAGAAACTGGATAGCCAGAAAAAAATATTTTTGAGGAGTGAAACATTGTCAAAACAATTTTTTTCTTAATTGCACTAGATTAAAAAGTGTAATTGCTGGCAATTTCTCAGCTTACCTTATTTTCCCATCCTTTTTCTTTGCACTGGACAGAGCTGTTCTGACATTACAGACTGGCTTCAATACAAAAAATCTTTCTAATAAATTTCAGTCTTGTTTCAGATATTGCCACTGTGCTGGAACTGCTCTTGTGAGGGTTTGTAATGAGGATCTGTTGCTTCAAGCTAACTAAGAAGCTCCTTCTTTCATTGTCTTGATTTATCAGCAGCCTTTGATACTGTTGACCATGGGGCCCTATTACATTGCCTTCAGCAGCTCCTGGGTTTTTCAGGCTCCACGCTGGCCTGTTTCACGTCTTATTTAATGCAGCACTGTCTCTATGGTTATATACTGCAGTTCTCTCGTCATACTGATGCCTAAAGCTGTGTTGTGCAATTGGATTTTGATGGTGTAATTTGCCATGACAGCACTGCAGTATAGTAAAATTCTCCCTTTTGTTTGTTAATTTTTTATATATAACATACACACCAGGTGTACAAGGGTGATAATTGTTTGAGAAATTATGCGGCTGTTTGTTTATGGGTCTGTATGATAATGTGATCTCTAACAATACTTGACACTTGCATGCAACTGATTTAGGTTCTAAGACCATATGGTATTAAACTTGCAGGTTTTGTATTGAGAAAAAGCTAATTTAAAACAATTTAAAATGGTGGATTATATTACTACATATATTCTTTCCTTCTCATTACCATGCGTTGAAAGAAAGGTGTTCTTCCTCTTAACAAGTAGTGTCTGTTACATACAGCCTTTTTACTATTTCCATCATTCATTGATATTAATGTGGAGCCAGTAACTTGGTGATGGAACTTGGACATCAGAAACATAAACGTGGAAAACATCCCAGGGTTAAAGTTTGTTCTTTGTCTCTGCTTCTTACATCCATAGGTGAGAGACACCCTTCTTTCTATGCTGGATCTCCTGACATTCATTCATTTTGTGGCATCCTGTGCAGCAGAGGAGATATGCAGGGTTTTAGCAGACTTGGTGTCAGCATCCTTCCAGACCTGACTGAAACTAACTCCCTGCATGTGTGTATGCATGGGACCTCCTTTAAAGTTATCTGAAAGTTATGAATTGGGTTTGCTGTATTTGCTTGTAAACTGCCTATCATTATCAAGAAAGAACATTGACTGGGTTTACTGTTTCATATCTCATGAGCTTCTAGTAATTCTAGAGCTTTATAGTGGTGGGGTTGTGAATCTGATATTTGTATCCACTAATTCAAAATGAAGTCAGTCTATAATAGCTTGACTACTACTTACAACAGAAAGTAGTAATGAAATTAAAGGCACTTTTTGTTTTGTTTTGTTAGAATAAGACCAATTAAAATATTTCCAGTGAAGGATCTACAGCCCATTCTCACTCACAGTTTGTGTCCTTTGATACACAAAATGTGGTAGAACCAGGAAAGCTAAGAAATATCTACATGACCCCTTGCATTGCCAAGGGTTTTTTTTGCTATCTTCATTTCCCTCTTCATAGTTTATCACTAATAAGAACCCTACCAGGTACAATGATATAAGAGAAATGGTGAGATTTTCAGTCCTTGGTTTTGCAGTCACACCCCCAATACCTCCAACATGCCTTTGCTCACTGCCCCACCATTGTTCTTGCAATTAGGACTGTGGTGAGAACCTTCAGTATTGGATCCACTTATGCTATGTCGAAACTCATGGAAATGATATTTTGGGATTCAAATGCCACTTCCCTAACCCTTGCTGAATATCTGGGATAGTTCTCACCTTCTTCCTGTATATCTATGTTCATGACCACAAAATACATGTGTAATCCTCCTCATGCTTGATATGGAAGTTTCTCCAGCATGTTAAGAATAGTCAATTTATAATGCCAGCTTCAGACCTTCTTTACAACTTATTTTTTCATATAAACTCTAGTTTCTAACCTAACAGAGTATTATGTCCAAGAAGAAAGATGCCTGCTTGTAATGCATGATGAAATTTCCTATTGCATGTTTTCTGATGGATTCCTGCAATTTTTCTTTGATACTTTCAAAACCAGTGTTTGTGGCTGTGGAGGCCTTCTTTCGGTGGACCAATAGCTATGACTGCTATTATTAAAGCAGTTAAATAAAAGTGTCAGGGAATAAGCCTGAGCTCTGGGTCCCAGACCACTTCTTGATTAAGTGTTAGCATTTCTGAGTCAGAGATTGGTCCCCCTTCACCACTCCTAGGCAGTCAGGAGGACAGCGTGCACAGAGGACACCAGGCTCTGAAGGGATGGACCCAGGGGCAGGCACCACAGTGTGCAGACCCAGCCAGCAAGTGCTCACTGGTCTCAAGGCCAGTGAATGGTTATCATTTATGTTTTATTCATTTTAGACACAGCTAACAGATCTGCTTCTTACAGAGAAAAAAGCCTGGAGTGACAGCTGGTGACTATTAACAGAGACAACCTAAAGTAGTTTGGCGTTAAGAACGGGAAACTTGTTGGGTCAGAGACATGTCTCTATTAAAAAAAAAAAAAAAAAAAACAAACAGGAAGATTAGGGTGTATTTCTATGGCACTGGTAATTTAATTTGATTTTCTCTGACATTACATTAACATGGAAAGAGGTGTAAACAAATGACACCTACCAGCCTTCCCTGTAATGTCCCTCACACTCCTGTAGGCAGAGCTTCCACCCTGGTTCCTCACCTTCAGCTGGGTTAACCAAGCAACTGTGATGTTAGCTCATTGCAACTTAGATGAGAACTCTGATTTTGTGGGATCCTTCTGATAGCAGCCTGACCTTCAGCATGCTAGGACATTATCTACATCATTTTTTTTCCCATATTAAAGATGGGCTTACAAGATGAAATTCAGTGAGATTTGTTAAGGTATTTAGCTCCAGTGTTTTGGTTCAGCCTCATTTCTGCTGCATTATACTTCACACTTTCCATTAGGTGAAGTGTAATTTAAAAATGTGGGAAGAAACCCCCTTGTGAAAGCACTTGCTATCATCTTTGCACGGCCCTCACTTCCAAATGTAGCAAAGTAAAGCAATGTGGAATCCATTCATTAAATGACACATTAAGCAGCCAGTGCCTTTTTTCTATATTGCCTGCAATAAAATATATTCAAAGCACTTCATATTTCATTAAAATTATCAGCGAAATGATTTTCATCTAATGTTATTTCTGCTTTTAATAAAAAGGCCCTGCAAAACGAATAACTGAACATTTTTCCTTCCTTTCTTTCTCTTTTTACAATTATGATACTGAAAATATCCCACAAGTGAGGGAATGACCCATAAATTGAGTTATGAAGGTCATATTCTATGGAGAGCAGATATTTTCCATATATCTTTGAAGGCACAATCATTCCTATTGGGTATAAGCTATTTTAGTTCACGGTGAATCTTAAAACTATGCTCTGAGCACGATAGAAGACTGTTTACAGTAGTCCATACTGACTTTGAAGTACATGTTTCAAATACCTGTACGTACTTGATCGGGGGTTTTTTTGTGGGCACTATGGCCATATTAACATTGTAGCAATAGGTTTTGCCTAAATTGTGAAGTTTAAAGTAGTCTTGAAACCTTTTTTTGAAAGTCAGAGCTGTAACAATTAGATTATTTCAGTGTGATGCTGTTCATTGTTTACTGATTAGAGAGAGACTTGAAAATCAGAGAAATTATTAAATCTGAAATGGTCGTTTAGAAAAAAAAAAAAGGCTTTGTAGAGAGAATAATTATGTTTCTTTTGATCTTAAGCTTATTGTGAATATAGATAAATGTAAGCTTTGCTGCAGGTATCTCGGATGGATACCTGATACCCTGGAAAGCTCAAAAGTAGAAATTCAGATCACCCAGAAGTCACAAAAAATAGTAAATCCATGGGATGTGTGGAAGTAATCTGTATTTATAGAAATAAAGGTAATTCATAGAACTCTGTTTAAAATAATTATAAAATAGATAAAAATAATGGTTTCCATTTAAACAGCTAAGAGATGTATATATGATTACAAAAGAGGTACATTGGGAGTTCTTTAGCTTTCAATAATGTAGTCAGGATTCTTTCTTAATTTTGAATGTTAATGTAATAGGAACAGGTCACATCATAGAAAGGATATTATGAGAAACTGTTTTCCCTGAAGCAGAGCAATGGGGATTAATATACAGCACATAGGTTTATCACATAATAATGTGCTATTTTTTAACAGTTTTAATATGAGCTGTAATTATAAGTATCCCATCTGCAGAATTAGGAAAGAATACTGAGCTAAAGAGAGAAAAAAAATAAATTTGGATCAAGAAATTAAAAAAGAAGAAGCAAAGAACAGGCAATTATTTCTTCGCACTACAGTTTAGAAAGTCACAGTCTTATTCCATTTCAAAATCCTGTGAAGACATACAGACAATGAAGTACAACGCTGAAGCAGCACTGAGGAATTCGTGCACTGGAGGAAATACAATCAGATAAATTATTTTGTTGGCTGCTTCTTTTAATGATCAGAAACTAAATGTTATATCTTGAATGGCCTTCCCAAGCTAAAAGGTGATTGTCTCCATGTGTTAGGATTTAGAACAGCAGCACTTCAGGGTTTGTGAGGCTGTTGAGCCCCACAGTTTAGCTACCTGGCTTGTTCTGTTTGAATGCTGTTTATCAGATTTTTTACAGACCACCTTAATTCTTTTCTCTTAGATCAGCCTGCTTAGCTTCTGCACCTCACATGCTGCAGGTGTCCCCTTAGAGATACCAAGGCTCTAGCCTCATCAGTACCCTGCCGAGACCTTTATCAGTTGAAGGCAGAGAGTTTTTTGATTGGATTAAAGATTGATTATACACTAATCACACCATCTAGACAGGCAGACAGGCAGCTTGTGGTCAATGGGATCTTGTAATCAGTGCTGGGATAATAACATGCATGCAGCTGGGATTGTTGAACAGCAGGTTTCAACGCACAACCTCTGTACTCTGAAAAAGACCATTTACATCTTAGACATCTTTGAGAAGAAATGGATAGTCAATTTGCCAGCAGGAACATTAGTTGAAAGTATTTCCCAAAGCATTAAGACTGCTATTCTAATGGTGGTAAGTGCCTTCATTTCCAAAAGCTATCTGCAAAGGTCTCCGCAAAAGGTCCACAAAAATAGCTGCAGTCTACTGACTGCACATTTGTAACAGCCTCAGAGATATTAAAAATTTGCCAGGTTCCAACTATATTAGCCAAACACTACAATGAAGTTTTACTTACCTTGGATCAGCTCAATCTTCACTTTTGAAAACAGCAAATCTCCTTGAGGTGAATTTGCCCCTGACACCTCAGCTCATTGTGGAATGCAGCCTTTGCATAAGTGTACAGGTGAGATAAACAGAAAAGCAGAATATACTGTCTCTGTTGTTGATTTAAGTAGACATATGCTCATATGCCTCTGAAAAAGAAATCACCACACACACCAGCACATCCCTCCAGAAAATAGATGGTTCTACAGCTGAGAAAGTGTGTTAGTGGCTTACTGTTTGAGCAGATTTCTGTGGGGAAAAATGATGGATGAGTAGCCCTTGGAATTGTCATTTTATGGCCTTCAGATTAGAGGTTTAAAGGTGTTTTGACATTACTGACTGCTACTTTTTCCACAGATGTTCTGGTTTGGAAGATCAATACTTCTTTGCTTGGGGGGGGGGGGGGCAAGGAAGGAATCACCTAGTTTTCTCTCTGTTCCTCTCTGGATTTTTCACAGGACAGGTATTTAAAAAATATGAAAATCAGAAGCCACTTTTGGAGGGGACTGCCCCGTTCACATATTATTTTGCAAATACATTGGTAAAAAAAAAAATAAATTTTTTTTCATGTTTTGATGTTTCAAAGATTAGATAAAGTACATCTTCTTGTAGGATTCTGGCAGCTCTAATCAGTGCATAGGCTCAAATATATGAGGGGTTTTAGGATTTTTGTCAGTAAACAGTAATGGGGGACACAGGCGACTGGATGGCATTCTAGAGATTTTTTTTCCTTTCAACTACTGTGTGTTAAACAGTACTATGCTTCTAATTACATGTATTTGAAAATACCAGCTAGAACTGTTAGGATTTGCCCCTTCTTCAAAGCCAAACAGAACTGCATGTAGAAAAAGATATAACAATCCATAACATGGGGTTTTGTTACTACCTGTTTAGAAACATTATCTGATTTTTAAGAAATTTCACAAGAATAAGTTTGGATAGGAGGCTGTGCAGCAACACCAAATATCATTATAATATAGTGGGATACCAAATATGTGAGAACATTCACACTTTCAGTGTGGAGCAATAAAATACATTTCAGCATTTCTTTTAACTTGTAAACATGTGCAGATAATGATTATCTTGTGCTCTCAGTTTGTAAGCTATAATTACAATACCTGCAGAAAGGCAACAGTGAATAGAATCCTAATCACAGAGGGTGGCTGCTACCTAGCAGAGATTCAAGCAATATTTGTTTCATTTTTAAAATTGAGCATTTCCTTAAAAACTTAAAGTACGAGTAAAATTCAGAGCTAAGGGATACTTTATTTTCAATTTCTCATTATGGAATAGAAAGCTTTTTTAAATTTTTCATAAACCTTTAACATCTAGGCAAATTCAAAGGACCATTTCATTTTCTTGATTTTGCTTTTTCTAGCCAGTAAATTCTGAAAATTTTTCCAAAATTAAAAAAAAACCAAACCAAAAACACAACAACAAAACAAATAAAAAACCCCACCAAAACTCCCTGTTGGTTTGAGTGATTGTTTTGAGTAAAAATTGTGGACCTCAGGCTATGACAATGGGTTTTGTCCAGTCAGGTTTTATTTACTACAGAAAGATTGCATGCAGTACCACCATAACTGTTATTTCATTTAAAAACACAGAATTTTATTTTCTCTAGGAAATGATGGGTTGATTATTCAAGGTTTTAAAATCTTTAAACAAAACCTTAACAATTTTAACTGTTAATATCTACATATGAACACTGACTATAAAATTTCACATTTTCTCTTCATTTAAATTATTAATAAACAACTACAAACTCTATATCCTCTTTGCTGTGCAGAATAACTTTTGGAGTAGAATACTTTGCATTTTATTTTGCAAGGGTAAATGTTACTGAAGAGGTGGAGCCCTCTTTCCACAATCTTGATGAACAAGTAGGCAACCCTAGTTAAAATAAGGTTGCTACATCAGCTGTTCCTGAGAGTAGACTGTGGCTTAATGTTATTAAATGCAACTTAATGAACTGTTCATTGAAACAACATAATTGGTGTATCTAACCTACCGTAGTTTTATATATATACAGCTAACTGTGAGAAACCTGTAGATTTTATAATGCCTGTCTATTGGACGGTGCAAGTTTTAGATCAGTTCGTGTTTCCTTGCTTCCATCTTCCCTGCTCATTGCAGGCAGGTTGGACTAGATGATCTTTAAAGGTCCCTTCCAACACAAAACATTCTATGATTCCATGATTCCTTCAAAACTGGGAGGGAAGACTGCCCCTGCGAAACGCAAAATTAGGAGCTCTGCAAGTGACAATACAACTTCCACTGGGACCAAAGGCAAAGACAAGTGCCATCTCCTCCTCCCACATGGTCTCCCAGGTATGTCTGTGAGGAGCATCCCCATGAGCAGGGCTTCCTTCCCCGGACCACAGAGGTAAGACAGAGAGCGCAGCAAGAAGATGGCAGAGCACCAGGAGGCTGGCAACCTGAAGGGGATGGCAACAAAAACCAAGTGTTAAGCACATCCTCCTCTTCATGAATGATGGCATAACAGAGGAATACTGAGAACTGCAAACCTGGGAATTATCAGTGACATTAAATCTCTGATGAAGTATTTAATGTCACACTTGGTTACTACGTAGAAGGGAATGCATCTAATAAGAAGTTCTGAAAATGCAAAAGCTTGTGATTTCATTTATTATTTTTAGTTTTGCTTTTGGAAAAAAAAAATCCTTGGCACTGGTTTCACATCTTGAAGTAATCTCCAAATTAAAAAAGTATGAGTTTTACAAATTAAAATAAAATAATTGATTTCTCCTTTAACACCTTGAAAAGTCTGTATAGGTTTGTACATATTCTTATTATTTTATCAATCTCTGTCTCCCCTGAATGAACTTCTCCTTTTTTATATTGTTCCAGTCTCTTAAAACCCAAATCCAAGCTTGAAATTAAGGTAAAAATACCGATTTTCCCCATGATTCAAATACTGTCAGTATAACTATTGTAGACTTCAGTAAAGATCACCAAAAACCAAACATGTTGTCCACCTCACCTTCTACTTGAAGGCCACAAATACAGATCTCCTTCCAAACATCTCTAAATGAGGACAGTTTCACTTTAAATTGCATAATAGCTTGAGTCCTGGAGACACTCTCTCTGTAACTTTTAGTACATATAAGATCTGATCCACCAATCCTAGCAAACTTCTCATTTTTGTACTGAGCAGAAGTGTTTGTGATAGCATTGGCAAAAGGAATTTACTTATTTAAAAATAAAACATACCTAATTAATGTAGATAACTGAAGAATTTGAAGGTGGAGATGATCTATTCAGTGCAACAAGTTTAGCAATGACTGAGGCAGAGGAAAAAACATAATTACCAGCTATGTTTGAACAGCAGTCATATGTCAGTATAGTTTTCAGTAGATAAAAGAGAAGAAAGAAATTCTATTCAAATGCACATTGTTTATGCGTATTTATTTTTTTTAATTAGTTAAAAGATTACAGGAATATATACATACATGCTTGTGTTTGCCCAGGTCACTCATGCCAATATTAAGTTTTAATAAAGCTCATTGGGCAACTTCAAAATATCTAATGAAATTCTATATAGAACATTTGCATTAAAATCTCATCTCCTGAACAGAAACATCTCTGATGGAAATCTATGTGAAATTCCTTTATACAGGCAAGGTACTGATTTAAAACATGAACTGTCTATTTACCCTCATTTAGTTACAGATTGCCATAGAGTAATTCATATTTAGCACTTTACCTCCAGTTAAGGGGAAAAGGGAAAGTTGGAAGTCAGCATAAGATATGAATATATGTGATAAAAATTCTATAGCAATGATCATTGCCTTCTAATAGAGTCATTGAAGGTTAAGGTAAAGGTTGTCAAAAAGAGAAAATTTCCCCATCATTTCATGTTCTGCTGATGAAATGACAAAGTAATAATTTCACTCGGGGTTGTGAAACTGGCACAAAGTTGGAGAATGAAATGGTATGGAAGATGCTGTTGAAAAGAATAAAATACCCGTTTCGCCACTAAAGGTGAAAGAGCGGAGACTTTCAACTCGACGGATGATGGGAATGAGGTAGGCTCTAAGTATGAACACATCAAGGAATAAAAGTTGAAACCAACAAGGTTGTATGCTAACAAGTACTGAGAAATCATGTGAAATGCTTGAAATTATATTGGAAGCTGGACAGGATGAGTGAGTGAGCAAAGAGCTCCATCAAATTTAAGTGGGAAAAGTCTGGGTAAAGAAAGACAGTATTTGCAAAAGGAAAAAGGGAAATTTCAAGGGTGAAGTGAGGTTTGCCTCTATGGTGATATCCTACAAAGAAAAGCCGTATTATCTGCAGATTTGACTTTCAAGTGGACTAACCGAATAAAACCCTGAATGCACTTACCTTAAAAATGTAGACCATACTCTGCCTTCAGATTAATATCTATCTCTATATCACATGGTATACTTAGGAAAATTAAAGTTCCTAAGTAAATACAAGGGTAAATAATTTATAGTTTCATTTGCTGCTTTTATATCTGAACACAGTTTCCCTAAGCAAATCACCAATGGACATGGCTTGTTTAATCAAAGAAATTGCTAGCTTGTACATCTTGTGAGGAGTTTATAAGTGGCTTCGTTCCTTGGGGGAAAAAAAGACAAGTCTTGTTGCAGGGCCATTGTACATCTTATTTCAGACAGTTAATGCTGTTTGATTCCTCCCCACAGACCTGGTACCAGAATAGTGTTTGCTCCGAGGGAGGCTAAGCTCAACTGGGACAAGGTGTCTTATTACTCTTAAGGAGAACTTTTAAGGGAAACAGAGTGTTTGTGGTAGCCAGTATAGGAAAAAAAAAAAAAAAAAAAAAAGCAAGATGCTGTTTTAAAACAAAATCAAAACATATTGTAAAGTAAAGAAACAGTAATTCCATGGGGATTTTTTTCTCTCTAGAACTGCTGGTGGTGTTGCAGACAAGAGGATCTAGTATATGGATTTGCTGCTTAGTATATTTGTTAGTTGGTTTGGTTTTGAGCTGAAAAATCTATTTACATCCCTTCAGTCTTCAAAGAAAACCTTTCTTCCAGAATTGTTTTAGATGATGCCAGAAACAGAGCGCTATAGCGTAGTAAAGGGATTACAGAAGTCAAATAAATTTCTCTCCAGTTTTAAACATAAATTACATTAACTTTCTATGCTTCCTTTTTTTTCCTGTTTTTATTAAATGTAGCTCTGTGTTTCCTGTAGCAATCCCAGCTGTTGTGCAATGAATGTATCTGAGCTACTAGTTCTCTAGCGAGGATAGCCTCAGTAGTGTTGAGTTGCTAGATTATGAAATACTTCTCTTGGCTATAATACCAGACTGAACAGGTTCTTGTTGGATAAAGTCCATTCCTACACTAGACAAACAGCTGTGAGGAAAAGGTAGTTTATCTTGTACTTTAGTGACAAAATGGAGACGAGTTTACTTTGTTTACTTAAACAAAAGACTGTTTATTGCAGAAGTGTTCGATATTATCATTTCCAATATTACCATATGGCATTTGTAAAAGGGAACAGGAGTTAAGCTAGATAATGAATTTTTGTTCAAAGGGTATTGTAGTTTTCTAACACAGTCTGGTTTGTTTCTAACATGAGAATCCACAATGGCCATCAATAAAGATGTGGGACAACTAAGTGCAATAGAGAAATTTCATTATAGAGCCCCAGAACATGACATATGTAGTGCTTATTGGTTTTGGACCATTACACTTACACAGCAAACATAGCTGACAAATTAATCTAGGCTTTTCTTTTTTGGTTTTGGTTTTTTTTTAAGGCAGTTATAATACTTAATTATGCAGTGTTTCCTCTCTTCACCCCTGTCATAAATATTGTCCTACAGGATGTCATGGTTGTGCGTTGCTAAGCAATCTCTTGACATTTATGGAAAGAATCTAAATAAATATATAGGTTGCATGGAAATACATACATATGTAATCATGCAGCCAATGATAGTCTTTCTTATCAACAGCATCTTGAGATTGTTGCTGTGTTTCAGCGAAAGAGACAGCTTCTGCTAACTTGGCATCCCATTCTGCAGTCACATTTACTAGTATGTTTTTGCACAAAGGAACCACACTGAAGTCAGAAAGGTTTCTTTGAGTAAATATGAAAGGACTGGGACCTTGCAGAACTATTGTATTTATTTCTGTGTAAAATGATGCTGTAGTCTTTGTAATTTAAGAATGAGGCAAAAGAGTCTGCTTGTGGGTAAATGCAGATAGTGTTATTCATGTCTGTTGCTGAGTGAGACTCAGGTGATGATCCTATATAATGTGCAACAAGTCTTTGACAGTTCAGTCCCTGTTAGGTTCAGGTGACAGTTCAATCCCCATTAGTTCCTGACAAAGCCTGCTCGCTTCATGTGCCTTTTGAGAGCTCAGCAGCAGGGATGAGATGAAACCCTGACTGCACTTATTCTGTGCACAGGGCATATGTGGGAGAGCACAAGGCTCAAATTAAGTAGCTGTATAAATTCCCATGTTTCCTACAGGAATTCCCTTTCTTTTTCCATTAAGATATGAGCAATAGCCCAGCAGTAAATAGTGCTGCACATATGACCTTAATCTAATCAAATGCTTGGGGAAGTAAACGGCCTTCAGTGGACTTTAACTCAGGATAGTGCTTGTGTTGTATATGAGCCATCTTGGGCTCTGGAACTGGTTTTGCTTAAATATCTCAGCATAGTGAGCCTCTCACTTAGCTCCTTCCTCCCTGAGACAGATCTGTAATGCTGAGATATTAACTGGTAGAAAAGAAGCACCGGCTGCTCTTCTCAGACTGTTCCTTCAGTGAAAGTTTTGCCCATTGAAATGTAACTGGATACATTCCATACTTTATATCATATCATGGGATCTGGACCTGGTGTCAGATGCTTTGTAGTTCCTTCTCTGTATTGAATCACTGTTAATACTTCCATTCTTTCCATAAGAGAAAACATATATTTTCTAAATAGAACCACATGATATCACAATCCCATCTCCAAATAGTGAGCTGACTACAGAAGTCTTAAAACTACTCATTAAGAAGGCTGTAGGGTTGTGCAACCCTAAATCTGTGCAAAAGATTTAGGGGGGGGCTGTGAGTGGGATTAAGAAAGTGATTCCCTAGGTTATGATATTCTTTGACCACTGTATCAATTTATCTTTTTCAACTGGGTGAATTTCATCTCAAGTGGAAAATTTCATGGCCTGAAGAATAATTTCTACTCAAAATCTTGTCATCTGTATGTCAGAACAAACACAGACCAGTCTGTAATCTTGAAGACTGGCAGGGTCAATTAAATGCACTTATTTTGATTTTAGCTATATCAGACTCCAATGAACTGGTCCCTAGTAGGAATGGATTTTATAAACAACCCACTACATAGGGTCCATAATATTATTTTAAAAAACAAGACAATCCAAAGCAATCCTTTTCTTAGACAAACTTGGCTGTGTTTCTTTAAAATCAGATTCTGGCCTTTATCTTTCCTGCCATATCATATATTGTCCTTACTTAAAATGGGTTGGAAAGACACGTACAGAAATAAGTGTGTAAGCAGCAGAACAAATTGTATTGGATTTGTTATTTTAATGAAAAGGTATTTCAAAAACAAGCATTCAATATTATAATTTTCAATTGAATATATAATTAGGCATTTAACATGATAATCAAATTTTTATTAAAGAATAAAAGTAGTTTTATAATACAGTCATCTAACCTTTTCTTCTATGTGATAATTATAAATGAAGAATCTATAATAACCATCAATAAAGACTTGGAAAAATGAAATGCCATGGTGGAATTTCAATACAGGAGCCCACTGTGTGACACAGGTAATCCTTATTGGTTTTGAAGCATTGTGTAAACACATCAAACATCGTAAAAATTTGATTTCCTGTGGGTCTCTGACTCATGGTCACAAATATACTATGCTGTATAATAAAGGGCTCATATTGCTGCCTTTCCCTTCTTAGCACAGTAGTAACGTCTTTGATCTGTGGTGGTCACCTTTTTCCATAAAATACGTAGGTATAGAACATCTTTGAAATTTTTGCCCATTAGCTTTGGCTGAAATTGGCCAAAGAATCCCAGATGCTTTAAAAGTGACAGTTAGAAGAGTAAATACGTACATAATTCTCAGGAAATTCGGTAGAAGAAACGACTGCCCAAAATAGACTGGGTCATACAAAAATGAGATGAAGCTTGTGCCAGTGTCAATTACTACATAAATTTAGTGATATGATTCACACTGACACATTTTATATTTCTACTGGTGATTTTCACTGACATTTAGCTCAAATGTGTAGCTCCATAAAGGCAAAGAAAACTTGTGTGTGAAGAATAGTGAAATACAGATTATTTTTTAATACCAGGTGGTAAGTCTGAACTACTTATTTGACAGTTAAGGATTTGGCATGATCAAATTCTATGTGATAAATCTATCTCCCAGACAAGATCCGTCACTGGGCCAAATTTCTCTTTATTTTGAACTCAGTTTAATTGTGCATATAATTTGATCAACGATTTGAATAGGAGACTTTATACTGTATGTCTGTTTTGCCAAAAAAATAGAACATGATCTTCACTGTGTGATGCATGTGAGGAGCTAACATCAAATACTGTCATCTATTACACAAATACAGCTCTGCTCACTGAAATGCGTATGTGTAAATTTAGAGTGTGGTTTCATTTTACATCTGAGGTATGCTGCTGCCAAAATGGGCTGCTCCACTCTCTGCTAATCACACAGTCTTCTTGTCTTTGCATTGGATGCAGTAATTAGAAGACTGCAGGATGGAACTGAAAAACATGTATCATGGGTTACTTTTCTGTCATGTAAGCCAGTTAGCCTGTCCTACATCATACTAAATGTTGCTTTCTGGCTTTATAACAATACTCTTCAATACTTAGATGAAAGTAATATCTAACTGGCAGGTAGAAATTAAGAACAAATTCTTTCTGTTCTTGTTTTGGGAAGATAATAGGGCACACATCTTAAACTACCCAAACATGAGACAATTTTAGTTCCTATGGCCGAACTGTGAGGTATTTTCATCTTGTCCTGTCAGACCTTTAGAACTTTGCAGAATGTATCTGTCTTGGTGTGGCTCTGTCTATTTAGGGAAAAAACCCACCACAGCAGTTCTGGAGATGTGGCTGCTTCTGTAAATAAGGAAAACAAGCAATTGTCTAGGGCAGCAGACAAAGTTAGAACAAAGTGATAAACTGTAGCTTCGAAGACAGAATTTCCCAGACATCTTTTTAAGGGAATTTGATCTCCACAAGTTTTAATGAGGTCATCAACCATAATCCAGTACAATCATGTGTTGTTGAGTCTCAAAGTGTAGAAGTATCTGCAGGATGATACATCAAAGCACATGACATTTTCTATGCAGTTGGGGTTTTTTGTTCCTCCTGGAATTCAAATGCAGTTTGTGTATTATTCACCTTTGTAACTGAGATGGAAGCAGAGTGATGAAATGTAATATTGGTTCAAGATCCAACCAAGACTCAGGCTGGTGAGAGAAGGGCTGAGAAGGTGTTGCTGTGTGTCTGCCCAGTTCTGATATCCTTCATCTAAGATCTTTATTGGGAAATATATAAGAAAGAGTTGGGGCAAATCCGTACTGAACAACAAAGAGCCCTTGAAAAGGGAATGGGGTTCAGAACTAAGAGTTGAGACAAATATACACAACAACAAATGAAGAAAAAGACAGAAGGGAGGTTCAGAAGAAGGAACCAGCAGGAACATTGAGCAGAGTATCCCTGGCTACACAGCACTCCCTGAGAGCATCTGAGCATCCTGTGGGTGTCACACAATAGAGCTATGCAAAGAGACATATTACTGAGGACCAGAATTCAGCTGAATCCTCCTGATTAACTTCCCTCCTAATGGCTACGGTTGGAAGAAGAAGAAAGTGAGAAGTCCTTTGATTTTCTGGGATAATCTGTAAGCAGAAAGCTGCAGAAGAAAGTTCAGTCCAAATACCAGAATATTCAAAGGAGATGGAAGAAGCCTGCACTCTGGTGCAGAGAACATAAGTAAGCAGATTTTCCTCCTGCTAAAATATGGGCCAGAAAAGTGCAGTAAATTTCCACCATGGGAAAATTTTCCAATGGAAGACTGTAGAATTCAAGCAGAATAAATCTACCTAAAGAGAATTTTTCAAGATTTTTGGTGATAAATTGCCTCACTTTTTGTTGTTTAGATGGATCAAAAATCTGTGGAAATTGAAAGTGTTAAAATGGTGTATTCAAAGTGCAGTCTGGAGGTACCTGGCTGGACAATATTTCTCTTTCTCCACTAATTGCTGGTGTGACCTTATGGGATCACTTGGGAGTGATATCTGTTGGACTAGGAACCAGGAGTAAATTAAAGGTTTTCTTCCTCAGAAGAGAATCATTTGCCAGTCATGGCCAGAAACAGGACATAGAGATGTATTTTGCAGGTGACATACTATGACAGTTCCTCTGTTAAGCAAGAGAAAAACTCAGAATGCTTCTGACTTCTTGCCTCCTGGGCTACTCATATCACAGCACAAATCATGGGAGCATCTCAAGTGCATTGCAGCTTTCTAAATGCAGGTTAAAGCAGTCACAGTGTTGCTATATCTCCTACTAAAAGCAAGCCTTGGGTTAAAACTTTCATTCCTGGCAAGTTCTCATTTTCTGACATTTGATAGAAAGTGCAGTATGTGATGATGCTTATTTCTTTTTTAAGACAACTCTGTTACAGAGACTTGAGTGGTTGAAGTTGCAAATCCCCAAGGAAGTAAGTTGGGAGAATGTCAAGTGAACAGGGGCAAAGCCACATGTATAGGCTGTCATTAGTTCAGGCTTCACTCACCAGTGAAAGCTATCAGAAGTCAAAGTAAATAACCTGTTTACAGACACGGAAGCATTTAAATCTCCAGTAAAGCACACATACACTGGTCAGTAAAAGCACAGATTTTCACTCTTTGAGATTTATCTGAACGTAACAACCTTTTTTTTAACTTCAAATTAAACTGCTTGTAAAGAGACTGATGATAAAAAACTATCATCGCCTTACTGTTATAAAATTCCACATTGGCTTAATTAGTAATAATTTCCATAGACATTTCAACCATGCATTGTGTCCTGGTTGAACCCTTTCCCTAATAAAACTTTTTTCTTACAATTCTGAATTACAGCAGTGATTTGAGAATGAGACCAAACCTGTTGAAATTCACTGATATTGCAATAATAAGCATTCATACTCTTCATCTTGCATGTAAAATAAAGAAGTTATTCAATTTTTTGAGCCTAGTTTAAAAGCAACTTTCTTTATAAAGGTGTTTTCTCTGGCCTTTCTCATTTCCTTTTCGAGATTTCACCTGGAATTTCTAAAGGAAAATTGCTTAGAAAGTCAATTCCCTTTAAATAAAGCAACACCTTTTGTTAGCCATGAAGTGAATTTAGACCCTACGTGCATCCACATTGCTAAGCATGTGTTGTGAAAAGAGCCCTCAGCAGCGTACCAGTTTCCTAGGCCTTGTCAGCTGTGTGATACACCATCACACTGGGAAAAACAGTTGTATAATTTTGTTCAGAAAAAGTCTTCAGGGATATTTCACATAAAGGGGTTTTATTCACTGACTATGATATGAGTCAAAATCTCCTGGACTTGTTACCATAGCTATTCTTGACTGCTACTGCTGGTATTTTCTATCCATATAAAATGTACTTTCCTTCAGAATTCAGGGGTGAGTTCTTGTAAAAAGCTTCAATAAAGGGTAGAAATATATTTTCTGCCTTTACATATAATTATGTAAAATAAGGATCTTCAATTTTAAACTTTCTCTTCATTCTAGCACAGAAAAATATGCTTAAGAAAGGGTAGATGATATCATCAGTTGGAGTACTGCTGTATAACTAAGGATAAAAATTGGGGCTTCAGAAGATGTCTATCATTTATTGAAAAAGCAGGGATATACAGAGACTCCGTTTATTAAAAACTTCTGTCGATAGCGTTATTCTACACTTGTAGCAAACTCAGTTTTTGCTGCCACTCCCACACCTATAAACCATAGACAAGCAGGGATATGAAGAGATTGTACTGATCTGAGGGTAAAAGGAAGCAGCACTGCCCAGAGAGTTTGCAGCTTCACTAACAGTTTGTAGTGAAAGTTGTTCCATCAAGTATTGCTTATGGAGGGCTTAAAATGAGTAGATAGCAGGATAACATACCTGAGAGAAAACTTTGGCATTAAAAAGAGTGTGAGCTTAATCTGTGCAAAAGTGAAAGCGGGTTAAAAAAACATATATGTTACAGCAAATGCAAGAATCCATTAAGTCAGTTAACATTGTCCCTAAGGTTCCCACTGCAGAGACTCAGCCTGACAGGTTATGGTGCTTATTGTTCAATAAACCTCTGAAGGACCTTCCCCCGGTACCTAGTATAAGCAAACATTAGAGCAAATATATGTTTTACAATGAGTGCTAATGTCTCTCTCCTGATCTCTGCTAATGCCTTCACTGAAACACAAAAATCATCCATTATGTAAATGAGATAGCCAACAGGCAAGAAGATTTGCTTTTCATTTAATGTTATAGAAACGTTTCCTGTGGCTTAAATCATAGCAGTTCTCTCTTTTTAAATAAAACATGCGGAGAAGAAAAAAGAAAAAAACCCTTGATGGAAAATGTGCTGGTGCAATTGTTAAGAGGAGGAAAGTGGCAGGTGTTGCATGAAGCTTCAGGAAAAGCTGATATTGCGTGGGTAAAGGAGGAAATTTTTTGTCTTTGGTGGAGCTTCTTCTTTGACTGTTCTTTCTACCCATTTAACAGAAATCTGCCTGTGGCATGAGCCTCTGGCTGCTGAGACTTTTGTAACTCAGCCAGGTGTGCTGCTTTCTGCACTGTTTTGAGCATTAAAGTGAGCTCTCCACCATTAAACTCATGCCTCTGCCCACCTTCCCCTGTATTCCTGACCTGTCCAATAATTTTTCAGCCCTCTGGCCAATTTCAACAAACTTGGAGATAGTGGTTGGAGAAAATTAAGTTCCTACAAGTACTGCGAAAAACAGACAATATGACACTTTCATGAAACTGCTGCCACACACTTCTGAGAATATCCTGCTTTCTAGGAAGCTTTATCTGAT
The DNA here is from genome assembly GCF_965140245.1 of Athene noctua. Classification (NCBI taxonomy): domain Eukaryota; kingdom Metazoa; phylum Chordata; class Aves; order Strigiformes; family Strigidae; genus Athene; species Athene noctua. The sequence continues at coordinate 115,267,394 of NC_134038.1, read as the reverse complement.
TTTGTGCTAGACAAAATAATAGGAAAAAAAATGCTTAAGACTGAGATTTGTAAATTGCTGAAGAAGATATCTGTACATCTCTGTATATCTCTGTGCTGCGGTGCTGTCTGCTCCTCCTCATATTCTCATGTTAGAGATCGTAATCTTGTTGGCTGGAGTAATGCTGTTAACATAAACAGAACTGGGACCCCAATTTGCTTTGATACAGAATGAAAAACTCCATTACATGAAGGCAGGAAACAACTCTGTGCAAGCAGCACAGAAACAGCTCTCACGCCCAGTTTAAATAACTCTTTAAAACAAAATATGATGAGTATCCAGCAGTCTGCTCGGTAATGTGACCATTTATTTCCAACTTCATAAAGCAAAAGAAAGCCTGTTAATATTAGCAGCTAATTACAGCACCTTCTCTCTCCAGACACATAAAAGAAGCTGTGAAGTGCAGAAGGAAGAAACTGCAGCAGCAGCGGAAGATTGAGGCTCTTCTTGTTAAATTAAATCTGGCTGAAGATGGAATGTGTTAGAGTGGACAGCAGCGATAATGAGTACTGTTTCTTTAGTGTGTCTGTGTATAAATTAACTACCTTTAAGTGCTATTTGGACAATAAAGCTTCAGCAGCTTTCCTTCTAGTTCCACACATGCTGCAATAATTACAAGCATAACTTTATTTACTTCTGGCGGTAAAAGTATGAATAAATGATGTCTCATTGCCGTGGTCATGTTTTCTCTTTGGCCTCTTCTCTCATTCTGCTCTATCTCAAATCACGTCCTCTGCTCTGGTAATGCTATGAAACACAAAGTTGGCAGATGTCTTGCTGCGTGACATATTTCCCTTGCACTCAGGTCTTTAAACATGCAGTCTACCTATTTTCTGAAAGAAATGTGAAGCTGTGATAGAAAAATAGAACACCTGTAGTGCTCATGCAATGCAGTGGTGCTGTGTCATGGCCTGCGTTATTTCCAGATGATTTAAAACATTGCTGACTATTACCTCTTTCCTACTTTATCAGGCTTCCCTTTCAAATCATAGTATACCTTGACATCAGTATTGAAACTAATTTGGCTGTGACCCTTATAGTTGGTGGCTAAATTGATTTTTCTCTTCCTAATTCTTGTTTTCCCTTCCATTACAAAGTACCACCAAGGATTTTCACATGGGTAATACATCAGAGTTTTTAGACAACTGGGTGAAAAAATCCTGTATTCTCATGACTTGCAAAAAAAAAAAAAAAAAAAAAAAAAAAAAAGATGTAAAAATAACGATATCAAACAGAAGAAAAAGCACCCCAGGAGGAAAATTTAAATAGACTACGTTCTGCTAATTTTGCATAGGAAATTCAGAGAGCTAGTTGCATTTCTGTTTTGTTCCTGTAATGTATGCAATTCCGTTTTCAGTTTGTTTATAAGATTCTCATTATTTAAGAAGCACGTTAAGCCAATATCTGCAAATAAATGAATATTGACTTGAAGAGACACAATAGACGAAAAAAAGATACTGTAACGCCAGTAAAGTTGTAAAGCCATCTTTAGCAGGAATACTCAGGTGATATAAAAATTAGATAAAGGTACTACAATTACAGGCAGCGTTTTTGGTTTGGGGTTTTGTGTGTTTGTGTGTATTGCATTTACTGCTTTTAATTCAGATTTCCTAAAATCAGGGGTTTATAGAAAGGCACCGGTATATTTTGACAGCAGCAAAGGCTTCATTTTCACAGCTTTCAGTAAATTTGTTTTTCTCTAAATATCAAATTAAAGTTCCTAAACATGAGATTTTGCTCCTAATTTTAGATATCCAAGCAGTAGTTAATTGGAGCTTAGTATTTACATTAAATTTCACTGTGTAGGGTTGCTTGTTCCTTCCCTTCCCATGAACAAATACTTTAAGGCACAAATTCCTGAACAGCTCATCACCTCTTATGTTAAAACACTTTTCGGACCCAGTGTTACACATTTATGAGAAGATTGCATTTTACAGTGTTTTCAAAACACCCTTACATACAGAAACACAGTACATGGGTAGTGCTGTGGGCACTGCCGAGTGCTCTGGCACCTATACAAAGTGTGCAGAGGGGGAGCTGCATGCTTTGCCTTTGTTTCTCTTCTCCATCCAGCCATGCTGTGATAGCACAACACATTGTGGGGAACTGCCCCTTCCAAACTTTGCTGGTGACCATTAAGCCTCTAAAGGTAGCCTGGTAGAGCTTCGTTTTAGGCTGAGAGCCTGGGGTCTCTTCTTATCTCCACTGCTGACCCCCATGCCATCTCATGGCAAGCATTTCACTTTCCTGAAGTCTATTCCCTCCTGCCTTCTGTGCTGTCCTTATTTTGTGTTCAAGTTCATTGGGAACACAACTGCCTTTTCTTCTTTCTACACAGTACCCGAACCAGCCACCTCCCTCTCATTAGGCACTGAGCTCTTCCAAAGACAAACAAGCAGGTCGGTGGTGGTAGACAGACTTCCATAGGACTTGAATATGGCTGGTAGGAGCCACACAGAAAGAAAACTGTCCTGCAGTGAATCTTAATTTAGATTTCCAAAATGAGAGAAGTGGAAAAGACCAGATGCTCAATTAGTTTGCTCACAACCTGAGCTTCCAAGCTCCGACAAGCAACAGTTTAAAGGACACATACTCTTACGAAGACAGTTTTTACATTGCACTGCTTGTGAAAGGTGGTACTCTGCGGGAGATATGGACATGCACACAACCAGTATGATCAAGCAATGCCCATTTATTGAAGGTAAGCAAGCCCTTTTATAGGTTTCTCCTGTGCACGCAAACGGTACATGGTGCAATCCTTATGATTGGACAGTTAGCTTTGTCCACACGCTTCAAGCCTTCCCACGATTGGATAATAAGTGCCACACTCAAATGTCTTTCTCCGCCCAACCCATCTCCTGGAGTTGGTTGCTGAGTTCTTTGTTCTATGTCCTTGCTGAGGCGTGCACATGTGTAGGATTGCTCACATGTCCATTATCTCCCAACAGTACTCGATAACAAATCAGCATATGATGCATCATATTCTTTGCAAAACAAACTCACAGTGAATAGATGTGATTAGCACAAGTACTAAAGGTCAGTGGACCTGGTAATCTTGCAGCATGCGGTGTTACTTTCTTTTAGTTGAGTGCTAAATTATTTTTTTTTAGCTTCTTTCACCAAGTGTTCAGAACTTCACAATAAAAGATGATAATCCTTGAATCTACACAGCAAAGGTTGCATGATCTGAGGCTTTTGCTTAGGTTTATCAGGACAGAGCTGCCAACAATAATAGTCTTCTGCTCAGAGGCTGAAAGTGAACCCCTGGAAAAGCAATTTGGTTCAGATTCATTTCTAATTGATGATATCTAACATTTCTGATTCTTATGTTTTATACAGGTGGGTGCATACAGGAATGTTTGCAAAAGCACGACAGGTTTTGGGTTTGTTTCAAGCGAAGATTCATCAGAAGAAACCTATTTTTTAAACAAAAGCAAAAGTTTTCCTTCTTATCTCCTCTGGAAGACTTGGTGGGGGGATACACTTTCTCTTACATGACAGGCATTCAATCCACAGAGCCTTACATGGTATCTCAATGCTTCTAGTTCCTGGATCTCATTACAGAAAGCAGCCTTGGAGCCTGCCCTGCGCTGCCTCAGTGGGGTCAGAGCTCTTTTCCACACAGGGGGAGCTCTGTAAAGATATCAGGGGTGTAAATGTGATGCTCTTGATTTTTAACTCCCATTTGGAGGTTCCTTCATCCATACTGTGCATCTTTCATGTGAGCAGCGATGTGCTTTTGCCTGTGTTTCCCTCGTGCTTAGGAGCAGCTGGCTGGCAGGTCCGTGACTAGTGCCTTGGGATATGGCCAAGGAAAAGGTAGTAGTGCTGGTCAGGAGACCCAGACCTGCTAGACGAATGGTCCAACACGACCTCACCTCATGTGCTTCATACCTGCCAATTCCTAACTGGCACCCACCAGTCCCACACTCTTTGCTCTGTAAATGTTATGGATTAGGTGCCTACAGACTCATACTCCACATCTGTGGAGTAAGGGTTGCTGTTGTGGCTGCAGAGTCCAGAGACCTGTCTGGTTCCCAGGGAGGCTGAGGATTCTGCAGAGTAGAGTTCTTTGTTTTTCCCTTGCCCTCTTTCTAGCTGTGATTACAAGTGTAGATAATGCTTAAATGGTTTTGTTTCAGTTGGAAAGAAAGACTGTAGATATGCTGTGACTTTGAGGAATATGTTTTGTTTTCCAACAGGGGACACTGCCCTTAAGATCACCTAGACCAAGAGAAGAATGTCCTGTCAGCCAACACAAAGCATCTGAAAAAAGATCAGAAAAAATCTGAAAAATCTGAAAAAATCTGAAAAATCTGAAAAAATCTGAAAAATCTTTCATTTCCTGAAGGTGTAGAGAGGGTCTACCTCTTCCATCCTGGCACAGAATAACATCACATCAGTGACAGTGACAGATATTGGGGTCTAAACCTCTTTGTATCTTAATTTCTTCCTCATCAAAATAATCTTAGTGCCAGCTTTATAGCACATTCTCTGATTCTTTGATGAAAGATATTTCACCAGTGCAAATTATTATTTTATTACTTTTGGCAGACAGAATGTTTAGCAAGTCATTTGAAATGTATGCTGTTTCAGAACCCGCTAACTGCATTGGGAATCTTTACATAGAATCTTAATTTATCCCTTTATACTTCAGTTATTTTTTGAATCTTTCTTTTGAACCACTGAGCGATTTTCAATCTGAAAAAAGAATCTGAGGAACAATATGCAATTGTCACACACATCAGGCTTTTAAAAAATTGGATTTATGCCTTTGATGTAGTCTAGACAAATGAACATATTTCAGAAACATCGCACTTCTTAAGCTACTGACTGACTGATGGAAGTGCTGCCTAATTTTTGAATAATTAGCTCTTCTAGCTTTTCAGATATGAACATCTGCAAATGAGAACTTAACAGAGCAAGAAAAGCCAGCCTCCACATACACCTTCAAAGCAGGAGAGCAGATGTTGCTCACCATCCCCTGCTTTGCAGTTTGGAACATCTCAGCTAAGCACCTCATTCCTTCTGCACTGACTAGTAAAAGTGGGCAAACCATGGGGAATGACAGAGAGAAATTAAATGCTATGTGAACAGGACTCTTGATACAAAAATCTCTCCTTAACAGCATGAATATACTCATGTGTTTATAACAGATATATATGTTTATTTGAGTGCAAGTGCATTTTCTATTGCAATGATCTTCTGGCAGCCGGGGATTACATTTTATCCTTTCCTGTATCATAAGGCTAACGAAACAGTCAATTAAATTAATCCTCTGCAAATTTAAAGTGGATGAGAAATGAACACAGTTATAAGCTGTAGAATTCGCAGTCAGAAGATATTGACAGGGAAACAGGTTAGTGCTGTTTGATAAAGAATTAGACACTTAGCCCAAACTGCAGATGCTCTATGTGCAAAGCTCCTCTCAAGTCAGCAAGGTTAGTCCTGACAATGGTTGCAGTTCTTTACAAATCTTTATTTACATGGCAAAATCTTCTGTTTATCCTCCCATTGACACTTCTTCTACAGGAATGGCTTCTTCCTTAAACTAAAACTGGTTCTTTCTAGACTGGAAAAAATAAGACTTTCTATCTTCTCCATGTGCACACTTTTCCATTCCCAGATTTTGTGATTCTAAAATCATACTTACCTCTAAATTGTAGCTCCTTTCGGGAAGAAACCATTGCACTGGAACCAAGGATAAGCATATGAAATTGCCAAAACAAATCTCATTAATCCTTCAACAGAGCAACCCTCATGACCGGATTTTGAAATAGGAAATGCAATGTTGCCTCCTTCATTAATTAGTTGGTGGAATCAATTAACTGCTAACTACTAACTAAATAGCCAATCTTGCAAACACTTAAGCATCTGCATATCTTTAGGCATGAGAGTAATCCCGCTGACATTGATGGGAGAACTGTATGTTTAAAATTAAACCAGACTGTGTTAGTAAAATAGAGGTCTTAATTACAATATTTCTCTCTATTGCCTCTGTGTTGCCTTCTAAGTTGTACAGCAGTGGGTTTTGTATTTACCTGTGACTGCATTTACCTGTCTTTATCCAAAGAAAGCCCTATTCAAAATAAAAGTGTATATGCATCAAGATTGAAAAGGACAAGCATATTCTATACTGGGAGGGGGGAAAGGTGTGTCAATAATTTAAAAAAACCCAAGCCATATACTGGTTAAAAAATTTGTCCTGTTATGATAATATTCAGATTTTAGAAATACAGAGTAACTCCCAGAATCTAACACAGAATAACAGCACTGTGATTTGAAAGTAGTTGCTCATACCTATTAATATGTTCCACTCAGTATTCAAGCTCCATGCCTTCTCCTGTGCTCTACCCTCAATTTCTGTTCTTATATCTGTTGATAGCTGTCTGTGTCATTGCTCTCCCTCAGGACATTCGCCATCACCATAGTAGATCCAAAAACCTGGGCACTGTGCAGCTTGTTGATGTAATGACCATTGCCAGCAAGACAGTTAACATCATCTCACTGGGTATATTTACCTTGCAAATTTAGAAGAGATTTCTGGTGCTACTTCATGTATACCATGGTGAGTATTTGGGACTTTGTACAAGGAACCAACAGCAAACACCAACGTGCACCTACCTTGCTCCTATTTTTTTTTTTTGTGCAAGTAGAGAAAATACAAAAATGGCAACTGTATTCTGCAACCACTATATGGGAAAGAACTGTGTGGATTTTATTCAGGAAAATAAAAGAATGTAAACTGCAGAAAGCAATCTTTTTCTTACTCTTAGAATGATTTATAAAAGAACATGCAGTATACTCCAGGCTGTGGGGTAAATGGGAGGGAAGATATGGAGTGAATGGGATAATTTATTGAGCACTTTGTGAGTTACACAGATGTGGAGAGAATGGATTACTTCAGTTTTGTAGTTTTGTGGTGTTTGGTGGGTTGGTTTGTTTTGTTCGTATTTCTGTTTCTTTTACATAATAGCTAAAGTTTCCACAGGTAACTTCAAACTGGCTGTACTTAAGGTACTTTGATACCTCCTCAGCGGTATACTTTAAACCACTAAGCCATGGCCACTGTGTGCCATACGTAATAAATCAAAGCTTTAGATGTTCCTGAGATAAGCTCAGTATTTTTCATACAGTGATCCAAGATTTTCTTTTAAAAAGCTTAAAATGTTCATTTTTTCTTTTTCAATCAGTGGAGGTATATCCTTTTGCACTAACACAAAATGTACATGTCAGTGTAGTAAGTTTGCTTTGTGCTTAATGAGAAGAGACAGTCTTGTGTCAGTTGGATGAAGAACATTTGGCATGAAAAGGCAAATGAGCAGACACTGCCAAAGTATCACTGCTGTGAACCAGTTGTTCAATGTTTGATGACAAATTTACTCAAGACACTTAATGTACATAATTTTTCTCTGAAAATGTGTCCATGTTGCTGTGGAGTCAAAGATAGCAGTTGTGATGACATAACACCTTTCTTATATACTTTAGTGAATTGCAAAAGTATTTCACATCCTAGGAAACTGTGCCTCAACAGTGTCCCCCAGTTTTTATTCAGAAAATATGATTTCCTTGCATATGTCTGGTTACCCATCACCTGCCTTCCCTTCTTCATGCTTGGCCTTAACCCCAGAAAAATTTGCTCCCTGTAATAGAAGCAAATGTGTAGTAGCTTAATAAGGAGGGGAATTATAAACTGTTCTGCCATTGGGATTTTATTTTGTTCATTCTTTTCTTTTTTTAAATCTATCACAAGGGATTGCAAACCAAAATATGAAGAACATATCAAACAACACTGAAACAGGCTACAAACTGCATTTTGCAACTTCAGACTTGCATGCCCAAATGATGCTGTGTCTTAGGAACAAGATAAAAGCCCTAACAGTGTGTCAAATTCCCGTGAAATGATGCCCCTACTTTGCATGGTATAACATCACCTATTGAGGAATGCATTTGTTTAAGATGCTGCTACATCTGATTATAAGATTATATTTAAGAAGATAATATATACTTTACCAAGTATTACTTTACTTTAATGCTGAAGTATAATCCTGTTCTATGTAAATGGCTAGAATACAAAATAGATCTGCCCCGACTTAATGAAAGATATTTTTTCCCTTTGCTTTATATGCTTCTACAGATGTGGGCTTTTCTGAGTTGAAAATGCTTCTTTTTAGAGTTCTTGCTCTTCACACCCTGGAGGGGCAAAAAGCAGATTACGATTTCAGGGTTTTGTTGTTTGTTTGGAAAAGAAGTTTTTCATGAATACCAAAACGAGAACGGTGGCATGAAGAATAACTTAAATGGCTTTCTAGCATTGTACAAACAAACCATGAAAACCTGAAATAAATGAAAAATATTGAGCTATGGAATCGAGACTCTAGGTGAAATTAGGTGCAGTATGAACTTAATATCCAGGACGCATCTTCTATGTGGGATTACAAAGATCACCTATTAAAAAGTCCGCATTTACCAATAGTTATATCCTGCTCTGTGTGTGTTTATGTGTAGTACCATGTTAAATAATTGTAACTGCTGGAAATTATTAATTTCTCTGTAGAAAATAATTTGTATTCTGCACTGTCTTTATAGACTCACCAAATATTGAATCTGGGGAGGAGGCTGGCTAAGCACTGAAATCTCAGACTTCTAGGTTTAAAATATATACCTTAATGAGGGAGCTGCCAGAGAGAGCAGTGTGGGACAGAAAAGCACGTTGTGCTGATTCAGCAATATTTTTTTTACTTCCATCCATATGTGAGTTCACACAGACTGACACTCCTTCAGCCCTAATTTTCTGTTCTCCTTTCAGTGGGTTGCGCCCCCTCAAGGAAATAATACTCTTATCCTAAAGCTATATAGCTATTCCCTGACAGGCACTTTACTGATGTCAAAAGCTAGTTTAATCTAGAAGGTATAAAATACAAAGAGTACTTCAGAAAAAATGCTATATATACAGACCCTGCCTCACTCCTGTGGGGCAGCTTCCTCTGCCAACCAAGCTTTCCAAAAGTTCTGCCTTCTGGGGAAGACGTCTGCTGGTTGTAGCAAAGTGTCTGACAGCTGGGAAACCCAGAAGTATTTTTCCAGGCTGAAGTGGTGGTGGGATGCTTTCCACCTGGGACTGAAGGATCATTATGGATGAATCTGTGTGACAAATTATGCAGGCAGATCATCTCCTCCTCCTCCTTGGCACAAGGCTCCTCTCGAAATTCTGTGCTATACAGCAGCTCCAAATCTGCCCTGAGCATTCTGCTGTCACATGTGCAAATTCAGCACTTGAACTAAATAAACTGAGGCTAGGTATGGTCTAACATGAGCTGCAACAGTCAAATGCTAACTGTGTTGCATTTCCAAGTCCTGTAGTTGTGAATTTCTGTAATATGGCCTCCCTTCCTCTGACTTCCATGTGCTCAATCTGCAGTTCGATCCATCTTTGCCATTTTTTTCAGTGGGCTTACCCATCCCAGTAACATATATCTGACAAGGCCAAGTGCAATGTGAGTAGTAGGTGCTAACAGATGCAGATCAGTTTACTCCTATTACATCCCACAGTAGTGCAACAAGGTCCTGGTTTGCTGTTTGTCCCCTTTGGGATCAACTCAAGAGCCAGGTAGATGGGTCGACTTGTGGGGTCTTCCCATTTTGGTAAGAATGAAGCCATCATAGAACTTCTTTGCATGACAGAATCTCAAATAAGGCAATCCATAAGAATATTTTGATTTCTTTTGCTCAGGATGAGAAAATATTAAAAACTTATAGGTGGCACATACATTTCCACTTCCTTGCCTCATTTACCGATCATGTTAACGTTTTGTATCAACCATTAATTTGTGCACGGTAGTGCTTAGGCATGTACTCCTGGCAGGGGATAAAGAAAGTTTTTGGTTTTTTAATATAAGAATGTCAGCTTTAGTTTGTCCCTGTGTATCACAATTTTATGCTTCTGAGTAATGAATGATACACATAATACCAAAAAGTTGGATTTGTGCAAGTTCTCATGTTCCTGAAGCTGGGATCCATGGTGAAATAAGGGTAGGAACAAGGGAGCAAGGAGGAAAGCTTGGCTGGCTTACCAGCATTTGGGACTTCGTTTAATAAGACATTGTTTAAAGGACTAACAAGCAGCTCTGGTTCCTGCTGCTAATATAACTGTATTCGAACTTAGACTTGTTAATAATACTATCTTTGTTTTATTACTTTAATTTCTTTTCTGAAGAACTGTGAATTTTTCTCTTCCTGACTTTACCTGATAAGCTTATGTGCTAAAAAATACAATGAGACTATTGGTGCAATTTGCTGAGCAGATAATATTGTATGACATTAAGGTCAGCAGTGGTGTTTGCAACAGGGAAGGTGGTTGTGTTTAAATAGATTACTCAAATGTTATTGGCCAGTCACAAAGTGTAAAATTATAAATATGGTGATAAATTCACTTTCATAATAAAGTAATTTGGATATTAATGAAGCAGTGGAGAAATATAATCACAGTTAAATGTAACTCATAGATTTAAAATTATTTTTGGATGTTTTGTGTTCTTTTTAGTGATTGTATGCTATTGTATGGAGGGGGAAAAGGCATGCAAGATACCAGTTTTCCTTGTTATATGGGCACCGATTAATAGTCCCCTTTTGCGATAAAGAATTTTGAGAAGAAATTTGGGAATTGCTTTATTTTGAGAGAACAGTAACTGGACATAGGCTGGATTTTACATGTTTACATTTTTCACTTTTATTTCCCTGTACATGCAGCACACAAAAGGAGGAAGGTCTTATATAATTTGTCTTTTTCATTGGCAACATGAAAGAAAACTATTTTGTTCAAAGCTTAAGTCTAAAACTATCTTAAACTTACCTGTGGTGGCTGTACCACTGCTTTACAGGTTTTAGAGGGCTATTGGAGAAACATCATTGTTTCTTCCACCAAGATAATTTAGAAAATAGACATAATTGCAATCTTTCTGATTTGATATTTAACCAAAAGGGCAAATAAAATTTGGATAAATCCTGTTTAAATTAAAAGAATAATGGTGCCCACCCAGGTTCAATAATTTTTTGTGAAACAAAACAGACTAAAAAGAGTTAAGTCTAGAGTCCTATTCCTCCAGAATATGCATATCTATGATATCCCACTGGATCATTTCCTTACAAGGCAACATGGGTGGATACATATATTCTCAGAGTTGGCATAATTTGATGTTATGGGGTTTTTTTCTCCAAAAGGTGAAAGCTAGCAATATGATTTTAGGTTACAGATCTTCAGGTTTCCTTATGTACAGGTTGAAAAATTATTATTTATCTGTCTGTGGAAAATGTTTTAAAATCTTAACACTGAGAAGTGTTGAGCCTTACTAGAGTATACAGCTGCCGGTAACAGGGATTGTCCAAAGTCATGGGCTGACTGGGCCTTTCTTATAAAACCCAGTTATAAGAAAGGATGAGAAATGGATGTAGATTCCCCAAATTTTCACTGGTTTTAATTACATTTGAGAAAAGACTGAGAGTTAGTATTTTTTTTCCCAATAGTCAACTTCCCTTTTCTGTTCCCCACCACTGGCCCTAAGGGCTAGTGGAGATTGATTAATGAGCTCTACATTCTCATAGTTGCAGTTTTTATCATAATAGAGCTGTAGGGGCTTATTCCTTTCTCTGCAACAGGAACAGGTCAAGAATTGTGTATGACTGGTTATAAGTTTTGCATACAAGTTTTTCCTCTTAACGGGATCCCCTCCATCCTGTACCAGTTTTGCTTTAAATAGTTCTTCATACCAAAGCTCTGTGTAGCAAGAATTAATTCTTCCATGGATGCTATGCTGTACCGTGCCAACTCTTCTCTTAAATTCACGCAATGTGTGTGATCTGAATTATGTTTGAACTGTGAACTGATAATTCTCTCTGTATAAATGCAGTATATGAATACAGTTCAGGGGCAGGGAAGAGAGATAAAAAATTAGTTCATTTACCTAAGCTTTGCTTCATCATGAAAGTTGCTTTCAGGGATTCTGTTATCAAGGTCATTTATTTTGCGAACCAGAGTGCCATTTCTCTACATTTTTACAGTAACCCATTAAGGCTTTCTTGAAAGACAAGATCGTACTTTTATATAATGCATATTTTTTCATAAATAGTCTTGACTAGTCTGGAAGTAGAGAGTTCTCTCTGGCCTCAGTATCCTACGTGGCAATTCTGTCTTTCAAGTTCTGTCATGCTACTGAAGTAGAAGGAAAAATAAAACTGAACTCTGCTAAGCTATTCTCTTTGTCCTACAAGAATATTCAGAGTTACACAGAACTGTGTATTCCTAGCTGGGTTGTAATCACTTGCAGTGTACACGTTTTATTTATGGCACACATCTAGGAAAAAGTAAAAAGAGAACAAGCTTTCAATGGCCTCAGAACTGTTCCCTTCTATTATTACAGTAATGTAGTAGAATTCTGTTTTCAAATGTTTTATAGATCCAAAGTATTTATAAATTTAATTCATGTTTAAGTTTAATAAAATAATGCACAATATCATTATTTTGTGACATTAATGAAGTCTATTTTCTAGCACAATTTGAATAGGCAGCACTAAAATAGCACTGAAATACATTAACATTAGGTCATCTGCTTTGCATTTATAACAATAAGCTCACATTTTCAGAAAAGATAATCTTAAACAACGTTTTTTTCAGTATAAACTGTACATCTTTATCTTAAAATTCCAAATATTTCAGCAATAGAAGATGATTAAGAACTATAAAATTATTCTTCATCTCTCAATGATTTGTGACACAGAGAAAGACCTTTTCTGGAAAGTTCAAGGCGCTAAAGGAGTATTTTTAAGATGGCAGCTCCCTGCCTTCCCCCTTATTTACTAGGCACAGAATTTACTTCATTGTAGCCATGATACTAGAAAATTAACCTATCAACTTTATTGCATGTTTGGCCCTTGGTGTGGACATATATATATATATACACAGTTAGGTTCTCCAGAATTTATATAAGCACATGCAGAAAATGAAAATAAAGCACACACATTTCTCGAGCAGCTAAAATAGAAAGACAAAATGCAATGACAGGACTCATCTTCGCATAATGGGCTTTAGTATTTATTTGCAATAACCTGCACAATGTGTTATATGATTTTAGGCACTGAAATAAGCACTTTGCTCGTCCCGAGGAGCTCACTATTTAATCATGGAAAAATAAATAGGAAGAAGAAAAGCAGTAAATATCGAGAATGTTAACAAAACCCTCTGATCTTTTTTCATATGTATGTAATTTAAATTTCATTGTTCTTTACATTTTGAGCATATTTACAATAATCTGTACAGCCACTGGCATTAGAATTTTACTAAAGTTGTGGTTAGTATTAATTAAATAAGTGGTACAATTCAGTGCTACTATTTCTGTTTCACTTGATGTTAAGGTTAGTGAAAGTTCATCACTTAGTTGAAAAGAGCTAATATATCACCTCAAAATTCTAATTGAATAATAAAAAAAAGGAAACCAAAAAGCTAACAAAAATCTGATAAGATTAAATAATTAACCCACCCTCTGAAATAACTACTAGAAAGATGAGATTATTTTTTTTAAACCCATTAATATCCTGTGTCTTTCCTCCACCTACTTTATTTCCTCTTGTTTCTTTTCACATGCCATTTCTAACTCAATAATCTCCCACAGTGATTGTCATATTGAGGAAAGTAGTTAATAATAACTAAAATCATGCCCGTAGCTCTTAAATTCCCTGTTAACAAGTTGGTATATGATCTTGATGCAACACGTTAGGCCTGAACCATAAGACCTTCATGACTCTGAATTAAACAAGACATCTCTGTAGCATTTATATGTCGACTGGCTGCTAAACAGTGGTACAGGAGAGTTGCATCCTGGTTTACTCCGACTTGCTGCTGCACTACATGCCACCTCATTGTGTGGGAATGTTGGGGCAGAAAACACATGCACACACTGGCCTTAAAAATTCTCATCTATCTAACCCAGTTATCTAGTAAAGGATAACAGTTTACATATAATTGCTGAGTTCGCAGTGGTGAGTGGCAAAACAAAAAGCAGTGAAGGAGATACTACTGTGCATAATCTGGGGGGTTAACCAGTAGATGCATTGTTGAAGTAATCCCCCTCATTCTTCCTCTTTTTATCCCATCCCTAAAGTAGCTGCTACTGTCTTCTGCATGTTTCTGTTAGCTCCTTTGTCTTCTTGCCATAAAGGTGATGTTTTATTTGCATGTTCTTTGTTTTCTCTGTTATGGGCCTAAACCCACACCTACCCAGCACCTGCACTGATCAAGAACTGACCACTGGTGTTAATACCCCAAGGTATCGTCCTGAGTTTGTATGCTCAAGCCCTCTATTCTCATTCTAAGCTTTCCTCTTGGGGAACCACTTTTACCACACTTCTTTTACCTCCAGGTTTAGCCAGTATCACATGACATCGGAACATCACTTTGCACAAAACTCCCATGAAGAGTTGATGTGAAAGAGGCTTGGCCCATTCTCTTTAAATTAATGAGACTCTTTCTACCAACTGGAGTTTGATGGAAGAGCTCTGTTGTCCAAGATCCTCTTGTTGCTAATATTCCCTGTTGTAAGCGTTTTCATGCATTTCATCCAGCAAGTACAGCATGTTGGAATATTATATATTTCTTCACTTCACATCTCATAAGTGTGACTCAGATTTTTGTGTCTACCTCCATCATCCTGAGAAGCTGTACTGTATCTGGACTTCCTTGGAATATCTGTGATAAAAGTGTTGTTCTTGCTTTTATTTAATTTATGAGTTTATTTAAAAGAGCCTGAGGTGGACTAGAGAGCATTCAGATGGAGTGCTGTTCCAGGCAACTTCTCTGGCCTTCACAACCAAACCAGTACACTGGTAGGGCTGAAACAGCTGGTAGAAGTTAGCTGATGTCCAGTTCTGCAGTATTCCTCTCAGAAGAAGAAGAATTATTCTGTGTTGTTTGGGAACCTGCAGCTTTATAAGATTTCCCAAAGAATTTCCCCAGTCTATGTGAAAGTTGTCAGACAGATCTCCTAGGTGAGTCACTGAAACGGATTGTTATAGACATGTATTCCCAGGTGATTTGCAATCAGAATGTGCCTTTTATGTATATCTGGCATCAAGGATAGAAGTACAAAAAGAAAATAATTCTTAAATTGTATTAAATGGACTAAGAGTTATCATTATTATTATTACCAAAAAGATTTTGTACTTCTATTTTTAAACCCTATGTAATTCTATGATGCTTCTCCATTTAATTAATGTGCCAGTACAATAAAGTAACACACAAAATCATTATTTTGTGACATTAATGAAGTCTACTTTTTGAGCACAATTTGAATAGGCAATTGAACAACAGTGCACTAAAACACATTAAAACCAGGTCATCTGCTTTGCATTTCTAACAATAAGCCCACACTTCCATGAAGGGTAATCTTAAACCACATTTTTTTTCAGAGCAGCCAGTACATCTTTATCTTAAAATTCCAAATGTTTCAACAATAGAAGATTGTTAAGAACTAGACAATTATTTTTCAGTACCCATTGATTAATGACTTAGTCTATGACACACAGAGAAAGTGTAGAACAAAGGAGTGTATTATAATAATGCACAAGCATTAAACCATCTTCATTAATAGGGTCTTTTTGGATTCTGCTTAGTATAAAACAAAATATGCCATAAAGAAAGTGAAGTATTAGCTTTAAATACCTCTTTAAACTTGCTTGATAAAAATAAAGCCTACATTGTGCCCTTAATCTTAAAAATATTTTGTTTTCTGGGATTCACACTCCAAACTAGGTGAACTGCAGCAGGGTCTCTGAGTTTTGATTTTAACATGGTTCTTACAAACCACATTCTTCATATTTCATATTTTGCATTAGGGCTTTGCATTAAAATTGACTGTGTCGTCTTTTTTTCTTTTCTCTGCTATAGGTACTGATCAGCCTTATCAGCAGTAGCAAAATCTGAGTATTTTAAATTAGTTAACCTGTTGAGATTTAGTAATACAAAAATGTTAAGTGTTCCTGATGAACCTAAGAAATAAGAAAGAACGTAGTGAAAGTACAGCTTTAACTATAAAAGAGTCAACTTTGTTAATGCTCTGTTTCAACTGCCATAACCATGTAAGTGCTTTCATGTTTTAATCTATGAGCTCTTTTGGCTCCTCCTATTATAAATATATTTTTGACTCTGGCACCATGCCTCCTCCCATTGATCTTGCCAAGGTTGTTACTTGTAAAGTGCATGCCCACATGTTTTCAATTCTGAGACCTAAGATATGTTCAATGTGTTCTCTACTTTTTTACACCTATTTGTACTTGGGGCTTGTTTGTTTGTTTGCTTGCTTTTCCAGCTATTAAGTTCGTTTTAAATAGAATAAATGTGGTGGATTTTTTTACCAGTGTTATTGTGACTCTGTGCTCCATGTTTGTAGTCTATGTCACTCATAACTCAAAGAACAAGGCTGAAACATGAGCTAGGTATAGACCACATTCATAGCACTTGGGGTGACAGAAGAAGATGGATTATGGAGAGGTTGTTGGAGCTAAGTGAATAATTCACAGTGAATAATTAATTTGACAAACTTAGTCTCTTTGTACGTACAGACCAGATAACAGTCTCTTCTCGTTCATTCATTATTCAGATTTATTCAGTCAGTATCTTTTGAATAGGGCACAGCACAGAGCAGCTAAGGCATCTCATAGTGGCTCCAAAAGCATGAATTAAAATCTCTCCCTGTATTCAAATTTCATTTAACTCTCTGCAAATTGGGACCTCCTCATTTGGGCAAAGCAGACAGTCAGAATTGCCGTGGTGTGAGCGAAAAGCCCACCCAGCACTGACTGACACCTAGAAAGCCGCATTTGTCTCCAAGTAGTCAAGGTGAGGGTAGTTAGTGGAAGAGAAAAGGCTTTCCTGCTTTCCATCTTCAAGGGATGACTACTGTATAAGATGAGGCTGGCCTTGGTGGAGGATTGCAGTGCATCCTGGCTGTTTTAGAGAGTGGCAGGCTGACAAAAGGACATGGGTTTGTTTCCAGTGCATTATTAGAGTAAGGTAAAAGGGACATTTTTCTTTTAAATTTGTAATGGACTGACAAGCCTGAAGAATGAGGTCCAGTTCACATGCGCTACCCCAGCTGTGTTTTGCTGCACACATTTTCTGCACACACCTACAACGTGCAAGACTGGTTAACTGAGATGCTTCTCTGGAGGAAAATCTGGTCTTGGGTTGAGACTCTTGACATTTAATGGGAAGTGAGAAATACTGGCAATCACCAGCTGAGGTATCCAAATATTTGGTGGCTGACTATAAGCAATGTAATTATTACTGACTATAAGTTTTTCAGTGGCATTCAGGATCCCAAAATAAAAGGTTTCTGCCCCAAGGAGCTTACATACAGACAGACAAGATAAGAGAAGTATAGGGAAAAAGGGAAACATATAAAACTGGTATGTAACAGGAATTGCACCAGACTCGCTTTAATTGCTGTGTTTTATTCTTATTCACTTGCCTAAGAAACCTCCACACAGAAATTTTTTTCAGATTTGAATTCTGTTTGGTGTAATGTCATATACTGTATGCCATATCTAATAATGGTAATTACTGTTGGTTTTGTTTTCTACCCAGATGTAACAATGCTTTGATGAACTGTTTCTCACTTTAATTGCATTAATTTAAATATGTGTATCTGATAAAATACTTACTGACAGCTTATCTGGAAAGGACATACATGGTTCAATAAACACAAATCACACTATAGTTCGTACATATTTTATAACATTAATTTGTTGGTCAATGTTTAACAGCTTAATGCTGTTCATCACGCATTCTATTAGTTTATCAATAAACACTCATGTTATATCTTCCATCGGTAAGCTGTAAACAAGAAAGAAAGAATAATCCTCCCCATCTCTATTAGCATGTGACTGATGAAAAATAAAATTAATGTTAATTAAAATGTATTGATATCACAAAGCAATCATGATTTTGAACTTGCATATGAAAGAGAAAGTACTTTTCTGCAAAAATTTTAAAACCACTTTCTTTTACACTATCAGAAATGCAACAATTAAATCCACTTCAGGAGAAGCCCAGTGTCATAGGTACTGCTTTTTCATCAACTATTTTGATGGGAAAAAAATCTAAAAGCAATTTTTTTTTTTCAGGCTTCTAGGTTTTGCTTTCTTTATTTTATGTCATGTCAATGACAAATTCTTAAGCACTGACATAACTTTGCTTTTCTGTCTGTCCCCTTCATGTCCCACATGGTCTCTTACTGAAGTAAAGTTACTGATAGCCTCTGGTCCTCAAGAGCAGTCCCCTACTATGGTCAGATAACAAAAGAAAGGCTCAGATATTTCTCTTAGCTCTAAAAATTGCTAACATCAAATGGAGCTGCATGATTTTCAGGGTTTTAATTAGTCACTTTAGATAGTCTCGTTTGGGTCATCACTAGACTTTGGGTTCTTCCTCCCGTCAGCTTGGGACACTGACTGTCCTTTAAAACTTATCTCCTCAGTGCCAATGCATACAAGAATTAAACGTAAAATTATTTAGAATCAAGGATCTGAAGGACATTTCACTAGATGCTGGGTGAAGGCTGATGTTTCTGCTCCTCTGCTCTGCTCAGGACATCCTGAGCCTTTTGGCAAGCCGGAGCTTGACTGCGCTGCAGCACGGTATTGCGACTATTGCA
This sequence comes from Athene noctua, assembly GCF_965140245.1. NCBI lineage: Eukaryota > Metazoa > Chordata > Aves > Strigiformes > Strigidae > Athene > Athene noctua. The sequence goes on along the minus strand of NC_134038.1, from coordinate 115,248,654 downwards.
ACAACCACAGATCAGGGTTTGGTGTTAAGATTGAATCCCACCCAAGGATCACAGGTAACTTCAGCACTTCATTTCTGTCATAGCTACCATTGCTTTCATCACAACTCTAACAAGTTCTGATGCTAGAGTTTTCTTTCATATATTTCTTCCTGAATCATCTAACTTGAACTTACATCTCCAGTGACAGTTAGAGGGAGCTTAGAGGAAACATTTTCCTCCACATAACAGGAAATGGTTTTAAGAATTGATCAAAGCTATTTAGCTTAGCCACTAGTGCAATAATTTCCACAAAAAGAGACCACCAGCAAAACATATGCATAGTGATGCCTCATCTAAATCTTCCCCAATTTATTGTTTTGTTTACTTCAGAAGAAAGATGAAGCTTCGATACAGTTTTTAGTCTGTTTATTTGAACTGTTTTGCTGTGATGTTTTTGTACTGTACACATATTCCAGTGATTTATTTGGACAGAAGATAATTTGATTAAAGTGATTTCATATTTATTCCTTGGGCAGGAGAAGTGTAGCTACAGATGTCTTATTTTGTTATTGAGGTTGAAAGTCTTGTATGTGTTTGCAGGATATTGTATGTAGGTTGAAATGCAGAGCAGACTCTTGCACATCAGCATCTTGGCTCTCCTTCTGCTGGTCTGTAACCACTTCCATCCTCCATGTCTTGTATTTATTTTTTGTTTTATTTTAAAGGTATTACAACAGTATATAAGCATAATATCCATAAATAATGATACAGTGGCTGCTTTGAAGACTGAGAGACACTCTTTCTGCAGGTTGAGTGCCTCCTACACATAAACAATAGATGTTTCCAGGAGCATCTGACTTTAATTTTGGGAACCCGGAGGTAATCAGAGTGAGGTATAATCTACATGCTCAGGTTTTGCCATGCCTTCCTTCCATACTGTCACCTTCTGGAAGAAAACAATGCTTTTATCGTGAACCATAACACTTGATGGCTCTTTGCAACATTATTGTTTACACAAGAAGGGTGAACAAATAATAAGAGATGCACTGAGACATGATGCTGTAATTTTGAGGCCTGGGAATTTCATGAAAAGTCATCCTGTTTTAAGATTGGGGTTTAGGATACATTTTTTTATTTTCATTAAGTTACATTAATTGCTTCGCTTTTTAAGCACTTACAGTCATAATTCATTTTCATTCATATGATCTGTTGCTGAACACTGCTGATCTCTTTCTTGTTCAGCAGATTTTTCCCTTCCTTGGAGTAGCTGCAGAGGTCTGCATGATGCAGCACCCATTGTTGATTTATTCCTCTCAGGCAGCCCACATATCTGTGTTATTTCATTCATGGACATAGAAATCAGACCGTTTTTACTGGGTACTCTTTTTCAGATGGTAACTACAGTGCCTGGTAAAAGCGGGTCCTGATTTGTAGTGGACTTTGTGACAACAGAACTAGTTCCTGACTCTCAACTTGCCATGTGAGTTTTATTCGTTACAGATGCATAAATGTTCACAGCAGGAAAACAATAATGATCTGCTCTGACTTTAAATTTCTGACATCTAGTCCAATTCTTAATGCTCCCTAATTTGCTCACTGGTGTCTCTTCTTGTCCTGAATAGCACTTGAATAAACAATCCAATATCAGTTCTTGAGTCCACTCCTAATTTAGCCTATAGTTCCATTGCATGTCTTCCCTCAAAAAAAACCCCATCCATTTTTTACAGGCATTCCCTATATCTCTCTCTTCATTTCGGTGGCTTTACTGGAGACTTTTTTCCCCCTTGGTCAGCATTTTTTCTAAATGTGCAATGCACAAAACCACACACATTACCTGAGGACTCAGCAGTGCTATGTAGGTCAGAAAGATTGCTTTCTGAGCCCAGTAGATGGTACTCCTGTTTAGATAGTTCAATACAATATTTGCTAGTTTTGCAGCAGAGTGATGTTGCTGACAGACACAGGCTGATTAAACTAAAATACTGCAAATATGTCACAGAAAATAATCCTACAGTAGGCAAAAGACACGACCTAGACAAGCTCATTGATATTCTTTATATTCTTCCTTTGTATTATGAATATATATTCATATATATGAACTATAACTATATTCTGTATTATATCCAACCCTATTCATATGGAAGTTTTGCAATAAACCCTTATTGACTTCAACATCAATGGGAATGGGTTTGTCATTTGTGTTGATTACATAGAAGCATTTAGTTATACTTTTTATAGTATATTTGCAATGAAACATAGATGAATCCATATAAGATGATAAGAAAGTATCAGACTCAGTACTTTCAATGCAAAAATATAAGTTGATGCTCCTTCAGCTGAGCAGAATGCTGTTAATAGAAATTAGCAGTGTAAAGAAGGCCATGCACCACAGGGAGATGCAACCATGGGCTTCACAGACAGATATTTTGGAATACTTTTTAATTTAAATAGCCTTAAAAATTAAACAAAAGAACTCAAAATTACTTTTGTGAATTTTTAAATCTTATTTCACCATTGTATACATGCTCCAGAGGTATACATGCTCCAGAGGAATAAGAAAGCTTTTCTCTTTCTATTTAAATCCTCACCTCTCCTTTCCAGCAGGCTAGATAAAGCTTCACTGAAATCTGAATCTGTGAGATTAAAAGGCTGATTTATCATTTTCTAACAAGAAGAATCATGCTGTCATAGGAGGACAGTGGGTTGATTTGGAATACCTGTCAACTACAAAGGAAATCCCTGGAAACAAATAAAATAACTGGGAAAACTGCAAGCCTATTTACAAACTCCTTAACATTTTGTCTATACTTTAACACAACAATGATTTTTGACCCTAGTAGCTTTACCCAGCACAGGCAAACAAGCTGTGAATTATTGCTCTGCTGCAACGTAACAATTCCATTGCTCTGACCCTTGGTGTCTTGCAAAATACAGTAGAACAATAATTGTCAATCCTTCCTATACAATGTGTTAGATTTGACAGAGGTCAGCATTAGCTACAAGACCTTTGACTGGTGCTCAAAGAGGTAATATCTCTTCTCTAGCTCAGTTGATAAAATGTTAAATAAAATCAGTGTTTGCCATACTTTTGTGGGGGTGGAGATAAAAACAGTTTTTATACTATAACATGTTTATTAATAGAAGGAAAATAGATTACAGTATTTCTCAAAGTGCTTTCATAAATATACTATTTAAATGTCAAAAGTTTTAATTTTTCTAAAGATAAATTCTTCCCTTCAATTTGCAGTCTGATTAATTTAACAAGGCTTTGCCATGTGCAGAAAATAGAGAATTTTGTTACGGATCTTACATGAGTAATATTATACATGAAGGAAAAAGACTGACTCACAGACATTTTGTGTCAGCATGTGATTTGTACAAAGCAAGCACATAATCTGACATGGAAATAAAATACATCAGCATGGTAAACGCTCCTCTTTGGCACTATGGAGGAGCTGGTGACAAGGTCAGCAGTTTCAGCTTTTAAGCTCCTCACATTGTAACGTAGTTAACATTTAGCTTCAGTCCTAGACCCTGAGTTTTCTGTCTGTCATCTCTGAACATTTTGATTGGAAAAGTTTAAGAGAGACAGATGTGGACAAGGCAGTACTCCAAATCTAAGGGGGAAATCAAAGTTTTAGACCAGAAAGACACTGGCATATGAGAGGACAGCACATATTTTTTGAATTAGATTTAATAAAATTATTCCTTTTGGTATATTTCTAGTCTGTCCATTTAAAAATGTATAATGTTGAAATAAACAGCAACAAAAAATACTCCCTGTGATTACTTTAGATGTATAGTCTCTACCTGTACAAAACAAATCGTGAGCCATACAAAACTTTGCTTCTCACTTCTGCTGCATGTTGCTGAATATACTGCTTTGAATATGCTGTCAGCTCAGGTTCACAAAGATTGGGACAAAGAAAAGTCATTTTTCAGTCAAGAAGCTGCCTGTCAGAGAAGAACTATTTCAAGACAATAATTTGCCACTGAGCTTGAGCATACACCATTATCTTCATGAAAAAGATAAAACCAGGATGTGCTTGAATCCCAGAAATCCAAACTTTTGAAAGAGCATTTGGGAATTTTCTCTTTGTTGGGATACTTGAAGGGCTGAGCAGCAAATCATTACACAGCGAAGACAGGCACATCTTCAGGGCAGCTAGTATAAGGAGAATAAGGTGGAAAAAATACCACTTGGAAGACCTTTCAGATTTTGAGAAACATTTGTATTATTCAGTCAGAAAATATACTTTGGTTGGCAAGCTGCCTTACTGATTGCATTGTGGATGTTGGTGGACTAAAGCACTATTTGTGCTGAGTCTGTGTGGCAGGATTTAGGCATCACTTCAGCTCTGTTTGCTTCTCCCATATTACCCCATCCCTGTCTCTGTCTGTGGCCTCATCCCCATCCCCATCCCTGTCCCTGTCCCTGCTTCCTTCATCTTCACTTTCTGGCTCTGTCTTTGCCGATACAAAAGTCCGGTTCTACAGCAAGATAACAAAGGAGATAATTACCTAACTGCAAAATGGGATAGAGACAAAAGGTCCTTGCAATGTTTACTGAAAAATACTTGCTGGAGTTCAGCTGTCTGCATCCTTTACTCCTTCACCTCCTCCACATGCCCAAAAGTTGAGCTCACCTAGTTTTGACCTTGCAACAAACCTTCCATGTCTTTTGTATGCTGTCAGTGGTCTGTTTGGTTTTTAAGATGGGACAGCTAAAACACTTTAATTTTGAAGTTCCCAAACCCCAGTCTTGGTCAGTTTGTCCCTGACTGTGAATTTTAAAAGAGGATTGTGAAGCATGTTAGCAGATAGTGAATTCTGAATAGCAAGTATTTGCCTCGGAAATTAAATGCTGACCTATGACTCATGGGGTAGAAAAGCAGTATTACACTGGTTTGACTCACTCTCCTAAGGAAAGGATTTGTGTTTCAGAGATACATGCTTCAAATAGGAACAATCACCAGTAAATTTCTCAAAAACTAGTTGGGGTGCAAATGCAGTTATGCCTAAGGAATTTGATTTCATTTGGTAAGGAAGAGGAGAAGCAAGGTATCCTTCAGCAGAGGCACATTAGAAGCAGCCAGGAACAGTAAGGGAGAAAGCAGCCAGAAAGGCAAGCAAGGGGGAAATTTGCTGGAAAAGAAAGCCAACCCCTTCAATGTTGGCTAAATATGTTGTGTGGAAAGAGGTAACGGTGAACATCAACATTTCTTTTTGGACAGTATCGAAGAGAGGTATACGAAGCAAAGCAATCTGTAACCAGTCCTTTTTTCCTCCTTCCTACATTTCCAAAAGATTAGCCCAATGCCAAACCAGCTATCTATTCTCCTGCCTCTAAAACACACACCTGGCAATTTCAGCTCTGCAAAGGTGTTGGGTTCCCTTTATAACTGTGTGTGAAAGAAACAAAATACTCACTTTCATCTTTGCATCTGAGTGCATTTGTACTACACACATACACAGGATTTTGCTACAAAGACAGGAAGGCAAGGTCTGTTTTTTCATCACACATTCAAAGTGAACTCTCACTGCTGGTACAGGGCTTTGTAAGCATGTGAGCAGCTTGCTCTTGGCGTCACACATTTATTTCTGAAGAACCCAAGTGCACTGAGTATTTATGCACATTTTAGTACTAATGCTACTAGACTGTGTACACTAGTGGTTGTACATATATATTTGTACATTTACTAACAGTGTTGTTGGGAGGTAGGGAGAAGAAAAATTGAAGCAAAAAAAAAGTCTATTACCACGAAAGGTAAAAATTCAGTGGTACAATTTAGTAAAATGTATGAAATGTAGTGTTCAGCGCTCAGGAAAACGCCCAGATATTCAGCTTCTTATCTAAAGCATGTCCAAACTATCTGCACTTCTTGAGTCTGCAAAGCTGAACTGGAAATTGGACAAGACAGGCTTTTCTGGTATTGCCTGTTTCTGGCTTAGACAGATAGGGAATGATAGCATCTTTCTTTACGCACTTTTGCAGCACAGTTAGCCAGCCAGGGCTAACCAGGAAGCACAGAGATGTGCAGGAGAGATAATGAAGCCCAGGATTACCTTTGGCAGGCCCTTGATTTTGTTCCCAGTGAAGGTCTGGTCCTGTCTGCCCCTTTGTGTGAGGAGTGCTGCCAGTCTGCGCTCCCAAAATGTCTCCTTCCCATCCAGTGGTGAGGCTTTGGAGACGGCTGGGTGGTACTTCTCTGTGCTGCCTCTGCAGAAGATGGGCAACCCACAAATTTGTTTCCTCAGTGACTTCTCCATAACCAAAATGGCAATGGAAAAATAAAAGTAGTGGATTCCGCAGATAACAAATCCACTATCACTTGTAGGCTTGGCTCCTGGAGCACCTTCTTATGTCAGAAAATGTGGTCACCTGCCAAAACTGAGCTTCTGTGACATTTTGATTAATATTGGAGGATGCAAATCCTGCTGTGGACTCCTCAGAGCTTAGAAGTACACCCACCCTGATTCAGCTGAAAGCTGTCTGGCCTAAAGAAACCAGAAGAAGAAAGGAAGGGTTTGTTCACTGTATTGAAAGCAAAAAAAAAAATTAATCAAGAGCTTGAATTTATTTGCCTTGAATTAATTTTCATTTGTAGGTAGATGCATTTACAAGAACCAAATTGGTTCTTTGTAGTGGTGAAAGCAAGCAGCCACATTAAATTATTGAAAACAAGGTTACAGAATAAATACTGATCTACTTTAGAGTGCATTAGCAAAGAAATTGAGCAAGTGTTTTTTTTAGTGTAGGTTTTACTTTAACCAGAAAAATGGACATTCCAGGACTAAGGTGAAGAAAACCATAAATAAAATTGCTTGGTATTATGAAGAGGGGGGGAAGGGATGTATGGAGTGTTCATAAATAGCAGAAAGTATTGATCAGTGATGGTGAAATATCAGTGAACTCTGCAGAGCACTTTGAGTTACCTCCTTGTCTTTGATTAGGTTCAAATGTTAAACTTAATCTGTAAACCTTTAAATGGGAATCAGACCCAAGAGTTTTGAAGACCTGAGGTTTCAGAAAACAACCATTGAATTTGATCCAAATGTCAGAACAAAATTGCAGAGAAGGACTTCATATTGCTGGACTTGGAAATGAAATTAAAAATCAATGAACACTTTTTAGCCATTCCTTCTCTCCTTGAATATTAATGAGTGGGTAAGAGGAATAGTAGCATCTGGAGAATTTGCTGTATTAAAACTACATGTAGTCAAAATCTTCTTCCATTTCAAGTTTTTTAAAAAATATTTCACATATTATAAATATTTCTGTAAACCTAAAAATAATAAAATTAGAGGGGTCTGTATTTTCTACATATGGTCTTTTGCTTTCTGAAATAAAAGGCTTTAGGCTGTTGTGTTTCTTTGGGGGGAAAGCATGTTTTCTGAAAAACAAAACATAGAAGTTTCACCCTGTTTCTTTCAGGATCAGCTCATATATTCAGAGTGGTTTCAAGGACAGCCTTGTTTTAATGACAGCCTTCCTAATTCTTAAGTAAATGGAGCTTTCCCTGGTTTCTTGGACCACTTGGGAGGTGGGCACTGACACTCCGGATCAGCTGCTGGCAGAGAGGGCTGCATTGTAATGCAGAACAAATGAGGGTTGGATACATGCCCTCATCGCATTCAGCCGCCACTGCTGCCACTTACAATTACAAAGGACAAGAGCAGGAGACACTTCAGCAGCGGGGAAGCATGACCTGCGAGCCGCAGCTCATTTTGCACTGCACTTATTCAATACAGCACTGCCCTATAATTTCCTATAGCATTGTTATCTGTTAGCCGTTTACACAGTCACACCTTCATTATGTCCCCGGTTGCCAGCCCCGGCTGCTTGTCACATCTATTGATTGCGCTCAAGCTGCAATTTGCATGGATCCCTTGTGACTGCCCTTAGACAGACCCATACCCCTCACAGGGACTGGTACCCCTCACAGGGGCTGATATCCCTCACAGGGACTGGTACCCCTCACAGGGGCTGATATATCTTATAGGCCGATACCCCTTATAGCAGGGGCTGAAACGCCTGTTGGGGTCTGAAACCCCTTATAGGGACTGGTACTCCTGCCAGGGACTAATACCCATTGTAGGTACTGCTACCCCTGCCATGGATTCTGCCGGGACTGGTACTCCTGTCCCTTTCAAGGGGGCAGCAGCCAGCAGGACCTCGCTGAGGGCTCTGGGTGGCTCCCCCCAGCAGCTGCCCCAGGCAAGGATCCCCACACCCCCATGGGAAACCCCATACATGAGGATCTCAGAGGGACTGTCCTTACCCTGCAGCAAGCACGGTATCTGGTAAATTCAAGTCACTGGGATTGCTTTGTAGATAGCCATAAGGACCTCAATACCCAAATCCCTCTGTCGACTATTTGGCATTAACCTCTACAATTACTAGGTAGGTGTTTTAGTGCAGAGGCTTGAGGAAAGACTGAGATACAGGGAATAAGAAGGGGAAATTGTATTAAATGAATGTCAGTGTAGTCTGTATTGCACTTAGGTTTTCTATTTCCCTGCTGTAATGAAAGAGACTATCAAGGGGTGCAAGTATGTCTGTGAATCTGAGGGTGTCTCCCACAAATGTAAGTTGGTATGTCAGCAGCCACTGCTGGCACATGCAAGGAAGATAACATCCCACAGCTGAAGGGTAATATGTCCTGAACTTGGGATGCTGTGCTCTGAACCTGGTTGTGTATACACGTGAACCTGACTGAGATGAGGGTATTTTGCTGGAACCAAAGAGATGTAATACTTAATTCCATTATGATTAAGTCAGTAGTACAGGTCTGTTGTCTTTGACTGGAAGCAGGACTGGATCAGGTATCAGAAGTAGTGTGATTACCTGAATTACCGTCTAAAAACTGTTTAAGTGGGTGCACAAGCAGAAGACAAGGTGATCAGACGGGGCTGAGAGAAGTGCTAATTGCCGTGTTCTAGGAGGAATATAAATAGCCTCTTGAAAGGTTTGGTGATTCATTTGCCCTTTCTGTCCTGTACCTTTGTGTTTCAGGGAGCAATTTTATGAGATTTTGGCTGCAGAAGGAAGGAATCCATGCTATCTGAACCAACGATGGTAGCTCAGCTGGATAACAAAATCCTCACATTACTGCAGAGCAGGCAACTACGCAAACCTTTTCAAATCCTCTCCACAAGTAGAGTGCAGATAAAAGCAGGCAGCAAAATGTTTCTGAAATTATCTGTGATGGAGTAAAATCATGCATCATTTCACGAGGGATGCTGAATCAATGCTTATTACTAACAAGTAAGGTGTTTAAATCTTTCAATGCATATGGGAAGAAAAGAAAGAGAAGGAAGTGTCTGAGATGAGCACAGTAAATTGTAACATAAATTTAAAAGAAATCCATCCAAATTATTATTATTTTAAAGTGTAACGCATGTATTCCTGATCACTCTCTATCCCTTCCTTTCAGTTTATGACATTGGTTAACATACTGATCTATACACTTCATTTGTGTTTTGTCTTCTCCTTTTCTCTTGCTGTCACATACAGCATTTTAAAGAAATGACACCAGTGCACATGAAAGCCATAGCCTGTAGAAAAACCATCTAATCCCATTAAAATGTTGGTAATTGAGAACTTTGTGTTCAGGGGGAGGAAAGTCAGGTAGCCAAGCTGAAAAACAAGAATGAGCATAGCTACTTTTGAGAATTAATTCTGAAAAAAGCCAAGCATACTTCAGTTTGGTGTGAATTATTTCACAGTTTCAACATTAACTAATACATATCAATTCTCATTTCAAAAATTTTCAATATCTACGGTAATGTAAAGTATTATTATTTTATTATTGCATCAATGTAGATTATATTAAACTATCAGCATCCTACATACAGCTGAGTCTGGAGCTGTTGTTTTGATTATTTTTGGTAAACTATTACACTTCCAGTCAGAAGGTCATGAAAGTCATAATACAACCCAGACACTTACCTTTCACTGTTCCTGCAATACAGAACAACACAGTGTCACTTTAAAAATTTACAGCTAAGGTCAAGGCCAAAGGAATCAAATAAGCCCATGCAAGCAGTGGAGCACGGGGGGTCGGTGAGGACGGGTCGTCCATATGTCAATGGTACTGCAAAGTATGGGCAATGGAGGCAGTGAGAGCTGCTCACCCCTGTTTTGAGACCCCACACAGATAATGCACGATTACCTGAATTTCAATAGCCTCTAATATTTATGTTTTTTAAAAGAGTCTGAAAATAGCTAACTCAAAAGTAAGACACAACTGAAAAATGTGCTGTACTGTGTGGGGGTTTCTCAGACAACAACAGAGCTCATCCTGATACAAATCAGGCCACAATTTCAATCTCTCTGCAAGAGCAGAGTCACTCAAGCAGATGAAGAAAGAGAGAGAAAGGTCCCTGCTAAAACTTCCTACAGTCCTGACGGGCTCTGGGTCAGGCTATCAGCATGAAACCTGTTTTCTATCCAAATTGTCCTCTGAGCTCAAGGAAACAATACTCCCAGCCTTCTATCTCAGTATGATTAAGGAGGCATCCTGTACAATAAACATCACTCTAAATTATGATTTTTCAATATTTGTAGTTTTACCCAAAAGTTTTTATGTGAGTTGTTTACATCCAAGAACAATGGTGAGGATAAAAGAGCAAGAAAGCTTTCTTGTGCTATTTTAGTATTTGCTGAAACTAATAATTCAGTGTCATATGTGATGATGTAGTGAGTCAGCAAACATGAAATATCTCTAGGGAGCTCTTTGTTCTGCTATTTTTTTCCACCCAGTGCTTCTAGTTGTCAACAGAAAAACATAAAATAAATTTTCACATTCTAAATAAAGCATCTTACACATGATCCTAATACTTCTTGCTGGGAAAAAAAAAAAAAAAAAAAAAAAAAAAAGAAAAAGGAAAGAAAGTGAATAAAATTAAGTCAGGCACTGATGTATCATTTTCTTTAACTGTTTTCTCCATTGATAAAGATGTAATAGTAATCTTGAACATTTGAAGAGGGTATTTATTAAACTGATTCTATAAATGGAAATGTATATTTTATAACCCAGAATTCAAGAGAATATTTTATATTTTTCAACCTTACTCTCCTTTGTCTCTCTTTCATTTTTATACTCGATCTGGTTTTGAATAAAATATAGGGAGAAACAAGCCACAGTCATCAAATTTTACCTATTTTTTAGGTCTACTTCTACCAATTTTGGCTAAGTTTAGGATTCAAAGAAATGCTGAGAAATCCCATGCTGCCCAAGATTCACTCAATATTCAATTCACCTGTGGAAAAAGGGAAAGGTTGTTCCAAAATAAACTTGGTGCTACCATCTGGAGGCCTGTTTTTCTCCAGTTGTGTGACAAGGGGCATAGGGTGACAAGACTCTTCACTTAGGTCTTCACCTGAGTTTATTGTCAAAATTAAATGGGACGAATCCAGACTTAGGTCTCTAACCTTGTGATTAAACAACAGATTTAAAACTGTATTTTCACTGAATCTTTCCCTACCACTAAGCTTGTCAGAGTTCACATCTTTCAATTTTATTCAGAAACTGTCCAGCAGTAAAGGGAAGTTCATTATTTTAAAATAACTCATGTCAGTTTGGCTAAGGTTTTATTTGATACAGCACTTGTGTTTTAAAGCTTCAGTGGCTGTCTGTCATTGTCATCTTGATGTAAAACTGATCTTTACCAGTATGACACATAGAAATTAATGCCTGAATGTAGATTCAGTGAGAAGAACTAAGGGAATAAGGTTTCAGACAAAGGGCAGAGGCAAAAACCTTAAACTGAGGGGCTCCTAATTAACACAGTAACTGCCAGAGCCACCGTGTCCCTAGGGAATCGTTACGAAGTACAATGAGTTTAGCTATTTCTTATATGAAGGGAGAGTTTGGGATTCACCACTGAGACGGACATGCTGGGCTTCAAGAGGTTTACCTGGGGTCCTACCATGTTTCTTGAGTGTGGACTGTGATTTTGGTCTGCTGAACCATCCAGAAATATCAGGTCATTCTTTGGGACTTCTAGAGCAAGGGAGACACACAGACTAATTACTGTTCTCTCTGTATCTCTTTATGACTCTGCTTCTCTTGCTCCATGTTTTGGATCTCTCATCTGTCTTTGCTGCTGCTTCAGTTTCCCTGACTTGGCTGTGGACCCTGAGTAGGGTAAACATCATTCTCCTTCAGCGGCTCAGTTGTTGTAAAAGACCTACATGCAAGCACCTCTAGGGATCTCTCTTTTCTGCAGACAGATGCTTCAGCACCTCTACTTTTCTGATGCCTATCTGAGATCAGAATTTGGATGAGGGAAAATCAGTTGCAATGCAGGAGAAATAAAATTAAGGGGAAATTGATGTGAAAGGTAGTGGATAAACCTGTAATAGTATTGACTGCATGGGATTATACCCATTATGCCACTTATTCAAGATAACTCAGTTTATTTTTTTGATTCGGGAACTGCTACTGTTTTCTCAGTGGTCCTGATGGACCTAAAGTCTGTGATTGCAGTCATAGCTCCCTAACATTTCCTTATTCACATTATAATGTCATCTAGCCATGTCAAGCAAGAATTGGGGGTCCATATTTGTAGGAGCTGCATCTAGACACAAGAAAAAGACAGCATTTATCTCAATAGTTTACCAACAAATCAATGAAACAAAAATTACTGGGAGCAATATGGCTTGCTGTCATTTTGTAGAACACAGATATTTAGGTGACTTACCTAAGGTCATTCCCTTCAATGTCAGTTAAGGCCTGACTTCAGACCGAGGGTGTTCAAACACTGCACTAATTCCATGATGATATTCTAGTACAGTAGAGATGTCCACAAGAGGAGTCTTCAGCAAGTGATGCCCATCTGCATTTAGCAACATGTCATAATTTAGAACCATCCTAGTGTAAAATGGAAAGGGGCCCACCAGCTGCTGAGTGTGGCTATCAAGAGGAACACTAGCCAGAAATTCAAGCTAGATTTAAACTGTTCTACATCAATATCATATAGGAAATAAAAAGCACAAAATTTAATAGTACTAGGTAGCCTTGATGTTGTTTTCCTCTACAGGCAGTATGTATCCTTTCTGTTTCTGACTTCTGAATGGCCATGCTGTGCAATACAGACAACCTTTCCCAGGCAAATCGTGGTATCAGATGGTTTATTAGAAAGATGTACAGGGACAAATAAATTTTTTATGATGTCCATTATAGAGATTATAGGTTAGTTCATTGAAAAAATATATATTAATTTATTTATTTTCTCAATGGCTTCATTCTGAATGTTATAGGGTACTCGGTAGAGACTGTAGGGCCTTACATATCTTAGAAAGTTTTAGCTGACTGTTACAGCTAGCCAGTTGGTGAAAAGCATATGTAAATACAGAGGTCCTCCTTTATTTTCATGTACTTTTCTGCATTTATGTCCTGAACTGTTGCTTTTGGCTTTGCAGTGATTATATATCATATAAATCAGAACGCCTTTTAAAAAATATGTTTAAAAGTAAGGTGACAGAAAATTGCAGTGAAACGCCTTTTGTAAAGTAATAGGGTATCACTGAAACCTGATGAATCTGCTAGGGAATCCCACCAGAGGTTAATGTAATTTAATACACTTTTCTTATACTGACTATTATTATACCTTAGCATCAGCCACTGCCACTAACAAGGTCAATGACTGGTGCTGGAGGTCTGAAGGAAAAGGCTGTAATACTAACCATATGTATGCCTGCAAACGTAAACTTTAGTCAAATTATACTTCTGTAATAACTTCTTTAAATTCTAACACATTGCATTACTGAAATAATGCTGTGCAATAACTATGCTGTAGTATTTTTCAGTACTGCCTCATTTCTCTACAATGCAGTTACTGCATGATTACTCTATAAAACATTTTTAGAGTCCCGGAGAAGTTGGTTAAGGTTTCTCATGACATAGGCTAGAAATAGTCATTTTAGAAGACAGTAGAGTCTTTCATCAAAAACTTTGCAAATCTTTGTAAACCTCATGGCTACTAGGGGGAGAATTTATTCATCAGTTAATTTTTGGAAGAGGTCCAAACTAAAGAGATGAGGGTGAAAAGCATATTGTATGCAAGCAGCCACTGGTCATTTTAACTCTCCTTAATTCCCTGCGGTAAGTATTTGCATCTGTACTTTACGGATGAAAAAGCTGTTAGCACAGGGAAATGAAGGTCTTCAGTTTTAAGTCCGGTCGCTCTTTTGGACAATTCTCTTCTCAGGCTCCAGATTACCCAGCCTGAGGCACTGCGTGATGAGGGTGATGCTGCAGTTCGACCCCTTGGGAATTTCTTGCAGTCACCTCCCCAAAGAGGTGGGCTGGGGACCCACCGGTGACAGTCACCCCCGCCCCACAGAGGTCTGATCAGGTGGCCCTCTCCTCTGCTCGTGGGTGCTGCCTGAGCCAGGCAGCACTGGTCTGTGTCACTGGCCTTGGTTGGTGCTGGGATGTGACATGGGCAAACAGGGTTGCATCTCCTTGCTCTGCACAGCCACACTGCAGCACAGGGAACTTTTCCCCAGCAGATTAATTGTTTTAAATAGTTTATCCAAATAATGTAGAGGGACAAAAATGACTTTTCAGTATTTCAGTATCAGAGAATGAATATTTAATAATAATAAAAAATAAAAAAAATTAGCTGTTTTACATTGATGCATTTTCAAGTGCTTAAAGAGTGTACTTGATTACCTTTCTGCATATTGGGACACTGGGGCACAGAAAGAAATACGGTCAATGGAGGCTGATGAGTTATGTTTTAATATGAAAGTTTTCGGAAAGTTTTGTTTCATCAAATTTCACCAGTGACTGCTGCTGGTTTGTGTGGCATATACAGACTTACTAATTACAATGATTTGTAGTCTTTGGCATCTAGGTATTTTCCCCATTAAAGAGAGTATTGTCTGAACAGCTTTGAAATGTTTACCTCATGCCTATCAGGGAATTGTATGTCACTTATTGTTGGCATGCTGCACAGTGAACCCCCATCAGAGCAGATGTGGGGACTGGAAGAAATGAGGGGAAGAAGGGGAGCTTCTCCTGTGGAAGGTGAAACTTGGCTGCTGTGGCTTTCCGGTAGCAGAGAGAGCTTTGTGTCCCAAATTCCTTTGGTTCTGTTGCAGTTTGATGAAGAGGCGAAATCTTTTTAGCACTGCCTTAACCTCCTGCTGCCCAATACCAGAGTGTTACCCAGACTGGGCTATTTTATGTGCAAGAATATGCAAAGCAGATGGGACGACCTACCGGCAGTAAGGCATTTTTCTGGCAACTTCGATACACTGAGTATGGATCCGTACCCTCATTGCTTCATCACCACTCTGTGATGTTTGGCCCCAAAGCTAAAGTGGCTTTTGCTGCAAATAGCCACACTGACAGCTCCTTGTAAGTAGGGCAAGAGTGGATTAGTGCAGGCATTTTGCAGCAGAAGGCTCTGGAGTCTTACCTGCGCAGCCACACGACTGCTTGCATTCATGGCCTGCTTTAACACCCTTGAGCATCATTTATCTTCCAAATTCTAAGGGCCTTATTTTTTTCTCTACCTACGCAGTCAGGAGACAGCAAAAGCAAGCAGAAATGGAGTGGGAAGGATGGGAGACAAATAGAGGGTTGCTACTACATCCCTTTCCCCTCTCAGGAGCCTATAGGACATGTCTGCTCCCAAGCAGCAAATTAAAAAGGTTTCTATCATGGCCTGCTGCTCTAAGTACCACAGCTCCTTAGGGAAGGAACAGCACAGCTGGAAACTGGGGAATATGGCAGCCGGATGGCCTCTTCTTCAAGGGTTTGTGCATATTCTGGGAAGTGCAGAGTCTGGAGCTTGTTTCTCCTGCTTGCTGTGCTGCTCAGCAAGACCCTTTTGCTCCGGGAGGAGCACCCCCTGCAAATGCTGCAACACCCTCGTGAAGCATCCCTGGTATATGCTCAACCTCATTTTATATATTTATATTTCTGAAAGTATACAATCTAGCTTTTTTTTAAAAAAAAAAAGTTTCACCTGCAATTTTTGTAATATGATGTCATTGAAAATCGAGTTACTCCAAATTTTTTAAAAAAGAGGGATAAAACCCCATGGATTTCATATTTATTCCACTTCATCTAAATATGTTTGTACAGGAGAAGTATTGGCCACCCATAATACTCATGAGCTTAATATTCAGATTTGGGTAACTCTTCCAAAGATTTGTTCCCAAAGTTGCTTATCTGAAGTCCTTAGCTGAAATAAGGGTGGGCTGAATTTTGTCTTCAGCCATTTTCATTTTTCTCCATTTCTGTTGATTACTAACTCTACACTATTTCCATTGCTTAGGCATGGAAATTTAAATGGTAATAAATAATTAAGGTGTGCATCCTGGCATACAGTTTCATACTTTCTTTCCCCATCATACTTTCATAGTCACCACCAGTCTTCCAGTTAAACTATTTTAACTGCCCGTCAGCTCTCCTCTTTTGAGACAACCTGAGGGAAGTGAGTTATCACAATCCTGCGAATCTTGGACTCGTTGCTTGGGTGCTTCTGGTGCTGGGAAAGAACAAGATCTCACAAGAACAGGAATACAGGTTTTGATGTACTGGCTGCAATCAGTAGTTGCGATGGGTCACGAGAGGAGTCACAACTCCCCCGGACAGCATAGGGAAGAGTCTCTCACATCAGGACTCACTCCTTAAACCCTCCTACATGTCTGATTCACCTAGGCCTGAGTAGGTGGCTGTGCATTGGTGTGAAGTGCATTTCTTTGCAGGCTGTAGGTCAAGGTGTGTGAAATTATTTTCTTTAGAACAGCCGGAAATACTTCAGCTTGATGGTAATAGACATAGCAACCTCCGCAGTCAGGCCCATGGAAATGAGAAAAGTCCTAAGATGCTTTACTCAACAAAAAGGAGCATGAAATGCCACTAATGACCATTACTGGGCCATTCAGGAACACCCATAATTTCAGTGGGCTGGTAAGACTATCAAGTACATTGGCCATTAGGAGATATAACCACAAAACTGAAAGAGAGCTGGTGTTATTTTATAGTTTAGCTTTTTCCCCACCTCATTGATACTGATTATGTATTTCCTAGATTGCTGTCCCTTTACCATAGTGCTTGAAATCATGTACATGTTTGCCTGGGAGGAAAGACAGACTTGGTTGTATGGGACTGATAGCCTTGCATTTAAGATGAAAAGGGGTGTTGAAACGGGGAACTGACTCCTCCCATTGTGGAGAACAAGAATAAGCACAGCACATTTATGGTATCCTATTGACTTTGTAGCTGGATAGTATAAAAAAAGACTCCCCTTCACCATTTCTTATGGCCCAGGGGAGACCTTCCACCAGCATGGCTTGAGCTGTCTTCATGCCTTCACCAATACTGAAACCAGCCTAGGAGGGAGCTATGCTACCAGTATAGCTCAGCTGTTGCTAATGTTGGCTTGCTTGTACTTTGTCATAACTGTGTCTAAAAGTGAAAAGCAGTTCATAAAATTGTTAGCACCAAATCATAGCTTCTGGGAATTGGTAGCTTTTCAGGTTGGCTTGGTAGCATGACTTCTCTAGGGATTGGCAATGACAGTCGATCTTCTTAACACCTCAGATTCCAGTCATTTTGAAAGCATAACAAAATGGTATCAGAAAGAAAAGCTTCAGAAACTTCAAAGAATGTTTTGAGCTTGAAGCCACTCCTAAAAATGAATTAATGTCCTGGGATGCTCATTTTCTTTCTATTTGAATCTTGCTTCTCTTTTAGATCCCTAACAGATAGAGCAGGGATTGGTGCTGAAGCACAGAAGACACTTCTCTAAATCTGGCTTCTAAATTGAGTGACTTAAATTCCAGACTGGTCAGAAGTTTGGCGTGTGGTTGAATGTGCAGTTGTGTTTCGCAGCAGTATTACTATTTCATATGCAACTACAAGTTTTCACCACATTAACAGATGAGAGTCAGCTATGCTCAGGACAGAAGGAAAAGGGGAGGAAGGTTTAAAGGCTGAAGGCTCGGACTAAAAACAAAAAGTAGTGATTGCCTCTTTGGTTTCCCGCAGACATGTTTTTCTCCCTGAAATAGAAGCTTTTTAAAGAGGAGTTTACTTAAGCTGTGTAGCAGCACAAAGGTTTGGTTCTTGAGGGTGGTGTGTATGTCACAAAAAAACCCCTGCCAGTAACCGGTAAAAACTCCGCATGTAAAAACCTGTTTCCATGCATGGCTTTCTGAATTATATCTGGCATCCAAGCCATGAGGGTCTAAATTCACAGGGCCTCTTACCTTAGCTGGTAAGGAGGGGGGGAAGGGGGGGGCAGGCAGTTTCCCCCTGTGCTTTGTGCCGTGCCACATAGCTAAAATGGAGGGTGCACGGGGTCTTCTTAGTGTATGTGGCCTGCTTCTTGGAGGATGGGGTCCAAGAGGTGACATCATCTTGGCACACCTGTGTCATCTGAAGCCTGGTTTAATGAATACTTTTAGAGACTTTGATGGAAATATGTTTATTTAATTTAAAAAATCTGTGTGATGTGTAGCTCTTCCTCATCCAAAAATGACAGAGGCTGAAAACGGCCAAACACAGAGGGTTTCTAACAGCTGGGAGAGTTGCAGTGGAAGTCCTTAGCAGCAGGAGCTGGGTAACCTACATTCCAACAAGAGGAAGTTTTAGATTAAAGAAGTTCTGATAAACAGGGTTTTACTGTGTCTCCTCCAGCCGACTACAAATGCAATAGGCACTAATGATGATATTAATTATTTAGCATAATTTTTTCTTTATATTCTTCCATTTTCCATTCACTGCCTAGGTTTCCAGATACATATTTTAAAGTTAGATAATAACTAAGGAGGATAGAGCACAGAAGCAGTAGGTCCCTTGTAACTTAAAGCAGTCTCTTTATCTGTTGCATACCTTGGCTTTTTGTAATGAACGTGCAATGCTTTGTAGTCAGGCTTTTCAGAGGAATGCTGTTGTCATCTTTCCTCTCTGTAAAAGCCCCTCTGCTCCCGACACTTTAATTGCACAGTTGCCTAAATGAGGCACTGCAGAGTGTTAATGTACGAGTCTGAGCGACAACACACTCCTCTCTCCACAGAGCTTTTGCCCTTGATCGTGAATTTAGCAGAGCACGTACCTTAAAAATAACTGGAGATTCAAGGGGAATCGCTACACTTAGCCTCTTGCATAAGATTTGTGGATACAGGGATCCTTCAACAGTAACTCATATTCTTTCCCCCAGAATAATATTAATAAGCATTACAATTAGTGAACTAGTTAATAAGTGTTTGGTTAGGGAGGACAACAGCAGCATTTCTCTGTTTCTGGAAGCAGAATGTTCAGTGTCCACATGGTCTAAAGAGGTAA
This sequence comes from Athene noctua, assembly GCF_965140245.1. Taxonomy (NCBI): domain Eukaryota; kingdom Metazoa; phylum Chordata; class Aves; order Strigiformes; family Strigidae; genus Athene; species Athene noctua. Next base: position 115,229,359 of record NC_134038.1, on the reverse strand, counting down.
AAAAAAAAAAAAAGGAAAAAAAAGAAAAGGCTTCAAATCCTGCCTGCAGCCTCCCTTCTCGCAAGCTGCCCCTCCGGCTTCTCCCAGACGAGGCGGCAGGATGCTTTTATCCCCTTCGGGGCCATTCTCCCTCGCTCTCTCCCGGGAGCTGGGCACAGCCGGCAGCCCAGGGGGAGCGGAGTTTGGGGGCGAGGGCTGGCGGAGCTGATGTCAGAGCAGGGCGGCGGGAGCCATTGGGCTGCGGGAGACTTTGCAGCAGCAAATCCGCCCCCCTCGCCGCCCCCCCCCCCCCGCCCCCCCCCGCACCGTTGGCTTCAAAGCGGCCGGCGCCCAGCAACTCGCAGAGGTGCAAAAAGTGGGCGCGGGGCCGGCGGAGCCGTCGCGGTCGCCCCCGGGCATCGCCCCGGCCGGGCCCGGCACGTCGGGGCGGAGGCGCGACCGACCCCTGGCCGCGCCGCTGGGCAGCGCCGAGCAGCCGGCGCCGAGCGGCCAGCCCCGAGCGGCCAGCCCTGCCCGCCGCGCTATAAAAGCCGCCTCCAGAAAGAGGAGAAACTCCGCGGGAGGAAAACATCTCGGCGCGGTGCTGTTGCGCCGAAGTACAGGCATGACATCCGTCCTGGGCAGCAGCAGGGCGTCGGGAGGGCCGAGCGGGCAGCTGAAATGCAAGTCCAAGAGAAGGAGGAGGAGGAGGTCAAAGAGGAAAGGTAAGAGAAATTTAATTTTTTTCTCTCTTTTTAAAACATTTTCCCCCTCCCTCTCTCTCTGCCCGTCTCCCGCACACACGCCCCGGCAGACACTGTTTTTATTGTTTGGGCATGGGCACGCCGGCCCCGCCGCTGCCCCGACGGTCCGTGCGGGGTGAGCGGCGCCTTCCCCGCCAGCGGCGAGGTCCGGCCGGGGACCGGAGGGGCCGCCGCTCGCCCCCCCGGGCGGGTGGCGTTTGCTCTGCTCTGCTCCTCTCTTTGTTTCGGGCCGAGGCTGACCCCCGCGGGGGTGCCGGCGGGCGGGGGCTCGGCGGGCCCCGTCCGAGGTGGCGCGGTGCGGCGGAGCTGCCCCGGGGGCTCCGCCGGCCCCGGCACTGCCCCCGCCCGGCTCCAGCGCCGCCAGCCTGACCCCGACCTGCCGCCCGCCCCGCCGCGCCCCGCCGCGCCCCGGGGTCCGCCGGTGCCAGCGGGCGGGACGCGGCCCCGGCGGGGCGGAGCGCGGCGCCGAGCCTCCCGGGGCAGCGCGCAGCTCCCGGCCGGCGCCCTGCGCCCCCCAAACTGCCTCTTTTTTCTTCTTTTAGACGATGTCCACTGAGTCTTGCTATTCTGGTGCTGTTCCCCTTCCCTGAGCAAACCTCTGTTAGGAAGGCGCTAATTGCCTTCAGCATGAGAAGTGAAGCTACAGGATGTCCTTGCGAGCAGGGAATATGCCCTAGATAAAAGCTCTTCGCGAGGCGGTCCTGTTTTCTCCTGTAGAGGGGATGACACACTACTGCCTGGCTTTTGAGGTTTTGCCTGAAAAAGCCGAAGTTAACAGACTGTGAACACTTTAAAGTAAAATGAACTGATACGAGAAGCAGAGTGCCAGAGATGCCCAGCTGCAACGCATTTGCCTGCGGAGATGCTAACTCCAAGTGCTTATCTAAACCGTAGATATCATCTAAACCGGTTAATTGTCATCGTTGTGTGGGACTAACGCAAGTTTTAGTCAGCTAGCTCGTCAACTCAAGCTGATGCTCTGGATGAGCTATTTCTTTTTCTGATTGTAGAAAACCTAATTTGTAGGCGCCATTAGCTAAGTGTCTTTTAATTATTGATTATGTAAAAGCCAGTAAGCGTCGTAGTTGATAACTTTTTCGAAAGGTGTCAAAGCAGGTTTTGTATAGTAACGAGTAAAAATCGGTCCAAATGCTCAATGCTAGACTGTATCAGTTGATTGTCACTGTTTTAACTTTCATGTCTGTACTCTCTGTATTCAGAATCATAGTAACAAATAGTGAGTGACCTGCGCACAAGTAAAACCAACAAGACACGCGAATATTTCAGGACTTCCAGTAGGTGTGTAGCCTTGATTTGTTACTCCGGATCTGTAGCATGGTCTAACACCTGGTGACAAAAGCTGTGTTTTACGCTTATTACGGAAAAAAATTTAAAATACTAAGCAAAGGGAAAGCTCCCATACTCAGTCTCTTTAAATCTGCTTGTACGTAAGTTGTACTCTGCAGACTTCTTTATGCTGTATTTGTTTTAGCAAAACTACTTTTCTAGGGAATTACAAACTTAGCCGAGCCTTAGCTACCCTGTGCTTGGCCAAGAGAAAAGAGCAATCCGTTAATCTATGCAATGGCGAAAAGCTGCATTGTTATAAAGGTAAATTGCAAGTGTTGATTTTCTTTCTAAGAAGCAGGCAAAAGTGAAGTTATTTCAGTAAGACTTTTTTTAATGCATCCTTTGTTGCTCTATGTCTTGCCAAAATAAGGTGGAAGTTGAATGTCTAAAAAAACTGCAAAAACTTGCTAAACAGCAACTTGGTAGATGACAGCTATTTGCAGAATACACAGCTGGAGGTTGATGGCATTCTGGAAAGTGCTTGACTGACCAATATCAATAAGAAACTGCACTTGAAGGGTTCTTTATTTTTATTTTTTTTATTCCTCCAAACATGCTATTGTAACCACTTTCCAAATAATGTAGTTGGTTAGTATACTACTTATAGGGAGCAATGATTGTGTACATATGATTTTGATTTTTTTTTAATATATAATCACAGTATGTATTCTTAAAAATACACATTCCTGTAAACTTGTGCTGGCAAAAAAATGCCTGTAACTTAAGGCACACCCAGTATAAAACCTGTTGAATTTTACTGTTACACTGGTTTATTTACTTATCGTATATTTATGCAATGGTTTTGATGGTATCTAATGCAAAGGCATTTAATAAACTGGCTGTCCTGGAGACTAGTCAAGAAAATGTCTATTAGGCTCATAAATTACTACATCTTTATGAGAATTAATGTGAGCTCCACTGTTCTGCAGGTTTGATCTATTTAATAGATTGTGGAAAATGTTTGTAGAGAGTTAAAACAAAGACACTTGCCTTTAAGTATTCTCCAGCACATTTTCTGTTCTTTATAGTAAGAATACTTCTAGTAGGTGCTTTAAAGTGCGTAACTACACACATATGTTTACACAATACATACAGAGATACCTATGGACACGTGTAGACAAAGAAATTCACTCTAGTCTTAAATTTAAATTGAGTATTAATCAGAATAAGGAAATGAAATTATCTGTCACATCCCCATTCCTTAAGGAGATGGACTCAACAAATTATTTATACAACTTAATATATTTTATTACACGTTACATATAAACTGTGCTTAAAACCAGGCTGAGACATCACCCGATAAAGTATCTAGAAATGTGTAGCAGTAGAAGTAAATTTTATTCTCTATTTAATAATATTGTTTTTCCTCTTCTGATTTACTGTCCATGTTTTCAGTCATATTTTTGTCCTGATTAGTGTGAATTATAAATTAGTGCGTCTGGGTATAGCACTTTGCTCCATTTTTTTTATACCTAGATGCTCTGTTTTAGGAGTTTCCTGGGGGCAGAAAGCAAGTTCAAGCAAGGAAAGCAAACAACAGTCTCTGAATAGCTTAATTTCCCTGTGTATTTAGGCTAAAAAACAATAAAAAATGTGCTGCAAAAGACAGACTTTCCATATATGCAAATCAAGCACTGAAAAGTGTAGGACACTGAGTGCCATTCCAGTGTACAATGACATTGTCCAGCAATTAATTTGCATGCATCCTATTTTTATGCTTATGAAATCCAGCAACTCTTCTACTGTAAAGATCCTACCTTGAAGACTTAACATGCACCGATGCAATGAATATCACATTGCAAGCATGTATTTGCACAGTGATTTCATTCAGTATTACATTACATACAAAAAGTGTGTTAAAAAGCTAAAATGTGGCATTGCATAGCCGTTTGTTAAATTAGTATAGGTAGGAATATTTTCATTGTCATTTAGAAAATAAGTATGTTAACACCAAGGGGGAAGTAAATACCTTAATTTCTCAAAGACCTAAGGAGAAATAAATACAGATGCTTGCCAGATTATCTGCATACTATTTTTGTGTAAAAGCACTAATAGGTATTTTAGATTTATCTCTCTCTGTTTTTTGTTGTTTTTTAATCTGTGTGTATAAAGGGACCAGAGATTAGAAAACTATGCCTAATGATTTAGAGAAATACAGTTTAAATTTTTAGGTCTTTATAGGAAGTTGCTGGTTTTGTGGGCTCTTGTGTTTTCGCTCGGGCTCTGGAATATGACAGAGTACTGACAGAGTTCAGCACAGCGACTTCATCACGGTTTGTGCAGATTTCATAGCCTGTGGTATAGATTTTGAAAAGAAGGCTTGTTTTCTGAGATAAATGATTACAAGTAGACCAAACAAAAGAGAATTGCCATTTACTGATAATACTAAAAAGGCCACGCTTCAGTAGCCTCCAGCAACTTCTTAGAAATCAACATATAGAAAGCAAGTATGGAATAGGTGTGATTAGAGATTTGCCCCTTTTGAGTTATCTTCCAGTACAGGACAACGAATAGGCCACCTTATTTGTAATTCTGTTTTATAGAGCTAGTGACTAAAGTTAATTACTGGTAACAGGAGGGAATCAGGTACCCCTGATGTGGTGGAAAGCCATGGCCGAGGCCACTGCTGATACAATGGGACACAAAATAAAAGTTGACAGAATAAACTAAATAAGGGCAGCAAGTGGGTGAGAGAGGCAAAATGATTGTGAAATGAAATTCCATGAAAAATTAATGCAATAGAAAGATTGTGCTGAGGACGGAGGGAGGAAACCAGCTTGGTTCTTCATCATCCTGCAATGCCAAAGTAATAAATGAGCGTGTTTCATCTTGGCGAGGTTCAGGGACACAACTCCTTCCCCACAACAGGATTGTGTCGTGCTTCAAGATGTGTTCCGCTTATCTCATCCCCTGACAGCTCAAGAGGAAGGGACTGGATTTGGTGATAAAATTAAATTGATTAAACCTTTATCCATCATCTAATTTGGTACCTTTCTTTTTTCTTTTCTTTTTTACTATTACCTCCAATTTCTAGTGATCCGTGTAATGACAGCAATTTGAGATAGCATCAAGGACATTAGCTACAATGGCTGAACTTAAATTTAGAATAAAAATATGGGATTCATGAGTCCATATCTAAATAGCAGACGATTAGGTTATAGCAGAGTTGTATCTTCCTAGCAAAACCACATAAGTGTGAGGACAATAAAATGGCACATTTTACTTTGGGAGAGAACAAAATAATTCAACTTTACTTCAAAGTATTAATTATGTAAGCAGAAAAAGGACTAATATAAATATTGACCATATCTTGCATGAACAATGACATATGTAGCCATTTTTACCTTTTTGAACATAGAAATTGTCAGATGTGTTGCCTTCTTCAGTGGCAATGCAGAGACATATAAAAGCTAGTGGCAAAGTATCATACTGTTGGAAATTGTTAAAATTTTTTTCACTTCTCCTTGACTTGTGTAGGGAAATTCTCCTGTAAGGTAAGAGCTCTGCTTACAAATTCCTGTTTAAGTGATATTAATGGAGTTTATAAAATACTTAATGGCAGCTCTTTCTGAAGTGATACCCTCAAATGGAAAACACTGCACTAAAAATTAAAGGTCAGATGAAATTGCCTTGTGAAATATCAAAGCTACTAAAGGTCTGTGCAAACTGTTTTCTTGGTTCCTTTAATGTCCTTTAGATTAGCAAGTTGCATTAAAAAAGTGAACATTAGAATATCTGTCTGATCTCTGTTAATTGTGCTACTTTTGAATTACTGCTGTCCAATATTGTATAGGTTTTGCGAGTAGTAATGAACCTGAATTGATCCATTGTGTTCACCGCTAACTATCTCTACAACCTTTCAGGCAGTTTACTGTTTTTTCCATGTAAACTATTAGCTATCCAGACAAAAAAAGCTGATATGCATCAGTAGATAGATCATTCTCAAGGCACCTGTGATGAACTTGATGTTTTCTGAGTAAAACAGTGCGGTAAGTTCCAATAGTAAAATAAAGTGCTTACCTTCCTGCTCTAGCTGACCTTTGTTCCCTGCTGTATGAATCTGAAATGAAGCAGCCAACCCAGAGGAGCTTTAATAGCATATTGTGATATACAATATATTAAAAAGACCTCTTTGTTAACTGGCGGAAGCAGCTTGTCAACCCATACTAATAGGCAACGCTCCCCGAGTCATAAAATAACCAAATTTAATGCTGTAACAGAAAGCATTACATGGATGATGTTATCACTGTTGTTCAGTTAGTCTAGAATTTCTTATTTCTTACGGCGGGTTTGTAATATAAAAATGTATTTTGGGGTCCTGAGTTACGAATACTTGCTCTGGACTAAGGACTGGACATCGCTGTGGATGGTTTAATGAAAATCTCTGCTAAGTAAAGCATGATGACAAGGAAAGCACAGAGCAGGACAGAGTGTGTGAAGAGCAGGATGGCTAATATTGAAGGTATTAACAGTGTCATTAATGAATGAAAGGTGTATTTTCACTGAGTATATTCTATTTCTCTCTGACTGTTCTAGCTCACAAATGTGTGCTAGAAATAGTGAGGATTCAGAGACATATGACAAAAGGAATTAGAGATGTGTAAAATTTCAGCAGAAGAAAAATGGATAAGATTTATATTGTTTACTTTGGAGATAAATTTAAGAAATAATACAGTAAAATTATATTAAAGGAGGAAACATTATAAAGACGGCAGACAGGCTACTCTGATTTATTCCTGTTTTTTTTTTATTTACAAAGACAGAGGCCTTTCTGGAAAAAGAATTTCAGCATGTTTAATAGGAGTGGAAGGACTTTTTCTGTTGAGATAGTACATATCTGGCCTGAGGAATTCATTCATTCAAGCTAAGGAAAAGGAAACTTACATATGTGTAGGGAGTTGAGGTATTTGATTAGCTCAGCAGAGACTAACACTAAAAAGTTTGCTGCTCACTTCAGTGAATGTAGGTTTTGCCTTTAGATAGGATACATTAAGGATTTGGGGGTTTTATATGACATATGTGAATCCTCCAGATAGATAGATAGATATGAATCCTCTTTTTCAGGAAATTATCTGACTCCTGACTTACTTGGATTAGGTGGAAAGGTGATTTGTAGGTGGTTTAATTGCTCCTGTTCACTGTGAGGCTGTTTGCACTCTCCTCTGTTTCCACAGCTGAAGCTGTAGCGCGGCAGTTCAGGAGGTGCCTTTCTGCTCGGCTTCACGGCAGTGGTAATGCGCACATCCCTCCACACATGTGCCTCCCAAACCTGGGAATACAGCTACGAGGAAGCCAGGCGCATTTCCTTGGAATATTCCTGACGGTTTTTTAAGTCGCCTTCCTCTCTGCTCCCACTCAACACCCTGCATGATGGATGTAAAAATAGACTGAAATTGAGAACGATTCCCAGTCTCTTACTTTTATGCCATGGTGAGGTTAGGAGGATAACAATAAAAACTAATACACCCCCCATTTTTTTATTTCCTTGGAAAAAGAAACAAAAAGGTGGGATAACAGGGGTGAAAATGAAGTTTACAAACACGTGATGATTTATTAAGCAGAAAAAAAACAGTTACTGGTGTTGACTACTAGTGTGTCGTCATCACACGAATGTTATGTAGTAGGGCATTACCTCTGCAAACTGTAGTCTGTCTTTGTGAAAGTTTGATGCAGGGTTAGGGTTTAGTTCCAACACTGTATGTACTATTGTAGCTGATTTTGGAGTTGTGCCACTTGCGAGTGCTGTTTCTGAAACCTGCAGTATAGGCTGGTGGCGTTTTATCTGTGGCTCGGGACTGAGGAATGAGCAATAATAGATCTCAGAAAAATACTTCATGCTGAAGTGTGATATTTTTTTCCCCATTTTGGCATCATCTTTGTTCCTTATAAGAGAAATGGTGCTCAAAATTATTAGCAGAGTCACCTTTCTCTAACTGCTAATGAAACATCAGCATGAAGAGTCAAAGCTGCTGGGAAGTGTGGGAAGAAGTAAGTAGAATTTGACAGATATTTTATCTCCATCTCCATAGAAAGAGATTTACACACAACTAATTTTATGCAATTGCCCGCTTCTTACAACTTCTCAGACTGTGAAATGCCTATTTATTCCTTAAATAGTGGGGTTTAACAAATGTAAAATGATGGCTATCAAGGCAACGGTAATAATGTATTACCTTTGTATAAGGCTTGATGCTGCTGCCCCTACTCACGGTAAAACTGAGATCGAAACTTCTCAGCATGAGTCAGGGTGGCAGAACTGTGCTGCTATATACATTTATGTCTGTGCCTTAATATATATGTACATATATGGTTTTTTATAGGAAATAGAAACTTCTGCTTCAGCTGTCTAGCGGCATTAAATGAATGACTATAATAAACTACAAGTTATATTAGACAAAAGGTCTTAAAGCCTGTAGATTCCAAAAAATATTTACATAAGGGATTTTTATATTACATTGAAATATTTTGTTTAGAAATGTAAAAACAAAATATATTTGTATCATTTGCACGTTTACACACATCTATGTACCCATGCTGTGTGAATCTGTAATTTTAAAAATACATATATAAACATTCTTACAGGATTTCTGTATGATCTTCATCTGTGTAATACCGATAGTTTTAGAGACAAACCACAAAGGCACAACTGCACAAGGATTATAAGATTATTTTTTTTTAGAGTGAGAAAAAAATGAAAGAAACTTCTTAGAATTATCCTAAAAAATCTGGTTTATATGTTCTATTTTTGTAGGTATGGTTTTTTTGAGTAGCTAAGTAATTTGGAATGGTAGAGACAGATGCTTATGCGGGAGCCTGTAATACTCATGTCAGGAAACTCCAAACCTTTACCAAAAAGGTGGATTTGGTCTTAAGTTTCTTTGTGTGCTGATCTTTCTCCAGCTGAATCTTACAGGAGAACTGACATAACTGTGAGCAGAAGCCAACCCTGAGCTCATGCTCCATTTTACATCCATGCCAGCAGCCCTGCCACAAACCGCCAGGCAAAATGCCTATGGATTCCTGAACAATATTTAACCGTAATTAACTTTCATTAGTTGATTTCCAGGTTGTAATTTCCCTCCCTCATGCCAATCATGAATTACTATTTATGTGTCCGTATGAATGGTGATTTTGAGAGGCGAGGGGTAGAGCCGCAGTGGTCTGCGTTGCCTCCATTGTTGAGCAGCGCAGACAGTAATTAAATTGGAGCTCAGCTCTTGCTGCTCATGGATTTAGGAGTTTAAAAGGAACAGTACAAAAAGGGAACGTTCTCTAATATCACTGACAGCAGGTCTCCTCCAGCTGCAACTGCTGCAAAGATTATTGATTGATCTGTGCTTATCATTTATTTATGCTAAAGCATCTGATGTGTGTCTGCAAAATCTGTTGTTTCTAAGATCAAGATACTTGACTTGTTTTCAGTTCATGTTTATAATGACCAGTTTTTACAGCTGCATGACAGAGGTTTGCTTTACTTGGTGCTGTGCCCATAAGGAGCACTTTTTGTGCCTTCAGATGAAATCCATGAGCACAAATAATTTGATGATTTTTTTTTTTAAAGAAAAAAGTTTTACTGTGCAAATCCTTTAGATTTCATACAGAGGAAGAAGAGGGAATGTACAGTATTGAAGCATAAATGTAAAGCATTTCAGTTCTGCTTGAAAAAGTCAAAAGCCAGTCTTTCTAAGTTAACTTGTACCCTGCCAATAATACTTTTCAAATGAAACTTTAGCTCTGCATTCATTTCACTAAAAATTTTTTTTGCATGTTACAGCACAAGGTGTAAACTGTAAGGTAAAAATAGGCAGTAAGATACTAACAGCACCAATTACCAGAAGATGGTTATTAGATGTCAAAAAAAAGTGGAGATTTTTAAAAGATTTGATTAGTCCGAAATTAAATAGCCTTTTGCAGTTTAGAAATGTGGTTTGTCGTAGGAATTGTTTTAACAAATACTGCTTTATAGATTGGTTAGCCCAGGCACATTTTTAAGCAGGTGACACATTCTGCTTAAATGGGGTAAGAAACCAGAGACAAAGAAGTTTTGGCAGGTTTTCCTGAAGGCTACCAGTGAATTCCTTATTAAATTTACACTTTTATGATGTAAGGCACATTAGATTATTTTTCCCTGCCAGTGACTAAGATGATCCTTCTCTTCAGATTTCAACTCATCCCAGTCATCAAGGACTCTTATTACTGAGAGTTAATAAAAATGCAGCAGAGTAATCATACCAGGTACAGGCTCAAAGTATTTATGGGAAGTTGTTATTAACTTTCACAAACAGAGAGGCCACATTCCCCTGGTTTACAGAGAGGGAAACTCAGAGCAGTTAATAAATCTGTTGCAGATATAATTAGCACTGAGTAGCAATTCAGGAGTCTGTCACTCTGGTTTCAAATGTCAGATGAACCTGTTTCTGGTTCATATGCATCTTCTCTGTAGCTGCATCATGTCTGTAGTTGCATCGCATCGCTTGGGCTTATCATTGTGAAATACCGGTGTGACATGGCAAGTCCCTGGGAGTGTGCTCATTCCAAGGCGGACCCTGTGCCACGCTGCATGCCGGCAGTCAGTGCTCACAGGCAAGAGCAGGTACAATCCCTGTCTGCAAGGGAGCCTGCTACATTTGTTTGCAAAGCAGTCCTGCCTGGTGGTGTTGGAAAGAGGGGGTTTTATTTATTTATCTATTTTGTATGTAAACAAATGCATGGGATCAGATTCTTCCTTGGTGTTAAATCACATTTGCTCTTCAGCTCCTTGAGGGCTTTTTGATTTCTTCCAGAATGGCTTGTTGTACGTGCTGAGAGTGAGGTTTCTACGTATGCAAGTTTACATTTAAAAGACAACTCTTACTTCAATATTAGCAGCACATTGCTGACAAGTATGTAGAATAACTATGTTTATAACAGACGTTATTTCCTTCAGATGCTATGAGAATTTGCTTATGGAATTGACTGACACTGTTACAGGGGTTTTTTTGTTTGTTTTAAATAAGATGTATCCTTTTAGATTAATCCGTTTCAGTAGGATTAAATATTATCTGAATTTCATAACTTATTTCCATTAAAAATCTTAGTAACAGTACCTACATTTGTGTCTTGCTTGTAGTTCATCAATTTAGTATATGCACGTGCTTCTTGGAAGACCAAGAGTATTACACTTCATCTAAAACCACTGTGAATTGGCTGTACACTTTTAACCATAAGATAATTATTTGACTAAATTGTGGCAGACAATTCTAAATGAAAAAAAGAACCAAGCCCTGGTTTCTGAGTCTAGGAATGTAATTCTAAAAGTTAAAAACAATTAAAAAACAATCTATTCCCTATACATTGTTTCTTTAATTTTGCCTCAGAAAACTCTAAGCCCTCATCAGGAGTCTCCAAAATTAACTGAAAGCAAGAAGCAACAAATTGCGCAGTTTTCGGTCTTGTAGAGTGCTGTTTTAGCAGGAGTATGAATTAAACGCTATAGAAGCTGTCTCAATCTATTGCTAAGGACTAAAAAGACAACTGCTAAACTCCAAAAAGCCACTCTCAAAATAATACATAGAGTTTGTAACCCTGAAAATCCATGTGTTTATCACATATTTGCACTTTTTCAATGTTTCTTTACCAAAACACCCATCTCTTTCTTCCCCTTCTTGTTATCTTAATCCCATTGTTTCTATTCTCACCTACTGAAGCAGATGTTATTCATACAAATTATGAAAATGAAAGTGTATATTAGATTGGTGGCTGGATAGAACCAATATATCATCATAGGTCTTTGGGGTAACATACGGCCTTGGTTCAGCAAAATCACTTGTTCAGTCATTCCACTGCTGCTCAGAAAAGCAGTAAATAATAAGTAACAAGATCTGCATACAAATATGCAAGTACGTATTTTTTTTCTGGAATCAGAACTGAATAAGAAGTTACTATTCTTTTCCTTAAGATTTTCTACATGTTAAAAAAAAAAAATGTAATGCGCTTACTTGCCTACACATATTTCTTAGGGCTCGTTCTGTTTTAGCACATCTAAACTGCTCTCCTTACCACTTCCCAGGCTGAATAGCTGTTTCTCTGACACTGGCATGTAAAGTTGTTTTCTGTGCTGTTGGTTTAGACAGAAATGGAAGACAGCAAAAAGTAAAGGTGAGGGGCTGAGACTATTGTTCTAATGGCCATTATAGCAAAAGCAGTGTGTGCATTGTACACAGGCAGTTGGATGAAAAAAGTGGTTTGTTCATCTTCATTTCAAATACTTTTCCCTTTTTTCTTTCGCCCCATACTACATTGTTGCAAATGCTGGTGTCAGGCACATACCTGTCTGCAGGTGCAGTCATGCGTAGACCTCGTACAGACGATCAGCTGAACTTCCATCTGTCATTTCCCTGTGCTCCAGCAGGTATCAGTGAGTATGCGCATTGTAGAGGAGATGGTGATGACTCACTGAAACCCACATGGCAAAAAGAGACTTTTCAGTGATTGTCAGCACAGGCTTTGCATAGAGATGAAGTACAGGTGGGCAGACATGCTAGAGGCATATGATGCTCTCAGCACACCTGTGGCCACAAGCATGATTTAAGGGTAGCAACAAATACAGCTCCCTGACCAAATGTAGGAAATGGGTTTCCATCAGCCTTTTCTAGCAGACAGCTTGTCTCTGCTGAATGTTGACAACATATTACATAAATTTCCCTGCAACAGCTTGTTTCAGAAACTTTCCCCAGTAATGTAGATTAAGTTAGAATTTTGTTTTGACTGCTGTAATGCATATTCATTAGATAAAAGCCCAGACAATTACTGTGATAGTTTCACTAGCAGGTGGAGCATGTTTTAGGATTTGATGGGCATGGGATTTGCTCGAATAATCTCAGAGAAATTTGGGGGATTATTTTTATGATGGGTTTGAATGAAAAGTGAGAACGTAAGCAGATTTGAAGGTGATTTCATTATGTTTTTACATTATTTTGATTTTACTATTTTAAATGTAGAATAAGTTCATACTTTGAACAAATGAAGGTCTCTTAGGGCAAGCAAATAACCACACAAATAAATGCTACCTAAGTAAAATAGTTTAAAATTGTATAAATAGCAAGCATTGGTATTTCTAAAGGGATATCACTTTATTGCATTTATTTTCCAAAACTAGAAAAGAACTAGAAAAAATATTTTCTGTCTTCACTTGTATAATGTTTGCTTTCATCCATTATGTACATTGAGGTTATAGATTCATTGTTGTTGAGTGGGTGATATTACAGAAAATATGCATGCATCATCATTTAGAATTTGTGAACAAAAGCACAATTTCCTTTTTTGTTTATACTAGAAAAGAGAGAAAGATTAAGAGCAGAAGCAAGATGAAGAGAATAGGAGCCCAATCCTGCACTCTTACACGAGAATCTGTTTTTCAGGAGCACCAGGCTTATGGGACCTTCATCCTTTAGGTCATGCTCACATGGGTGGGTGGCCACATTGTCTTCAGTGTAGACTGATCTGGGTGGTAGTAATTTTTATAGTGGTTAGGGTCATGCTGACTGCCACGATCAGTAGTGGATCACCGCCAAATTAGAGTTTCAAAAAGAAAACAAGGAAGTTAAAATTGCACACTCAGGAAAGCACTTTATTTCATCCCTACAGCACAGCATCAGAATTTAACATTAAAGGAGGTTTAAAAATACACTTGCATAGCACAGAAGTTATCAGTCTAGACTCCCCATCTGTTGAATGCCTTGTAAGTAACTATCAGTAGCGGTTCAGTATCTGACTTAAACAGAAATCATCATGTGAAAATGCTAATGATTTCTCTACGCTGTTTTGTTACTAATGGAACTTCAAAGCTATGAATGCATATGTTTATATTCAATTTCTATTTATATACTTAAACACAGGCACTCTAGTACTATGCGTATTAATGTGCCAGTATGTGCTCCAGCAACGCGTGTATTAACGTACATGCATATTTATATACAGGGCGGAACTCAATGGAAGTTTTGTCCTAGGCTTCATGAGGAGCTTGGATCAAACCGTGATTTTTTAATAAACATTGGGCCAAATTTCCAGGAATTGATTTGGTTTATAACATTGTCTTTTTGTTATTGTAGTTGTTTTTTAATTGTTGCGCACAAGTTTTTTATGAACTTCATTATTTTCACGGGCTTGCGTAGAGATGTTTCTCAGTTGACAGAGCTGCTTCCATATTCTCTTTTCCATACTCCTTTGTCTTTCTTGTTTTCTGTGTGTTTTAATCATGTTTTATAATCCCCTATGCTGTTGTAACTAATTAATTAGGAAACCTTCAGTTTCAGGCTCTGAATTTTTCTCTTAGTCTCAGACCATTTATAATCTCAGCCTGAAAAGACAAAATGGAACATCTGCCTCGTAATTCATCTCCTTGCATCTTGTACCCATCATGATTATTGTTTGTTCTTTATTATAACTGGGGGTTTCAAGAGTGAAATGTTACACTCTGCAGTACCTCGGCTCTTAGTCTGAAAATAATTCCATGCAGATGGGCTGTGGGTAAACAGTGGAAAGTCAAGGAGTCCACAACTCATATTCTTTTGTAGAATTTGGGACCTCAGATGTCCATTTTTTTCAAGAATCAACTTAAACTGTGGCTAGGAAAAGATAATGATAGATGAGTTGTTTCTTTTGCAGAGCTTTCCTCATTTTATATTTTCAAAATTTTCTTTGCAAAGATCTGGGATAGAAGTACACATATATTTGTATATTTATAAAAACTAAATGAATCCAACATTTTCATCCAATCGCATGACGCTGAAATCTACAGTTTTCAGAAAATCACACTGTGAGATTTGCAGCTGTACCAGTGGTGGCAGTGAAAGGACCGTCCTCCTTCAGACTTTCAGGTCTGAGCCTCCCTCAACTCTTTGTCAGGATTTCCATGCGAAGCCTGTTAGCTCAGAGCTTCTGCAGGGAGCATTTTTCTCTGTTGCATTTGCTCTGCACATTTTTTTGATGTAGTTGGGATTGAGATCTTGAGGGATTGAAGGAGGATCAAGTACCCATTTGCCATTACCTATTTCCAGCTGGAAATTATGGGATGGCAAAGTTTCTCTCCCTCCTCACTGATATCCCTCACAGCATGAAGGGATAGGGGAAGAGAAATTTTGCCAGGATGTTGTACCTTTGTTAGGACAGGTAGGAGAGTAGTGAATAAAATAATTTCTTTGCTTATCCTACCTACTGTCCTAGTCACCATCTCAAGCACCAGGAGGCAGCACAGAGAGGATTTATTTCTCCAAAAGGAACTGACTGTCTCCAAGTGTCATATAATTTATGAAGAAATTGTTTCTCCTTTCTACTGCAGCTGATACTTGTGTGAAGTTGTCCATCCAAAGGACCCTATTCTCTTCAGCCTGAAATGGGCCAAAGGAAGGCTCTCCTATACATGTAGTTTTTACACTGGCTTGATGGTGCCTCTGGTGGTGCTGGGATCTCTTGCAAATATGCATTTCTGTTATTCATGCAATCTTGAGTTTTTCAGAATCCGTGAGAGCTCCAAACAACTCTCAATAGGGTTACTGCAGGTTTTGGAATGATACTGTAAGATACTGTAAAACAAATATAGTTAATTGGAAAATTACAGAAATATAACAGCTAATGTTGGATTTTTTTTAACTGATGTTTAAATTTCTTTCACAACTCTGTGCAATCTTTGTAGGTACTAGATTAAAAAATAATTTCAACCATGAATCAGAAATAATGTGCAGAAAACTTCATTTCAGCTAGAATTATCAATGTAGAGTGCCTTTCTGGGGCTGTGATTCCAGTCTGCCAGTTTCCCAGAGTTCACAGAACAATGTGCCTTTGACCAACAGAGCACGTGAAGCATTTTGAAATAGTCTCTAGTGCTCATTCCTTTCTCCAGGAAGAACTAATTTTAAATATTCCAGCAGGCCTTTCAGGAGATGTGGCATCTTTCTCTCCTGACTACCTCATTTTTCTGTTTGTTTTTTAAGAGATCTCCTCTCTCACAGATGTTTATTCACTTACAGCCTCGTATTGCCCAGTTGCATTGCTCTCTTCTCAGCCTCTGTGGACAGCAATGTATCAGCAAGGAGCTGCTGACTCTGATGCAAGTTGGTTAGGCTGAATTTTGGGGCAACAGAGTATTTATTTGGAAGATGCAATGTCTCAAGAGTTGATGGGGCTGAGGGGAGATGCAAGACTTCACCTACAACAATCTGTCCGCCAGAGGTAGAGCTAATGTGAGACTCCCACAAGACACCACATAGATTTCTGAACATGCTTTCCATTGAGCACAGCCAGCAAGTCTGTTCTATGAAGAAGTCCATGAACTCCATGTGTGTCTGTCCAGGTGCAGGTCAGGAACTTCAGTTCGGCATGTGCTAGTGAGCTGCTGAAATGTTGGGGTCACAGAATGGTCCTAATAGCAGCCAGTTCTGCTGGATGTGCTCACACGAACCTGTGAGAGATGTATTACAGCTATGTTTCTTCCGTCTCCTGGTGGTATGGTGGGAGAGCAGTGGCGTGTTGGTGCCCCCAACCCCATCAGCAAGGCAGATGTGCCTTACTTGATGTTTATCTGTGTTTTGGAGGCAGGTTTACACACTTGCAAAATGCATTTCCACTAAAGGAAGCTCTCTTCTGAAGAGAGCTGGCAATGCTGAAACTTAAAATTATCTTCTCCTTTATTACTAGGACATATTTTTAGCCCCTAATTCATGTCTCATGTGAACACAGTCCTCCCACTCCTACGTTGGGAGTACTGAACTCGAGTCTGAGGGCTGTGTGTTACATTTTCCAGAAATAGGTGCTACCCAAGATTTTGAATGTTTACATTCTTTGCTTTTTTAAAAAATACACCCACTAGTTTTAGGGCTCTATATGGTTTTAAAATAATGAAAAATCAAAGCACAAACTGCTATCCTTTGTTTTCTTGTCACTCAATCCTCATTTTTATTTTGGTTGCATGGAAGGGATCTTTGCTTGGTTAATTTGCATCTAGATGATGCCAACTGAAAAAAAAATGTAGAATGTAGGCCCAGATCATATCAAAATATTTTGGAAATGTCCTGTTTTCTTCACTCTTCTCTTGAGCTGCAGTACCACAACTGTGGCCACCCACGAGCACCTGAAGCTATTTATGCCCTGCTGTTTTCAGTGGTCAGCGTGAGGCCAAATCTAACAGCATACCTACATGAGTTTCCTATTGGAGCACCTGCAGCTGGTGTTCATGGAGGAAAACTCTGCTAAAAGTTCCCTCGTGGGAGCCCTGATGTGCAGCAAGGGCAGCATCTGGCCTTCAGAGAAGGCTCCAGCTGATGTTGACAGGTGGCTTTCGGAGAGGAGGCTTGACCCTACCGCAGCCTGGGCTGAGGAGGTGGCTGAGCAAGCTGACAAGCCGTGGGAACCATGGCTGGGGGCTGTGGTGGCACAGCCCCTGCCCTGCTGTGTGAACCCTGAGGAGATGGGCCCGGAGATGTGGCATTAGCACTGGTGGCTGTGACGCAAAGAGTTCAGTGAGAGTCCACTCATTAAAAAACCTTGCTGGTACACAATTTAGCAAGCTATCAAGATAGCCGATAAACTCCAATGAGGATGGGATGTTAACATATGACAATAACAATGAGGATGTTAATTTATTTACTCTGGAAATGGAGCTACCGATCCCATTAGCACTGGCTCTGTGGGTGGAGGCAGCTTGGTTTGTGTGCTGGGCCCCGGCCCTCCCTGGCTGCAGGCTCATGGTTGTGACCGTTCTTCATCTGCTTTCAGATGTTGCTGTCCTCCATCAAGTATTTGTGGTGTTCATGCCATACTGACGGATAAAGAGGGTGACCCTGCAGCCTGTGTTCCCAGGAGCTGCTCTTAGGCATGCAGGCTTCCCATTCGGTGGGATACCTGCAAGCCCAGGCATTGCAGGAACAGGCTTTCAGTCTCACCAGAGTAACCAGGGTTTCCTAACGGAGAGTGCTCTGAGCTTGGACATTGTCTGCGGCCATTGTGCTCTGACCTGGGAGATTTTTTCCAAGAGAGCAAGAGAAACAAGATTTTATCAACAAGTAGTGTGGCAGGAGGGCTGTCTCAGCACCTCTGTGTTTGGAAGGTAAGCCATGCCAAGAAGGCTCTGGGTACTGCACTCCACAAACAAATAATAAACTTAAAAGATGTGAAATATGTATGTTTTGCCACTGAACAGGGATGGAATTATACATCAAATAAAACCTAAAGTCATTATTTTATTTAAAAAAATAATGAAGTCTCTTATCCTGTCAGCATACTCCACAGACTAATACGATCAATGCAATAATGCTGTCTTGAAAAAGAAAAGAAAAGAAAAAAAGCAGTGAATATGGCTTGGGAAAGATACATTTCCTACCTTTACATAAATAAGGCAAAAATAAATGAGACATTTAGAAAATGCAAATCAGATCTGTTCTTTGTTTCAGTCTATTATTATGAGAGGTTGCAATAGGTAGGATTAGAAAATGATCTCTGAGAAATATTGGTGTACTGAATATTTCAAGTCACTGAGGACTCTTTCATTTAAAATAAAACTATCAGCAAAAGGCTGTATCAATATATGAATGGAGAGGAATCAGATATTTCTGCTACTGCAAAAAATTAATAACATAAGTCATTAGCATTAGTGCAACTTGCTTCTCTTTCTAATTTACAGCCACATATCTAGATTAACCGTAAAATATTCCTGGGTTTAGGACACACTGTCCTCCATTGAATGCTTAGCCTGGAAAGGTTATTAACATTGAATGGGGACTGTTCTCTCAGGAGAGCTGCAGATAAAATGACCAGGGAAAGAAATAGCACAACTTCTCAAATTAGCATAATTAGTAATTATCTCTTAATAGCCCCACTTGGCTTTGGAGACTTGGCACTTGAAATTCTGCTTAAAGTTCAGTGAGGAAAAACAAATTTCACGCTGAAATGTCTCAATAACACAGCTGAGCTGCTGAGGTAATCGTCTGGTTTAGGTAAAGGGAAGGAGATGAACATATGGATAGGGAAGATCTTTCCTGTAAGCATTGTGTTTGTGTTTGCATATGTAAAACTCTCAAAGCTTAATGGTACAATTGCCACTTTCTCTGGGAGTGAGGGGAGGGCAGGAGGATGAGTGGGACTTTTCTTTCTTCTTTAGTGGAGAGAAATAGATGAAGATAATAAACTAAACAGAGGAAATCCCATTCATTCTGCACTAGAATAGTGTTAATTTCTGTTGCAATTCTAGCTGAAATTAAAAACCCGAAGATAAACAAACCAAGCAGTGGATAGAAACAGCAGCCTTTCTCATAGCCAGTGGTAGAACTAAAACTTTCCCAAACGGGGATGGTTCTTCAACATTTAACTCAAGGCAAAATCGAATAAGCACAGGGAACCTGGTAACCCTATTTTTTTTTTTCTTCTTGTGGCAAGGAAATGGATGGCTCTCTCAAGATGCTTTTGGCTGTGAAAGAACAAAAGCAGAAGAGAAATATTTACCATTTTTACATACCTAAAGCCCTGTCCTCTTTATCCTCAAGCAGAAAGCAATCAGTCGATCCTGATCGAAACAAGCCTTTGTTATTAAGAAGGCACATTTTGATTTACATGTTGAACAGCTGGTTGGAAGCTTTCTACCAGGAAACACATATACAATTGATAATCCTCCTTAAACTAGTCTGAAATAGGAAGTTGTTTGACTCTACCCTCTGGCAGGCAAGGCAATTCATGTTGGGTGGCAACACACCAGTAATGGATTTATTGAGGTGATGGCTTGGGGAACTTTTGGGTTTTTTGTGGGATATATAATATATATATACACACATATATATGTATATACATTTTTAAGTGCCAGACTGCCATATCCTGAAAGTACAGGGAGTCAGGGATGCCATGGTTCATGCCACACATGGCCTGTCCTGAGGTAGGGTCAGGTGCCCTGTAGAAGAGGCACTTTTTGTTCTGCCTGCAGAGCAAAGGACCCCTTTGCTGCAGGGAAGTAACTCTTTTGGTGCCCTGTCAACACACAAAATCGGAAAGATGAAGATAAACTAGTTAGAGGAGGTTGACAGCTGTTATAAAACAGATAGGCTGACACACTCATGGCCAGAGGAGGAAAAGGTTTGGCTTAGAAACTCTAATTAAGGCTGGCCAAGGTCCATTAGCTCATCTTCACTAGTAGCTTTGCAGCCTCACACCCTATGTATCACCCTTATTATAGAGGTTCTAGGTGAGAAATGTGATTAAGCAAGCTGCTATCCTGTGTTTCCAAGGCCCAGCCTCTGAAAGCAATTCAAATGCCTCTATCAAGCAATAAAATCCATTTCAAAATTCAGAAAGAGCATGAAGGCAAAGAGAGAGAAGAGAGAAAAGAAATGGAAGCAGATCAAAAGAGATGAAATGACATTTGAGAAGTATGGAAATGAGAATATTGAGACTGAATTAATTACAAAAAATCCTAAAAGATGCAGAAATCCAGCAGGTCTGATGTAAATATTTGCAAGCTGACAGAAAGCAGGAAGATGGGACAGTATCACAGTGAAATGAATACATTTCTCCCTGTTATACCCCCCTAAGTCCTACTTGCAAACGAGCACTTGACAAATAAATTAAGCTCAAGCACTAACAGTAGAGAGAGCACGGAAAAATATTCTGATGGACACCTGAGATACCTCCTGATAGGCTGTACGTGGGCAGCTGCTGAGAAGAAAATGCTACAAAAGAAAAATGCCCACTCCTTGACATGCCTCTTTGTTGAGTGATTGATATGTTTCTGCTTTCCTCCTTCCCTATAATATTGGGAATGTGAGCTGCTGCTTCGAGGGCAGACTATTAAAAAATAATCATCTGTGAATACTAGCTTGACTTTTTTTTAAAATGCATATAGCTGGAGGCAGTGAGCGTTGATTTTTCTTGGTACCCCAGACTGGATTTTTTAGGGCAGATTTTTTCAGAACAGGTATTTGTCATTTTGCTCTTGAATTTTATCTTGAGAAATATAGGAGAACCACTTTGGTAATTGCACGTGTGTCTTGTTTGCTTGCAAAGTTGATTAGAAAGCTGATCTTTTAAATTCAGGAACCCCAAATTTGATTTTTGGCTCTCCTGCTGTCTTTTTGTGACCGTGGCAATCTACTTGCCTCTCCTCTGTACAGGGTTCATGAGGACAGACAGATTATGTTCATCACTATTATTTATAACCACTTTGCGCTGTGAGCCCTTTAGAGACCACTAAATTATTTCTGAAATGATGTGGTCCTGATCTGATTTGGGACCTACTGGTTACTACTATAAAAGTAATAGCAATGTTGCTAAATGGCATTAAGTTTTTTTTCTAGGCATTGAGGAAGCCGTGTGTAACCTGCAGGTGAACTTCCAAAGGCTACTTCTTTGACATTTGATCTCGTCTGACAGCGATTAATTATTTGGCCTAATTCTGCGATGCTTGGTAAACTTCAGTGAGGTGCAAAGCGCAGTTCTGTTCTGATAAAACCAATGCTAGAGAGGAGTGCTCAGCAGTTAGTCAGGATTGGGCCTTTAAAATTGGACAGAGCAAGGAAGAGGAGAAACATGCAAAATTACCTGAGCAGAAAAATGCCTGAGGATAATCCGTTCTCTTAAAAAATGCCATTGGGTCACATTGGCTTCATAGGTAGCATTTAACTGTGTCAAGCTGATGATCTGCCACCTTGTTCCATTTTTTCTTTCCCTTTCCAGTTTTTGGAACCATCAATTTTGGCTATTTCTTGAATTGCTGGTAATTCAGAACAGGGGGTGAATAAGAACATACTGTGTATTACATTTGTGTTGCTTTCAAACAGAGTTAAGCATAACCTGTATATATAGATCATGTTAAGGAAATATCAGTAATTTTAAGTGGAGGAGTAAATTGAACAACCTAACAGACCTGTAAGACTTACTCTCTTTCACTTAATAAAAGTAGGTCAAGGTAGGTTTTATGCTGTTCACGTTAGTGTCATTCGTTTTGGCTTTACTAATAAAAGCTAATGGCTGGTTAAGCATTACTGGAATAGAATATCAGAAAAGAAATTAGAAAAAATAAATGGATAAAGAAACATAACAGAAAATAAAATCCTAGGTCATTGGAATGTTCCTATAAAATCTGTTAAATAACATCAACTAACACCTTGGTTTTGAAACTCTCATTTGCACCATGACTAAAGTACAAATGAACTAGAACATGAAAAAAATAAATATCTTGTGTACTTTTTTAGCTTCAGACCAACTATTAAACACTCAGGAGATGCTAACAAAGGGCTTTATGCAGTCCTGTTATAATTCCCATTTAGCTCTCTTATGATCTAATAACAGAGCAGTTATTAGATATTTGAGACCACTGCAATCTGGCTCTAGCCTGTGTGGTTCTGCTTTAGCTATGAAGAACTTGCTGGTTTAGCTCCTATTCATTTTGATAGCCAGGTGCTTGCCTGAGGGGATGATTAGTGGCACAAGGAATGCTGGTTGGTGATTATAAAATAAAGATAGGGAGAATGTTATTCTGCCTGCTGTTACAAGCACAAGGCTGTTTATTGAAGAAAATCAAAGGTGTATATAAACATATATGCACACGTGCACACACAGAAATCCCATTGTATTTTTTTTTCATTTGTCTTCTTCAGTTTTTAATAATATTGCAATTATTCTTGTAGTTAAGAAACTCTTATTTTAATATTTTTCATACAGGGCCTTGTAAAGTCATGAATGAGCGGAGAAGGAATCAAGATTCTTTTTATTTGCTTTTCGGCTTTTGGTTGAGGCATAGACTGCTTTCCTATCTTTCCTGAAATAGTAAAAAGCTTTCAAAACTCTTCAGAAAGGGTGAAAAACTTGTTCAGTTTCACACAAAAAAGCACAGAGGTTTCCTTCTTATCTTGAACCTTAAGTCACTGTCTTTTTCTCAGTCATTCTTAATAACACTCGAAAGAGACCAATTTAACATGTGTACCTCGAACTAGTTGGTGTTAAAATGCATTTTTTGTGCTGGATCCATCATTATAGCCTTTGGGGAACCATTTGTATTTAGTGTGTTTGTCTTAGACTCTCCAGAGTCTTGTGAACAGTCCCCCTCTCAGGTCACAAGTGCTGTGTGGACTGTGTCTTGTCCCTTGTCATAGCCTGGAATGGATGCAGGACCTGGGAAGCCTTTCTGCTGATGGTGTCATCTTTGTCCCTTCAATGCCCCCCTTTCATCAGCCACCTCAGCCTTAACAAAAAGAAGAAAAAAACCCCAAACCATATGCAGTAATAAAATCTACTTGCAAAACAGGTAAAGGGCATGAGGAGATTTTAGGTATTTTAGATTCCTGACCTCTAAAAGCTGTTTCAGGACATGCCTTAGATTCAGCCTGAGCCCATATGGACATGACATACCTTAGGCTTTCCTCAATTTTTTCCTAAACCAAGAGAAAAAAAAATTCCCATTCTTCTTCATTTGCCAAAGTCAAACAAATTCCCCATTGCACACAGAGCTAAGGATATCTCTGTCCCTGAGCAAAATGCTGTCGTAGCAACTAGAAGCCTTATAATTAACACAAAGTGGGAGAGAGGAGTTTTTTCAGTAGGTCATACTCTAGGAAGTGGAAAACTACAAGGCCCTCTGTACTTCTCAAATAGTGCTAAATTCAGTTCAGGTCCTCTAGGCTGCAAGATCAAGCATGTCCGAATGGTCAGGGAACCAATGAAAACACTTTTCTTAGTCTGTCATTTGCTCTGAAACACAGAAAGCCACAGGCAGATGTCAAAAAGAATGAGTGGCAACATTTCCTCCAGGGCAGCTTTGTTTTAGAGTAAAACTAGTCCCTAAGTAGCAGTCATCAGTGGCTGACCTAGGAGAAGGTTCAAGGTAGTATGCGTACTGTATATTAGGTAACATGGAAAGTAGAAGCAATGTTTTGATGTTGGGAGATGGCAAAATTTTGGATGAACTAGAAGGTGAGTAGATAATTTTATAAAATAGGTGGAAAAGCAGAGTCTCTGGAGCAGTAAGAGTGCATTAGACCTGATTAGTGGTATTGTAGAAGGTATTTGAATTTATTTGACAATCGCTGAAGTCAATCATTTTAATTTTACCCCTCAGTATGACATTGTTTTAAAAATTCTTTGAAATCAGTTTTGAAGAGAAGTCCCGAGTGTTTTCTCTTACTTCTGAAATAATTGTTTTATTTTGCACACACACATATTGTATTTTCAATTTTGTTTTTCTTTGTTTCCGAGAAGAAACAGAGAATTCCATTGAACCCCAAATGACTTTGCTTACTCCAGTCTCTCAGCTTGGTAACTGAGCCATTCTGAATAAAAACAAGATATATGCATGATTTCAAGGAGAAGCCCAATTGCATCCTGGGCTGCATCAAAAGCAGTGTGGCCAGCACGTTGAGGGAGGCGATTCTTTCCCTCTACTCCACTCTCACGAGATCCCACCTGCAGTTCAGTGGGGCTCCCAGCATAAGAAGGACATGTATCTTCTTCAGTGGGTCTAGAGGAGGTCGCAGACATGATCAGGGAGCTGGAGCACCTTCCATGTGAAGACAGGCTGAGAGAGTTGGGTTTTGTTAGCCTAGAGAAGAAAAGGCTCTGGAGAGACCTTATAGCAGTCTTCCAGTACTTAAAGGGGGCCTACAGGAAAGATGGGGAGGGACTTTTTATTAGGGAGTGTGGGGGTAGGACGAGGGGTAGTAACTTTAAACTGAAAGAGCGTAGATTCAGATTAGATACGAGGAAGAAATTCTTCACTGTGAGGGTGGTGAGACACTGGCACAGGTTGCCCAGAGAGGTTGTGGCTGCCCCCTCCCTGGCAGTGTTCAAGGCCAGGTTGGACGGGGCTTTGAGCAACCTGGGCTAGTGGAAGGTGTCCCTGCCCATGGCAGGGATGGAGGGTGGGGGTGGGGGGTGGAACTAGATGATCTTTAAGGTCCCTTCCAACCCAAACCATTCTATGATTCTATGATTTAATACCATAGAGGTGCCATTTAGTGTACATCTTCTATATTGTGGTCTTGAAGGATACACAAAGTTGTATACTAACATTGAAGGGCTTGCAGATGAATTCCCTGTAGTCTGATGGGCCATGTGCAGCTTCAGCCTCTGCAGCACTGTCCGAACCATCTGTGGTACAATGCACTTGTGCCTATGCAGCATAACTCCTAAGCTGCAAGTTACTAAGTTTAGTCAACAGTATTTTAAGTGTGTATTTATCTTCATCCCTTCAGAGGTTTGATAATGAGATCTGTTCCTTTAGCAGTCAGTCCTTTGCTTCTCCCTGTCTTTGCCCCAGACATCTGTGGTTATACAAAGAATCTGGTGTCATGACAGAGATGAATTGTCATTGCATGCTTAATTTTTAAATATAGTGTTTAACTCCCACTGACCCCAGATAGGTTTGTATGAGACCTTATGAGGTCTGAACTTCTAGACTTGCTGTATTCTCCTTAAAGAACAGATGACAATGAAGCCTATATTTTGGAAATAATAATTTTTTAAAAAAAATCGAGAAAGAGGATCAAAACCCCAAAGATCTCAGCCCAGATAATTATATTGAGGCTTTATAACCACAGGTTGCTGCAGTCACAATTAAATGAGTCAGAAGAAGTAGTAGTTCAGCTTGCAGTGGCATGAGCTGCCAGTTTTCCTTCTATTTTCCAGTGAAGAAAGAGCCGAGGTCTGCTTTAAATTCTGACATCTGGTAAAGCGTAGTGATGTATGATTCGGCACACAAGCTAGTACATTGCACAACAAAGTATACCATTTATGAGGCTCTTTAAATATAGGAAAGCAGTTTTTTTAAGTAATGCAGTAAATAACAGAGTAGATATTTTCGTTCAAGGGAATGTATAAGCCTTGAGGCTGAATTCAAGCGAGGACATTTTTATGTGGATACAGATCTTGGATTATCGAGACCATATGCCTACCTGTCTGTAGTTTTCATATTACCCAGTGATCGTTACTGCCCGACATCTTGAAATAAATATTCATAATTGACTAGAGATGATACAAGAAACAAATTGATCTCATTTAATTTAGAAAAAAAAATATCCTGATCTGTCAATATCAAAACTTTCTTATACAAATGTAATTGTGGGTCTGTGGTGTTCAAATTGGTGGAAATTAGAAGTGTCAGACATCACCATACACCTTTAACTGTGAAATCTCGATGAAAATAATTTCTTCACTCATTCCTTGGCTGAAAGGAGAATTTGGCCATTGATTTCTGGACTGGAGCTTAAGATCCTGCAGCCCTGAGTAAGACTTGCTGTGTTGGCTCAGAGCTGGGAGCCAGCCGGCCTCCTGCCTCCAGCAGCAGTTGGCAGCAGATGGTTAGGAAGGGGCTAAGCACAGGACAAGCTAAGTAGGAAATGTTCCTCTCTTGTATGTTTAAAGTGAGGAGGTTATGGGAATGGCAGAGCCAGACATTACACCTGAACAGCTGTGTTCAGTGGCCAGTGGTGGGCATGCATTTGTCCAATCGTTTTGAACGTGTGTTATTTAATACATACATAGTCTTGCTTAAGCCAATGGATTGACTGTAAGGTAGATAGTGTGCAGTTGTTTGCTAGATCCAGACATTTCCTATAAATTACCTTTGATAAAGTTATAATAACATCCACAATTAACTGTTCAGTTCTTTATTTACTAGCAGAGCATTTGTTCAGCACACCTCAAATTATATATGTGCAGCACAAACAGAAGTGAGTTATAGAGTACAAATTCTGAACCCACCTCCTTTTGCCTGCAAGCTAAAACCAGCACTTGGGGGCTGTTCAGGTTTGGGCTTAGATACCCACTCTGGTGGGACCTTCCACCGTGGCCCTGCTGGGGGGAACTCTTATTCCTCCTTGTGGTGCCCCAGTTCCCACCACAGAAACCCCTGTGGAGGGTGAGGACGTCTCCCTGTGCACCAGCATCCGTTGGGAGCTGCAGGACACCCCACACTGAAGCAGCTCCATCCTTCAGCCACCATGCCAGACCCAAGCTTGGCAGGGTTTCACAGGCAGTGAAGATAGCTGCTTCTGCTACATTGTTCTTTGTGGCCAACAGGTTTTAAGTGAGGAATTGATGAGATCACAGAGGAAAATAAACTCCCATGGAGTCAGTAGATTGCACTGATTTATGTCATTGCTGTGGTTACCTGTAATTTTCAAAAAGAGGCTCTGACTCTCTAGTTTTCCTATTAAGAGATTTAAACTTTTTTACTATTTTACCATGTTTTGCTATTAATTACTATTATTCTACCATGTACTAGGTTTGCATATACTCATATGCAAAATCCTATTTACATCCAAATTTACTACTCTCATGATTTTTCAACATAGTGAGGAAAAATAATACACCTACTTCTCTTTTTTTATAAACTCCAGATTTTTACAATCCATCCAGCTGGCAAGGCCCACAGAAGTCACTTTCCCATGGAGCGAGAGCAGCTCAGAGTCCACAGCTTGCAGTGCCAAGGGACCTGATCCCCTGTACATGGCCCTATATCCAATTATCCCTGTAACCTGGCTGCTCTGCGTGTTTCCGTTGCTGATTACAGGTGCCCTTACCTTGACATTATTTTCAAAAATCTGTTGGACTGGAATGAGATTTTGCTATTGTCAAAAACCTTAGATCCGATGCAGACAGTTGGCTATGACCAGCAGATAGTCAGCATACATGCATGCATAGGTGCCATAATATGCTTTATTCTTATCTAACCACATACATTGTTCTGTTAAAATAAATGGGATGCTGTTGACTTAAAATGTGTACATTTCTAAGAAGCTGTGTTGGACTCGGGGTTATGGACACAGACATTGTTAACTCATAGAGCCCATGTGCATCTAATTAAAGACTTTTTAACCTTTTCTATTCAATAACAGCATTTTTTGTGCTGCTGTATTAGAAAGCTGGGAACTGGATTTATTTGCTATTACTGATAAATCATGGCTTATAATTACTTCTAGTCCATTTGCACTTTCAAATTTTCTGGGAAAATGTGTTTTCAAAGAGGAACACATTTTGACATTTATGGTGAATTGAAAATAGGGAAAAATGTGTTTCTGTCAAGAAACAGTGGTATTGTTACTGACTGAAACAAAATGGCATGGAGAATAAAATGTTTATTTGCCATTTATAAGACTAGTGCAAAATTTTAAAAGTTTTAAACTGAACACTTACAGATATTGCCATATTTGTAAAGCATTGCAGTTGTCAAATCTATATGTTTTCAGACGAGGAAAC
This sequence comes from Athene noctua, assembly GCF_965140245.1. Classification (NCBI taxonomy): domain Eukaryota; kingdom Metazoa; phylum Chordata; class Aves; order Strigiformes; family Strigidae; genus Athene; species Athene noctua. The sequence goes on along the minus strand of NC_134038.1, from coordinate 115,201,061 downwards.
AAGCTCTTCAGTGTACTCCATCCAAGCTAAGGTTACGTCTACATCCTTGTTTCCCACGGCACCTGCAGCTTATATAGATGTATCCAAGAGAAGTTGTTTGAGTATTTCTAGCAGCACAATCCTGGTAACACAATGCTCAAACACAGGCTAATTTCCCCCCCCCCCTCTTTTTTTTTTTTTTTCCTGAGCTCTGTTCTGCTCCAAAGACACGCTGCCACCTACGATAACTAGTTTAAAGCTAACTGGAGCCTGTCTGTGACTGTAGTGACAGCTGTGGCACTGGGCTAACATCCACCACGTTGAATGTAGCACATGGATGGGGTGAATGCAAACACCCCTAACCAAATAAATGATAAAACACAGGTTGTTGCCTGGGCTGCTGACTGTCCTGTGTGCTGCAGGTATTGTTGCATGAAGCCCTGGAAAAGCAACATCAAACTAAAGCAAACGACTATCATCTTTCAATGCCTTGCTGAATTTATTCAGCTGTTCGTGCACTGCCAGGAACAGGAATGGGAGAAATGGGAAAGGAGGAAATTGAGGAAGGTTTGACACAGTGCTGTAAGCCCACCTTCTCCTGTTCTTTCCAAAGAAGCCAGAGGAAAGACACAAGGTTGAAGAAAAGAAATGTGGCCTTTGAGTTTTCCATTACTGGCCACATACTGCTCTGCCAAACCCATCATTAAGAGCTTTAAGAAATTCCAGCATGTTGCTGTAAACCAATGGAGTCACTTTGTGCATTAGCTGCTGACTCCTGTTATAATCCAGACAACATTTAACTTGCTTCTAGTTTCATACATATTAGCTGCTCTTCAACTCTGTTATTCCACAAACGTGTAGCAGCTGCACTGAAGAAACTGATTACTGCAAACTCCTTCAGTTCAACTCTCTTATGCAACCTTCCCGTCATTCTACTCAATTGATTAACTCAATCCAATTTTACTATTAATTTAATTTCACTGTTGTCAAAGGCTTCATATAATTTTTCATATGTTTGTATCTTTTGGGCCTGGCTCTGTCTAATACACCCATAAATCAATTATTTAAAGAACTCTGTTAGGCCTTAATAATCTAAAATATCATCACCAGGCAGCAAGTATCCATTAAAAAGAAATATTTTAATAGGTATGTAAACTGAGAAATCTAATGGCATAGAAACGACATGGGTTATTTCACATTCAAAATTTTAGTGCCTACCCCTTATTGCCATATTCAATAAAAACCAAGCTAGCCTCTGTGAAAAGCTCAGAAGTCAGTAAATAAATAAATAAATAAATAGAGTTAAGGCTTGAAGAATTAGAGCTTGTATCTGTGACTGCAAAAATTGTGAGTTACTGAGAAGCTTGTCTCTAGGATGTGATGCATTCTAGATGCATACACTCAACAGATGAAAAACCTCTTGTTCGCATTTGGAAATAAAATTATATATTAGTCAGTTCTCTGCACACTTAATTCAAATCTAATTCAGGCTTACAAAACCTGTCAGGTTGGCCATCACTAACCAGTTTACAGTTGGGACAATTTTTCTTCTCCTTTCTTACTTATTTTTTCTGTTCCTATTGCCTATCAGCCACCCAGACAGTATTACAGATCACCATGTCATCTAGAATGATTCTTCCCCAGATTAACCCCTTTGTGTATTATACCTCCATCATCTGTTGAACCTGCTAGTACCAAGTTACTGGCTCAGGTGCAGAATGATTTTCTACATATACATTTAATCCCTCCACAAAAAGTGAGCCTCAGAGCAGCATGACCACCAGCAATATCTATTGCTCTTATTAAGTAGTGATAGGCTACAGAAGGCCATTCAAATCAGAGGAGGCCCTGAGTGACAGAGTATACATGTTGATGGAAACAGTATAAAAAACAAGGGCAACATCTGTATACAGACAAAGAGGTTGCATTGATTTCTTCATAAGTAACTGTGAGGAAAGGAAAGGACAGATGAAAGAAGAGTTGGGCAGATGTGGCTAATGGGCTTCTATGGGGAGCATGAAGGTGCTCATCTGAGATGCTGTGAAAGAATCGCTGCCAAGAGACAGAAACCTCTGCACAGAGTGGAAGGGTTAGGTTGCATGTGGTGGGCACTGGGAATGGGAGGGAATATTTGGGGAAGCTGAGCAGTCAGAAACTGATTTGGTGCTAAAAGTGTGCTATAGCACTACCTGTATAGTTCAACAAAGCCTTGTCTGTCTAAAGCAAATACTGAGTCTCTTCTCTGAGCCCACTGGAAATCACCACAGGCCAACAATGGTGTAACAGCCCATGTCAAGTGGTTGTGCCAACACTCATGTGATGTCTCCATTTATATTAGTCATATAGTATAAGGCTAAAGAAAAGAACACGTAGCTAAATGTTCAGTGTCTTCTACTGTGAAGTAAATGTCTTTGGTTTTGCCTTTTCTGTTACAGCAGGAGACCTGTACTTAATTGCAACAGTCCATTACTCTGATCTTATCCCATCAAGAGGCCCTTTATTAAATAATATAAAGGATGTTATTCTATAAAATCTGTCCTCTTCAAAATAAATGATGACCAGATAAAGTTGGGGAGTGGGAGATTTTTCCAGCCCTGTTTTCTGCCAGGATATACAGCAGAATTGTCCTGCATTTAGAAGTTAATCCTGTCCTTCTACCCCCCCTCACCTTCTCTGGAGAAGCAAAAGCTCTCCAGGCATGAGTTTCCAAGTTCTTTAACAAGTCTGTGAGCATGACAGCCGTGGTCTGACTACACAAGACGTTAGGGGCAAGCCTATCTTTTCTGGTTTGTGTTATTTTTATGCCTATCATTACAGGGTTCCTGCATTATTCTGCAGTATAAATAATAATAATAAAGTATGAAGATAATTTCTTAAGTAAATCAGCAAGCAGTCGGTTCTAATACTGTAGTGCTATTTGTTTTACTTGTTCTGTGTAGATAAAACCACAGGTGTTCTGTTTTCATATGAAAGGTGACTTATCTATAAAACAAATAAGATGGGCGCCAGCTGCCCAAATTGCTCTCTAATGCTGTTTAAACAGTGTGCTTTGTGTTTCCAGGAGAAAATCTCTTCCTTTTTAAGTCTATAAATGGCAGCATAAGTTCACTTGGATGTACAACAAATGCTCTGCTTAGGAAAAAAAAAAATTAGTTAAAATTACTGAATGGAATAAACAAAGTCTTCTTCATCAAGCACCAGTAACAGAGGTCCTGCCCTTAGGAAAGTGCTTATTTGGGCTCTTAAGTCATGAAGTTGATAAAACAGGAGACTCTGAAAGGCCCCAAAATATATCTGAGCACCACTTACAATATTTTGTTTGGGATATGAGCTCCTAATGTCCTTTGTTCTTATTCTGTGACCAATATAAGAGTTTTCAAAGCCCTTTTGACTTGATGGAGAACACTGTGGCCCAGGCAAATGGAAAAGAAGAAAGTTGGTAATAGGGTTTATAAAATGTTGTGACCCTTTTGACATGTACAAGGATATCTTGAGGACTTCAGTCTCAGTTACTGTACTGTCCTGCTTTAGCCTATAGGCCATAGAGACAGATACCAGATTTTAGTTTTCCTCGTTCAAAAAGCTGTTTCTTTTCCTTTGCAGAGTACTGAATCAGCTCCCTGATGATCCTTTTTTGCTCTTTCTTGTCCCCTCCCCAAGCTAAGCAGTAGGAGCAGATGAAATGCTGACAGCATGTCCATTGCAGAGGGCAATTTCCACTGATGGATGGCATGTTCATAACAGGTGAATCATCATTCTCATTTCTGTCTTTGAAATACATTACTAACTATTAGTTAGTGTTACCACTGGACTCGGCTTTGCAGCAGCTGCACTGCTCTGACTGCTCCACTTTGTCACTGTCTTTGCCTCTTTGCTTGCCCAGCGTTTGACATCATGGACGTTGACCTGCCTTGGGCTCCCTCTTACAGGTATAAATTATGCTGTTCCAATCCTCTGGCTTCTTTTCTCCTGTCTACTACTTCTGTGCTTATTTAATTTAACATATCCCAGTTTACCCAGGCATAGGTGAGATCTTACTCTCTTTGGGTAGCCTGAATGCACTATATGTACTGGGTACATCCAGACTGTGAGGGAGTTGTAACCCAAATCCTGAATCTTATGGCTCTTCAAATGAGATGCAGAGTACCTTTTTATCATCCTTGATGTCTCCTGTTTCTTCTTAGAAGGCCGTTCTGCTTTGATACAGTATGAAATGGTAATCAGTAAGGACGGAAAAGGAGTTAAACAGAAGCTGGAATGAAAGCATTCAAAAATCATCAACTGTTTTCATTGATGTCACTAGGCTTATTATAAAGTATAAAATGGGAATGACTGGGATCAGGTATTTAGTTATCTCAGGTTTATTAAAGTTAAGTACTTATCACTTGGAGTGTACATGAAAACTTTTTTACCGCCTCAACTAATAATGAGGATATGATTAGCATACAAAGAAAATTTGAGATTAATAAAATCTCATTTCAAGGAGATTTTGGGGATGAAGGTTAAAAAAATGCCTCTTGGTTGTCTCAGGAAATAAAATTCATCAGGATCTTCTTCTCCCCTCCCTGTCCTTGAGGTTTTTGTCTTCCAGGAGCTGTGGAACTGAAAGGATAGAAGTCATACCAAAAGGATGCAACATACTTGTATCTCTCTCTCCACTATGGGCTCATCGGTCACCTGCACTCCTAAGTAAATAACCAGGTCACAAGGAATTAATCTTGGAGAGGTCAGAAGTGCCAGAGCATTTGCCAACCATCTTTTCATTTTGGAGCACAGATTAAGCAACCCCAATAGAGAGGGAGCCTGATGAAATCAATCATTTAGCTTGGGAGAAATCATAATTAGCTTTCCTTTAAAGCAGCTCCACAGGAACACAGCCTCCGAGGCTCTCGGAGACTGTGACAGATCTCTGGGAATCTTGTTTTCTTATCACTTTTGGGATTCAGCTCTTGTCTGCTGTGCATGTGCGTGAGATGGGCAGGTCCTTCTTCTTCTCCCCAGAGTGCTGGTAGGCAGGGTTGAAAGGGGCGTGTTCTTGCATAGTTACTGTTCAAAGACTTGGTCCAGTTTCCTTTTCCCAGATGTATCCCCACACTATGCAGTGAACAAGAAGGCAGGGAAACAGCAAGGAAACCAAGAAACAGGCCACTTTTAGCTCCTTCCTTCCCAGATATTTGTTACCTGTTCTGCTACATTATTCCTGAGCATGCGTTTGTAACTGTATTGGATGCAATAAGAAATTATATTGGTGATCAATGCAATATGTGAGACTCCCACTCCTTCACCTGCATCAGTTTCTCTCTTCAACCATGCTGGAATAAAAATAATTTCTTACAAAGTCGCTTACACTTGCTTCTAACTTTATTGTAATAGACACTGACCTTTTAAACCACTAAGCCTATAGGGGGCTAAATTATAGAGTTTACCTCCCTAGATGCTCCTTAGCTGTCATAATGAAGGAATTTTACAGTGGGAAAGTGAATGAAGCAAGCATGTTTTTAACCATATGGTAATTATCTGCTATCTGTGCAAAAGACATAAAGTGTTGTTTACCGGATGTGAAAAGAGCATCTGAGAAGGGATTCCCTGGAGAGGGAGTAAGGGAGATTTGGCACTCTTCAGATGGCTTGTAATAGACCCTATAAATTTGGAATATGCTATTGTTAATCAGTGGAGATTGGAGATGCTTGGCACATAATGTTTTAGTTTTAAGGGGCAGGTGATTGTCTTGCCAAGCAGACATTTTTCTAAAAAACTCTAATTGAATTATGCAAATGCATAATTGTTGATTGAGCTTTTAAAGTAAGAATAAAGAAAAATGTGTAAAATTATATCCTTAACTCTTTGATATCAGTGGCACATTAAATAAGAAGGAAAAGTTACTCCGGCAGAAGAGTTATTCTAAGACCAATAAGCTGTAGGCTGTGTTCACTCTCTTAAAAAAGTGGAATTTAGTTTGAATTCTCTTTTGTTGCTGCGAGTACCTAAGTAATATATTCCTTGCTTCTTGGGAGATGGGGGAGAAAGGAGAATGTGTCATGGTTATAACTGTAACCACATAAGATTGCAAATCATTTAATTTTCAGTGCATTAAATCATTCAGAATAATTGCCAAGGCTCATTTGCACAAATCTACTTAAACTGCTTTAAAACTTTAATACCAAAAAAAAATTAGTTGTGAAAATCCCGCCAAATCATTTGCACTATAGTGGCTGAGTCTGATGCACATTTACAATCTCTTAAAACTGCCCAGAAGTGCACAGAGGGATTCAGTCTCAGACATGCAAAAAACTAGTTTTTGTTGAAAGTTGATGTGCCAAGTGTCAAGTAAAGAACTTTCATGTCATTGTTTTATTTTTAATTGGTTGTTTTCAGCTTTAGTCATAAACCCAAATTTTTTTTCTGTGCTGAGTGGTGAAAATATTCATTATATAGTTTCTTATGAAACTCTCTGTGAAGTGGTGGGCATACATGCTGCAGAAAAAGCACTGCATTTTGAAATAAGAATGTGTCTGATCGGGCCCTACATCATTTTTCATTTGTGTATTTCTCAAAAACCTTGTTAACTGAAAAAGGAAGAAGATATGTTAGTCACTTTTATTTGCGGTGTTTAGTACTCAGTATTGAGAAGATGTCCAGGCTGAGCATACCAAGTTTAAACAGTGAGACCTTCAGGTGGAGATTTCAGAGGGTTAAAATGAGAAGCTGAGTTGTATAGATGGAAGGAGCTCATAAGTAAGGATGTAGGAGATATGAAGAAACAGGCTAAATCATGAAAAGATATAAGAAAAATACGTGAAGAAAATGGAGATAAGATCGTAAGACAGAGCATGATCCTTGATGAGAAATGAATGAGCCAGATGAGATGGGTTTAAGAGAGCAAAACTGGGGAATCTATGGGAAAGCGGGATGCTGTGACTGACAGATTCAAAGGCAGCCACAAGAAAAAACCTGGACAAAAAAAAAAAAAATTTCCTCAGTTGCTGTCCCTCAGCAACTCCTAAAGATGTAGGATGCGAGCCTTGAAGTCCTTACTTGTCTGAGAAGTCCTTTGATATCTGTCAGACTCCCAGTTGGGTTAGTCACTTGAGTAGGTATTTCAAGTAGTAAGTCCTTAAGGTGTAAATTTTTCATGGCAATTTTTCAAACCAGGCTCCAAAGCCCAGTGCACATTTATGGTATCATTTAAATGAAAACAATAATATATGATACAGTCTGAATATTATACTTAATGAGCTATATTTTCTTTTAAAATAAGGTTACAGACTATAACCAGAACATTATGCTCCCATAAATTTCATGAGACTTTTTTCTAAACACCTCAGTCTATAAAAGTCAATGACTCACAGAGTAGACATAATCTAAGGGAAACTTTGACCTTTTGCATAATAATAGCCTTACAGCCTGTCATGTCAATGCTCTGCTTCCTCTGAGTGTACTCTGAAGGCCTCAGTAAAATAACTGTTATGACAATTTCCAACTGGAACTTGCATTTTAATAATTCTGTAATTATATTTAAGCAGTAATCTCCTTTACACGATGCCTTTTTTGCATTGTTACTCAATGGTCCACACAGCCGTTCACCCCTTAACTCAGAGCAATTTGACGTGCGGGACTTGAGGAAACAGATTGCAAGCACTGTGATGGAGTTGTTGTTTCTCATGTCTGTCAGAACAAACTGGATGTCTTTACTTATATGTGAAAAATGTTACTCTTCCACTGATGTATCTGGTTATAGGTTATTTAAGCCTAACGGTATTCAAAGCTACCTACTTCTCACTGCAATTCAAACACCTTCTGTTTTATACAGCTGCCATTCATAGCACTTTCAGTCAGGTGCACAGAGGCTGAGCTCAGATGACATTTCTTTTTGCTCGAGAGGAGAGATCAGATGTGTTTGTGTCTATGAATTATCCCTCTTCGCTTTCCTCACATCTGAGTTTTCCTCAACAGATGCAAGAATATACCTGTCCTTACTGCTCAAGATGTCATTTTTTATTCTCCTACATTTCCCATATTGTAGAGTTTGTTCTGCTTTCAGGTCAAAACAATGTATGTGGACTTCAGGAGCTCACAGAAAAAGCTTTTGGGTATTTGATATCTGTGGATATGTTTATGTGATGGAAAAAGCAACCCTTGGTTACACTGGGAGTAACCATGACAGAGGAGCTGTGCTGATTTGCCAAACAATTTTGCCCCTTACCTTGTTTAATTTTAACAGACATAATCCAACACTCCGCTGATATCAGGGTATATGCAGTAGACACAGATAAAATTGACTTTCAGTTACTAAGATATCATTCAACAGGAGACTAAAAGGAATTTTCGTCACTATTTTTATTGAAGTCCTTGGGTTTCCTGGAAGTGCTTTGTGGAGACCAAGCTTTGAATGCTTCTCTAGAAGATCAGGCAAGCAGCTTGCTAAAAAATCTTTCATGTTGGAGAACATCTTGCTTTGGTAAACAGTTACCTCTTTCTTATCAGGGATCTGCAGAGGGTTCTGCTCAAAAAAGTAAATAACTCATGCAAGAATGTGGGTTGAGTCCTCCAAAAATGCTTACCTATCTATCCTAATTCTGTGAGTTAGGGAGAAAAAAAAAAAAGTAAAGGAGGAGAGAAGAAGGGGAAATAAATAAATTTAAAAACAGCTAAATGAATTACTACTTCCCTGGAAAAAAAAAAAAAAATGTTTTGGCTGCATTTGCTTGTTTTCTAGAAGAACCTCAAATTGTATTAAGTTTTTCTTCCTATACTGGGTTACATATTTTGCTTTATTCATAGTTGTGTCCTTTCTTAAGCAAAACGAACAAACAAAATAAAGCAATAATGCTTTTCTTTGCTTCAGAGGACACACAAAAGAGCATTGTGGGTATTTTTTTCTTCTGGTTTATCTACTAAACCATCTATGGAACTGAGCACAGTTCTACATATAATCTGGGCTACAGCATATCATCTCTTTTGTATTTGGGTGGAAGAAAGTGTAAGCAGACATGAGCTAATGCATGATTTGTATAAAGCAAGCTCCATGAGGAGAGAAACAAGATCTCAGGTAGCCTTGCTATTTGTTACGTACTCGCATATCTTTGTTTGCTTCACTGGAGACAAGCTGTGAGCTCCAACAAGCAAATATCCAGTAAGCTGTATCAGCATTCATGGTCTTTGTAGTACCTTGAAGAGACTTGAGATTAGATTCAATACTGTCCTACCTGGTGAGTGATGCTGGTTTGAGGTTGATAGAATAAAAATGGACAACCAAGAGCAATGTTTATTACCTATCCTAATTCTAAGATGCTAAGACTGAAACACTGGGAAAGCTCTGTCAGGTGTGTTCTGGAACAGGATGTGATTCATCAGGCCATGTAACACTGATGGTGTGATCTGGAACAGAACATACAGACTGAACTTCTTTCACATATCTAGTCAAGAAATGTGTCAGATTTAGTTCATTGAAACTTCATTCATCTCTATTCTGCATGTGATTTTCCTGTGTTCTTTATTCATGCTTTCTGATTTACTTGATATTTTATGTTTACTGAACCCCTACTGCTTCGCTGGGAGCATTTTTACTAGCTTTGGATCTCAGTCTAGTACTTGATTCTTATCCTAAGTCCAAAATTCAAGATAACATTTTACTTCTTGAATCTATACAATCAAATACAGGTTTGACCATGCATATTGCTGGTCCCTTTAAATTCATTGGTATTTTCACTTTAATTTCAGTGAAATTCATTTGTAAAGTACCTGCTTAAAGTTAATCATGCACTTTTTTTCCAAAAAGAGGAAATTTAGCAAGTATGACTATTCAGTTAGGTAAGAATTACTGTAATGTCTGATCTTTTTATTTTATAACCTTATTCATAAAGAAATTGCTTCTTTCTCTTATCATTTAACAGACTAACAGAATGATTTTATTTTTCCCTATATGCACCTCACTTCTGCTTTTTCCAGTATATTCTTGAACTCTATTTTGACCTCTAAATGATGATGTACATAGGTTAGTAACATTTATCTTATAAAGTTCTAACCTTCAGGTTCTGTACAGATCATCAAATAGGAAGGTGAAGAATGCATACAAAATATTTAATTCTGTTTTGCAATGCAGAGGATTCAGGAAATTGGCAAAAATAATTATAGGAGGTTTTATGTTATGCTTCAAGTAAATAAGCCTGACTTTGGGATGTTTGTACTCTTTTTTTTCCTGTAGAAAGACCAAGTGGCTGAGAATACTGGATGGAAATGATGGGATTTTGTTTTGCAGTGGTACGATGTGTTGTTTGAATGTGAATGTGGTCTCATTGGCAGGGTTTGCACACAGATGTGTGGCATTAACATAGTGGATAATTGGGTATTGCAAATGAATTATCCAAATGTGGTGACTAACAGGATAACGTCCCTAGCTGATGTATTCAACACTCCTTTAAACATTAAGAAGGAAAAAAACCCCAAACCAGTTATAAGAATAAATGTGCCTCTTTACATTTGAATTTTTTTAGTAAGTCTAAATTATTGTGATGCAATTCACTATATTTATGTATGCATATTTATTCTTATATGTAGAATATATCCACACAGCAATATTTATATGTGTATATAGAGGTACAGTCATAGTATATATATCCTGTTATAGTAAATATATGTTCTATACAAAAATAACAGATTCTACCAGAGGGCCTTAGCACAATAAGAAAAAGCTCGATCTTAATAACACAATGTCAGAGAAACTTCCATTACATCTGTAAGAGTTATGATGACAAAGTTTAAATAAACCAAAAAGCCAAAAAAAGAGGAAAATTGGGAGATCCAGCTATCAAGAATCTTATATATTATCACTGATATTGATCAGTCAGAGGAGATGCACTGATCTTACCTGTTGAAAATCTAAACATGATCGTTTTCCTCCACTTTTTTATGTTTAATTGCCTTTTTTTTTGTTCACTCATATTATGTAATTGTCTGGCTTGGTCACTTTTGTCCCTTGTTTCGTATAAAACTACACTATAGGAAGAAACATTTTGAAATTTTCAGTAAAATACTGTTGTCTGCTGTATTTGGTATAGAAATTTTTACAAGCTTTATTTTTCTTCCAGTTAAAATTAAATTATAATATCACAGTGAATTATCCTTTCAGGTCCCACTGAACACTGAATTGCTTTCCTCTCTGAATCTTTACCTGTAGAGTATTATTTATTTTCTTTCCTAAATTAGCCAAGGTTTACAACATTGTGATTACCATCTGCAGAAATGGTTAAAACATAGCAGAGTATCTGAGTTCATATAGTGTGAGCATCCTACTTCTTATTTGGCTACTGTGCCTGCAATGAATATTTCTGGTTATTATTTTGAGGGATGTTTCAGGGGTTAGATATCCTGCAATTCTTGTGTTCTTTTCTTTGAAATTTAGCTCTGGAAACAATTTACTGTTTATCACTACAGGTACAAAAATTGCTTGGTGTGCATTGTTCAAATGTAAAAAACTTTTCTGGTCACTATTATTATCAGCAATATTAACATGTTTCCTAAGGTATTTGATTGTGCTGCTGATAATCTGCTGTCTGTGGCAGCCTGGGTAAAACTTGAGACACATTTCCTTCTAATATTTTTAATAAAAATAACTGCACAACACAATTCAGCGATTTCATTTCAGGCATCACAGTTTGGCTTATTTAAGCCAGAAAACAAATCAGATATCATCTTGGTCTTTTATTGTTTGCAGCATTTAATGTAATTTGGGGGGGCTATTTAGGGTGGAATTTTATATCATAACACTGTCATCTGTGATATCAAATTGAATTCTTCACTTTTTAAAGGATTAAAATGTTATTTTACAAAAATGTTTTTCAAGTTTGCTTGCTGGACTATGCTTCAAAAATAAATTTAGAAAATAGATAAATTGCATTTCTATCATCTTGAAAATTACACACAATATTGGGCATAAAGGTCACAACATTTTTAACTATTTGAATTCATAAGATGTACAAGGCAGACTAAATCCATCAAAGGACTTGCTCCTGGCTGACTTATGTACACCAGATGGATGTACATGCTGTTACATTAATTTTAATGGGTTTGCCTTAAGAGGTATGCACTTGGGTGTGCCACAGACCTAACATTCATATGCAATTGGAAAAACATAATGTACTTCTGGGGTTAACAGGAGAAGGCAGCAATAGTAATGAAAAGCTGCTAGGCACAAGAAAGGGGTTTTAAAGGCATGTGGGGCTGTAAAAATTCATGTGTTATAAAAACAATCTTTTGTAAAAAACAAAACCTTCCATAACAACTTTCCTTAGAGATTTTTAAAACTAAGCCAATAATTGGCTTAAGAAAACAGCCACGTCCCTATGAGTTAATAAAGGAAGCTTCTGTCTGTACATGTACATGGCTTAAAATGGAAATTTAAGACATGATATAAAATAATGGTTTTGTTTATTCCAGACTGGATATATTTATTACTCTGTGTGTAGTTGTATTGCTTACACACTGTTAGAAATCACTAATGCTGATCCCATAAAGAATCAAATTTTGCACTTTCCTTCAACATGAGGTAACTGAAATATAGATTATAGTTTAACTCTAACCACCAAAAACATGGAATACAGACTACTACTGTTTCCGTAGTTACAACAGGTTTACAGATACAGCACAATGAATCTTTAAAATAATGTCTGGACACCTTTGCCCAGCCTGTGATTCATAGCCACAAGGTGGGGATGGGTGGTTGAGGGTAGGGGGAATGTGTGTAACAGAAGCAGCAGTTTTTGGAGGCATCATGCTTCTCCAGTACCACCTCTCACCTCCTCTGCACTGTAAAGCCCTTCATTTTACATTTTATTTTATGAGTCGTCTTTTTCTGAGGAAACCATAGGAAAAGCCTAAATATTACCAGGACTATTGTCATGATATTTGTGAAAATATGCTAAACTTTGAGATGGACAACATGATCTGATATATGGACATGTAAGTCAGGACCCAATTTACACACATTTCTGGCTTGGATGCAGAGTTTGGTTATGAATATTTTTTTTCCTTTTGCCTCTCTCCTTGAGTCTACCCTGATTTCACGGTTACCTGCATGGGTCAAGGACTAGCCCTTTTTGTCTTTGTACTGGTCCTAATACTGTCTGAAGCTTTAAATGAAGCCATAATATAAAATAATAAAAGATGCATTATAAAACTTGATGGGAAATGAAAACATGTTTTACTCTTGGGGTGGAGGGGGAATAAGAGTTTAAGGAATGGAAGTGCAAAACATGATCACAATGATCAAATTTCATCTTAAACCATACTTGACCCTTTCATCACAACCAGCAATTTAAAAACAGTCTTAAATATTAACTTAGCTGTGACTTGATAATATTCTAGGAAAGCTTTGCAGTCTCAGAAACATGTAAGAGACCTATCGATTAATTTTATTATATAATACAGAAGCTGCCTAATCCCTCAAAATGTGCTCAAATGACAAAGGGAAGCAGTGTTGCATGCTGGAAATGTCGCCATGAAATGAGAACCATTAGCACAACGTCATGACACGCATCCCTCCTGAGACAGCAGCTGCTGCCACACTGACAGGGACATAGTTTCATGGGTGTTGCTGAGTTCAGGAAAGACACAAAGGTTCAAAGCATGTCTTTGTAGAAATGAAGAGGAAAGAGTGATGTTGGTTAGCCAAGAGGCAGCAATCCACATTGCTGCCATTGGGGATTAGGAAACAGAAGCATCACCCTCAGAAAATGTATTTCTCAAATTCTGGAAAAGCTGAGTCCTTTCCTGAGACATGTATCTTCTCCATTCAACCTCCTTCTTTGTCATCTCCCCAAGTTGAGAGCAATCAGGTTTTCACAGACAAAATTACAACCAGCTACTTACATTCATCCTCTTGTCCCACAGACCTGAGCTGTTGTTGGCTGTTAGGTGTAGTCTGCAGTTCCCTGAAAAAATACACATCTACCAGAATACAACCTTTAACTCCATCTGCCTTTGAGGGACTGAGCAGCCACTGTCTAAAACTTTGCAGTTCCTTGAACTATATGATGTTTTGAAAGATGACACTTTGGAAACACTGCTGTTTGTTAGTAATATTCACTGTCCTGTGAACTACAGAGGATCATAATCTGTCTGATCAACATAAATATTTAAGGAAAAAATACAAAAGTTAAATACTTGCTTTCAGCTCTATAGCTCTTATTTAAAGGAAGAAAGTCAATAGGTAGGAATGATTTGATTTAGCACTTAATTTTTTTTCTAGTTCATCAATGCATTTAAGTCTGTCTAAAATAAAGGAACCTTAGAAGGATGAGACAGATTTGCTCTTTATGACATGAGAAAATCCAGGAGATTGTCTTACAAAAATTCTCTGTAAAGACTATTAAATTTTATCACCATAAAGAAGGGAGGACATACTATATATGTTTTAACAGGGTGCAATCTATTTCTTGTCTGATGTTGGTAAAGGCAGGATTCTAAGTCTGATTGGCAGAAGAAACCCTAGGGCTAGCCACTAAAGATGGCCATTATCATTTATTAAGCAGGTGTTGAAATGAATTGGTCTTTTATCGTAATGCAGATTTACAGTGCATTAGGCAATCCATTTTTCAATTTAGTGTACTGCCTCTGATAAATTAACAGATGTCGATTGATTTTTTTTCCTTCAGTCCCCCTGTTTACACCTGACAGCCAGTGCTTTATAGCTGAGCAGTTATTTGAAGTTATAAACATTATAATTAGCAATTTTTTAATTAGGCTGACAATTAACAGGAGATTTGCAAAGCTGCTAATTTGACATGTCATACTCTCCACAGTGTTTATGTTAACCACTACTTGAGTGAATTCAATTGAACAGAACTACGGTGTCTGAAAAATCAATCTCACAAGAACCCTTTTCCCCACTTGGCTAACATTATGGCACTTCAGGCAGAGAAGTGGGACTTCAATGAAATTTTACAATATGACAATTCCAACAACTGAAATTTAAACAATGGGCCCATGTTAGCTCAGAGATGCAATTAAACATGATGTGCCAAACACAGGTACGTTCAGGGCTCTTTTACTAATGTTAGGCTTTAAAGGTTTTATTTTTTAAGGACTTGGACCAAAAGAAAACCAACAACCACCCAACCCCAAACGACATAGAGTCTCAGCCCTGAAGATAACCTTAGTTCTTTGATTTGAACAAAGGAGAAATATGTCACTCTAGTAAGTGTCTGTGTGGTCACTGATGAAATCTGTGCAGCTTTTTCAGCAGAATTCTCCATATCCACTACAAACAGGGGCGGCGTGATGTTGTGGTTTAACGCCATCTGGCAACTAAGCCCCACATGGCCGCTCACTCACTCCCCCCACTGGTGGGAGTGGGATGGCGAGAGAATCAGAAGAGTAAAAGTGAGAAAACTCGTGGATTGAGATAAATTTAATAAGTAAAGCAAAAGCTGCGTGCATAAGCAGAGCAAAACAAGGAATTCATTCACTGCTTCCCATCGGCAGGCAGGTGTTCAGCCATCTCCAGGGAAGTGGTTACTTGGGGAAACAAACGCCATTAGTCCGAACATCCCCCCTTCCTTCTTCTTCCCTCAGCTTTATCTGCTGAGCACGACGCCATACAATACAGGATATCCCTTTGGTCAGCTGGGGTCAGTTGTCCCGGCTGTGTCCCCTCCCAACTCCTTGTGCACCCCCAGCCTCCTCGCTGGTGGGGTGGGGGGAGAAGCAGAAAAGGCCTTGACCCTGTGTAAGCACTGCTCAGCAGTAACAAAAGCATCTCTGCATTATCAATAATTTTGTGCTGTTTTCAGGACAAAAGCAAAACATAGCACCATACTAGCTACTATGAAGAAAATTAATGCTATCCCAGCCAAAACCAATACATGTCAATAGAAGTGTTAACAGCAGTCCTGCTGCAACAGGTGGAAATTTCCTGGCTCTTTCCATGAATCTGAGCTTCCTCTCAGGTGGTACAAAATGCCCTCCTTTCTGATTGAATTTTCTCTGGGAGCATTATCCACTGAATGCTATTGCCAGTATTGACACGGAGAAGGCTGGTAAGGTGTGTTAGAGTGCTCAGCATGAGAGGAGCTTGGGTAAGGAAAGAGACAACTGATAAAAAGTTGCCTGCCAACAGCAGGGTTAAGAGAAATTGGTGGGGCAGCCTGAGAAAATGAGTTTCTGGCTGGCTGCTGCCAAAAGGACCAGAAGTGATGTGTTCTTAGGTCATTTCTGTGAATGAAGATACTTAATCACATCCACTTTGTAAGGGAAACAAGGCTAGCTTTTAAATGCAAATAGACTTGCTTTTGACTGAGAAATCTCTCTGCCTTAGAGAACATGGGTATTTCCTTCTCTTATATAGTCATTTTCTTAACTATATTTCAGGGTGGTTTTTTTTTTCATCAAGCCATGTACTTTGATCAGGTACCAGCTTCTTTTGTATTTTTGTTTCTCAATTGGTTCCTCATTCTCTCCACTTGATGGCTCATCTGGTGGAAACACAATTTGCCCTTAAACTAAACAGGATAACAATAAAAAGAAAGGAAAAAAATGCAGCCTCTTGCACACCTTTTTTAAATCCTACTTCTTTAGTCCACTGCAGCCATTGAAAGATGTTGACATTCCTTCCCATGTTAGCCTTTCTTCTCTGAGGTCATCACTTGTGATCGAGACAAGGCACATCCCTGACTGGTGGTGAAGTACCAGGAGGAACCAGGATGTGCAGAAAGCGACGCTGTCCAAAATATTGCCATGCTGCAGTCTCCCCAGAGGAGCTCAAAAGGAGATCTAGACACAAAGTTACTAAAATCTTTCATTCTACTGATACCTCTACCTCCACCTATCTGTGATTTAGTCACTTTCTGAACTCACCTGCTTCCTAAACGCTGCGTGAGAATGAATGAAGTGAGGTGCTTACTCAGATTTCACTCCAGTCCAACAGGAAGATAAAGAAAAGGGCTTACTTAAAGGATCTCAATAAAGGTCTCAGGAGTTGACTCAAAATGGCAAAATACTTTGTGTATGCCCCACTATATTAACAGGCAAATAGTATCCTGCTTAAATTAAAAATATAGTCCCTAGTGGTGACATGGCATTGAATTAATTTCATTTCATCAGTGAAGATTTTTACTGCTTGAGTGTCTTGCATGAAGACACTGAGGGACAGATCCTTGGCTGGTACAGATTGTCACAGGATCTGCCTCTGAAATATTCGTTTCTCAGAGTTGATTTCATTTCCCATTTCCTTTCAGTGACTAGACACAATTTTGGGTTCACAACCCAGTCTGTTTTGTAACTTAGAGAACTTTAGTGCTAATTTCTTTCTGGAGCCATTAGACAAAGAGTATCTTAAAACAGGCCTATCAAAGCAAGTGGGGAATGGATACCAAATGAGTAATAATTAAATACATGAAACTGTGGTGCTAGCATCTTACTATTTTTGAACTCAAACAGTTCTAATTCGTTACATGGATAATACCATGTTTGACACGACGTATATTGAAGAATCCATCTACTACTTGTTTTATGTAAAATCCTGTTTGCTCATTTCAAACAGTGAGCCAAACACTGCTGCCAAGGAGTGCTATTAATGGGTGAAGTATCCAATTTTTTTCCCTGTGGGACCAACACTCACCCCCAAAGCAGCAATTCTACTCTGAGAATGAGTCAGCAAAAAAGTATTTAATCATGACTCGCATTTACTGCAGAGCTCATTTTACGTTGATTGGGCGGGGAAGAGAGTAAGTTCTAGATTATGAAGATGTCCTTGGGAAACAAAGAGTCAAGGAGAACTCAAGAAATTAGTGGGAGGGGCCTTTCACAGGGAAATTTTTGTAAAGGGAGAAGAGAGGGGAAGAGGTTGTTTAAAACCTTGAGTTCCAGCTGAATTTTCCTTATCAAAAAACTAAGATACTTGTAGTAGATGAACAGATTTCTAGACAAGATACATACAGGTCACAAGAAGAAAATCAAGAAGAAAAAGTTAATCTCAGGAGAAAGT
The DNA here is from genome assembly GCF_965140245.1 of Athene noctua. Classification (NCBI taxonomy): domain Eukaryota; kingdom Metazoa; phylum Chordata; class Aves; order Strigiformes; family Strigidae; genus Athene; species Athene noctua. The sequence continues at coordinate 115,183,102 of NC_134038.1, read as the reverse complement.
GGAGAGGAGGTAGGGATAAAGATGGGCCATGAGGATAGTTGTTAAGGTGGGAGAAGTTAGTTCTAGGCAGTAGTTACAAAAAAGGGAAGAGAGTATGCCTCCCTGCCAGCATGGGAGATGGGATCACTATTTGAGGAGATCTGGAGACGGTGTAGGCTACAAGGGCAGTACACGTGGCACTGACAGGCTTTAACCCATCAGGCTAGCAAACCCTACAGCCTAGATGAAACTGCATTTCATAAGGGCAAATAACTTTTTGCCATAAAGTCCAATAAAATGGAAAATCTGGGGGAGGGGTGGGAAAGGGTTTAACTCCTCAAAGCAAACTGGTTAATGCCATTATAGCCTTTTGAAACGCTTGCATAATGTCAAGAAGGCTCTGTCCCATTAGGAAAAAGGAGACAAAGGAGACACTCTGCTAATGAATATCCCAGAAAAGGACGTGAACAACGCTCTAATTGAGAAAACTATTTATTTTGAGCTGTTTATTTAAGCACAGGAGGATTCCTAATGGAGCCATCAGACCTCACTCATTGGCTAATAGTTTAATTAGGCCCATCTGGTGGAGGCTGTGGAGAGAACTGTCCCAGCTCTCATATTGGCAGAGAGGTAATTTGTCATCCCGTGGCCCAGTGACTGGCACGCGAACATCTCTAAAGCCAAACAGAAGCTCAGCAATCTGTCTCACATGAGAATAGCTGAGAGCTATTGGAGGCATTTGTGTGGTTCACCTTGGCACACAGAGGAGAAATTAGACTATTGCACAGTATCCTTGAGATAACCTCAACAGAGCAATTCAGGCAGAGTCCCTGAAAGTCAAGTCAATCTTGCCATTGTCAGCCAAACCAAATATAAAGAAAAGATTTTTCCTTCCTGTTTTTCCAACATCCCTTCTTCTATGCCATCCTGATAAAAGCAATATCGTAAGGATGCTTTCTATTAGTTTTTGTTCAGAAGCATCTGTACTTCAGATACAAATTTCACTCCTACAAAATCATGGAACAAAAGAATTTCCCTTTTGGATAGGAGGAACTTGCTGTTTTTTAGAAATCCTGCTTCTACAAAATGGTATCAAGTGATGGAGCTGCAATTGAAGAACAGCACTGCAAAGACTTCATAGAACTGTACTGTAAACTGAGTAAGTTGATATAACTATGGGTTAATTCAACAAAAGAAGGAAGAAACTTCAAAACTGTAATAGCAAATGCCTTAAAAGCTGAAATCAATATCTTCTCAGTCTGATGTTACTGGTAGTATTAGTGTTAGAAGATGTTAAGAACACCACTGCCTCTTTAGGGGTTATACTTGAGAAAACGTGGGACAACATACTGACGAAAGTTGTATCTCACATTTGTTTATCCACTAGTATTTATGTGGCACTTTTTCTTATTCTTCATTCTACTATAACCCACTGCCTTTTCCAAAAGCAGTATGTCAATATTTTATTGTCTTTTTACAGGCTAATAACGTCAGTGCTGACTAAAGTAAAAGAAGCAAAAAGCTCATCCAATGCAAACATAACAGTTTCCATTATAAATGACACTTGAAGAGTCTGAGTAGCCTCAAAGGAGCCATCATAGCTTAAAAAAATCTGTAAGTCAATAAATCACCCAGCTTTATACATGTCAGGTACATATCTATACCTTAAGAAGCAGAAGATGGAGACAATACAGAGATTGAAAGGAACTGATACTTAAAAACTGAAAGCAGCTGAAGTGATTGAATTAATATCATGGGCAAACAGTCTACTGTGATTTGACCACAAAATATTAGTATCCTTAAATTGTTTTTCTGTGCCTGGTGATATTCACCATTGTTTTCTCAGTGTAAGTTAATGCTCCTTTTTTTGTGGTAGGATTTTTTCATGAGCTAGACATTGCAGAACTGAAGTGCTGTGTTTGAATACCATCAGTTGAGCTTGAGCAACATGATCTAGTGAAAGATGACCTTGCCCATGCCAAGAGATTGGACTAGATGGTTTTGAAGGTCCCTTCCAACCCAAACCATTCTATAATTCTATGAAATTGGATTTTGTTGCTCTTCTCACATTGTTTGCTTGTGCATGCTGTTGCAGATGCAGACTTATGTGTTCATACTTTATAGATGCTAATTCCTGTGTATAGATCTTACAATGGATAGACCCCACATTTTAAAATTCACACAAGTGAGTTCAAAGAGTTTCAGTCTGCAGTTTCAAATCTAGGAAACAATGCAGTTTACTAAAATTCTGCCAGTCTAGTTGCCCCTTTAATTAATTTTGCTTTATATGCAAGTACAAGCATCATTAGTTTGTATCATTTTTAGTAACATCCCAAAAGAATCAGCAAGTCAGTTTTGTGCTCAGCCTGATAAACTGTCAAGACAATTTTGCCGGCAAAGCTAACTCGCGCAGTGCAAATATTTACCAAGAGATTATCTATTCTTAAAACAAAGTCACTAATCCAGGTTGTCTCTTCCAGACATAATTCTGAACATGTATATTGAACAAGCTAAAAGCGTAGTAACAAAAATGTTTTGCAATGTAAGAGCTTCATGATCATCTGCTGCCTTCAGCCAAATCTCTTTTGAAAGCTCATTGTTGTGTGTCTTGCTGCACTGTGAATTCTGCTATGTTTACAAAAGTGGAGGAGACAGGGGGTAAAGTGGAAACATTTTTCTATTTATATATGCATTTGATTGGTATTAACTGGTATTTTTGACTCCTACTGATCAGTTTTCTCCTTACTCGCCTGTCTCACTTGTCAACACCATGTGGGACGGGTGACAGTCTTGTTCTTGTTCCTTGTATTCCAGCCGAAATCTGGTGTGTTTTATGTCTGAAGTGACAAGTTTGGGATTTGTATTGGTACTTCTATGATACAAATACTTCATAATAAATGAAATGCTACTAAAATTACTCAGCAGCATGCCTACTTGCAACTGGAAATGCACAAGAGTGCGTCATGTAGTTTGTAAAACTTGGAACAGAATTGATCTGCCATCATCTTTATGCTGATAAAGATGACATATAGAAAAGATGCCCTGGAGATGAGAGCAGCCTGAAGCTACAGTGTATTGCTTCATGGACCACAACAGCCACATCCATTCCAGTCTGGGTGGTGCAGGAGCAGCTCTCCAAAGGGGATTTTTGCCTCAATGAGAGGCAAACAGGACATGTGTCCAAGACACAGGACTGTCTGGCTAGCCACCTGGAGGGCAGTAGAGTGGCTGTCTAACACACGCAGTGAAGGGCAAAATTAGTGGCAGGATAATAGATTACTTTACTGTGACCCAGAGCAAAGTGCTGGATTACTTCAGGGAACTCAGGGAACCCCAAAGTAGATTAAAGGGATATTTTTCCTGTGAAGCATAAGGAAAAAAGATATCAAAGGTTTGCTCACTCTTATGTGGTAGAAAAAGGCAATCCAACAGGAAGAAGCTCAAGCTATCAATTTATCTTTGTGGGAGACTGTATGGTTATTTATCTTTTTTAATTATGCTTCAAAAGAAACACGGTGCTGCAATAAATAACATTAGGCAACAATAAAGGGAACAGCATAGAGAGCTGACTGTAGCGTGTTCCCCTTACCCTCTTCATTTTAACCTCCATAAAAGTGTGGGGTTTTCCATGTTGTTTGAGATATTCAAGGCTGTGATATTTCTGGAAGCAAGTGAAACACAGCTGCTTGCTGATTAAGGGGATACAGGAGATGGCAGGATTACATTAGTATGATGCATGTGCTGCTACTCAGGGACCAGTGAGTTCCCAAATTTAGTGCCAGATACACACACATGGTCACACCTGAGCACATCTAAAACTGTATCACTTCCATCAAAGCCTGAACAGAGTTTATTATTGCTTGTGTACTAGAGAAAATATGTAAAATTCCTTGATGAGGATTGGGAAAGCACTGATACCTCTTTTAAAATAATTCCGGTAACTTTGAAGGATCTTTTTTGCTTTTAACTCTCAAGACTCCAGCTAGGAAGAGCATGTAAGCTGCAGCGTTTGTGTTGGGCCAGATGTTCTGCATGTTGAAAGCATTTTCAGAAATAATTAATTTTACAAGGCTTACTTTGAGACGTTTTCGTTCAGGACACTTATGAAGAGGTTTGCTTTCCAGAAGGTTGAGTGAACGACATCTCTCTGAAGTTTGCATCTTTCTTAAAGTTTGGCACAGCTTGGACAGTCAAATACACTGCTCTTTCATGTTGTTTGGCATTCGGAAGCAAATTAAAGGGGATTAGTTAAGACTTTTTCTGCTATAGCTTTGGCCCTAAAGCTTTTTTGTAATCATGCTGGCAGTAATGTAATTAATCTTGCAAACAAGTCTAGCAACAATGTCATAATTTCAAAAGCTAAACAGTCTTTCATATTTCTTCCATCAGAAGAGAACTGTTGGGATTTTCATGTATGTTTTGCCTTTGTAAAAATAGAAATTGGAGTGTGAAACATAGATCATCCTTCACACCCATTAGCATTTTAATGGCTTCTCAATTGTTAACAGATTTGATGTAGCTACTAGAAAGATAAGACTGGGTTGTGATTTACATCTATACTTTCAATCCCGTAGTAGTCAGTTATATTAAGTTTTATTAGGTGTAATGTCAGGTCTCTGAAATAAATTTGAAACCCTTTGAAAAACATAATAAAGACAATGATAAAGGAAAATGCCAGTATGCCCTCTCCAGTGTCTTTGCAAAGTGATAGTTCTGATTTGTTATTTTTGCAGAGCACATAAAATTTTCCCCAACAGAAATAATAATTAATTGTATAATTTTAAAATGAAAGATGATTGTATTCTGCACTACTTAACCCTATAGTGTAATAGCATTAAGCAACATAAACATCCACAACAGAATGATTTACAGAAATTATAATACGGAGGAGTTATTTAAAGATTATATTTCACTATACTTTTAACATATGACTACATTTTTATCAGGAACAAAGTGTTTGGTTTGGCTTATTGAATAGCAAACACCCTTCTGAACATGTACAGGCTAACTAGGACGTAGCTATTACACTTTGCATACATTTTAATTTCTCAGAAGCTATCAACTCCAAAGAGAGCTGTCAAACCCAAGAGTACCATGCATTGTATTTAGAAATATTCTTAGTGTCAGGAATGATTTGAACTATCCAAATTAAAATACAGAGCATGTATCAACAGAGCCTGGCTAACTGACTCTTACCATTAGAATATAGGCTGCTGTAGCCCCATGTCATTCATGGCATGTCCCTCCTCCTTCCCCATCCTTGAAAGACAGGGCTGAACCTAACCCTGAATACAGATGTTTAGGATCTAACACTGGCAATATGTATTTGAACATGCCTCTCAGGTTTGACTCCTTTGCAGTCCAGCACTCATTGCCCAATAGTTATATGTCCTGTAGCATCAGAGCAAGCCAGAACATCACCAGGATCACCAGAAGATCCAACAGAAGGTGTTTTGTTGACCAAAGTATCATTACTGACATAGCTGAAACAGAGTCAGGACTCTGGAATCAAAGAAAGATTCCTCTGTTCAGATAAATCATTCTGTCACCCCCAATATGGCAAACAACATTCTAAGGGATTTTTTATTTGGAATTTTCTATTTTATCTGTATATCCTTACAAGCAACTGTCCACAGAGAGAATCAATGGGGAACTAGACATCACTGGCATTTTGCCATATTATATTAATGTACTATCCTGTGCTGGCTGTGTTACAGTCTAGAAAATCTCCAGTGGAAGTTGAACAAAATTCCTACCTATGAGGTTAATTTATTCCAGCAGAGGGCCTTTAATGCAACAGATAGAAACGTTCAGTATTATCACGTGTGCTGTACCTGCTGTATGGAGGTAGAGGGTTTGAATTTTCAGGGTACTGATTCAATGTTTCATGACTTTTGGTGAAATGGAGGGAAGACTGCAGGTTTGATGGCTATTTTTAAAAGAAAAAAAATGGTCTGGAAAGTTCCTTTGCATGGCTTGTTCAGTAGGTTGATGCTCTTAATAGCTCTTTTGGATCTTAAGATTGGCTAATCTTCCTCAAGAGGGTGACTTGAATGCATTGTATTAGATTTCAATATTGACTGAAACCGTCTGAGGACAGCCTTTATGTCCTGGTGTGTTAACCCTTGCTCTGAACCAGAGTATCAAAACTTTCTGGACTTCTAGATCATTGGGCTGGTGTTATTACCTCTCATGTACTGGGGGGGAAGAAGGGAGGGGGGGAAGAAGAGAGGAAGGAAAGAAGTGAGTCAGGAAGCTTTTCTCAGAGAGGGCATAGCTTGAGATGATATTTGCACAGTGCTGTTAGAAAGTGCCTTGAATGCACTTTTCATCGCATGGCAAATTAGATCTCTTCCTGTCAGAAAGTTAGAGTCTAAAAATGTAAAATGTCTGTGGCAGAGATTTCCAACTGCCAACAAAAGGCTCACTTTCTGAGGAAAATAATTTAAAATGCTTCTGAGTCATTGTGAAAAATACAGGCCATGACTGTGTCTGCAAAACCCCATTGAGCTGAGGCATCGAAGACAAGAAAAATTGCATTCATACGACTGTGATCATCATCTGTCCATTCAGCGCGGTGCTCTCCAGGAAAAGACAAAGCTGGAGTGACAGCTCAAGGAGCAGCTTGAGCCTTTCTGTGTCACTGCTTGTGCTAACCTGTGCCACACACGGGAGTAGGGGCGGGGGGAGAGGAGGGTGAGAAAGGAAACCTTCCATGCAAGTTTCTTTATCCTCCTCTCTTTTCTTCATCCCTGAAGTCTTGATGTAAACTTGCTGTGATAGATGCAGGTGGCTAAAAATAGTGTGGGTTTTGTGTACCATACTAGCAAGTGAATAATTTTCTGCTGTAAGCAGGATGCCAAGGGACAGCAAAAACGTGATGGTAATGGCAGGTAAGGTACAATGATGGAGTGCGGCTTCCAGCCCACTAAATCAGTGGCAGAGTACTTGGCACATTTGCCAATGCCGCTGCAGCCAGAGAAAAGCCCTGGGGAAATGCTCCCTGCATTTAAAAATTATACTTGGGATATACATGTTTTATACTAGGAGTTTGATAATTTATCCTTGCAGCATAGGAATCCTACAGTAACAAGTGATAGTTCTTGTTATATTACTTGTTGCAGCTTCTGCCTCCTGGATTTTCATATTCTCTGCTTCTAGCCAGGAGTATACCATATATATCTTCCCCACAAGTGTAATTGACTTGAGCCATGAAAGTTTAAAAATTACAGTAAATGCTGGACAGAATCTGGGAAGAAAACATCAAGATAAGTTCAGATTTTCCTGGTTGTACCTCTAGTATCATCAGCACTACATCCAGAAGTTATTTCATACAATAACAGCCAATGAGACAGTTCTTGTGTATAAGATCGTGCTCTGACTTTTGGACAAGTAGGAAATCCACTATAAAGATTCCCCTTTCAACACTTTGCTGAGTATAAATCCCAGTATTATTTAGTGTCCTAATGCCATACTGACTATCACTAGGAGCAGTTTCCATCATCTGGAATGAAATCCTGATCCTTTTGAAGTCAAATGACAAAATTCCCTTTGACTTCAGTAGGACAGATTTAACTCCCAGTGCTGTGCAGTAAGTCACCTGCCACTAGCCAGATCCTTCAGCAGTGGGTATTTTTATCAAATCGACCTCGTTTATGGAGTTGCCTCAGAAAGTCTGCTTAGATTCAGAGAAGGTACAACTGGAATGAAGCAGGTGCCTTCCTAATTGGAAAGTGGGGGAGGCAGAGTTTTACAAGAGGTACTTAGTGCTAAATAAGGAATAGAATTGTTTCCCTGGGGAGCTTGAAATCCTTATAAAACTTTTATAGCTTCCTATCTCTTTGCCTCTGGTTCCCACTGCCAGATGGAGCATTTCATGTCCCAGAAGGATGCACTTCTGTATCCTCAGCAGGCTTGCTGCACAAGGGACAATGGAGGGAGCATCCAGGAAGCAAACCTGCCATTTGAGGGGTGATGGCAGAGATGCTGCTTATGGGGTGCAAAGAGGCAGCACAAAACAGGGTGTCTCACCCCTCTGGTGCTCAGTGTTGTTAATTGTCTGGTGAAGCGTATCTGAATTCCTAAACTGAGTAACAGTTTGTGAATTGCATCCCCACTGCAGCAGTATGATCTAAGAGGTATAAATTTTCTACTCAGCATGTTTGTTTCTCCCACCATTGCAAGAAAACCAGATTTGAGAGGGTGCTTAGATCCTTTCCTCTGGATGATGAATGCAGTCTATGGCCACACTCTCCTTCATTATGCAAATAGTTCAGAGAAATCTTCCTTCCCTCCACTTCCCTATTTAAGTGTGCTGTTGTGAACAGAAGACCCAGTGCCATTGCAAGGACTAGTATTAGATTGTTCACATCATTAATTTAAATGAGATTATGATTATACCATCTGCATTCGGTTGTACTCCATTCAGACCGTGTCATTGTCTCTGCCAAACTCAACATCTTTTGGGGTGTTTCTTTGAACACATTTATCTGTGTTTCCAGCCTATTCAGAGACACCTCACCGCCTGTAATGGCTGCATTTAATTTCCTTTACTTAAACTTTACTTCTACTTTACTTTACACTGCTGATTTGCTGGGTCTTCTTGTCAGATTTCCTGTTCCACATTATTACTATTTAAACTTGCTTCTTTTTAAAATCAGATGTCAAATTGACCTCATATTGTTCTTTTCCCAAGCATTCCTCACTTGCTAGAATACCCTAGAAATTAGCTAATTTTCTCTCATGCCTGACATTGGCAGCCCGATATGAAACCAGCTTCACCAGCTGGCAGGTTCAACATCCAGTTGTTGGCCCTTCCGAGCACATGTGGGATGCAGACCAGAAGCCCGGTGGTCACCTGGCAGCAGATCTCTTGATAGCTGTGAAAGGGAACTGTGTCCTGTGTCAGAGCTGAGCTTCTGTGAGCAGGAAGCAGCTCTTCCCACATCTCCCCCCACCATGGCAGTGTGCTGCTTGGCATGCCGGTGGTCTCAGGACCACTTGACAACCAACTGCCTATGCTGTACTTGCTGTCCCAGTGAGATCTCCTGAAGTCTAAGGTGCTCTTTAGTTCTTAACAGCAAAGTCCTGCCAGTCTGACTGATACACCTCCAACACACCACTTTATATGTACACTTGGACATTTCCAGCAGTGTCTCCAGTTTTTATGTTAATGTTTGCATTTGGTGACGTCTGCCTGTCTTAGAAGTCACCCCCCGCCATGCCCTGGCTGCATTTAGCAGCCGTGTTGGTGGCAATTCTCCACTGCTGCGTCCTTCCTCATATCCCTTCTCAAAATGGGTGAAGGTTGCCAAGCACGGCACGCCTGGCAGCCTCCTCCTGTTCTGCATCTCATCTCAATTCCCACTCATCTGATGGTGTACCAGAGAGGTCATGGGCGTTTGTCCTTTGGCTGCCAGAGGCAGCTCTGGTGCCCAGTGATTAGGCAGCTGGGCCTTCTTCTTCCCTGCTCATCTGTCTCTTGCCTGAAATACTTGCAGGGACAAATAAGAGGCTTGGGGAGGGCATGCTGAGATGCAGCTATAGGAAGAAAGAGGCACTGAACTAGCCCTTTCCTTTTTATTTAAACCAGCTGCAGCCATATGAGCTGTCTGCCAGCTGCCCCCAATCTTCCAGAAGAATTTAAGTTGAGGGCAGCCTGTGACATGTTTTGTATCATTTCTGTCATCAGAAGTAGAATTTGTGATTGCAGAAGACTGCATCCAGGATCAGGTTACAGTCATGGCAGATTACTTAAGTATCACAGATTGTTAAATTTGCATACAATTAACACAGGGAGGACATCACAACTCAGCTGCTCTGAACAGGATACATTCAGAGAGAACAAAAGTCGTCCCGTTCATGTGCGAGTGCACAAGAGTTATTTCTTCCCCTGATTTTGTAAATCTTTCATTTGTTTCCCTATTAGAGGACTATCCATTCAGTGTCAGGACTTGACTTTATGTGTATTTTTTGGTTCTATGTGTTGTGAAGGCTTAAGGAATAACCGTACAACAAAAAGTCACAACAGATCATGAGCACAGTGTGCAACACAAATCCTTTATTAAAGGGAGATAAAAGATGGCCAGAGTTAAATTACTGACCTGGGCCTCAGGAGGGCTGAAAAATTCCCTGAGGTCTATGTCATCACTCCTCAGCATTTTCAGTTTCCCAGCTATAAAACAGAAATATTAATTCCTTTTTGAGTTTTTTGAAAAAACCTTTAAATTTAAAAAAAAAAATAGACTGTAAGCTCTGCATACTGTCTTATGGCATATATATACTCAGTACTTAGTTCAGCTGGCTGCAGTCTTTTACAGCGCCCCTAGATGCTACTAAAATTTAAATTATGAATCAGTAACTTTGCAATATTTTCTGTCACATTCACCAAAGATCATCCTACCGAGGTTTGGAGTACCACATGTTGATTAGACAAGATTTTAAATGTGTGCTTAAAGTGTCATAGACAAAACCCACCAATTCACATAGCTTTAATAAAATGTATACCAAACAAAAAAAATAAAGAAAAGGTAGCCAGCGTCTGGCTGCATTCAAATTTTAAATAGAGGGAGTATTTGGAAGATGCATACAGGAATCTGAGCTTTAGTTTATTATAGCTTTTGTGTAGACCGCTATTAAAGTTGGCTTGTTCATTCAGATATATCTGAACAGCATTTCTGGTTTTATGTGAACATTTTGCTGACCTACATACTTAGAAAATTATATTGTTTTCCAAAATGTTGGATTTTTTCTTATTTTCTAAGGGTGAAACCCATATTTTAAGCTGCTTTCCTATGTTACCATATAGTTTCTGCATCAGTCTTCCATTATTAGGAATCTGTTCATTTTTTCCATTCAAGCTTCAAGTTTAACATAGTCCTTTGAGAATGGTAATGAAAGCTAATGAGAATTGTGAAGAGAGTCTTCTGCTGTTTCAAAGTGCCTGTATAGTGAGGAGCAGAAAGCTAAGATGCCCTTATCTTGTTTATGACCTGACTCCAAATGATACACACTGCTGGAGAGAAGGTAATTTAATGCCCATTATTACCATACAATCCTGCACCTCCTTTGAAGCTGTCAACTTCAAAATCAGCTCCACTGGTATATGTTCATTTGAAACCTTTGCTGAGCTTTTTATCAAAGCATGACACAGAACTGCTTCCTAAACACCTTTCCTTTCTCTCACACCCAAATTAACCACTTTCTCCTCATCTAACCAAAGGGAGTGATACTTTGAGGTCCAGGCATATATAGTAACTGTTGAAACATGGCATAAAGAGAAAGAACGTGCTAATTAGATTACTAATGCGCTTTTAAAGTATCTGCTTCCCTTACAGAGCGTGCAACATGGCTGGCATGTTAATTCAGTTGTAAAGTAAATTATTTAAACTAATAAATCATTAACTTCACATTTTAGTGAAGTATCTCATTAAGATGCAGAAACATGGAAATTTGATGCACTTATGAAAGCATGGACAATGTTGAGGTTGTTTGTGAGGTGTCAGGTTTGGCTCCTCCTGTGCCTGAAGTCAAAAGAGCAGATTCTCAGCTGTGGTGTCAGTACAATCTACAGGTGTTCTCCGGCCCAGTTCCTTCATCTGCTGACCTTGGTACCTGATGTATGGGCATGTCACTCAGCACTTGGCTGCAGAGAGGCTGGAGTACTTGTAAAGGTTTTACAAGCTGTGAGGGAATTTGATATTGAAATAATTTCTTTGTGGAAGGACACAGGGGAACATTTTATGACCCTTTGCTTTATTTTATAAGCTGAGTCTTCACTTTGATCTGCTCTCCCTTCTCTGCTTCTCAGCTACAATAACATAGTGATAATTCTGTCTGCATGGAGCTATTTCTGTTGGATACTGTTCTGTGCTCTGCAGCAGTCCCTTGCTCCTTAGGCCAGCGACACCTAGACCTACACCTAGAACATGGTCCTTGGTAGCTTGTTATCAGGGGATACAGGCATTTTTCATTAGTAGGTGACAAAGAAAGTACGGTGAAAGACTGTGGCATACCCTAACTGTACTTTTTAGAAGGAAACGATACAATCCTAACATCACTCCAGCAAAGTCCATTCAATGTCTGAGGGAGTCAGGAATTCACCAATGCCCATGGATGAACCAGCTGGCCAGCAGGTTAGAAGAGGTGATAACATTTCAGGCACAGAAGGAGAGAAATGAAAACTTTTCCCATTTCTGGATCTCTGATTTAATCTTTAAGTCAAAAGGGTAGAGGTAGCTGAAGCAAAACAGGGTGAAAGTTAAGGAAGAGATCCTCATAGGTCCTGTTACCCTTCCACTCGGGTTTCTCCTCCACCTAAATAAAGACACATGTGCTAATCCATAGAAATCACCTTCTAGGTAATGCAGTAATATCAGTATAGATCTTTGGGTGGCTTCAGAGAGTAAATAAGTGTCAGGAGGTCAGGGAGCTTTCCTGTGACAGTGAAAGTCAGAGGAACATGTCATCTCTAAGGATTTGGACTTCTAATTGCAAATCACCTTGAACATTAGCAAAGCTGAGATTCAGGCAGCTGATTTCCATAGTTTCTAGACTCAGCAACTCTGGCAGCTGAATCAAAAGAAACCCTGAGAAGGTTATCTCTACTGGATATGTTCTTTGTTAATTATAGGAAAGTGTCTACTGCTAATAGCAGCAGTACATACAAATGAAAGAGGGATTGTCTCTTCATATGAAACCCTGGAAAAAATGGGGTTGACTTCCTAATTGCTAAAGTGAACAGGAGGACACCCATTGTTAATATGTACTAAAAATGTTAGTAAGTCCCCAGTGCTACAAGGAGCAAAATCTTGTAACTGATCCATGGAAGTGAGGTGAATTCTGGAATCCTTCATAACCAGTTTCAAATATTTGACAGAAAGTTTTGTTAATGTATATATTCCTGCTGTGCAAATAGATAATTAAACCAATTTCCATAGAAACATCACAGGATGGTAGCATTCTTCATGTGTGTGGGATTCGTATGCAATTATTAGTAATCAAGCAGTGTTAAAAAAACAGTACGAGATGGCCATATAAAACCAGAATTAAAATAATGTAGTTAGGATGCTTTGAAAAGCTACTGTGGCATTGTGGAAAATTCTGTGCCCTGTCCTGACTATACACCAAAGTCTAGGTGAAAACCTGTGCCCCACTTGGAAATCATATATAGGGAACTCCATTACAGCCATTTTTTAAGTACAGTTGCCAGTAACTTAGAAGATTGGACATCTTATAAAGTTACTTTCATAGAGAGCCCAAATATTTAGGCTGCAAGTATTGAAATAGACCACAGGGACACCAAGCAGTCCTGAACAGCTTGGTACTCAAATGTCAGTGTGCCCAACATGCACCATGCAGATCAGTGTGGTACTGTATGCTGTAAGTAAATGTTGTCTTGAATCCAAACTTTCAAGGCAGCCTTGTGACTATTTGGGTTTTAAAAAGTAGCCCTTTGTATCTAAGCATTGGATTTTAGTACTTCTGTAAGAGCAGAGGATGTATTTTGATCTGTGCTGATCTGTAACTTCTCAGGAAAGTGGCTCCATCCCTGACTTGAATCCTGAACTCCCAAGGCTGCTGTACTGTTGATACTGTAAATCAAACATTGCTGGATGTGTTAACTCCACATTTCTGAATAGAGTTGCTGCCTACATTGGGATCATCACTGACATTTTAGTGAGCCCTGAGCTCTGACTGCCATATTGGAGATGCCTGGATCAATGGAGTCCAGTAGTATCACAGAAAGGAAAGAACCAGCTTCGTGAAAATGTGATGGAGTGTATGGGAACCTATGTGGAGGTTTAAGTTAGAGTACAAACCTTAAGCCAATCTGTCCTTACAGATTTGATCTGCCTATATTACTGGGAGGAAGAGGAGGAAAACAAGAATACCATTAAAATAAAATCCTGTAGTATTATCAATAGCAAGTCTACTTGCATTTCAGAAATGTGTTCATTGCAGTTAATGTGCAGTGGGCGCTAAAGAAATATTTAAACTATCTTTCAAGGATTTAAATGAAAATTGGCTTCTATAAATACCAATTGGTTTACTTAAATGCATCCAACTGTGACAAAGAAGTGGTTGGAGGAGAAATAAATCAGAAGGAATTAAAATGCATTTGTTTTGAGAAGTGACTACTGATTTCAGTGAAAAGCCATACTGGGTTGAATAAAGTGTTGCATATTTGCTCATTTATTTAAACCATATTCTTTTCATACATCAGTATCAGTTCCACTGTTAATGAAATGAATTCAATTAAATGGGTTCAGTAAAACTATATCAATTAGAAAAATTAAAGTGGCAACAGTAGTGGTAACACCTAAGTCTTTGATGCAGAAAGAATAATCCCATTGAAATTGATAAAATAAACACAGAATTAATCCCAGGTACTGGATTGAATATAAATGAATTGAGGAGATATCCTGGATGTACAGTTTATGCATGTTTATACTGTATAGTATATAATTGTGAGCAGCAATTAAGCATGGTACTTGAGCATGGCAGTAACTGTTAATATATGTGTAGCTTTCTTTGACAAATCCAGCTGGGAGGTACATGAATTTGGGAATCTGGGGTCACATGCACTGGAAAAAGAAAAGTAGAAAATCAAGGCTTTTAGGAAAAGTCAGAATTATACAGCGAAACATGTTCATGTAATGGTTTGCATTATCTTATTATTATCTTGTTTATTTTATGTAGTTTTAAACTTGTGCATAGATTTTGGTGCATTAGGCAGTGGGGGGTTTTGTGTGGCTTAATAGAGACAAAAAGTACATTACAGAGCCAAAGATTTAATAGAGAGAGGAGCTGATCCTCTCTGTGACCTTCTTGCTCTTTGTCCTTTTCTAGGCTCAAGAAACTACAGCTGTGATTAAGGCAAGGCCACACTGAGGAGTGGTCTGTGCAAACGGGTACCATCCCATTACTGCCTGAGCCTGACTTGCTCCGGCCGTGTTTCCTTTGGGCACGGTAAGGAGCTCACAGTAAAGTTCAGGCAGTACATAAACATAAGTTGGAATGGTGCTCTTGAATTCAGAAAACACCATATTCATCCATACAATATAGGTATCTCAGTGAGCTGATGGGGAGTGTGATTAAATACATTTATTCTTGTTCTCCAAGCTCAGCTCCATAGCTCTAGAGCTGCATCCCCCCTAACCAGAACCTTCCAATCCCAATTCGCACTTTGGTGGAGTTTTTGCAATGGGATTTGTAGGTAGCAAAGGAAAATATTAAAAGGGATGCACTTTTCTCAAGCTGGGGAACTTTCCAGTTTTGTTTTGATTTTCTGTATGTGCTGCATAAAGAGCAAACCATGGGATCATTTTTTTAGGATCAAGATGTTCTGATTTTGAAAGGTCTCTGTCTTGTCTCAGTGGGGTTCTAAGGTGCATTTCATATGTTTGAGACCATTTCCCCCCCCAAAAAAAAACCCAAACCGGATTTGTCTACTGTTATTTTTAAACTTACTTCTTATGCTGGGATTTTACTGTTAATCCATTCTTCAGCAGATGAAGCTGTCAGAGATGCAAAGATATTCATGGGCAATAGTTTCATCTAGTGCACCAGTATGGTACCAACAAGTCTACAGTTTTACCCCAGCTGAGGAGCAGGTCACAGAGTTTGCTTTGTAATAAACTTTCTTCTACCACATCCCTTTTGCATAGCTTAGCATCTCCTTGTTTCCACAGTAATAAAATAACTGATCAACTATTAGTGAAGTACAAGTATATATATTTGAACTGGGGTCTCTTCTCATATCAAGATGAGATGTTAATCTCTCCTGTAACATCTTCTTTTCCAGATGGCTACACAGAATGTGATGCTGGTTTAGTTCACTAATGATTTTATAATGTATTTTAATCTGACACGACAATTGCCTAGATCATTCTTACAGATACATTTCTTAAAAGCCAAATAAATATATCTAGTAGTACCACATCATCTGAATGTAATTGGAGGAAGCCACAGGCTTCCTACCTGCATTAATCAACTGTAGACGAGCTTTATTAATCTCTCAGATCTAAATGGAGAAAGAGAAATGAGAGCTATTTGCTTCAAAGTCAGTATAGCAGCCTTTGAAAACATAAGAGCTGTCCTGTTTACAGGTAGGTATGTGTAATGGTTGTTTCTTGCTTAAAAGCTGTTCAACTCTGTGAAGGAAACACAGTCAAACACTCGGGGCTTGGTTTTGTTCCAACACGTAATTCCTCTCCCAAGACAGAACTTGCCTAAAGCTCGGCTTGTGTATATGAGGGTCCATCACTACTACCTCACAGTACTTAGCTTCTTCACTAACTCTTCATCACTCATTTCCTAGGAGAGTAGAAGTAAATGTGTCATTTTTATTAATATTTTATCAAATTTATAGGGGCTAAAAGAGGTAGAATAATAACAGCATACCCAACTACAATCTCCTTTTAGGCTGCCCCATTTTGCAATAGCTCTATTGCAATTTGGGTGGCTGAGGTGATGTTTAAATGGAAATGTCCATCATAACTGAAAATTGGTGCAAATAACAAAATATGTTGATAACAGGATTTTATGCTTTAAGCATAAGACAAACAATTGCCCCTTTTCATAACAATTTTACATTTCTCTGATATTTTGTTTGTGGGTAAATCAGCCAAACACTGTTAGGCAGCTGGCAATCTCAAATTCAGTGGAGGGAGCTTTTGTCTTGTCTTCTTCCCAGCAGAGTTGGTAGCTGCCTTGTGCTAGCATATTTGCAAAATTTAATCCAGGGGGATAATTATTTTGTCCAGTTGGACCAGTCTATTACAAACTATTAGATCTCATTGACTCTCTTGAGATCTGTAATTCGTGCTTACCCAAAGCATACTTTCCAGCAAGGCCTCTACCGTCACTTGGAAGAGATACAGACATAAAACCCACCACTTCCTTTAATAATGTTTTCCAGTGGTTAGTCACCCTCACTGTTGCAAATTTGTGCTTTCTTCACAATTAGAACTTGTCTAGCATCAGTTTCCAGTCAGTGGTGTTGCCGGGCGCAGAGGTGGATGCCTCCTAGGTCTCTTCATTCCTTTTGTAACATAATTGATTTTTCATGAACAGCACAAAGTAAGGCTGAAATTAGACCAGCAAAGCAATAGGAGACATGTTGGATCAGAAAGCCTTCCTTCAAGATATGAAGGTAATTTTTTATCCTATTTATTTTAATATTTTATTGAGCTTTGCATCAGGTTAGTGGATACTCTTTAACCGTGACTTCCTCTGAGGCAGCACATTGTTGATGCTAATACTGAGAAAATATATTAATCATTTGGCCTCTGGCACACTCTGCTCTCATTCTCTCCATAGCACATTGTCCCATTTCTCAACAGGATGGTAATCAGCATGCAATTTTGCTATCTTGCTGATGGTTCAGACACGTGTAATCCAGATCTCTGTTCCACAAACGTGGGCTTGTAAAACTGGTGCCTCTGGATGGCTTTAGGCTCCCTGCATGGAGGTGCATATCCCTTCTATGTGTAATTTCATTGTATAGGCGTAGGGATGCATGTGCAGATGCTCTCAGGCACTACATCTTGTTTAGATAATAGCATTAGTTGATAGCAGGAATTGATTTACAAGGTCTCTTGATGTTTTCATTAAATGGATCGCTTATGCATTTTATTTATTTTTAAATATTTGCTCTTTTGCTCTAGTTGTAGCTCATCCCATATGGAACTGACTGGAGTTTTATAGATCAAAACCCAAGAATAATAATGAAACACAATTTCCTCCAGTTTTGATGGTAATTTGGTAACTAACGGTACCCAGTGCATTCCTGTACACCTAAGAAATCTAAGAAACTGACTAACGGTCTCTAAAGCCTTTTTCTGGAGAGAGGACAGTGGGGCTATAAATTTGATCATGAGAGATTCCCTTGTCCCAGATGCAATTTGTGGTCAGAAAGATCTAGTGATGGCATCAAAGAATGGGGAAGCACCAGTAACTCAGGTTTTGCGTGTCTTACATATTCCAGCTTTAGTTTTTCCTGC
Organism: Athene noctua; assembly: GCF_965140245.1. Classification (NCBI taxonomy): domain Eukaryota; kingdom Metazoa; phylum Chordata; class Aves; order Strigiformes; family Strigidae; genus Athene; species Athene noctua. The sequence goes on along the minus strand of NC_134038.1, from coordinate 115,165,118 downwards.
TCTCCCACACCCAAAGTATGTATTCCAGCAATCTCAACATGGAGTCTATTTCTTTCAGCTATTGGATCTGTTCCACTTCGTTTAAATAAAGGTCCTAACTCTAGAAATGTTGGCATGTCAGAAATTGGTTTAATTCTGAATCAGAAGAGAGCATATTTCAACATTTCCTGCAGATCAGAATTAAAGGGAAATCTTGTTTTGGAATTTTTCAGAAGTAAGTTTAAAAGGATTTTTAAAAATATTTTCCTCATTTTTATATTCTTTCCATTATTAGGACTGTTACCTGAATGCAATCTTGCTTTTAATTATCCGAGATAATTACTGAAATGGATTACTGCAGGGCATAGCAGCCTGTTACCGCTGTTGCGCATTGCACAGCAGTCTTGCATGTCTTCCCCATGACTGCACCATGGATAAAACTTATAACTTGGGCCATTATAAACAGAACACCGCAGAAAAGGATCTGTTGTATGTGTTTTGATGAAGTTAATGTTAACTTCGAAGTACTAGCATAATATAGAGTGAGTGGCAGACCTTATATCAGCAGGTAGCCCCTTCTTTTCTAGGAATACATCACATAATATTTTCTCTCCTATGAAAAGATCATTAGTACCATGCCCGTCTCCTTAATAATAATTATTTTAAAAATTATGTGGGGTGGGAGGTTTTGTCCCAAGTCATGAGACATATGCTAACAAAAATTTGATTAAAATATCCATTCCAAAAAACTTGGAATCTGTATGCAACCCTTTTAATCTTCTCGCTTGCCTTATGTGCCAGAGGGTATTGCTTTATGTGTGGGTGGATGAAAAAAAAAAAAGATTTTCAGTGAAGTCTAGATAGGATGCCAAATGTCAGTGCTGTCTTGGAAGCACCTTTATTATCAGTGAGAGTTTATCTGGTCTCAGATAAAGCAAAATTATTCAAAACACCTTAATAAAAGTACCTGTTTGTCTTTCCTCTGCTAAATGGCAGCTTATTGATTTCTTCACTGTGCTATTACAGTAGCAGAATTTGAAATGTTTTGAAAACATCCCTTAGAGCTACACAACAATAATTAACAGCATAGCAAGTGCTGAGCAGCAAGTAGCTGATAATGACAGAGTCTAATGTCGACTGAATGCAATTAATCATGGATACTACCCATAGAGCTTTGGATTTATACTCAGTTATTATAAAGCACTGATGAGGTCCCCTCTCGATCTTTCACAATGTATGTATTAAGAGTATCTCTTCGCCATAAGCAGAAGAAAGCGGAAGGAATGCTTTGAGACTTGTATTTCTTAATATGTTTACTATCGCTCCATTATGCAGTTAGTGGCTGGTATTCTCCTAGGAAGGCAGTATCATAGAGAAGCAGGAGCAGTTCATGCCTCTAATCTTTCCAGCAGACAAGACAACAGGCAATATATATGCACAGTCCCAAAGTGGCAAATAAGTGCCAGTGTTTTGATGTAGGATACCTTTACGCAACCTAAACCCAACCTTTCATTGTCCAGCTTTGCCTAGGGTAAGCAACCATGATCAGCACTGTGTGCACACCAGTGGCTTCATAATTCATATAAAATTGCATTCATTCTTTCCCTTCTCTGTTGTTCCTGCCGTCATGTTCCACTTGATCAGTCCACTCTAATAGCTGTTTGGCACTTGACAAGTGACTAGACTCTTAACCCTGAAGTGAGTTCAGAGCAAGTAAAAGGGCACAGGAGTTTGTCATGTTGCAGCACACTTTCAGTCAGACCTGAAACTCTTCATGGATGGGTAAAGAGGATCTCAATATTTAAAACTGCATCTCTCCAAACTCGATTCAAACATGCCACAGTCTCATCTAATCCCCAAGAAAGGGAACAGGAGGGAATAGTGACTTTTATACTGAAGGATGCTAGGTATGCATTTCTAGTCGTTAAGGAATTCATGGTGGAAGACCACCTATATATGCTCCTCTGTGTACAAAAAGAAAAGTATGATTTAACTTCAGAATTGAATGTGAAAGAATAACTTCACTGGTAGTCAAGGCATCTGCCTGATGAAAGGTGTGGTCATTGACAGACTGATCATAAGTCTTAAATACACTCTTAAATGTTGCACTGAATATGGGAAGTGAAATATACTGCTTGAACCTTACTGCTCCTTGTTGGTCACTGTCACATCCAGCTTTCAGGACTGAAAGTCTGCTGATGAAAGAAAATCATCTTCAAGGACTTGCAAGAGCAAAACATAGCAATGAAACACTTCCTAGAAGATAATGGAGCCAAAAAAGTGAATAATGATTGTTGATATGGGTGGAAGGTTCTTCGGGACTGACCCTGAAGCTGGGCTCTCGAAATTCCACTGGTGCTGAAGACACAGCTACAGAGTCAGATCCCTTTCTTGCTGCTACCATCCACTCCTCTTTAAAGTTCACAGTAAGCCTGCGGAGCGTATGGACATGAAATGTTAGCTAAGATGAAGGCTTAATCAGATTCCACACCTGACCTGATACTTCAGCAAAAAGTGAAAACCTCCACTGAGGTGATGTGGTTTTCATTACTTTTGGAGGACATGGGTGTTCTTAAACTAGAAAGGATGTAAGTTTCTGGGTTTTAGGCAAAAAGGCAGTATTAAACTGAGGGAATGGGTAGGAAAACTCCCATGTGGCCAGACTGTTCCTCAGCTGAACTACCTCAGAACTGGAGCTGGATATGAACAGTTGTTTTCAGTAGGGTATTCTATGATATGCAACTTTTGTCTAACATTCTGAGATAACTGCTAAGTCCTGAAGGTATTTCATAAGAAAAGTCAAGAAAACAAAGCAAGAAATATGACTGACAGTATTTCACTCTACCTGTAAAGAATACTGTGGGGTTTTTTTCCATTGTCATCTCTCTTTTCAGTCATTCCTCCATAGTGCTTTAGAGAGTGATGGATGGACATTGCTTTCCTAATACCTAACTTTAAGTAAAGTGTGGTTCCCTTGTGCCTTATTTCCACAGCTAAATAGAAAAATGCAGCTCACTGGAAATCCAAATTTCGGACAAGAAATAAAACTTCAGAGCATAGGGGGTAATCACAAAGTCTACATAACTTTCCACAGAAGTAGAAAGTCCTTATTCCAATATCTTAATCATCTTCTATCTGCAAGTTGTCAGTACTCTTGCATATTCCAGTGGATTTCTTTTAATAACGTCTTTCTTATTAGAATGCTCTTTTTGCAAACATGAAAAAAGGAAATAGTTTGTGCAGAAAGCACCATATGACAATAAATAAAGAAGCAAAATAAAAGCAAAAAAACAACGGAAAAGACAAACAATGATTCCTTGGTTGACTTTCTGGAGTTGTCTCCACAAGTCCATTTTCTGTCTGTAAGTGAAACGGACAGGAGTGTTTTAGTTAGGCATCTGGGTAACAAAAAAATATTATTTTGTTTTCCCAGAAAAATAATATTTTGTAAAATCTTCTATGCCCCTGTAAATAAATAAATAAAAAGCAAAACGAGTAGAAGTCAGCAAATAATTAATCATTATGTTTTGTGTAAGGGGAAAACTTTGATTATGCAGAATTTTATTTTCTTTATTTCAAGGATGGTGTTTGTCATGTGTCATTCTAGTCTAATTTAAGTAGAAGACATCTTTAAAGCCAAAGATACCTGGAAGGTGAAATGATCCTTTTTTTTCCTATCACTTACCCTTTTCTGTCTTCTTTTTTTTTTTTTTTCTAAAGCTAGAATTCAGTGCAACATTCTTCCTGAAAACAGGAAGACTATCCAAGGATTTTTTCTTTCATGTGTATGTTTTTTATTTTACTCCTAACTGGACTAAAATCTGTTAGTTTTGTTACTGGTATTAGAAGCACTAATGAGCGCTTTTATGCGATCAAAAGTCTATCATCAACATAGGATTCATATTTTTTCCCTTGTTTGCATATTGAAAAGTATAAAAAGATAACTGCTTGTTCAAGACAAGGAGTTACAAAGTATCAGTGACATACTAGTTATACAATCTGTTTATTTTCTCCCTTATCACTTATTATCAGTAGTTATTTCACTTCTCTCCATCACAGCGCAAATGCCAGGCAAGCCACAGAATTTTACATCATTTTCTGCTACACCTAGAACCATCATCCCTTTACTTCTATGAGAGTGGCTGCTATGAGCCTGAATTAATGACTCTGTATGTGTTATATTCATGATGGACATTAAGTCTTCCAGGTATAATTTTCTGTAAAGAAAAGTCATTTTATTTCTAGCTGAATAGGTACTCTATCATACTACCCAAGTCAAACAAAGTTATTATTTGGCTTTTCACCAAGTTGTACAGTATAGAAAGGTCATATTTTTAATAGCTTTGTACTCCATGGTAATCAAATTTGTAAGCCTGGAGAAATAAACTACTTGAATATATCAGTGTTCTCTCTGCATGTTTAACCACTGCTGCTCTGTTCATACGGTACCCTTCCTCTATGCTGCAACAGCAGAGCAGGCTGTGTTTTATCTTGGTTATTAGCTTTGTACTTTAAGGTATAACATTCTATTCATATAAGAGCAGGACTAGCTAATTTGAATGATTTTCTGCTAAACTCCGGTCTTGAGGACTAAACCAAAAGATACTGTACTCAGTCAGATATCTGATGTGGCAAACAAGGTTACATTACTGTAAACCTGGGTGCACGTAAGTGTTAAGAACTTGCTCAAATCAACAATAATTAGAAAGAACACCTGCTTTTAAAAGTCAATTTTCTTCTGGTTGACTGGGCATTACATTTGCAGGAAATGGATGCTGATTACATGCAAATGAAATTTCTAAGGTTTTCTTATGTTTCATTTTTAAAAATAATCATGCCCTATTGTGCGCCAGGAACAATCCAGCTCATTTATTGTTCAGCAGCCCCTGTACGTCAAACAAGAGCTGTGAAACCTTGAAAAGTCCAGAGGAAAAGAGAAAATTTTGCATCAGCACTTGGGCTATCTGTCTTCTAAAACATTAGATTAACCTGAGGTTTTTGTGATTTTATAACAGCAGTTGTTATGAATTGGCTTAGAGTCAAGGTACAATCTGACTGGTGAGAGGAGATGAATTATTAACCTGTAACACAACGGCTGGGAATTGGGGCTGCCAAGACAGGACTGTTAGTGCGATGTGTATTGATGGCTTCTTGATGATGAGCTTTTTTGTCTGTCTCAGAATAGCTGAGGCTAGTTACAATAGCCACACTGCTTTGGTAATCATACCTTTCTTGGTCATTGCTTTCATTGACCTTTCCCTTTTTCTTCCATGAATTTTACCTTGCCTGCAATTTGGTGGTCAGAGTTTGAAGTCTACAACCTTTGGCAATGCTTCTTGACCACTACAATAAGGTGAGACTCAGATGCTAACCATTATTTTAAATAGTCTCTCTTATATTTAATTGCTAAAAATGGTACTAAGTACAATTTAGTATTTAGTCAAAAATCTAAGCAATATTGTCATGGAGACAGAAATCTTCCTCACCTGTTACAGATTTCACTGCTACAGTGCACTGCTAGAACTAGGCTTTATGTTTTGCCTCTACAAATGCTACGTATATGTATGATCCAAAATTTTAATCCAAATTGCCTAAAAATGTTAAACTGCATTGTTAAACCACATGATGTAAATCCCTTATTCAAAATGTAAAGTGGTCTTCACTGGATGTAGCTTAATTTGCTTTGGAAATGTCCATATAGAATTGCGATACATTTTCACTAGTCAACTTTAAAAGCACAGTCAATGTAATTTAACTGAGCATTGCTTGTACTGTCCTCTGTCTGTAACATGTTCTCTGATGAAAAGCCTTACTTTGTCAAACTGGTACTTTTCACAAGCATGAGAGAAGCAGCAACATGTTTTACCTCTGTTAAGTAGTGCTTGCCTCATGACTGGATACCATAATAAAATACTGTAGTACTCAGGACTCACCTCTAAAAAACACACATTGCTGTCTGCTCCAGCATGATCTAGGCCCCTGATGAGTTGTTCCTGCAACTGCTTTCACACAGCAGGAAACCCCAACCCAGAAGAGCGTGTTGTTCCATCTAAACACATATCTCACCTTGCAAGTGCAATGGGATGAGGGCCCTGCTTTGCATTTTGAGTAAGTAGGTCACAGAAGCAATGACTTTTGTGCAGTGAGCCTGCATAACTTAAAAAATTATAATTTGTGGAGAATTAAACGGATTCATCAATATGTTTGACAAAGGTTCTTCAGAAGTAGAATCTTTGGGCATGCATTGAAAAATGAGGAAAATGTAGTGCATTTTGATTTTCAGTCTTTTTTTTTCCTAGCTATCCAGTTTGTAGCCATCTTTTCTTCCAGTGACCATTTTTTCCTTGCCTCCTGAAACTTCTTAAACATGGCCTAAAAAGCAATGCTTTTGGTCCAGTGGCATTTTTCCCTTTCTTTGAAAAGAGTTTTTGCTGTGATAACTTACTCTAAGGTAAATTTCAGCTAATTATCAACAAGTAACTTGTAGTCATCACATCAAAAATAAGATTTAACTAAACAGAAATGTCAGCAGATTTTTGATATTTGAAATCAAGCATCATGAAATTTTGACACGTATGAAATGGTGTCATGAGCATAATTACATTTAAAGATCTGTGACTTCTTGTTGCCATATTAGTAAGAAGGCCATCATCATCTTGGTGATCATCAGGTACTGAGCATCAAAAATAATTCTCTTGAGATGCAGTTACAAACATTAGCAAGATGAGATTTTTTTTGCCTGAAGATAAATTTAAACTTGCACAACTTTGTTCTAACAAGAGGTACTTCAGGACCGGATTGAAATCTTTGAAGAGGTAAGTCATTTTTCCACGAAGAAAGGGGGAAGTCACCTTCTGATGCTTTGAACAGAATTAATTAGATCTCTGAGTGAAGATCTGACCTAACAAAAGTCTGATTTTAAATCCTATGTTTTGTGCAGAGGGCTCCAGGTTGTGATTGCTCTGCAGACAGAGTGGTTGTGTACAGCCGAACAGCCCATGACACTGACACATCATTGATGTGGCATCTCCATTCTGGATGAGGTGATTGATGGCAGTCCACTTGCAAGGGATATTGTGGATAGACTGTCTGGCTACAGCAAGAAAAAAAAAAAAAATGTAGCTTCAAAAATTTCCTCTTTTAATAAGTGCAGACTCTGACTTACTGGTTAGGCTCTGACTGTGTGATCAGCATTTGATACACACATCTTTGGGAGCAAATCTTGTGAAGATGAGTGTTGGGATATCTTACATTCCTATATGTTTTGGTGTTTCTCTCCAGAGACGTCTGTGAATATGTTCCTTATTGACCCATATGCCATACCTGAAATGTTACGTGACGTCTCTGTCTTTCCCCCTTGTTTGGTGCTACTGTTTCTCCTCTCCTCGGACTGGTGCTACAGGAATGACACATAAGCAGCAAGGAGGTGTTTTGCACACTGGTGGTATTACAGTCCCAGTACAGTCAGTCAAGCAATTGGACCAAAATGGCAATGTCATGATGGACTCAGTTCTAGTGCCTCCCAGCAAAAACCTCCAGTGTCTTATGAATGCCAGTCTCAGCCAAATAGATATTACAAAATAAACCAGAAATAAGGTCATTCTCTGAAACTTGCATCCAGAAAAGTCTCATTAAAAGCACCTGAGTTCTTTACTTGCTTACAAGTGCAGAAAACAAAGGATTTAATTCACTTTGTGCAATTGTTATCCTGGTGCAGCAGCTGCAGCAATCAGACAACTGCAGGCTGCTCTCCCAGCTTGTGACCTGGGACTCCTTTAAACCACGCACCATGTTTTGTGCAGTGCTACACCAGCCTTTTGTCCTTTAAGTCACCAAGACACTATCCCAGCATATCAATGTGAAGAGCTGGAGGCCAGAGCTTTATTTTGGTGGCCAGAAATGGTTTTGGGGTTTTGGTTTCTTTTAAGGAATTGTCAAATTAAGCTGAGAATAAGCTGTAATTCATAAGCAGTGCACTGTTTGCATTTTGGTAGTCGTAAAAGTGGTCAAAGGTTGTCTGGAAGTCATGGAGGAAAAGAACAGCAAAAACAAAGGGACATTAACTTAATTTAGTAAAGAATAAAGGAAGGCCACATAAATATTAAAATCTGTGTAACAACATACCTTTTCTTTATATTCCCTTTAAAGTTAAACAAGGGATGTATCGCTGGAAAGGCAGGTTGATTGTCTGTGAAAACATCAGTTAAGCTTTAAAGGAAATATTCAATGAGCATAAAATTCACAAATGCATAAATCCCTAACTTTGTATGATATGAAAAGGAATCTAGTGTTGCATTTTCCTGCCTGTTACAAACCCTGTCTCATTAAGGGCGGTTCCAAGGAACTGGTTGCGGAGAACTAAAAAACAAGAGGTTTGAGTACAGCAGGAGGTTAGAAAATAAGCATAGGGACAAATAAGCAGGGAAACCTGCTGCAGGTCCCAGCAAGTTGGAAAAACTGGCAGAATACTCTTCATTATGTGATGAGAACCCAGGGAATGGGCAGAGACTTGATGGAATATAGGGAAGAAACCTAAAATGTGGGATTGCCAAAGCCACCGGGGAGGATTAATGTGTGCTCAGCCATCTAAAACTGCTGCATAGTTCTTGATCTTAACAGTTTGATTTTTTTCTCTTGTTTAGTACCTGTAATATAGTCTGCAGTCACTGAGACTGAAACAGCTTGCTGGAATGTGAAAGGACAGTGCCCAAAGGTAGCTTACCCACTACCCTTCCTTTTTCTTACCTTTACCCTGGACCAGGTGGAAAAAGACAAAGCCAAAACCTTAACTCATGTTAAGTAACTGGCACATAAAACTTTCCAGTATTCCAGACATATTTCAGGCATGTTCTTTGCTGTGTTTAGTGCTGAGTGCATTTTTGAGTGTCATGTGCTGCTGTGGGTGGCTCTCCCTGGGGGTATCCAACCAAAAGCAATGATGAGTTAAGTCAAGGTAGAGTAAAGGGGAGGGGGTGGTGAATACAGATATATGTTGAAAGGCTGGGATGTGAATAATTGTTCATGCCAAATCCAAAGTCCCAATGCACATTAAAGGTTGAGGTCAAATCTATTTCTAATGTATTTTACACAACTCCATTAGAAGATTCTCTGAACAGAAAGAGAGGGTGCTGGCAACACTAGCAGGAACAACCTGCCCCTGCCTCCCCCAAGCACTGAGAAGGGCAGAGTTTACAGTACTGAGCAGCTATGCAGCTAATTGTTTGCCTATAAAATTATGATAGACTGCATGATAACGCAAGTGATGCGTGTCTAAACTGAAACAGGAATCACCTAATGATTCCTTGATTGCATACATTTGCATGGCTAAAGAAATAAGTTGTTCTCTTAAGATTTCAGGCATCACAAATGCATTTCATCAGGACACAAACTCCAGTCCAGCAAAAAAAATGAGTGTGAGATCCAGGAAGGAACTGTCATACTCTGAAGTAAAACATTTAAGTGAACAAAGCAAAATATGACTGTGCTCTCATGCAGAACCAAACTCAAATGTCTTTGTGAATGCACTTGTTGTTTGGATCACACTGAAACGGAGCTATCTGGGAAGGATTTGTGTTTACCAGCATCTGAGAAACACCCGGAGTCACAAAATGGAAAGGATAGGACAAAGAAAGGGTGGGGGGGCTATGGGGCAAGGCTTCTTGTGTTTGGTTTCACTTCCTTTTCTACTTAAATATTTGTATTGCAACACTGAGACACCAAATGGTTAACAGCTAAAGACAAAACCCACTGTGACCGTCAGGTCTCTGTGCAATCATCAGCAGAACTAGCTATTCTAGCCAATTTAATAGCTTGAAAATGAACTCATTAGTGGTCTTTTATCAGTGGAAAAAAGTCTATTAAATCCGGATGTGTGAAGAAGCAGTACGGAGGCTCATTTCCATCCCACTTGTGACCTGAACAAATCAGAGAAATGCTTTTCAAGGAACAGGGTCAGGCTTGACTGCAATAAGATATTTTCTACACACAGCACCCAACTTGTATCTTTCCTTCAAGTTTCTGATGCAGTTAATTTTAATTTACAGTCTATTTGTCGCTCCCCACATCTCTCCCTCTCACCTCCTTCCCAGTCCCGCTGTCATCCATAAACATGTGGGCTGTTTATACTTTATAAAGAGAAAATGTACTACAGTCTGTTGGATTTCTTGATATACCTGCCCAGTGATAGCCCTCTGACAGCTCTGGGCTCCACTTCTCACTGACTGAGGCAGTAAATAAAGATTCAGATCCTCATCTGGAAACTAAGGACCGCAGCAGAATGATGCTGATTCACATCAGCTTTGGATCTAGCCAGAGCTACAGGCAGAGGCAAAACATACTCCAACCTTCTTTCATCCCCTTTGGAGAACAGAAAGCCAAATGTAAAGTGTTTGAGATGTACTTCCCCAAAAAGAGGCAAAAGCACTGTTTATGTCAGGATATCAACATTGCTCTGGGATTATGTTTTAAAATTATTAAAATTATTAAAACCAGCTATTTCTCTATTTTTTGCTTCTGACATGGTGCACAATACTGAGTGATCGAACAAACCTGAGCCTAAAATACACATTTCCCTCAGAAAGTGGTATATCTGTGGGATAATGCTGTCAGACAGCTGTTTGCCTTTTGGCAACAGTCCACAGTGAGTTTTAAGTCTTTTGCCTCTTGAGGAGAGGAGCATTTAAGGACTGTTGTTGACAGAAATATCCAAAAACCATCTCATGTCTTAGCATGAATGATTTAATTATCTTTATAGGACTAACTGTAAAAACAACTTCTGAAACACTGCATTTCCACAAGTGATAGTATTGTTCCTAGAGAACTGTATACTGTCACTGCATACATAGTGAAATAACACTGTCTTCAACACGGTATGAGAAAGGCTGTTTCCCTTTTCCCTTGCAACTATTTGGTCAAAAGTTAAACTCATAATGGAATTAAATTATTTTTTAAATTTAATTCCAGACATTTTATGCACATGTATTTAAACTTACATTACTTAATAATATACTAGGATTACTTAATGGCCTCTCATCCTGCCCTGAAACATAACCCTATTATTCCAGTCTTAGCTCTCTTATGAATAGAAAATCCCAGCTATCGTAAATTCCTCTGAAATGATTCTGGGATTTTACAGTGAGTCTGTGGGCTAGTTTGAGACCACCAAACTCATTTACTGTTGTCTGTTAAGCCAGGCATGAATCACAGATCTCTGGGGTGAAAATTCGCTTTATTAACCCCCTGGGTCACCCAGCTACCAAGGCAACGGCTTTCTGCAATGAGTAACTCCATAACTAAAGCATCAGCCACATGAAATCCAAATCCCTTGATTAGAACAGGGGCTGGTAAACCTCAGACCAGGCACATAAATACTTCCCAGAAGTTTGTTTAGCTCTTAGCAGAAGCTGTTCTCCTTCACTTGCTTTGAAAGGAGCAAAATTGAAAATTGTTCCCCAGCCTGCTTCGCCAGCCCAGAGCTGGCCTGATATCTTGATTTGCATGGCCCCAGCCTCACAGCACACCACAGCAATTCTCTTGTCATTGCCTTGCGTACTTCTTGCATGCCCCTGTCCTGGGGGATGCCCATCAGTCCAGGACGTCTCCACATGTTATTAGCTTGTCTTTTAGATGCTTTACAGTTTGCTGAGAATCATGCACTTTATTGTACATCAGAAGAGGAGAAAAGGGGGATACTTTATCCCATGCAGTCCAAGCTAGAATAAATTTGTAATTAAGACTAAGTATTTATGTAGTATTTTAAGGTAAGCAGAAATCTCATTTACCTAGGAAAAAGGTTCCACCCTGTTAGGTATTCTGAAGTCTGGTTTAATTGCTGCATCTCTCAAAGACATAAAAAAGGTCATAGAACTACAAGAATATGGCAAGTGATTGTAACAGGAAAATGTTGTTGAACAAATAAGTGTCTGTCTGATTTAAGATGTTAAGATTTGTATCCCTGTGCAGCAGTAGATGTCCTGCAGCACAGGCAGGCTGCAGCGGAGCACTGTTAGGCAAGTACCATTATTACAGAGCATTGCTCAATCTGCTTCCTCGCTGAAGCTTTTGACACACTGTAAATTTGTTTGTAAAATTCGACTGTGCTTTGCTTAGCACATCTATAGACCGGCAGATGTGTGCATTTGTTGCTGAGAAGTAATTTTATGTTATCTGAAGTCCCATTTTTATGTTTCAAAGTCTTTCTCCACACATCACTGGGAATGCTAAACTCTCACAAAGCAAGAGAGAGAGCCATTTAAATAACACGCATACAGATAACATGCTGGCTTTTATTCTTTGTTCTCAGAAAGTATGTAATGTACAAGAAAAGAACATGGTCACCTATCCCCTTACTGGAGAAACTGTCATTCCTAATTCATTTATACAGAGTACTTAAGATGCCTTGAGCAAACTAAAATAGCTTTAAAGGAAAATTAATCTAGTTTGACTGGAGAAAACTAGGTGGGGTTTTTTTTCTAGAAGTGTAACACATTTGTTAAAGAAAGAGGTCATGCTGCTTTTGTAGGCCCATTCAGGAGGACTGTTAATAAAATCCTTTGCTGTGTTTTCCCCTCCCCATGGTGAGAGGGTGGCAGTACAGCCAGCCACTAAGCACCATCCAAGCCAAAGTGATGGAGTGGACTCTCCTGTCGATGTTTGCATTCTGTTTGGGTCCAGACTGGGCAGCACTGTACAAGGTAAAAGGTAATGTCTTGCCCTGCTGGGAGATAAAGCCCCTCATCCTTGCTTGCTGTCGGGAGGAAGACCTGAGACACCCAGCCCCAGTGGTGTGAGGGCAGCCACAATGGCTTTGGATGTCTTCTGAGAAAGCAATCATGAAATGAAGGAGCAAGTCCTCTACGCCCAAGAGGGAGGACCAGGATGGCAGGGTTATGACTACTGAGAGACTGAACTGCTCAGGAGTGAGTTTCCCATAATGACTCTACAGCACATTATCTGTTGGCCTTGCCTGAACTAGGCATGTCGAGCAAACACCTTGAAGGGCAGAGTTTGACCTCTTCTCTACAACAAAGTTGCTGAAGAGGTGTGTGCTGGCTGAGAATGACTTCTCAGCCTTGTCTTCTTTTCTTCTCGCATCTCAGGGAGCCCTGTTCCTGTGGCTTTTTGTGTTGAAGGATTTTTACTTGTTGCTCTATGAATAGAGATTTAAAGCACTGATTTTTCTAGGAACATGAGGGAAAGTACTTTGTAGAAATTAACACACTATTTTGCATTAAATTTATCGATTTATTCTTTTTTGGAGGAGAGAGAAGTGCAGTACTGATATGCATGATGAATCTTTGGTTCTTACGATATATACTGCTTTCTGTCAGCTTGGTGGCAAGGTCAGTGCACTATTCTTCAAATAAGAGTTGAGATTAATTAATGGCTAATGTCTTAAAGTAGCAACTTTGTATAGCTGGATACTGTTAAGAGTACTACAAAAGTCTTTCTAATGGTTGTACAGTGGTATTTAATGATGTTGTTGTATAACAGTAATACCACTATTTGTAGAGTTTTTTGCTACAACTTTTAAAAGCACATAGATTTTTTAAGGGCTAATTTCTGTTATCTGTATTCATGGAAAAGATTTGGACCTTTGTCCTGAAAATATATTCCAGGGAAAAGTAAGAGCCACAGTCAATTCTGAAATTGCAAATCTGGGTAAAAAAACAAAATCCCAAAAGATAGGTTTTTCATTGCTTATATTAAAGTTCTGTAAATGTGTCGATAAGGGAAAGGTTCTTTTTTTTTTTTTTTTTTTGAAAGAGAATTTCAAGCTCACATGATTTCTCATTTAAAAAGTCTAGATATTATACTGGTTGTAAATAAAGTTATTTAGAAGCAAGGTGTCCAGAGAAGGGCAACGAAGCTGGTGCAGGGTCTGGAGCACAGGTCATACGAGGAGCAGCTGAGGGAACTGGGGGTGTTTAGTCTGGAGAAGAGGAGGCTGAGGGGAGACCTCATCACCCTCTACAGCTCCCTGAAAGGAGGCTGCAGAGAGCTGGGGATGAGTCTCTTTAACCAAGTAACAAGCGATAGGACAAGAGGTAATGGCCTCAAGTTGTGCCAGGGAAGGTTTAGACTGGATATTAGGAAGCATTTCTTTCCAGAACAGGTTGTTAGGTGTTGGAATGGGCTGGCCAGGAAGGTAGTGGAGTCCTCATCCCTGGAGGTGTCTAAGAGTTGGGTTTACATAGCACTTAAGGATGTGGTGTAGTGGAGAATGGTCAGTGTTAGGTTAATGGTTGGACTAGACAATCTTCAAGGTCTTTTCCAACCTAGATGATTCTGTGACTGCAGGGGTTATTTAGGGACTAAAGAAATATTTCTAAATTCTATCCTGGAATCAATGAAGAATTATTTTTTTTTTAAATATTGAGATAAAAACTCTTTAGAAGAATAAGGCAGTTTGTCCATATACGTATTTTTTTTAAAATCTGGACATAGCATCTCTTCAATTTCTTTATAAATTTACAAATCCCCTGCCATAGAATATCACGTAGATATTTAGAGCTAGACATTGCAAAATAGCTAAGATATTTGTCCTGATAGCTCACCCCAAATATTCATTAAGTGAACCCTCCCAGATATCCAGGTGACTACTTATCCCTGTAATGTTATCTTCTTTGTAAATGTAGGTGATCTGTATATGCCAACATAGTTTCACTGTTACACAGGTTGCACAGGTTGTACAACACCCTTTAGCCGAAGGACAAAAATTGACATTTCTTAGACGAAAGTCTTTCTGAGTTCTGATTTGAATCCTCTAAGATACCCATGTTTATACATCATAGCTTTAAGAGCATAAAGGTCTTAAAGAAATACATCACACATAGGCTGACATGGTCATCCTGAAGGTCAAATATTAATATTTAGTAATTACTGATTTTGAACACAACCTAGCATTATTTTAAAGTGGTTATAATTATGTAGGTGTGTTTATAATTTATTGTCATATTGGAATCTCATTATTATAGTAACACCACGTACGTTAGATTCAAATAAATTTTCTCTGTCCCCTGTTCTGCTGACCAACTTGTTCTTTGCTGTACAGTTCAGGACATGCTTAAGAAAATGTACCTTTTGTTTCACTTGGATGGGAAGTGAGCAGAAAGCGTTAGTCTGTCTGATGACATGGGACTGAATTATTGCATAGCTCCTCAAACAATGGTGAATTCCAGCTCATTTTAAAGAAAAAAAAAAAAAAAAAAAAAAAAAAGGTGCATCTCATTAGTTCTCTGCTGTCATTTCCTGTAGGTTATCAGCTTTAGAGCACTCCTTTGAAATGTCATATAGCTGGTTTTAAAACAGTAAGAAATTATCTTGGAATTTTTGAAGAATATTGGCATTTTTCCTTTAACAAATTAGAAGCTGAAAGAAGACAATTGAAAAAAAAGTGTCTTGTCTCACATCCCTGGTCCATCAAAATGCTGTCCTTTAGGCAAGATCTTTCAGAGATATACTGTCTCCTGACTGTCATCACTTACACCATAGAGAAGCACCTATGAAAAGCTGAGAAAAGCAATGTTATTCCACCAGTCTGCAGATGGCTGTAAGTATTAATATGGTCATGTAAAGATTCTTAAATAAATTACAGTGATACTGAAAAGATGACAGTAGCATCTGATAATGACTTACATTTGAGACCCCGATGTCAAAATTTTCTTGTTCAGACAGATGAATTTCATAAAACTGTATAGACAGACACAGAAAATATAGTAGCTGTCACTCTTGTGTTGCTCCTGTCTAATAAGACTGAGCTTTGAAAAAGTCATTGCATGATTATTTTGATTTAAAGGAAAGAGAGGTCATATTTTTCCTGTATAGAACTGTGTCTATAGAGGGACATATTATGTAATGCTGGCTGCATTTAAGGACCAAAAGAGTCTTAAGATGGTATTGATTTAATCTGTTGAGTAGGTTTTCTGCTGCAGTCTTTTATTAATTGGAGTGATCACTACAGCACTGAATGTTTTCCTTGTTCCTGAAAATTATTTTGGCATAATGGGTTCACCCTGACTTCAGCCTACCTTTTTATAGCCACTGTGAGTCTTGGGTAGCAGAGTCTGAAAGGCAAGATATCCAATTCACAAACATGTATCGCTGTACCAGAAGAATGCACAAAGTGCAAACACTAAAGCATGTATCTGTATGACAGTAAATTACCCAGACTTCATTTGAGCTGAATCTTTTAGCATCACAGTCCAGCTGGTAAAAAACACACCTGGGAGCACCCATCTCAGAGATGCTGCTGCGGCTGGCAGCCACAAGCAGGGGTAAAGCACATCACAGCACTGAGTGAGCTCAGCAGCTCCTGAAATAATACTGTAACCGAAGCTCCAAGGTTGCTGTCTCTGTGATTGTTTTCCTCATAGCAAAGTGGAACATGTCAGTTTTCAGCCGACTACAACCTATTTAGGTATCTATCCTATTCATTCCTATTGTGTTTTGCATTTCTCTTCTGTTTCCCACCAGAAGATGTAATGGATACTGTCTAGAGGAGTAATATAAATAAAATTTTACCTGTGACTAGAAGCCCAGCACCTGTTTGTAAGGTGCAAGAACAGATGCAGTATGATTCACTTACTATCAGGCCTTTGTTCCATTCTCACTGCTTTCCTCCTCAGTTAACTTTTAACAAGAGTGAACTCTTTTGAACAAGCCCCTTGTTCATTTATTTTAGTCCTTTCATTTATCTCCTGATGCCTGCTGTGGATAGGAAGCCTAAAGATATTTCATTAATGAAGCATGTGAAAATGAACCAAGTGGACAGAGTAAGCTATTAATTAATTTTCACGTTTTTTGCTTATCAGGGTTGTGCAAAATAGTTTGGACAGATTAAGAACACATTTTAACCTTATCTGAAATGCTAACGGAATGAAACTGGAAGACAAAGTATTTAGCAGCTTCTGTAGTACACACTGTACCACTCACATCTGTTTACTGTGGGTCGAGAGCAATACAAGAATTGGTGGCTTTTGGCTCACCAAGCACAAGCCACAAACATGCATCTGAATGGGGAATACTCACTTGAAATAGCATAAGGAGTGTCTGTAATCTCAGCTATACAACTATTAACAAGTAGTTTTAAATAGTAACTTTTGAACAGATCTTTTGATGTACAGAGTAGGGAGGAAAACTCCAGCAAAACTCCTTTGTAGGTTAAAAGGGGACATACACATTAGAAATATTGGTCTTGTAAATTAAAAGAGACCCGGAGATAATGTGAATACCACTTTTATTGTAAAAACCTAAGAGTGGCCCTATGGCTTGCAGCAGAGGTACATGGAGCTCAGTACTGTGTTGCTGATGGCAGCCAATTGCAGACATAAGGGCAGAGCACATGCTGCTCTGAATAGTCTCTCACCACCCACTGACCAGCGGCTGAAGCATTTCCTGAGGTAGACACTGTTTTGCACCACTGTTTTGCACCACTGCAGGAATAACAGGGGAGAAAAAAAAAAAAAAAAAAAAAAAGTTGTATAAATTACTTGATTAGTTCATGTAAATTGTCCAGTTTAAGACTAGTCGGTATGATTGCATAAAACCACCAGAGTCCATAGATTTCAGAGCTCTTTTGCGTTTACTGTATATGAGCTATTCTTTCTAGAGCTGCCTGGTGCAGTTGTCCCATGTTTCACCTGATTTATGAGTCCATTCCTGTAAGTGCTAAATGCCCTCTACTTGTAGTTAATTAGTCCATGTCAAAGTCACCAGAATTTAGCTGCTAATCCCAGTCCTTGTGATCCCTTGTTTTCTTATTTGCTGTATGTTTCACTCCTTTGCCTGGATTCCAGTTTCAGAAAACTCTCCCTGGAGTGCTTCTCCTGTCTTACCTCCTGAGTGACAGAAAGTGTCTCAGCATCTCATTTCTCTACACTGCAGACTACTTTTAGAGTACTGATCAGACCTGCAGATCTCCCTCTGCCTAGAAAGCTGTTCCTATTTGAAAATCTGTTTGGATACTGTTTTCAACCTCTTGAATGTAGGTAATATCCCTTTTTAGTTGGTAGCTACTAGTGTATTTTATTTTCCTCGAAAAAATGTTTCACTATGGGTCCCTATTCCCTTCTTACTGTAGGTTACAATTTAATGAGCTTTAATAAGCTTAGATGCTGAGATAGCTAGATAGGTTCTGCTTCCTACATTTAATATAATGTGTTGCCATGGAGATAAGTTCTTCTTTATCTGACAAGTGACAAATAAGCCAAAGAAGACCTTGCCAAAATAGTTCAAAGATTGGAAATGTGACATTAAAAAAATCTTTTTGCCACTGAGCTTATTTATTTTGCCACTCTTTTCCCTGTTCTATTTTATCTCTTCTTTCTGGAACCAACTTTACCATCTCCACTCATGCTAACAGGACATGTTATCCAGTGATGGAACTGGCATTTGGCTCCCTTGTCTTGCTCTCTGTTCCCTCATCAGCAAAGACTGAAAGGCTTTTCTTCATCACAGATCCAACACATGGTTTTTTCATGATCCCACATCTAGCAGTTCACTGTGCAGCACTGCAGGAATTGTACCAGTTGGGATAACACACAAGCTCATCTCCTTCTGGGGTTTACAGTCTTGTTGTTTTAGCCTGTTCTTGGTACTTCTCCAAAGCTCTTTGCCATTGTCTGAGTAACCCTACTGGATTAGTAATTTAGGATTTTGGTTTTGGGGTTTTCTCGTTTAACTGGTTAGATGGATTGAATAATCAATTTAAAATATCCACCTGTCAGGGTAGAGCTAGACAATTGCCACCCTCTTGTGTTCAGGCACATGCTGAAGCACCAGAGTCAAAATTGTTCTCTTTTACCTTATTAAAGCACTCAGGAGCACTGCCACTGATTTAACCCCTAACACAGCAGTGAGGGCTGTGCACTCAGAAAGCACAAGACAATATAATCTTCTCAGCACTGCAAATGTCATGAATAGTGGGAGTAGTGTGTGCAGCTCCTGCAGAAAGGAGGGAAGAACTGTGTTGACTCTGAATGTTTTCAACTGACCACTGAGCCCCAAACTAAAAGAGAAATTTTGTGACATTATCATTCATTTTCACTTTGTAAAGGCTCCTACAAGGGCTGTACCTTACTGCACCAATCACTACCCTGGCTTGTGTCTTACATCTTTGGTGTATTCACATCAGCACAGTTTATTTGTTTCCAAAAAGGACTGAATTTCATGTCTGTGATGTAAATACCAACAGTCTTAAGAAAAGTTCTGGCTGACAGGAATGCATGTGGTAGAGTAGTTCAGGACACCTGAAATCCTCCCCTGCCCTGCTGGAAAGCTTACTGCTCTCTTTATTGCATGTTAATATATGGAAGATATATGAATTTAAGTATGGAAGACAAACAGGTTTGAGTTGCAGTGAAGTGGTGCTTCTGTTAAGTGTATAAGGCATATTTTTCAAATTCTTCAGAAATGTTGTGCTAACAGCATTTAAATTCATAGAAGATTTACAGACTCTATTTTTTTTTTACCTGAATATTGAGTACTCTATGATTATATTCTTTTAATCAGCAGAATAATTTGTTAGATACCTCAGAGATTCTTATTTTTTCCCTAGCTTGATGATCTGAGCAATATAGGAAGGTCATATCCAGTTGCTCCATTATTCTGGCCTTCAACCAAAATTACTCTAATTTAACCAACAAATTTTATTTAATGATTAAGTTGTGCTTTGAAATGTGTCTGATTTTTTAAAATATCTAAATGTGTCTCAGAGAATCCCAATTCAAAGTATGAAAAATGCAGCTAACTAGTTAATGAAGTTCTTAATTTCATGTAAATATCAACAAAAGCACTACTCTGGTGTTTCCATAAGAAATAAATTACATAGAACTAAGAATTCAGAAGCAAGGAGGCAATAACAATAGGATGACTATATGTTGTGTAAGAGGGAAAGAAGAACATTTCTGATCTTTGCATTTAATAGTTCCTGAATATTTTTTGCATTTCAGTCACATGAAAACCTGGTGGTCCCCATTAGCAGCTATTCTTCTAAGTCTTCTTTCAGTTATGAATGTTCACATTTTTGGAATTGATTTTTCATATTTGAATATATCAGTTGAAACCACTTAGTTTCACATGGAATCACACTAGAGCTATTAAAATTCCTGTCATTACCTTTCTTCACCATAAATTGGAAGAGATTTGGGAAATATTCAGTGCAACTGAACTGAGCTTCTAAAAAGAATTTGCTTATTACAGGATTTCTTGCAAATATTTTACATAAGAATTTTTTAAATTATGGTCTAAAATATGTGTGGAAAGTATTGTGAATTTTTTTCATTGAGCTATGTTGATGTGCCAGAGTAAGTCAGGTTTAACATTTCCAAAATAAAAATGTTGTATCAGTGGGTTGAATTAAATACCTTAATGATGAAGCTTCATCTGACTATAATGGAGGGTTCTCACTTTAGCAATCTTCTGTATATATTAGAAAATTATTATATTAGGGTATATATTAGGAAATCATAAAATTTCCATAATGGTAGTTGAAACAAACCTCATGAGGTCTCCAGTCCAACCTCTTAGTCAAAACAAACCTGTGGCCAACACTGGATTAGGTAAACATGGATACGTCTAGCCAAGGATGGTGCATCCGCAGACTTGTTCTGTCATATTTTTCTATCAAGGACAATTTGGGTCTGTAACCTGTGTAAATCCCCTTCAGGTAGTCATAGGCTAGATAACCCCTTAGCCTTCCCTTCTCCAGACCAAGCAACCTCAAATGTCTAGAGTCCCATGCTCTAGGCCCTGGACCATCCGTGTAACCTTGTGCTGGGCTCTCCCCAGTTTCTCAGTATAACTCCTAAACAGGGGGGCAGAAACCTGGGCACAATATTCCATTTTTAACTTCACCACCACCAAGTGGAGGTGGGTGGTAACTATCCTGACCTGCTAGCCAAGCTCTTCCTAACGCAGCCCTGTGTGCATTTTGTTTTATTTGCAATGAGCACACACTGTTGGCTCACATTCAACTCAGTGTCCATCACTACCCCAGGTCCTCTCCATCAGGGCTGTTACTCAGCCAGTCAGTTCCCAGTGGGTAGTCCTGCAGGTGCAGAACGGTTAACTTATTGAACCACCCAAGATTCTTCTGGTTTCTCCAACCTTTACCTGCTGGAGGTAATAGTCACCCTAATCTGCAGGGATGCAATTCTGTGTCATCGTCCAGGTTGTAGAGGAAGGCATCACACAAAATAAGCCCCACAGCAGTCCCTGGGTTATTTTTGACAAAGAAGTTGTTGTCATGCAGTCCCCATGATGTAGCACATAGCTTGATTTCACTTTTCGGA
Source organism: Athene noctua (assembly GCF_965140245.1). Classification (NCBI taxonomy): domain Eukaryota; kingdom Metazoa; phylum Chordata; class Aves; order Strigiformes; family Strigidae; genus Athene; species Athene noctua. Next base: position 115,143,849 of record NC_134038.1, on the reverse strand, counting down.
AGTATTGAAGAAAGTCACTTAAGCCAACTCCAGTGAATTTTCAGTATATCTGTTATGAAGTACCATAATTCAGAAAGGGACATATACAGACCAGACTGGAACCAAGATGTACATCATGCACTTTTCCCTGTGTTTATTTGTAGTCAGCAGTCTTCAGCCATGGCAAGAATGAGGCTCATATTTTCTTTATTTTTGATAAAGAAAGAGAGAACTTACATAATCAAAGTCTATTGGTAAAATGTCTAATATGTGGAAAAAATCCACATATCAAAAAAAGGAGGCAAACATTTCTCCTCAGGAATGCAGGTGGAGCTCAGCTTCTCTTCACGGCATGCATATGCAGACTCAGACTTACTTGAACAAGAAGTGCCTGTTTGCCCAGGATGTCCAACATTAGTTGCAGGAGAAATGAGACTTTCTTACTGCCTCTGAGGCTACCATTGTGCCAGTAATATCCCTCCACTTCTTCCAGGGTAGAATGCATCTCCCTCAGTTAATGAGTACAAATGAAGTTACCTGAACTTCTCCACATTTCTCGCTTTCTCCCACTTATTCTCTCTCTCTCTCATACACTCATGCTCATCACTTTCTGGGAGCAGGCACGCTCTTGACATTTTACCAGTAGCAAAGAGGGCAACAATCACCTTTGAGTAAAAATGGTTTTTAGATAGGTACCTCATGTGAAGTGTTGATTGCTTGCATGTCAGATGACTGTGTTTTCCTAAGGGTTTTGGAGAGTGAAAACACTAACCTGAAGGGTCTGTACAATCATGTAACATTTCTTCTTTTGTTTCTTACTGTTTGCTGATGACAGCAAAGGGATAGACTGACTTGGTGCTTTAACCAATAGCATAGCCATGAGACAAGTTTACTTCTAGTTTATTAAATCTTCTGGCAGTTTGCATATGTGGACGGAATCTCTTGGAGAGTGAACAGGTGGACTTAACCATCGTTGTTTAAAGTTGGCTCGAGTTCTTTTGCAGAACCATTGCCATGTTGTTGTCCTGGGTAACTTGGTAGCTCAAGGGCTGGGAAGTTAGTCCATGTGATTTCTCCCAGGATTCACTTTCAGACTCTTTGCTGTTTTATATCCACCTGCTTCTTTCTGGAAATGTGGTTAGAGTGTAGGACTAGAACAGTCACTGCTCTGTCAGTGATGAATAACCAATATGCTGCTCATTCTCCCTGATCATGCCATGAATGCTTTATGCTGCCCTTAGCAGATGTTCTTTGTTGGAAAACTTGCAAAGTAGTTACGATAAAAATCTAATCAGAGAGGTTTAGTTAATATCTCTGCTCCCAGCCTCAGGATTCGCCTATGAAGATAGACTGAGAGAGTTGGGGTTGTTCAGCCTGGAGAAGAGAAGGCTCCGGGGAGACCTCATAGCAGTCTTCCAGTATTTAAAGAGGGCCTATAAAAAAGCTGAAGAGGGACTTTTCACAAGGGCATATAGTGATAGGACATGGGGTAATGGCTTTAAAATGAAAGAGAGTAGATTTAGATGAGATCTCAGGAAGAAGTTCTTTACTGTGAGGGTGGAGGGACACTGGCAGAGGTTAGCCGGAGAAGCTGTGGCTGCCCCCTCCCTGGCAGTGTTCAAGGCCAGGTTGGACGGGGCTTTGAGCGACCTAATTCAGTGGAAGGTGTCCCTGCCCATGGCAGGGGGGGTGGGACTAGGTGGTAAGGTCCCTTCCAACCCAAACCATTCCATGATTCCATGATTCTGTGCTTCAGTTGAAACATGGATTCTTTGTTTTTTACCAAACACCATTGAAAAGCCTGGAACATTTCCCTTCCACTAAGTCTGAATGCTCTTCATTAAATATGAAAATAGCAGAAGTACCAAGTTACCCCTAAAAGTTAAAGTCTGTTTTGAGGCATCCTTTATGTGCAGTCTCACCTCAGTGAACTAATTCAGCCAAATCAGATGGAGTTGACACCGTGGGAAGGCAGCCTGTGGGACTGGGGCTGTAGTCATCCAGGGAGGGTGGCACACGCTCTTGGGCTAGTCCCCGTCATCAGAAATATTTGTTCTCAGTCTGTCTAAAGTAAGGCTGAGGTGTCCAGTGGTCTGCCAAAGGCTTTGATTTGGCTCCTCAGCTTTGTTTCGTGTAGTCATCTGTCACTGGCACTATTTTAGATTTTCAGAATTATTTTAGAAATTACTGGCAAGATCAATCAACACTGAAAGAAAACAGCACCATAATTTTGATGTACATTCTACCCCATGCCTCCGTGTCCTTCATGCTCTCATAAACTTCTTTATTTGAATACCACATCTTTTCCAAAGCCTGCTGGATAGTAGGAGAACTTTTTGTAGTTTTACAAACAGTAATAGATTATTACATACCCTTCACCATATCTTTGAAACAATTTCCTTCATCAGCATCAAAGCAATCTTTTCATGCGTTTGGTTCAGAACAAAAGACTTCTAAGTCACCTTTCCTTCCATTTATGTAGGTTTTACTTTAATAGCTGAGAGCTACTCTTATTTACAGAGGACTGGATTAATCTTCTGCCTAATTTTGCTGCTCCTCTTTTACCTGATAATGTGTTCTCATTTCCCTCTGTTGACAAATAATGATAGTAAGCATTTTTCTCTGCTGTCTCTGGTGCAGCACTTTTTAAAAAAGGTGTTGTATAGATTTTCACACAGATGTCATCTTCCTGATGAAGTCTGACAGGACAATTGTAATTCCTAGAATGTAAATGTTTCAGGAATTGCATATGATCAGTAAATGTCTTTAAAAAAAATAGTAAATGTTAGTTCTGATTAAAGGAGCCATAAACAGTTCTGGGAAATTAACTGTTATTTATATACCAGACACTGCAGATGGATACACCCCTGTGCTGATCTGCAGAGATTACTCCTGTGGGTCATCTCCACAGGCAGTCTGCTCGCCATGTTGCTCATGGTTTCTGTAATCAAACTGCCAACTCGTATTGCTTGTGGCACTACTTTGTTAAGAAACTATTTTAAAAGATGAGTTGAACTAAGGAAGGACTCCTGAACTTTTAGGGGTATTGTGTACCAGGAGAGCATAGCTCCTTTGGAAACTGTCAGGCTTGGCTCTGTGTGTGTGAGCAGGAAGATGGCTGAGATTATCAGTACTCTCTTTGCCATCAATAATCATATGTATTGTTATTTTTAGTCACATTATTATTTACCAAGAGGTAACTAAGCCTGATCCCTCTCATACTTCTTTCACATCAGTGTGGCTTTGTTGACTTTCCTTTACAGTAATATGAAAGAAAAAATTGATGTATCAAGGAAACATTTTACTCTCTCTAATCACACAAGGGATAATAGTATCTTTAGCGTCACATAGGGAAAAGCACAGAGAAGTAGTGTAGCTGAAAGTCAGACTTGAACATTCAGTAGAAAAATGAGGCTTGGGATGCATAAAATTTCTGTTTAGGCAAGTTCAAACTAATTTTATGAACCGTTCACCCAGCTCAACTTTCTTTTTCTCTCATTTTCCTTTACCAGCTAAAAACAAATACAGCAAACATCAGTAGACCTTGAAAAACATGTAAAAATTGAGCACAAAGTTCCTCCCTTCTTTCAATATATCTCAGGTAAATTGAAACACCACCATATTTTTAAGACATCAGCTTTCAAGAAAATATGATATCAGGTTTAACTTTAAAAAAGACTATGGTTTAGTTCAGTCTAAGAAAATTATGTAATGATATACTCAAGAATATGTTGTAAAGAATTACTAAAAGACACCTTCAAAACCAAAATGCAGTATGCCAAATTATTTAAAGCTCTGCATGTGTGTTGCTTTGTTTTTACATGTTGTTAATTATAAAGTTATAAACAACCTGCAGTCAAAGGCATTCATAATGATGTTAGATTGAAATGTATACAATTTCATTTCCAAGCACTCATTTCCTTTTATTTTTTCTGTGTTTTGGATATGAATTGGCATTTCCATCTCTGGGAACAGAAAGGGTTTCTTTTAATTACTTAGACCGGAACAGTAGCCAAGCAGCTGCAGTGACTGTTCAGTGCCAGTACCATTAGGTATGACATGGTCTTTTGTATGGGGGGATCTGAGTTAGAAAAGTAGATGCTATTAACTGGTCCAAAAATTCAGAAGTGTGTGTAGCTGGCATTTTGACTAAGCTTTCCCGGCTTTAGAAGCTCTCCAAAATATATACTTGTGCACTGACCTCCTCAGGAGAGTTTTGTTGCTGGTATAAGGCGTACCCATACGTCTGTACCTTCATCCCCTTGAAGAAAAGGCAAAGAAACTTCCTCTCAACCAAATAAGCAAACAGCATGTCCATCAGACAGGGCAATCAATGCACAAGAGCTGTTTGGAGTCATTAGGTATGGTTGGTGACGCTGGCTCAAAGGAGCTCCACTGTGGTGTCACTATCAAGATGCAGGGTCTGTTTCTCTGAGTTGTTGATAATCTTCACTGATGGGAGTCAGTGTGTGTTTTGAAGAAGAGGTATAAGGACATACTCTGACTTTCATGGGTCTATACCCTGCCTTGAAACATGGATTTGTTACAGGAAAAAGAGGCCATAAGTGCCTTGAGAAGGGAGGGCTAAGGTGTTTTGTTGAAAGCTGCATGTTCTGCATGGGGACTCAGACTCTACTGGACTTCAAGTACTTTGCTGTTGTCCCCAGTAGGATCAGGATTACACACCTGGATTTGCCTCTAATGGCCGAAAGATCATGAGGGATGTAAAAGGAATGAGACACATACCCAGCTGGTGCCACCAACTGGTACGGGTATGTGAAATCCCATAGCATTGCCTTGATTTACACTGTTTAGAGGTTTAGTTCTGAACACAACCACCTTATTAAAATTAGGACAGATCATACCTGCTGAGCCTCATCACAGCTGTAGCTGTGCTACTTAGATATGAAGACAAACTTTACCTCCTTAAATGAGAAAAACATACCCTCCCCTGGGGCTGCCCAGCTTCTCAGCAGGATCTGAAACTGCCTGTCCTGCCTGAAGCACAAGGCAGCCTGGCTTTAGGGGCTGTCAGCACGAAATTCTTATCTTCATGTCTTCTCTGTCCCTGCTTCTCCTGTCTGCAGAACATAGCAAAAGCAGGTTTGCCAAAACTCACCTTGTACAATGCTTCCATTTTTTTACTGGTTTTGGCATAAAAATCACTCTTTTTCTGAACCTCATAAATATTGAAGTACTGCTTAGGTTGTTTTTATTCCTTCCAAAAAACACTGGAATCCAGCCTTTCCTCCTGTCTGAACAAGGGGTTAGGATGTTAGTCTAACTGAAAATTGTTTGCTGGTTACTGTGTTAGCCACCTAGAAATGTAAGTTTTGCCCATTAAATCTTCCAGAGGGTTGCTAGAAGTTACCGCATAAGCATAAGCAGCACGATTTCATTTCCAGGAGCTTTTGTATTTGCTCTTTCCAAAGCAATTCAGTGAAAAATGGGACAATATCATAAGCACTGAAAGGCAGAGATCTGATAATTCAGGATGTAAAGTGTTTCTGCTAAATTTTACTAAAATATGGCTTTGATTGATATCGTGACTGAAAACTGCTATATGACTGATGGCATTTCAATGGTGTCTGTGAAATGGAAGGACCTAAGGCTTCAGATCATCCATCACGTGCAGATGTTTACTGCAAGGGTTCCCATTCCTATAAAGGGGTTTGTCTGTGTAAGTTATAGTTGGAGCACCAGCATTCTCCATGCCATCCCAACTCATAGCTAATTGGAGAAACTCAGCACTGCCAGGTCTGATGCTCTACACAAGTTCTAAGTTTATTTTAGAATTTGTAAATAAAGAGAAATAAAATGCCCACATACAGGTGATGCAGACAGGTCTTCTCAAAAATCTGCAGTAGAGATCACTGAAGATCACTTTGGCAGTTATGTTTTGCACTTGGTTTAGTCGTGGCAGGATTTCTGGACTCACTGTTGAGGTTAGGGGTGGTTATGGACTGGAAAAAAAAATCAGAAATTTCTTTTCCCCAATCATAGTTCACCTCTAATGAGAGTATTTTGTTATTGAGCAGTAAGGTGCTGTTAATGAAACATCACTGATGCTCCACTAGGGACTTTGCTGTTCATATTGATGCTTATGTAAGGGCTTAGATGACTACACTGACAGGCCCAAGATAAGCAGGCAATATGAGAGTGCACAGATAAGATATTTGCCTCGTTATTCTGCTATATTGTGTTTGTAATAAATTGTGCAGTGCTATTTAATTTGTAGTTATTATGCACAAGATTGATAGATTCTGGTTATCTTTTGTAAATAGCAGATTATACAGGCAGACCCAGCTTTAGACATAAAAATCAAGGGATTATTTGGGACCCTGCAGGTCCAAAAATGGAAGTACTGCTTAGATTGTTTTTATTCCTTCCAATGACCAGTCTATCTAAGCCAGTTTCCTGGCCACCAGATTATTGCATGGTATCTGGCCATGTACCTAGCTTACCTCATCATATCTCTAGGCAGGGTGAACTTTCCTCTGGAAGTACAAGGGTGCCCAAAGAGGCAGCAGCTGCAGAGTGGAGGGGTAATCCCCTCACAGATGTCTGTTGCTCTAAAGCAGAGATTATGCCATGATCTGTGCCCCTAGTTTGGGATGTGGCACCAGTGTGAAAGGTACTGGTGGCTAGTCAGTATTTGCCTGAATGACTCAGGATGCCAAGTGGCTGAAGGTATTGTACTTCAGCTTTATTCTTTCATCTAACACTGACTAGCCACCAGTTGCTCACTCTTTTAAATACTGTATGTACTTAAGAAAATATATTGCTTCTTCAGAAAAAGTAAAGCCTCCCATTGTTGCTAGAAGACATGAAAATCAGCACTGTGTAAGGTCAAAAAGCACAACATTTCACCTGATCAGAACCTCCTTGTGCTTCAAGCTCTCAAAGCAAACACCTCGTCAGGGTCCACCTCTCCTAAAGAGATTGCAGGTGGGATACTTTAAAGAGCTCGAAACACCTTTAATAAATTATTAACTCTAACTTAAAGGAAAAATGCTTTTGTCCCAACTTGGAGATGTAGATGTGACAAAGGTGTATAGGATCAGATCTCCCCAAGGCATTGCCCAGTCTCAATTCACAGCTTTGCAATCTTCACAGGACATGCCATGTTTTGCACAGTGCATTTGCATGACACTATCCGTGTAGCCCTGTAACAGGTATTGACATTGCTAGTAACAAGCCATAGAATCTGTACTGAGTTTGTACAGCCTCAGGACTGAAGCTTGATAAATTTGCTTTGTCTGAACTCATGACCTGCCTGCAGCTTTGTTTTCCCTGGATTAGCTGTGACAGCAAATTCTCTAATTGACCAGGTAGCTATGGCTAATTTGTTTTGCTTTTGTTTATCTTTGTGTGGTACAACCATAGCTTTATATAGATAGCTGTAACAAGAGTTATGCCTTACAGAATAAGATATTTATGCCTCTAACACAGCAATGTCATGCAGAGAAATGCAGACTTGGTATGATAGCAGAGGCCCTGAGAGAGGCACAGAGGCATGCATGGTGTGATAAGAGACAGGGTACAGGTGGACACTGGGGATCCAGACAGTTCAGTAGTGGTCAGTTAAAGAAATGCAGACATGGAGATGGAAAAACTGATTTTAGGAGTAACTCAGACAACATAGAAATAGTATCTAACACATGCAAAAGGCATCATGTAATGAAACCTGGATGTGTGGAGCTGCAGACCAGTGAAAAATGATCAATGGTGTGAAAGTATGTTACCAAACATATAAAAATGACCCAAGTGCATCCTGGAGTGAAGAGGAAGAAATTACGTGGACATCATGCTTGTCCTAGTGCATGCACAATGTCTAAGAAAGTTGGTGGCACAGCAAGGTGAAAATATATTACTTTGTTTTAGCTTGTAATCCTTGTTCAGTAATCCTGGCCTATTCTGCCCTTAACATTAAAACATAAATACTAAGCTGGTTTGATTGAAGGTGATCTAGAGTTCTGTTCTACTTCAGTGTTACACTAGATGGGAATAAAGTCAGGTGAAACAAAGGGTTGTTTGGTATTAATGGACAAAAACATCCCTTTTCTTGGCATAAGAAAAATAAAACCTGAATGACAAATTGTTGAATATTTTTCTAGCGTACCATCTTGTATGGACCACAGTTTTAAATTCCAGTGTTAGTCTTCATTATGTATGGAATGGCATAGTTCTGTTGGTATAATTCTCTTATCTTTCATAAAGGAAGAGGAATGAGAAATTTGTGTTAATTGCATAGTTTTAAGTCAGAGCAGTATTTTTAGCATCTAAATTGTGTTAGTCAAGACATCCCAGGGTCTGAAAGAGCAGAAGAGAGTTCTTCTGGGTACTAAGTTGGTACAGATGTGAAATACTCCCAGTGTAGTTCAGTACCTGCTCTGTCTCTGGCATCTTTGAGATCTTCCCCCACGTGGGTCTGCATACAGCTGGGCCGGCAATGTGGCTTCGACTGAACTGTATGCTAATCGGGCTTTCAAATGAAGATGGAGCATAATTAAAGTCAGTGTAAAATTACCCAGAAGGCAGTAACACATTTTAACAGGCTGTAGCTCTTTGACATTTATATCATTAAAAAAGTATGTTCTCTCCTTAGGAGTGCAAACCCGGAAGGTGTTTGATCTGACCTAGCCGGGGAGGCTCATGACCTCCAAAAAGATGTGCTATGCCTTGCAGAATTCAGCTATAAGGCAGGAAAACATGTTCATGCTTCTTTCTGTTTCTCTGTCGCAGACACCAGCCTGGCTTGTGGCCTCAACTCACACACAGAGAACAGCAGCAGAAATAATAATTCTGTTCTGCAGAGGCAGCAGTGCAATGATCTTGCTTTGAATGTCACCTCACACATCAGCTACTTTTTTGCCTCTCATGCATGGATGTACTTACACTCCCCAGAGTGGCAGAAATTTTGTTGCCAGCTCTTGTGGGCTCATCTCTTTGAGCCAAATGAGCTTTCAACTGTTAAAGGTGTCTAAAAAAGTAGACAAGAAAGCCCACCCAGGAGTTTTCAGATCTCAAGTGAGACATCTCTCCAGCTTGGCCACCAATGGAATGAAAACTGTGACCAATTCAAGGCAACTTCCCCTTCCCCTGTGAGTGCATAGCAATGGGATTCCTGCTGTCCCGGAGGAAAAAGACTGATTTGGGATCAGTAGTGACACTGGTGTACAGGGCACTGTATGGAAGAAAATGCAGATGTTTCAGCAGGTTAAATCATGCTCTTCTGTCCCACAAGGACTGTGTGGCCACAGTGACAGAGAGAGTAAAATTAAAAAAAAATGAGTAATTTGATTTTGAATGGCAGCTAAGGCAGGAGTTACATTATTGTGTACATAAATTTTCTCATGGTTATTGCTCCAAAAGGAGATTTATATAGTGGATCTAGAAAAATATTAGTGGAGGTCTGGAAGATAGAAATAGGGGTCCTCCAGTAATACAGCTTTATGGCATCAGTCTGGCTAGCTTGGAGCATAGGCGGGACTTCATGAGTAAAACTCCTCCTGGGAGATATATTAGTCCGGTCTGCCAAGGTTCATATGACCTTTTGTGACGTGGAAACTGAACAGGGTGGCACTGTGCTTTCCACGACAATCCCCTACACAGACAGCAGAGGCACTGGAGCAGCCCCCTTGCACCTAAAGGGTTCAGGGTGTCATGGGGCTCCACCATTTTCTGCCTATCCCAAGGTGATCAGCCACCACTTAATACGTTTTCCCATCTCACCATCCTGTAAATGAAATGTGGCCTGTTTCTGTAAGAGGCTATTACACTGCTAAGGCAAGTATTTTCAATTTGATTGGATTAAGTAAGTATACAGGGACTTCATATTCCAAACATACTTTCCATATCATTTACAGCCAATATACAGAAAAATCTGATGGACCATAATCAGGAATGAATAGATGCCTCTTAAAAAATAAAGCAGCATTCTCGCTAGGGTTGATATAATAAGGTCAGTATCTTGGGAATAATGCTACTATGTCAGCATTTCTATATACTTTTCTTCTCAGGGATTCATAAATCACTGATAAAAAAGCAATTGTCTCAGAATGAAAAAACAGTGGGCAAAATCTTATATAAAATTAGTTAAGCACTGGTTTTAATTTTAAATATTTTTTGGTGTTTTCCACTGCTGGTTTGCTCATCTTCGACAAAAAAGACAAATAGCTACTTTTATAAAACAATCCTGAGGAGGTAAAAAGCTCTCATTCGAGCTCAGCTGTTCAGATTTAGACTCCTCTGAGCTGTGTATTTTCCCTCCCACTGTCACGCTGGGAGGCAGCAGGAGGGAACGCATGGAAGGAAGGATCGTCTTCGCTGCCTTGACTGCTTGCCACAGTGCACACGGGTCAGGGCCCTTCGCTTGCACCTGACCTCCAAGCATTTTTTTTTCTGTTGAGAAAATGCCCTTAACATCTGTGTGCCTGCTAATAGACATATGTAAAACTGGCAGTGTCCTGGTGACAGTGTGCTATTTCATAGCCAAACCAAGCTACAGCCCTCCAGGTTGGCATTATGTTTCCTGTTCTGCTGGTAGGACACATCTGGACAGTTGAGGCCATTCCTACGTGACCACGCAGAAGACTGGTATGGCTTGTGTGAAAATATAAAAGAGCTGTGGAAGCACAAGGAGAGGAAAAAGGTTGGAAATGGTGCATTAGGGGTTTCATTTCAAAGAATAATGATGTTAGGGTACTAAATATAGGGTACTAAAGGCTCAGATGGTATTTTCAGATATTATTTTCAAAACTGCATGCTCAAGGTATTTTGAACTAAATGGGTATAACTGAAAATGATACAGCCTAATGACGTGCAACTGTAGACACCAAAATGCCTTTTAAAATTTGGCCTTAAGTATTTAACAGCTAAATTGTAAAACTTGAGCACCTCTAAACTTCTAAGGATTTCAGCCTTTGTATTAGGCATTTCTGGATATTTTATCATTTGTGTAATTAAACTACAGGAAGCGGGCAGGTAATGCTCTAATTGGATTGTTATGGTTTTATATTTTCTAAAATAATTTTTAAGAATTATAAAACTGTGCTGGACTTCATGGTCTGTAGTTCATCAGGATCATTGAAATAACAGGTAAAGTTAATTAATTCAATCAAATTCTTAGTAGTGTGTTTTACAGGTAATTTCAGTGGGTTTGACTTTATTAAAATAAAAATGGATGTATTTTTATTGTGACATGAAAAGCTACAATAAATTAATGGTTATGTTTCTCAGCTCATTAAAAAGGTAGCAGCTTGATATTGCATTGTTACTGCTGATTATTTCTACAGTGAGAAAACGTATGGCTATTCCTTGCAGGCAGTAATGATAGATAATAATTGGTTTTAAAGATGCCACCAGAAAACCTTAGCAAAATGAGGAAGTGAAACAGTTCCAGCATGACCAAATGAAATAAATTATACTATATATTGCTATGTATTATAAAACCTCTTCTGGTAGCTGAATGCCTGCTCAATACCACAAAAAAACAGCTTATAAGGTTTTTGCTGTACTTAACCAAAAGTCAGCATATGTTTTCATCTGATGTGTAATTGCATATGACAATAATGTACGGGAAAGTGAACCAATATCTGGCAGTTTGGTTGAATTTGCACAGATACTATATTCAGACACTATGAAAAAGAAGTCTGTTATTGTCTTACAAGCATATTTAGAACTCAGCTAAAAACAAGATTCAGTGGAACATTTGCACTATCCAAAAAGAATGGTGAATAATTCTGCAGAAATGAGGAGAAATGCCTCCAGAAAGAGAGTCTAACTATATTTGCTTGCTTCTCTTGTGATCATGTTTAATCCAATGAAAGGAAGGTATTGTATTTGCTGAGGTATCTTTGGAAAATTACAGTTCTATTTCTTATGGAAAATAAGGTTTGTTTTACGGTGGACTGTATCCAGATATTGCTTTATTAACTGAATTTTACTTTCTGCATTATACTAGTTCTATTCATTCATCATTCTTCCCTGTACATCTGTGTTGCTGAGGGAGCTCTGAGAAAATGTGCAGCGGAGGAGTGCTGCTGGTTGTCATGTGGGGCTACAGTGGGATGGTATTTGGTTTTAAGAAAAGGAAATAATTCCAAAGGTTCTTGTAGAATAGGTCAGGGTTCATACCTCATAAGCTAAATAAAATAAAAGTAATGAGACAAAGCCATTATATCATGGAATAAGAGATCCCCAAGGGTTGTTACACAGATTTAACTACTATGTCTATAATTATATCACTAAAATGCCTTGCCAGATTAGGCTGAACAACTGTTCAGAACCTAAGGACAGTCTGCAGTAGCTCTCTCAGGACTGTTGTTGTGAAAACAGAAGTATGGAAGATGAACATCGTAGGCCAGATCCTGTGAGAGAAGAAGGTAGCCTTTTGAAGTACTGAATGGATATGTTTCTCTAGGGTAAGACAGGCAAATGCATCACCCCATGATTACTGTGGGTAATGATTAAATGTTTCCCCCCCAAAGCCATACCCCTAGGTACCAGAGAATACTACCGTGTTCTTCTAAGGACCCATTCCCTATAGTCTTTGTTTCAAGGGCCTTAATTTGGTTGTAAAAGAGGGGCTACAGACTTCTATGACTTGGTAACAGATGGTCATGGTGTTGCTTTGGCTATGCCTGTTCTTCAGCTGCTGCCGTCATGGGCTGGCCTCCCAGCAGAGAGACCCTGTCCCAGGCTGAGCTGAAGCACTGCCTCGTCAGTTGGGATGCCGAAGATACCAGCACCTGATCTGGCAAAGGGTTGGTAACCTCCGGGAGAGGGCAAGAGTGAACAGTTTTCTTAAATTACAGCTAAATGAACTAAAAATTCACTGTCAGAGTCCTACCTACACAGTGGTCAGATTTGATACCTAAAGGCACCTAGACATGCAGAACCATCTCAGATCCAGCCTTCTAGAAAACGCCCTTTGATGTGTCAGTTCTCAAATTTGTTTTTCATTAACTTCCCTCTTAATGCCAAGATTTAAAAACTCTTCTACCATAATTTGACATCCTAGATATTGAAATCAGGCTTCAGAAGACATGAGCAAGTTTGGATGTGTTCTGAATACCTGACTCTTATTAAATTTCAGAACCAAAGTTACTAATTTTGAAGGCAGAGTTTAGTTTTATGTGTCAGGATGTTGTATCCAGAAGGTTTTAAAAATAACTTCTGGATGAATAATGTTGGGTTCACCACCTTTCATTTTCCCTTTCCAATAAAGATTCATTGGAAATTTCTTTAGTCATGATTACAGAAAGTAGAGCAAAATTGTATGTTTCCTGTTTTGGGAAAGCTTGACACTTCCAATGGGAAGTTAGTTGGGAAAATAATGGCCATCTAAAAAGCCTGATAAGCTAGGAAATGTCAGCCATTCATTTCTTCCCATTTTAAATATAGATCTACAGTGAAATACTTAAATCGCTATCATTTAGTTGTTTTAGAGCACAGTATGACACAAGTCGCCAGAAATATCTTGATATCTAGGTTCAACAGGTAAAATATATAATGACCTTTTTCTAGAACTGATGTATAGAAACTTCATTAAGATCTTCCTACAGATCTTTTCCATGCAGTTCATGCTGCCCATACACCATTTAAAGAACCTTTGCCTCACAAGAAAAAAAGCTGTACTGATACACAACGAACTATTGTTGTTACAGACCAAAATAATCGCACCCAAATTGATAACTATTACACCTTCCCATTACTTTTCTTTCCCATCTTTACCAGCTATAGTGCAGTAGTGGACATAATCCTGGCAATTTAAAGCAAGCAGAAGTTTTGCTGAAATCATAGCTTTCACTGCATAATTGCAATCTCTAATTGCATAAATGCAGCCTATTTGTTTGCACTGTTCTCTTAGGCATCTATACCAACTAAGGCATTTTATTCCTAGTCACACAGCTGACATTTTCCAAGACATTTTTGGTGAAAGTGTCTCTTTCCACAATAGTTTTTGACACAATGGGAGCCTGATCACAGTTGGGGTTTCTGGCTGCTATTGTAATGTAGAGTAGTAAAGACCTCACCTCCAATAGAGGACAGATGAAAACTATCCAATAAAATAGAACTGAATTTTGTTGGAGAATCATCGTCTTTGGAGGGATATTTTCTTTCTTCTTATTTCTTTATTGTGAATCTCTCTTGGTTTTGCCTGTACTGTATGAACAGTCTCATGTAACCTAGTGCTTTTCTTTTTGAAATCAATAATCATTCAAATTATGTAGCACTTATCCTTAAGTGAATCCAATACATTCCTTTCTCTGTACAGAGAGAAATTGTCTGTAATAAATCTTATTCCGAACAATTTCTCCTTTTCCCCAGCACACATTTAACAGAAAATTATTCATAAATATGTATCTCTGTGCATGAGGAAACAAATATATTTACATGTTCTTGAGTTGTTTTACCACATAAGTTAGATTGGTATAGATACATGAAAGCAGAAAAATTAAAGAATTGCGTTTGAATTGTGCAAAAGACCAAGGATTCTGTAATGACTGCTTGTTGGAAATGGAGGTTGTCAAACTCATTGTCATGTTAATTACTCCAGTGTTCAGTCTTCTAACTAATATTAGTTAGCAATTGTGACATTTAAGGGGACTGCTTATGATAATAAACAGTCACTATCTAGTGACCAATATTTCCATGCTCCAGCACTTAGAATTTAAGTTCTACAAATAGAGAAAAAATATTTTTAAAAGAAAAAGAGTAAAAAGCCTTACAATGGAATATTTAACCTGTTCTGTCCGCAGAGATCTCTTGCTGGTTAGCTGGTTTGAAATAGCATATTAGAGCGCCCAGTCGCAGTTTTTTGCTGCTGCAACATCTTCTTTGAGAAGGCTTCATAGTATTTTGTGAATGTAAGGAAAGTTCCCCTTGTTACCAGAGGCAGACAAGTGTCAAATCCATTGTACTAATTATGAAATCAAAGTTTCATTTACATTTTTAGTCCTTTTAGAAAGCAGAGTTGAAAGACATTTTCAGGCATTACACCTGCCTGTTCGTGACACTGACAAATAGTATGGTTTTACACTTGAATTATAATCTTTAAAAATGTTTTCCCATCTTCATTGTTCCTCAGGGAAGAGCTTACATGAACAAGAGAAATACTAATACCAGAAGAGAGCAAGGGAATACTGACTACACACAAACTGCTATCTAATGCACTATTATAATAAACTGAAAAGATGCGGGAAGAAACTGGTTTCTGTAATTCTTGTCATTACAACATTTAAGGAATTCTTTAATAGAGACAGACAAATTTCTCATTCAGGGTAATGTGATTTTTCTTGCACTCTCTGAACCACCTCTTGGGCTGTTTGGCAGATATTTCCCACATGGTCCAGATCAGGATTTGATCCTCTGGTACAGCAGAAGCTGTCCCTTCCTCTTTCACAAGGCTACGAGGAGGCTAAGGAAAGCACAGCAAGGACCTCCTTCTGTCCCCCTCAAAAGCCATGGACTTTGTGTCCTTTGGAGCCCAAAGCTCAGCCTTATTTGAAGCTGGCCTTTTGCAGTTTAAGTGGTGCAGGCACTGCCGCGTGCCAGCACGGTGTCCTTAATGGATGCACCACAGAAAGAGAGTGACTCCATTAAACCAAAGTACAGCCTTTTAATTCCCTTTGGCCCTGAGCGCTCACTTATCACTATCTCACAGCATCCTACATCCAAATCAAACCTGCCAGCTGCTTGGAGCTCTAGTTGTATTTAATTTAGTTAGTTAAAGCGGCACCTCGACTTTTCCCTCCCAACCACAGACAGGTTCCTTTCAAGCTATGCTGAGTGGGCGTTTTCTCTTCTGACATGAAAGGGCAGCCAATTTGTAAGAGGGAAAATTAAATTTAGGACTCTCAGTTCATATGAGAGGAAGGAAAATAGAGCAGGGGGGTGAGACAGGGGTATAATATTTATAATGTGTGTTCAACATGCACACACACAAACGTATATACATACTTGTAGAAACAGCAAAGATACTAGATCAAAAACAGCTAGTAATTTTTGAACAACTGGTGATACTGTGAATCTTTCCACAATAGACAATTCTGTGTCTATTGCTAAGACTTCATTAATTTTATCAATTCTTTTTTTTCCCCAGGGAGAAAGAAAAATCAGATTTCCTTCTACCCCCAGAAATCCACCTAAACCAAAATATTTTACCATGAATGTGAGTGATCTGAATTCAAATTTTTATGTGCTCAAGAGTTCCTTTATGATTTTGAGCAAGTCACTCAGCAGTTACCACTTACAGTGCTCTAGTCCTCAATCTGTGAAACAGGACTAGATCTTTCTTTCAGGTCTCCATTTATTGTAGTTCACTCAGGAACCCTCTGAAGCATGGACTGGCTATGGATATATGCAGCACCTATCAAAATTAGCTCTGAGGTCTATTCTTCTTTCAGTCTGCCTGCTTGAGTCCCTTTAATACCAGTCTCTACAGAGCTGTGACCCTGAAGCAGGGGATTATAACAGAGGATTTAACTGTGGGAAAGAATAAGAGTGGATATGTAAATGTTAGAAGATATCAAGTGATTGTTCAGCAGGAGGGCAGGCATGTGCTCCATGCCTTAGGAAAGACAGCCAAGAGTCCCGCTGAAGTTTTACCGTCCAAGATCTGTTTCCTAGAGAATGACGCATTTGCAGAGAGTGTATGTATGTATCTTGTACTTAAGCAGTAGAACAAGACTGTTTGGGCACACAAACTTTCTGCATGATGGAGAGACCACTGTTGTGGAGGCTTTTGCATTACCAAATTTTCTGGAAGCCCTGAAGTGAAATACAGTAATTCAGATTCATATGTATATTCATTGTATTGGTGTTCCTCACAAATGGGAAATGTGTTTCCCTTGGTGAATATAGACTGAATACTTGCTTTTTATTTTTTTGAAAATAACAAGTTCATCCACATCCTCTCCCGCATCCCATGCCTTCCTGTCCTGGAGCATCGGCCACCTCCAAAAGTAAGAAGGCAATTAGTTCATCCTAGACAACCACTCCTTGCCCTGTTAGCTGAAAATGCTAATAAGGGAAAAAGATATTTTCCAAAAGGGAAGAGTGGTGGGGCTGCTTATTTTTTCTTAAAGAAATAAAAGGTCTTTTAGCATCTACTGACAAATCCTTAAGCACAACTCTTGCAGCATTAGCTGCTACAATCAGCAAGCAGGTCTTCTTGCATACCGTGTCACCCACACACCCTTAGGAGATGATTCTTAAATTAAGACCTTACTGTCTACACAAACCAAATTGAATGGCAAACAGATTTTGGAATTTGTGCTGAGTTAGGTCTGTTCTCTTTATTCCTATGACTGTGTCCTGAGTTTAACTGATTAGATTAGAGGCTCACCATTGGACTTTGGGATAAACAGCTTTGTATTACTTAAAGTTCACAGAATTCAATCTGCTGTTTTGATATACGAGGTCAGAAAATATTAAAAAGATTATACACACAAATACAGTGTTTGATGCAGATTGTTTGTTTCCCCACAATTGATTTGTCATGGTGTCTTGTAATTTATTCATGCAAGGGAGCTGTGATGGATGATGTAAATTATTTTGGTTTTCCCTTTTGATTTAAATAATAATAGTCAATATCTTAGCACAACATGAAAATATGGGGATAAGACTTGGCAAAGTGTTGCAAAGTTACTTTTTTGTTCTTTAAGGCAACAGCAGTTATAAGCATGAGTTCATTATTCAGAAAGAATGTGTTTCTTAAAGAGAGTGAAAATGTCACAATTTAAGAACATCACCTGAATGCTGAGAGGCAATGCTGTCAGATGCACATCAAAATAAAAGATGATCAAATGGGGATATCTTTTTTTTTTTTTTTTTTTTTTAGCCAGTGGTCCTTTTTTCAAACCTTAAGTCATTGCAAGAGATACAAAATTAATAAGTTCTGAAGACAAAAATGTAAGTTCTGGCATAGTAGTAAGCATTTTGTAAAGCTGCCTCTTACGCATCCCTCTAGGGATGGAAGCTTAGAAATACAAATTGGAACTGGAAAATATAACGTAAAACAGCCCAAGACAACTGAGCTGGACCTTACAGAGCTGCGTCCATTCCCAGTATAAATCACTGTATTTTAGTGAACCTACACTTGTCTTCATTTTTATCTTGGTTTTAAATAACTGTTTTCTAAAACAGTCTTGTATGATGTATAAACTGTCTATACAGTTTACCAGAAAGATCACGGGGAATATACACTCAAGCATAAATCTCTCATCCAGAACTTGCATCCAGGTCAGGGATGACCAGACTTACTGACCATGTGAGCTGTCCCAGTGCCTTTGTATTAACAAGCCTCATTGCTCCTTCACTGAAGAGGTTGGTCTTTTGAGAGACGTAGATAGACAGGAGGTAGCAGAGGTTCCCCAGATGTCCCATGGCTAGATTGTGTGAAGACACTAGACTGGCAGTTCACAGGGGTGGCACAGGTAATGATGTCTCAGCAATGCCTGGTAGCCACCAGCATCCAGGGAGTCAGATTACCTAGCACAGCTCTGCTGCCAGCTGACAATTTAGCCCTGATTTGAACCATGAATGTGCTGATAAATCTGAACAGATTGACTGTTTTGATGAAAATAGGATAAAAAAAGGAAGGAAAGCAGAGGGCTCTGAGGTTGACCTCAGAGCATGACCTCAGTGAAGAGCTGCAAATCTGAATCCTCATCCCCTGATGCCCAGTGTCACATGCTGCATGCGAAAACCACACTGCTGGTATTCTTTTTTCATTGTACTGGAGAACTTGAGTCTCCCCAAAGTACTGGTGGAAAGCTGTGAAGGAGCTCATCTTCCTTTTGCTGCTTTAGACCTTGTCCTCTGGAAGATATCTATTTATAGGCTACACATCTAATTTTAAGTTTTAATCTACATGCCAAATCATGCTTCATAAGGCATCAGTCTCTCAAGTTCATGAAACTCTTATCCTTAATGCTCACTGTTTGGATGACACTGCGGAGAGACCTCTGTGAAGGATCATATAGTGACTCTCTTCCTGTTCATGCAAAATCACAAGGCTCACGATGATAAGATGCTTTTGGTGAATGTGACTTCCCAGAGCCCATTCCTACACCTTCTGTTTTCTGCTGTGGCTGCCAGATACCACCGGGAGAGGAAAGACCTTTTACAGCATCGTGCTTTTGTCAGTGTGGGCCCTTGATGAAAGGGGCTGGTGCTAGGTCACTGCAAGAAATAACTTCCTCTGTTGGAATACTGTATTTGGAGCAAGGGCTTGCAAGGACTATAGACTGACCAAGAGGGAGGAATTCAAATAGTCTCTTTCTCCTGACTGAGGCAATGCTTCAGGTACACAAAAGACAGCAGTGTGTCCATATCAGAAGCATCTGTCTGCCAGCAGTACAAAGGGTATTGTTCCTGCTGTTTTCCATGGAACAAAGGCACATATATGGGAATCACAGGATGTGATTAAAAAGGGGGGAGATAGCCAGGAGCTAACGGGAAGTGACAAAATCCTTCATATACTTTCTCTTCCTGTAATATCTAAATTCATCTCCTCAGATACAGAAAATGCTTCTTCAGCCAAGCCAAGAATTGGAAGATCAGATTCGAGTATTCAAAATAAAAAATCACATTTAATGTCTGGTTCCCCTGTGCCATGGAAACATGAGGCTTACAAATAAAAATCCACAAAAAATAGGTGAGCTAGCAATGCATTAGAAAGTGAGAAACCACAAATTATTCTGGTAAACCTGTTCTTACACTGCTTGTGCAGATAATGTGCACGTGCTTTTACAGTAATAAGCATATCCCATGCATTTCTGTATTACCTGCAAAGCACTCAGGCTGATTAGGACAAAGTTTAATTTGGTCCTAATCAGCTCCAGGCAAGTGGACCGTGAAATTAGGTTGACACATTAATTTTATGTTTTATAGTTGGTAGCCCTGCCCAGTTTGCTTGACTGTGCTAGACCAATTTTATAAGTCTATCTATATATGCATGAATATATATATAAACCATTTCAGTTTTCTCAAACACAGGTGCCATGATGTAAGATGTTCCACTTTTTCTTTGGACTACAGGCAATCCCTCTTGAGCCTCAAATTTAAAGCATCACACTTTCTTTTAGTTCCAGTCTGCTGATGGTGCTAATGTTTAGTGACAGTTACTCAGTACTAATGATCACCTTTGGGGATTTTCAGAGTGCTTGCCTCTTGCTGGTCATTGGTGAAATGTAATCAATAAATCTGCCAGCCAGGCTTTTCCTCTTGCCTTTCCTATTGGAATTAAATTAACATCACAGTAACAGATTTGTGATGGAGTCCCCTTGCCATCCATACGTGAGTAATGCCAGTTGAACTGATCTATGAAGTGTACCATAAAATTATAAATACCTGGGTGAAAACAGATGATTAATACTTATATTAAGTTGGGTTTGCATATAATTCTTGACTGTAAAAAAGGACGAAAATTGTTTAATTTTTTTTCTATATGGTTCTGACTTTTTTCCTGATGAACTGCTCCTATCAGCTTTTCTCTTTCTAACTCACGTTTGTATTGGCATGAAGGGCCAATTCTTATTTTTCTTTTCTGACAAGTTGTTCCAAATATTTTTTTTTTCCAAATTTAAAGTGGTCTGTTACTTTACTGTATTTTACATTCAGTAACTGCCTTTAAACCTTTTTTGCATTGTTCACCAGACAAAAGCTATTTGTGTTTTCTCTGTAGAGAACAGAGGGTGTCATTATGTATTTTATCAGTATTATCAACTAAGGGTTAATAATATTTCATGTGAAAAATTACACTGTTTATTTTAAACCACTGTCCTTAGTACAGTGACTTTATTTTCTATTTATGACTGTAAAAGTAATTTATCTTGTCTTCCCATTTGTCTGATGTAGTATTCAAACATATGCTAAATATTTTCCATGGAGTTGAGAGTACTGTATTTTTGACCAGAGGTAAAGCAAAATCTTGCAAAGTATCATGAGAAACTTCTGTGGAAGTTCAAATTTTTCTTCAAAATTTTATGCAAGTTTAAGGGGAACTGCATCTGGAAGACAGAGGTCTCTCCTCATATGCTAAGAAGTAATATAATTTGGGTTACAGTGATGTGGGTCAACAGCTAAAAGCATCTTGTGTGATAGTGAGTGAGTGGGTGTTTCTAAATGCTTATAACGTTGTCACAGAGTGAAAGCTCCCAGGCTTTTCAAAAGCAGCAGTGGCTTTCATAAGATAACGGAGAAAAAAAATCAGAATAGCAAACCATTGATTTGTCTGCCTTCTGCTTCTTTGCTTTGCCAATGGGAAAGTACAGAGTTTATGTCCTCCTGTAGCTCATTAAGCTTCTCTGAGGATTGACAATTTAAAAGCTGAAATCTGTAAATAAATAGTTATAATAATTACGGACTAAATGTTGTCTGAAGTATCTACACCTGAGGAAATCAGGAATTAAGAAAAAATGAGTCCTCTCATGGCAGTCACCTCCTTATCTTGGCTGATTGCCTATCATTTTCTTGGTTATATCCTGAGCAACCAAGACAGTTGGCTCAAGCACTTGTTCTTCCTGTCAGTAACTTTTCTAATGCGAGTCCTTTGAACACCTTTTCCTTTGAGAGCTGTAGCAGCAGAGGAGCATGGGAGCTGCTGCCCTTGACAAGCATCACAAGCTGCCTGCACAGCTGAGGTACTGCTGGGTGGGTCCCGCTGACTGTGGGTCTCTGGCCAGGAAACCTTCACCTTGGCTTCTCAACAAGTACTGCCATTTTCTTCCTGCTTCAGGAGCCAACTCACACAGTGACTGCCTTGTTTGGTATGTGGGTTTGAGGCACCAGAGAGAAACCATAGTGTCAGAGCCATGGCAGAAGAGTAGGAGGCAGGGGCTAATAGGTTACATTCCCCTGAGCTTGCTATAAATATATTTGGAGTTTCAATAACTCTCAGTTACATCATATAAATGACTCACACTCTGCCTTAGTCCTTGTAGGATGAGGGTCAACTTTTTGGCCAATAAAGAAAAGTAAAGACCATCAACTTGCAGACACTCTGCAGTTTCCTGGATTTCATGAGTTGTGCTGAGTAGGGAAAGGAAAGGAAGTGCAAGGGAGAGGAAAGCGGGTGAGTTTGTGCTGGTTTATGATGTTCTAATCTGGTGGTGCCCCAACTCCTACAAAGTCAAACTGAATCATCTTGAAGATTTAGGCCTGTTTTGACATATTTTTCCTATAAAAGCAACTATTATAATTCTGCTGATAAAAATGTTTCAGATCCCAAATCTTTTTGAACATGTTAATCATTAATGCATTTTTCTTAATCCAAAGGTAACCAAATACTGAACCTGAAAATGGCGTAAGTGTAATGAAGTATTTCAGAAACAGAACTCGGGAATAGGCTACGAACATATGCACATACAAAATGTGCAACACCTACGTTTGTGTTCTGTATCACTCCTCATATATGAGTTCCATCACACGCATGCGAATAAGTGGCATATGGCTTTCAAAAAATACTCATGTGGATGCTCTTAAAATACATCTCACAAGAAGTGATTCCCCTCTTATGAGGAAAACTTTCATAGTTTTTCTCTCCATGTGCACTGATATTTTAATAATGTTTCCTCAACGTGTTTGTTGTCCGAACAGGCTGGTGTGTGAAGGCTGCTCAGAAGGACACCAAGATCAGTGGGGTTACGTCTTCTTAGAGCGTCCTTCTCCTCCTCTATTTGTGACATGGAAGAATTTTCCTACTACACAAGGGTAGAGGGAAGACAAGATGCGATTTTAAAAGAATGAGATAGATAAACATTTCTGAGGTTATTTCCATTGCTGCATCCTAACATGAAGTCTTTAAGGAAACCATGATAGCGTCACTCTGAGATGACGATGCATGACAAACCCTGACTGCCCCTCTCTGCTCCTGACTCAGCCTCCACCCCCAGCTCAGCCATGCCAGTCATCTGGCAGAGGGGCTGTCCCAAAATCTGAATCATTAACATGGTCCAGGTTAAAAACACACCTCCAAGAAAAAGAGAGAGGTTATATTATCCGAGAGCTGTGATTAGAGCAGACTCCGCCACAGGGACAGCAGCGTGAGGTGGGGATGGTGAGCCATGCTGCAGAGAGAGGTGAGCATCAGTGGGAAGGCTTCAGATGGTCTTGTCCCTGGGACTCACCCTCCAAAATGTTAGCAAAAGAAACTGTAAACAGCAGGTGAATTCCACTTTGATACTGAAGTGTTTCTTTTTAGCAATTATGAAAAATTACTTGAAAAGTAAGACTTCCAACCAGACCTAAATCCTTTGTGTGATGCAATATTGCTGTGCACCAGGGAAGAGCTTTAGGGTACAGTGCAGCGCCCCTACCACATGAGCGTTACCCTCTACAGCAGGCACACCGACTTGGTAGGAAATGTGCCAGGCATATGCCCAGGTAGACATGTCCTTGTGATTCTCCTGGCATAACTGCTAGGAAAGTAAACACTCACTGCCAGGCTTGGGATGTTTCTGAGCAATGAAGAATAACTGCACAAGGCTTGGCTGCAGGTGTGTGATAGGCAGGTCCATTAAGGCTGCTCTTTTCTGTTTTGTCACGTTTGGGTTTTGTTAAGCGCAGAGGCGTATTGCCAGCACTTCTAAGAGGGCATAACGAAAGTAAAGGCAGTTGCTTACAGGAGTAAGTGGCATGTCCAATAGAAAATACTGATGGGATCAGGCCCTGGGACTAAAAAAATTCTCATTAAAAGGTTTTCATTTTTTATCACTTCCATTCAGCCCTGTCACCCCTGTTCAATAACTAACACTATTGACTTCAGCTGCGTAAAGATTACATGTGAACGCAATGACTGATGGATTAGGCCACGACATGTGAGATGTATTTTCTCTTTCCAGAGCACTTCACTTTAGTCTTTTTACAGACGACAATTATAGCATTTGTGCAGGCTGATAACACTACAGTGCTGCAAATACTAAATTAAATATTTGCTCTGGGTTTTTTCCCCTTTTCCAGTAATTGCATGCATGCCAACATATTTTGAATCCAGTCCAGCATTTTTTGCACTGTATAACTTTCAGAAATGTAGCAATTATAAGCCATTAAAATTAAACAATTTATGAAATGCAGATGCCAATTTATAACATAAATCAGTACTTGTATTATATTACTGAATTGACATTTATTATGTAATTAATAATTAGAACAAGCGTTCCTTCAAGCCATCCACCATTACATAGGGCTAAATTATGTCCCTAAGGGGTAACTGTAAATTTAGAAATTGCATAGATGTACACATTGAGGGAATCACAGGAAGACTGAGAATTCTGGGTGAGGTTTCCCATATGGAGAAGGCACAGAATTTCTGTAGAAAACAGTCTCTCCATGGGTGCAGAAGTGCTTGAACCACACTGGAGCATATTTCTATACAGTCCCAAGTGCATATAGGTGCTGACTTATTCATGTGAATATCTGTATAGGAGCAGGATGTAGCTTGGACTCCATGATACAGAAAATATGCATAAGAAAATAATTTGCTACAGGCTATTGCTGTTTTAGTGTGAGTGTTGCATATTCCATGTTAACATAAGAGTTATTTCCATATGCTATGCAATTTATTCGCAGTTATCCATCCTGAGGGCATCAGCCCAGACCTTAAAGGATAGATATGGAAGCAAAGAATGATTTAACCTGTTCTGAGAGACCATTCTGTTTGGGAGCTTTTTATATACATGCCTGTGTTGTGAACAAAAAAAGCCAGTTTCACTGTAATCTGACAGCCACTGAGAGAGAAACTGTTATCTGCCCATCCTGGGAGGGCTGATAACACCAATCTTCATAGCATCTAAAAACCTGTGCTGAGGGATAAGGAAAGAAATTAACACACTTAGAAAAGAAAATCTTGGCAAGTTACTAACATGTAAAACAGCTTTTATTGATGTGAACCATGTTCTACTGGGAAGAAAAGCTAGAACCAACCCACTTCCTTTGTCTGACCAAATCACTATGAGCCCAAGCTGACATGCAAAAGGCAAGGTTTCTAAACGCAGTTTCTAGCCTCCTTTTGCCTTTTCTTTGTGTGTATAATTTTTTTCTTTTTTTCATATAGAAAGCCAGCTCGGCCTGGAAATGAAGGCATGTAACAATTTTGTTGTGCATCAAATGAGCATCTAACTTTTTCTATGTCATAAAATAAAACCAGAAGAAACAAAACTGCAAAAACATGCTGTTAAAGTAACAGTGTTTGGATGAAAGCAAGGAAATTCAGAGTTAAGTGCCTCATGTCCTTTAACTCAACCCCATTGTGTCTAGAGAGATTGCACTTTGCAGCACTTCACTGGGTGATCATTTCCATCCCTGCAATCCCAAATACAATGGGGTGAATTAAACTGGAGGGAAAGCATTAACTCTTTGTTGCTGTGGGTGCTGTCAGACAATCTGGCTGTGTAACAACTTGCTGGAAAATTATATCCAAACTGCTAAGAAAAATCAGGGCTTGGTAGTTCCCTGGGAGTCCAGTGCACTGCTTAAAACCAAAAAAATTAACACAAACACCAACCAAAATACTACAGCATAGCCCTATTTTTACTCTTTTTTTTTTTTTTTTCCCCTTGAATTCCGTCTCTCATATTGCTAGGCCTCAGGCAACAGAAATGTGAAGTGAATATTTCATACATATTCTTATACACAAAAAATTACATACATAATACATTATAGATCCTTTTACTTCATACATAATATCCCACGTGGTGATATCTTTTCCAGAAAAGGATGTGTGAGAAAATGGCAAATCTATTCTGGGTTGTAACTGTAGGCAACATGTTACTAAGCCTCTTGCCACCAAAAATTGAATATAAAAAAACCTGTGCGCCAGTTCAGTGTAATAAAATGCATTGTTGATTTCGGGTTTTTTAAACAACACTCACATGTAGTATGTTATTTCTGGAGTTGTTGACAGCAGTTGATAGAGATGCAAAAGCCCCAAGATCAATTCTGGGTTACTGACATAAGGAAACCAGTATTTGATGTGGCTCATCAGAGATTTCAGTTGTCCTATTGCTCTACAAACACAGGCACTTCTAGTCTGCAACATGTGTGACAGAATGTTTACCTGATTAGATATTCCTACAGGCTCCAAACAGGCTGAGAATGACACTGGTATCTCTGAAGACCTCAGTCAAGAGCTTCCTCTTCTAAAATGTTGGATATCATAAAACTGGACATTCACAGTGGAGGTGAAAGTGGCCACATGAACTCTGATATGTGGTGAGCAAATCAAAGCCACACATAGCCCTCCCTAAACAACTACTGACAGACCAGAAAAGACTCTGTAGGCTAGTTGCTAGGGCACGATACCAAAAGCTTAGCACAAAACCTTCATGTAACTATTCTTAAAGTCCGTCTCCTCAATGTATATTTACAACCTGAAGCATTGGCTTGATTTTCAGCATATACTGGCACATCCGGAACTCCTGCCACAGTCTCAGAAAATCAGGCTGCAGGTTTGATGCTAAATTTTTTTTTTCTTTTTTAGCATGGGTCATAGTTTAACTTGAGTCCCCTCTAGCTTTAAGACTTATCTGTGTGACTGGATACTGAGGCGTGGGGAGATTAAGTGACTTTGTCAGTGACTTTCATTACTCAGGTAGGTCTTTCATTACTTTCATTACTGTGGTAGGTCTAGGAATTAGACCTTGATGTTGAGCATTCAGAAGAGTACTTTTCTTCCCTAATAACTGAGTGGTAATACACTGCATTCTTATTTGGAAGATTCACATTTGATTTTCAATTCTTTCATCTCCAGAGAAAGGAGTGCTCTGGATTCTGAGCACTCAGACTCTGAAAGTACGCAAGCCAGTATTTCTGTCAATTAATGGACGTTAGGGGAATGGAGAATGACCACTCCAACACACACATTTAAAGCAAGGAGTGAAATAATAAGGAAAATTGCAAGCTAATTGTTCCTATCTGAACTATTTTTCCCAGTGACTTTTTCTTGCACTTCTATTACAGTTTGAATTCAACTGCTCTTTAAGCACATGTCCTATATAAAGGGCATAATGGCTGAGTTGAGAATAAACATAAAAAATGTGAATAATTTTAAAATAAGCAGCCAGACATCATTAATTCACTTGGTACTCATTACAGTAATATTAATAATGACTAATGTATTGGGTATTAATATAATCTACTGAAAAGCTGGTTTGCTTCTAATTTTATTTCAAGGAAAATAATTAATACTTAAAACTTCACCTATTCTGCCTTGTTTCCAAATCTTCTGAAAAATAAGATCAGGAAAATAAACAATCTGTAAAGTGAGAAGTGAGCTATGAAGCTTTTTACTCCCCAGGTCACGCCCTAAATGTAAACCAGGGTAAAATTGATGAGGACCTAGTGGCAATTCGTTTACCCAAAAGGAACTGGTGACCTTCATCTAGTCACTGGGGAGCAGGTGTCTCTGGTGGCTTCTGCAGGCAGTTGTCTTGCAGAAGGGCTGGTAGAACTGTGGGCACGTGTTAGGGACAATGGGAGCCAGCCTACGTAGGGGCCAACTCACACAGTTACTGCCCAGTGTGTGTGTTTAGTTTATAATCCATGATGGGAACAAGAGTTTCATTTCCATGACTGTCAATGTAGAGCATTTCATGAACAATATCACTTTCTAGTTGTAAGGGTCAGGCTTGGTGATACTGATGTTTGCAGCAAAAGCCATAATAAAGGGAGAATACATTGCCTTCCATTGTTCTGAGGGTTTTTGCAGGTACTGCTTTCCATCATCAGAGAAATCAGAAATGTTGCCATTGCTTTGCCCATAAGTTGAAATGGCAATCTCTCTGCTAATGTGCTCACAGCTTGTGCAAACTCTCAGTTACTGGAAAAGTTGTGAAGAAAAAGGTTTTGTTTTCTTACTTTTTTGAAGCAAGGAAACTTTTCTGCATATGTTCCACATCTCAAAAATTGGCTTTCATCTGGTAGTTTTGTATGGAAACTTACCTGTCTCCCGGTGCTATATGAAATGTAATGTATTCAGAACACTTTTATTCAATGTGAATTCTTTGGGGAGTAAACATGTTTAACAATGAGTACTATCATCTGTAAATTGCTGAAGTTCTTAATTGGCATTCAATTAAGCCTAAGATTATTGAGGATGCTTTAATTGATCTCACTTTCAGATGCAATAAAATATTAAAAGTCAAAAGCAAAACCAGAATTCTGCTTCTGGACATGATATAAAAACAACTGAAAATTGCTTAGAAGAGAATGGCCTGCTTAGTCTTCACTCTTTGTCTAGTCTAACTAGCCCTCCAGGAAGTCTCTGTGGTTTTATAAAATTGGTTTACATACTCATTAGTGTTTCATAGTGAGCATTTTTCAGCAATACTTTTATTTTACTGTTGAGATCAGTAATATGTTAACTCCTTAAAATTCAGCCATGGAGCAGGCACAAGTGAAACCTGCTGTTGCAAAAAGGCTCATTGGACTGAAAGAACAGCAGCAATTCCTCATGGAAAAGGAGAATATGAAATAGCTGGGGTATAGTCTTGCTCCTTTTGACCTGAAAGAAGTATCTTCGTTTCTGTCCCGGGTTTCACTTGACCTGAGATGGGCTGGGAATCTACTGAAGGGTATGACTTGGGGCACTTCCCATCACTAAGCAGTGCCCTGCCTTCCTTTTGGGTAAACACATGCTCTCAGTCTGTTCCTCCATCTCTCTGGTTGGACTTTTAGGGATTTTGACAGCATGAACCCCATGCCTGTACCACCTTCTTCCTGCCATGCCAGACACCGTGCTGAGGTAGTACGAGTGCCACCAGTGTCCTCCCACCCACCACCCTTGCAGTGGAGCATAAACTGCAGGCCGGGAAAAGGGAGAAGATTGCAGCTGATAACCCCTTCCTTTGCCCTAGAAAGATGTGGTCAGAGATGTCTGCCAGTTCCCTCCCCTAGTTATTTGTTTCTCCTTGTTTTCTTATAGTTTTTTTCACATGCACATTCTCCAGACATTGCCCTCTAGTGCATAATCATTCTCTGTGATTGTACTCCAGGGGCCCAGTGTCAGACATGAGCCAGGGATAAAAAATAACTTATTTTTCCTATTGTTATTGACAAGTGGAGGGGGGACACACACCTTTATTTGGTCCCCAAATGACAATAAGAAAAACCTAAAAGAGTAGCTGCCACTGCTCAGATTAAATCCAAACTGTCTGTTAAACCTCTAATTATCAGGTTGCCTTGTGGGTAAAATGGTACCATTCAATTATTGGTTTTTGTTCGCTTGTCAGCTGCAAAAAACATATTATCACTGCTTTTCAAACCAGCAAAAAGAGCAGAAATTCTGCAAATTGCTTTCTAAACGTAGTTACTTTAAACCTAATACCTCTCTGCAGCATGTCAGCAATTCTATAACGCGATGTTGCATGCAAATTGTATTTAATGTAGGTATTCCAATTATTTGTTTTACATTATGTAATTTTAGTGAAATTATTTCCTTTGTTGCCATGTTATGTGTGGTTGTTTGACACATCCAACTTAGCATGTTAAAAATAAACAGATACATACACACACACACACACACACTTTCCTGCACACATTTTATCAATCTACTGTAAATACAAGCAAAAATTGTCAAATGATAGTTACTTCTCTGCAACCATGGTGAGGTGAGAAATAAACCATCTTTTCAAGAGTAATTTCAGGACTGATTGTATTTGACAGTCTTTATGTATTTACTTACTTACTTAATCTTGGAAAATACATATGTCTAGGATATCCTTGATCAATTTATTTCCCCTTTGCTTGTGAGTACCACAGCCCACACCCTCCCAGCCACTGCAGGTAACACCGTGGTTCTGTTATACAACTGGACTGAAGCTCCACTACTCCTGTCACAAAATACACAACACATTTACACTGACTTGGCTGGTGGATTTTGGATGTTACTCTTCCTTAGCTTTCCATTTTTCCATTCACATCATGTGAAATCTATTTCACTAAAGCATAGGGAGATCAGAAAATATTTCTGATGGGGATTGTTAAAACCCCTCCTTCCCCTCCCCGACTTCTCCCTCTGCACAGTCCTGTAAGTGATCTCTGTCATAAGCAGGGATCTGTAACACCATCATTGGTGGCAAATAAATAAAATTTTTGTTGAGCTCCTAATTTGTGAGCAATATATTTTACCAAGGCAGGCTGAGACACAGCTCTAGTTCAGCCTTTTTGTATCGTATATTGCTTCTGCCACTCTACAGGACCTTGAAGGCAAGGATTCCTGGGGATTGCTTTCTTTGACCAAAACATTTTCAAAATGTTCCAGCACTTGTTAAGGTAGGGGTCAGGTTTTTGTAAAGTCCAGTATCCTCCTGCTCCCAGTGGGAAACTTCTGGACATTTATTTGCAAAAATAAAGCTATGTGTATCTTTACACTGCTTTAACCAGATATTAGTCTCCCTTTCTAATGTTGCTAGAAAAAGCAGTATATTTATTTATTTTGGGATGAAGCTGGAATTCTCCTGCAATTCTGCTTTGAAAGGCCACCAGGAAAATTTATCTGTTTAAGAACATAATCGATTATTCATCTTTTGCTATTGGAGGAAATACTTTGTTGAGAAAAAGCTCAGTGCTTGACCTGCCAATTAAAAAACCTACTTGCCTTAGGCCAGCAGTGAGGAGAATATTGCAAGGCTGGTTTAACCCCCAGATGGACTCTCATTTAGCTCTCATGATGCTGGCACGGGATTTTTTCCCAGATGAAGCATGGCAAAGCAGAAGAATATGTGGAGTGAGTCTCCCCAAAGTTTCCACTGCTGATCGTTACCTGTCCTTACTCAAAGACAAATGACGGTTTGAATTCTATTGACTAAGAAGAGACCGCGAGGGGTCAGAGGCAAGGAGATTCAGCGAGGCCAGGCAGCCAGGAGAGGCTAGTCACACCTCATTAGTAGGCATGCAGGTAGGAGAGCTTTAGATTTGTTTCAGGCCCCTTGCAAAGGTGCTTTGACAGCTTGAGTTATGCTGACAGCCTCCCCTCAAAGGGAAAGAGAGTGTCAGGCAAGAGAGATGAAACATGTTTCACTGTCACCCTCCACACAGCGTAAATGGATGGCCCAGCATCTTGCCATCAGCGACGTTCCCATCTGGGGAAAAAATGGAAGAGTTGAGTTTGATGTTATAAATCACCATAATTTGTTACAATTTCCAAAGACAAATATGACAGGGTGGAATTACTTTGCAGTGCTGAGACAGTCATTTGCCGAAACCATAAAGTGCCAGTATAAATCTGAGGATGAGATATATTTAATCTGAAGAAACAGAGCACAGTAACACCTCTGTATATTGTGTTTACCAAGAACTTAGCTGCAGTGATGCTGTGGTATTTCAGGTTGCTCATTTCAATTTACCCTTTGAAATCAAAATTACTATTTTGTAAAAACTCTAATGAGGTAGAAAGATTCTTTTGTATATTTTGTATTTGCTCCATTGAAAGGTGAAAATATTTATTATGTTCTATGATGCAATGCTGGGTTTTGACAGCAGAAATAGTTTGGGGGTTTACAAGTGAGATTCCAGAGAGAGACAATGCACTGTTATGCACTCAGGGCTGCCTCTTCACGGCCATTCCTGTTTAGCAGCTCTTAAAATAACAGACGTCCTATTCCTTCTGGATGTGTCCGGGTCACAAGCATTACTGTCAAATACTGTATCCTGAATCTTTTTTTCCCCCTTCATTGATGATGGCATAGTCCAAGAAGACATTTTGAAGACAAGTTGTTGGAAGAAATCAGAGATGAATTGAAGGTGTTACCCTGTGACATCTATGTGGTCATAGTCTAGATCATCGATTGAAGAGACACCATTTGAGGTGGCACACGGAAAGGAATGTGAGTGTTCAAACTGTAGAAGCTGAAGACAAAATTGCTAATCATTGCCGGTATGTTCCTGAGTAGGTTGCTTAGCCTGTCTGTACCTTGAGTTACCCACACATAACAGGAGGACATTGCTAGCCTTCTTCACCCTTCCTGTAAAATGAATAGAGCGGCCTGTAGGTAAAAAGATTTTCAAAGAAAAGTGTGAAGTCCTTTTAATAGTATCCACTTTAATAGCAATCTTTATTTGCCAGGTGAGAGAATGATGGCATATTATGCATCTTCTTTTTAAAGGCCAGAAAAAAGAGAGAAATAGGTCTAAATGCTGATTTGGCACCTACTTAGATAAGCCTTCCCCAAGCCCTGTCTTTTTACTTCCATAAATCCCAGCATTTTTATGTCAGTGAGTAGATGATGATATGTTCACCCATTTAACATTTGGGTGTTATCAGGAGAGAGATGAAACACATTTCAGTGTTGCAGTTGCTACTGAATAAATCAAACCATGGTGATGCAGTGTGATGGTATGAAAATCTCACAGCCTGTGAAGTCAGTCACTCATACGTGATGAAACTGGATCACTCTCCTTAAAACACGCTCTTAGCCGGAGCTCTCAATATGTCAGTTCGCTGCTCTGTAAGAAACTGGCAGGTGTTTTGAGATTGTTTAAATGACAGCAACTTTAGTGTATGTTAAGAAGAAAGAGTTTACGGCTGCCTTTCCTTCTTCCTACTGTCCTACAGATGGAGTTCAGCTTGTTTCAGTCCTTCAAGATGTCATTCATGAAATCTAACAACTGCATGCAGGCAGCCTGCAATAATTGCCTTTACAATTTGTGTCTTTGTTGCTTTCTAATTTCCTGAGCTCTGCACTTGTCAGTGTATGCAGTACATGGCAATAATAATAGCACACTTTTTTCATGCTTGCATTCTCGTTGTGTTTTCATTTTATTTCTTAAAAGAGGAGTTAATGTGAGTGGCTACTACCCATGAAAAGTAAGGTGTGTTTCCAAAAGGCTTTGTCTTTCAGGAATGCCCTAACTGGCATGTCTTTGCCAATGCTGGGGGACCTGCGGTGGGTTTGTAATCCTGCTTTAGACAGAATTAAAATCACATGAGCAGAAGGGACGAGCTTCCTTTTCCCTGCTGAAATGTTGTATAAATAGTATGAAAAAGCTCCTATCCTCTGACTGCACAGGTAGCTTATGGTCTACTTCAAAAAAAGCTCTTGCATGTTTTCCACACCACTTCTAAAAGACTTGCTGTCTCTGTTTAGAGGGAAAAAAAAAAGGTTAGAAAATTACTGCACAAAAACAAATACCTGACTTCCATCATGAGGCAGAGGTTAACATAGGAGAGGTTGAAATCTTTCTCATGTTACATATTCAATATAGAAGGAAAGAAGCAGTTCAGCATCTTGCAGCTCAGCACCAATTTACTGCTTCAATTGTGTTGTTACTGAAAGGAAAATTAAGGCAGCACTCACTCACACACACAACATACACTGTGAGCACCAAAACATCCGCTAAACTAAACACCGAAGAACCAGGTGGGCAGATGTTACACCTGGTTTCCTACAGCCTGGCCTAGACTGCCTGAGTGATGGTCAGAACCACTTCACTCCAAGAGCAGTGTGGTCTGGGGTGGAAGGAGCAGGGAATGGTCTCTAAGTGCCTTGTCAGCACCTGCAGACTCCTTTAGCAGAGGGGATGCAACAGGAGAAGTGGGGTGCTGAAGAGCAGCTTGGGTTTGCCCAGCAGGGTATTTCCCTTCAGACAAAAAAGGAGTTTAGCAGAGGAGATGGTACAGCTGGAGCTTGCCTGTACCTGGGCCAACAGAGATGGGCAGGGTGGGATGGAGGTTTGCAGTTCACGCTGGCATGGAAAAGGAGTGAGACAGACACACAGAGAAAGACTGAGAAAAAACATGAAATAGTTTTGTGCATTTGTTTGTCTAAATTTCCTCACTTTTTCGTCTCTGCACTGACCTTCAAGTTGTGCTGAAACAATCCTGAAAACGTTTCAATCCATTTTGCTGTGAGTGCTCCCCTAGGAAAGTGGCTGAAAGTTTCTCTGCACGATGGGAGGGAGACGTAAACACCCGGCTGGGGCACCCCGAGGTGCTGCACAGCCATTAATGGAAGGTGATAAGGGCAGCGATGCCTTTCTCCAGCAGAAAATGCAGCTTTTCTGAGTGCCATTGGCCGGGCACCCCTGCGTGAAATGTTCCCCTGCCATTCCCACCTCTCTGCCCCCTCAGGGCTCAGACAACCTTTAACTCCCGAGTCATTTGTTCTTGATGT
Organism: Athene noctua; assembly: GCF_965140245.1. Lineage (NCBI taxonomy): Eukaryota > Metazoa > Chordata > Aves > Strigiformes > Strigidae > Athene > Athene noctua. The sequence continues at coordinate 115,109,752 of NC_134038.1, read as the reverse complement.
CTTCAATATTTTAACAACAACAACAAAGTCCTTGCAGTTGTATCACTTTGTACAAGCTGTTGCCAGACCTGGTAAAGCTACTTGGAGCATGAAAATGGTTTGAGGGCAATGTCAACAAGGGGAAGAGGGAGGTGTGATAGAGACCATGGCGAAGCATGTGAGCTGCCGTCGAGGCTTGCCAGAGCACTCGCGGTGAGAAAGTTGTGAAGTGTTGTGAAGGGCTGTGAAGGTGACTGCTTCACCAGCTCCGGCTGGGCCTGCTGGCAGGGGCATCTTTTCACTTTCTCAATCACCTGCTTAGCAGCCTCCTGATCTTTCTGGATTTGTGCGTCCCTTTGTTGTTATATGTGCTCCTCTTACTGATTCTCACTGCAGCAAGCTGTAAAATATCCCAGGTTTGACTGAACCACAGGCAGTGCACAATATAGTTTTCTAGGCCTTTAATAATCTTATGGCATTTGTATTATTTTTGGAATAGGTATGATCTCCAGGATTAAGCAACAGCCTAGAACCCCATCTAGATTTTTTTCTTCTTTTTTTTGTTGTCTCACTGCATGCACATGGAGTGCTTAACCACTCTGGCGGTGTTCAGATCTCTTATGGTAAAACGTTGTGACTATGTCTTCATTGTCATTCTCTGACAGCTCTGGATAGTAGACAATCCCAAGTATTTTTTCATCCCCTTGACCTTAAAAACACCACTAGTCATGATTTCACAGTTTGGTACATATAGTTGATGATGTACACGTAGCCAAGAGAGGATCTGGAGTTGTTCAAGTTCACACAGTGACTTGTTGCACTTTCATGGAGTCTGGGATTGGACTAGTAACACTTACCCACCACCTCTCAATTTGTGTAGACTGATAGAAACATGTCTCAGCACAACAGAAGACAAGACATTAAGCCACGGAGGGCACCTGGGGAGCACCGTGTGCATGCAGACTTCTTGTGGGGATCCTACTAGGCAGGTGAGATGCATCCCAGATATCTCTAAGTATCCTGCTTAGGATAGGAGTGCATCATGCCTGTTCCAGTGGACTGAGAAGTGGGATCATTGGTGCATCTTCTCTACAAATACACTAGGAATCATACTCCCAAAGTGATCAAAGGTTTACCCTATTGGGGTGAAGAAGAGAGATAGTTAGGGAATTGATTACAGCCCCTTTACCTAGAACAACCCACCTCGTTGAAAATTAGAGGCAGTGATAGATATTTGCAGCATACAACAGATGAAAAATAAGTTGTCTTGTGTTTATATATCTACTGCAACTCTTTTTCTCATCATCTACTCCAAAACTGAGGGTTATGCTTTCTCCTCTTACATGCTTCTGTCAACAGCACTGCTTCACAAAAAATTAGTTCTCTGTAAGCAATTTTTGAGCTACTTCGAGCCTTCACTTGACCTTTCTTGGTTCAAATACAAAACTTGGAGAGCCTGTCATCTGGGAGGACACTCTCATCAGCAGAAAGCCCTTGTGCTCCAGGAGAAGGACAGCTGCCCAGTCTTTGAAGAGAGAGGAGAAGCAGAGGCACTGTGTCTCAGTTCTCAGATCTGGTGGTGGGCATCCCATTGCTCCTCCATGCCACACCTATTTCTATCAGTCCAGGCTGGGGAGAAAGCAAAGGGTGAAATAGTGTCTTGCTAAGCTTTCCTATGCTCTAGGGCCAAACTGAGTTTCACAGTAATTTAATTTAATGCTAATTCAGTACCTAGCAATTGTACAGCCATTCTGAATGTGCCCTCTCTTTGGTCTGATAATAAAGAGCATATTCTGCTCTGAAAATTACTGGAAATATGAACTTCATTAGTGTTCATTTTCTCTGGGGAATCCTGTGTTTCTCTCCATCTGAATTCTGGCCACAGGAGTTCTGTAAAAGAGCAGTTTATTAGAGCAGAATAACCGTGTCTGAACTACAAGAAGTGTGTTTGGGTTCTCAGAAATAGGATTACAGAAACACAATCACTTGCTATTTCAGAGGAGGACTCCTCTAGTGTACCCTTGGTTTTTCAGTTTGTTTTACTGGTGCAACACATACCATAAAAATGTATACCATACAAGGGAATAAGCTCTTGCAGATTAGTGTGTCTGTTTCTCCTCCAGTGCTTACAGGTTTGTGTTGTGCTTTCAGTGTCCCTAAAGGTCAGACTTCAGAACTTTCTCTGGCAGATCCTTCTGCAATCCAGCAGATCTTCCAGTTAGCAAAATGTTCATTATATGCACCTAATACAGTATGGATTTACTCATTCACTTTCACTGCTGCTTGTTGGGACCCTCTGAATAATAAGATATTCCATATCAGAATAATTCATAGACTCTTCGCCTGAATACTGTATCTTTCAATAATCAATCTAAATTGCAAAATACCTTAAGCAGCAGCATTGTTTGCCTGGCGCTATTTAAAAATCATGAAAGTAGTGGAATGAAGGACGAGGGAGCAAGTCCATTCTCTGCTCGATATAATATCATCCTTGAGAAGGGGACATTGCAAAGACATTGATATATAAATGGATGATAAAAAAATGGACTTTTATGTATTTGGGAAGTGAGGTTGAGGTGTATATCATGAACAGTGACACAACTCTGTAACAAGCAATAGTGTATATTCTAGAGGAGCATGCAAGGAAAAGGGATATAATCTACATTTCTAAAGTTAATTTAGTGTCCTTAAAGGTACCATACTGAATGTAACCTGTGCATCCATAGAGTCAGGGTATGGGCAGCTGCCAGGTGAACTACACTTGCTGCTATGAAGGGAAGAGCTGGACAAAAGAATAAGTGTTACCTGTCTCCAATTTTTCAGTCTTTATGGTGTCTGGAACCTTTCTATGGATGCGTGAGGTTCTGTAGAAACACAGATTAAAAGTGGGAGGGCCTAATTGGAGAGGTGGTCTCAACCCCACTGAAATGGGTTTGCGTCCCCCCAAGACATGTGGGAACAAATTAAAAGGAAGGCAGCCTCAGCATGGTGAGGAGTGGTCTCAACATGCTGCAGACCATGCTGTTTCTGCCAAGTGTCACAGCAAAGGAGAATCATCATTTTTTTTCTGTGCTTGGTTCTGGTTTCTGTTATACCTAAAATTTTGCTCGTGGGCAGAGAGAAAACACACTTTATATATAAAAGCAAGAATTTTTTGTTAGTATAACTGAATATTAATACTCTAATACAAGACTCAGTATTGGTCCAGATCTCATTATTACAGAAAGAGAAAGAACGCATCTATTCAGAAAAAGTTTCAATAATAATATAGTTAAAATTGTTATACACACGCTTCATAGTTTCTACCCCTTTGCTGGCAGTATGCATACCCTTCCCAAGGTCCTCTGAATCATTCTGGTGGGGGGGTGGGCACTATGGTGGGTGATCAGCAACTGAACTCCTTCACTGAGAGGGGTATGATCATGTTGGTGATTTCTTCTTTCTTACTCCAGGATCCACTCTGGGTGATTTTTACATAGTTGATAACAGGCTTTTGCATCTTACACTCTCCTCATTTGTCTGTAACTCCAAATTACATCCAAATGTTTATATATGCTGTGGTTTGCATATGTTAGGAATGATTTCTTTGCCATCTTTGCTATGCCTAAAAGCAGTTTTGTCCAACTTCCAGTGTGCATCAGGGACTATAGGTGAGTTGTTTATAGCCATGGGGTCCCCAGTGCTAGCCTGTGCTCTGTCTCTTACCATCCCATGACTGCACTCTTATATGCCCTGCTCTGTACGGCCACCTCTCAAGACGTCTGGTGTTGCACCAAGTCTGTACTTTTCTTGACAGCGTCATTGTATTAGAGTCATAAAAATCCCATTCTGCTCAGAATAATTTCTTGTTTCTTTTACCTACGTAAAACTATAGCTGTACAACACAGACATAAACATAAGTGAAACAAATTAGCCATAGGCACCTGGTCAATTAGAGGAATTGCTGTTCCAGCAAAAGGAGGGGAAACAAAGCTGCAGGCAGGTCAGGAGTTCAGACAGAACAAACCTGACAAGCCTCAGTCTTGAGTCCTTGCAAACTCAGAACAGAGCCTATGGTTTGTTACTAGCAATGGCAATACCTGTTACAGGGCTTGGAGCAGTGTTACAGCCACTGGTGGTGTGGTGTCAAATGCATGTTTGGGGTAGATCAGCCTCTGAATTCCTACAACTGGCAGCAGAATGAGCTAGAAAGGTATTAACTTTCTGCTCTGCTACAAATAGCTGCTGCAAGTCATTCTGGGAAGCATATAAACTCCAAAAATTGTCTTAACCTTTATACTTGGGAATAAACATAACACATGAAATGTGAATTATTCCTGTGGAAGTATAGTCTGGCCTGATCCACCTTGCTGCCTATCATCCTCCCAAAGTAATTATCTTAGTCCTAACAAACCAGGTGTTCCTAAGAATTTACAAGTGGTGGGATTTATTTCATCTAATATTAGAAATCTCTGCATCTACATTTCAGCTAGTCACCATAGGCTCTCTTTCTAATCTGCGGAAGAAACAGGCACTTTCACTGCAACTCATCTGATCTTTAGATTCTTTGGAAATGATGAAGGCAAATCGGAGAATTTGATTTTCTATACTGCCTACAAGAAGAGGTAACTTGCTCAGATGAAGATTACAGATGTATAATTTTGAGTGAGGTACATAATTACTGAAGTATCCACTTAAAATGTATTCTACAATTCCTGTTTTAAATTAATTCTTGGGAACTCTACGTTGTTCTGAGCTTTGTACTGTGAAATAAAAGACACTTGCATAAAATTAGTAGAGGAGAATAGAAAATTTCAGGAGTCACAGTTCTCCATTGCTGTCCTGTTTAGTCAAACAAAATTTATTGTGTATATTTTCAGTCCTTCCCTCTGAAACAGAGGTGGATGTATTACCAAAGGTGTGTATGGGTTAAATTTACAATATCAGCCTAAGCAAAAAAAGTAGTCAAATATAGAAGCACTGTTTCTCAAAGGGAATAATAGAGTACGATAAATAATTACACCCTGTATTTCAGAGTTCTGGAGGACTAAGCCTCCTCTAATAAAAAATGCATGGAGACAAAATGATTGAGTACAATTACATACAGAGCCAACATCCCAAGAAAAACAATCAAAGCAAAGGGTACCTGGAAAGCCTAGAGGGTTCACAGCTGCAGCTCAGCAAGCCCAGCAACTGGCTAAATCCAGACCTCATATATCAGTGAAAGAAGGCCAGTAGGACAATGTGTCCTGGCTGTGACAGGCCTTTGTAAGAAACTTATGCCAAAGCCTCACTTTCCATAGATTTATAAAGCTCAAGCCAGAAAAGATCATCTAGTCTGATATCGTATATATATCATAGGACATTAAATTTCTTCCAGTTAGCTCTGAGTTGAGCCCAATAACTTAGGTCAGCCAAATGCATTTGAGCCTTCAGAATGTTAAATGATACCATGCCAAAGAAAGATACTCAGTAGCTTGCTGATACTTAGAATTATTTAATAATAAAGTGTGGATTAAACAACATTGCTGATGATTGTAACTGATGAACTCTGAAGAGTCTTGCTTTTATGGTGTAGCCATAAATTCATCAGTATAGCTTTATTTCAAGGTTTAAATAGCTCAGTTACACAGTACAATTACCTCTGTCTCCTAGCAGTGTATCTCCCCACACTCCATCAAAATCAGAATGTCTGCTCCGGGATCCTTGGGACAGATTTGACTTGGATGTCTGCCCCTGTACAGAAGACCCATGTAGAACAGAGAAGTTTCACAGAAGCTTTTTTTCTTGCTGCTTTTTTTTTTTGCTTTTTTTTTTTTTTTTTTATGCCAAGGTGATTTGGTGCCTTTCTGTCCTCCCAAAGAAGTAACAAGTAGAAGAGTGATTTGTGACTGTCCCCTTTGTTCTTGTAGTCTTTCACATTTTGATCCAATCAGGAATGAGACACTAATTTTACAACCTTTGAGTCATTCATTCTTCCTCAGTCTGCAAACCATTCCTGGGTTATATTTGATTGAGCAAATTTTCATCCAAAGTCCAGCTGTTCACAAGTATATCAAGGAGTTCTTACAGTCTTCTCCAGATGGAAAATGGACAGTACCGCATCTGTAGTGTGTAGCTACCAATATAAACGCCTTATCATGTCATGGTGATTTCTTAGGATGGTATGTAAGTATAGGATTAGGTGGTACAAGAACTGATTTTTGTGGGATGCTGAACATAGGAGCTCTTTGCAAGGAAAAAAATGGTGGTGTGTGATGTGATTCTTCATAATGTGATGGAAAGGTGATGTAGAAAGCTGGTGTCCTTACATTCAGTGCCAATGTAACTGAGATGGCACATGAGGACCAAATGCACTGGAGCTTGCTGGCAGAAAAAGTGTCATTCACCCAAGCCTATCACCCCAACTTTTACTTTCCTTGGAAAAATGATAGATGGGACACACTCCAGTGAATTTCTAGATCTGACTAATGCCCAACTTTCACCAGTTTAATGAAGCATCTAAATCAGTGCCCAGATTCCCCATATGTGCAATACAGATAATGAGGTACCTCTGGAGGCCTCCAAAAGAAGTTTCCTTCAACCAATTTTAGGTAGCTAAACACAGGCAGACAGGGTGTACCCCTTAGATCCTTCAGAAAGTAATCAAAATAATCTACTTTTCTCCATTGGCTATATTAGGAACTGACTCTATGCAGGCCTCTTCATTAGGTGCCTAAAATGTAATGAAGCCTGGATGCTTAAGTTAGCATCCATTAACTTAGTTAAGTTAGGTGGATAGACTCCTATAATCAGTATGTTCTTACCATATGCTAATTACCTCATGTGATCTAAGTCCAGATAAGAGCATACTTTTAATAAGCCTGCACCTTGTCCACTGGTGCTTAGAAGGCAACTGTGAACAACTCTTTTTTTTCCCCAAAAATGGACTATGTTGTGGTAGTCAAAGGCAAATCAGCAAATTGTCTTGGATCCATTACAGCTGAGTACTGACAAGCTTTATAGCTTCATATCTTTCTTTTCTGAACCACACAGTTATGCTGGGATTTCAGAGCTTCTCTGAAGTAAAAGGAAGAAATGGCTCCTTTTAAATTTGACTCAGTATTTTTCACATAACCCAGCAGAGAAATGTTAATTAGTAGGTAAATTAGATGCCTCTATCTGCATTTGTCCTTGGAGAGATGGTAGATATAATTTTCTAGCAACCTCGTTAACCTCTTCTTATTCAGTGGGCTGGATTAAAAACCAGTACAATAACCCAATGGGTGTATCATATAACAGAATATCTGTTATGAGTAAAGCTCAGTTTAACAGCCAATCAGTGTAGACAGTGATGCTTTACCCTCTGTAATATAATCACGCAGCTACCCTGTGCTGTGGCGTAACAGGATGAGGAGACACTGGAGACCATTCACAGGTTTCTCATTTCCTCATAGCCTCCTGACAGCTAAACAATATAATCTACTTTGCAGTATATTGCCTTATTGTGAGAAACACACCCCAGTATATTGCAATAAAAAAGAAACATTGGAATGTTCTACATCTCCATTGCACATACCTGTCAAGTTTCAGATGGCCATTTAGATGATGCTATTGCAGTAGATGAGTTAATAGAGGAAGCAGCTTACACCTTTGTTTTTCAATCCAGCCCTGCATCTGAGAACATTCAAAAGCTGAAAATAGTATCTTCAGACTCTCTGCGCAGAGTTTCTATTATAGTACCATGAGGGTGGTTTAGTCTGACATGGTTTACTTTATTCTTGCAGTTGTCTTGGTGCATGCCCCAGTTGGTTATGACAGCTTAGTTTAGTTGCAACAGCTCTCTGAACAGTGTTTACTTGATCCTATGCAGGCATCTGGGCATAACTACAGTAATAACTGTCTTCTGAAAGGCGACCCAGTTTTAGTAAGAAAAATACTCCCAAACCATGTCACTGTCACAGCTTTATGCCATAACAGGACAGGCAAGTTATCTGCCTTGTCACTGTGCTACAGGGACTTCTCCATTTCTGGCAAATGAGAAATTTCTCTGGAAATATGAATCCCAGTGGTTTGGTAACAAAGCAATGTTTTTTGGGGTCCAGAATCTGCAAAAACTTTAACATGGTAAAAGCAGAGGGAAAACAAGTTATTTGTAATGGCAGGCTGAGAGTTTGTGATGGTGGTGTGAAAGTGATAGGCAGAATATCAGAAATGAGATTTTGTTTTGAAATGCAGAGGTGGCCTGACTAAAGCACAGGAAAGAGATTCGTTTGAAAGGAAGTTACCATGCTGATGAGGAGATAGATTCTCATCAAGGAACTTCTGAGCAATCTTAGGCAAATCACTGTTTCTCAGTTCATTTGTGAAACACATATAATAATACTTCTCTGCATTACAGGAGAGCTTGTGTGAAAGATGCCTCATATAAGTGGGCTTGATGCTTAGCTATATAAGTACCTAAAAGGCAAGAAAGAAATCTTAGAAGACATTTGGTTCTACTGCTTTCTTAAGGTCAGAATCTCTTGAGAATCATGAATCTAATATTTTGCCCACTAGTGTAATAGATGGTGTCACAGGATGCTGATGCAAGATCAAGCCTAAACCTCCATCACTTGATAGCTAAATGCTTGCCTGAAGCAAGATCAGTTGGAATTGAGTTATTTCAATACATTTTATATGCTTATAAGTGGGTCTTCAGTGAGGAACAGGATTTTCTCCACTGAAGAAAATAGAAATATGGTTTACTGATCTATCCATGTAAATTCCTTAAACTGGCTAAAAGCAGTATTTTTAAGTGTTTTCAAAAAATAGTTTCAGGGTTACATTTGCAAGATATGTAACTTGTTTGCTCTATGGCTAGCATTCCTGGATCACTTAGGTGCTCATAAAATGCAGTTCCTTGGCTATTTTTCTTCATAATTTCTGCCCACCTAATCTCATAATAGAAAACCAAGGTATATTTCATAAGACAAAAAAAAAAGATAAGAAGTATTGCCTTCAAGCCATGACAGGATAGTCTGTAACACTCATTGTCATGGTATCTTTTTGGAAAAGAATATATCAGGATTCAAAAACCATATCGTATTTATACAGGCAACACAAATATCCAGCAATATTAGGATTTTTAAAGGTTTTAGAAGTATTACAAATGCCTGTGCTTCAGGGCACAAGCCAATCTCTAATTAATCAAGGTTGGAAAGAAATCTTTAGGAAAAACTGCTATATTGTATAATTTCTACAGCAAGTTTTTAGCTTGTTACTCTCAAGTAACATTCAATTTGATGTTGAAACAAGCCTAGACTAGAAAGACAAGTAATCAGGTTCCATGTGGGATTTGTTCTTTCTGTTCCTCATTATGTATTTATCACACAGACATTTATAAGTCCCTCACACTGTATTTTTCATTGTTCCCCGTTTTCTGGTGTCACAGTCTATACAAACTCTCATTGAACAGGATATTCTCTGTGTTCTCAGGAACACATCAGTTTTTCTTCCTAATGACATGACCCAGCTGTCTTCATTACATGTCTGATCAATAAATATCGAAAGAAATAAAGTGGACAAATGAAAAACACTTACTAAACAAGGCTTTTCCCCAGGAAAGCCTTGATTTCAAATATTAATAAATATTTATATTGAATTCATTATTTCCATAGACTACAGAGGAATGGAGAATTTGCAATTACTTTGCATTGTGCTTTCAGCAACCCATGCAAATGACTTCCATGTTTCTAAAATCCTGTGGTCATTCTACATATGTTCCATCCATGTGTGACTGCCTGTTCTCTGTGCTGCCAGATGAGCAGGTTGAAGGGAAGAACTGTTGCTCCCAGGTCCCAAATCACAGGTCAAGAACAGGCAATGTGCAGCATGCAGCCCCAAGCATTTCACAACTGCCCCTTTTTGTCTCTTTTTCCCACACTGCAGTCTGACAGCCAGAGTTCTTTTGAAGGATTTTCAACTATTTTCAAGGCAATTACTTCTGCTCTCTGGCCCTATTAGTATCTCATTAGTGAATCAAACAGAGCAGCATGCTGAACCAGGGTCTCCCAGTCCCCTGTGTGTGCCTGCCCTGGTGCTCAGGATCTCTGGTTTCTCTGAAACACCTTCAGGATACCTTGGCTTCATCACACTTTCTCTCAAAGGAGAAGTTCTGAAATCTCAGGAGGCATTATGGGCTAAAGAAACTCTTCCTTACCCGACTCCAACCCTGAATTTCTCATAAGCTTGCATCAAAATCTGTGTAAATATAACTAATGGATAGTCTATATCTCTGTTATCTTGTGTGCTGATTTTTGCAGAGCTGGAAGTAATGCTGTTTCATCAATTTAAACTAATGGATGGGGATGCAAAGAGATGAGTGCTATGGGGTCTGTAACCCCTACGGAGACACTCCAGTAACATGCCAGTCCCATATGAGAACAATCACACAGGCTCACACAGCCAGAGGCAAGGTTTGCAAATTCAAATTTGCACACAGAAGACTTAACATCCAACAAAACTGTCACCTACTTCATCTTCCCAGATGTGGCAGAAGAGAATGGCGTGAGGTGGGTGACAAGGGTGCAGTTGGACATGTGCCGAGCTACAGGCTTTCAGGGAAATGTGCATACATGTATGCTGAGCTGTCCTCCACAGAGAGAAGAGGGAAGAGGAAATAGAGAAGCATTTTTTTTAACCCTTCTCTGAGTTAAGTATACATATTAACTTTGTGGAATTGCTGAAGCAAGTTGTAAATGATGTATGAAATGGAAAATCCTTGCCCACTGCACAGAGTATATGGCAGGGCTGTGCATTCACCGCAGTACTGTGCTATTTGCTATGCTAATCAATTCAGACAGAGCCACAAAACCCCACCAAGCTCAGAAGTTTTGGATAAAAGAAACTAAAAAGGCAGAACACAAGTATTCTATTTTGTGGGATGATTTAGTGGTTTAAGCATCTGATCTGAAACACCTAGACTCCATGAAACCACAGGTTTAAATCCTAGCTGGGTTCATTTCATCTTTTTATCTCTCAGAAAGAGATAAATTGAGTACTGTGCAGTTTTACTCTGATGGGTTCCCACAGACAAAATCTTTTAAAAACAAACAAACTCAAATTCTTCATATTTTGGAATCTTTTGATTCCCTAAGTTTTAAAACCACTGTGTTAATCTTGATGGCAAAAGGTACATCTTGTTTATTTCCTGAGTGTAATAGAGTCAGTCAGAGGAGTTTATGCTCATACTGCCCATGGTGAATACTTCTCTGGCAATTAACGTGGTTAAAATGCCCCAGGTGACATATCACTATATTTCATAAGATCTCAGAGGAGATCAAGGACTGACAACCACTTGGGTAGCACTGAACAGCCTGAATGTTTCCAATGTCCCCAACTGGGCTCTTCCAGAAATTGGGAGCAATACTGAGTCAGTACATGCATTAGAACCTGGTACTAAAATACCAAGAAAATTTCATCAAAGATGAAAAAATAAAGATAAAAAAGCGCACATGAAAAATTCTGCCACCACTTTTAAAGTTTGATAAAAATTATTTTATCACAAATTGAAATTCTGGAAGATCAACCATCTCAGGCACACCATCCCAAGAAAACTAAGACACAGTAAGGTTCAACACCACAAAGAACTGTGTTACTTAATCTCTTCCTCAGCTAAGTGCCATTCAGATGAGTGAATAAGCAGCATTTTACATTTAAGTTGTCATGACCACGCTGTGAACTTCCCCCTTTGCTCCTCCTTCACCCTGCTCTCCCCTCTACACTTCCTTCATATTGAGACTCCTTGTTTTTCATGGTGGCCTCATGCTCATGTGCTTGCATGAGAGTAGCTTGGACTGGAGAGGTAAACGTGTACTTGTGGGTCTCTATCTCCCTTTAGAAACACAGAACAATGTAGGTTGGAAGGGACCTCCCCAGCCCAGTCCCCGCTGAAGGTAGGGCTGCCTTCACAGGACATGTCCTGTTGAGGATAAAAACCTCCTGTACTTCCACTCTCATTGCAAGGGATTTTCTCCTTAGATCCTGCAAGAATTTCCCCTGATGCAATTAGTTTTTTGTGTTATTAATATATTCTCGATTAGAACTTTTCCTATTGACATAAAAGGTAATTTTGTGTCTTTTTTTTGTCAACTTGCTCACCTGGCAATTTTCCTTCCTGTTAAAAGGTGTGACTTCCAGTGCTGTCACCCATCTCTGCATCAACTGGGGACTCTTCTGAACAATCAGGACTCAATCTGTCAACACTGGGTTCCCCAGGATGCAGGAGGAGTATGTCAGTGAAGTGCAAGTCAAACATTACTGTTGCTGTTGTTGAGCACTGTTGCTGTTGGTTCTGGGTTTATTACATAGATATTTCCCTTCTTCAGTTTCCAGCCAACACAAGCAGCTGGGTTTTTCTGCGGTTTGGTTTTTGGGGGTTTTTTTTAAAAGTCGTTCCCTATTTGAACACAGTTTTCTCCTCTATTCATGCTGAGAGTGGTTCTCTGAAAACGGCATCAGTTGCTCTGTTACTTCATGTTAAGCCTAGGTCAGAGCTGAGTGTGAACCCTTAAGTCATGTCCTACTCAAATTACCGAACATAGCACAAGTCTCAGTGCTCCATTGCCAGGCTCTGCAAAGGGGTGCTGGGCACCCCTAGGTGGGAGGAAATCATCTCAATCAGTTCAGCATTAGTTGAAGCCCAGATGAGTTACCACCAGCCTCCCAGAAACAGGTCCAGAGGAGAGCCCAGCCTGGAGTGACAACCCCAAGAGACCTCTTCCATTCCTCAGTTTCACCCTGGCCAGAGTCAGTGTTGGTGCTCATCTGGGACTGGATCTTGCCATCTGCAAGGCCATCATGCCATCAGCTACCTAAAACCACAGCTCCATGCCTGACTCGTCTCAAAGATCTCTTCGCTCATGTTCAGGGCACATATTTTCCAGTTTAACCATTATTGCTGTTACATCTTGAATCTTTTGCTAAATGGCTACCAAAGCAGAGGGCCAAGGATGCTAATAACAAATGAAGCTGTACAGGCACAGACCTGGTAACACAGCAGCTGAGGCCTTCGTGCAGAAGAGAACAGCTACCTGCACCAAAGATAAAATGAAAAGTACATCCTTGTGTTTAGCACTTCAGAAGATTTCCTTGGGTGGAACAGCTTTTGTCTGGGCCAGAAGCAGTGTCATCCCCTAGGAAACAGTCATCCTCTTGGAAATAAAGACGTATTTAGATTACAGAGACTTAAAAAAAAAAAAAAAAAAAAAAAAAAAAAAGACAAAATCACAATACAAAGCATTAAGGTTAGAATGTGATGGCTGCTTTGAAAAAATAAAAGGATCAAATACTTATCAGGGCTGACAGTGTTCTGACTGAAAGAAATGCCTTTATGAGAGATATAAAAGTAATAAAAATAGCCAGTACTCACAAGAAATGGTAAAAAATTAGTCTTTTTCTGAGAGATCTAGCTGTACATTAGGTTAAAAAACCCCAAAAAAAACCAAAAAAACCCTAGAGAAATCAAAGAGGATTTTTCACTCCACTGTGTGTTTTCTTGGAAGCTGTGCTCACTTGTGGATGGTGTTAAAGCACTTTAGTTTTCATTGTAGAAAATAGAGTCAGAGAAAACAGAAGTGGACGGGACTTCAAAAGGTCATCTAGTCCGTCTCGTTGCCCAAGGGCACAGTCAGCTATGCCAACACCATCCAGACAGATGCTTTGGTTCTTAAACAGGCATTTCACACACCCATAAAGACTGGTTCAAAATTAAACTACATTAAACATCAACTATATTAGAGATAACATGTAACTACACTGTTCTAGGAGCACTTGAGAGAAGGGAGTTGTTTCAGGCTTCTGTTTCTCCTCTAATTTAATTCTGTGCTGTCTAGAAACAGATGCTAATTCACTGTTAGTAGGCGGGAGACATAGTGGCCAGGATGGGGTGAGTAGCACTGTTCCTCCTGGCAGCAGAGACGGGCAGAGTAACCGAGGGGTCTCCACTGGAAAAGTCACCACTGTCTGCAATGACAACATGTTGATGGCCATGCAGCCATGGTTCCCAAATTTAGCATCATGGACCCAGGTTGTCAACCCACCAGAAATTCAGTCTGACAAGAAGAAGTGACCTCAGGAGGATACCACTGAAACAGAAATAAGGCTGCTGGGACATTTAGGGAGGAGACTTTCCATATGTACTAAGAGTAAGCAAAAGGTCAAGCAAATGCACTGTCATAGTTGTTCACTCTGGGACAGTTACAATTTATTTGCGTCTAGTTTCTGCTGACTTTAATTGAATTTTGCACCTTATGCAAATATGTACTTTATTTGTCCTTGTCCTTTAAATATTATATACTTTCTGTTGCTCTTCACAGGGTTTGTGGAAAATTTGTTGGAATGAGATGTGAGCAAAGAATGCATTTTGTAAATTGAAAACAATTAGATATGCAAGTGACAGAAAAGTGATACGATTATTCTTTCCAGCCAAGTCAGTTTTCCTAAGTTAAATTAGTTAATTTTGGTAACAATTCTGCTTTCTATTTTAAAGGTTATCCTTTTGCTTACTTAATTTATTTGGTCAGCCTAAGCTGCGAGTGAGAGTATCTCACACACACCCTTTTCAGGTGATTCAAACTCTTAATTTAAAGTTTGAAGACATAAAACCTCCCTTGACTGCTTATTTTATAACCATTTAAATTTACTACTGACTCTGTAAAACCTTAGAAAATATTCCGAAGGACACCTGAAGAAGTATCTTAAAACAGTTTCTTGAAATATGGTATTTCGGCACAATATAATGAGTTTTCAATATAAACTGATGGGAACATGTAACTGTGGGTCTTGTCATGCACACATACAGAGTACTGCATGCATGGTTGTCAGAAGACTAGTAGAGTGTAATTTATTGCAGTATCCTGGAGTGTGCTCTTTCTGTTTCAGCAAATGTTTTCCAAGTAAATTCATGGCTTTTGTCACTTGAATGTCGGATTTCTTCAGAGTGTCTTGCCTTGGCTGTGAACATTGTGAGCTGTGCAAATACTGAGCAAGTGTGTAATGGCAATTTTCACCTGGTCTCAAATCAGTCACCATGAACTGGCTTTCTTCAAATTTTCATTTCTTCAGTGAGGACTTTTTTTCTAGAGCAGATTTCAACCATTGTAACTTTCTATGACAAAGGAAATATTTTTTACCCGGTGTTTGGGCAGAAGGTCACAGCCACAGTGGAGAAAATTTCTCCTCGTGCTGCTATAAGCTGAAGATTTCATTCAGACCTTCTTTCAGCTCCAGGTCATGTGTCTGTGTCTTAATGTCTCCTCTAATGAGAAAGCAGCCCTCAGTAGTGTTTCACATCTGTAACAAAGATAAAGCTCTCTCTTTCAGACACATTTGTTGCTGCTATTGTTTTTTGCTAGGACATAACCCAAATCCTTTTAAGTCGTTGTGAGGACTTCAGTTCCTCCCTGGAGATCAGGATCCACCGTGAGGAAAAATGCCATCAGATAATTTTGTTGTATTTCATTTTGGTGAGGCTCATCCTTTCTGGAGTTATCATCTTTGGGAGTTTCTCCACACATCATCCTCCTTTATTTTCAAGACCTTTAACCTGTCTGAATGATGATCTTTCTATTTCCTTTCACCAGAAAAGCCCATTCTAAATATGTTTCTCTACCAGTATCAGCTTTTCAAGGACGTTTGAATGTTGATTTGCACAGCTAGAGCATTATGGTGCTTTTTGTGGCACCACAATGCTATGACTCACGTTATCAAAACCTGTGATTAGTAAAGAAAGTATAAGGAAAGACACTTTCCAGTACATATTCCAGAGGTAGGAAGTTTGGAGTTGTCTCAAAAGATCGTCACTCACTAGTATTGCTGTCAAGATGACTTAACTGAACCCTGATGTATACAGAAATTACTTTTCAGTTAATAGATATAAGGAAAAATAGACATAAGGGCCATATCATCAGTGAAAGATTTATTGCACTGCTGTAAAGACTAGAGTGGATTGAAGATAGGGTGCTTATATGCAGATCATAGCTTTCAGAGGTGCCCAGGCTCGGTTATTTAACCACTGTACTGAGATTACAGTTCTGTCATTACTGAGTATTAACGAATGATTTTAACATTTGGTCCATGGACTTTTCCAATACTTTGCACATCTGCTAGTGAGGAGAGAATACCAAAAGATTAGGACACTCATTTCTTTCCATCAAAAGCTTTTCAGTACCTTTTGTATCTACCAAGCTGATCAGAAAAAACCACTTCAGGACAATTTATAAAGTGCGATTTTTGATTGAGTTAGGAAAGCTGATGGTCTAGCATTTGGTATAGTTTTTTATCTGGTTTTTAGTACTTCCTTCCAGGACATATGGATTCAAGAAAAAACAGTCTTGACCAAACCTGATCTAAAAATATTTTGACTGAATTTTGCACAAATCTTTCTGTCAGGTTTCACTTCATTCACACTGACCATCCACCTCGATAGTTGCACAGTAGAGACTCCAGATCCCGAATGCATTTCACTGAAATTGCATTTGTAAGCGCAGAGCAATCTCATGATCCTCACAAGGTCTATAAGCCACTTGCATCCTGTATTAGCACCCTGTTAGTGCCTTTTGCACAGCAGTGAATTTAAGCATTGTCTGTAGTCTTTTAGCCTGGAAGGATTTATGCACATGAACTATGAACAGGTCTATAAAAACCAGGATTGCCCACAATGCATGAAATTAAACATCTTGTAGGATCAAGGCCCAAGATATCTCCAAACATCCATGTTCAGATTTTTTTTTTTTTTGAGGAAAAATATAAATATTAATTCCTCTCTCACTGCAGCATAATGCTACTTAATTGACTTTGATCTTCCTTCAGGCTATCAGAGATCTCTCTGTCAGGGAACTTCCCAGGGCCAGAGTGAAGGAGCACAGTGGGATACAGGGAGGGAGATGAGAAGCAAAGCTGGAGAAGGCCACGCCAGGAGCTGATACACAGGGGAGGCCAGGTCTGAGCCCCAGCAAGCAGAGGAGGGAGAAGGAGAAGAAGGGGCCATTAATATTGACTCCAGTGCTCCCCAGAGGGGCAGTGGAGCCTGATGGAAAGTGTTTTAATGACTGATTGGAGAGTGGCTGTGATTTACGAGGTGGCTTTACTAAATAAAACCAAACCATATAGCCCACCTAACCACATATAACCATATTTCCAGGATAGCCCTGTCTTCTTGGATTGAATGCAAATAGAATCACAGATGTATTTTAACCATTTTGCAAAATATTTAACTTTCCAGAAAGTTTCATTAAGACAGTCTTTCAAGGAAGGAACTATTTTTTTTTTTCCTTTTTCTATGTTCTTCCTGAGATTTTGCATGGGATTTGAGTCTCAGATGACCATATTTTCGACTGATGCAAACAGAGCCCCATTATAGCTGAACTGATTTACAACAGTTAAGAATCTGTCCATAAAGCCAAATCAACCTTTAAATTAGGCTCAAAAGAAATACTACCAATTAAATTTAGTCTGTGACCTCTAACATAGGTTTAACAAGCTCAACATATTATGGATTTCAGTAGGGGAAAAAATCAATTAAACTTAAAAAAAAAAATCAAATCCCCAAAGTCTAAACCTTGACAAAAGTAGTTCAAAAATCCTGTAGCATCCAGCTGTTTCCATGGTTTCATATCCTGTGTTCCAGTTTTTAGGGTGCTATATAGGATGTGAAAGAAGCCTGAAAAAAAAAAAAAAAAAAAAAAAAAACCTTCATAAGAAAAACCTTTATTTCATTTCCATTGTGTTTTGTTTTGTTTTGTTTTTTTCCAGTGGCTAGATCTAGGGTTTTCTGCTTTGATCGGATTTTGGGGGTTATTTTTCCCTCTCTCTCTGAAAAAAACATGTATTTTAATTTGGATTTGAACACTTCAAAGCCCTCAGAGATCACGGGGCTGTTCCCACTGTAGGCAATGGCAAAACTCTCATTACCTTTGGTGGGAGCTGGATTGGGCCCGAAGAAAGAAACTGAGGGGAAAAAACATAATCTTTTCTCAAACTCCCTTTCCCCCCAGAAATAAGCTAACGTAACCACCCCGATGCGACAAATTTATTAAAAGCAAATAGTCATCTTGTGCTACAAATCCTTCTGAATACAATGTTTTGACTAAATGACATTTAGCAGTGTTGTAGCTTTAATGGTAAAGAAAACACTAGCAGCTCAGTACTTAAACCTCTGTCCCACGGTGAATATCATTTTCAATATCCTGTAAAAATTCTTTGAAGTGTTTGTATCCAGACTGCCCCAACGGATTTACTCAGAATTAGTTAATAGTGAGAAAGCATTGAACTAAATTTATCGGTTACGGTCTCTCATGATCGCATAAAAAATAAAATTAAAAGGAACCCTCTATAGAATACTTTATCAGGCTTGGTAATGGCATCATCTCTGACAGTGAGGCAATAAAAGCATATTAGTGACCCCCTGATGAAACATGTTTACAGGCAAAGTCAAAGAGATTGATCATTCTATCTGGAAAGTGGCATTTTCCTTCTATGCATGTTACTGCTAGTTGCAGAAGCATACTGATCGGCTAATGCATGACAAGAAGGAAATGTGTGAAAGGGGATGCAATTACCAAGTCCTGCTCAGCTTTTCAAGGAAACTTGGGAATCTTTTCTGCTCCCAGCCTGAACTCCCTTGTTATACCGGTACTGTTGCTAGTGCTATCAAAGAGAGCCAAAAGGTCATAGCCGTGACTCCAGGTGTTGTTAGGCTAGGCTTCATACAGGTATCATTTCTCCCAGAAGTGTTTGCAGTATAAATAGGTAAGAGAGACCAAAAGAATGAGAAAAGAAAGGTGAACAGGTAAGGAAGAGACTTTCCTAAGATCATAGCAAGGCCAGGAAAGAATCCCTCTTCTAGTGCCATGAAACCATGCTGGGCAGCATCTCCTTAGCAGTCACTGTTGAGGTTTTCAAATGTGACCTTTGGGATATTTTCTACATGTTTATACTCTCATATTCAAAATCCCAAGCTCTAGTAACACACTGATAGTTCCCTGCAGTTGCATTGTCCTGCAGAATCCTTCTGATCTGTTGCAGTTTTTCTCACTTTAAATCTTTCTTAGTCTGTCACTCCATCTGCTATATTTGTTCTTCTTTCTCCAGTTGCTTCATTTATTATTTGGGCAAAAATGGCAATTTTTGTATTGCATACATGACAATTCAAATTGCATTCTTTCTATTTTAAGAGTTCACCTCTCAAACGATGGACCAGTGCTCTATTAGGAATGGATTGGTCTTGCTCAGAAACTGCCCTGCTTTCACTGACTCCCATTTATATTTTCTGTAAAATGAAGCAAAACCAAGTCTATGTATTTCTAAACCACTTTCAGCCTTCAGCTCATCTCCTGTCTAAATATGTAAGTCAAACATCACCTAGAGTGTTTCACGGTGCCTCTAAGCACAAACCAGAAGCTCATGCTTTCCCAGTCCCATTTCTCACACTGCCCCTCATTACACAATCAGTGTGGCAGGCATGGCTGCAAAAGAGGATTCTTAATATAATTATATTTTTCTTGCTATAGGTTTCACAAATAATAATTGCTCAAAGATTAGCCAAATAGAGTGGAGCTATTACTGCTGTAAAGCTTTCTTCCTTGATTTCCTTGAGCCTTCCTCTTCCCCCATGGCAAAACCTTCAGCATCTGCTCAGCCCTTCCATGTGGACATGTGTTGTAGGATAAGCAGGGGAGATGGGCAGCCCAGGCTGCATGCAGGACAGGGAAAAGGGTGGGTTCAGGGAGGCTGTCTTTGGAGCACACAGTATGTGGATTGGCAGTGGGAACATGACAGGATAATGTGTGTCTGGCAGAGCTTGGCAGGTCTGGGGAGGGTTCAGGAGTCAAGGCTCAGGGACAGTATCTTTGAGAATTGGTGTGTATGGAGGAAAAGCTTTAAAGCACTGAACATTTTTAAAGCCTTCTCTTTCCATTAGATTACTGATTGTCTTGGAAGTCAAAGTGATCACAATTCTTCGTTAGTTGCTCACTTCTGTATTATCATCCCTATTTCTGTGTTAAGATCCAGCTGAATCATTGCCTGGCTGAAATAAATAAGACATTAAATATGAACCATGTAGGTGCATGTGGGAAGAAGAAAATTATTTTTAAAACTGATTAAAATAATGGTTTTCTTTGGTGTATGGGAACCGTTAAAGTTTTGTCATCTCAGATGGGTGTCATATATTTTGTTCCTCCTGAGTGTTCAAGACATGTCTAAGGTAGAAATGTCGCCTTCTAGCTAATCAAGAGGCTATATCTTTTCCTGCCATGTGGCAGGAAGATCAACCAGCCTCATGTTTGTCACTTTTGCCTTGAATTACTGAATATTATTGTACAAGGGGTTGATGGAGAACATGATGAAGAGGATCCAGATGGTCCAACACATGGTGACCTGTCACATCAGCAACATAGATTGATAAGAGCTGATCATTTCAGTTCATCACAGACCACCCTTGGCTCCTTTCCTTTTCAGTACTGTGTTTTATTTTTAAGACCTTTATTTTCATGTCTTTCAACTGTCTGAATCTTGACTCTTTCTTTGACCCCATTTCTCACTGTGCTGTTCACTTATGGCAATAATTATCTATGACAAGTTCTCTGGAACAACAAATGACAGATACCAGAACAAGACTTCAACAAAGATGACAGGACCTCCTAACTGGACCTTGAATCACAGTCAGGGCTAAACATCACATCATCCATGCTCCTGGTAACATCTAGAATGAGGTACAGAACCCTATAAAATACTTGTTTCAAGAGGTGACTTCCAAGACTCACTGTCTAGAGGGAAATGAGAGAAGAAAAGAGAATACTAGTAAGAAAAACAGGTACAGAAAAACACTCAAAATTCAGGTTCTCCCAAAAAGTTTTACAGAGGGGTATACAAGAATCTGCTACCTTCAAAAATTACCAGACTTAAAGCTCAAGTGGTGATACAGTCACCCTTTGTAACAGTGGCTGAGTAGGGAAGAATTTGTTTCTTATATCTTAGTAAAGAGGATTAGGAAATGTAGAAAACATAAGACTTAAAAGCCTTTTAAAATGAAAGTTTCCCAAAGACTGTCATGAAACTTTTGCTTTAACACGTTATTACCGCAGCACAGTATTGTACTGTGAAAAGCATTTCATCATTTACAAGGCAAGAGGTTGTTGGCTCAGACAAGTGTCACTATCAAAGACAATTTTCACAATGCATTCAAAAGCTTCATTAAGTGCCTGTCTGACA
The DNA here is from genome assembly GCF_965140245.1 of Athene noctua. Classification (NCBI taxonomy): domain Eukaryota; kingdom Metazoa; phylum Chordata; class Aves; order Strigiformes; family Strigidae; genus Athene; species Athene noctua. Next base: position 115,088,563 of record NC_134038.1, on the reverse strand, counting down.
ATAATATTGGGCCTGCTATGTTCAGGTGCTAGAATACAGATCCATAGCTGACTACTATGTTTCAGGCATAAGAGGTGAATATCCATCTTTGACCTGCAGATTTATCTGAATCCATCATGTTGCCTGCAAGACACAGGTCAATGTGAGTAGGTTTGTGTGGGAAGAACCTCCTAGTACTGAATGCTTTTGGGCTAAAAAAAGCAGAATGACATCAGAACCGGAAAGTAAATTAATCATTTTGGTAGGACTTCTTCAATCAGAAGAGAGCAACGGGAAACAAGATAAGGGCAAAGCTGTTTAAGGTTTAATGTAACTCAATAAATCAGATCTTAAATCCTTTCCTCACTCCACATCTCAGCAAAAGATGGCCAGAAATCACAGAAAGTTACCTCCTCTATTTAACTGAAAGTGACTGTTACATTTAGGGTTTACAAGAAATTAGGAAAAACTAAACAAACATTAAGCGGGGATACTCAGAGAAACAAAAAAGCGTTATGCATCCCAATTCAAAATCATTTCTGGGGGATTTGGTTGCTGTGGAATATGTGGCTGTAAAACAAAATAAACAAGTGTCTCTGATGATGCAGTTAGCTAGAACTGTGGGCAAGTCACTTAATCTTTTGTCTCAGAGAGGCTACACAGTGTTAAACCAATCTGAGCCATGTGAGCAGGGCTCAGCAGGGAATTAAAATGTCCAGGCTTGTCCTCTGGGGACTCTGAGCAGCAAAAAAAGAAATAAACAAGTAGGAATAAAGCTACAGATTTGAGTGAAAAGAAATAGAAGATTGCTTTTGAAGGTTCATGAAAAAGAAGCTTGATTGTCTTAAATGCTAAAAAATTAGTGGATTAAGCCAAATTGAGATTCACGTTGTGTGAAGTAGAAATGAACTTTACTGTCTTCAGTAAGATAGAGTGAATGTGATGATTAATGAAGAATTGGTATTTTATATATAGTGCCAATAGGTTGAGTCCTGGTAGGACAGCCCTAGTTGAAGCAAACTGAGGAGTGCCTCTGCACCCATTCGAAATCCACCTCTCCCGAGCATTACCAGTTTCTGCTGGATTTTCCTGGAAACAAACGGTGCTGTTTGTTTCAGTGGTCTAGAAGCCAAGAATTCCCACGCTTCTGGCCTTGAGGCTGGGAGGACAGAATCTATCCATTTATCTCAGTTTGTCCTGAAACAAGGTGGGAGAAGTCACTGAGAAGTACAGGTTGTATCTAAATGAAGTCTTCTTCAGAAGATATAGAAGTGTTCCAGGCAAGCTTCTCTCTCCATATAAAAAAAACCCTACTAGAAAAATACTCATGTTGAGAGAGTTGTCCTTTCAGCAAGTTTCCAAGCCCTATGTGAAACAAGATTTTTCCACCTTCATTCTGCAGCTAGTCTTGTTCTGATAACAGACTGCTCTCTATTCCAGCTCACTGCAGTGCAAAGGTTTGGATTCAGTCTTCAAGGGGCATTTCCCTTCCAGCCCAAATAGCATTTCTAGTCCATTTAAGTTGTGGATTTTGTATTTTGCTCAGTGTGAACTCTAGATAGTTTTGTTGTATTTTAAGACATCATAAATATGTGTAGGAATCATATGTCCTTCTTATATATAATTGCACTGCATTTTATCATGCTATAGAAATAGTACTCACTTAATCCCTTGTACTCTGGGGTCTTAAAAGATAGATAAGAAAGACTCTTCTGTTGATACTGGGAGAGTCAAATCACATTTGGGGAATTTCAGTTGTATATTTAGTCCTTCTGAGCACCTGAAGCTCCTCTATGAGTCATTCACATCTTTTGACAACTGATGCATAAACAACAGGCCCAAGGTTGCACGAGTCCCCTGATAGGATACGCGACCAAGCTTAGAAGATATTAGTCATATGTGCCAGAGTAATTTGTTCATATTCTCCTAACTAGAAAGCATCAGACAGTTCATCATCACAGTCATCCTTCTTGAGGTTTCAAGAAAGCTAAATTAATATCATCTTATATTTTGAAATCAGATATACAGAATCCACTTGGTCTTGATGCAAATAAATATATATTTTTAAAAATGTTCTAATGCTTAGTAGCATTGATGCCACACAAAAAAATGAGTTTACTAGATCATCCCTCCTTTTCATAGTTCTAATACCAGCATTTCCCCCTTTATTTTTCCAGATCCATTCAGAACATGCCTTGCCTTTGACCCCACCTTTAACTGTAATGTCTGCAACTATTGCAATGTGATAAGGACAGAGAATGGCAGCAGCACAGTTGATGACATAGGCAGAAAACTGCAGCAGCTGATGTGACAGTACTAATCCACTAAAATGACACCAATTTATTGCCCTGTTTTTCACAGAGTATTACCAGAAGAGCTTTTGCTACCATTTGTGAGTAAAAAAACCCTGCTCAAAAAATCTACAGGAACAGGATGTTCATGGCCTTTGCAAATCTTTATAAGCCTAGTTTTGTTTTCTGGGGCTCAGGAATAAACCTAGCAGAGCTTTAGTCAGCTAAAGGTCATCTGTCAGCTGAAGGTGCTGGGCCTTAACTTTGCTGTGACACTGTCAGAAGTTAGCACTGGGGAGACTTGCAGTTGCAGGGAGTACAGTATTTCAGCATTTTATCACTCAGGCTAGCTGAGACACACTGTAATATTTCTTTCCAGCTTAGACTTTCTCATGGGATGCTTGAGCAAGTGTCACCTGTACCAAACCCAGCACTGTAAATCCTGGGGGACATGTTTCAGAGATGCTTGTTCTGGTCCCAGCTAATGAAGGTAGGTCCCAGTGGTCACTCCCATCTGCCTCGAGATAACATTGGATGAAAATCACTTTGAGTAGCCAGAAGAAATCCAGGCCGGTGTCCATGTGCTATTGCATAGCATGAACACTCAGTGTTTCACCTAATTTTAGACATCCACACTGGGAATGTCCAGAGCTGAGCTAGTGTCCCCTTAGTGTCAGGTGACAGTTAGTCACCAGTGGTTCCCTCTGTGGGAAGCACTTTTTATGTGGGATTCATCTTACCTATTTTAAGCGACTACTTTGAGAGGAGACAAATAATTCCCAACTCTGTTTTGAGTATATTGACTGTTTGGTGAGTTAAGCCAATTGAGCATCCCAGGGAGCTCAATTCATCTGCATGGGATTAAGCCGGAGATGAGGCAGGAAACACTGCAGTGCCCACAGCGACACTGGACACCACTGCACCCCACCCAGTCTCACCTCTGTTACTTGCTGACTGCAGGATAGCATTGATCTTTGTCAGGATTTACTAGTGAGAACACCAGCACAGGTGTGCTCCCATGAGCAGCCAAGTAGCAACCACACGGGTTCAGACAAGTCACCCGTATTCTTCATATTCTTCAGTGAATTGTCTCTGACAATGGCCCTATTGGATATCTAGGGAAGAGTGTAAGAGTAAGGAAATGGATATAGCAATATTTTCCTGGTGTACATTCTCAGCTTCCTGTGATCTGCAGATCAAGATCATGAGTATCTGTACAACTTCAGTCACTCCTGTTAGAGTTTTCTTCCAGTAATTCATTTAATTGGTTTTGGAAACCATTTACTATGCACAGCATTCTACTACAGGAATTTCCCCATCTTAACTATGAAGGATGTAAAAAGTGTCTGTACCTTGTATAGTGTCTGTCCTTTGACAAACAAGTCCTTAGCTGTAAGTAACTGTTTTTCTCAAAGACTGAACACTGGATACTAAGGGACCACGTCTACCTCTGGGAGTTAGAAATATTCCTGGTCATTCAACTAAGCAGAGATCTGCTTTTATCCATTCAGTAATGAACAGGAGAATATGGATGCTCCCTGGCATTGCAATGGCCACTCTGATGTCCTCGACAATCACAGATTTCCGACAAATGACCTCTAGCATAGTACTGCTACCAGGGCCTAATAATTGTGCCTCCATTCATTTTTTGGAGACCTGGATTTGAAAATACCACCTGTAAAATTCTCCATTCAACTACACATATTACAGAATATACGAAGAGTAAGAACTTATCTGTCTGTACACACAAATTTATGTTTGTGCTTTTCTATCTCTGGTGAGCAAAGGTTCACTTTAAAGAAAAAAAAAAAAAAAAAGGAAACCTGGAGAGATTTGGAAGGCAAGCAATGAATCGTGGATGCAAGGGAGCCCAGCATGCAGCGTTAGAGTGCTAGATTCAGGGAAAACAGCTTGCATCTCTCAAGCATATGCTGCTGTAACAACGGCTACAGTACAGAGAGCTCTGCTCAGAGGCACTTTGGAGTGGCAACCTATAGGGCTGCCATCTGTCCCATTTCAAGCAAGGAAAGCTTATTTTTTCACAGGAATGGAAGCTGCAAACTGACTGCAATCATGTGTGGCTGGGGTTTCCTTGCTGGTTTATGTTTGTAAGAACGAGTGGCTAAATAACCCACTGTTTTGGATCAAATTATAAATGTTCACAGTTTGATTACAATGTTCACATTCCAGCGATCAGCGTCACGCAGGTACCCAAGTCCTGTTAACAGTTATGATCTATGTGGCATTATGAGAAAATGCTACACTGGCAAGGTGCATTGGCTTTTTGAATAAAACTTTAAAAAATAATTTAAGAAAAAATAATTCCTTCTGGGAGAGTAAATGGCAGAGAAATGCACTAGGTGACCTCCCAAGGTCCATCTTTCCTGCTCTGTGGTTATACAATAGCTGGAGTTCAGGCTCAGGGCTCCTTCAGATTTTTCCAAAAAATCTTTCTGAGGCTCTGAATCAAAAAATTATAGTGAATCAGAAAAGAAAAAATAATGCTCAGAATATAGCTGATATGTGTTATGTTCCTGTACCAGTACCCAGGTCATTGCTTGTGATGAACCTTTGCATGTTTTTCCTGCCTCCTTTGCAGGAACCTTGGTGTGTTCAGCAATCATCAGTAACTTCCCAGCACCCTTGTGGTTATAAACCCAGGATGATAGTATGACCAAGTATGGAAGAACCAGAGGAAGATCAAATACTGTAGTTTCAATCTACTGGCAAAGTAACAGGAATATACTTAAAATAGGATGAATTTTCATTGTTTTACCTGAAAACACTCACTCTGACCAGGTCATCCAAGAGTACAGAAACATGTTCTCTTCCTTATGGGATACAAGCAAATGGGTGAAATTAAGGCACAAAGATAATAGCGCACACTTCAGGGGAAGAGAGCTAAGCTTTTGCTTCAAAAACATTCTTCACAGAAGGGTCTAGTGGGATTTGAAGTTTTCTTCTGAAAGTAGGTAAAAGTTAGAGCTTTCATTTGAATTTCACTTTATGTTTCGTGTTCATTACAACCCACAGCTCAAAGTGAAACTTCAGGATTTGGGGAAATGAGCAAAAACGTGAAGATGTGCGTCAAAATGTCATGTGCGGAAATATTCCAGTTGGGGCCTTAAGATACCATCCCTTTTAAAACTATGGTGGAGTTTCGATATTTGACCAGAAAAGACTTCTTTGAAATTCCAACCTTAAGCATCCTGTCCAGTACCAGGCAGCTGTAATGATGCAGGACTATCTCTTTCCTTTTCTACTGCAGATGTGTCTTATGCACATTGAAGTTGGAGCAGGAAATGCAATAAATGCTAAAATATCTGTCGTCTCAAAAAAGTGTTTTCCAGTAGCAGTACAGATGTGAAGGCCTTAATTTTTTTTTTTTTTTTTTTTGGTGTATCATGATACTGGTTACACCGGAAGCATATTTGAGCATGACATCCAGCCACATGGTAAAAATCATATCATACTGAATATGGATGTGGAGAGAAAGGGAAGGGAAGATAAAGTCTGTGGGGGAGTATCACAGAAAAGTATCACAACAAAGAAAAATAGGAAGAGACTTGGAGAATAATGTTTTATGTGTGTTCTGTTAAAGAACATAATGGCCTTATTCCAAAAGCCAAAAATTTCTTTTCCAGCTCAGGAGCCTGAGCAACCACCTCCAGGGACCACCTGGGGCTGAGGAACAACGGGCTGGGTTGTTACTGGGAAGGTTGGAGTGCCTTAAAGGCTCTTGGACGCTGGTTCTCTTCCCATCTGTTGATCTTTTTAAGGCAGCAGAATTTTCCTGGATAAACAAGAATTTCTTATCTTAGGTGAATTCCTGTCTTTTGAAATGTGTGGGTGTGCGAGATGTCTTTGTGCCTTTAGCAAGCTGAAGTTCAAGTAGAGGAGTGTTATTTCTTACAGTATAAAATTTCATGAGCTCTTATTGTCCCTTCAGTGAGAGGTTGATAGGACTTTATACATCAAAAAGAGGAAAGACTATTCCTTCTTAGGGTGGAAGTCAGATGACAATTTCCAATTTAAAAGTTTAAAAGAAATGTCCGTAAAGAAATGTCCATAAACACACAAACATTTTTTATTTTTATTTCCAGCTGTTCAGACAGTGGTGAGAGCTGGGATAATTTTTATTTATGTTGCCTTCCGTCATCTGAATTCAGAAATTGTTGGGATTTTATCTACAGGCTTGTTTTCATTCAAAAAAAATAATGAATGGGAGTTAAAGTTTGCAGTTCTAACCAAGCTTTCTTCAGGGAGAGTTTCTGAGATCCAGGGTGGAGGTTCTGGTCAAAACCAAAGGTGCTAAAATAGTGCAGGAATCAGAAGACCCAAATCCTGTAGTGCTGTTCTCAACAAGATGGTTTTTGTCCCATGTCTGAATAGAAACATCTAGACTGCAAAAACAATTGTTTCCAGGATAGCAGTAGCAGTCTACTAGTGCCTTTACCCTTCTTCCTCCACAGGTACTAAAGCTTCCTTTTCCTCTTCTCCCCCAGACCTGTGTTTTCCCTGTCTTCTCCATCTGTTTCTTTCCAAAAAAGCCCTCCTACAGTATTAGAAGCTCTTTGCAGTTTACTGGTTCCTTTAATCCTTCTAGTTTTGGGTTTTATTTCCTTTTCTTTTGTTCTCCTGTTCAGATGGATAAAGTAGTCCCAAGTCAGTAGAGGTTCAGAAAAGCAGATTGGCACACCAAGAATGGCCCCAGGCTGCATCATTCCCACTGATGACCCCCCTCAGCACTTATCATGGGTGAAACTTTGCCAGAATTCTCCAGTGAATAAATAAGAATTATTTCCCCGCTAATCTGAATCTAGTGTTGTGAAAGGGGGATAGGTACAAAAGAAGGTGTTCAACACTGCCAACCAGAAACAGGAAACCAACAGTGTCCCCTTCTTTAGTTTAAAGTCACTAGACAAGAAGGAAAACCTACAGATTAGACCATTACAGCCTCTTCCAGAAGCCTTGGTGTCTTTGGTGAAGCACAGTCCTCTTCACATGTGAGAGCAGTACCACTCCATTTATAAACCTAAAACCTCTTGTTTGTGCAGTTACTTAATCACTGTAAAACTGCACATTACTGTTGTCACATGGCTATACTAAAAGGAATATTTAAAAGGAAACAGAGCTTAAGGGTAAACTAGGGTTTGGTGATCTGCCAAGTTGAAAATAGCATTTAACAGGCTTTTAATCTATTTCATAGGTTATTGTCCCCATGAGTGCTGTTATAGTCTACAGATAAGAAAAATGAGAACAAAGGGTTATTTTCACTTACAATTCAGCAGCTGCTGGTATTATTACTGTGTCATTGGTAATCAAACAGAGGTACACTAATAATTGTATCCTTTAAAATGCAGTATGCAGTAAATATTTGTTGATTTAAAAATAAGCAGGCTGAAGAATTAGACAGCTCTTTCTGTCAAACTTAGCAGATTAAATGCTCACAGAGCCAAGCACCGCCAAGAGAGAAATGCCTGGCATTTGTGGAAGATTTTGTTGATCTCTGCAAGATTGCTCAGGTCTGTTTGCACAGGGGAGAAAAATAGATGTTTGAAGTAAAAATGCAATTAAAATCAAAATTAAACACATGTTTTTGCTTTTGAATCCTAATTTGTAGATAGTATGTAATATACTATTTTATACCTTAGAGATAAGCAATTACCGAAATAACCCTCTACTTGCATCCATTTGACTCACTTTAATTACCAGAATACACAAGGCATGAGAAGAAAAACTTCTACATCTTTCTGCTCTACAGTTCCGCTAGGATGGAGAATAAGGCTTTCTGCACATGCTGCAGAGGACAGGCAGATGGCCCGGCAGGATGGTTTTCTCCATGTTCAGCAGCACACGGGAGCTGCTGGAGACTTTATTTTGCCTTGTAAGGACAGGAGAAAGGAAAAGAGAATTTCTAGAGTCTGGCGGGTTCCTTTGCTTGCAATTGTGCCTCTCCTGTGGAAAAAGTGGTAGAGTGTAGGCTGGAATAGCAAAACGTCTTGTCCTTCTCAGTGTCTGACAGTTGTCTTCTTAGGACTTGCTCGTGCTGCTTTGAGTCTCACATCCTCGGAGAACCTGAAACAAGACTGAAGCACGCTCTGTTCGTGGTGCAAACTTGTAGGGTTAGACAGGCCTTAGCAGAGAGAAGTGATGCTGAGGAGATGGGATGTGTTGTTACCAGCTGCACAGCAGGAGACAAGGTACATGAGTGCATTTAGCTTAATATTAGATGTGCAGACTTCCCCAGAGTCAATGAGGAGAATCTGGTATTTCTAGTGCCTGTGTAGGCTCTTCCTCATGCAGGAGAGGATGCAAAGAAGGATCTCAGGGAAGGCAGATGAGTCGTGCCCTGTTTCTGTCCAGTATCTGTAAAGGAAACACCGAGTAACTAGTACAAATGAGTTCATTCACTCTGGAAGTGACAAAATTATTTAGGAGACTTTCTTTCATTTTCAGAAATTACTTAAGCACGCACAAGCCTGTATGTTATTATTAGTCAGTAGAGTTTAGGCTCTGAAAATGGCATTTCAGCTTTGGAATCACTGCACACTTACAAAAATGTTACCTAAGGTGACCTGCTCTAGTCACATGGTAAAACAGGCACAGTCCTGAGCCACAGCACAGTGCTTTAACAGACAGCCTGGCTTTGCTCTCCAAGGGGTACCACACTGTCTAAATGCTGTAACAGCAGAAAGTCTGGCTATTTTGATTTGATGAGGTTTCTTTTAAACACCTTGAAATATTTTGGGGTCTTTGAAATTTGATATGTAAGACATAATAATAATAGTAAAACCAACTATAATAATAGTAATACAGCAGCAGGCTCCAGTGTTCCTGCTGTGCTCTAAGCTGCATGCAACAGCTACTGCAACTTTCAGTAGCCAGGGATTTTCCCACTTAATCACCCTTTGGTTTTGCACCTGAGGAAGGTTCAGACAGTAATAAACTGAATCTGAGCTACACATCTGCTTTTTCAAGTAGTGTTTGGTGCAGGGGCAACACTGACAGATTTCATTACAGCCACCTTTGCAGGCATTGATGTATTAACACTGTCATCTTGCATGCAGTTTGGGTGAGGGAGCCCCTGAATGAATCTGAGAGCTTCTGATACCGATGTGGCAAATGATTCAGTGCAGATCATTATACGCATTGGTCTGTTATCTCCTCGACGACGTGTGAGGCTGAGAGTGAGCTGTCTCTTTGGTTCATTATTTGTTTTTCCTTAGCTCAGGGTTCTGCCAGCCGAGCAGCCTGGAACAGAGCCCAAGAAGCCGTTTCAGATACGGCATGCTGCATGGAAGAGGTAGTGTGAGATCATGGCACTCGCAGTGTCTCCATTCATGCTGGAGCGCTGACCCTGTGCTTCTGCAGTGGCAGGAGGGTAGGGATGTCGCAGGACATCCTGCTGGGAAGCATGGATGACTTGCCATCTCTTTTTTCTGCCAAGACTTTTACTGGGTCCGTTAGCAGGCTTTGCGGTATGATGCTTCAGAGGGAAGGTCTGCTGTCATCATCCTGTGCATCTGCTGCATCTTGCATCTGAGCAAGTTTAAGCTCTTTGGCAAGTATTAGGCCTTTCCCTGCTCTACTCAGATAAGCAAAATTACCTCTGTTTTGTAGGTCAGGAAAGTGTAATAGAGAGATGAGGTAATTTTCCTCAGGTCATCTTTGAAGAGCAGTAGCAGAACCGGTAATAGAAAGAGAAATTGTCCCAGCTGCTGCACTGTCCCAGGCTCCCCAGGCATGAATACAGTCAGGCTGGAGTCTCTGGGACCTGCAGGTGAATATTTATTTACAGAAAAGCGCAATGGTAAGAACTACGAGCACAGGACTTTAGAATAAACTTTCATACAAACTGCTGGTGCTCTGAAAGATGCCTGTGGCACTCTGTGTGGTGAGTAGAGTGCCACCCACAGGCTGGTGCCACCAGTGCCACCAGTGCCCAGCATGTCCCTGTGGGAGGCTGGAGCGGGGCTCGGCCAGTCAAACAGCTCAGGCTACTCTGCGCTTGCTGTGCCCTTGCCTCCTAGGCTGCTGTGCTCCCTGAAAATGCATTGTCCTCCTTGGTACAGCTAGTCCCTTGGCTCGTGTAAACTGATAGCGCAGTCTTATTTCAGTGGAAATAGGCCGGGTGAGTCTAGCCAAGAGTCTGGTTTGTAGCTCTCACAATAGGCTTTAGCTTTAAAAAGCCGGGGTTTTTCTGCTTGTCAAAAAAAGCAGACAAAAGCTCCGTCTCTGACAAGAGCTCTCTATAAGCTCCTGCAGCTATTTCATTTCATCTTTGCCCATGAAGAAAGCTGTATTGTAGAGCAGGGTGGGGATAACTTGTGTCAAAAGCCTTTTAAAAGTTACTTTGAAAGCATATTTCATCTTCAAAATTTAAGTGGCTTATCCAACTTGTGGCAACTGAAATCGGCTTTCCTTATCTTGGTATATGGTGTCCCTCAGCCAGTCACCAAAAACTGTTCAGCTGAGGCAGCAGTTCTGGAGACATCAGAAGAGCCAGTCTGGAGTCAACATCTCTGAGAAACTGTGTGTCCGTGACATGCCACAGCCCCATGGAGGGCACAGGGGTACTGCATGCTTTCTCCTGTTGTCTCTGGAGGTAAAAACTGAGCTTGGATCTGCAATGGGAGGTGAAGCTGGTGGCCTTGTCTAAACCCCTGTGTGACCGCAGCACAAAACTGGCAGGAGGCTTGGCAGTTTGTTTTGGGTGGAAGAAATAAGAAAAGTCTGTGTCTGGCATCATAAGGATGTTTCAGCTGAGAATTCATGGCAAAACATCTTGGAGATACTTGTACACATCCCACTAGCATCCTGCATGGCTGTAGGTACTGTTACAAACTCCTTATTGTGAGTAGGGTTAATTTGCTTTCTGAGTGTTGTCTACAATCCCCTTCTTGCACAGCCAAACCCACCCAGATTCCAGTGCTGGGTGCAGGGATTATTGATGAAAGCTGAGCAAGACACCACATGTGGTGAGCTAATTAGGGGGATCCCAAAACAGTGAATATCCATAAGCATGGTAAAATATGGATGAATAGAGCCCAGGGGAGTATATTCTCAAATCAGACGTGCAACTTGCATTGGAAGTGGAGGAGAAGCTGAGTAACCTAGCTCTGCATGTCAGGTTGAAATATCTTTCTGTACACATTAAGGCTGATTGTTTGCTGTAAATACCTCACAACTCATTCAATAATAGCAGCAAATAATCATTGTTCGTGTAGACAAGATGGGGAAATGTACATTTAACACTCTCCCACAACTCCCCTAATGCTGTTAGGGCATTTGTCTATTTTTATACCAACTCAAAAATGCAGTCCCTGAAGGTCACTCTTTAGGAAAGGCCTTAATTAAGATTTCTGCCTGCAGCAAATCGTATGAAGTATAATACATCACACTGTAGCAACCCAGATACAGATCATTGGCTACCTTGATCCAGTCATGTGGTATGAGCAAATATTACCATTTTCTTATCATCAAGGATCATTTTACAATGTGAATAAAAAAATAACAGCATCAAGGTTTTCTTAAAATGTCTATGAAAAGACAGAAAAATGTCTGCCATTCCAGCTAAATAAAGCATTCACTTAGAAAGTGAAGGTCAAATGGAGACATATATTGTACTGACAGAAAAATGCAAATCTTCTTTGCATCATAAATATTAAAAACAATACTGTTTAAAAGGTCTAATTTATTTTTATTGAATTAATTTCCTTCCATCTGTTTTTCAGCTCTTTCCCTCTGGAGCTCCAAGGGCTATGCTTCCCAAACCAAGGACAAATCCTCTCTGCCTGCCAACCCTGAAAGTTCAGTTTGGATGCATTTCCAAAACAGAACTTTTAAGCCCTTTTTTCCAAAGCACCCAAAGCTCTAGTGATGGTCAAAGGCAAAAGCACTTATGCGGTACCACATTGCTGTGTCCATCTCTTTAACCCCTCCCACTCTCACTTCCAAGCTTTCCCCTACAGACCTTTATGGGAGAGCCCTTGTGCTTTCGTGAGGTTGCACATACATGCAAAAGCCACTCCTTCAGAGAGCTGCGAGACCATTGCCGTAATAGCCACACCTTTCATGTTTTCCAATTTCCATTTCTATTCAGCAGCAAATCTTCCATTTTTGCTTGGGATATTCCTGTGCATGCACCATCAGCCAAATAAATAGTTTAGATCCTGTCCTAGAGAAATTATTTCCATAGTGAAAAGGAGTTTCTTTTGGATGACTCTTTACTTCCCAAGAATAAAGTATTTTCTGTTTAGATATACTGAGGAATACTCATTAGTTGAAAAAACAAAAGCACTCACCTGTTGCTGATGGTGGTGCCTGTGAAACCATAATCTTATTGCAAGGAATGAAGAAGACAGATGTGCTTATTAGTTGAATGAGTGGTTTAATTAAACATTAACTAAATCCAGCCATTGCTATGAAGTGTCAAAGGCTGACTTATTAGGGACTCCTGAATTAGTGACAGGGCACTAGAAAAATTCACACAAGTACTCATCCTCTTTCCCCCTCACAAAAGATAAGATAGTCAAACCAAGGCCCTGTGGCAGGTTGATTGTGGAGTTTGTTTTCAGCTGGAATTAGCTATCAATAAGACAGAAGGATCTCCACCTGCCACCAGGCAGCTTTCTAGAGGGAAAAGGAGTGAAGTCAAAGCCTTGGGTAACTGATCTGTTCCCTTCCGCTCTCTCATGTTTGTTCTCAGCACTGGTGTTGTCCAGCTCTGTCCCAAAGAATAAATGTCTAAGAACTAAATAAAAAGCTTTTCTTGCAGATTTTCATTCCTAGCCAAAGAAGAACCCTGAAGAATCTTTTTCTTTGAAAGCCTCCCACCAAGTATTCCCATATTATCTCAGTAACATTTTTACTCAAAGATTACTATTTCCCAGCTATCTGTCCTTTTTCTTTCCTCTACTGTGTGGCTGCAATGGTTTTGGCTCTCTGCTTCCACTATAACTGCTGCAATTACAGGGAGCTGGCTCTTGCAAGATTTATGGGGCACTTCATCAGAATGCCTCTAGAAAATACATGGCAGATATCCACTGGCTATGGGGATATGCAGCCATCTCTCACAGATTCCACCTTTCCCTAGGAAGATCAGGGATCCCAACCTAGATTTGGCCTGGTATACACCAAGAACACAATGTTCTGGAAGGTCAATGTAATCTGAATTTGTTAAGGAGCTCACCATCATGTCTTCTAAAACATCTAATATTGTTGAAATGCCTGGGAAAGGCAAGGAGGAATGTGCATTCATACAGAGTGACATTTGCATAGGGCTATATCCCAAGCTCCATCCCTTCTCTGAGCCACAGAGAGATTACTACTTGCTCTACATAATGTGAGCACTTGAAAGGAAAGGAAAGGGGAAGAAAAACTGCTTAGTCTTTAAAACTAGAATTTGCTCTAAGATAGTTTTCCTTTTTTATTTGTTTTGGCGGAAAGCATTTCTCATTACCAGCTGACAAGACAGTGAAGAACAGGTTAGTGTTTTAGCCTTGTGAGTCATAAGAGGCCAGCAATCAACCACCCCTAGAGTCATGGTGGCATTTAATACCGCATCTTTATAAGGCATTGGCAGCATAGGTGGCCTTGAAAATGTGAGGGTGAGTAACAGCAGGGGGTATTTAAAAGATGCCTGTCTTTAAATACAAAACAGACAGTATTCTTCCTTTCCTGATATGCAAAACACTCTTGTGATATGAAGCAGTTAGAAACAGATGACAGTAGCATTTCAAAGCAAATAGTACAGCAGCCTAACTACCTTCGTGCTTTTCTTTCATTATTTAACTTCAATGTCATGTTCAGGGAGGGTTTTAGTAAATGATGTGCTGCAAGAAATATGGATGATAGAAAAATAGATAAATAGATAGGAAAGTCTTCACATGAGCAAGAGGCAGTTTACCTATGACTTTCTTGCATGTCACTTTTCAAACAGATTTTCAAGGATTTTTTCTCCCCTTTGCAGCTGAATGAGAGAAATATAGCCTGCACATGAGAGATAATATTGTCCTGGGAAATATCCAGTGGATTAATGTATTTCTACTGAAGCTAGCAGGAAATTGTGTTTCAGTTTGTGCTTATGGGCTTATTGTGAATACGTCATATTGAGAACAATTTGTTAAACAAGAAACATAGGGTGTTAAAAAAATCAAAAGGGAAAATAAAACAGGAATGTCAGGTTCTATAATAGGCTTGATGTGTATCTGTATTGTCAATAACCCTGATGCCAACTGACTCCCTTCATTCTTGTTTTATAATGAAACAAAGAAGACTGTAGTTTTGCAAGTTATTTATGGTCCATCTCTAAGCTTTTCTATGTAAATTATTCCAGGGCTGTACTCTAGCAAACAGCCTTTTGATGACATCATTATAGACAATTAGTTCTATACCTTAATTAAGTAACAAAGCTTTATCTGTAATGCAGTTACTCTTGAGCAAGATTTACCTTTGCGATGGAAAAACTCTGAGCATGAACAGGAGCCATGAGAGTCAGGTCTGAGTCAGGGGCGTTAGGGCACACTGGATGGATGGCCCTAGTGAGTCAGACCTCAGGGAGACAGGATCAATAAGAAGTTGAAGTAAATGATGTGCCCAGGGTCAGCCACTTATATGTGGCCAAGATTTGTTGGAAAACAACTCCTTTTTTATTTCTTTTCAGTGAAGCTATGACAGTGTTCATTCCCTACTTGTAGAACATGCTATTGATGGGACTCCAGACTTAGTCACTGCTGCAGATGGGTATGATGTTTCCATAGACACCTCCTGCCTCTGTGCAGCAAGCACCCTTCCTAGGATTTTGCCAACTTATTCAGCAGCAAGTGGGCTTTGCAGCATGTGATTAAGGCCCCTCCTATTTACAAAAACAGACCTTGCCCTTTTGGTGTAAATTTTATATATATATATATAAATATATATATATATATGATATGAAGTCAAGGTAATCTCAAGTAACTAGTGATGCTGGGCACCTTTTTTTTTTTTTTTTTTTTTTGCCTAGCAGGAACTATGTCTAAGAGGCTTGATTTATAAAAGGCAGAGGGTCTGATCCTCCTGTTCTTCCTTTGAAAATTTAATTTTTTACTTCAAACCACTGACAGCAGATCTGCATTGGCACTTTGAGCTCTCAGAGCATTCATGCTGGGGTGTGTGTCTGTGTGTTGGGTACCAGTTCCTCTCTGTAGGTGACACCTTTAAGTGAGAGTTCTTCCTGCTACTGATGTGTCTGATACTGTTTCCATGGAAACCAAGGTCAGAAAACAGAAGAAAAGATTAGGGGATATTTTTTCTTAATTATTTTAAAATCTTCACCTTGTTTTCCTTTTTCTCCTGGCCATTTTCATAAGAGAGAAAGCAAATATTTCTGTTTATTTTTTATGTAGCACCACCTATATGTGGGTGTAAACACACACACTCACACACACATATATATGATAAGATCACTCCAAAATTTACATGTCATTTAACAGGGAGAACTTTAACTCCGGATGGTTTTTCTTTTTTACATGTCTATCTTCATTTTAAAAGGCACAATAAGAAATATGATACAGTGTAACATGAGTAACACCAACCACCCCAAGTTATAATAGTGCTTTTGTAGTTTAGACTGCTCAGCAGTTGAGATAAATTCCTTTGACATTGGCAGTAAATGAATTACTCCAGGCCAGGGTTGTTGTACCATGTGGGATAGTTATAAGGACCACGTCCTAGCTGCATCATCAGTTAGGTTCAATCTCTTGTTGTTCGTTCTTCCTTCCTTCCATGGGAAAAGTGGCATATTTCTAGGGGGCTTGAGAAAAACAAATTCTACCTGCTACTCAACAATTTGAGGATATGGCATTGAGAAAGTGGCCCATGTCACCACTGGAAAATAGACTGGAAAATGTGTCACCGCAAGAAACGGATTACTAGAGCTGATAGTGTATGATATTTTATGTTTGTGATGGGCTCTGTCTCAGCTAATGTTAGGCATGGGGTCTGAAGAACTTCTTTCTGCAGTAAAATGATAAGGGAGACAGACACTTCCAGAGGGAGTCTGCCCTGTCCTGAGCCAGAGGTATTCAAAGCAATTAGCTTAAACATAGACCTTTCAGGTGGGTAAGGCCAGATAAAATAGTAGGGTAGGATTTCAGGAATAGACACTGAACAGTACATAAGAGAAATGGATAGAGATGGCACATACATTGGAAAATCTTCCTTACAAATATATCTAAATTGGAACCAGTGTTAAATAACAGATTTTGTCTTCATAAATATAATGTCGCATATTAGCTGCATTTCATATTTACCCTTCTCATATCCTTTTATGGCAAAACAGAAGTGTTTTTATAGATCTGTCCATACAGAAGATTTCCCTTTCCTGAATAACACAGCAAAATGCCTTCTCTGTCACAAAAATCAATTGATTTTTGAAAAAAAAAAAAAAAAAAAGAAAAAAAAAAAAGAAAGATGAGGCTTTGTCTCTGCTTTCATGCTGGCTGGCAGGAGTTTTTATACCTTGGCTTTTTATTTTATCCTGAAACTCATATTGCTATCAAGGGCACACTCTACACTGCAATCAGTGTATAAAAAAGCAATTAAATTTCTCCTGGGTGTCAAAATGAAACCTGGCTGTCAGTACCGAATGTGCAGACAATCCCATGTCAGTTGGTAATATCAGAGATGTGACCAAATGAACAAGGTAAGAGAAATGAATGTAAGGAGTTGACAACCCATGTAGGTTCCTTCAGTTTGTAACCAGACAAGGGAATGGACTTTTTGGATGCAAGTTTTGAGAGGGAGGATAGTGACTGTGGGTGTTCTTATGCGCCAGGGATCTAACTGCTGCAAAGCCAGAGACAAGTAGTCATGGGCCTATCTGTTCTGCCACGTAAATGGTTCACCTCCGCAGCACTGAATGTGTAAACACACAAGAGGCTTCCCCTATGCCTCAGTCCTTTATAGGTCCAAGAATAGATGGAGACGGTCACAGAAAACAGGTATGGGTCAGAGTCTGTAAGTATTCATTAGCTGACTGTGGACATGGGTAAACCATCCTCAGTGTTTCTGGGTAAGTGTGACAGACTGACAGGACGCATCGTCAGTCTGCCCCGGAGACCCTTCCCTGTGCTGCAGCTTTCTCCCTGAAAACACTCAGCTGAGTCAATCTTTGATACAAAAAACTAGTTAAGTTGAGTGTCGTCAGATCACTGAACCGGAACAGCACAGAAAACGCTCTTGCCTGCTGAATGAGCATGAGGCTCAGCCGCGGGAGCCAGAGCAAGGGAGCAGTGCAGAGAGATTTTGTCAAAAACTGTATCACTTGAATTTTGAGCCAGTGTATTCATTAATTGGGTATGCAAGTCAGGATTTTCCAGACATAGAATCAACTTTATAACAGGCTATTCGTGAATAATTTCAACCTGTTTTTCCATTATTAATAATTATTTGTACAACAATATGACATCAAAAGCCCTAATAAATGTAAGGCTTCATTGTGCTGGACACTCTACAAACAACATAAGGGACAAACTGATAAGTCTTATTAATGGGCTGAAGGAATTGATCAGCATTACCTGGAAGACTCTCTTACCATAAAAAGACTTAACTGTAGAAAAATGTTCCTTGTGCTTCCCGCAGAGCCATCTGAGAGTGCAGAAGTGTCTTGACCCTATTTCCAGAGGAATCATAGACATCTCTAAGCTGCCCAGAAATATCAAAAAGAGGGGCAGGGACAGGATGACATGACACTGCAGTGAGTGGGAAAGGCAGCTTTTGGTAAATCTGGAGACATGGGATCCCTAAGCAGTCAGGCATGGGTTCAAGCCTCAATACAGACCAGGAAGGTCAGACTGCAACATAAGGGAGACCTTTTGTAGAGGAGCATTACTGCAACTAGTGATATCTTGCTTTTCTTCCACAGGAGGTTTTTTTTCTCTCTTTGGCCATAAACTCTGCACTGGACCCAAGAAAACTTTCCTCATAGAAAGTTTAGTGTTGTCTAAACTGCTTTGGTTTTATCCAGGTGACAGTTTTATCCAGGTAATGCTTTCCTGAAGTCAAACTTTAAAATAAATAATATACATGGCTTTCTTTAGAGCTAATGGCATAACAAATGCCATTTGTAACACATATTTCAGACAGTGATAGGAAAGACTGGTGATCTGAGTAGTTTACAGATTATCAGATCAGAAAAAGCAACAAACCCATCCTTGAGAGTCATCATTATTAGATGGCTTCTGTAAAACTGTAGCTAAAATATTATATTTGAAGAAGAGAGTTTAAACAGCAATTTTCATTGAGGTGACTGGACTCATGGAGTGGGATGAATTGCTTTGGCTTGGTAGACTGATCTCAGATCCAGACCTACTCTTTTAACCTTGTTACACATCATGGTGGTTTGGTTTTTGTGTTATTGAGTTTTTTTGTAACGTACAGATCTTATTCTGATGTTTCTTGTACCTTATTACAGAGGAAGGACCAAAACTAATCCTTTCTAATCCTGATAAATTTCACAGGATCTTTTCTTTCCTTTAAAAACACTATAATACCATAAGCTTTAAAAATAATTTGCATTTTTCAGCCATTTTAGAGAGCCTATTTAAAAAAAAAAAAAAAAAAAAAGAAGAAAGAAAGAAAAAGGATTGTTTCTGACAACCATACCATCCTAACATATTGCCTGAGAAATGATGATTATAAATAGCTGGCATTGTAGCTCAATACATTAGTGTGCTAGTCTTTGATTCCTCTATAATTATAGAATGAAAGCTTCAATCCCTGCATTGGGTGAGCACTTAAAATTACAACTGAGGTAGTAAATTACTGGTCCTCAATGTCCTAGTCAGACAGATTGCTTTCGGTTCATAAAGAGAAATTCAGTGTTGTGTCAGAGGCAGATTCCCCTGAAAGCTTATTGTCTTCTATTTAAAAACTAGTAGGTGAACTAAAGGAAATACTAGAATATTTTACAACGTACTGACATAAGTAACAATTCTTATTTTCAGTAACAAGCAGCACCAGTGTTACCTCAAAATGTTCACATTGTTCATATTGATTTTCGTTTTACACATCCCCAGGAACAAAACGTACCAGCTAATAGATTGTTTTTGTTAGTTTCACTGGATGCTGTATCAATAATGGGTTTAACTCTTGCATGAAAGTAACGTGCTGGGCCTTTTGAACCTGTTGATGGGCATTTGATTCAAAGTGTCGTTCTGTCAGTAGGAATCCTAATAAGCACAAAAAAAATCCAGAAAACACCACAGTGAATCCTTGTTCTAACAAGTTTAGTCTTCTGACAAATTATCTTCTAAAGATTGTTTCTGAAACATAGAATTAAAATAGGTATGAGTCCTAGAGGTTAATTTCACCCTTTTAAAACACTGCAAAATACTCTTAATGAAACCCTTTTGCCATTGTCTAGGGCAATGTCTGACAATAAAGGAACTACAGGTTGAGAAAAGTAGTATATTGTGTCCACTTAAGCAAGACAGATTTGTGTGTTGGTCCAAAAATGTATTCCTTAAACTCATATTTAGGTATGTAAGAAGCTACCTAATCAAAACTGAGTGAATTCAACGGGCAACTTCCCACTGAATGTCCTGGCTCACTGTGTAAAATGGTCCTGATTTTCACATCGGCACTAGTTTGAGATCAGCAGCACTTCAAAAGCCAGAGAACATGGGTAGATTGAGCCTGACTTCCACTGTCAAGGTTGGCTGTAGCTCTTGGAGAGTTGATCACTGCGTTGCCAGCACAAGCCTGTGCTCTTCTGCCTTGAGGGCACACAAACTTGAAATGATCAAGAAGGCAAATGTGTTCTGGATATATTTTCTGAAAAAGTATTTTCACCTTGTTCATATCGTGATTGTCTCCACAGAAAGATTAAGAATTAACTGGGCAGTGAGATTAAATTACTTTCAGATACAACTAAATTGGTGCTAAAATATATTTGTGCAGTGCTTCGAGGAAACGTTAAAAAAAAATATTCTTACAGGACACAGGAATAACTAAGTGCCCGTGGATCTTGCCTATGAAAGTTTGAAGTTGCTTGGGAATTTTTGGAAAATATACCAGTACTTAAGCAGTCAGATATCTACTTTATGAAAAAATCTATCAGATTAGGTTAAATGAAAGCTCAGCTAAGGACACATACTTTTCAGAATGCTGGGTATTTTTTCACTGTCCTGTACTAATATGAAGCTTATGTGCAAGCAGTAGTAGTTACTGTCTCAGATCAGTTAATATCTTGAATCGTTCACCAGAATTATTTAAAAAAATAGTAGGGATAACACAGAACATAGTCTTGAAAGATGAAAAACTCAGTTCTGAAACTGAAGAGATTTTAGATACAATATTGAATTCACAGGATGATTCCTCTCAACAGGAACGAGAAGGAGACTTTTTTGAACAGGAAAACTGGAAGATCAAGGTGGCCAATCTGTCAGATCATTTCATCCATGAAGAAGCTAGGCATCATTTCAGATCCTATAAAGAATAACTTTGTAGTGCATGCTGTACACTCTTCACTTCACAACTGTGATCAGATAGGCAGCTGTATCAAAAACATCCATGTAAATATACACAGAAACTTGCCTTTTTAGTCTTCATGTTCAGATGCTTGTGGACAAATGCCACACCAAGAGGGATGATAATCAGCCTATGTATGACTGAAGTGCCTTTTTGCATAGAATCAGTGGTGAAAACAAGGCTTGGTGATTTTTTTTTTTTTAATTGCTTTAACAGAGAAGTTTGCATATTTCACAAGAAGAAAGTACAGTAACAATAGTCACTGAAAGATTAATTCAACTCTTATTTTGCTCTTAGTTCTCTTTATGCAAGCATTGGCTGCGGTATGTAGAAATGAAAAAATATTGCTCATTGGGATGACTGTTCACATTAAAGGTCTTTCAAAGTTACCTGGTAAAGTTAAAGGATCGGAGTATTATTCTAGGTGAAGGTGACTTCTTACAGTTTTAAACATCTCTTTTTAACTATAAAAAGTTAAATGGGAAATAAAAATCCATAATACTTTTAAAATAAATACTCATTATTTTTCAACATACAAAAATAGGCTTGGGAGGTTATCTCTTTTGCTGTTAGATTGACTCGTTTTTTGCAGTATGCTCCTAACATCATTGTTCTCTTAATCTGGCCTTGTTGGAAGCCAAAAACTTAGTTTCTATTTACAACACATACCACAAATTAATAGAATCTTAGCACAAAATAAATCAGGTTGGAAGGGGCTTCTGAAGGTCATATTGTGCAACCCCCTGCCCATGTTGCTCAGAGCCTTGTCCTGTCAAGTTTTGAAAATCTTCAAAGACAGTGTTTCCACAGCCTCTCTGGGATACCTGATCCAGAGCTTTCCACCCTGGTTGTGTCTTGTATTCTTCCTTGTAAGTAGTCAGAATTTCCCATGCTGTCATTGGCAACCTTTGCTGTCCATGCTTCCACTCCACCCATCTCAGAAGATTCTGGCTCTGCCTTCTCCAAAACTCCCCACTAGGGAACAGGGACAGCAAATTCCTTCCCCTTGTATTGCCCACCCACACCAACCTCTCTGCATCCATCATGTGTGCCAACTTAATGGGTGAATACACCGGCTGTGTATTTCAGATGCAGTTTCACAAGTTTCTCAGAGATGGAATAATCACGTCTCTTGATCTGCTACTTGTGGTCTTGCTAATGACAAGTCTGTCAGCAAATCCTTCTGCCTCAGTACTTTTCTGCTGGTGTAGGAAAAAGCCCTTTAATGGACATAATTCACGACTTCAAACAAAACTAAGAATGAAACATCAGGTTGTCTTAGTATTGAGGATAGTGAGGCCCACTTTGGCTGTCTGGTCTGAGACTCTGGAAATGGATGACAAGTATTTCCTGCATAATTCTAGTTTTAGGTGCAACAACAACACTTATATTACAGCACATGTATGAACCTTGATTTGAAATCACCAGCAAATCCCCATTAATTCGATTAATTTATTCCAGATGACTGCTTTAAAGTATATTTTAGTTCTATTTTGAATTTAGTTTCAACTTCTAGGTTTGATTTTTTGATATATCTTTGTCTACAAGGTTGAAGAGCCATCTGAAGTCTAATTTCTGTCCCTCATTTGGGTTCTTAAAGACTGTAATAAAAATAATTCCATAATCTTCTCTTTACTTGACCAAGTACTTTGCATGCCTTAAATAATATATAATGTAGCATTGTCTCCAGTCTCAGAACTGTTTTCATTATTCTTCTTTGTACATGCTTAAGATACCATGTCGGTAGACACCAGAACTTACTGGAGCTCTCTGGCACTGACTGTACCACATCAAATACCATGTACCACAACTTTCCTATTCAGTGCTTACATATCCTTAGTAATTCTTTAATTCTTACTAGTTATAAGATTATACTCATGGTTATGCAAAATGTTTTCTTGACTCACCATTTCTTAGAACAGAATCCCCTATCCTGTTAGCAGAGTTGGCCTTCCTTGTTTCTCCATGTTGTATTTGAACAGCTCCATCAGAACAACTGTATATTATCCACAAATAACCTAAGCTCCATTTACAGTTGGTGGAGATAAATTAATAATTTTAGGGTGAAGTTCATCTCCTTATAAATTAGACATCTTAATTGGTTGAATGAATCACACACTAAAATCCTACATCTCTCCATTATCCCTTCACATGGTTTATGTTTTCCTTTCCCTGAGCAGAACAGGAATCTCTTCCATTAATTTCTATAGAATTTTTATATCCCTTATATGCATTTGTGCACAGATACATAGGTGCACATACAGACAGCTTTCTAAGCATGTATGGGATTGAAAAGTGTTGCTATGTCACATTGCTGAATGTAAAGACAAACAGTCGTGCTGGAGAGCTTCTGTACAGCTTCCCTGTATGCACTGGCAGTACAGATCTGATGAGATAGTTAACAGTTTCATACCAACATTTATTGTCCTGTGAGCAGCTTGGACTGATAAGATGCTGAAACAACTGATCTGAAAATATACCATAATCTTTCTCTGCTCTCTTTTTTTAAAAAAATACCTTTAGCTAAGCAGTTATTTACATCTTTTTCCACTTCAAGTAAAAAAACAGTAGAGGAAAAATAACATTACTTTTAAACCAGGTCTTCTAATTTTGGAGAAATTAAGTTAATCTTTCATTATCGTTCTTCAGATCTGCCTATTTCTTTCAGAATACTTAATTAGATCTCTGTAATTGTATGAATAAGCATTGGAATAGTTGAATGAGCATATAGATAGAAAATGTATTTTCCTGTTTTAATTTTGTCAGAAGCCACCAAAGTTTCTCTTGTATTGTTTCAGTTCCAAATACTTGAAAGAAATACCTTCCAGTAATTAATTTACTATATAGACAATCTCATCTATTAGTGCCTATGAAGACCAGTCCTTCTTTTCCTACTGATTTGTTCTTACTAGTGACTTCAGTGGTAGCAGAACTGACCCCTGTAAATACACAACAGTGAGGATTATACAAGGACATATTTAATAAAAATATATGTGAGAAAAAATTCTAAATTGAAATAAAAGTGTAACTACATGATCAGTTTTCTGAGGACAACAGTAGTTATTCATTCCTTAATTGTATATATTCACCAATCTGAAATCTACCGGTGCAGCTTAGAGAAAATACCTGAAAACTGAAAAAAACCAACAATTTATCTTGAAAAAGTATGAAATTAGGGAAAAGGAGACAGCTAAAACCATGTGAAGCCATATACTTCAGTGGAATTTTTACTTGCATTCTTAACATTTTATTGTTGCTAGAAGTTTGTGTCTAGCAGTGAGTTAATACAAAGTGCTTACTTTGCACATGGGACTTATTTGCAGGAAATCTTGGGTATAGGTGCACTCTGCTCTTGTTATGGAGAGCTGCAAAGAGTCACAGCTATCTATTAAGAACATAACAGGGAATCTCAAAAGGCAGTGATACTTTGCTATTTTTTTTAACCCAAGGCCAGCTGAGGTGTTTTGTAATGGTAGCATGTGAAAGAAAGAAAACACAAAAAGAAAACTGACCTTAAAAAGTCTTCATTAATCTAAGCATGTTCCTGGCTGCCACATTAGAAATGCTCTGGGTTCAGCTTTGCCTTTACAAGTGTTTATGTCAGTAGTTCCCAAATGTGCTGCCTCTTGGAACCCATTTTTGAGCAAAGCAAGCCATCCAGCAGCATGAGACTTGGTGCTTCCCTTTATCCTCAGCTTTAAATTCTAAATGTCTTCTGTCAACAACTAGCTTCAGACAGGCTCATAGGCAGCATCCTCCTGGCATGGGAACTGGGAATCACTGACTCTCATATTTGCCACTTTAGCAAGTGCTGGCAGGCTGGAGAGGTGCAGAGACAAAGCAGCTCCTCTCCTCCACCCCTGTTGGCATTGGCCAGCCTCCATAGAGCCACATAGTGCACAGTCACATCCTTCTCCCCAGACTGGATCTACACCCACGGTCTTTCTGGGTTTTACAGCCTCAGCTTTCATCAAGCAAAAGACCTGAATTTCACCAGAAACCTTAGCCTGACCATTTTTACTGTGGATGTAAGATATTAGTGTCAGAATACATCAGGACTATGAGAATTTTGAAAGGAAAAATCTAGTTGGTGAGACATAATTTCCAGGAAAACATCAAGCCTGGAAATCCAACACATATAATGCCTTCTACTGTTTCCCATGAAACGTGCAAGAGGTGGTGCCTTATCCTCTTTGTGGTGAAACTGAGAAAATTGTATTTTCCCTCTCATCAGGAAAGATTTAACAGGGGAAGGTTCAGTGTCTCTTGACAACCTCGGGCAAACCTTCCCTCTTCACTGTCCCAGGTTCAGTGTCTCTTGACAACCTCAGGCAAACCTTCCCTCTTCACTGTCCCACAAGTTTTTTCCCTTGATTTTGCATCATACCCAGGTGCTCGCCTGCTTTGCCATGATACAAGGGCACTTCTAAAGCCATATCTCTCTAACTTCCAGTAGGTGTTGCTTCGGCTTCAGGGGTCAGATTAAAGAGGAAGGAGGAAGGACCATTATATTTAAAACTTCTCATGGGTTGAAGCCCTAGAGCTACACTGCTAGTGTAAATAAGAGATAGCAGAAAGTCTATGTGACTTTACCCACTTTTACAGAGCACATATGACTTGGTTAGAAAATAAATGGACATGAAAGTATCTGTGGAGTATCAGTTAGACAAAGGGAAGGTCAAACCAAAAAAGACTTCCTCTTTTTTTATAAAGCACTTTCATTTCATAAAATACTAAGTCAATAAATTAGATTGAAACTCTTTGGTCTTCTTGTAATTATATATGACAGATTATCCCATCTATTAATTATCCAAGAAGAGATCCAGTAATATAATAATCAGAACTGAATTATGCTCTTTGGGAGCTGAATCCCAGTCTTATAAATGAACTCTTTTCCTGGAAATTCTGTTTTTTTGCTGTTGCTGATATATGAATTCAGATCAGTCCTGTGGGAGAGAGGATTGTTATATTTTTAAGAGGCAAAGGAAAAGCAAACTTAAACCATTAATGAAGTGTGTTCATTTATTCCACCTCGAATACCTTACACATGATATGTTTCACTTAAACCCAAATCCTCTATTTTGAATAATTCCCATGTTTTCACTTAAACCCAAGTTTTCTATTCTGGATAATTCTCCATGTTTTATAACTTGGATGAAATTTACTTATGCTTAGATATTTGCATTCACTCCTACAATACCTTTTTTTTTTACTTATAATAAACTGAGGAAAGGACAAGTAGCCTCATTAAAAATACAACCCCAGGAAGGTAAAATGAAGGCATTATGAACAATTCCCTTAAGAGATCTTCATATTGTCACATTAGGGTGAGATAAAATGTTAATACAAAGAATACACGTGCTTTCTCCAGCTATTAACAGGAGCTTAACTTTCCATCAAGAGCCTAAATTCAGCTGAATCTCTGTGACCTAGAATCCACCATGTCCTTTATTTACTAATAAATATGAGAAGGGATTGTTGCTGTTTTACTGTTTCAGAATTGCAATGGCTATTTCATTTGCAAACCTAGAAAAGTAATCAGATATTATAGCCACTAGCAATACCAGTCGCAGCAAATTAGCATTGTATTTCCTCATCAATTACCTAGTCCTTAAAACATTCCAAATTAACATTTTAAATTCATCACATTGCTGTTTTTTAAAGTAATATCTAATGAATAAATTCCTGCCAGGTGGTGTCTGATACGCAGCTGGCAAAAAAATGTTGAAGCAGCTGCACTTTAACAAGTAGCCTTCTTTTCACCTGCTAACAAGCATCTGTCAGCTGGCTGTATGGATAAGCAGGATGTGGATTTTGCTTGTAAATAAACTGTACCTGTGAAAATCATGTGGTACAGCTCTTCCCTCTACAGGATAAAAAAGAAGGGGAAGGACCCCTTCAGGAAACTCTTTCAAGCACTGTTTCAACTTTGATGTAAACTAAAGTCCTGCTAACCTACATCTACTACAGCCCCTCTAATAAGTGGACACTTTTCATGTCAGAGCCTTTAAAGGACAGAGGGCATTGGAGAGCTTAGAAAAAGGGAAAAGGGGAAAACACAGATACCACAGTTTTTTGAGGGGAGTTAAGGCAGAAGTTGCACCTGGAAAAAGGGGAGTGCTTTTGTCATTGTTAAAGCAAATACCTTATGTAGAAGAAAATGGATTTGATCCTTCATGGAGACCATCTCAAAACTTCTGCCAGCCTGCACATTTTAAGAGCTTTTTGCTGGCTTTTAAATGGATTTGAAATTTCCCAGAAATGATTTGAAATTCCATGTTTAAATGCCAGTTCCTGCCATAGGGTCCCAGTGGCCCAAACTCAGATCATCAGCTGCCAGTACCAGTGTAGGCACCAAGCTTCTCCTCTCCCATCCTGGCAGCCTCTGGTAAGAGGCAGCTCACAGTGCTCTTTGCCTTCTGAAGTTGGCTGCTAGATTAGTTGAGGAGATAACTATACTCCTAGAAACTGGTTCAGATGCTGCCTTGAGTCCCCAGACTTCTGTACATTTTGAAGGGACAAAAGAAATTTACTGGAGCAAGGACTGTGCTCACTGTCTCCAAAGGTTTTATTTAGGAAGGCCTAAATTCTGGATGGAAACAAAAACCGAGATAATGTCCACAGGAGGAAATTTTCAAGTCCTTCCCGCTATTCTTTACCCAGCCAAAATCTGGGGAACATCGACTACAAATGTGTGTACATCTTGGAAGTATGCAAGATAAAATATGGGGCCAGGTGATAGTGATTGCCTGCAACAGCATCCACCTCACGTAAATCCTCCCTCTCCACCCTTCACCCCAAAGTGCCAACATGCAGCCAGTCACTATCAGCATCAACTTGCTTGGGGGAATCCTCCTCAAACACTGCAGGGAGCAGGCCTTGCTCTGGCTGCAGAGCACTCCAGTCACCCCACTGGTTCCCCAGGGACAAACATCACATTTTTTCAGAGATGCCAGCAGCCTCAGGGCTTCCACACCTCTCACAGCATGTCATAGATAAGCAGTTTTGAACATGTATAAAACAAGAACAAAATAGAAGAGAAAAAGTAATTGGACCACTGAGCAGATTCTCAAGTACTTTCCAAGTGTGATAAAGAAGGACTGGAAAAATCTGGCTGTACTAACCGTATGGCTGGCACCTCCACTTCCAGCCTTCTCACCCTCACCCTCCACCTCCTTCAGCCCATCTTATTTTCATACTGTCACTCCAGCACCCATAAACAAGATCATGCTTAAAAAACAGGACAAAAGGTTTCCAGCACCTGGTGGTGGTCTGGTGGGAAGCTTTCTGCCTAAGCGTGGAACATTTCCATTGCAACTTAGGAAAATATGAACCCATCACAAATATCCAAGCAAACCCTGTGAGTCACTGCTGCATGGTATCATTAATTGAAAAGATCACTGCAACAGCTCGTAGTTGTCAGAGGGAAAAATGGTCATATTCAGTTGTTGTTTTATGTAAGGAGCTTTTCTTTCAGCAGATAATGTTCAGCTCCACAAAGATAAAATGCTGTCAGTGTTATTGACAAAAGACAGGTTTGAGGTCAGAAATCCAGTGTAAACTTTCTTGTCTTTTTGCATAATAAAATACTCTGTGGCTTCTTCTTTCATGGCAAGCTGCTAGCCAACAAAACAGATGATAATAAAAATATTTACACTAATAAATAAGAAAAATAGCTAAATGTCCATGTATTCTCACTAACCATGCAACTTTCTTTCTCATGATAAATTATATTCAAGCAAAAGTAAATATCAGGTCTTGAAGGTTACTTTAAATAAATAGGTAATTTAAATGCAACAGTAACTTCCTCACTGCTTAGTGTTTATTTTTAAAAAGACCGCTTATCAGGAGTATGAACTCTCTCTCCTCTTTAACAGCATCTGAAGGCACATATCAAGGTCGCTAACTTTTAACAATGTGATTCAAAGTCTGTCCAGCCTTTTCTAAATCTAACCTGAACCAATGATTCCCTAAAAATCATTTCCCTTTTAGAGGCGAAATCGACTGAGTTTGAGAAGCTGGAAAGTGTAGATTGTTGTTTGCAAAATAAAAACTTTTTTAGTCTGCATCCATGAATGCATGGTTGAATATTCAAAATTCAGGTAAAGAATGGTGGAGAATTAGAAGAGGTCTTGATAGGCTGATGACCCTGAAAAATAGACAGTCTCAATTTCCAGCTGTTTTCTACTAGAAGTGGGAAGGGCAGCCCTCAACAAGTCATATAATTTCTCTTGGACTTACACGAGCTATAAGTACTATGGATTTAATCCTACTTACCTGCCAGGGTCATAACAAGATTTAATTCACTTGCATTCAAAAATATTATATATAGATATAGATCAATAGGTAAACACACACGCACACACACAGAGCATCATGTATGTAACTCCATACATGGGAAACCAGGCAGTTTTGCCAAGGGTAAGATTTTCACCCATCATGTTTCAAAAGCCCTTATTAAAACTATTGTGGAAATGAAGTAGCAAAAGTGTTTGTAGATGTGAGGTTTGCTGTCTTGTAGAGGCACCATTTTGGGCTAAATCTCCATTCTCCAGCTAGGGGAAGCCTGTTTGCTTTATCTGAGCCCTTTTTTAGCTATGTTTTCATTAGAAACAGATCTGTGTTCAAAAGTACAGTATATTTTCTATTCAGATTTTCGTTCATAACCCCGTATCAGCTCAAGAAGCTCAGCAAGCTATAGGTGTATTTTACCTGAAGCTTATTAGTAAAACATAAACACAGTGCTAATACCCAGGTAAGAATTCCACAGGATTTTTTTAGCTCTCCCAGGTGTATTTGTCTCAATCATCAGAGCTGTACAGGAGGGAGAAGAGGAGAGCAGTGTCAACTGGGAGTGATGCAGTAAAAGCGCAGTTGCTCACTTTGGCAGTTTGCAGTTTGCAGTGTCCCTTGGGACAGGTGGGAACATCAGTTCAAAGTTGCATGAGCTAAAGGTGGTGTTACCAGCCTCAGTCTTGCACTGCCAGGGTTTTCCCATGGGTATTTCAATATTCGGGAACAAGTCAGGTGATGGGTCACCCCCTCAGGTGTAGAAGGAGCCCTCAGACACCGATGATATTTGCAGCCCATGCTCTTTTGACCCAGCAACATTAGCTGACAGCATTGCATTGCTCAGGTCGTGCTTGGCCTTTTCTCATGGTTAGGGCTTCAAAAGTGCCATTAAATTTCCATCAAACCACTCTGAGGAGGTGCCATTTTTACCTTAGCAAGTGTGAATTAACATATGCATGACAGGTCAGATTCTTTGTGGTCACATGCAAAGGGAAATAGGAGTTTGTTTTCAAATGCAAGTTCATTTTGGGTTTTGTTTTACCAGATATTCCAGAATTCAGAGGTTTCCCTAGTTTGATTTGTTTAGAGATGGTATTATAGATGGCTCAGGGCTCGCACCACTTGCCTGTTAACTTATAATTCAGTTGTAGGGGTCTCTGCCATTCCCCACGCAGCCCTTGGTTGATAACAGCTGCTTTATCTGAGGCTGTGACCTCTCCACTTTGTCTTTCCTCTTTTTAAGTTCTTGTTCAGTAAAAACTGTTTAAACTCTACAGTTTAAACATTACTTATGTTGCCAACAGAAGCTTCATTATTATTTATGAATTTATGACTCTATAACTTCACCTCAGATAATAATTCAACATCTTAGATAGGGTTTCTAATGCTGTTTTTGTATAATTTATTGTAGTCTTGATATTATTTTACCATTAAAATATAATATTACTCCATACTTTGGTTATAATGATTTATATTTCTGTTTTTAAAGGTGCCTGTCTGAGTAAGACTTGGAAAGATGTGAGAGGAGGAACAAAATGTTTTATAACTCCTTATGATTATCAGGAGTGTATCCCAAGGAAATTCAATAGAGTTTCCTTTAAGGAGATTGTCCTGTTCATGATTTACGGGAGTGCTGTTGATGTAGTCAATTATTATTCCCTCAGTGTTCCAGAAGATGATATAGGAATCAGTACATGTCTTTTCAACTGTTTTGAAGGGATTCATGACCCCTTCAAGCTCTTGTCTGCTATAGATTACTTCTCTGCCCATTTGAGAGATTATCAGCTACCCAGCTTCATGCCATGATAATTTTCTCGCTGTAGGTAGCAAATGTAACTACTCTTGCTCTTCATCCCCAGACCTGGGCCAAAATTTGCGCAAAGCTAGTAAGGATACATGCCTCATCCCTACATGGTCTTACTGTGACCTCTGAGTGTTTGCATGATAAAACCTGCTCACAGAGGCTGGTGAGTTCATGGTACCTACATTTTGCAGCTTCATACACATCAAAGGTGAGCAATGGTCCATCCCTGGGTGATTGTTCTACCCAGTCTTTTAGTCTGAGTTTCAGACTGCTACCAACCCTCATCTGTGCCCTGTATGATTGTACTTGGTATTATGTTCTTTCCTCTGTCTGCAGTTAAGATTTTATAGCAGTTGCTGGAAAGCCAGGGTTTCAGCATGATCATTTTTTTACAACCTATACAGCAGTGCATCCCTAGTTTATCAGGAAATGTGTGTTTATTGTCAGAAAAGTCCATCCAACATTCCTAGCTCTTTTCAACAAGAGTAGTTGTGCTAAAACATTTTGGGAGGATCTTCTCATCTGCTGTGTCAGTGGAGCTGCTTCTCTTTCTGCCAAGATTCTGGCAACGATACAATAAATATCAAGGCCCAGATGGGACAGAAAGCTGTGAATGAAAGATGTCTGTGAAATCACCAGGACCATATCTTTGTCTGAGCACAGCTCATGTCAGTGCCATGTCCAGAGGAGTAGCTGCTCCCCATCAGAAGAACATGGTCCAGTATTTCCTCTGGAAGTCAACAGAGAGAATGATGTCCTGCATAAAAACAACTGCTCTGATATTAAATCAAGCCACTGAGCCATTTCAACATTTCTTGTGGTCTTTCTCTCATTATGAAAGGAAATGGCCACAGAAATTAAATGAAACAGAATGAACTTGAGGGACATAGTGTGCAGGGCTCTGAGGGGTTTCTGTCACTGCTCCATATGATGATATCATATAAGGTCTGGTTAGAATTAAGTATCCAGTTAATTAATAGCCTGTCCAGCTTCTTAATCATACAAATAACAGCAGCTATTTCTGCTGCACATGGAAGGCAAATTAAATTTTCACTGTCTGCCTCTCTGTGGTCCAAGTACTGTACAATTTTTAATGCACTTTTCTTTTCTGAATTATATAGTGTTTCTTGAAAAACAAGCCAAATCGCTGTTTGCAATCTAGGGCACCCAGAAGCCTTCCTACTAGAGTTTCTGCTCCATAGGTTTTGCCAGAGTGCATCAAAATGTCCTGCTAGTGACCCAGCTGACTTCTGACCCGTAACACAATGAACACCTCCTGCCAATTACCCTACTTAGCGATGGGACAGAAGGCAAGGCATTTTCCTCAGCAATGGCCAAATGACACTGATCAGAACTTGAGGACAAGTGAATGTAACACAGAGGTCTGAGATAAGACGCTCATCACCATCTCAACTTCTGTTGAAATTAGGAGGCTTCAAATCCAGAGAGAGAGGATATGAATGTAAATTAGGATTTATTTTCTGAGACGTCTTCTAAAAACGAGAATTGTATAATAATAATAATAATAAATTACCAACAGCATCCTCTTCTAGAATTACCCATCTCATTTTACAAAAGCACTAACTTGCTTTGCATGTTCTCTTTAAATAACTGGGAAGAAATCTACCCATTAAAATAGTTTATTGTAAGGGATATAATAGGATCCATACTATGAAAAGCAAATAACATAAGCTGTGTACAAAAGGGGAGGAATGTCATTTCACATTCTTCTGAATTTCTATAAACACGGGGATTCCCTCCTCTATGCATTTGGAAAAAGTGGTGTATGGGACTGATATTATTAACTAGTCTATAACAAATGAAACCAGGTAACAACTATACAGAGTTTTATGCTTGTCTGCTAGACTTGACAGCTCGTACTTATCAGTGATTCAACTGACACCACAAAGTAAGCTTAAAAACTAGGCTGTCACACTATGTAGGGAAAAGTTTTATTCATTAAAGATGTGTATAGAAAGAGCATTTGTAACCAGTCTGCCCTATTCAACATGTTTGACTGGCAGTATTTGACTTGTGTTCACAGCAATAAAAAACCCTTCTATTTCAGTGCATCATATTTTATTAACATTATGTATAAATATTTCCAAATATTTATCCTAAAATACCATATATACTGGGGTAGAATACATTTTGTTACAGAAATATCTATTAGAGACACATTTTGTTTGGAATCTGTATCTCAATATATTTTTTAAACTATTTTTTTTCTTTTTTTTCTTTTTCTTTTTTTTTTTCCTGTTAAGGCAATAAAAGGAGAAAAATGCATTTTAGCACACTTACATTTTATCTTAGAAATGGCCTGACCATATTCCAACAACACAGTTTTGCAGGGCGATTTTATGATTTTCAATTCAGGTCTCCAGGTGAAAGTACTGAAAAGACTGATTTAGTGAGATTATTAATTTAAAATGGCTGCTTAAAGTGTCCTTTAAGAGCAGCTAGGAAACTAATGGGTGTTCAAATTTTGCTGCTTTCCCACCATTCAGCAACTTTTAAACCAAAATAGACATTGCTGTGAGAAGGGAATGATTTCTTTTTTAATACTGATCCTGCAGTAACAATTAGTACATCCCAGACCATTATACTCTATAGACATATGCACAGTGCAAGTGAGTCCTAGCAACTATACAGTACTGAAAAAGTCCTGCTATTTATTTAAAGTATGGCTCTTCTCTAAGGTCACTGTTGGAAGTAGACCACATTGTGCTCATGTGCACGCGAAAGGATGGATCTCTGATTTTACTTAGCTGATGATATTATTAATAGCCTGTATCCCATTTCACCTTTTCTTATTAGATATATGAGCAAAAATTTCATGAATTTCAAACTGCCCTGTTAGAGAAAGACCTCGGGTCATTTAACTGCATGAATTCTCCTCCCAGTTGAAAAATGGGACCCAGCAATGAATCACGTGCTCTCCTGGTGTGAGAAATCACACTCAGTCATCAGCCATCCTTCCCCATTTCTTCTGCACAAAGTGTTTCATTTGAAACGAGAGACAAGGAAATAAGTGGTGTCCAAGAAGAGCAAGTGGATTTTCCATCTAATTCAGACTCTTTCTCCGGGCGCTCAGCAGTACTATGAGTCACGATGCCGGTGTCCTGCACAAACTAGCGATCAGATGGTTAGTACCGCAACCCATACCTTGATTTTGGGTAGCACAATCTATTGAGGAACATTATTAGGTATTAGAGGGTATTAACATTGTTCAGCTTCAGGTATTTTTTTAGATGTCTGTTGGTCCCAACGATCCATATCTAACTCACACCAGAGATCCTGTGGTTCATGGTCCTTCCCCTGATGGCCAAACCATGTAAAAGTTTATGGGTCTGTGCAGCTTTTCCTTTAGCATAGCTGGATCTTTCTGAGCAAAATACATTTACAATCTGAAATAAAAAAGCATCACCCTTGTTTCCATCATAACAATACTGATTGTGTAAGTATGTAGTCTTAGAAAGTGTCCTACTTCTTTATTCTCTCCAGAGAGCCATACTCTACCACCACCATCCATTTCTGATTTACTATTAGAGCTTAGTTCAGTAAGATTTTGACTGCACATTAATAATACTGGAGCTGTTAGGACAGACACTGCCTTAAAAATTAATGTCAGCTACAGATATGGCACTTACACTCATTCCAATACAAAGGCAGGTTTTCCTGTGTGTGCGAGTGCTTTCTGGAATTTATAAAATGCAGCTTGTGTGTGAACGAAACCAGTGTTAAATTTGGTGAAAAGTTATGCTAACCAACCTC
The DNA here is from genome assembly GCF_965140245.1 of Athene noctua. NCBI lineage: Eukaryota > Metazoa > Chordata > Aves > Strigiformes > Strigidae > Athene > Athene noctua. The sequence continues at coordinate 115,053,910 of NC_134038.1, read as the reverse complement.
CAGAGAGTTCATCCAATTTTACTGCATAATAATAGTTTTTAAGCCATGATCATACAAAGGTAAATAGCATTATAGCCTTTGTTTTTAAATTTGATAAAAATGTGCAGCCGGAAGGTTTTTTATTGCTTAAAAAGCAAATGTAAAGACTCTCAGCAAAAAGAGGTGTTTTTCGCTTCAGAATTACACTTGTTTGGGGGGTTTTTTGAGGTACACCCTAAGCCTAGTTTTACTGACAGATACAGTTTCAGAAAAGTAGAAGTGGAAACGTGAAAATCTTTCATTTCTCAATTTATGCAGAAAAGATGCTTTTCACATAGATAACTTTTCTCTTAACATCTCTAATAGCAGACAGCAGAGTAGTTTATTCATGTGAATACAAAGCATTAAATCCTGCAAATGTATTTATCCAAATATGTAATTACCTTATTTTCCATTTTTTTCTCCTAAATTTCATGGATGCAGACATGGTGAGATTAATATAAAGTGCTATGTAGCAAGAAATATGGAGCTGGATGTAGAATGTCTTCTTAAGGAATCTTCTCCTTGTAGGAGTATATAGTCAGTAATAAATCAACACGCTGCAGGGTTACTTGAAGCAGCTGCATTTCCATCCCAGAATACAGAACCTTTTTATTTAAATGAAATAGCTGATTTAAAGGAAGAACGTAAAAATTGAAATGACAGTTAAGTCACACCATCCCCAGGGAAAATTTAGATGTACCTGGATGCATTAAGAGTTCCAGCACTGATTTTTTTACCCCTCAAAGCCATTGCAATTTAAGATACGCTCTTGAAAGCCCCAAATGAAGTGTTACTTCCCACCAGCATATTTGTCTTGAGAGATGGTAAAAGCCTGTCCTCACTGTTGTTAATAACAAATTTCCTGTCAGCTCCAGTATGGCCAATGTTCCCTTGTGGCTGCTCCCATATGGACCCTAAGTCTTAATGATTTAATCATTTCCATAAAGATCACAGCAAAATTGCAGGGGCAGAGATGTGGCAATCCTGAAGAAGTACATGGAAGTCATAGGAGCAGAGGAAGCACTTTTAAGTGCCTGTGTATTACATTACACATAAGGAATCACAAGATCACTTCTCAGGTTTAAAGACAGCACTTAGTAAATGTGATACCACTGTGTACCTTCCATTGAAGACTGGCTTCTATGTTATACCGGTTAATAGAAACAGCCAAGTGTTACCTCTTGTTGCTTATTTTTCTTCTGCCTTTACCAAATGGCAAATGGGATTTCAAATACCAGTGCTAGGTAACTCGTAGGTGGTCTTTGAAGCAGGAATAAAAATCTTAAACTATAGAAAGGCATAAAACATCTTCAAAAATAAGGGTCATGCTTGTCTCAAAAATAGTGATCACTGCTTTGAAAACTGCTAGTGGCTTATTGTTGTGTCCTGGTGCTGCAAACCTTCAGGAAATCTATGGACGTTTCATAAACGTAAGTGACTTCAGAAGAACAGCTCATATTTGCATAAAGGTATTCATTCTGTTTATAAAAGATGCTGAGAGTTTTTAAAAATCTGTATCTGCCATGAACTGATGTTACGTTAAAAGAGATTCTGGTTGGTGCAGTGAACTAGAATATCTTCCTGCTTATTAATGGTGAATAAATTGTTTCAGCCAATTCAGTTAGCATTTACTTGGTCAACAGGACACATGCACCCAAACAAGAAAGGAGACTCAGCAGCAGAGTGAAAACCTGCTAATCACTGCCAAGAGCCTTTCTGAATGGCCATGCCAGCACAGGCAGGCACAGCCAACCTCGCCATCCCTCCTCATTGATATGTATGGTTGCCCCTTGCAACATGCATTCAAATGCCACTTTGGGGTACAGCTGAGAGTGACATTCAGGAACATAATCCCTTCATAGGTCAGACTCAAGAGTTACAGATCAATTCTTGTTATTGTACACTTTCCATTCATCTCCCAGGTCTCCTATTTCTTGCTTGACCTAAAAAAATGAAGGTGGTAGAGATGCAGGAAACTGTAGAAATGTGGGTTTTCTTAAAGAAAAAACAAACAAACAAACAAACAAACAACAAAACAAAACAAAAAACAACAACGAGAAAAAAAAAACACAACCTTGAGGTCTCCCATCATGTACAAGTTTCAAACTATGGTACTTTTGTCCTTCTGTATTCACTGAAAACTGATAGCAAGTACAGAAGCAAATGGCATGATGATTTCCATAGGTGCTATAGTCCCTTTTCACAGCCAGCAGAGATTATACAAAACCCTAACACACAGAGTCCCACCAGAATTAATCCCTGCAGGAAGAAAGGGTTTTCAGAAATCTCTGTCACATCAATTTTGCACTAAGGCAAACAGAAGTAGACAAGTAAGGAATTTTCAAATAAAGTTTTATTTGTTTGACCCTGATGGCGTCAGTGTACGACTCTCGAAAAAAAATATGCCCAGACTTGCAATGTCCTGTGAAGTTTAAATCAAATGATGCTAAAATTGGGTTGCATCTCAGGTCCCTGACTTGTGCTGTCTAGCTTTGGCTTTGACTGTAAGAAGTATCAATCAAATTCTCTCTAAATTGACCCTGATTTTCTGTTCCACTGAATGTGAAATATACAGAAAGTCTCCTGGTAAAAGATCTTCTCATCAGATTTCTTCCAAGGCTTTGCAGTTCTACAAGGAAAGACCTGCAGGGTACGGAGAGAAGGAGGAAAGTGAACTCTCCGAGTTCCTGGAGTCCCAGCTGTTCCACTGGGATTCTCAGATGCGATAAGCATGTATTTCTGGTGTATGTATAACCACCTGATGAAAACCTGGGAAAAGATTATCTTCCAATGTGAAGGTCTCTCTTAAACTAATGGGAAGGAATCAGAGCGCCAAGGCAAAATACTCTGGCACAGAGGTTACTGGCCTTATGCAGTCTTCCTCCATTATCTGCCTGCTAACACCTCTGCCTCAGGCTTACCATTTTTTTCCTTCAGCTGCCACTGCTCAGAACAGCTTTAGTTGTGGAGTCTCTACCCATGGAGATACTCAAAACATGACTGGACAAGGTTCTGGGAAACCTGCTCTGGCTGCTCCTGCTTGAGCAGGGTGAGTGGACTAGATGATCTCCAGAAGTCCCTGCCAACCTCAGCCATGCTGTAATGAATCCTGCAACCACAAAGCTGATTTTCAAGCAAAGCCTAAGAAGTGTGAGACTCAATGTTAATCTTATGGTGAAAGAGGAAATAGTAAAAGCAGTTGTTTTGAGTGTTACAAGGATATAATTTTGATATAAATGCAGGGTCCAGCATCATGCTGCTACTTTCCACAACAGCTACGTGTTCACTACAACCGTTTTTTAGAACATAATCTCATTTAGCACACACCACATCTCTGTGTTTAGCAGCCATCTGAAAAGCCAAAATTGTGTGAGAACACTTCATTATCAAATTAGACTTTCTGTGAAACCAGCTACATTATGGGGTGTTTAATCCTCAAATTATTCAGGCCAAAATATGCTTTATAGTCATGGAAGGTTTTCTTGATTTTTAAGGATTCCCTCAGCATATATATTCTGGTTTACTAGACTGCTTGATTTATTTTTTTTTTCCAAAGCAAACTAAAATTCTGTCATACACAACTTTAGCAAGGTTTATCCCACTGGAGACATGAAATGGGATTAAGAAAACAGGACACACTGGCAGCATTCTCATACACTGTAATTTAGGTATTGGCAGGAGTGAGAAACATGTTCTTCCATCACATCCGATTGCCAATTCTGAGCCCGATTCTTGCAGTGTTCACTTACAGAAGGGGGGCCTTCTTGTGAATAATCGTAGCCAGGATCATGGTGCATCTCGGGTTTTGTTGGCTGTTGCTTAATACCACCCTGAGACATCTGTCTGAGGGTGAGTCTCTGACACTGACCCAACTTCAGTTTTGCTTTTCTTTCTTATGCTTGCTTATATTTCATTAGTTAGACTGAGGTGAATTTTGCTTTTAACAAAATTAGGTGCTATTTTTCTTATCTCTGCAAACTGGATATATCCAAACCAGAGGCAACCTAAAAAATCCAAGTCTTAAATAACCACAGCTTCTGAATATTGTAAATTGTTACCACCTAGACAGCATGATTGTTAAAAGGAGTGTTGTCATCTAATGGTTAGCAGACAGCTCACCTGAAGCAATAGGAAGTAAGGAAGCCAGTTTTTTAGATGATGCTAACTGGCTTTTGTTGGCTCAGACCATCTGAAAAATCTGGCCCAAAATGGTAGCAAACATTGCAGGTTCCCAGAAAATAGGGAAGGTCTGCTCGTGTTTTTGTCAGAGCACTAAACTATTCAATAGCTGCGTATATCAGAGTATAACACTTGTTTGAAGATGTTCAAATTACTAGGTTAGTTTTGGTTTAAATCTTTCATATGTAATTCAGTTATTAACAGAGAGAAAGTGTGAACGCTTTTCTTTCTCTGCACACTCTGGATCACAACACTGTTAATTTTAGGCAGAACTTATATGGGACTTGTGTTCAAAGCTTAGAAGCTCAACTTGGACACTTGGAGTAAAAAGCTGGCAAACATATATTATGTCATTATTGTTCCCATACAGACAAGGTACTATTTCTTCCTTCAGTAATATTAGAGAATCAAGGTATGGCCTGTTACTCACATCAGTAGTTTCAAAGGATTATATGCCATTAAGTAGAAAAATCTTTTCATAGTTTTGAAGTGGCTTGCGTTAAGTGCAAGTTAGGCTCGTGTTTTCTGACCATTCAGATTAATTATAAAAATGCATGGGTGCTTAATTAAATACAGACCGTTCAGTTCAGGTTTTTTTGGAAGTTACATGCCCACTGCATGGGCATGGAATGCTTCCACTGTGTTTCATAGCCTTTCTCATATTTCTAAAAGCTATATATGTATATATTGCCCAACCATTAATAGAACCTGAAATTCACACCTTCAATCAGACCTACACTCTTGTGCCAGAATAGCTCTTGACTGAAGAGAAATGGCTTAAATTAGTCACACAATCAGAATTTAATGCAATAAAGCATTTATAATAAGAAAATTAAAAAATCAGGCTGAAAAAGAAATGACATCCAGCACTTTGATTCATTGGTAAGGAGATGAGGTAAAATAAACATAACAAACCATAAATCAGAGAGCTGTCTTTCAAGATGATCAGTGTGAAGAATTATGGGAAAAAACATTCTCAGCCTGTATTGATCAACCCGTATAAACACTGAGGTTCCTTTAGGAACTTTACTCTTCCCTGACAAACCAATCTATTTATGGTTAGGTTCCTGACATAAAAGACCTAGCATACAAAGGTGAGTGTTAAAATCACCACATGCACACCACCAGCAAGTGCATTTTCTGCCCCCTGCATCACTCCTGTACAGAGAGAGAAAACTCACCCAGCTGTAGAAACAGATGGAAATGCGCACACGGACAGAGAGGACAAACAAACTGTCTCTTGCTCAAGTGATTTGGTTTCTTCTTGCAAATACAAAATGTCTGAGGACAGATTACTCTGAAATTTCCAGTTATGAAAAAATACAAAAAAGGAACAAATCCACTGCTGATGATCCTTGGAACAGCTGGTCGTTTCTACCAGTTAGTCCCAAGTGGCCAGCAGTCGCAATTTGTGACTAGTCTTGTCTTCAGACATCTCAGGGCAACCAAAAAGCGACAGGATGACAGATAGTCCTTTCAATAGATACTGACAAACAAATTAGTGCAAAGATGCTTTTCATAGCATACCAGATGTGTTGAGTTCTATCATATGGAACAAGGAATGAAAAACTGTCTACATCCCATCTGTGCTTTTTCAGTAATCACTGATGCACTCGTTGTGGAGTATAAGGTACAGTAAACATTTGGACTGTGTTTTACATGCGAAATAAATGGAAAACCCCAGGTCTTGGCCTCATCATCGGTGTCTAAAGCTTTTATATTAGCAAGAATACCTTAAATGCCTGGGAGAGAGATGTTCAGGAGTTAGAGTATTGTTCTGGTGATTAATTGAAAAATTATGCAAATATCAAAATAAAGGTTTATGCAAATCAGAATAGACTGCAAAAATGCACTTTGCTTCCGATTGCATGCAGGGATTCCAGCCTGTCATAAAAAAGCAATAGGTTAAAGAATTGCTGTTTGGATTTACATCATTTCCTCTCTTGGGGCTTATCTGTCCTCAGACTGTTAACCCAGATTTAATTCAAAGAGGCTGCAATTGCAGCTGCAAGAACAACATTAAAATGGAAACAATGAAAAGTGAATGCTCTCGGCAGGTGATTGAAAGGCCCAGGGCAGTGCAGCACATGCGTTTCTAACCCACTGTAAATGAAACCAATATCTCTCAGGAAAAAGGCCTTTTGTGAGGGTTGTCCTTCCATTCAGAACAAAAGGCAGCTGGACCAGAGCAGGAGCAGGAGGTATGGGTGAGAGGTACAATAACCTATGTCAAATATCCTTAATGAGAGAGTGCAAATAAAAGGAGCAGGAGGTTTGGTCCAGACCATCTGTGTAAGGGTGAGCTTTACTTGCTTTTAGCTGTTTTACCTCAGATTGAAATGTTTGTTTTCCCTTAGTTTCCTCCCAGAAAATCATTTCCTAACAGCTTACAACTAGGGGACCTGCTTCTGGCTCCCAATGTCATCATCCTCTGTGCCCTGGCCAGTCCTGGTCCCTGGTACACAAGCACTGGACCTCACACGGGGATGTGAGAGGACATATCCACCCCAGCCCACATCCCATGCCAGCTGAGCCCCTGGCAGCAGGATCTCCTCTCAGCACTGGGGGTTGCACTGCAGCAATCACTTTTCCTGACTCTCCTCTGCCCACGTCCATGGCACCCCAGGAGGCAGCTGTGCCAAGGAGACCTGCAACCAAGTCCTGTGGCTCATTGGCATCCTCTCTGCAGTAAGTCCAGGGCACGAGGACCTCTTTTTTCTTACTAGCTACATTGCCTGTGACTCACCCTTTTCTCTGCAGCCACTCTCAGCCCTGCAGACGTCCCAGCTCTCACCTGTCTCCCACCATGAGACTCGGTGTCCATTTCTTGTCACCGCCCTCTCTTCCTCCTGCTACTCTATTGTACAAGCCCCTTATTATTGCATGAGAAATAATCTGTTTCTCTGAAAAATCCATTTTGCTTTCTCTTTCATTTTTGCTTGGTTAGACAATTATTAATCCACCTCCGTTTCATAAAATAGCCGCAGCCATAATAATAAAGTCAAAATATGATTTCCCCATAATATAGTATAATCTCTTCCTTTTCTTTATTCCTTGCAGATGGTACACCTCTTAGCATAAACAGCATGTTAGCGTATTGATTCCAGATGCATAAAATATGTACAAATCTTCACATTTTCTCTCTCTCTCTCTCCTCCTGAACAAGTGTGTGTATATATATATATATATTATCCTTGCCATTTAATTTTCCCAGCTTTTCATTTTGATTTCTCTTTTAGGACGACACGGACTTGTCATAATCCATCTGGGATTTTATTCTTCATCATACAAAAATGTTGCTTGAAGGCCAGTTTTTACTTGGCATTAAGAGACTGAAGATCAGCCTAAATCAGAGCTTGATAAACCTCTTATAACAAAATCCCTTCAGTTGTAAATGTGTTGTCTCAATAATTAGATAAATATACCAGGCCACTTGTTACCAGACTAGCACAAGAACTAATTACATTATTTCCTGTGACTGCATGTGATGCACCAATTCACCATCAAATAAGAGGCTCCAGTATCTGTCATTCTTCCTCTGAAGTTGCTGTAAATAACTCTAGTTCTAAAAAGGAGTTACAGCAAAGGCTCTATTAGAAGTAAAAGGCATTTAAACAAAGAAATCTAGGAATATGCTGTGTAGACTAAAGGATAAACTGGATATATTTTGCATTGGTAGGTGAGGGTGTTTAAAATTCTCATTTGATCATTTACAAAAAGCTTCTGACTTTATTGTGAAATGTTTTCTCTTGTGCTTAAATTTCATGCCACAGATTATTAAAAATTGACTTTTCAGTATTTATTTTACTTATCTACCCCAGCCAGGCTGTGCTTAACCACAGATTTTGTGAATTATTAAATTCTAAAAGCAATTTTTATTGGATTTTATACTCCAGTTCCATCTGGAGGGATGTGCACCTCCAGTCCTATCCCTGAAGCTGAAGTGCTTTGATTCATCTTTAAGCTGAACAGTTTTAAATGTGCATGTTCCAAGATGTAAGACATGATGATAGTCTCCAGAGTAAATCTCAACTAACTGCTTGTTAGTTTTAGCATTAACATGTGATGAAAAATAACTAGTTTCAATAGGTTATCTGAGCCATAACAATGCTCAACATAATTCATTCAGTCAGATAACAAGAACTATTTTTGAACATAATGAGAAGCTAATAAAGGTCACTGTGCCTACAAACACATATACATCACTATTAATTTAACACTACCAATGCTGAACGCATGCTTTTCAAGTACAAATCTCTTTAACTGAAACCACTTGATGTTAGAAGAAGGAAGGTAACTGAATAAATCTTCAGTATTTGAATTAAAACTAGTCCCAAGTTACAAAACTTAAATCTAAGTCAGGAATCAGACTGGTACTAGAATCAGACTAGATTTTCACTAAGAAGCCAGTTAAGATGTGTAAGGTCTAAAGTTTAAAATAAGATACGCATTTTCCTAAAGTTTGAAGTTGAGATCCATTTTCCCTGTCCAAGTTAATGGCAAAGCTGAGGGGTTTGTATGTAAGTTTTGGTGTCTCCTTTTTGCTTTATGTAGATAGATTTCCAGGAAAATATCAACACTTTTTCAGGATATTCTTAGACTTCTGTAAACTAAGCTCCTATGCGAAGGTGGGAAATTTAAATGCTAGTGTTGAAAATTGAGAACTGTTTTAAAAATTTTGTCCTGTCTAGAGGACAACAGCAGAAGATCTCTTCAATGCTGTGTGCATTAAATGCAAATACAGATTTGGGATTTTCTTGGGCAGTTTGTTGGTCTCAATGACTTTTCAATTTTTCTGGGAAGTGAGATGCATTGTGACGTTTCCCAAGTCATACAGGTGCAGCAACAGAAAGAAGCGACCTCTAATATGCATCAAATAAACCGCATAAAACAATTGCTAAATGGATCATAAACAAAAAGATGAGAAAATGCTCCACATATAAACCTCTGTTCTAGCTAGGTCCATAAAAACAAGCTAAAATGCTAAAGCCCTGAGGTGATCATTATTATAATTAATGCCAGATTTCAAAGTTAAATTATTTTAATTATACAGAGCACTGGCAAGATTAGTACATTCAGTGTTGAACTCATTGATTTTTGTTTATTTTCTGGTTCATTGCAAAATTAATGTCATTATTTATGAGGACTTTTTATTTTAATGTCTTTTTTTATGTGCCACAGAGCACACAAAAAAGTAAATCCCCATCGTCCTGCTGAGCAGCGTGTCAGAGCAGGGCATCATGTAAGAAAGAGGAAAGAATGAAAGGAAGTCTTCCCTTTTCTGGTTCTAGATTGTTTAGGGAAAAGCTATGACATTTTTTGCTCTTTCAATAATACTTTAGAGCAGACCTTCAAAAATAAAATCATACTTGTGAGAGAGGAAATCCTATTCTTCTGGTGAGCTTACAGGCAATATCTGGGTTAGTTGTGCATCCTAAATCAAAATGAGAGACCTTTCTAAACATATATTCTATGCTGCTCCTTATAAAGCCACCATTCATCCAGACCTACCTCTCTCCAGATCTCTGTATGGCTCTGGTTTCTCTTCTCCAAGCCTAGTCATAATGCCTTTAAAAACCTGTATTTGCCAAGCCTTACTCTTTAAAACACATACAAAGATTTTCTCTTGGACATGGGGAACCGTGTTTTAAACATGAGTATCTTAGCTGGATGCCAAAAGCTCTGAGGTGTAGGTGTCTCCTGTATATGTTTAGGTATTTGGAAGCTGTGATTTACAAACTTGGTGTCTGTGTTTGGAAAACCACAAAGGCTCCTGTAAATATAGTATGTATGTATGCAAAGGTGATGTGAATGTATGCTCTCTTGTAGACATCATCCATAATAGATCTCCAAGGTTGTCTGCAAGAGCTGCTAATCATTGTCATCACATGCTAAAATCCTTTTGGATGACCTTGGCTCTTTTTTGTAGATGGAGGCAACTTATAGCAGAGATTTTCCAAACTGCAGAGTATTACATGCATCACCACTAAAACTGAAGATATGCAGCATGGCTTTGAAAATTTCAGGGCATCTTTTTGCCAGCTTTTTCTGACTCACACCTTGAAACCAGCTTACAGTATCTTTTCATTGACAACAGTGCACATTGAAAGGACAAATCTACACAAAGGGCTATAGATAGCAGCATTGAAATTAGAACGTTACAGAAAAGACAGTGTCAGCAAAGTCCTCAAAATAACAGTACCAAATGACCTTTCTCTATGCTTAAAAATACTTGCTGCCTATTTTAGGTCAGATATCTTTATTTTTTTTTAATTATGCCACATGTAATGATGTTACCCCGAGGAGCCATAACAAGGTATTTTGGGCTATGCGCACTCTGAGTCAGAGGTTGTCATTTACAAGAGTATGGAAGCCTCTGGGTGTGACCCCAGTCCAGATATTAAAAAATGCAAAATATTCTGATCCATAACATATGTTTCTAACTAGGTTGTCAGAAATAAACATGGCCCCAGGAGTTGCCTGGGACTACACTGAGATAATACATGGAGCTATGCTGAATGATGCACATTTGGGAGCCCTGTTCTGTTGCACTCCAAACGCTGTTGCACCTTTGCCTGCAGATGTGTCATTAGCAGTAGGTTTTCTTCTGTAGCTCATTCCTAAAACCCATGCTAACCATAAAAACAACACATTTGTTCCATAGGGCTCTCTGCACATGAATGCAGTGTTAATTCTGTACTAGTCCACCAGTCTTTTAACAACGTGGCACTGGGAGTTGTTACAAGTCAAAGACAGTCAGAGTGGGGATCATCTCATCTAACCTTAGCCATTGCTGTGCTAAGAATCAAGCTGACCAGATGAAAGAATCTGGAGCAGTCAGGGGATTTGTTATGGTTTAGTCTTGATAGGGTCTCTGGTTTTATTCACCAGGAAAGGAGGACTGCTGCCATTCATCAGGAGCAGAAATCACATCACTTTTTACATGGTAAAAAACAGAGGGTATTGCCATAACTTACTCAATGGATTTAAACTGGGGATGTATTCATGCGGTCCAGACCTCCAGATCTCTTCAGCAGCAGCCCAATTAGAGATAGGCCAAACAAAGACTTAATATGCATCTATATTAAAAGCTTTATTGTACGTATTTTTAATGAAGATTTGTGCAGGCTGACCATCTATTATTGGTTTATAAAGAGATTTGGAAGTGACTTTTACATTTTAAATGTGTTGGGGTTAAAAAGATTCATGAAAATGTTCTTTTTCCAACTTATTTTGTGTGTGTGCAAATCACTCCATTGTTGTTTTCATTTCTGTCAGGACACTAAGTGTATCTGTTAAGAGCCAACAGATAGTGACCCTTGTTATGTCACTGAGAAATAGCTTTTGGTAACCTTATTGGGTGACTGGAGACAGATTACAGTAGAGATTTGCAAAACAGTTCAGGGGACTTGAGGGATCAGTCATCTGCAAAAGCGCTGGAAAACTGCAGTTTGCCTTAGGTAGCTGGTTACACAGCATGAGTAGTGAACAGTCAAAACAAATAGTTTGCATAGACTGAAATGTGTTTACAAAGTGCATTTGAGCAAATTCTACTGACAAATATATCTGGAAGAATCAAAGTCTGATACAAACGGAAGAAAAAGCTTAAAACCACTGAAAAAATCACTCAGCAGTAGACACGAGCTAGACAGATCCTTAGCTATACACATATCAATGACACAGACTTCAATCTGCAGCCTGAACCACCTTACAGTATCAGGGCCATATGGAGTGTGACTTTATGTTTTTCTTGTCCCTTTGGGGGGAAGATATGGCTTTGGTTTTCTTCGTTTCTTTTTGAATTGAACAAGTTCATTTTTTTGCTAGTAAGTCATTTGTGGAGGTGGCAGAGGTCACATTACAACTCTGAAGTTTTGTCACTCACGACTGAGTAAATGAACGATGGGATTGTTTGCATTAAAATCATCAGCATTAGACAATTGCATTTATCCTGTGAAAACCATCTATAAAGTCTGGAAGCAGAGTAGTGAAAGCAGACTTTTTCCCATAAAACTGTGTTCACTGGAGATTTACTGTGTGGCTACTCCTGGAGACAGATTACCACCTTTTCTTTCTCCCTCTCTCTCTCTTGCTCTCTTTTGTTAACAAATATGAAGCAAATCCCTCCACTGAAGCTCAGCCAAGGCCAAAGTGCTTCAATTTTCTTAGCATGAATGCTCCTGGACACTCTGAATGGTCCTGGACAATCAAACGCCCTGGAAAAGTTAATAAATATGGTTGTGATGTCTTGGTCTTTAGCCATGGCACTACAGATGTGACCCTCATAACTCCAAATACATTGCGCTATCCTGGATTAAGAATTTGAACAAAAATACTACAAAACTGAACAAACCAGAGCACAGCTCATTTCTAATACTGAAGAACTGAGGTTGTAAGTATTGGTTTGCTATACCGACCTCGCATTTATGTATGGTAGCGTAAGAAAGAAACTATCCACCCTGCAGCTGCCAGCTGGCCCCATCAGGGAGTTCCTCAGATGAGCCCAGTGGCAGTGCCAGCTCTTCCCTGTCCTGGCACTTACTGCCCACAGATGCATGCTGGCTCCTCCAGGGCCCGTTCACTGTCACCCATCAGCAAAGGGTCTGTGCTCAGGATGGTGACCTGGCACTGATGGGGGGGGTAGGCATGTTCCTGCACTGCAGGGTCTGCTGCAAGGTGGTCAGGAGAGAAGTCACACAGTGGCAGTTCACAGTGTCTTTGATGAGTATCAGAACCTGGTATATTTTAATCAATAGGCTTGGAAGTCAAGTGAGGACTCGTTGAGCACTGTCATTAAGTGTGTGATTACTGCAAGGACTGGTATTTTGGGTGGATTAACACCTGTTGAAATTGACAGTGGGAAAAAGCAGGATTACTGTTAAATGTGCATTATTATTTTTCCTACATTAAAAACTCACTGGTCTAATCTAAAGGTTAAAATATATATAGAAAATAATTAAAATATACATACAACAGGAACTGTATGTGCAGATAGCCAGTCTGTATTAAAAGTCTGATGATTGTCAGGTCTCTGAGAGCATTGATGGACATTCCCTTCCCCACCCAGTCCCCAGGGTTCCCCCCACCCTACCCACAACCCAGAACCCCGTTTCAGCCTTTGCTGGAGCTTCAGTCCCAGCCCCAGGAGTGTCAGTCTGTCTCCAGCCCTGCCACAGCCCTGCTCTGGATAAATGAAGTAACTGTGTCACACTGCGTGAAAGGGTCTTCCTTCACTGCCATCCCCCAGCTACCCGATCTCTTAAAAGACATGATCTCTGCTCCTATTTCTTCCCAGTTTGAAGGACAGAGTCTGGACATCAGTCCTCAGGAAGAAGTTCCAAACAGAAGGGATCCCTCCCAGTGACCCTAAGCAAGCTCCCCAAGCCCTGAAGAGGGATGGGATTTAGGACACACTTTAATCTTCAGTGCTTATTACTGACAACTTCAATCAAAACATCACTAAGGCAGCTCTCACCTATGTGCCACTTTTCAAGATATCTGATGCTCTCCAAACCTAAGTCTCTTGGGCTCTGATGCAGGGTTAGAGGTTCCACTTTGGAGGCTACAACCTTCTACCTCTATCTATATTTCTATAACAACCAGCTACAGGTATGAGCCTCAGACACCTTCTGACACCATGTTGTGCCTAGACTGTAGTGACATTGTTTTCCCTTCTTCTCTCACCTTGTGCCTGAGTTTCTGCAGGATGAAAACCTAGATGCAAGTCAAGGAGGACATTTCAAGGAAGCAAGTGTGAATAAATCTGTTGATGAGCAGACATATGACATGGGTTTCATCTGAACAAATGTTTACCTCTATATGTTAGCCAATCACACAAAATTGCCTTTGTGATCAATGGAGTTTAAAGGTCAATTCATCTTATCCTAAAATTCAATTTATGGTCATTAGAATTTGACACTAGTTACAGAAAAACTTGTATAAAGAGTAAGGTCTTGCTGACAGTGAGTAAACCCACTTCTGCAGTAGTTTAATTCCTGTACAGAGGTAGCTTTTATTTTCTGGTGGTTTAGGAGAGGACTGTAGTCATGTTCCCCTATCAGGTCATCCTTAGTTTGTTAGGAGCTCATTAGCTATGGCAGATACTGTGGTCTTTTGAATCGGTGCAGTTCAAATAACTCCTGCTTTACCAGAAAAGACGATTTTCTTTGTTGTTGTGGAAAGAGGAAAGATGGCTTGTAAGAGGGAATAAAAGATACTGAATTCACACATCTAATGGAGTTAGATACATTTGAAGAGTGTGAGCTATACATTTTCTAGTAAAGGGGCCTTCTCCTCACCAGGATTTCCTGTGCCAGAGGGAAAAAAGTTTCAGATTGCTTTTGCATTTTAAAATGAAAGAACAGAGCATGGGAGCTGTTTTATAATCTCTTGCTGAGATCAAAGGAGAGGGGAGGTAAATGCATATGTAGTGCTGCACCAGCTATTTAGTAGAACTAATGGAGCCTCCAGTGTAGAAGAGGCAGAGATTAGCCTCTTCATCTCTGCTAACTGTAAAGAGACGAAAAGGATTAATATTGTTAAGAGTGAATTTCAGCTAGAAGGTAGGAAGGAAATTCTCTCTTCCCTCTTTATCTTTTCATCTTTGTTTCCAGAAATAGCTCTGAACCATGGTTTCCAGCCTCCCACCCATTCCTATTTTTTTCTTCTTATTTCTCAGTAAAAACAGACTTGGAAATTTCTAACACCCCTGAGAAGCTTTGACTTTGTGGAATTTTTGAGCAGTTTGCATGAGAACTGTGAAGGACTAACAAGACTGAATAGTCATGATAACTTTATGGGATCGGATCCTCAACTGGTCCGAAACAACGTTGTTCCACTGACCTCAGCTGGTATGAATCCGTGTATGCTCATAGACTTCAATAAATCCACACAGACTCACTCCAGCTGAGGATCTGACCTGTAAAATTATGGAGTTTTATCCAAAGCAAACTGAACTTCTGTCATGAGTTGGTCTTCAAGGAAAAATAATTGCTAATTCAATGACTCCCACTGTTTTTACTGCAGCTGCTAGTCATTCTGTGCTGCAGAAAATCTTTACTTTTAACTGGTGAATCAAGAGTTTCCCCAGCAGCTTCAATATACAGAAGATCAGAGGTGCAGAAGTGTATACACAGTCCTCCAAATGTTATGTATTAGAAGGCAAGCCCTAGGGTCAGTCTATGAAGCAAGAGTGACATAGGAAAAATCTTTCCAGCTAGACATTATGCCTTAATGTCCTATTAGCTTTTCCAGTAAATGATGGAAAAAAACAAAAACAAAAACAAAAACAAAAACCTAAAATCCTGGCTTAGATGGGACTTGGGTTGTCTTGTCAGGGTTAATTTTGTGTAGAAACAGCCTGAAAGAGCTCACTGGGACCTGTTTAAAGCATATCAAAGTAGTAACCCTGGCACGTGTATTGATGCTGCAGCACCATCCAGACAAATTAGTCCTCAGAATTGCAGAATTTGGAGCTGAAGAAAGTAAGCAACCTGCTCAGGAGGTTACAGTTCTGCTGTTCCTCTTGGCAGCCACCTAAGGGAGATGAGCAGAAAAGAAACACGATAAAAAGTAAATGGCACTTTCCTGCTAAGCTAATCAGTTCTGTTTGAGAACAGAGGGCTGTGCCAACTGCAAATCAATGCACTAAATCACTTTCGTTCTTGTGCAAGTCCTGCTGCCATGGCAGCTGCTAACAAGGGAATAAAGAAAACTGTTATTGGATATTTAGTAGACTTTTTAAGTGCTTGTGTAAAATTACATACTTAATTTAATGCAAAGTTATAAATGTAATTGGAGTTTATGGACATTATAACAGAGAAGAGAAAAGAATTCCTCTTCTTTCTGCAGAAAGAGCTGGTTTATGTTCCCAGACCATCCTTATCAAACTCTTGTCTGCAGTATTAAAGAGCATCTTTCCTATTGAATTTTACCACTTCATCAGTTTATTAAGGAGCAAACACTGAGAAAATAATATGCCTGATATTTCACATGGCTTTTAACGTATTGAAGTTACAGAACTAATATATACTTACTTAGGATTAATTTAATGTACTCTTATTCCATAGGCCATATTGACTAAGTCTTCACCAACTATAAAAAAACCTACAGTGACTGCTCCAGATGTGGATACGGACAAAAGCATGTGTAGATTTAATTGGATAATCCCACTTAAGACAACAACAACTGCACCTAGTGGATTTATTCAATGATGTAATATTATATATCTTTTTTTTTTTTCTATTCCTTTCCAAATAATTCCCAAACAATAATTTTTCTAATTTCTAGCTGTGACTGGGGCTAGTCCCTTCCTGTGACTAGTCTTTGGGAGTTTTCAGTGATTTTATTAAATGGCTCATGAGAAGGTTGTAGTATTCCTAGAAAGCTCCATTTCCGCAGCATTCTCAGAATTCTCTTAGATTGAAACACAGGACCTAAATCCCTGAACTCCCTGTTCGAATCACTGTTGCACATACAGAACAGCTTAACTTTGTCATCATTTAAATCATCAGTCGTAGCTGTGCAGTGAAATGCTTGATATAAAATACCCTTAGGCAAGCAGTAGACTGCCTTCTCTTTAATTACATCAATCCTCAATCACCCCAAAGCAATGCCATCCTTGGAAGTACTAACTGACAGGTAGTACTTCTGGGAATGCCATAAAAATGCCAGCAAAGCAGCAATGGCAGAGAAAATAAGCTGCCTCATCTTTGGAGAATTATTGGAGTGTACTACCATTCAAGGGTACAATGTCAGCACAATGCAGAAAAAGTTAGATGCATAGCCCCCATTATTATTGTTGATGGGAGTCAGGTGTCAAGTTTCCTTTGCATCACTCTGGAAACTGAACCTTCTTTGTAAAGCTTTAGCCAACTTTTCCTTTGTCACTGCTCTTAATTGAGGGATAGATTTGAAGCCATTTGTGCTGTGATTGAATAAAGACTGAAAAGATAAAAAGAAAATACTAACAAAGTAGCAGTGATGAACCTGAAGCTTTCAGACTCTGTGCAAGCTGTGATAGAAAGCTTAATAAATATTAAAGGCTCATGCCTTAACAGGTGAAACTGGAACAGTTGCTTTGTAGTAAATGGCACTGTTGGTGTCCCCAACACCTGGGACAGCCCCAGGACAGCCTCTAACTCCTTTTAGCTGTCTCAGCTCCCACAGGGTCAAATGGGAATTTAAGTACCTAAATACTTAAATAACTGGCTCAATTAGCAGACCTGACTTCTGTCAGTGGTATCTTGTCTGAGAAAACCCTGTAAATCTCAGCCCTCTTATATCACCTGGAGTTAATTGTTTGCTCTCAATAAGCACACGTATCTCAGTAAGAGCATTCCTAAATTATAACAGTAGTGCCTTTAACTTTCTGCCTACAGACAGATTGGTTAATACAAGACTACCTCATGTTATAAAGGATAAATCAGGGCAGGATTCAGCTTAAATATGCATTATTATGGAAGTACAAGAGAGAGGTCATACTTGGCTGGCTTACTGCAGATGAACAGAGAGCAGATTTTAAAAAAGCCTTTCATCACTAATTGCTGTCTGGACCTTTGTGATGCAGGCCATTCATTTCCTAATGTTTAAGCGGGTATTCAGTTTGGGAAGGAGGGGGTTACAGCTCAAAGGGGAGTGCTGCCAGGCAATGTCTGTCCTCCGCTGGGGCCCTCTCGTGTTAGTCCCTTCATCAGTTATGGAGGGGAGATGAACAGCTCTATCTCTATGTGCATTTGTATACATTATTGCAGGTTGGAGAATGAAATCTTAGAACTAAAAGAACAGTTTGTGTTGAGATGAAGCACATCATGTCCATGTTAGGTGATCCACAGATTATATAGAGTGAAACTATCATCTCATAAAGTATAAAAGAAATACTTAGCTGTTCATCTACACTGCACCTAAACAAACATCTTCTTACAGTTTCCCCAGTTAATAAATCCTAATGTTTGCAATTCTTTGAGTGCCCTCAGCATGAGCTCTGAGAATAAAGGAGTCCTGATCCCTCCTTCAGTAACACACTCTTCAGTTTGTTACCCAAACCTATGTGAAGATGAAGTACTGAAACAGTATCAGGAAAACCTGTCAACAGCAGAGCCTTCTTGCTAGGGCTGCATTGCTCAGAGAAGAAGTATATCTCCCTCTGCACCAGGTGATCCAGCCACAGGCAGTGATAACACCCACCAGAACACAGGTCAAGACTTCCTGGCCAGGTAGGGTAGAAATTATATCTGCTAACTTTGGACAAGTTAATCTTTTAGTCTAAATCAACAGTCCAGGTCCCAAATAAAATCAATAGGCAACTTCTGTGAGGGATTTATTGTACTTATCTCAGCAGGCATTTATCTATACATGTTAATGTTGATGCTCCTCTCTGAAGGTAAAGTGAGATCCGTCCCTCCTAGGGTTGTTCAGCCCCTCTTACAGCAGATGATGGCTGAACTTGGAGACTCAGCATTTGGAGAACTGGAGTTTGGCTTTAACAGCTCAGCTGCACCTTAGACTTTATGTACCCAAATGGGCTGCTGGTTTCAGAAGGCGGTAGAACCTTTCAAAATCAGGTAGTGTAGCACAGAGCTTTGCATCTTCCGTGTCCTTCTGCATGCACAGTCCTGAGAGTCTGTAGCACTACCTGCATAGGCAGCTGCTTTTCTTCCCCAGACCTCATCTCTACTGGTTCCAGGCATCCTTTTAAATACCTTTGCTAACTTTGATACTGTTACTTTGGCATAGAGCACTTATGTTTTGAATAGCTATAATTTAGTTAACAGGTTTAAATTAGTGATGGGCAAACCTCTCTTAAGCCAAATTGAGAATTTTCATATAGTTTTCTGTCCAAGTTTAGCTACATCTCCTTACATAGTGCAGACTTCTGTATAGACATAGACACTGCCTAATGAAAATTTAGCCTGTTCACTTTAATACTGACCAAACTAGTTTCCTGTGTGAGTGAAGAAACCCTACAGTTTGCATAAATGAGTAGACAGATGCTCTTTGATAATACTGTTTGATATGCAGTCGGCATTCAATAGTCATAGGTAATATTAATCATGCAGATTTATTATATCTTCAATAAATCCACTGGCAATTTTTATAGTCTCCATTGCAAGACTTTGGCACACAGAGCTGAGTGTTGATTGTTTTTATGCAATTATTCTCTCTTGTGCTTCTCCTGTTTTCTAAAGTGATGACATCCCCAAAAAGGGAGAGGAAAAAAGAGGGAAAAAAAGTCTGTCACAGTTTATAGAATGCAAAATAAAAATATTTCCAAAATGAATGTTCGAATAGCATAAGAAGCTTGCAAAGACATGATTTTTAAACTGCCACCTTCAAGCCACAGCCAGATCAGTTACTTAGAAAATACATAATACAGTACACTCCACTGGCAGATGAAGATGCACATAAACTGATAATAACTCAACAGTTTTTAGCTCTGTGTGTCCTCAAGCGAAGTATCAGGAGAGAAAAACACTCTTGCAACAAAATTAAATAGTTTTAGATCTAATTTTACTAGGCTGAACTAGATTTCAGATTGATTTCTGTGGAATCTAATAGAGAACAACACACATACAGATTGCATTTCTTATAAAAAAATCCATCAACCACCTTGTGTTTTTACTTACTTTGCTCTTTACCAGAAGTAATAAGAAACTAGTATTTCACAATACAATGTGTTTCATTCTGTAAATGGTCTTTCATGGTAAAGGAGCTTGGAGTGGGCTATTACGGAGCGCTGAAGTACAGTCCTTGAGATCTGTCTACTCAAACGCCTATTTACATTCATGTGGTGCAACTGCAACTAAAACTCACTATCTTCATTCTGGAAAAGGAGGAGAAGAGAGCTGCAGAACATGCTGCTGTGGAAAGAAATAATGTCCCAGATGCTGCATACATTGGCTAAGGCCCATGA
Organism: Athene noctua; assembly: GCF_965140245.1. Classification (NCBI taxonomy): domain Eukaryota; kingdom Metazoa; phylum Chordata; class Aves; order Strigiformes; family Strigidae; genus Athene; species Athene noctua. The sequence continues at coordinate 115,033,800 of NC_134038.1, read as the reverse complement.
TGTGATCAATTCAACATAGCCCAGAATATATATCCTGTGTCTCAAATGATATTGGATAGATCTGTACAAATCATGTGCATGGCTTTATTGTTGACCCTTTCTGCTTCTAAGTGATAAACTAGAAGTTACTTTGACCTCAGAGTAAAGGAGAGTGGCCATGTGTGGAGGCCCTGGTGGGACGCAGGGCTGCAGAGTGGCCAGAGCACAGGACATGAACCTACTCTGCCTGTTAGGGGTTGGATCATCACTAGCAGAACATTTCACAGATCTTTCCCAAAAGCTTTCCAAGAGTAGCAGTTCTGGGTCAGTAAACAGCCAGAACAGGATGCTCAGAGGTAGAAGGACTAGTCTAGTTGCCAGCCCCCTGAGCTAAGTGACATTTCACATTCCAAGTTCGTAATACCATAAACTGTTATTGCTATTTAATATAATGGAATTTCAGAGCTCTCGTCTTGGACAAGGATCCCATTTTGCTAAGCACCGAACAACAACAGAGCAGAAAGATATTCTCTGCCCGAAGAACTAGATAAGTAAATGATAATAGCAGCAAGTACATCTATTTACAGCAGACCCCTGCACTTGGCAGGCCATGACTGACTTCCAGGCAAGGCACAGGGGCAGGTGCTTTGGTGTGCGGGTGCTGCATTATACTGAGCAGCTTGTTACCCTGTTTCAGATGAAGACTTCATGGCTCTGGGTTCATACCTCTGACTTCTAACTCAAAGCACAACCTGCCTCACGCAGCTGAAAGCCTTCACCTGAAACACTGACCATCCAAATGTTCCCTGATTTTGTCTTCCCTTTGGTTATCAGACAAGAAAAAATGTGTTCTGATATTTCACATCTCCATTTCAGGTCCCTGCTGTAGCAGAGAACAAAAAAAGTAATGTTGAATACTTTATTTTTTTTTTCTTTTAAAAACCTAAATTCCTTAATCTGAATATTCCCTTGTCTCCCTGCTTTTAAGAAAAATGTTCCAGGCAAAAAAATCTTCTTCAACCAGAAGTATTTTCTCTCAGCCTATTACTCTGCTACCTCCAAGAAAATCTTACCTTACTGTTCCCACATGGGCCAGGGTGGGATATCTCTGCAAAAGCCTTGGATTGAAAGCCAATTATAAAAAGCAGATCTTTAGTAACTGTCCACCTCAGAGGCCACACTCCTGGGGATGCCAAGCAGCCTATCTGCAGACAGAAACAGTCCCACATATTTTAACCCTTTCGTATCCTCCAGTACACAGGCTCTTTTTTCCCACCTTGGGCTGCTCAGTTAGATGTGCTGGTCCAATTGCATCGACCAATGGCGCTCATGATGCCAGCAAGGCTTCACCTTCAGATCTCCCAGTGTAGGAGCAAGAGACCAAAATGCAAACCAAGGAGCAATTGGCATGTGTTAACAGCTACCTGCAAATATATGCAGTCTTGAATTTATCCTGTGCAATACAAGGCACCAAGCTGGAACTCCTGCATCAGGCATACAGCTGTGCCAAAGTTGCTGCTGTGTCTGTACAATAACACATGCCATCTGAAGGATTTTAGAGCAACCATGCTTGAACTTAAACGCTACAGATAAGAGGTGATGGACAGAGATGGTCCTCCCAGACCCACTGGTACCATGGTGGTCATTCACAGGCACCCCCACATAGCTTTGTCAGAGTGGGCACAGAGCTTTCACCCTTTGCTTGTGAAGCCAAAAGCACTTGAGCAATGCCGCTGCAGCCCTACACTCTCGGTAACTCGTGACTCAATGGCTGGTTCTCAAATTCAGCTGTAAAGGCTGATTCTGACACCAAGCAAGTAAATCCCTATCTAGAAACTGTCCGTTTAAACTAAATGATGCATCATGGTGGCTGTACAAGTCATAATTTAGAAGGCTGTAAGCCCTTCTCAGTAAGTGCTGTGCTTTAAAGACATTGCTATTTTCCCTGCAAATTTGCCATATTTTTCTTTTGTGTAAAGAATCCCCTCATCCTGTCAATCACTGTCAGTCCAAGCCTGAACCGACTAAGATATGAGAAAGAAGATAGAGAATAATTTCCTGATGTGCAGGCTCTCTTCCCTCCCTGCATCCCCTCCTTTCAAAATAATTCAAGGCTAACACAACTGTAAAAATGTAACTATTTGAGTAGCTGCAAATACTGCTTTAGATAATAGATTTAGAAATAAAAATAAGGCTTTTTTCAAGAGGCTTTACAGCTAAGTTTACATTATTACATCAGAAATGACCCTTCCTGAGTAATTCATACTCCATGCAAATGAAACAAATTGTTTAGGACTGGTTTATACTGTCCACATTGAGTTTCTAAAGGAATACTATTGAAGAAACCTCTGACAAGTGAAGTAGCTTATGGTAATCAATTAGAATATGAGAATTAAACTAATTCGGTAAAACATTGCTAACACTGATCTGGCAAACCACTGGTAGCCATCTGTCTAAATCCTTCTTGTGTTCAGAAGTTGCATTTTAAAAAACAATTATTAATAGTGCTCATTAGCTGCCAAGCAAAAGAGCATGCCACAAGCTTCTGCTCAGAAATTAGCTAATGTTAGCAAATACTACTCACTTTTCCAAGTTTGAGCTAGAACCTGCTGCATGATTTCAAGGCCAGGATGAGTTTTTTGCGGGGGTCCACAGGGATAGGAGAGACTATAAGGGATGGACCCAAGGGTAGATGCAACACCCTGCTGACACCAACCATCTTCCTACAGCCCTTCAGCACAAACGGCTCCCCAACCTCCCTGATAAGCAATCTATTCCAGTACTGCACTGTCCTTACTGTTAGGAAGGTTTTTTTAATGTTTAAAGTGAATTTTCCCTGGTGCAATTTAAGTCCATTACTCCTAGTTGTGTTAATGCACATGGAATACAGTTTGCTCCTTTCTTCTATGCAGCAGCTTTTCATGTATTTGAAGACTGTTGTTATGACCCCACTCAGTCTGCTCTTCTTAAAGCTAAACAATTTGTCCAACATGTATAAGGTCTGATTTTTTAAAGTGTTGAGCTCCTGCTGTTTCCATTGCTTTTATTCAGGTGATTGAGAGTGAAAGAACTTCAGTACAGTTGATGATCAAGCCGTATTGTCTGGTGCCCTTTAAATACTGATAGGTATGAAGGGCACAAATGCTGTTTATAGCAGTGTATGTGTATTCTTGTCTTCACAATAAAAGTGTATTTACAGGACCTGTGACCAGTCTTCTGACTGCATCCACAGAGCAAGAACAACATCACAAAAAGAGCAGATTTTAGTGAAAACTTGGCTGCCTTACACACCAGGCTTTGCTGAATCGTTTAGGCTAAATAATTTTCAGTTTTTCATGCAAAACATGTCTTGGCCAATGTTTTTTTGATTTGTTTAAATGATTTATATTCATGATTATTTTTTAACTATTTGCTGTTGTTAGAAAATACATACTTAAGAAGTGTGAGTTGAAATCCTTTTCCATTCCAAAACAGAGGAGCATGAGGTTTCTTCTTGTAATGGGCTTCGCATCAGAAGAAATGGTGATTTTTGTGCTTAGGGTACTGGAGCAGAGTTCCACTTGGCATCATCTGGGAGGATGTTTTTATAGTGAATACACTACAAAATATGGTACTATCATCTTGCTTTAGCATTCCAGGGTAGCTAGAAATAAATCCCACTATACCTGCTTTTTGTCTCTCAATTTCCATTGTAACTACAGCTTTCTTTGTATCCATGTAGGCCTTCATGAAATAGCTCCTTCATGTCATCAGAGGCTTTTGGTACATTTGTAATGCAAGCAGTAATAGCTTCATGTATTGGTTCTCAAAAATGTAGGACTATGTATTCTGCCTTTCTGAAGAAAAGAGATTTTGAAATGTCTTTTCTTCTCTTAGACCCTCTCTCCTAGCCTTGAAAAATCGTATCTTCAGACATATACAGGGAACATTTACAATTATAAAGTAAAAATATCCACTCTAATTTTGGGCTGCCTGTCATTGCTTCTTTTTGATAAAAAAAAAAAAAAAAAAAAAAAGAAAACACCCAAAACATAGGAGAAGATTGAGAGAAAAAAGGAGTCCATAAAGGTGTTTCATTGTATGGCTTTTTTTTTATCCAGCCATGTCCTTTATTCTTATTCATAAGATTTCATCAAACTGCTGCAAATAAGACTAATTCTGATGGTCATCATAATACACAGGGACCATAAAGTGAGAATACACAACTCTTCTAATCTTGTTCTGAAATGGTAAACAAAAATAACAGAATTTCAACATTGACAATAAAGCTGAAGTAGTGTCCCACAGTATATATATGGTAATAGGCAATAACATGCAATAGATGGAAATATACAGCCATATGAGTAGTTTTATACCTAGCCAGATTACTTCCCTGTAAACACCTACATTTAATTATCCTATCATCTATCTTTCCCTCCTCCATAGGCTCAATAATTCACCTGTGTTACGTGCATACTATGGCTCTTCTCTTCTTAAATTGCTCACTCAAAAACCCTGCCCTCCTTCTCCTTCCAGATACACACTAAACCTTCCACTGCTCAACCAATGGATTTAACTATTAAATTATATTTTTTATCGTCTCTACTGATTGAAGGATATCCTGCTATTAGGGCCTGCCTGAGTTTGGTTGACACAAACCCCTCCATTGATGCTCTAAAAGTGCAGCAAATTTTACAGGCCATCCTGTTTCTCTGCCACACAAAGCAAAGGTACCAGCAAGGTATCTGGGGACAGGTGGGAAACAGTAACAACAAAATCTTAAAATGGCTAAAGGGTCCCTTAAGTCAAACAGGAAAATAATTCAATACATTTTAAATCCACATCATAAATCTCACCCTATCAATTGCACAAAATTGGTTGGGGTGAAAGATAAATCATAGAATATTCCTTTACCTAATAATAGTTAAAAAAATTACATGGTTTTGCTTTTCAATTGGTGGTGGGAGTGGGCATGAGCAACCTCAGCAAAAAAGCACGTATCCTCATTGCTTGGTTAATGGATTAACTCTTTATAAGAAGTGAGACTATGTTCTAAGCAAAGAAGCTTTGAGTTTGTGTATGACATCCAGTGTCTGAAGGGTTAGTTCTGAAGGTCTGTCAGCTGTCAGCAGTCAGGCACAGGCGGACTACACTTCAGCTCACTGCATCTCAGTAGCCAGACACAACAGTCGTTGCTGGTGCTGATGCCAAGGACTGCCCTGTTTCTATGTCTATCATCTGAAGCGTTCCCCTTACCAAATGTAGACTTTGGATTAGGTCCCAAAATCCTACTCTCTTTTCACTTCAATCAAAGAAACCAGTTGAGGAAGTTGGGAGAGAGTAACAGTCTTTATCCTGATCACAGCCCAACAGTCTCACATGCACTGAGATAGTGTTGTACAGAGATACCACATTTCTCAGTAAGCAACGCCTCAGCAAAAAGTGTCAAAGTATTCACTTAGGAAAATCTTTTGGCTAAAGCATTCATAAATAGCTTCATTCTTCTGGTTCATGACATCACTACAATCCCTTAATGAAAGTGCAATTCAAGGAGGCTAATTTGTGCTCTAATTATATATTAGTCTGGGCTGAAAGGTTTCTGGATGGAAAAAGGTTTTCTTCAGGCAATCTTTTATTACACTTATTGTATTTACTTAACAAAGAGCAGTCAGCTTTTACTGTGCTTTTTCATAATAGAGTTGAGCTGTAGTGTTACCTAGCTAAGGGCAAACATCTGCAGTCATTTTTGATGGATTCTGATAACAGTCTTTAACGTGAGCAAGAATTATTTGCAAATGTAGGAAGAACCAGGCCAAAAAGCTAACAGGTATGTTGCTGAAAAAGTTTGAGCTCTTCATCTGGGCTGCCTTCAGACCAGTGGTAGATTAGCAACCAGGTAGTTTAAGGAAATTCAGATAAATACTTCCTCACCAGTAAAGGAAATCCCCATGAAAATTTTTCCTCTCTCACTTAAAAGAAGATATTCTTGGTTTGGTTTTTGATGCTTTGGCCACATGATGAAAGCCCAGCATTATTCACAATGTACAGGATTTAGAGTATTTCCACCTAACTGAGGCTTTCTAAGCAGAGAGTTTAGGAAAGCAACTAAGTGCTTCAAAGCTATCAAACAACTTTGTAAGGTGTGTTTGTTCCTTCTGCTACCTAAGGTAGACACCCTGTTGATGTAGGTACTCAGCAAAGTACCCATAATTTGTCAGAAGTAATTCAGCCTAAACAAATGAAATAAAATAGTTAACAAACTAAATAAACCACATATCTTCAATATATCCCTGTTTGGAGTGTTTGTCTTAACATCAACTTTTTCCCTATAAATCCTGAGCCAAATTTGAGCCAGTATAAATCAGTATCAGTTCTCATTTTGCTGAATCTGTCCCGGCATCTAATGCAGAGGCTGATCATGGCACTGGAAGTAAAGTTCTGTGCCATCTACTATCTGTAGGATAACAGAAACTGCAGGTGGAAGGAGCTACCTTTAATACAAATGTGAATAAGAAGGATTTCAAATAGGGTTCTTATTGTTTGGCTAATAGCTTACTGTGCACCCCATAAAGGTTTTCCAAAATTCAAATCAATGATTTCTAGAATTAAATGTAGTTATAGTCTCTTGTGCCAGCAATGCTTGAGCTTTCTCTGACACTTCTGGTTCAGCCTCTGTCAGGGAGAGGAAAGAAGAGGAGGGAGTTGATCATCTCATCCATTAGAACAGTTCTCAAGTCCTTTCACACAGGACTGACTGCCTCCAGCTCTCATCCTCTTCTCCCATTCCCAGCTGGACCCACTCAAGCCTCCCACATTCCCACATCTGCAGTGCTTGGGCACCATTGCTGGGAAGCATGGCCAAGGAGCTCTACACAGGGGCAGAAACCAGGAAGGCACATGCATTTGGTATTGCATGTGCCAGCTGTAATAAATGTATTGAAGTTCTGTGAATTTTAGTAGGGCTGTAGAGTTAGGAAAAACAAAAAAGAAACAGAATTGGTGAGATGTTTTCACCTGAGAAAAAGTGTGGAGTAGGTCAGAATGCACTGACAAAATACTGATTTTATGTGTCGCTCTTCTTCTGTTTTCTTCTAGAAAAAGTAAGCATACTGTCAACCTTCATAGCACCCTTCAAGTATCTGAGTCCTGGTGCAACCACCATGGAGGATGAAGACAATTTAAGTAAGCAGTCTTTTTTCATTATAGACAGATGAATAATAAAGTTTAAAGCTCTATGATGTAGGGTCAGTTGTGGAAAGGATGTGGATTTGCAAATATCGGCAGGCCATAAGCCCAGTTATCCTGTGAAATGCAAAATTCCCTAATGGCGAGTGCAAACGTGTTCCTCAATCTCCAGTGAAGGAAGGGTTAATCACAGGTCACCTTCCCACTTTTCCCTGTGCAGACCCTGGCATGGCAGGGCTGTAGGTGGTGTGTCATAAATACAATGGAAAAACTTCTTACAAAAAGATGTTTACACTCAGGTTTCCAGCACTGTGGAGCTCCTTTTCCTTTCCTGTTTATGTTACCTTGTTTTGCTCACTTGCTTTTCTCACAGTCACTAAAAACCAGGACATTTTGGTGCTGTGTCTTTCCCCCATTTATATTTCCAAGATTACAAATGGACTTTTGCAAAGTAAAAACTGCAGGAACAAACCCTCTGCTTGAAAAACTGCTTTCTCTTTTACTTCTGTGATATGACCTGGAGAACAAAAATCAAATAAAAAAAATAAAAAAAACAAACAAAAACCCCCCCCACACACAAAAACAAAACAAAACAAAAAAAAAACACCAAAAAAAAACTCCTCCAGCTAAAAAGAGATTATTAGCCAGGCTTAAATAAACTAGGTGTAACCCCAGAGTTATCCACCAGATTCTCTTGGGCCTTTACACCTGAACAAAGTCACTGACACTCCCTGAACCCATAACTGCAGAGCTGAAGGAAAGTCCTGCTGGGTTTGAAGGAGTTCAAAGAAGTCTTCAAAACACCAAGAAGTCTGGGAGCGTGCAGTTAGGACTGTAAACCCTCAGTAAGCCCTCCCGTTTATCACCTAGAAGAAATTATTGTGTGTTATCCAGCCCTGCTTATTGTAACACATCTTGAATCTTTAAAAAAAAAAAAAAAAAGAGGGAAGCTTTCTGAATCAAATGAGCAACTCTCTGAGTTTTAGTATCACCTACCAGATGGGTTTCTTTTCCAATCAGACACACACTGATATGTTGCCCTATTAGAGCCATTGGGTGGGAGGAATGGGCTTTTTTTTCCCTGTTGTTGCTTATCTGCTGTGGTTGGATCATGGTGCAACACCAAGGGGAATAGCTGTTGAAGGAGTGGAGAAGCACACCCCTCTGCTGCTGCTGAGTATCACACGGACATCACGCCGTTCAGCTGCACAGGGACTGACAAGTTTTTACATATCTTAGCAAAGGCAAAAAAATCCTAAAAAACCTTCAAAATTGGTCCCAGGGAGGCTACATTTTCAGGAAGAGATATAAGAAGATATGAGAAGTACACACAGGAAACATATTATGCACATGATGAGCTTGTGCAGGCACCTCCTGCGTAATGTTTCCCAAATGTGCTACTTAGTTATTTTTAGGTAATGTAGGAAGTTTGTGCAAGCCAAACACTGTAACACCATTTTCTTATTGCTGCTGTAATGCCAAGACTGCTTCGTGCCTGCACGGGCTTTAAAATAGCTCACATGGACCGGGTAGGCAATGTTTTCTGAAAGGGAAATAGCAAATTTCAGTTTTCAGGGTCATCATGCCTAGTCCTCTCTTGGGTCAAACATACACTCCAGTGATAAAGCAGCAATTTGCTTCTTGGCAAATACAACACATTTTAGGTGTTACTATCAGAACCTATTAAAAAAAAAAAAAAAAAAAGTTAATTACTTTAAAACCAGCCATATTTCATGTTCACTTGTATTATAGCAGTATAAATCCCACTGATGTCTATAGCACACATGTGTCTATGTAGTAATTCAGCATTTTAAAGAGCTTCAGTGATTTGCTCCGAACAAGCAGAGGAACCTTCTTCTGTGTTAACAACTTAACAAGGACCTAGGACAATGCTGACAAGAGAAGTGGTTTGCTTATCCCTGTAGTTTTCTGCTCATTGAGCACCCTGTGAGAGTGCCCCTTCCCTGAATGTGCTGTATCTGTAGGCAGAATCCCACTAGCTGAAACAGATACAAATCCTGTTTCACATTCCTTTAGGCTTTGTTTACAAAGGGAGCCATGTCAAGTTAACTAGACATACATTTTCAGTTGGTGATTATTAGCATATAGACACTATTATTGTGGGGTTTGACTCACGAATACTAGAAAAATCTATCAAAGGCACGATGCACCTTTGGAATGGAATTTTGTGTAAAGTAATTGCCAGTCTCTATGAAGACCTTATCTTGAATATGCGAGAAAAGGACCACCCTATTCATTCTCGAAAGTCAGTTGTAGCTAAGAATGTAAGACATGTCACACAGGATTAGCAGTAGGAGGTTTAGCTCTGTACACTGTCTTCAACATTTGCTGTTAGTGATGTATTGAGAAAAAGGGCATTTAAATGGTGATCTTTCCCTCTTTCCATATACCCAGTATATCTTTATAACACCCAGCAAGAAATTTACTCAGCTAGATTTTGCACCTGAATCATCATATTTCCTAGACATCAACAGACCTGTCTAGTCCTCCCTGGAGCCCACTGATACTTCTGATCTCAACAACAGGAAGGAACAGGGAGTTCAGTGTTTTCAAAAAGTGCACCCTTTTATTGCTTCAAGCCTACTGTCTCTAGTGTTTGGATTGCATGAAACAGTAAATAATCATTCCCTGTTCACTGCCTGCCTGTCTGCCTTTCATGATGTTACAGACTTCTGCCTGTCCCTGATCTTTAATCGTTCTATCCGCACTATGCCACAGCGTCAAGGCAGACTATCATCAGGCACAGATACTTGCAAATCTAGAGCATACCTCTAGCAGGAGCATATGACTCCTGGGGATCTCATTGTGCAATGCTGCCATATACAAAGACTCAGTGCAGCACCCTTCAGCAGGCATATACCTTTCCCAGTGTCTGAAGAGGGACCTGGTGGTGAGGATCCCCAGTAACAGTGGTGATGGTCCCCAACACAGGGATTTCAGCCTCTGCAACAATCTTGCAGGATGAATCCCAGCCACAGATTCAGTGTACTGGAGCATGTTCAGTTATGATCATGTTGGTCAAAGTCCCCTTCAGGCAGCGTAAGGTCCCAGAGCTTTTGACTGCACAGTGTGAGATAGATACAGCAGGGACCCTGCCTCTAAGAGGACAATGAATAACCCCTTCCAGCAGTCAGAGTCCCAGGCAACCCCCACAGAATTAAACCCCCTGGTTTTGGTTTGAAAGCTGTGTCTTTTTCCATTGTTTGGATTTCTCCCATGCCTAAAGTCAAGAATACAGACCTAAAAATCCCAGAAGAAGAGTTCTCAATCCTCCATTTTGGATTCAGTAAGTGTAAGAAAATGCCATCTTGCTTGCAAGAAGATACTGCTCTACATGGCATCTGATAGAGTAGCTGACCTTGGACAAAGGTACTGTGGCTCTGGCTCCTGGGTTCATACTTATTACTTCTGATTTTAATCACTTTCAAGTATGCCAGGAGTTATGGAGGTCAATCTTTCTAACCTCTGCAGTCAATGTGATGTAGATGGACAGCAAAAATGTAATCTGCATAAGCAGTTCAAACAGGGGTTAGATATTAAAACACAGAAAAATAAAAATTAAGTCCTACCTGTATTGTTGAAAATCTGGTGATTACTAAACATTTCTAAAAACAGTAAGTTCCTGTGTCAGAGCTATCAGTTGTATCAGAAGTTTACTATACTACAGAGACTTCAAATTCTTTCTTTCAATATCATAGCTTTTCAATAATGTAATTCAACAGCAAAGATACCAACCAAAATGAAGATGCCACCTACCACCTCTCCTTTCCCATCTTCCCTGGAAGTTGGCTTGGCAGCCGAATAACCTTCAACAGGAACAATATTATCTCTTCAAATGTAGCGTGGAGTATCGGATGGCTAGTTCTGCAGAGCCCTTATGACCCAGAGACATAGGCAGTGTCATTATTAGTGATGCATTACAGTTCTGAAAAGCTCTTGATGATGCAGACTCTCTAGGTTAACTCTACTGTGCATAATGACCAAAAGGAGAAAAACATGAAAGAGTAGACAGAAGATTGAGGAATAGTGCATAAATAAATATATTTCACTACCTGCTTTCCTCTCTCCCATGCAATTACTGAAGCAAATACAACATTGCAATGTCTCCTCTTGCTTGTGAAACTGCAAAAATCAACGAATAAAGTTACGTGAGGAGATATTACCCTACAGAGTTGTAGGGCTCTTTTGGAAATCTTACACAAGAAATTAGAAAATATTCCCAAAAATTGTAATATTTTTCTTTCTCCTTTTTTTTAACTCCCTCCCCTTACAATTTTATTATTCTCCAACCTTTCATCATAGGAAAACCATTTTTTTTTTCTTCTTTTCTTTTTTTTCCAAATGTAGAGAATGTGTTTTGGGAACTCAAGAGCAAAGACATTATAAGAGATAACAGGACTGAAAATGATCCAGTTTTGCATTTTCCCTGTGTGCATCCTCTGACTTATCCCTTTCCTTTTAGTGCTCTTCATTTCTAAAATTGCTTGTGATTGTTCTATTACAGCTGCTTACAGTATTTATCTTACGTAGTTTGGTGTCATTTGCCTGCTTTGTCTGATTTTCACAATAGAAGTACATGTGCCACCATTAGAGAGGTAATCTTATGTCTGCTACACAGAGGTCTCATAAAAGACACATTTCAAAGACCTCCTATTTCAAAGATACCTGAAAGTATAAAGTAATTTCACATTGTGAAGCGGCTGCCAGGTATCACACAAGTCCATCGGCTCACAGACTTTCTGAGGCACTCACTGAATTTAGGCTGCCTCTGATTTACATGTGATGATGACTTTTGGCCTGCTGCTGCAGCTCTCGCTGAGGTCTGTGAGAACTTAATTATTTCCCGGTGCTTCAGGATCAGGTCCTCTAGAAATCTGGTTGACTATAAGGATACTTATATGGATTTCCTTCACTGTGACAAGGCCAAAACATACCACAAATACAGCATGTCACTGTCACACACACCCAACATTGTCCACATAGCCTTTGTGCCTGATCTCTGGAAGTTTTACACTTGCATCTCTGCATTTTTTTCACTACATCAATATAAACTCCCCATTGGCCAAAACCTGGACTAGACAATTTCATAGGCAGAATTTAAGACAAACAGGTAATTTTTATTTTATATGGCCACATTTTTAGTGAACCATTGTTTTAGTAAGGGTGATTAAGGCAAAATGTTAGGGTCACAGATTCATGTTCACAAATCTGTGGTTCTCTGACTATGACAGACAAAACAGATGGAATAAGACAATATGTATTATAAATACAAATAACTCCTTGAGTTTTCCTATTCGGTGGTGCATAATCAATAAAAATTCTTTCTAAACCTGAATATTGTGTGAAGCAAGAGCTATCTTTCTTTTCATGCTCCCTGACTACAATGTCATTATGTACCATAATTGACTCTGTAAAAACCTATTAGGTAAGATGAGAGAGGAGGTGTGAAATATAGAACCAAACCTGCTTCCTGCTAAAAAGTATGTCTGAGTCAAAATATTTCACCTTTATTTAAAAAAATGCAGGCAATCAAAAAGGCATATTCTGAGTGGGATGGAAACATGACAAAGGGTCATAGTGGCAAACGGCTGGCCAAAGCCTCTGCCGGGCTAGATAGAGGAAAGTTAAAGTTGGTATCTCCTTCCCCCTCACATCAGAGTTTCCATAAATAGAGTTGTGAACTTAGTGAGAAAAGACCATATTATTCCTGTATCGTAGGTAACCTCACTTTTTAAATGTCTTATTTCCAGAGAGGTTGGTTTGAAGATGTCATACAACTGAATGCCACATGCTGAAACTTTTTCTATTATGTATTTCTTTTTCTTTCCTTCCTCGCCTGTCTTTATTCTCTCCTCTTAGCTTTAGAAAGTAAAAATTAACTAGTCATTAAGACCTTAATTTGTCAGCTCGTGTTCTGCCTCAGCAAAGCACTTCAGCACATAGCTCTGCGATTAACTTTGGTGAAACATAGACACAGGCTGGAAGCTCAGTACGTGCTGAAAGGTTTTCAGGAAAGGGAGCCTAAAGACAGTCCTGCAGATGGGACCCCACACATGCAATTGAGCCATGATTTTTACTCATGTCTAATCATTGAGCTGCTTTCTGTGGAACAGCTTGCATGAGTGCAGACTTATTGCTCTGATGGTAAAAAGTCTTTTGATATTTTATACAAGTGCAACCCATAAGGATATAAAGGAGGTTTTCAATCATGATGGTTGGTTCCACATCTCTGCAGGCTCCTGTGCATCTGTCAGCCCAGTCTAATACTGGGGTACAGCAAAGACACACCACTCCAACAGAAGCTCCTCCAGACGTAGCCAGCAGTTCACCCCTTACATCCTCGCAGCCAGTTTGTACATCAGGGTAGAGAGGAAACTAAATATGGCTGTAGCCCCGCAGAAAGTGGGAGGACCGTTCTCTGTCCTCTAAGGACCACAGGGACCTTCTCTGTGCTTGGGACTCACACAGCCTGCACAGATGGCATGCTCGTATTTGACAATAACAAACCATGGGAAAGGTTCCATACTCAATGCTGGTTGGAATACAGCAGGCAGCCAGGCAGTCCTCTGCTCAGAAAAGGATCAGGTGCATCGCTCCAGAAATGGGTTGCTTCACAGGTTGGTTACACTCATATTTACTTCTTCAACTTGTCTCTGCCCCTAGGAACACACAGGAGGACTGAAGGATGTATCAGAGTGGCAATACACTTAAACAAACTCATCAGAAATGACAGAAATGTTATAGGATGCTTATTTAGACAGCAGCACATTTTCTGTCTCATTCAGGACATCACTGAGATGAATCTCTGTTCTCAGTCATACATCTGCTGTAGCAAAGAGCACTGCCTCACAGCATGGGTGTTGCACAAGCGTAGTTCAGAGCAATGTGTGATTCATTGGCTCAACAACAATGGAGCGCTCCCTCCATAGCTCCCCACTGTCATTTCATTCCCTTCCTGGCGCTCCTGGCAGTCACTCTCTCCCATTGCTTTTCTTTGACACAGATCATTCTTCACATCAGTAATTACTCCCATCATGATGCTCTGGCTTTTCCTAGTCTCACTTAGATTTATCTAGAATTTTTGCATTAATTGTTGCTGATGCAGGAGCTAAGAGTATCTGCAATTGAATTTGACAGAAAGACGCTCACTTATTAAACTGGAATCTGAGTCCAGAGCAAATTATTGTTTCAAATGTTAGGAAGGTCTGTCAGATCATTTCTTAAGGCTGGATTCATGATATTAGCAACAAGAGTCTACAGCGTAAGTAGCGCCAGTCAATGTATTCATTGTAAATAGATGATTCAATGCATTTTCCCCTTTTTCTGTTTGTGAATCACTTGTGAATCATTTCTGATTTCTCATAATGTGTTCATAAGCATTCACCCACATGGATTATAGAACAAATCTCAGCCTAAGGGAACTTTGCAAACTATTCACTTTTTACTAGTAAGTATCCAGTGCGAATGCAGTAGTTCATTTAAGTCACATGGCATCAGTTATGCTTATCTTTAAATGATACAATCTTTTCTTAAAACAGGAGGCTCGTGACTAATACAAGTAGAACTTTAGGGACAAGTAAACATTCATGACATGCAGAAAATCTGTGCTATAAATTATAAACCAACCGTTATATGGATATTTGAGGAAAAACCCCCAAAATGGCTGAGCAAGGATATCTATCATTAACTTTCTTTTCTTTTTTGGCTATTCTGCCAGCCCTAGGCATAATGTCAGCTACTATGATGACAACTGTAATGTGAGGTTTTTTTCTTTCTTTACTGACAGGTACCAGCAGTGCAGAAGTAAAGGAAAATCGAAACATTGGCAACCTGGAAGATCATCCAATATCCTCTAATGAGAGGGCAAGAGGGGGAACACCTAGCAGTAAAAGAAAAAGACCCTTAGAGGAAGGCAATAATGGCCATTTCTGCAAACTCCAACTCATCTGGAAGAAAGTCTCATGGTCAGTGACGCCAAAGAATGCTCTGGTTCAGCTACATGAACTTAAACCAGGTTTACAATATAAAATGGTTTCCCAGACAGGTCCAGTGCATGCTCCAGTCTTTGCTGTTGCTGTGGAAGTAAATGGACTTACGTTTGAAGGCACAGGGCCCACAAAAAAGAAAGCCAAAATGCGTGCTGCGGAGCTAGCTCTGAAGTCATTCGTTCAGTTCCCCAATGCCTGCCAAGCTCACTTTGCCATGGGGAACTGTATCAACCCATCCACAGACTTTACTTCTGATCAAGCAGACTTTCCAGATACTCTGTTCAAGGAGTTCGAACCATCTACACACAGTGAGGACTTTTCAGTCTATAACCCAGTTAATAACGAATTGCTTTCCACTGCTTATCGACATGGGCGCCTACTCTGCCATACACTGGACTTAATGGGCCACGGTAAGCAAAACAAGCACAAGATGGCATCCAAAGCAGAGAGCGAGAAGAACCCAGTGGTGCTGCTAAATGAGCTGCGGTCAGGCCTGCGGTACGTTTGCCTATCGGAGACAGTGGAGAAACAGCACATCAAGAGCTTTGTGATGGCGGTGCGAGTGGACGGAAGAACATTTGAAGGCTCAGGACGTAGCAAGAAGCTGGCCAAGGGGCAAGCAGCACAGGCAGCCCTGCAGGCCCTCTTTAACATTCGGCTGCCCAGCCACATTCCCAGCAGGAGTAAATGTCACCATTTGCCACAGGTGAGAGCTCCTGCGTAGCCGCCACCACGTTGGAGAAACTCTTTTGATGAATGGGATCAGTATTGCTCTAGCTGTTGTTATTCTACCACATGGTTCTTCTAATGTTATAGCAAGTGCCATGCCACCAAATAGCTCTTTTCTCATAGAAAGACCAAGATGCTGAAGGCAAAAGCTTGAAAATAGTATCATGAAATCATTGGCTACAATTTGCAGCCTTTTCCATAGGAGGCATAGATGAGAAGGCAAAATATAGGGGGAAATACCAACGTTTCAATTTGCTAGAGAGAATGATAATATTGATACGGGCAGAAAAATCAGGTCATTCTGTGGTGCTGCATCTTACTTGACAGAAAGGAACCCATAAACAAAGAGATGCCCCATATCCTCCTTTTAGAGTTAGCATTTGATGAGGACAGTGTCATTCAGAGGAGACAGCAATGACAAGGAATGTGCCTGTGTCAGAGAAAACCCTCCAGATAATTCTGCCACTAGAAAAGTTAAGGATTTTTGTTTATTATAGGCTTACTTTATGGGCTGCTTTTTTTTGTTGTTTTCAAATATGCCTCCAACAGCACAAGGGATAGTGAAAGCTCTGAATTTTCCTGGAAAAAATGTAGCGAATACCGCTGTATTCATACAGAAAATATAGAGCTGAGGTACATACTTAGCACATCAAAATTTCACAGTTGATCATGCTAAAGGCTATCTTAGCATTATCCAGACGTGTCAATTTTCTAAGTTCAAAGGAAACTAGGATTTGCAGACATTGGGAAGTATTACATGGGTTCAAGTAATTTCTTGATTTGTTTGCACTATCATAAAAGGTTTGATCCACCAGCACCAGGAGGTGATCTACTGCTACAAAGCTCCCTTTATGAACAGAGCTGTTAATGTCCAGGATTTAATGCAAAGCACTGTGAGCACTAAGAGTCATTCTGCTGTTGGCTTGCTGTGAGACCCTAGGCAAGTCATTGAAATCCAATATGCCTGTAATAAAAACGAGCATATTATATGAAAGAACACTTCAGGATCCTTAAGTAGTGTGTAAATGCAAATTATTAGTAGCAATTCTCATTAACATTAGTAAAGATGTTCATTAGATGTTCAAGGATTTTGAAAGGAGACGAATCCTCTAGGTAACATGATTGCCTGTAGGACCCAGGAATTATATTTGGTGACCCAGAAGTTTTCTTCCTATGTTTCCAAAAAGGAAACCTAAGAAATTTAAGAAATTCTAAAATACATCATAATCCTTCACCTCTTCCTTTTAATTCTGGTTTTGTAAACTCCATGAACCAGTGGGATAATAACATAATTTAATAACAGCAGTGATCTTCACAGAGTGCTTCACAGGCATTTTGGAAGCCTTAATCAACCTGGCAGTTCCATCCTCCCAGTACTTCTCCAAAGTACAGATAGTTTTAAATGAGAAATCTATGCTGTTTCCTGCCTGAATTAAATCTGGTAAAAAGTAGTTTGTTTTGATGAAAATGCCTATCTTTCCCTATAGAAACCTAGCACTTGGATATAAAGAGGAATATCTAGTCCTGTCCTGCTGGGTGTTTTGCTGTCCCCAGTGAACTTTGCTGGGTTGGTTGGCAGGTAAATACCACGGATTCATCAACGGATGGTTTGTTATGTTCTGAAACTGCACCACAAATATAATTGCCTCAGTGACTGAGCTCCCTGAAATATTCCCAGGTTGCTGGACTTCATGATCATCTTCTACTTGAATATCACATCTTACCTGGGTCCCCAATTGTTCACTAGGCAACACATTCTTCAGCGTATATTCTCTTTTTTATGGCCTCTTCTCCTTTCTGTAGACTTCTGCCCTCCTTATCTTCATCTCCTCACTGTTCTGGAAGTATAAATGTCAGTGAAAAGGTGTCACTGAACTTTCTCTGCCAGTATTTTTTGAGTGGTTATGTATTGTCCAACTAAAAGATTATTCGGGCACTTTTAATGCCAGCATTCAGCACATTAATGGAGAGATAAGCTTTAACACTGATTTCTGCTGACCTCCTTACTAGCTGCTCTCATCAGTAGACATAGCAGCTATGATAAAAAACCTGCGTTTATGTTACTTAAATCATAACACAACTTCTGAAAACAACAGACATATTTCCACTGATTTCAGCTTGGCTACAGCTTAAGCATTAAATCCAAAAGCATCTTTGCTTGTTCTCACTGTGTTATGCAGTATCTCATCAAGTGGCTGTCTTTGCTCACTGCTTCAGTCAGCCCATCTGTCTGTTTGGTCAGTTGAATAGGTGGTAACTGTATTGGGCAGAGTGTAGTTCTCATTGTGCTGTGGTCAGAGGCAGCTGCTCCAAAAGTTTCTTCAGTTCCTTCTTATCTCCCTGATCTTCCACAAACCACCTTTTCAAGGACACATTTCAAGCGAAGTTTTCAAAGTTATTCCTACTTGTTAGGCTCAGCTTGGTCTGTGTCCAAGAGTGTTTAAAAGTAGGAGAGCACACTGAAACTCAAACAGCTTAGGGATAGAATCTGAAATATTATGTGGGGTTTGACTTCTTCACAGAGTAAGGAATAACCCATTCACTCTTTTCATGTGCTTCATCATATATGTTAGGATATCAGATAGCTGACTCATTGATAGTAGGGACAGGCAAACAAGATCAGCTGTAACAGTTTCACCTATATTTTGAGTATTTTGTAGAATCCAAGAGTATATTTATCTCTGTGGTTGCCCTTTACAAAGAGTATTCCAACTTTGCATGTCTCTGTTCTGTTCACTTTGTTGTTATCAGGGGTGTTAGGAGGCTGGAATTTGGCTTTTCCTGATTACAGCCTGACTGGAAAAAGGAAAAGCCAAAAATCTTGTAATACTGGTAGTCCAGTTGCACTGAACTTAAAGATTTCACATTATCCAAGAAAGTGTCAAAAAAGTTCAGATGTCCTTATGATCTGGACCTCCTGATCACTGGCACTTCTGCCTTGCCCATCAAGGCTCCCAGGGGACCTGGCGTCCCTCAGCCCGGGCCTCAGGCGTGCCTTCGAACTGACAGCCACTTTTCCACTGACCAAGGGAGATTCAATGTAAAATGTCAAAAGAGGCACGATATCCTCCAGTTTGTCCTGAGAAGTGCTGCCTACACAGGAGGCTTCCTGAACTGATGGGAGATGCAGATGCATAGATGTAAAATCCTGCCACCTTGATCTCTTCTGATTCAGGCAAAACAAAGAAATGCAAGAATAGCAAAGCCAGAAATAGATTAATTCCCTGGGGCAGCTGCAGTCCAACTTGTTTCTTTAGCTGCCTCTCCTGCCCCTCACCTGCCAATGCTGAAAACTCACCATGAAATTGTGAGCACTTTACTGTACCAGTACTTTCTTAAAAGAACATCACTGTGCCTCTGATTTGCTTCCCTGTGATTGCTCCACAAATGTGTTTGGGCTGATTGCAACATTAGAACCAAAAAATAAATAAAAGCATATCACACTTTACACCAGGAAAAAAATTTAATCTTGTCATTTAAAGCCAAAATAATTGAGATTGTGGCTTCTTTACCACCAATAGTGCTTTGATCCACTTCTGTGATTATCATACAGGTACAATGATGGCTAAAGGACCTGAGCTCTTGCCTGTGTATAGGGTAAATAGAAGGTAGCTGAGATAATCCATGAACGAGATTAAATGGTCACAAGATTTGTCCATCAATCTGCCAGCTACTGTTCTTCCTCAAACCAGAAGTCTTATCTATGCTATGCCACCGAAGTGCAAGATAAATACCATTGATGGTCTGAGCCTGAGCACACCATCTTGATCAGAGTAGCCAAGATAGGAGCCCGGATATTGATAAACTAATGGCAGAGATAAAGTGAGTCAGGACAGTGGAAATTACAACACATCACTGTGACCCTTGTCTAAGTCACTAAATATTGTTCCTTGTTTCATGGTATACTTGGTCTGAACTCATGTTGTCCATCAGATAATACTCAATTCTTCAACATCAGCTTTTATGGAAGTCTGACAATTGTTTCTCCCCACCTTGGGAGGTAAAGTTCTTATATTCCAAAAAAGGAGACAACATAAAAAGGGTGCTGACCTAACCAGCCCTAACGAGTCTGCACTGGTAGAAATACATCCACACACTCCCAGCCTTTCCAAGTGCACTGTGCTCATTTTAGGAGATCAAGGTGACCCCCAACTGCATCTGACCAGTTTACAGATTGTTTTTCCAATCTTGTAGCCCTTTTAAACTATCTCACGCAGTCTAAACAGCATTCTTACTGCTGTAGAGCAAACCCATTAATTAATATTGCCATAACAAATTAGTAATAGAGGGCTGTGTGGATTTCAAATGGACCTAAATTAAAAAAGAATAGGTGTGAAAATCGCACTCATACCACATTGAAATGGCTTAACGCTGCTGTTGCTGGTTCACATCCAGAGCCTCCAGAGCAGTAGCTGTCAATTTTTTTATTTAAAGGAAATTTCATTGTGTGTGTCATCAAAAGCAAACAGGTTTGTTTTTTTTCATTTGGCAAATAAAGCTAACCATTTGAATCCATTAAATCCCCTATTTGCCAAAAGCTTCATTTGCAGACAAAAGCAACCACAGTATCCCCATTGCAATTATTCTTTATCCTGAGGAGGTCATGGATTCCTGCCACCTAACTTCACTGTCACCTTGGTGAGCAGTGTCATGGGAAGAACAACCACTGTGTTGGGGTAAGCCCCGTACCCCACATCTCTCATCAACTTCCCTCCAGAAACCTGTTTCTCTGTGTTGCAAAACTGATTCATTTTCATTCAGTATCAATTGTTCCTGCCTCCTTCACTTTATTTCTCTCACTGTCCTCATTTGCCAACTTCCTTGCAACCATGCCCTCTCTCTCCTGTGTTGCAATTAAGCCGGGGCTGAGGTTGGCAGTGATAGATTTGACTCTGGTGAGAAAAGGGACAGCACACAGAGCTGGCACTGAGCTTTGAGAAGCTGTTCCAGCATGTTTCTGTGAAGAGCTTTGTCTGGTCAAATAACCAAGTACATTTTTTTATAACCTTCTTTCTTTTCACCTTCTCTGTTTTCTCCTGCACAAAGAGAAACAGCTGATAGGTGTGTGCATAGCTCCTGACAGTGAGATGCAAGAAAAGGTGGGGACCAGAGGGATGCCTCTGCAATACAAATAATGTTTGATTTTCAACCATCTATTTATGACTCTGTAGGAGGGAAAAGTTGCTTTTTATAATCAAAGCAACAGGCAGTGGAGACATTTATATGATTACAGTTTCTTAAGCAAAACAATGGCAAAAGAACCAATTTAGAGGCACAGCATCAGTGCACTAGATACTGTTATTATTATCCTGGCTGCTAATAAGATTGCAGTCACTTCTAGACTCACAGTTGAGGAACCAGGACCACCCCATCACCCCTCATACAAGTCCAACATCAAACATGATTATTGTCCCAGAGAGATTACAGCTTGAGTCTTAGATGAAGAAATGACTGTGTTTTAATATATATAATCCATGTGAGATCAAAGGGAGATGCAGAAAGGGCTACTTACATGAAATCATGGGAAACAAATTAACAGGGTAGAAAGGACTCTATCACTTGCTCTCATATCATCAGCATGTACATGTAGACACATGCAGGGGTTTGCACATGAAGAGCAGTCATCACTACAAAATAACACATTACTTTGCGTCAGCTGAACTACAGTAATGCTCCAGCTATCTGCTGCAGGAAGTGTCTGAGTTGGTGTCTCGATCTCCACCCTCCATACCTCTCTCTTTGCTCCTCAGGGGCTGTACCCTGTGATTCCCTGCTCCCTCGCGACCACAGAGAACTCAAACAGGATCCCCAAAAGATTCCCCTGTACTTGTCTTTAAGTCCTGCATGATATAGAACATGCTCAGGGCTTTCAGAGAATTAGGTATGTTAAACAAAACTCTTCTAACGGAGATGTTAAAGTCTAAATATATCACTCACCTAATTAATAATTTAGGAGAGCTGTAATAATTGTGATAATTAGTTAATGAATGGCTGATCTTTATGTACGGAAGTGAAAAAGTAATTTTAATATCTTCAGGGAAAAAATCTTTAAGGCTGAAAGGCATTTTTTTCAAGAGTAAATATACTTAAGTAGTTTAAGTCTGTAAGTAACCCAAATCCCTTTTTCCTCTGAAAAAAAAAAAAAAAAAAGGAAAAATAAAAATATCTATTTTTCCTTTATAAAGACTCTGAAGAGTCCACTGTGATTACAGTGCATTTAGAGTGGGGCGAATCTCATTTAGCTGACTAGGCTTCTGGTGTCTTTTAGCGTAGTTGCAAATACCTCATACTACCCATACATTCACAGAACCATCGTTTGATTTCTTTCCTTCGGAGTCTAGATTGCTTATTAAACATAGCTAGTGAGATACAGCATGGACTCTGCTGACTTCTGCTATTTACCAGCCTTGCCTATCTGGGAAGCTGATGGTGTGGATCTGATTTGTAAAGAATTATTATTTGTGCGACCCATTACGGTGAGACAGTTTATGCAGAGTGATTAGGGCTCTAGCGATGAGCTGAGCTAGTTAGTACATGAAAGCTGCATCCCAGTCTGGTGTCATCCACACATAAAACTTCCTTCTAAACCAGACACTCTCGCAGCTGTCAGGATCGCCTTTGTTGCTTTCTGGCTTTGTAAGTGAGCTAGGGACACTTCAAAAGCTCCCTGCAAGCTGGACCTCGTTAAAGCTCCCGCTTCGTCCTGGACTTGCATCCTGACATTGTTTATGACGCTTCATTATTACCTTCTTAATACAAGCC
This sequence comes from Athene noctua, assembly GCF_965140245.1. Taxonomy (NCBI): domain Eukaryota; kingdom Metazoa; phylum Chordata; class Aves; order Strigiformes; family Strigidae; genus Athene; species Athene noctua. The sequence continues at coordinate 115,011,157 of NC_134038.1, read as the reverse complement.
ATGATCGTTCTGCTCCGCTAAATGGAGCTGTAATACAAGCGCCTGGAGTGAATTTTTCTTTGGTCAAGTTCCATGCAAAGCCTTCTCTGTTTGAGCTGGAGTGTTACAGTCATGCCCAAACCACGTTCTTTATCTATTTTTATCTGTAGTCACATCTAGGAAGCTTTAATTATTCAAACAGATTTTTCTTTCTGTGTACAGAGTAGCAGAAGCAAGCTCCTACCATTTATTTTACGATGACTACCTCCCTCTTGTGGTCCTTGTGCCAACCATGTGGCAGGCAGATCATTGCGGTGAGAGAGGAAGACTAATAACACAAAATTCCAGTGCATCTTGGAAAGGCAGCCTGCACTTTCCCCAGTAATGCTTCTGAGAAGCCCAGTGTCACAGGCAGCCGAGGGACCCCTCCCTTCCTGCTGAATAACGGGGGACAACTTTGTCCGTTTTATTTTATTGCAAACGCTAGCCTTTAAATAGTGCATTTGTACAGTAGGTTTGGAAAAAAAAAAATTTCTCCTGCCCCTTTATGTCAGCTAAACTGCTCATGCAATGTGAAAGGATTATATACATACACATACACCCACAAAATTGTGTACATGTCATAAAATTCAGTAAGTGGAATATATTTGGGGCTTAATCTTAGGATTGTTTAGAATTAATGGACAGAGCAGACTTTAAACTTGTTATAATGGATGTAAAATGTGATTTATGTATTTAGACATTTATATAACCAAACAAAACTAGAGAATTGGCTCATGTTGTTAGAGAGAGTAAAATCCTTTGTTGTTCACTTAGTGCTTTCTTTATATGAACATCTTACAAATGAGTTTAGATCTCTAATGGGAGAAGATTTTATCAGAGCAAGGGTTTGGATTTTTTTTCACGTGCATGCTACATGATGTGAACTTTTGTTAAGATAAAATATTTTTACAAACCCCTGAGAAATAGAAATGGCATATAAATATGCATATTCACTGGGAAAGGGGGTAAATTACCCATCTAATTTCATCACAAAGTTTTATTCAAATAAAACAATCAATAATATCTGTCCCATGACACCCATCAGCTTCTTAGACTGATTTCTAAGACACATAAAATATTAATGCATCCATAAACTTTTCCTCCTTTACCTTAAACACTTCAATATTGCCTTTATACTTTTGCTTTTCTATTTGCTTTTTCATCCATTTTGCTTTTCTAATTGATAAGTCAGAGTTTACTTCCAAGCAAGCTAACCATTTTTTCCTATTTGTCTTCCAAACTGGAGTAGACATTTGATATGAAAACATCTAAGCATGATTGCTCTTAACCTACTTGTCATCACATCTGCTGCAGACACCAGCCATGTAATCAGACCTACATTCAGACAATGGTACCTTAAAATCAATGCTACACTGAGATGTCACCCAAATGAGCCCATGCTACTGAAGCCATACTGATTTGCTATATAAATTACTTGTGTGCCATTTCTTCTCACTCTCTTTATCCAGTTTGCCTTTAAATACTAAAGGTGGAAAGAGAACATTCCCTGAACAAACATAGTCAAATGAGCAAAATGAACATGTTTTGGTTTGTTCAGAGAAACAGCCTAAATGTCCCATGATTTCTAGATTCTTCTGGTCATGTCATTTCATTGTTGAGTCCCTATTTCTAGGCCATCTTCTATGAACTGGGCACTATTACTCATAGAAATAACTACAATCAACTCCTTTCCCTCCTGTGTGGGTCATTGCTTTATTAGGTTAAACACTAGGAATAATGTGAGTCTCCAAGGTCTTGCGGGGAGGGTGAAGATGGCAACACTGTCTTCATTTCTTGTTTGATAAGTAGTTTTTATCCAAATCATCTCTGTCCTATACTTTTAAGGAATAATTTTCTCAGGGATATTGGGGAAGAAACTTATTTTTCCTGAACCAGCCCCCTCTTTTCTTCTACTCTCCTTGATACACACACAAGTCATTCCAACCCTTGGTGCCTAATGCCCCTTGTACACTCATCATATGGACAACCAACCATTCATAACAGTACCACAAATATGCTGTGATGGCTTCGTTGTCCTGGTCATTGCAGAGAAACAGTGTCCAAGAGAAGTGCAGAAAATGAACATGCTTTTTTAAACCTTATCCAGCTACGCAGAAACCCTCTGCAAACAAAGGCAGTGGTCGTCAACGTGCAGCAGGGAAAAGAGACGAGATAGAAAATAATAAGGAGCAGTGGCTGATAACAGGCATAAAGTCAAGTTCCTTGGAGGCTCATGGTTATGGCAGCAATGAGGGGCAGATGAGCTGACTGATGCACACCAGAAGCTATAAATCAGAGCCACACTGAAACTTTTGTGTCTGAGTACCAGCAGTTCAAATGAAAATGGAAACATAGCTGTTAAAACTGAGCCAAAAGTTAGCAGTTGCACCACTTGGAAAGCATCATGGTTCACCCAAAATAGTGTCCTATAATAATGCAATAATGCTTATAGCAGCTTCTAACATGATAACATGGAAAGAGGAATACCCCATGAGGTCACCATTCTGGAAAACACCTTCACAGGTGCTGAAGGTAGTTCTCGGCTCCCACTCAAGAAAAACGAAAAAGCCCTAGTTCATACGTTCCTATGGATCATATGGATCAATGAGCTTGCAGCTCAGCCCAAGGGTTTTGCTATTCCCAGACAGGACTGACAGCACATTAAAACACTGTTGCATCTTGCTGACTTTTGTGGTGTTGCATGTTCTCCTTTCAGTGCTCAGCTAAAGGCCACTCGTAAATCTTTTCCTATATAGAGTGACATGGATGTTACCAGAACAGCAGATATCAGTTCTTGACACAAAGATTTCTTTGTCCACTTTGTGCTTGTCTTCTTAAAAAATCCACCTTCTTCAGTGCTGTAGCACATTCCTGCTGATCATAATTCACATATACCTGTCTGGTTCTCTGATGGCATGGTCTAAACCACCATTTACTATGGCAAGTATCTCAGCACGGCTGGAGGAGTCTGTGGGTTGTATTTGCCCTTCCACTAGGTGCTGGCTATTACTTAGAGAAGACAGCAAGACAAATAATCAGATTATTTTGCTCAAATTCACAAAAAGTTCTGAAAAATAAAACCACAAAATATTGCCATATGAACCCTCAAATACAAGTTATTGTTTGCCTTTTTTTTTTTTTTTTTTTTTTTAGTGTAGGATATTTTTGGTCACAATCATAATCCTACTGATAGGAGATGCCCTCTGTTTTTTCAGGGCAAGAACCTTCAGCTGCATGTTTTACATTTTGACTTTGAGGGAAATCAGAGTACAAGAAGAATGAGGCTGCTGCTGTCACCATGTTCTAAAGAACGCTGATGGGAAAAAATGAATAGCATTTCCCAAAACACTGACAATCTACAGTGCATAAATTTTCCTTTGAAATCCTGTATTCATAGAAAAGGAAAGTAACAAGACTTTCAGATCTACTAGTCTTTGATGTAGTTATTTTGAATTTTTTCACTCTATGAATAGGCAGGAGCCTAAAATAAATGTAAATTTTGAGAAAATTACATCTTTGCCTGCATCTTCTCTTGGACATTTGTAAACTTAGAGAGATCTTAAGCCCTCACTCTCACAAAAAGAAAAAAAAAAAGAGTACAGTCTCCTTCATATATAAAACCCAAGCCGAAATAGAAAGTCCTTACAGGCAGGATAACATCCTTGCCATGTAAATGAGCTGAAATCAGAAAAATATCTGAGCAAAGCTTCCTCGTCTGCAGATCCAAGGGATCTGTTGGGGAGCCCTTGATAACAACAGGTCACCAGATAAACGCCAGTGAGGCTGAACTGAGCAGCAGGAGAGAAAGAAACATTGCAAAGACAAGCTGGAAAAAAAAAAAAAGGCTTCCAGGCTGCCTTTGACAGAAATTGATCTGAGCAAATTAAACACTCGTACTGTAGTGGTTAGCAGCCTTTTTTTTTCCTTCTCCCTTTCAAAATGTGAGATGCTGGAGGGGAGATCAGTGCGGGCAGTTTGCCTTTCCTAGGCATGCAGGAGCAGGGCTGCTCCCAGCTGCAGACATAAGGACGACTTGGTGGGGTCAGGAATAAAAGCTTAAAATATAGAAATTACTCCACTGGGGACCCAGGAACAGTTTTTTGCTATGAGAAGAAGAAGTGACACCATTGCTGTAAATCAGGCAAAAACCCCAAGTATGGGAAGGAAACTGTTGAAGTTATAGTATTGTCCTGAAGTACCTTGCAAAGGTACGTATAGGGAAATGCTTTGATGGTACCTGGGAGCTGTGTTTTGCTACCCATGCCACATACTGTATTATGGGAGCTTATTTCTTTGCACATATACTTACTAGCATTACAAATATTAAAAGTCCTTTTTGTGGTTCAGAAATTAAGGTGAATCACTGAACCAACATAAACTAAATTTGCTCTGATATATGTGGGCATGAAGCCACAAAACAATGTGGTAAGCTAATACATCTATTCCATATTCCCACAGGCATAAACCAGAGCAGAATTTCAACCTGTGGATTTCTAGCGAATAAAATATCAAACTTACCCTGTAATATGTTGCAGCTGTTTCTCATTCCATCATGCAGCTGATAAATAGCTAATCTCCAGTTCAGGCCTCTCTATTTAAATAAGCACAGTAAAAAGTTTAGCTATCTCTGACTGAACTACTTCAGCTGAATTTCCTTAGTTCACTGCTTCTGGCCCCTATTAAATGCAATCCAGATAAAGTCTGTTTTCTACTAGTATTTGTTTCTCTCTTGACACACTTGGTATCTGCTCCTGCTAAAAGCTTTCAGACTGGAAGAAAAATCTACTTAAAAACACATTATTTAATAAGCATAACTAAGTATCATTAATACTAGGAGGACAGAGGATTTCTTTTGTGTTAACTGTTAACAAATACATTGCTCTCTACGGGCAGTCTCACCCCCACCATTAAAACTGATGATTTTGCAGAGCTGGGGATGAAAAAGAAAAAGGGGACTACACAATTCCCCATAGCACAGCAGACAAGCAAAGGCTGTGAGACACCCTCATTTTGCTTCATATTCTGCTTACTCGCTCATCTGCTTTACGAGCTGCCTTTTGCCCTGAGAGTGTCAGGCAGCTGCCGGCTCCGCACACCCGGCTGCCCGCAGCGAGTGGGCAGCTCAGCCGTGCCCCACGCTTGGCCAGTCCCCACTCCCACTCCCGCGGCACAGCCTCCCACGGCACAGGGTTACACGTGGCTTCCAAAGTCCTCAGCCTTCGTTCCCTTTCCTGGCTCTGTTTGTCCTTTTGATGGATTCCATTTTCTCTTCTGACACTCCCATTATTAGGAAGGTGCCTCATACAGGCAGGAGCAGGCTGAAGCTAGAAGTAAGCAAGCAGCTGTGAGAATAATTCAGTAAAATTTTAGGTCAAATGTTAGGTGCCCCGTCCTTGTGATAATCACTTACATTAGAGCACATCAACACAATTGCACTTGCAGCGAATTAACAGTGATCTGTGCAGAGGCACAAAATCAAGTGCAATAATAATAATAATACACATGTATGAAAAACAACGTGATCACTACTTAATTAATTAATAACCAGTTACTGATTAAAAGGGGAACATATGGAGTTAAATGTGTCCTTGACAACACTAACAGGATTGGTTTAGCACTGATTGTATTTTACAATAAGACATATAAGTGCAAATAATTGCTTCCACTATATCATGGAATTAGTTCCATGACAGTTCAGCTGATTACTTCAGGGGTTTTATCTGTGTTTTGTAGCTGCAAGATCCACAACCGTTTTGCACCTTGCTAGCCGGTAGCAAAACACTCTTGTCTGTTTACATGTATTGCATGTAATGTAGCAGGAGAAGCAGAATCAATACTGTAGATATATACAGTACCTGCATCACAAAGGTTACCGTGCTCGGAAAATAGCTGATGAAGACTTGAGGTAATGAGCTGAAACATCCTGAAAGTAATTCCTAGCAGCACTAAAGACAATAATATAACTTTGCCTGACACGGGTAATCCTCCGCAGACTGAGGGAAACATAATTTTTCCTGGAAGGGAGTTTTGTGGTCCACTGAAAGTTTGAGTGAGATATGGGATATACCTTACGAATGAGGAACGGCTCATAACTCAGCAGAGGTGGAACCTAAATGAAGTCACAGAGGTCGTTCTTATTTTATCACTGGAGGAAATGCACCCTGTATATCACTCAGTCTTTTCATACATTTAGTTACTGGGATAATTCTGGGTGCAACAAACTGTTCATGGTCTTTTCATCTTGTATTTCATGAACAGAAAGATTTTAAAACAATTAGAAGAAATTGCAGAGGAACCTGTGAGTCCAAAGCGAGGCTTCTTTAAAGATAAATTTAACGAAATACGTGGGAAGTCTATGGTTCATGTAGGATATGGAGATATCAGCTAAATATTTTTGTTTTCTTTTAGTATGTTTTTTGCTGCTGCTGCAGTGCAGAAGCTAGAAGGGCCAACGAAGCAGTCAGAGAAGTTTGCCCATTCTTTTATCTCCCTTCATGGTTGCAGCCATTTGTGATTTCCGTGCATGTTTTCAGAGTGCTTTCCTAACAAAATTAGCTTTCTGTGATCAGCTTTCTGCTGTTCCTAGTAATCCTTGAGACTGTTCAACTGTATTTGACAGCAGCAGATACCTCAAGACATTCAGTCTCTATCTATACAATATAAAAAAGGGAACTTTGTAGAAGCAAGATCAACCCAACCTAGTCCTGCACAGAGGACAATGCAGTTACCCCCAAGGCAGTAGCCACAGGGCCAGGCAGCATGTTGGCAAAATGTACCAAAACATACTGGTGTTTCCATTTGGTCCTTTTTATTTCTCTTCTTAACACTGGGGGCATGTACATTCTCTTTTTTAGAGGTATGAGTCTATTTGAGCCTGCAGAGTCAGAGACAGTGTAAGAGGAGTCTTGGGCTTAGTAAGTGCTTCCCTATAGCTGCATGTTATCAAGCTATTTCTTAATTAAAGCCTACACAATGAATCAAATTGATGTAATCATGATATTGCTGTGGCTGTAACCTGAAACAGGTTTAGATATGATGCATCTCAATTTGTTCCCTTCAGGAGACAGTTGGACTTTTTTACTTAAAATGGAATTCTTCAGGGTGGTGTGGGAGTTGTGTAAAAATGTGGGCATCTGGCAGCCTTGTGAGGCACTTGGTTCTGACCTCAGTATCAGACAGGAATTCTTTTCCTGTCAGTCCAGCATTAACCCAGACTTCAAGGGTACCATAGGTTCAGCACCACCAAGCACAGGAGCCCACAGCAGCACGGGCCTAGCTCCAGCATATATACACCCACAGCTTGTACAAAAGCTCCTCCTGCCACGTCTTGGCAGCTCCCTCCTTCCATGCCAGCCCTGAGAAGGCTGGAAGAGGGGTACCAGCATTTGATGCAAACATGGTGTCAATGGGATAGCAGAGGAATACCTCTTCAGAGGCATAAAGTCCCTGCATTTTCTTTTGGGTTAGCCTGGCTGCCATAGACATCTTATACTTTCCACAGAGTGGTACATTGCATCCAGAAGTCTCATTTCTATTATAAGACATACATAGGCACTCTATCATCAATTAGCTGTCAACGTAGGAACACACAATACAAGAAGGAGGCAGATTTCTGTTGTGTATGTTCGGACTTCACTGTACTAATTAATTATTTTCATATAGAAAATTTACACTTTTAATAGGACCTGTGGGCTTCTTCTTACTTTATACAGTACAGAGCAAAGAAGGGGGTGACATTGCAGTAACCACTGGGGCACAGTCCTGTTGAGCCAGGGAAAGTGCACACTAACAGGTTCCCAGTGGGTGGAGAGGCTGAGCTTGTGAGTTGGTCTGGGACAAAACTGGAAAGGGTGAATATGAGGGCAGTTGTCTCAGTGCTTGATTGGTGGGGCCAAGGGAACAGGTGAGAAAAAAGCATTGTTTTATTTGTGCCTATGTTGGTAACCCAGAGTTAACCATCTGAGTTTAAGTACATTCTAGTAACACCTGTGAGCAATTTCACTGTTTTTCAATGCAGTTTGTTGCCAGTTCAAAGGACTGTTAGTAGTCCTAACAAAGCTATTTCTCCTTCTATAAAATCATAACATAAACTCATACAGAGATTTCTTAAATTTTCCTTTTTTTCCTAATATACCTGGTTCTGATATCTGAGGGTCTTAATTAGCAAAAAACAGAAGGTTCAGAAATGGTTGATTAGACGTTCAGCTGTAATCTGGAAATACAGTAAATCAGATGTCTGTTGATGAGTCTACTGTGGTACATTTGTTATAGGATAGATGGGGCAGGTGCTAAAATCCTTACTTAGCAAAATTGAAGCCAATCAGTGTTGACACTGGATTAAACAGGAGCATTTGTTGTATTTGGCAGCTGTGAAGGGGTTTGCAGTTTGTTAGAGAAAGGGGGCAGTCTGCAATGCATCTGAGGGGTTTGTGTGCAATATATCAAGAGATGAATGAGTGACCAAAACAATGTTGATAACAGACTGATGTTTTAGCTATTGCTGTGCAGTGCTTACACAGCATCAAGGCCTTCTCTGCTTCTCAAACTGCCTCACTAGTGAGGAGGCTGGGGGTGGGCAAGAAGCTGGGAGGGGACACCACAACCAGGACAGCTGACCCCAGCTGAACAAAGGGATATCCCATACTGTATGGTGTCATGCTCAGCAATAACAGCTGGGAGAAGAAGGAAGGGGGGATGTTCAGAGTTAAGGAATTAATAACAGACCTTTATCTCAACCCATGAGTTTTCTCACTTTTACCTTTCTGATTCTCCCCCATCCAACTGGATGGGAGGGAGTGAGCAGCTGCATGGGGCCGAGCTGCCTGCCAGGGTAAACCCGTAACAGTGAGCAACACTGGGACACAAATGTGGGAAGTATATAAAGTCACTGTTTATGAATCTACATTGACATACTGGTTTCCATTTCCATTGAAACCAGTGGCAAAATTTTGTTGGGTACAGGTTCCATGTTAGAGGATGACATTTAGGGAATATTTGGAAAGAAAAAGCCTGAGATACTACAATTTAAAAACCACATTGTTGGCTGTTGTCAAATAGCTACCTAGTTTCCATTCATACCTTGAGGGGCTAATCAATAAAGCATAATTATCTCCTCTGTTCATAGGGTGATGTTTGTTCTCAGTTTGAATCGAGAACTATTGAAAGGCCATATGAGGAAGACCTGAATGTATGTGTCAGGATCAATTCAGAGTTTAAATTGCTTATAATGGCTTTTTAATGTCAATGCAGATATCTCCAAGTGGCCTAAAGAGAGGGTGACAAAAAAGTAACTGACCGTGTCACCAGCTAGTTTTGCTTTTGTAGTTTAAAGGGATATCATCAACTGGAAACCTAGGCAATGAATTAAGTGTAGTGCTAAATACAGCACTTTGCATCCTGCTGCCACAGCTTGTAATTATTTTATTTATTTTAGCTTTCTTTTCTCCATGATTGCTGTTGAAAGATTCAAATTCAAAAAGAAAAAAGAAAAGAAAAAAAAGGAAGATGATCATTAATTATGGAATTTGTTAAAAATGTGAAGCTGATCATAAAAGGTTTTCATAAATGGAATCACAGAACAGCTGAGGTTGGAAGGAATCTCTGGAGGTCGTCTAGTCCAGCCCCTGCTCAAACAGGATCAGCTACAGCAGGTTGTCCAGACCCATGTTCAGCTGTGTTTTGAGTATGACCACAGATGGAGACTCCACAACCTTTCTGGGCAGCCTGTTCCAGTGTTTGACCATCCTCACCAAAAAAAAAGAAAATTGAAGTGTTTTCTTGTATTCAGAGTTTTTAATTTGTGCCCATTGCCTCTTGTCCTGTCACTGGACACTACTTAGAAGAGTCTAGCTTCCTTGCCTTCATTCACTCCCATCAGGTACACACATTGATGAGATCCCTCTGAGCCTTCTCTTCTCCAGACTGGACAACCCCAGCTCTTTCAGCCTCTCCTTGTATGAGAGATGTTCCAGGCTCTTAATCATCTTAGTGTCCCTTTGTTGGACTCAGTCCACTATTTCCATACCTCTCTTGTACTGGGGAGCCCAGCACTAGACCCAGCACTCCAGATGTGCGTCACCGGTGCAGAGCAGAGGGAATGCATCACCTCCTTCAACCTGCTGGCAACACTCTCTAAAAGCAGCCCAGGAGGCTGTTTTCTTTCTTTGCCATGAAGTCACATTGCTGGCCCACAGTCAGCTTGTTGTCCACCAGGACCCCAAGGTCCTTCTCAGCAAATGTGCCTTCCAGCTGGTCAGCCCCCAACCTATCTGGATGCCTGGGCCTGTTGCTCCCCAGGTGCACGACCTGACAGTTCTCCTTGTCAAACTTCATGAGGTTCCTGTCAGCCCATTTCTCCAGTCTGCTGACATCCCTCTGGATGGCAGCATGACTGGTGTATCAGCCACTCCTCCCAGGTGTTGTATCACCAGCAAACTTGCTGAGGGTACACTCTGTCCCATCATCCAGATCATTTATGAAGATGTTGATAGTATTGGACCCAGTGTTGAACCCTGGGGTACACCACTAGTCACGTGCTTACAACTGGACTTTGTGCCACTGTTCACAACCCTCTGGTCCCAGTCTTTCATCCAGTTTTCAGTCCACCTCCCTATCCACTTATTTAACCCATACATTGTCAGCTTGCCTGTGATGTTGCTATGGAAGATGGTGTCAAAGACTTTGCTAAAGCCCAGGTAAACAACATCCACTGCTCTCCCCTCATCCACCAAGCCAGTCACCTCATTATAGAAGGCTATCTGGTTGCTCAAGCACAATTTCCCCTTCATAAACCAATGCAGACTGCTCCCCAATCTCCTTCTTGTCCCTCATGTGTTTGTAAATGCTTTCCAGAAGGATTTTGTCCACCACCTTCCCAGGGATGGAGATGAGGCTGTCAGGCTTGTAGTTCCAAGGATCATCCTTCTTGCTCTTCTTGAAGATAGGAGTGACATTTGCTCTCTTCCAGTCTTCAGGAAACTCTACCTGTTACCATAGCAGAAGCAGGATAGAGCAGGATATTCTTCATTTGGTTTTCCTCTGATGTGCAAGTTACTGAGCTTATTTCAGGAAAAGCTGTCTCAATGCTTTCACGGTAGTGCTGTGCAGGAAGTTGAATGAGGAGATCAAAACAGTCCCTTCTGGCTTTAAAATATTTGGTTTTGAAATGACTCATAATTCTGTCAAGTCAAATACAACTGATACAAATACAATACCTTTTTTGTAAGTTGATCGTGTCCCTTTAGCATGATTATTTAATAGTCATAAACATTTGTTAATGTGCGACAGGCAACTGTGGTGGGAATGCTTCATGATTGCTCCTTATGCAATATCATGCTGGGATTGCAGACCCATGTTTTGCTGTTTATGTTATCTGTACTTCACTTCAAACATGTTTTATGATAGTACTTTAAAAAGGAGAATGGAACATTTTATCATATTTTCCTGCCAAACCCCTTGTGTCTATTTTTTTTCTTAAAGAATTGTTTTTATCATCTATCTTTTACTGTGTATCGCAGCATTATCTTCACCTGTTAAGGGAAAAAATGAATGGACTTACAGTGTACAACAGACTGACAGCAAATCATAGCATGGATGTTCCCTTCAGAATGACAGTTATACCCTAGATGGCATAGTGACTAAATAACTCATTATGAGAAACTCCTTTTCACAGACAGTTGTTAAATTGAAGGTATTACCAAAACAGAATGTAAGAATTATTGCTTGCTCTATGGTCATTTTTCTTTAGGTAAGGATATCCGTCTCTTTTTTTTTTTTTTTTTTTTTCCTTCTTTAAGCAACAAACTGAAAGAACCGGTCCAGTCTTCAGCATCATTACAGCACCATTATGGTAAATGCTGACCTAGCATTTTCACTATAAATTCTGCTTTCCACAAAAGTGTTGAGATGAGGGTTCATTTGCAGTCCAGCTTTGTTTGGGGGAAAATATCTTTTCATGAACTTTCCCTTTTTGAGGACTGAGCCTAACCCTTTTAAAATTTACAGGATGTTGAGGTAGAGGTGTTAGCTGTCTTATTCTACCTGCCAGTCTACAGAAATGGGGCGCTCAGATCACAGCTAACCCTTGCAGGAGGTTAAGACCTTTGCGGGAACAAAAGCACAGACACCAATATGGTGGTTGCTACTTGCTCGATTTATTAACTGCGCAATTGCTTTATATATGCCTTTCCATACATCGCAAGACCTTTAGTTCCCTGTTCTTTCCGTACATCGTGAGATCTTTCGAGCGCCTCTCTCTACACCCTATTCTTCCCGTACATCGCAAGATCTTTTGTGTGCCTCTATTCTTCCCACACATCGTGAGATCTTTCATGAGCCTCTCCCTACAACAGGAAAGTAACATAAAAAAAAAATTAATTATTTCAGATGTTCTCTAGTGTTGCTCTTTCATTCTTGTAGCAAAGAAGCTCAATTTGAAGTTGAGATTTTGCTAACATTTAATGGGAAATTACTATAGCTCTGCATAGATTAGAGTCATCACATTAAGATGAATGGCTTAATTTATTTAGAAAATGCCTAATTTTTTCATAGTGAATAAATATTCCAAAACTTTCCTGTATAAATACGATACAAAAACTCAGGTATCTCTGGTAGTCTGAAGACTGCAAGGTGTTTTGTATTATTAGAAGATCAACAACAGATCAATAAGGCAGATGAGGAGATCTACCTATTTAAAGCTGGGTACTGACATAATAGGTTAACAAAACAGTGTTTACTCGGAAAAAAAAAAAAAAAAAGAAGGCAGCTTGTTGCTGCTGAGACACGCTGCAATAGTGCACTGAAATACCCTTCAGATGAAGGGTTAACCTAACACCCACGGTCAAGGTGATCTGAAGCCTTTGCTTTGGAACAAGGACTGGAACCCTTCTGCCAGCAGAGCTGGGCATTGCTGGGGAGCTGCTGGGGATGGCAGTGTCTCCAGCCAGCGTGGCTGGCTCTGAGAGAGGAGGCCTGGCCACAGCTACAGCTCCCATTAAGGTCCACGCAGGCTAGCTCGAGGGAGGAAAAATGCACTTTTAAGCATATTTCCAACACAGTCCAGCATGTGCTCAGGTAGTTCTTTAACATCACGCACAGCTGACTGAAGACTCTGCAACCCTCTGGCTCCCCACACCCAGGAGGTCCTCATGGTGTGACACCATGGTGAGCTTCACGTAAGGGCCCTGGCTGCAGACACAGCAGCTGTCAGCTCCTCAGCAGAAAAGGGGTCCTACGTGCAGCATCCACAAACACAGATAAATGAGACTTTAGCCTAGTCCACTACCCGGCAGGACAGTGCCACATATTGGACAGACTCTGCCAGGTCCCTAATTAAAGTATAGCCCTGTTTATTACTAAATGTAAGGCCCTAGTTAAGGCCTAGCTGCATGGTGTAAGTCATCTGGATTTAGTCAGGGTCTTTTCCTGTTGCCCATAATGTGTTTGTTCAGCAACATCAGTATGCAGGGACAGGGACAGGAACAGGGTAGGAAGTAATTTTCCACCATCTGAGGGCCTATGCTTGGAGGGTGTCCTCTCCCCGGGCACTGGGACAGCTCACACTGGCTAGTGGACTTTGCTTCACCCATCGAGTTAGAACTCACACACACAAAAAACAGTCCAGTAGGATAACTGGAGTCATCCTCTGGGCTAACCAAGCCTTGACAGTCCAGTCAGGCTCTGCTTTCCAGAGCCTGAAGGTGAAATTAGGATTGGCTCTTGCTGAAAAATGAAATAGGGAGGAAGGAAGAAGCTCTCATTCCTGTCTCCCTGCCAGGGAGTTCTTACATCTTTTAAGTACATGACAATAACATGGCAGTACACAGGTTTGTACTGGTTTAGCTTCATACAGAGTTTAATGGCTGATATAAATTCAGCAGGTGCAAGTTTTCTGTGTAGACAAAACTAAAGTCTATAGGAAATCAATGGGCTCGAGCATTTCTGAAATCTTGCCCTGTGCCAGGCAGTGTGAGATTCTCTAGCACTGGGGTAAGTGCTGACACAAGGTGCAGGTCAATGCACGTCAGGCCAGACAACTGATTCTGATAAAATCTATTTTCTGCCTCCCATTTCGTATCCCCCCTCATTTTATTTTTTTTTTTCCAGACACCAGTGTTAAAATGACATCAGTATCCCTGTTTCATCTGGCAAAGATTAGGGACAGAGAGAGATTGAGAGGGCTGTTTGCAAAACTGTCAAGAACGCAGAGCAGTCCAAGTGTAAAATCTATTCACCTTCACTTCATGCTGCTGATGAGTATAATAAGAAAATATTTTGTATTCATCCATCAAAAAAGTTAGAGCTATTTACACATATATATGCAGAATGCATGATGTGATTTGGCATAAATGTTTTAGCTGCATACGTTTCAGATGTAACCTACTTGTAGCTCCACAACTGGGAGTGTAAGACATCTGTCTCAAGTGCAGGCTGATAATAAGCATCATGAATCTTCTCTCCAGATCCTGCAGCACTTCCCAGACGAGGGGCTTGATTTGGCCTCAGCTTTCATGCAAGGCTTTCACTGAAGGCAAAAGCAATTCCATGTGCAGAGGAGCCCACTGCACCACACAAAGACAGCCACTTCTGAGGAGTGAAGCACTGCAACTTGAGCCAGAGTCTTGCTGTTGGGAGAATTGTCTTTTTTCTCCGCAAAAATACTTGAGCCAAAGAATGATAAATGATCATGGAAAATGTCATGATATCATTAACATCCAAACAAGGACAGAGGACATGTTCTGTGAGACTCCTCTGTAAAATCTGTGGGGCTTTATTATGCTTTTAAAGAAAGAAAAAAGGCATCTGCTGCTCCAGAACACTGCAAAACACAGCACGTGGAGAATGACAGAAATGAACAAATACTTATACATACATATACTTGTAATTGCAGAGGAATACAACAGGTAAATTTGCAAGGTAAACTCATTTTCTAAAATGAATCTTTAAAAATAGCTTTTTGTCATAAAAACTCAAACAGGAAAAATAGATATTAAAGATATCTAGAAATAAGATTTTGAATCTTAAATACTTTCCAGAAATATTTGCAAAATTATCAGAAATGCTTCATTATTGGGAATTTTTTCATTGCTGCAACTGGAATTTGATCTGGCCATATTTACATAGATGGATCACATTTGAAGAGGGAGGCAAATACATCTTGTTTTCAAGATTTTCAGGTTTTGGTCTTTTTTGTCTTAGCTTTGCAGATATTTACACTTTTTGAATGAAGTCAGGTTGCAATAAGTGCTACGAAGTAAAGTTCATATACAGTGAAAACCTCTAGCATTAATTACTCCTGAATGTTTGTGAGTACCCAAAATCCTGACATAAAAGCTGTAATTTCTATGTAAAGTAGATAGGATGATTGAGTTATAATTAAAATGGTAATTATACCCTTAATGCTCTGTATTTGACTTTTCAAAAAATGTTATGCTCCAAGAAAAGCTATTTAAAGATCAGAGAAAAATGTTTGAAAAATGAATGCATTCAAGACATTCTAGATCTTTTAAAATCCAGTTATTGATTTTTACATGCTTTCATGTGTAGTCTGAAACATTTTCTTCATTTATTTTGGTCGATGGAAATAATAAAAAATCATTGGAACGTGAAAAGCTTAAACGAACGCAATATTCTCCAAGTTGATATTTAACACGATAAATATTTGAAATGGAGGGCAGGCAGCAGTATTCACTTGCTGACTAAAAGCCTGGCCTTCGTCCTTGTAACTGGGTGACGCCAAGGAAGGAGCCGGTGGGAATTCAGCAGCCCTGTAGTTCCTCCCTTGCTGGTTTGAGATGTGTCACACTGCACCCTGCACGGGATAAATACGACATTTCCTTTGATCCCTCATTGACTCCTTAGAATTAAACTGAGAACACCTAAAGCTATGCATCAAATGTCAGGAGTGGCAGCCTACTGGAACCGTATCAATATTTGATGATGTATGGCTTGCTGGGAGGCACAGGAAATTCTGGACGTGGCAGCAGTGACACCCGGGATGCTTTGCACTCCCCCAGCTGTAGTGCCTGCTCAGAGCTGTGGAAAGAGGTAGAAGAGCCATGCCTACATGATGGGCTGAGCCTACAGATCTGAGAAGGGACCGTGCAGCAAAGCAGGTCCATTTCCCAACCACTGCCAAGTTTTGGTTTATTCAGTGCATGTGCACTTGTTTCGTTGGGCAATTAATATGTCCAAACTGGGATTATGAGCATCTTTATTCACTTTAGAGTTGGTGCAGTAGTCCCTTCAGCTGCTTGAGTAAGCACTCCTCTGAGCAAGGCAAAAGGAGGTCCTTAGTAAGCCAAAAGCATTTACAATAAAATCAGTAAAGCTCTGCAGTCTTGGATGATTGGATTTTCTGTAGCATTACTCACCAAATAAAGCCTTTGCCTGCATCCATCTGTTTACCCCATGTACCCATCACGTACCTTGGACTCCATGACTTCTCATTCTTATTAATCTGCAGATATGGTTGGAAGCTTTTTCTTACGTCCCACAAAAAGCATGATAGGGAGGTTTTAGGTCAGAGTGCTGAAATTTTGTAATTTCTGTAAAATACACAGCAGCAATTTCCTAGTTTGTAGCTAGCTTTCTCTAGCATGAAAAGAGAAAAGAGCCAGGGACTTCACTGCTACTAATCTATTTTCTGCTCTCTTCTTCCACCCATGGGTGATGGTGAGGAGCTCTGGGCAGGCTCTGAAATTGGGGTAAAACTGAAGAGTCACTGAAGGAAATAAGCTTAATTCCAATTATGTGTGGTCCTTCCTTACCCAGTACCTGATCTAAGGCCAGAACTTGCATTCCTCTTGCTAGCAGGTAGTCCTACTAATCCACAGTAGTCATCTGTTTGCAAAATGGCTCCTGGCATATTGCAGGGATGATCACACTTTCCAGTGTATGCACTGAGTAATATCCTTGGATCAATGCATGGCAGGCCGTGTCTCTGCCCAACACCAGGTCGTACTGCCCAAATCCAGCATCGTAGATCTTCCCTTCTCATGCCCTTATGCCATGTACCTGTACTGCTCAGGATCCCTCTCTTCTCTGAGCAGACAAGAAATGGTAGCAGGAGAAAAAGAAAAAGCACATCTGAAGGGTACAAGTTGAAGGAGTTGGCATGTGATAGCAAGATAAACGTTCTTAAAGAGCATTTGAGAGTTATTCAGAAGAAACATTAAAAAGTTGAAGGAGAAAAAGCTGGTTAACAAACAAGTAATGTGTGAGAAAGAATGGAGAAATTGGAAGGAAAGACAGGGCACAAAGACTATTGGCTGTCATCTTCTCTTGCTTTTTTAAAAGAAATAATTGTAAAGTTTTTTTTCCTATTGAATGGGTCTGTTTCAATATCCCACCCCTTGTTTCGTACCGTGGTTCATAGTTTCTCTGCATTCCATAACTGAGAGCTGCTATTTGCAATCCCCTGCAGTAAGTTCTGAGTGACTGATTTTTGTTCATTGAGATTTTTAGAAATAGTACTGGTTAGCAAAAGACATGCTATGGGTATACATCAATGCCAGTTGGCCAGAAAAAATGTGTTGGTAGGCATCACTGATAGCCATTAGCTATTCCAAGTTTCTACAGATGTAGACTGAAATTAAATGCACAAGCAAATTTTTTAAAAGCTTTGCATAAAAAGTTGAACTCATAAAATAGCAGAAATGTTCCACTTTTAAAGACACGGGAAGTCCAAACCAAAGCATGCTTAAGCAAAGATAAACGTTTCCATGGATTTCTCTAAGGTTTGGCTCAGATTCTGAATTCTTTCCATATGTAACACAACTACAGTCTGGCGGGGACGGTTGGTGGGGAGAAGAGGAAAAGCAAAAACTTTTCTAAAATTATCAGTGATGGTGGATTTAGGAGGTTTTGTAAGTACTTTATCACTAAAAAGAAAGCATGTTGGATGATAGTCTTAGCCATGTCCAGCTGGACTTGCCACATGGAAATGAATGTAGCTCACCCTATTCTTACTAACCGAGGACCTCAGCAGTTGCGGTTCCTGTGCCAGTCATTAATAATTGTTTCTTTCTTCTTCTTCATTTTGTACTAGTCCATTACTTTTGAGATTATTTTACATTTGTGACTTTCTAAATTAAAATTCTCAAAGTAGATTGCGTTGTGCTCCCTTTAAGAGACTTTGCTAATCTCCCAAGAGATTTTTTGAAAGGTTTGTGGTATGACTGCTCTTGAATCTTCAGCCTTCCTGGGTTAGAACAAGACCACCAGCTAAGGGGTCTCCTTCTCCTTTACTCTGAATAATGTAGAATACCCAGCTGGTGAAAGCTGCAGAAGCATTACACTATTGCCAGGTACCGAATAAGAAGCAGAATCAACCCTTGGTCTCCTTAAGCCCAAGTAGGCCATTTTCTCCTTAAAACTAATCCTTAATGGCACTGGTGTTGGTGGCTGTGATGGAGGCTTATGCCCAAACACTGTTTCCCAGGAGCTGTCTCTGCCCAGTGATGTAGAAGCCAATGTCTGCTGGATCCTCTGGTGGGAAAGCTGTGTACACCCCCCTGAGAGCTCGTGGTTGTTGTTTGCTACAAGTCAGCACACAAAGCGAGCTGCTGCTGCTGAAGCCACATGGTGAAGTGGTTGTCCTCCCTCTTGCAAGGTGTGACAGTCCATGCACCCCTCCACCTTCCTAGCAGGGCAATCGAGAAGGCAAAATTAGCACCCTGGCCCATTTTTTTATATACAGGGGAACACAGATGGAAGGATGATTTTGCAATGTCCATGTCCCATTGGTGTTGTACGTGTTGAATGACTGGTTTTACAGCTGAATTTCAACTGCAAAGGAAATAAGTGTTCATTATGTTTCTTTGATGTGGATGAGCTGTCTCGTGTTGCTGATGTGGTGTTGGGGGATATGGTGTAGGGCAGAACTTTGTAGACAAGGGCTGATGGTTGGACTTGATGATCCCAAGGGTCTTTTCCAATCTGAATGATACTCTGATTCTGTGATATGCCTTGCCACAGAGATTTACATACTAAAGCCATGAGAGAGATGATCCCTGGGCTACTGCAGGCAGATAAATGTAGGTAGGGAAACTGAGGCACATGGATTCAATAGCTGATTCAACAAAACGGTTACAGCTTCTGACCAGGTCTGTCATGTCTATACCAAAAAGCATTAGAGACTTACATCTTTGGCATCACATAACATAAAAGGACAATCTTACATCTAGTTTGAGCCTGTGATGGACTGAGCTCTTCAGAGGCCTCCCACCATCTACCTATGCGAGTCTCATACTTAAAAACCCAAGGAAAGGTCAGATTTTGTCCTTTTCTGTGTTATGACAATGCATTCTGAAATGACAATAAGTTCCCTCAAGTGTCTCCCAGTTTTGTACCCTGAGAGATTTCCCATCATCCTTGCCTTGAAAGACATCTATCTTTGTACCTCTTTAATGAGAGTTTGTTCTGTGGTTTTTTAGTTCTATCTGCACAAAAATATTAAGGACAAAATACAAGTAGTAAAGCCTGAGATGTAAAAGTTTGGATAGAGAAAAAAAGGATAACACTACTACATTCCTGTTAGCAGACGGTGAGTGTTAGTCTTCCAACAGTTAAACCCTATATGTGCTAAAGAAATCATAAAATACATGATACATGGCATAGATTCTAGCAAAACTGTTGTTGAGATGTGTTGGAAATGTCAGCTAAAAAAAGCCTCCTTAACTGCCTTAATATATATAAAAAGGCAATCTACAATTTGGCATGACATATGCATATATATATAAAAAATACGTGACAAAATACAGCTGTCCCACATCATTTTATCCAGCAAGGGTAAGACTCTTTTATTCTGTCTGTTTTCCAGGTCACAGGGTCTGTGATAATTTCATTAGCTGCTGAAACATATTTTTACTGTGTTCCAAGGACAATGTTAAGTGCACAGGACTCCTGTTATTGGCAGTGAAAATTAATATCTAGGACATTTCAATAGGATCTGAACATTTCACTACAAAAGCATGGCAATGTAATGAATGTAGAGCTAAATAGGATTTAGGAGAGGGAATTTTATTCCATTTTCTGGTGTAAGAAAATCACTTTATTCTGATCACTTACTACTGGTACCTATTCACTATTACTACAGCACTGAAATTGAATGGATAGACAACCGATTTAATCTGCTGCTGTGAGCCAGTATATCGGGGCTCTGTATGGTCAGGGGAGAGAAATAGTCCCTTATGGGAAGAGATGGCCAGAATACAGCCATCACTGAGGGGTCTTGCATGAGTCCATGAGCTGACCACTGAAAATGAGCTACTGAAATGTTCACCTAGAAATAACAACCCCAAATATTCAAGAAAAGGTGAGGAGTGCTCAGTTTCCTAAATCCACTTCTCCTAACACAGCCCCTCCCAGCACAACCAACTGCCTAGGGACCACTGCACTGCTTTCCACCAGGACACCCTGCCCCTAGGGACTAAAGCTTGTTATCTTTGCAGAGAGATGTTACAGCTCACCTCACTCTTTGGCCCAAAGTACATTTTTGTATTGCTAATCAAGGAGATAAAAATGTATGACATAACATTGCATCCTTTCACAATCTGAACTGAACCATCTCTTGATTGCCCATGGAAAGGGAAAGGTGGGGTACCCCAGGACACACTTAAAACAGACTAGTGTGCAGATTAGGTTTTAAGAACATACTGGATTATAAAAAAGAAGAAGAAATATAAAGAAGAAAGAATATAAGGAAGAAGAAATAAAGCCTGTGTTGGCCGTGGAAGACAGAGACACTGAGGTACAGTTGTGCTGCCCAGCCATGTATTACCCAGCCATTTGTCAAGATAGATATCTTGGGGCACAATGTGGAAGTGGCGAGAAACCATCAAACAGAAGAAAGTGGCTCTGTGGAGCTCAGGGATGGCTTGAAGGCATACAGCCTCAGTGAAAGGGTATTTTGGCACTTTGACACAAGAACCATAGAATCACGTTTCTCAGCTCGGTGACCTTGCAGAACACTGCCTGCATCACAAAAAAGAAAATGTGCTCATTTTAGCTGTCACCACTGTATGGGCAAAATATTATTATTATTACTGCATTACTTCACAACTAATCAAATGTTAAAATGCAGTAGATCACCCCCCATTTCCCTGCCAAGAGATATGATTGCTCTTCTTCCTCAATCTCCCCATCTTTTTTTTCTTTTTTATAAATCAGTTTCATTTCTAAGGAGACACAGAAGTTGTTGTGAGTCAGACCAGCAGTGCTCAACCTTGGCAAGGGAACTTGGAGGTTTTAATGTTTTGTCAGTTGTAATCAATGAGAACATATCTGATGCTTTTAAATTCCTGTCTGATGTTTCCTTCCATCCACCTGCAAGTGTATAACTCTGCAATGAGGAAGGAACAAATGGCCGGCCAGGTCCAAGAGTGTGTCCATGTTCACACACACACGGGCATGCTTTCATACCCATGCTGCTCTGAAAAGAAAAAAACAAACCCACAAACCACTACTAGAAGAGACTGTGCCAACCTGCTACTCACTTGTGAAAATGAACTACCCAGATTAATTACCTGACAAAGGCTGGACCACAGCTGTCAGCTCAAAACGAGTGTAGTGTGTCAACAAGAAATAAAATTGGAGACATGCTGGAAGGCTTTGTGTGTGTGCACCAGGATTCTTTTTTTCTTCCTTTTTTTTCTTTTCTCTTTCCTTTCTTCCTTTTTTTTTTTTTG
Organism: Athene noctua; assembly: GCF_965140245.1. Taxonomy (NCBI): domain Eukaryota; kingdom Metazoa; phylum Chordata; class Aves; order Strigiformes; family Strigidae; genus Athene; species Athene noctua. The sequence goes on along the minus strand of NC_134038.1, from coordinate 114,989,450 downwards.
TTTGTTTGTTTCTCCTCTCTTCTGAGAATTTCCCCACTGTTGCTATCGCTTAATATTTGCCTTGTAGTCGTGCCGAGGGTCTCTGGTCCTGGAGCACACCGATGTTGGGATAAGCTCTGCACAGATGTGGAGCAAGAGTACTGCCAAGTGCAAGGCTACACAATTATAACAGAATTGGGAATAGTCACGAGATGCCTGCAGTATTAGCCACTGACCCCAGTATCACATGGATGGGGGTTAAAATTACAATAGCTGCATGACCTTCATACTGGTTGGAGCTTTTTACTCTCTCTGATTCCATTGGAGGACTCAGAAATGGTACCAAAAGCAGGCAGTTTTCCTCCTGGTGTAGACCAGGTAGACACCCTCTGTGCTCATCACTGAGTGCAGGATCCAGCTGCTATCAGGGCTCTGCCCGGCCGCAAGGCCAGTGCTGGCCATAGCAGATCTCCCATAGCGCTCATCCTCCCTTATTGCCTAGATGCTGTGCAGAGTGGAGAGATGGACAAGACAGTGCTAATCCCATGGTAAACTCGGCTATAAATTAAGAAAAACTTTGACCTCTACCTGTATAAAAGAAGTCACATGCATGGCTTCACCAAAATGTTCCTGTTTTACAGATTGGAAACTGAGGTATGGGGCTGACGGTATGCCTGACATCAGGCTGCAGGGGATGCAGGCACAGGAGCAGAAACTCAATCCAAATCCCTGAGCCTTCACCACCCCTTTCCCTGCCTGTCTGCCAGGCTCATAAATGCTTCTTTGTGCTAATTTGACCATGGCGAAAACATCACGACAAGATGCTGCAGTTTGAAGCCTATATACAGACTCAGGAAGGGTCCTGATCCTGTAGTTGAAATATTTGCAATGCAGGCAAGGGCAACCTAGAGTCATCAGTGAGTGTGTAAATCACTGCTCACCCTGGAGCTGCCTGAACCACTAGCTACCCCATCCGTTACACCTCTAGTTATTTGCAAAGCCTTTCTCCACCCAGGGGGAATTTTCAGTCAGATGCATGTAGAAATTCTCAGATTAATTTGATTTTTGGGGGGAGGTAGGGGGATTTAAGTGAAGGGGTTTTTTGTTTGTGTTTATTTCTCCCCTCCGAGCTGCCTTTCATTGCGCATTTACTAGTTCTGGAAGACAACACCCTGCTGACACTTAGAGAAGCATCAGTGAATAAAGTCTGTTGTACAGGCTGCAAAGCCATCTGGACTTTCTACTGAAAAGGTTGGACATGGTTTTAGGCAAGATTTTATCACATCTGAAAAAAAATCTTCTGCACTCAGTACCTCTTCCAAGGTTGATGTCAGATTTTTTTTTTTTTTTTCTTTTGTTGGTTGCAAAACAAAAAAATTGACAAACAGTTGGAAGGCAGTAAGGATGGAGATATAAATCTCTAGAGGAAGCTTTGTCAAAGGTAGTGGAGTATAAACAAAAAATAAATTAGTTTTGGTGTTATCAGAAACTGGACAGACTTCGAATTGTATAATAGTTTGTCTGGGTTTCCAGACCACCTAGACAATGCTTCTGTGAGGCTAAGCACAGATTCACTTGACAGAAGAGGTGGAAGAAATGGCTAGACACATAATCACAGGAGAAGGGATGAAGAAGGACGAGAAGACAAAGGTGCAATGGCAGACAGCCTTAAAATCCTTCACTTTTTTTCTTTTATCGTTTCAGGGGCTCCAAGCAGCATGTTTACCTTGCTGTCCATATTAGTGAGCTCTTGAGTCCAAGAATTTTGTGCAGCCCTTGTGTCCTACACCTCCTCCAAGTTTTGGCGGGATAGTTTTGTAGACTGAAAAGGGTAGTGAAAGGCTTGTGTGTCAGCTCCTCCCTTGCTGAGGAGGCCCTGTGAGCAGAGCAGGAGAGAGAAACATGCTGAAAATAATTTATTGAAGTGCCCTTTAGGTTATGTGCATCTTAGCAAGTGAGCTAACATCCAGCAATTACCTTAAAAACACAGATTGGTGACACAGTTTTATGTATTCTGAGAGCTGGGTATGAAGCTGATTATTCCTCTTTTCTCTCTGGATTTGCTGTCTGAATTTTGGGAGATTTTTTTCTCCCAAATGGCTGTACACAGCATCCCAGACATGTAATGCCAGACACAGTACAGATCCTTTGAGGTATCCTTCCAGAAGTACAGTGTGCTGATAAAAGAAATACATTCATAATTGTATTATGTGGTTTTTTTTCTGTAAAGGAAAAATTGCACATTATATTTCTTGTCTTTGACCCTGACTTACACAAGCAAAATATTAAAGCTGGTTATCTCTCAATTTAATTATCAATTATATAGGAATAAATATATTTACCTGTCTGACATGAATTTTATAGGCTTTGGTCAATTTGTAGGAAAACTGCTTTGAGATTTTTCTGTAAGTATTTAAATAAATATAATAGTTTTTTATTTAATTACTGGATTTATCCATTTATGCTTTGTCTCTTTCTTCCCAAGAAGCTCTTTTTTTACTGCCCACAGTGACTAAATCATGTAAAGCAACTTTCCTATAATGAGGAAATTTTCTTAGAGATTTTATTTGCCATAAGGAATCTGAGCTGTAAATGAAATCTGTAACATCACACTTACCTGCGGGCAGATCCTTTCCATGCCTCTCACAGGTATGGTCCTAAGGGAAGATCATGCCAGTGCCACTCCATAATCTCCTGGCTTCATGCTCAGTCCTTCCCTGGGCTCTCACTTAAAGACAAGTCTGCTGAGGCAATGGGTTTTGCCCAAGAGTATTGTCACAGGGTTTAAAAAGGCCATTCCCAGCTTCTAGGTTTGGACACATGGTTTGGAGTTTCTTGGCTGGAGATGGAGGGTAGAATGATGGGGAAGTGATATTTGGTTGTTAGAGCACGAGCTAAAGTAATGCTGAATTTTTAGCTTCAGATGCAGGTTGTCAGCAGATACAAAACCGTACTACTCTTTCTTAATTTCAGCAATGTTATGTTAATTATTTGTGCTTGTCAAGTAAGGGACAATAAGTCAGGGAGGGACTCTTTATAGCCCTGGCCCCAGGCACTCACCGGTCCCAAATGTGACTGAGTGGCAGTCGAGATTCAGTTGAACGTGGTTCTCCCTCCAATGAGAACTGTCCTGGCTAATTACACATTTGAGAAGAAGCCCAGAGAATGGTGAGGTAACATGAAATGTAGACTGCCTTACCACCCCTCCCAGACAAGGGAAAGGTTGTCAGCAAGGTTACAGCCGGATTTCGAGAATCATTACAGCAAATGACAGCAAGATCTTTAACAACAAGAAAGGAAAAATTCCAGTGTCTGTATAGTAATTGCCACATAGTGTGTTATAGGCCTTGCTCTGCAGTGATTTGGAAAGTTGAATCGTGCAGTGCCTTGCTGGGATCAGCAGTTCAGAATAGATTAAATTTGTTTTGGACACTGCCTGCACCCTGCTTTATCTAACAAAGCATATGTGTGATGGGGAAGGCTCTTAATAGCGCAGCCCCTTAATGAGAACCATAAACACACAGGCGTAGATTTTCAAAGTGATGCTCAAGGGATTTGAGCAAGCACTGCTCTCTCCCTGCTTTGAGCATTTACCCAAAAGCTGCTAACTGGTTAGGCTCTAGGAAGAGAGTGGATCTCGAACAGCTAAGAGTATTGTATGTGACGAGGGCTTTGCCACAGTTAGTTTCCAAAAGATATTCATTTTAATGCACCTAAGAAAGATAAAGCGAGGAAACAGAAAACTGAAAGGACATTTCTCAGATAAAGCATTGATTTTATTAAAGAGAGACAGCTCATAATATGAATCTAAACTCCAGTTTTTTATAGAGAGCATAAAAGCCTTTTTACAGAGTTAGCCATTTCTAGGCACTGGTGGCTTTATAGAGCTTTTATCTAGTTAAAGAAAACCCATTCATGCTAATTTAATATCTGTAGTGTACAACAGCTTGACACCTGAGGCTTGTCCTAAAGCAGGCACAAGGCTGCAAAGCAACACTATTTCATTGTTTTGAATTATTCAGAACTTGCAGCCAACCTTATGTGTGCCTCTGTAGGAAGAAGGCTTTGGGGTTAAGGATCAGTAAAAGAAAAGAAAAAAGGCAAACAAACAACCCCTCCTTTCTGGTGTTTGTTAGCAGGTGCAGTATTGATTTCAAGAATGATTCTGCAAAATTGGTATGGACATTCTTCATTACTGGAGCGATAAATGCAGAGCTGTACTCAGAAGAAGCAAAGCTGGAAACTTAGCATGGCCTCCTTTAGGGAACAACTGTTCCTGTCGGTGGAAAAGCTTGTTTCCTTTAAATTCATTGAAATGGTGCTTATTGGTAGCATCTTTTTAGAGCAAGATGAATGCAGACAGCAATGAATCAACCTCAAATAGAGGGGCTCATCTGTTAGCATCCTAACATTAACACACTAATGTGAATTTAAAGATTCTAATTAAACCTACATACAAAATGTTTTCCTACTAAATAGAAAACCGTACTTTTTCGAGGAGCAGGGGTATTTGGATCTGACAGCATTTCCTTTTTCAATAGTATGCTTACTTTATGTGTTCTATTTTCTCTCAGTCACTCCAGGGGGTTCTGAAACAAATAAAAAGATACATTATATTAAGTGTGATTGATTCCCTGTAGTCAAGGGATGTATTGAGAAAACAGAACAATTTTTTTCACCGAGCTTGTAGAATAAATTCCTGTTTGATCTTTATACTTCCTACTGTTGCTACAAATTTCTTTTGAGATATTTAACATTGATTAATCTCATTTACAGGATCACACGGTAGTATTCATGTACAAAATCAGAACTTTTTCATTATCACACAACTCACATCATAGCTATCAGTTTCTAAATTTTTCCCTCCCTCCCTCCCCAAATGCCCCAATAAGCTTACTTCCCCCCAATTCAAACTTTATATTTGTGTGAAAAACTTAAACATTTTAACAAAAAATTCTGTGAACATTTGCACAGTACCTCTTTGCCAGTCATGACTGAAAATATCACTGAAGAGATTTAAAACAAAGTTTACTGGGAGACTTTTGTGTTCCCTAGTAAAAAAGTTTTAGATGTAGTGAAAGACTTTCGGCTTGCATTTAGACACTCAATAAACATCATCACAAGCGTAGAAACCTACTTCAGCCTTTAATCATTGGTGTACCATATGCTGGATATGTGAACAATTCATCAAAATCTGATAAAATGTTAGCAGACCTCACATTCATTAGAACAGGGTCGAATCAAAAACCTAAAGAAGTCATTGGGAAACTTCCCAGGCATAAAGGTGCTAAGAATCAACAAAGCTGGATGTTAACTAACCCTCCTATTCCACCTTTGTCTCATCTTCATTTCTCCATGCATGCTGTATCCTCCCAACCCCAGCACAGGAAGTGGCTATCATTTTCGCAAAGCCCTATGTTTACTGGGAAACCCAAAAAAAAAAAAAAAAAAAAGAGTGGGAGAAGGAATTTTCTATTCTGACTCCCATTCTGAACTCTTTTGGGGCATTTTTGTCACTCTTCTATCTGCCACACAGGGACTATCTTCAAAGTCTGCCTCATACAGCAGCCAGCACAGTGCTATTTAGTAAATGATTGCTAATGATATAATCGACGGCTTGGAGGCAAATATGTTTTGTGGGGCCTGGAAAATTAGCAGAGCAATCAGCCTCCAGCCAGGGTAAGGGGAGGAGAGGGAAGTAGCCAGCAAAAAATCACTCTGAGCCCAGGAGCCCATCACAGAGTCCAGACGAGTTGGCCAAGTCAGTCGAGGTCAGCTGAGCCACTGAGGAGCCTTCATGAATGCAGAGCAAATTTGGGACATTTGATGATTACAGAAATAAGGGATTAATTGTGGTTGCTCAGCATCATATGTAGCTAAAACATTTGTAATAGGACTATGAACAGATGGGGGGGGGGTGGTGAAAGCGATTCTTTTGACTGAATCAATAGGAGCAGTTGATCTTCCCCATCAATCTTGATAAGAAAACTGTGAGGATATTCCGTGTCAGAAGCGCGTTATTGGAGTTTTCATTAGAAGCTCAGTGTGGGAACGTTTACCCAGCTGCTGCCTTTGCAGCATGCACCCAATACCCTCTGAGAAGCATGAATGAGAAGACCTCTCTGAACCAGGATGTAGACAGGATATACGAATGCAGTCAGCTGAAATGAAAACATATAGCCAGACAAAATAAAACCACGTCCATCTAAGATAAAACAAAGCCCATATGCACTGACCCTGAGGGATAAGCCAAAACCCGACATAATGATCAATACTGTAGGAGTTATGATCAGAGAGAAATAATTACTGCACATCTCAAGGAAAGAACCACAATGAATTCCCTGGCAGTGCCTTGTTCTTTGAGTAATACTCTGTAAATGCCTGTGCATGCTGAAGGAAGGCTGAGTTATGAGGGGCTGTGGACTGCAGCCTCCAGTCTGGCTGCAGAAGTCCTTGCATGACCCTGCTTGGAGAGTCTCACCACCATCAGTGCCGTTTGCCTCACAGTTACCTTGAGAGGTGGGTAAAAATCATCCCCTTTTATCTCTGGAAAAGTGGGACTCATGGCAAAGCAAGTGTTTTGCACCAAGGCTGCCAGGAAGCATGGCAAGGAATTGACTCAGCCTGCAACCTGCTGCCTGTGACCCACTGCCCTCCTTCCTTCCACAGGTCACTCCTGCCCAGCCACTCCTCTAGGTCCTCGTTCAGTCCTTTCCACTGTGCTGGAGGAGGTCCTGGCGTTAAATTGATACTAGAAGACTGATGGTGGAGGGCAGCCCATGACCCTCAGCTATTTCTCTTCTCAGGGCTGCATCTTGAAGATGATGTAGTACCTGGGAAGAGCCTGACTAATTCATTGGCTTGAGGGTACAATCACTTAGCAATGAATCTCCAACTAGTTACAGCAAACTTATTTACAAGCCTGCGAAAAAGCGTGTTGTGTAGCAATTTGCTATACACCCTGACCAGGAGCAGCACTTCAGGACTGATATTCTCTGTGCTGTGTTTTCCTCCCCTCCTGTTTAGACAGTGAGAGTTCTCCACAGGAAAAAATAAAACTCCTGCTGTCAACGAGTGCGTGTTTCACTCTCGGTAAAAAGAACTAGGTGTGCATCTCCTTTTATCTGTGAAGAGAGTTGTGAACCTAATACAACCTGATCCCCATTCATCGTGTTCAACATTTACCCCCCAAATGTCAGTGATTTTCTGGAAAATAAAGTACTTGAGAGACAGGAGAAACAGAGCCCTTGGTGATATCTGTATAGCAGAATATTTCTTCCCATCCATATGCAAATCTAACCTTTTTGATATTTCAACCCTATAAACCCTAAGACAGGATTTCAATAGAAAATGTTTACTAAAGGCTTTTTCCTTTATAATCTATTGATTTTAATATCCTTACTACTCCTGTTGAATGTCAGTTTTACCCTGAAGACTCCCATTGCAAACTGAACACATTTAATTATTTATACCATTTGAAATATTAGTGCTGAGAAATTACTAAAAGTTTTGGGTTCTGTAATGGTATGATCTAAAGTTTGGTTTTCCTTTGTGAATAACACAAGTAATTTGATATGGTAATCAAGGGCAGATGAATACTCAGACAACACAGCACAGTTTTAATAGTAATGACATCTAGTTTTCATTTTTCCAGCCTCCTTGTATATGTTAAAATATAGCTCATTAAGTACTGAAGTATCTCACATTCTTTTATCACAGTGAACAGTTTAGCATTATGTTTTCTTTCTTCTGCCAGGCTCATGAACAGGTAACTGTTGCTTCCACCAGTGATAGCAGGCATTTAAACAACATGCATGGTTTGAGTGTAACCGAGAGCAGATTTGCCCCTTGGTGTGGGTCTAACAGTCTTGTTTGTCTTACTCATGTCACTCACTGTATTAGCAAGACCAAGCAAAGTTTTGATCTCAAATAAATTGTCTCTCAGGCAAACACTGTTTGTACAAAACAATCTATGTGAGGACCTACAAAAGGTAAGATTTTGATAGCAGGCAAACCAAAGGAGGGATTCGAAAGTAACTCAGCACCTGGAAGGTCAGTTCTTTCCCAGATTCATGTTTCTTTCTCCCATGGCAGAGCTCACCCTGCCTGGCCAGGGCATGGACATGCTTAAATTCCTATCCTTGCAGCTTGAGTCTTATCTGTAACATCTTAGAGTCAGGCATACTTCCATTGGCTTCAGTGGCATTTTGTATCATACCGCAGGTTTCCAAGGGGGTTAAACCCCTAAGCATAAATCCCTCCTAGGTCCAGCACTCAAGTGTCATTTGAACATATATTCTCCCATGTGCCTTGGTAAAATTTATCAGAGTTCTAACTCTCTGTACTTTTTTATTTTCTTCTGCCCTGTTCCTCTGCCCCAAGCTGCCATTTCTCTGCCATTACATGATCAGTGCAATTGCATGCACCTCTTATTAATTGCACTGAATTTCTCTTTCACAAGGAAAGTTTCTACACTTCTTTTTCCCCCATCTTTTGAAATTTTCCTTTTCTGTACTACCAACTTGATAGTTGTTAAGAAGCTGCCAAGACGTATTTGGCTCTTGTATTTACTCCAGATGGAGACGTTTATTTTCATTCATATTTGGCAATAGGAACTGTGGTATCACCAAACACAACTTTTCTCCGAGACTAATTGTTTTGATAGTACAGAATAAGAAAAGAATGGTTCCTTCTGTGTATGGTTTTAAAGTTATTTCTGATAGCAGATAACATAGTCTAGCCTGTATCCTAAAAGTTCAACCAGGCTCATGATATCCATCAATAGTTGGATTTTTCTGGTTTACATGCCATCAGGAATGATCATTTGGATTTGTATCTTTTAGTAGTCTAGGTTTATTGTTTAAAACAAGAAAATCTCTTTAATGAAATCACTGTTCTAATCTGATCAGGGGTAAATATACCAACTATTTATCTCCACCGTATCTGTCCTCTATGCATTAGGTATGTTGGTAGCCAGTTTTAATTTCATAGAAACATTGAGAACCAGTCTACAGGCTCTAAATAGGAAGAAATGCTGTCACCGATTTCATTAAACATGACTGGATCAAGCCAGATAGCTGCTCTGGTGTGTGTTAGAGGGGAAGGCATGTGCCACACTTCTTGTAACATATGGGTAGAGGTCAGGAATCTAATGGCATACCCAGCTCTGCCACCGAGCCAGCTTACAGGACCAGAGTATTCAAGGCCCCAAAATTAATGCTGCATTACATGGACCAGTCCTCAGGGTATCAAATCTCTTACAGGGCTGAGCTGGGCATCTCTTCTTATTTTTCTCCATCTGCAAAAATAGACTGCTCCTTTTCCACCTTTCCATTTTACCTTGGAATATCCATTTGGAAACTTAAGGCAATATGATAGCCTGTAAATGACCTCTCAGATTAGACACAGTTTCTGGTTGTTTTGCCTGAATCCTACATGTATTCATGTATGTGACTCCTTTGTTTCTATTAATTTCACTGGCATCCTTTTAGGCAACAGATTCAAGACAAAAAATATTCGCCTGACTTATTTTAGCTAAGAGGCTTCACATTTAATGGATTTGCTGTTCTTTAATGTCCCAGGTCACTCCTTGAGATCAGCAAATGCTGAATTCCTTATCATCCCTAAATGTTATCTGAAGTCATGTCGTTATTTTGCCTTTAGTGAGCCTCTTTGCTCTCTGGCTTTGGAACCTACTGCCAAATGAAGTAAAGCAAGCTTAGACTGTGGGGATTTCTAAATCCAAAGTTAAAAGTTATTTGTTCTATTTAGCATTTTTTAAATTATTCTTTTAGGAATTGTATGTGCCTCTAAGCTAATTAACTCTTAATGAACGCAAAATGCCCTGGGGTGCAGATTTGGAGGGTATGCTAGAAATTCAGTCACGGGTTGGACTGCAGTACTGCAGAAGATGAAATTTATGATTTGATTCTTTTTTTAAATGATGGTGCACATAGTTTTATTGAGATACTTCTTTCTTTCTTTCTAGTCTAAATAAAGCTGATCAGATTTTCAGTCCACCATATGGGGCCCAGTTATATCAGTCCTGCAAACATACTTCAGTTTTTCGTTATGGATGAAGTCACTCTTCAGCAGGGAAAACAAGTTTAGAAACAAACTTTCATATTATGAAAGACAGGCAGTGTTCCAGTGCTGAGCACTTAACCAGAGCATCAGGAAATCAGAACACCTGGCTGTGCCCAGCTCCTTGCTATTCCCCTGGACCAGTCCTTCACCCTTTTAGTGCCTTCACTCATTCATCTGTAAAGTGACTATAATTGCATTTATATCACAAGGGTGCCTTGATGCTTGACAAATGAGAATTGACCCAAAATTCATCCTTCACAAGCACTGTATGAGCAATACCTTGCTCATATGGTGGTTGTGGACAATTAGATTAGAAGAGGTATGAATGCAGTGAAAGTGAAATTCCATTTAGGAGCTGTCAAACTGTTCTTGATAGTTTTTCTTAGTTTTCATCTAATTCTAGTGTTGAATTTTGCATGCATCTCCCAGGAAGGGTTTATGTGTCTCTGTCCTTCTTTTGCAACAATCCAGCATATTTTATTCCATGCTATATTAAACTGTCTTTTTGGGCAAATGGTTTGTTCCCAGAGCAATACCTTGGAAAGCTGCATTTAGCAAAACAAAGAAAAATTACTGTGTCAAAGAAATCCTATCCTCAGTGTATTAGAGAAAATTGCTGTCACTTACAAGGATTGTACATGGAAAAAATATCTCAGGTTCTATGAAAAGAGGGTTGCCTAATTGTTGTTATGTTTTATATAGTTAGATCTTTTTATATTTGCTATAATAATGTTTAAAAATTAAGATGACTTTCTGAAAAAAACTGTAGAAACATATGGTGTACAGCCTGCAGAGACTCTCAGTGGCAGTAGTATTACTGATAATATTTGTGAATTAGAATCTGCTTTCGTCTGAAAAATAGCTGTGTGTTCTCCCAATTTAAAATAATGTGTTTTCACCAACATGTTTTCATCACCATTAAGAATTTTGGGAGAAAAAGAATGGATATGATCTTCTTAAATACATTTCCTTACTTCTGCATGGCTGTGGATCTTTCAGGGTGAGGGAGGCTGAATAACAGCATATTCCTCCATGTGTGCATGAACCTACTTAAAGAAACCAGTTGAATTCAAGGGGGGCTGTTTTACCAGGACCTCCCCCCGGGTAGCTTAGCCCAGCAACAGGAGAAAAACTGGAATTGCTTGGTCGAGCCACTTTTCCTAACAAAGGCATGATCACTCAGGGCTAACCTAATCTGGTTAGGATGTCTCCTGTCAGCACCCCAGAGTAAATTCCAGCCCCCAGGAACTGCTCCCAGAAGGATTTGTAGGTACAGCTTGGTTTCTCACAAGAAATCATACGGCTCAAAAAAAAAAAAAAAATACCCTTTGAATCTTTCTTTTTTGAATCAGACTTGGAAAGCACTTTAAGAACAACTCATGCTCACTTATCTCTAATGTATGCTCGAAAGGCTGTATGCCAAACAAGGTGTAGAGGTTAAGTAAATGAAAAGACACTAAACATTGCAGAAAGAAAATGATCCAAGTAGTGGTGTTCTCAGGATCACCAGAACTGGTTTAGGTTCACATTTATCCATATGCAGTCTGCAGAATTCACTTTTTAGAACTTTTACCCTGCTTGGCTTCAGTAACTGGCATCCCAAGTCTCTCCCTTGTGACTGTACTCACTCAGACCTGAAGGTTCAGACCACACTGTCTCTAGAGCCCAGTCCATGAGAAAATTTGACAAAGATGACATGCTCAGGAGGAGACCTGGCAGACCAGTCCCTCAGCATTATTGCACACCAGTGAACTCATGCAAGCAACATCTTTAGTAGGTTGTACCAGCAGAGGTTCCTCTTTCTGCCAGTGGCTGCTGAGGTGGAAACAAGACAGGCCATGGGACTCCTCTGACAGCATTAAACATAGCCCAGATTCCTGAGCTGATCATTTTACCTCAGTAGCTGTGAGTCATTAAAAACTCACCTTGAATGCAGAAATAGGTGGTCCTTACCTATAACCCAGGCCTCAGATCAGCTCTCTGGCTTCAGTGGGCTAATGGAAATTTTCAGTGGATTCATGGAAATAAGTGGTTTGGTGGGACACACATCCTCCTCTTCAGCTCACTACAATAAAACGCTTCGAGGACTAACAAGTTTCCTGTGAACTGATCCTGGACCAATGTCTAGGAGATTGTAAAAAAGTCAGCCCTGAAATCTTTTCTCTTTACCACTAATCCTAGTCAAAACAGGTCTCTAGCTTTAATTCAGTTAATTTGGCCAATTCTGAGGGTGATGTGGGTAGTCAAAAGAGAGATACTCCTTTTATCTTTTCTTGGGTAGGTGGTGTCTAATTCTAAAAGGGACCTCTCAGCAGTTGACAGCAGGTGACTAATCTGCAGAAACGCCCAGGTTCCTCAATCAAAGAAGTGAAAAAGTTCTTTCTGACTGTGTCTTTCAGGATTTTGCCGACTCCGTATACCAAATGGTTGCACAGAAGTTCCAGGAGCTGACAGACAATTTCACTTCCATGCATGCACGCCACAAAACTCTTGCAGGCATTGTGATGACCAAAGGTAAGATATCCTCTCCTTTATTTTCCTCTGGCATTTTTCATGACTAAGTAATACATTATTTACCCAGTCCACAGTATTGAAGAATGCCTTTACTCCCACACAGAAAAATAAATAGTAATGCAGAGAAAAGAAGCATTAAATATTTACACCTCAAGTAAGTTTACACAAAAAATATTGGCAACAGAAGGAAAGGTTTGTTCATAAATATGTCCCTACATTGCTTTTTTTTCCAGGACAAAATGCAGACCTGTCTGATTTTGCATTTCCTAATAGATGGGGAGGGTTTAGTTATCAATAAAAAGTTGTATTATTTATTAAGTGCTTTTTTAGATCTAGAAACACCAAGTTCTTGTTGTACAAGGCTACCATAAACCTTGTTTTAGACTGACAACAAAAGCACATCTCAGCCCATTTCCTTTCCAATCAAAAGAAACAAACCCAGAGTTTGCATAATTTTAATTCTGCTCTGCTCTAACCATGGGAAATACTTATCAGCAGGGCCAAAATTTGACATTCGCTCCTGTTAAGACTATACTATACAAAAATCTTCAGCACTTTGATGAAAATGTTGCATAGACAGTCTTTCTTTCATTGTGAGCATACCTTAGTTGGGGCACCTTCAGTATTTATGAGGATGTCAGTGGTGGAGATGCTGCCATAAACTTCATTCTCACTCAGACATGTGGAGCGGTGGATTGAGTTTAGAAATGAGAGGATAAACTCAGAGGGGAAAGGTGTGTATAAATCATCCAGGCTTGTCTTACTCCTTCATTTCAACAGTTACATTATCTAGATTCAGTAGGAACAGTTGTGAATATTGCAAGGCATCAGGATGGAGCCAGGATTATCTGCTGGATCTTTTCCAACCACAGAACCTAAATACAGCTAAGAGTTCTGTGCAGAGTAACTTATTCTCTTCCTTTCTGATGTGAAAAGAGTAAGCAGTCCTGTCCTGAGATTAGTAGAGAAGTTGACGTAAAACTCTTTTTAGATTTCTGGTTGAAACCAAATTGCTCTTATACTCTTAAGCTAAATTTGTTATCATTTTACTTAATTTGCTTTTGTTACTTATTTTTTATATTACTTTAGTATCTGATAATGCATGAGTCTTCCATTTTCTAAGTGCTGCACAGACACAGTGTTGTAGAAACACTGGTTTATATGTCGTATAAACATGGTTTAGAAGTCCACAGGTTACATATTCAGTATGGAGTGGTTGACTTTGGGATGTGAAAGATGCCCACTAGACCCAGCATACCAGCTGTCTTGTCATAGTCAGGTTTCTTGACTGTGGCACTCATCAGATTTAAACAAAGTACTGTAAATTATTTAGAGGAGCTCTTTCTAAACAGAATCACCGGAAGAATGTTTAAATATGCCTTCTATAAGAAGCTAAATTACAGGAGCTGAGAACTGTTACTTTAACCACTTTTTGAGGGGAGGTTGTACCCAGCTCAGTGTCTGTATTCACTTTTCTTACACTCATTGTGTATTTTGCCTGTAAGAAATTCATCTTATTCTACCTTGCCAAGGTACTACTCCTGCATTCTTTAGTCCAGGCGTAGGCCTGCTTTAAAAATGCAGACTCACTGCTATATGACCAAAAAGCTGTTCAAAACTGCACACCATATGGGAAGTCACCTAAAGGAGTCATAACATTCAAAATTGAGTCTGCTGACTGTGCATGCAGTGCTAGGAGAGGGAAGGGGCACATCCATACCCCTGCTAGCCTTGTTGGGCAGTTGGGACTGTCTGTGTCTCTTCTCTAGGGAAGGGGTGAAAGTGTCCTCCCGCTGGGTTTTTTTATGAGTCCCATGCCCTTAGTGGAATTTTACACATTTGTATTTCATAATTCATCTTAGTCAGCATTAAGACAAAGTATAATTTCACTTATGTTCACAAACCATTTCCCTCAGGGCTTCTTTTTTAATTCTGAATTCCCTTTTATGAATTCCTTCAATCTGTCAGCGATCCAATTTGTCAATATCTTACTGGTTTTGTGGAGCCTAGAAAAGAATCTCACATATATGAAGTGAATCACAGAAGATACAAAGCTAGAAACAGCCTTATCTTGCTGCATTTTCAAGGAAGATTTGATCTCTTTCCAGCACAAGAATGTCTGCCAACCATGGCAAGATGAATCATTTTCCATTTATGTCATTATTTCTTTACTAAAGTTGTAGATTTGTGGTCTGTTCCCCACCATCATTCCCAGAGGTAGCAAGGATCTCTACACACCCTGTTCAAAGATGGCATAGACAAGTTTTCCACGCCAATTTCTTGTGGTTTTAACATAGAATTTAGCAGAAGAACCCTTAGATCTCTGCAAACAAAACCAAATCTGCTAATGTCTTGATGCATTCGCTACCATACACACCCATAACAGACAAATATTAATTTGTTTTTACCTTCATTTCAATTTAATGTCATCCTGACTAGAAACAGATTTATCTGTGCTTGTACAATTTTCAGACAAAGCTGGTAAAAAGTACAATGTGATTTTGTGATAACTGCTGTTAAGATAATACAAAATCTCTACAGACGAAACAGAAGTGTGCTAGATTGGTTTTCTTATCCTGAACTCTGACATTTTTTCCTGCCATTTCAGTTTCCCGGGGAAACCAAACAGAGTTACATTTGGGCACTGTAATTGACTTATGCTGTAGCACCCAGGGCAAATTCCGAAGTATGAGAAAGGAAAAAATGTAGAAAATGATGTTATTGACTGACTGTGAATGTTCTGCAGTAATAAATTGCTAGTCAGAAAAACAGGCAGTCCAATGTATTCAGATATGCTTTGCTCTGAATTGTGATGAAAAGTTAAAAACTTGATGCATTTTTGTGAAAGTAAGTTTTCAAAAGATAACCTTGAAAAAATCTGCCTAGGTAGGAGCAAATTACCACAGTAGATACCAGCCGATGTTATATTATCTGATGTAATATAATAATTGAATAGAATAATAATTAACAAACTAACATAACAGATCTTGAACTAAACATTTCAAAAGATGGAATAGTTGAAGTAAATTATTTAACACTTCTCCAGTTATAATATACTTGAAATCTGCCAGTCCTCTAACACATTCTAATTTTGTTGAAACACATTCAGAGAAGATTATTCTATCAAAAATTGTTTGACTGAATCTAGAAAAAATTGTTTAACAAGCAAGACATTACATTCAAATCTTCTATGTACAGCAAGCCGTATTTCCACAGAAATCTTCTAGCAGAACAAGTATACTTGTTACTGTAGCATAATATGAGGACCTAAGTTTTATTGTATACTGACTATCCACAGGAGTTCTCCTGACTTCTCTGAAGATATGATGGGTTGACATATGGTAAATTAAGAACATCAGTTCAGCTGTGGAAAAGATAGTCTGGATACCATCATGTCAAACACAAACCATCACCTCAGAACATACATACCCAAGCATGTATTCCACGGAATTAACTTTCCTCAATGTTTTGCATTTGTGGCTAAAACACAGTTGATAACACCAATGTTTTGGCTATTGCTAGACAGTATTTACAAAGTGTCAAGACTTTCTCTCTTCATCCCCAGCAAGTAAGCAATGTGTGGGCAAGAGGCTGGGAGGGGATAGAGCCAGGACAGCTGTCCCCAGCTGACCAACGGGATATTCCATGCCTTACAACATTGCGCTCAGCAGTAAAATTTTGGGGAAGGAAGAAGAGGGATAAATTTGGGTTTATGGCATTTGTCTTGCCAAGCAACCATGAAATATCATTATGTCAATCCATGAGCTTTCTTGCCTTCCTTCTATTTTCTCCCAGTCCCACAGAGGAGGGGAATGAGCAAGAGGCTGGGTGAGTGTTTGGCTGTTGGCCAGGATCAACCAATATTTCATTTCAGTGTATGTAAACAAAAATAGCTGCACATACTGTTTCTTGCTGTCACAGATTAAGGTAACCTACCAGCTTCCCCGCTTCCTATGTGACTCTCTCTCTTTCAGGCACAGTTTGGACATCTTATCTTGACCCAGTGATCTGCTGTACCCTTTTACTGAAAAGTTTGCAGGGAGAAATAATTTGAAAAATTATTATTAGGCAAGTTGATACAGTTGGAAAAAAAACAAGGGCAAGCAAGCTAGTATTTTCTATCACAGGGCAACAAATGTGAAACTGCAGCACTCTCACTTACCTCCATCCCTGATGCATGGCATCACAGATTGTCAGATAAGACAGGAGGCTGAGGAGCTGCTGGCGAGAAAGAAGTTCTTGCAAGGCTCTGTGAAGAGCAAGATCCCACCAAGGGTCACCAATCAGGGCAGCCGGCTTTGGCCAGTGTGCAAGTCATCGAGGAAAGAGCAGAGACAGTGCTGCCCATTCCCCAGAGCTGGGCGGCAGGAAGGAAGGCCCAGCGCCAGGCAGTGCAGGGTGGGAGGTGGACGTGTGAGCTCCACACCCAGTGCTGCGATCTAAAGGCTGGCAGCACTTGTACTGTTTATTTACACCACGGAGAGAGTTTGACTTTGCTAGCTCTGAACAGATATGGGCATACATTTGTGCTCTACCTGAAATCACTGGACGCAGTAAAGAATTCCTGTCACTCAGTGCAGAGATGATCTATTATTGCTGAGGTCCTCTTTGCAAGAAAAACCTCCCATAATCATTATGGACAAAATGAGACTGCTATTTAAACACTATTTTCCCATTTGTATTTGACAAATCTTAGCAGTTTAAATACTGATAGGAACTTTTTGTCATGCTTTCTGTTAAAAATGAATCATTAAGAAAGTTCAGTCCTTTTCACAGGAGCATGGCATTCACAGAAAAAGGTTATGAGTTGATTTCTCACTTCAATTTTCTCTCTTCTTCTACCTTTTTTTTTTTTTAGGCTGACAATCATTTTGATGTTAAAAGCAAACTAGGAGGTCTTCTCTGTTATCTTGTATGAAATAAAGATGAACTGGACAAAAGAGCCCTAAATAGCAATTTCATGCTGCAATAAAAGATGGGAAATTATCATCTGGATCTCATGGAACAGATCTTAATCACTGCTAAGTGGAATAAGAGAAAAAGTAAAGTTGACAATACGTCTCCATGGATCTTTACAGTCATATTAAGAATCATAAAGCCTGATGTCTAAGTACAATCAGGTATATTGATGGCCAATTGATTTCTGATCCTTGGTTTAAATAGAAAGTTGTAAAGTAGCAAAATACAGTAGAAAATTCAGGCCCTATGTAGAGTATCAATCTGCTCCATCACAGGTTGGATTCAAGTAGACAAACCAGTTAGAGGAACTATGAATAATTTAGAGATTAGTGCCTAGGACAGATCCCTTCAAGAAGAGTCAGGGGAGTAATTTAGGCTCTCCTCTCCAGTCCCATTTGCATAGTTAGATGGTTACTAAAAGTCTGGTCCCAGTAAGACTCAGTGTTTCAAAGATAATTAAATTACTGAAATAGAAATTGGGTGCTCAAACTGCTGACATGCTTTTGAAAATCTCTTCACCTTCTGTTGCTTGATGCTCTTAAGGACATGGCACAAAGCCGTTTGACATTCTTGGAAGCATTATCCACTTCTTACATGTGCCCAGGTTGACACATCACCACCAGATGACATGTTTTTTCAAAATATTTTAGAACAGGTAAATAGATATGTAGTTAGAAACCATATATGTCACTCTTACTCAGATATCTGATTTCTTCTGGTTATAAACCTTAAACCAATAATCTTCAGATTCACCCTAAATAATTTTGAACTCCGTAAGGGCATCCCTTTCCCACAGCTGCAAATGTAGTCCTGAATTTTGTAATGTGGACCTATAATGGGCAGACTAGGATTCCTGCAGCCCAAGAGATTTAGGTTTCCAAATCCCAGCCCAAAGGATGTCTGAGGTTTTGCAGTTAAAACTAGCTCCACCAGGTTCATCACTTCTTTTAAAATATGTATTTAGGCATGCCACTGCAAGTACTCCCCCTACAAGAGCAACAGTGAGTGTTTCTTCATCTTCTCTGTTGAATCAGTGCTAAGGAACAGAAAATAGTTGAAGATACATCACTTAGAAACTGGGAGATGGGACACAGCCCTGTAGCCTTGCATAGGGTAGGGAAAACCAGGTTCAAGGTCATCTTCCAGGCCAGTTTATATATTTTACAATAAACAAGAAAAAATGCGTGCGCCAGCTGGGACTAAGTAAAGAACCAGGGCTTCACTTTTGGAGGTGGGCACCCCAGCCAGCACATCACACAGCCCCCCTTGCTGTTATTGTCTAACAACTCTGTCCTCTTAGCTGCTTGGTGTCACAGGTTCAGCAAGAAGAGGGGAACACACCCTTCTCATATCAGAAGTTTTAGGCACTCCCGTAGGAGAACGACCCAATCTGGGAAGGGAATTGAGCTGCCCTTTTCTACCTGCTGCACAAGCTGTAGGTGTCTCCAGCACATCTTACTGGTGTCTTTTGGACAGCTACAGCAGCAAAAATCTTTTTCCTTGCTGTGTCCACTTATTGTTCTGGCTTCCATTTCAGAGCAGCTAGCTCTTTTCAGATGCTGAGCCTTTATCCCAAACCATTTACTGTCTCTGGACTTAGCTTTTGGTTCTTGCTGTTTAAAAATTATTTCTGATTGACATAGTAACTGACACCTCTCAAAACCTGGATGCAGGCAAGGCCTTGGCTCCGTGTCACATATAATTGAACTGGCCACAAGATGGGTATAATAATTAACATAAAGCATGTAAATGAAAAATAGGCAGTTCTGTTTTCATCCCTAAGTGTGTGAAGCAAGGAGATGGAAGGTTCAGACTTTCATTTTGCTCTGTGATAAGCCAAACTGGAAATTGTCCCAATCTCAATACAAAGAGTGCATCTCATCCTAAAAACAGGTTTCTTGGGTGAAAAAAAGTCATAGTGACATCAACCATTGCTTTTACTTTACTGAGCTAGTAAAATGCATTGGAAGACTTTTTAAATGAAAGTACACTTCAAAAGAAAAAAAAAAAAAATAAGAATAAGTTACTCCTGTACTTATCTGCCAAAATCCACATTCAGGATTTCATCTTTTTTCACTGCAATTAAGGATCTCACTAGCATATCAGACTGTCAATTTACTTAGTGCTCAGATAAGAGTGGCGCAGCATTTGTTAGAGAAACACTGATATCTGCACTGAGGACCTGTCAGGAAAAGTGCAGTTCAGTCCTGTTTTAAAATTAAGAATTATCTGTAAACCCCTACACAACCCTGTTCCTGAGGAAAAAAACAGTGTTCAAAATCACATGAAAGGAAGGGACTCTCAAATAACATTGATTCTGCCACTATCAGTTTAGGTTAAGAAAAAAATCTTCATGGATTTAGTATGGGGATGAAGCATGTAGGGGCCTGGACTGACTGTCCCTCCTCCCCCTCCAGATTTCCAAAGCCCACATTGAGGAAAGGAAGGGAAGGCAAAGGGCACTGGTGCTTGCAAGCACGGCATTGTCTCCTTCCACACTCAGAAGCAAAGCTGATGGGATTTCATCCTTTCCATCCGCTAAGGGGAGGAGAGAAATGGACCATAGAAATTAGAACTGGGAAAGACCACTAAGTCATCCAGTCCATTTCCCTGCAAGCACAAGATTGTTCCCCATGGTGCATTCCTGAGTGCTTTTTCTGGTGTAGATTTAAATTAATCTATTAGCAATGGGGCTTTCAACACCACCTTGGGAGACCATTCTACTCTAATGGATCTCATTGTTAATAATTCTCACCAGTTATTCAGCCTGACTTTTATTTTCTGTGATGTCATCCCAGGTCCTCAGTTGTACTGCTCTAAATTTAGTACCCATCTCTCTCCTTGGAGTTTTGCACCCAAGAAGGTGCTCGGGAAGCACCTATACCACCTTCATAGGTGTCACTTACCAAAGGTTCACATATTTAATTTTGTACTTTTTCCTGCTGGGTCACTCTCCTCAACAGTTTTGCCCCTGTTTTCTGATTCACCTCCACTTTGGCAAACTCCTCTCCATTCTTTTCTGGGCTGGGAAATCCTCCTTGGGAATGAGGCTTACTGGAAAGACCTGCATAGAAACATCTTGCAAAATGGATTAGTGCAAGAGTCCTTTTTCAGGCATTCGATGATGTGATTGAGTTCAAAACCAGTTTGTGTCAGAAAGGGATTTTTCTTCTGGAGGAACTGAATTGGGAATTTGTTCACAAAGCAATACCCATGGCATTGGGGGAAGTTTACTGTGCCTGGCTGTGAAAGGAGAGCCACAGCCACTCTCAGACAATACCCTGACTCTTGCTTCCAGCACAGAGGGCTCAGAGATCAGGGTAGAGAGAACTGCGCCTCTGTCCCTGCTTGTTCACTGACGAAGATGAAGAGCACTGCAGAGAATAGACTTCCCTAGGCAGCGCAGTCAGAGGCAAGATTACCCAACACATTAATAAAGGAAGAAAATACAAGGCGCTCAGAGGCTCCCTCTACACCCTCTTTCCACAGAAATACAATATATTCACTTTCACATAACCCACAGCTTGATGTCAGGAAAAGAAATACCTGCACAACTCCAGCATTTCAAAGACTACATTCCATTTATACCCCCAAATATCTTTAACCTCACTGCTAGCAAGTTCTTTATTCCTAATATTTTCTAGCTATGTATTTGCCTTTTGTTCAGACTTCTGCTATTATGTTTCATAAGCCCTTAGCCTGCTTCTTCCTTGCCAGTTTTTTGGTCAGCCACTTCTCCACATCAGCTGCTCCCTTCCACCTCAAGGTTGCTCCTTGGGACACCCAATTGTGAGCTATGGAATACAATGAGGGTGCTCACTGAAGTCCCAGTCTCCCATTTGTCACTGAAATGATCACAGTCACCACCACTGGTACTGTACAAAATGGAGAATAAAAACTGAGCTACAGTAGAGTCTTTATGGCTGGCAGATATATGCATACTGTTAATAGCTATATGCATACTGTTAATCATGCCTGCTGTACACAATTTTTCTCTTATGGCTACATATTCTCTTTTTTTGGAGTTGCAAGTGTGGTTTTATTCTCCATGCAGAGCTGGGGACAGCAGAGGTCCCTGTGTCAGGTGTGCCTATTCTACATTGAAACTGGAGGGCAGGGTACACCATGCCTCACACACCAGTCTCTCAATCCTCAGCTCCCTCCTCACACATGCATCTTGATTTCAGTCCCTGTGAAACCTCAGAAAAGAGGGTGTTGTAGATGCATCACCAAGTTATGGGGCAAATGGACTGATGGACCTGGGTAAACACATCTGTCACTTCTAACCATAGACCTACCCCTATGCAAGCATTAACAAACATGGACAATAGTTTCAACTCCTTTTCAGAGAAACTTTACATTTTCCTGCTTTTTCTCAGAAAGAAGATAGGGAGAATAGCTTTTTGCCTCTTTTGCAGAAGTATTTAGTGTGGGATATTGCCCACTCCCAGAGTGGCAAGCACAGGGCTCTAACCTGGCTCAGGGACCTGCCTTTGGACAGTGGGGTGGGTGCAGGATTGTGCCCATGGCATGTCCCCACAGGCAGCTTTTCCAGCATCACTGCCCTTTCAGGTCTTGACTATCTCTTATTACAAAATTAAAGCCATTCTAAGGATGTGGTAGAGCTGCCAGGGAAAAAGATAACAGAAAATAATGCAGGACTTGACAGTGCTATATAGCATCAAGAAATATTCCTTTCCTAAACAAACCTGAAATGGAAACCTGAACTTATTCAGCTAAAAGTAAAGCGTATTTAAAAAAAAAAAAAAAATCCTCCACTGTGATCAGAGCTCTATTAAGCTGCCTTGAAAATTATTCCAAATACACTTTTTTGCAGATAACAATAGACAATCCTTTTGACTGATTTGTTAAAAAACGTAAAGAAAGAGCATAAAATTATTGCTTATCAGAGAGAGAAGCAGCACCATTTAAAATAACATGAAATTGTACCCCATGAATTATTCACAAGGGCTGATGTTAGTTACACTATCATTATTTCTGGCTTTCCATTTTACCGCATAGGATTTTGTGTCAGTTGTCTCCAACCCAATAAAAGGGGGGGGGGGGGGAGTGGGGGGAGGTGTTAATTAATCAAACCTGATTTTTATGATTATTTTTCCCAATTTAAAAAAAAAAAATATTTCAAGCAGTGAGTTGTTTTCATGGTGTCATGTTGAAAAAGAAGATAGATTTCATTACTGCTAGCAGGGTCTAAAACATGCAGCGAAATAGACGCTTACACACTGACTGGTGTTTATCTACGTGTTGCGCCAGCTGCTGAGAAGCCGAAGTGTGATCCCAGTTGTATGCTGGCATTAGCAGTTGCAAACTCCATCCTGTTCAATGTGAATTAAGCTCCCTGAATTTCACAGAACTTTTCTGATATACAACCAGTGTGATTCACTTTTCTGATTGCGCATAACTGTCAACACCTGTTGCAATTGCCTAGTGATTTTGATTATCCTTCTCCAAAACATAAATATGCAGGGCTGCAAATTCTTGTCTTGTGGAAGGTCTTAATGATCATAGCACACTAGAAGTGAGAGTAGCTCTATTAAAGTTAGCAGAAACATCGATTAGACTAGCTAAAACTCTCTGGTTTTATTGGTAGAGCTGTGTCTCGAAGCAGATGGGTGTAGACAGTTTGCGTTTATGGCCGTGACTGACTTAAAAGCACAGCTCACAACTGTAGCACATAAGATGACAGCCAGTTCTCCATGTCTACTTTATCTACGGAGCAAAACTTCATATTTTTTCTTGCTTACTGTCTCTTTTGTCAGCATCTTTCTAAATCATTTCTATTGCAAAATCTGTGGCTGTAAGACTGATGTTTTGGGAGACCATGTAGGGAAGACAGCATTGTTTGCTTTATGTGTGTAATAGCCCAGCTCAAGGCAATATGACCATCCATGAATATATTAACATTAATACAAACAATTATCCTTAATTGTCGTGGGGAAAAAAATGAAAAAAATATTTCAAAAGCTTTAGACATTAGGAAAAAAAAATTAAAGGGAACTAGATCTGCTCTGATTTCCATCTTACAATTTGGGGAGTTTTGATTCACACATGGTATTTGGTTATTTGTAATAAGAGAAATCTGTCTACAGTGTAGAAAGCTATACTTCTGCTGGCTGTCTACAGGTCTTCAGAGTTCATGAAGAAAAGCTGGCAATACTGAGATACAATGCAGACTATCCAAAAGCAAATATATAAAACCAGACAGATGAATCACCTCCCAGGAAAGTTCCTCTCCTTTGACTATAGTCTACAGGAATTAGCTCAGGAACAGACATCTAAAGTCTAGTTATCCAGAATAGCTGAAATGAATTCCACCACTGGTGTCAACAAAGTGAAAATGGCTTATAACAAAACACATTTTCTTTTCAGCGGCTCAGCTATGACATGGAAGTCTGGATTATCATTGATACACAGAAAAAATGAACATTAGCAGGGTCGAGGTCCACCCTGCCTGGCTGTGAGAGGTGACCCTGCTCACTAGACCCCGGGGTGAGGCTCAAGCTTTCAGCAGAGCACCAGGAAGACTCATTACTTCACCAGATCATTAGACTGAATCTGTGATCAAAGACAGTGTGTCATTTATGGGTACATTTTTGTTCTATAACACAACTAATTAATTGGCAGAATGTTTTAAAATAAAATGTGGCAGATTCCCTTCCAGCTCTCCCATCTGTCCCCATCATCATACGATTCTATGATCAACACAGCGTTAGCCAGGACCCAGTCAGTATGCTGACACAGCTCCCCAGTTTCCTTTCCCCTGCTCCATTTCCTTTTCAAATTGAAAACTATTAGGAGTCTTTAGGCAAATAATAGAAACCTAATGCAGGTGCCTGTTATAAATCGTTCACTAGTTACTTTTAACCTAAAGTCTCCTCAAACATTACTTTGCAGAACAAGGCAAGGGAAAGAAATGCCTCATGAACTCTGACAGTCAGCGGGTCAGGAGTTAAGGTCATAATAATGTAGCCCATTTCTTCTTGTTTGTCAAATGACCTGAACACAGTTAGATCCCTGGGTCTTTCATCCGAGATTGACTCCCCTCAGTAAGAACATGGGTCTTGCCAAGAGCCATGCTTGTCTAGGATCATACCCTGCTGTACACTGACGGCTGGTTGGTGACAGGTTAGTGCTAGTTTAGGATTTTGCCACACCCAACTTAAGCACAACTTGATGATGTGCTTGGCCTAGATCTGCCACATGTCTGAGGTTAAATTAATCAATGTTTAGCAGCCAGCTTGACATTCATAAATAGAAATAACTTGAGAAATTTTAAGTATTCTGCAGTCAAAATAAAATAGGAAGTAAACATTAATAACAAGAGTTAGTAATGAGTGTTTTTTATGCAAAATAGACAAATGTACAGAAGTGCTTATTAATTCTGAATCACTGAAGCAAGTATCTAGGCTCGAGAGTTAGAAATGCTGCCTAAAATGCCAATGTGATCAGTCAATGTTAAAATTTGCCTTCATCAGCTAGGCATCATGTGTCTTATTCTCAGAGAGAAATTCCTCCTATGTTCACGGGAAATAATACCAAGCATTTCACAGAGGATCGACTCCAACTCTATGTATGTACAATACAAGGCATGCAAGAGGACAATCTGTTAGCATATATCCTCCTGATCACGTTGGACAACTTTCAGGTTGTTGGAAGTATTTCTCATCATGGTGGGTGCCTTCACATGCAGCATTGAACAGTGCTGCACTGGTCACAGATCACTTTCCCCATTTGGCTCCCCAGTGAGGTGTAAATATTTCAGAGTTTATGCATAAGTCATGTACACCTGTGGTTCTGAGTGCCATAGTAGTGAGACATAATTCTTGAGTATTTCTGAGCATGGAGGAACATGGATTATTTTCTGTCATTGCAAAAATACATGGAGATTTTTAAGGTTTAACACTCAGACCGGTTCTGCAAATTCTTGGAAATGATTGCCTCCAGCCCCAGGCAACATCTAAGTGATGTTCTGCAAACACATACACCTTGCCAGGACTGGCAGACACCCCAGGCTGTGTCCACATATGACTACCTAGTGGGGCCCCATATCACTGAAACCCAACATATGGAGTTAATTCACCCAGAAATGAGCACCTCAAGCACACTTTCTATTACTGTGCAGGGGGACATTGTGACAGCAAACAACATCAGAGGGATTCATATTATTACTGCATCAGTAGATGTTGGGTGCCTTTGTGTTTCATTTGTGAATAAATCCAGACCTCACAGAAAATCCTGAGTGTGTTCATCATCTTACATCGATACTCGAAGAAAGAGTTAAGCTTATTTATGAATAAAATGTCTGAAAAAATAAAAGGAATCACACCATGCACTGTACTGATTGGGAGGGCTGTGTAAGGTATACATCCTGGAGAGCAGGAGAGCAGGATGGCTTCCCCAGATGTTTTGCTCTGTGTTTGCAGAGGGTGGTGCTTTGACTGCGAGGTGAAGGGGGAGTTGAGGAGGCACATTAGGGGTATGCTAATATCAGGAGAAGGAAGCAGTCGTCTCACTGACCTGAGAAGGAGTATTGATGGAGGTCCTCAGGTGCAGGCAGAGAGGCTTATGGGTTTCTGAACAAGGGAATTGTCTCCTGGTGTACTTCTGCTGTGCTGAGGAAAACAAGACCCTGTCCACATTGGTAAATAAACAAAATAAAACCAAAAAACAGCTGATTTTTGTCATAGACCTTCCAACCAAGGAAAATACTACAATCTGTTCAGCAAAGTATACGATACTTTTTGAGGTGCTGAAAGGGACCCAGACACCTCTGTTGCAGGCAGTGCCTGAGGAAATGTTTGGTGTCAGTCCATGTGAAAGACACAGTTAACTAGACAGGCAGGTGTCTGATCTAAGATACCTATTATTTTTCTCATGAAAGCAGTGACCCTAAAGCAAAATGACACGAAAGCAATTCTAATGTACAGAGTATAAATGCCTTTCTTTGTAGGGAAATAGCCATTTGCTCACCCCAACTTTTTATCTAGTAACTGGAATAAACATAAATGCTTTGCAATTCCATTTCTCCATTCGTTCTCCCACATGCTCCCATCTTCACTACTTGGGTTTTCTAGATTGCAGTTCTCTTTGTTTGGTTTGGTTTGTTGGGTTTTTTTTAATAAATACTCCTAAAAACCACTTTTTAGGGCCACATTCATAGTAAAAAATAGAGATTAAACTTCCAACACAGGCATAGAGTGATGTGTACTTTGTCACTAGTACCTATAACAACTTCTATATGAGACTGTCACAACCAGGGGGTCAGGTGTGATTAACTGAATTTTTCACAATACTTATACATCTCCTACAAATGTCCGAATGCTGCAATGACACAATACTACTAAACCTTTTGTACTGCTGATGTGGTTATCATTTTGATATAGGCATGACATAATTTTCATATAATTTACTATTATATACATTAAGCATGTCAACAGTGCTATAGCATGGCATCCACCACTAGTCCCAATGCTGTGTGGAGATTATGAAGTATTACTGATCCTATTTACTAACTGGGACATCACTGGCAACACTAGCCCTTTATGTTTAAAATACAGTTTCCTTCTCCATTCAGCTGTTTTCTTATATCACACCAATGGATCTTATGCAAGAACATAGCCCCAACCATGGTGCTTCCAACCCAAAAAACCTCTGCAATTTTTTGTTTTTTCTGGAACTCAGTAGGCTTCATCAAAAGAAAAAAAAAAATATTGCTGACTCTATAAATTCCTTAAGCTTTTCTACAGCTGAAGTAACATCATAGAAACAGCATCACGAGACCCATGGTGAGATTGTTTCCATTCCCCCTATGGGTATTTACAGCCTCAGACCTGTCTTTGCCACTGACTCATCAGACTTTGAGGGCTTGATTCAGTTTCTTAAACATGGGCATCTATTTCCAGAGTCATTTTGTGGATGGGGAGGGTGTAGAGCCTCCTGGACAGAGGTTAGGCAGGACACTGAAGGCATCTCAAGTGACACTACACGGGTACCACCATGCCAACCCCAGCAGACTGACTTGCTATACTGTACATGTGTTTGCCTACACACAGTCGTGTACAGCTGTCAGAGTCCAACACTCTGAGGCTACTTTGTCACACCTAGAGGAAGCATCCATCAGCCAGAAAAGTCTCTTTTCTCAAGAGCTGCTCCTTTGTTCTTTGATATTCAGAGAGATCTATCCTGAAATGTGCTGTTCAGTAGATGATTTCGGTTTAGGCTCTTCTTTGAAATTATCCACACAGCTGAATGAGCTACATTTTACAGTGAAACTTGGGTCCTACTGAAGTCTGTAAAAATGTTGCCACTGACTCTGAAGAAAGCAGGATTTAATCATAGAAAGTGTCTATCTGGATCAAGAAGGACTTGTCTGTCAATTGCCATCACCTTTATCTGGAGAGGCAACAGAGGAACAAAGCTGGTCTTGGTGATGAATGCTCCGTCCCTGAGATCACAGTGGAAAAGAAACCGATGTAGTTGCTCTTGGAGAAATGAAAAGGAAACTGGACTGAAAGTCAGATCTGTTTTTTCTCTCAGATTTTTAAAGAACAGCTCCAGAAGTGTTACTTGCATTTTATTTAGTACTTATAGTGCAACAGCAATGAAATCTAACATTACAGGGAGTGTGTGTTCCCACCAGAAAATGTCTTCAACAGCTCATAAAAACCTGGCCATTTATCAGCACTGCAGGAGATCTTTATTACCTCCCTACAGCATATGCTCTCCTATGATGTAGTTATTGATTTAACAAGTAAACTTCGTGGCAAGCTTTTATCTTGGAATTAGCAGCAAGACTGAAATAGAGCCCTTATTATTCTAATAACACAGAGATGTGAGATTCCTGCATATTCCAAAGGCCGTATCATCACCTTAACAAGCATCCCATTAGGGCTGTCTGAGCTGCCACATCAAAGCGTGGGCTGTGAGGACTTTAACAGTCATGATATCATACTCATCCCCAGCAATTTCACAACCCTTCTGTTTTTCTTCCTACAGGTTTGGACATCAGGCAAGCTCAGGTTATTGTGCTGTCATCGGGTACCAAATGTATAAATGGGGAATACATTAATGACCAAGGACTTGCAGTCAATGATTGCCATGCAGAAATCGTGGCAAGAAGGGCATTTGTTCACTTCCTCTACTCACAGCTGGAGCTACACTTAAGGTAACTGAATTCTGTTGATGCTTGGTGGAACAGATCCATCCTCAAGACATCTGAACTATTTGCTTCTTTATGTTGTTTTTTCTGAGTCTTTAGCTGATGAAGGACCACTACATTGCACAGAAAAAAAGGAGACATTTAGATTGTCTAAAGTGTTGGGTCATGAGCTCCTTTACTTCAGCTGATTTTCTTTCAGTAGCTATTAGATATGACTCATAAAGCTGGGTTTTATGAAGCCTGATGATTCTGTACAAATCTTTACGTGCAGGCTTATTAGCATCATTCACTGGCCAGAGACTGGAAGGGGGTCATTTTGCTCACTGCAGACATTTTCTTGTCTTCCTTGCTGCTGCTGAAATATCTCAAAGAAGTGATTTATCAATCATAAATGCCTTCATTGATTCACTAGAGAATCAATGAGTGTTAACAGTACAGTAAACTTTGTGCCAAAGTTCCAGATGCTATCACTCACTTCTTCTTTACGATGTTTTAAAATGTTATAGTATGTAGAATCACTACAAAGGAATTATTGTTCCTGTCTTCAGCCAAACCCACCTTGTTACCATTTAAATGGTTAATGAGTCATATACTGCCTGGAAGCTGGTAATAAGTGGGGAACTGCAGAGGTCTATCCTGGGACCTCGCTAATCATGTCTACCAACAACCTGGAAAATGCTTTGTAGTGCTTGGTTATAAGCTTTGGTTATAAGCTTTGCAGAGGACACCAAACTGTGGGGAGGACCAGTCAATATGCTTGAGGGCTGGGTTGTTATCCAGGCAGGCTGACAGGAAACTCAACAAGGACAAATGGGAAGTCCTGCACTGAGGAGGAAAGAATAACCTGAAACAATACAGGCTGAAGCCTTACTGGCTGGGCAGCAGCTCTGCTGAAAAGAGACAGGGTTTGGAGGCAGACAGCAAATTGAACATGAGATAGTAGTTTGCCTGGCAGCAAACAGGGTCAGCGGGATCCCAGGCTGTACGAAGAGACAGTCAAGGGATGTGATCACCTCCCACTACTCCGCACTCATTAGACCACATCTACAATACCATGTGCAGTTTTGGCTCACCCAATACAGGAAAGACATCAACCATCTGAAGCAGGTTCAGCAAAGGCCACCCAGATGCTCAGGGGCCAGAGCACTTGGCCTGTGTGGAGGGGCTGAGGGAGCTGAGTCTGGTCAGAGTGGAGATGGAATGGTAAACCCAGCAGAACATATGTCAACAATACAATGAAGCTGGCATCTTTACCAAGATGCACAGTGGGAAGATGACAGACAACAGGCACACACTGAAACAAGAGAAGCTTAGTGTGACTACTAGGGCAAACTGTCCCCAAGGGAATAGGCAAGCAGTGGAACATGTCACTCAGCAGGGTTGTGCAGTCTCCCTCCTCTCTTGGAGGTTTTCAAAACCTGAGTGGATAAAGCCCTGAGCAACCTGGTAAACTGCTTTGAGCAGGAGGTTGGGCTGGAGGCTTGAGGTGCTTTCTAGCCTGAATTATCCTATGATGCTATGAAAACTGAGCAGAAGTGAAGCTGAGGTGGCATTTATTGTCCAAAGAATGAAGGAAGCAAGGAAAGAAAACAAACAAAACCCCCTTTATCTATAGGTCATTCTTCTGCCCTCTATTCTTGCTTGTATTTTCATGCGACTATCTGAAGGCCATTAACCTCAGTGAAAAAACTCCTTTTAACTTCAGAAGGTTTTGCATCAGGTCACAGACACAAGAATTATTCTGAGCAGGATTGTGTGTTCTCGTGAGCACCTATGATACTGTTGCACGGAAGCAACGATAATAGAAATAATGGTTATTTTCACTTCAGTCTGGAATTGAAGAAAAGAGAGTATATTGTGTAGATGAGCTTGGCTAACAAAGGGGGACAAGAGCCTTGAAGGGTTTAATCAAAAACAATATTCTATTTCAATCTGAATTGCTTTCAAGTTTACATTAAATTATGTTTTCAGCAGTGTAGAAGCCCTAGTACTTTCTTCATGCTACAGTCTCTTGGGAAACAAGTGCTACCACTGTATCTTAAACTATTGTATTGATCCACCTCCCTAACATGTTCAGTCATATTATTATTTTATTTGGATCAATGTTAACAGTCTTTTAAGAGAATCCTCAGTGCAGTACAAGTTCTTTTCACAATAACTTCAAATCACTCTCTGTTCAGCCAAGAGCAGGCACCACTGCTTCCCTGACCAGCACACATGATAAAAAAACAAAACTGTCAAGCCTAAGCACCTTTGAAAGACAGAGCTAGAGATATTGTCAAATCAGATTTTGCTTCCTTAAAGTCCATGGGGAAGAAAACTGTGTATTATAATATATTCCTTAATTCTAGTATTTATTGCTACATTCAGTTTTATGCCACCATCAGGAGCTTTGTCATATGGTTAGCAAATGGGGGTGTTCAAAATGAAATGAAAAATGCATTTTCTGCATGTTGAAGTCACATTTACCCCCTTTTCTCTAGAAAAAGAGAGAAAACTCCCACTGGCAGAGAAATCACACGGTGCTACTGCATAGCTAAAAGGACAGGTTTAGGACAGTCATGTTACCTCCACTGGTACTCCCTGCACACTAGCTCCTCAGGCCTGGGCGAAACACAAATGTGGCTTCTGCACTGTTATGCATTTGCATTAACCTAGCCCAAATTAAAGTCCTCTCCCAGGCCAGGAACCTGTTGTACAAAATCACCTATGAACTGAGACCAAAAAGATTGTTCCATAACCCAAAAAAAGAACTAAAGCATAGTTCTTGCCTCACAGAGCTAAAATTTTCCATCCCTCCCTATGGAACAGGCAAGTTTGTTGTCAAGAGTACAACAGTATTTTCCACATATCTTCATCCCATCAAGCCTAAAAGTGATCTCTGCAGCTGGATTTCAGACTTCAGGAACTTCCAGTGCAATGATTATTTTCCTATATGTTGCTGTCCTTGAAAAGTAATGAGTTTTCCAGAATTTACAAATACTACCATTGAAAGCAGAACATGTCCTTGCCTAAGTGCAGCATGGCTTCAAAGAGCAGGGAAAAAAAGGCTGAAGAAGCTAGGGCTAGGACAGAGAATTAAAGGCCAGGAGAGATGGATTCACTAAGTTGAATTTACTTCTTGACACCTGACACCTCACCTGAGATGTCTGTAAGTTAGTCAGTTGAGTGTGAACTAGATACCCAAGGCTCCTTTTATCACCAGTGGAGAGAGATGGACATCTCTGGAGTGGGACTCAGCAGATCTCATCAAGTATCTATTGTGGGTGAGATTAATTGCCACGTACTATGGGAATTTTATTCCATTTCTATATAGAGTGCATAGGGTGACTGCTTTGGATATTTAAACTGTAGAACAATCCCATCCACAAACCAAAGTTGCAGCAATATGTAAATTACTTTTTTTTTCCCTCCTCTTCATATTGCTAAATATTAGAGGTGTGTGACTCTCCTGACTTTTCTTGGGATAGAGAGTTCCAGAATGGGAACTTTATCATCTCTAAGAAGTGAGAGTGACAAATACTTCAAAAGGAAACTTTCTTTCAACAATTCATTGTCTAGAGCTTGAGTTAAATAAAAACTTAAAGCATAACTAAAAACCTGACAGCTTCTAACCAGTCTGATTAAAACCTTAGCCCTCCCAGATTTCATTTTTATGACAACCATAATCCTCCAGTTCTCAAGACTTTCACGAAAAAGATGAAAAGACGTAAATTTTCTGATGTAAAAAAGGACAAGAAAGACCTTTTGAGAAGCTTTTTCTAAAAATCACCATCAAAAAGTACATAAATACCTTAGTCTGATTCTCTTGCAATGACAGCAGTAAAATTCACATTGATTTCAGTGGGATTATTTATACCAACTGGCCAGTAGGGAATAAAAGAAAATCCAACTCTTCTTTTTTAAAGAAAAATAAAACTAATAGCCTATTCTTAAAATAAATCAGCACCATAGCAATCTTGCTGCTATAGTGGCCCTGCAGGAGCCAGAGGGATGATTTTACCAGGAGCTAAGTTCTTCCAGTGAGTTAGATGCAAACCACTGTTTATTTTATACATAAAAAGGAAGAAGTAGTCTTCATCCAGTGCAGTTAAGGTTTGTTGTGTTTTTTTTTTCTGGAAAAACCAGCTGCTTATTTTACATATACTATCTTTTATTTTGTCCTACTAGCCTCTTAACAGACAAAGCTCCTTCCCTTCTAAGCCTGCTGTTAGTTTCTCTAGGATACCATGCTGTAGGATGTAGTCCTAGACACATCCTGTACATAGGTTTACACGCTAAAAACAGCTCCTCTGCTTCCCTTTTAGAGAGCAAGGCCTTGTTTCAGAAAAAACGCTTTGCATATATTAAGCCATAAGTATGTGTTTAAGTATCTTCTTGAAGTCAGCTCAAATCATATGCGTGTGTTATGCTAAATAATGAACCTAAGAACAAGATTAGAATTTAGCACATTCTTAAACGTTCCTCTTGAATCAGCCTCAAATCCTAACTCTCCCACAGAAATTCATAACAGGCAAAGCTTTAGGGACAAATTCTGCTCTTTTAGCCACTGCCAGCATGTGGAAATGACACTTTAATGCCACCCCCTGAATGAATGACATTTGTGGGCTCACTGTGGGCTTCTCTCTTCATTGCTTTGTGCAGTTGTGTACGGCTGTGCAAAGTGGCATTGCTAAGGGCTGCTACTGCAAACTCCTTCTCACCCGTCACAGCTCCAAATCACTATCCCAGAGGGACAGCAGAAGTGTACTGGTGCCAGGGGAGAAGTGGCTTTGGTGAACTGCATCTCATGCTCCACCTGGACCATTTTCACAAGGTCCTTGAGTCCCCCTGGGCTTTGAAATCCCCCAAGCATCCCACTCACAAGAATGTCTGCTAAGCCACAGCAGCCAGTATTGCATCCCAAACTCTTTTATAACAATATTCCCAGAGTTTCATCATTAAACCTATTCAGCCACTGTGTCAGGGTGAATCTCGTATTTGAGTTCAGCCCCCAGAAAACCATCCCAAAGGCAGGTCAGGACCACATGTGATACAAAGTATCTCAGCCTACTGGAGGAAGAGTCAAGCTGCCTTGCCCTCCAGCCCTGCCATCTATTTTTAGAGCAGCTGTCTATCACCCAACCCATCAGCCACACTGGCTGCAGACCCTTCTTGGTACTCAGGGAGAGGGAAAAGCGCAAGGTTAATCAGCGAAAAATAATGAGTAAAACCAGGATGGGTGCTGATTGCTGTGGACTCCTCAAATCCAGCCCAAAGAATGACTACTCCAACCCTACATAGCAACTGTTTCTAAGTACTGCAGGCTGCCCCCCACTCTGGTGAGGTTTAACATAATAATAGCAGACATTAGGACTGCACAGCTTTGTATTCTCTCAGCTGATTTTGCAGTGAATTATTTAAAACTAACTGCAATTGCTCTAAAGTTCAAGCAGCAGAACTTACAGGTATTTTATTATTTCAGAGGCTTGTATCAGGGTGATAATATAATTAGTGCAGTTAGGAAATTCCAGCACAGCCAGCAGGAAATGAAGGAGCTGCATGTGGGAGCCCCAGTTCGGCAGGCAGTGTGGCTCCCTGTCCCTGATAGGTGAGCTAATGTGCCTGTAAATTCCTCCTGACAGCAAACGCATCCCGGCATCAAAAAATGACAAAACACCCAAACCATGGAAGGGTGACAGCCCAAACAGCTTCAATAACACAGAGGCTGCACCAGGAGAAAACAGGCAGAGGCAGCTTGGATTAAAGCCAAGGACTTGCTCCGAGGCTGAGTAGAAAGCACCCCTGTTTACGCTAACAGGAGGCAGAGAAAACAGCAGAAATCGCTTTGGTTAATGGGCTGTCTTATAATGAATTAAATGGGTAGGATTCTGCCTTATTAAGAGCCTCGTAGGAAAATCATTACTTGCAGGTGCCATTCTGTTCAGAGATATTCCTGAAAAAAGACCCTTGAGTTTTTTGAGGGAAGGACCATGGCATCAGAGGGAAAGGAGCCTGATCATAATTTCACTAATCATATATTCACCTTCAAAATTATAATCACAGGCATCACCCAAATGTACATATTGGAGGCAGCTGTCTGTCAGAGAAACCACCCATGTCTTCCCAAATGTAAATCATCTGAGGAACCGCACGGCAGCATAGCCTTAATGCGAGCTATTGCTGCAAACTGCAGGACTGGGAGGGCTTGGCCTCCCGGGCAGCTGCTGCTAATGGAATATGTGCACTGTGTCCCCATCTAGCTGCTGAACCACTGCGAAGATAAAAGCTTCATCTTAATAAGTATCTTTTTCAATTCAGCTGAGAAAAGCCAGCACAAGTTTTGTCCTCACTTCCCGGGTTGGCTTCTGATTTCCAAAGACGCCAAGTGACCAAGATGACACTGCTGGCTTAGATGGAGCACCCATAGGTGGCTCTGGTTGAATGGGGAAGAAAAGCAATGCCCGGGGAGCAGGGAGGGTTAGCAGGGGCTGTAAAATCTGGGTGCTTTATTAGAGGCCCTTTTCAGTGGAGCATATAAATACACGTCTCGGTTGCTGTGATGTTAATGGGATTTAAACACGTGCCCAGGCATTGTGATGAGCAGAACTGATTTGTTCACATGAGAGCCTAAAAGATCTTTTCCTTCTTTCATGCACCAGAACCTCTTTAAAATCAATGGGTTTATGCATCCATGAATGTGAGGAAGGAGAGTTACCCTTCAAAAATCCACGTTTAATCGTTAGAACATATTCTAGGTAAGGAAGCCAAAAGCACTTTGACAGTTTTGACCCCCTTCACACATTTCTTCACACTTGGAGAAGCTTATTGTTTTTCACTTGTTGTCACTAGGCAAAATATATGATGCCAGGTGCTAATAAAAACAAACAACAGAGGGAGAAAAACAGAGAGAGAGAGAGCAGAAATGTTTCTGATTTGGCATGTAACAAATGACCTGGAACCTCTTTTGTGATCATAGCAAACGGCGAGAAGACTGGGAGCGATCAATCTTCGTGCGATTAAAAGAGGGAGGCTACAGGCTGAGGGAGAACATCCTGTTCCATCTGTATGTGAGCACTTCACCCTGCGGAGACGCGCGCCTCAACTCCCCCTACGAAATCACAACCGACTGTAAGAAAAAAAAAAATTCCCCTCTCCTTTTTCCCCTTTGTGTGGCTTTTTTCTTTATTATTTTTACGATCAGTCCTTCTTTCTTTCTTTGCTTGCAGAAAATGTTTCACCTGAGAGCAGAAACACTGCAGGCTTTATGGCATGTGTGTGTCTGTGCAACTGGTGCTTGGTCCCATGTACTGGTAGAAGGTGTGCAGGGAAAATCAGAACTAGGCAAGGCAGGGGGAGGCTGCCTTGTGTTCTTGAGGCTCAGTGGCTCTGCTAGGGAATATGTCCCTAATAGACTCATCTCCTGCTAGGAAATGCACCTCCAGCAGTAAATAAATGCCTAGGGAATTTCCCCATGATGAAAGAGATACTTGAAGCTATGGCCATGGGCTGGACCAGAGAATCAGGACTCTCACTGGGGATGCATAGACTTTTCTTGGGGTTCAGGCAGCATGTACAACTTGAAGGGCTGCATTTAGACTAAACCTTAGCTGTCCAGGCTACAGCAACTGTAGTCTGAAGTAGAGCAATGATATGATATGATATGATATGATGTGATATGATACGATATGATATGTCACATCTGTAGTGTTGGTTGAAGGTCAGACTCTCCAAATACCACCTGCCCTTGCAGTGGATAATGTCAAGACCCTTCTGGAAATGATCCTTCCTAGGCCATCCTGCCTATGTCAAATCAACTGCATGGTCACTGCATGGCAGATGGGCTAGATGGAGACCACCAGGCTAGCCTTGGAGTCCCTGGGCCCATACCTATGGCATTTAAGCAGAAACGTGGTTTCCCAGGGATTTCTCCTCTAGAGGTTATGCTGCAAGTGAGGTAAACAAATCAGGTCTTGAGACAGTGTGTGTCATCAGCAGGTTTGTGTTGCCCATGAAGAGACATCTTGTCTCCACCACATGACCCAGCACTCTCATCGCATCACCCCCTCAAATATGCATGTCCCTGTCATTGCCCTGCCATGGCAGAGGCACATCCTTGTTGCATTCCCACTGCACGAGCTTTGCCCCTACACAGGGAATGCCCCCAGCAAGGGCCAGGGGACTGTGGCTTGTTATCACAGGTGTCTGTCACCCTGTGATCCAACGCGATGTGCAAGGTGCATTCTTATCTCTGCCCCAAGGTGTTGCTTCTTGTACATGCATTTTACAGTGCTGTAATACCCATAGTGCTGGCTACTAAATGTACATATAATGAGAAATAGTCCTTGCCCTGACTACCTTGAGTGTGAAGCAGGCAAGGCAGAAGAATGGATGGACGAGGAAGCACAGACACAGGAATGTAAAATTAATCATCCAAGGTCACACAATGACCTAACTTCCTCACAGGCAAATCCATCAAACAGTAGTTTTGCTCCTGGTTCTTATTTGTACAAGTTATTTATTAACGAGTA
This sequence comes from Athene noctua, assembly GCF_965140245.1. Taxonomy (NCBI): domain Eukaryota; kingdom Metazoa; phylum Chordata; class Aves; order Strigiformes; family Strigidae; genus Athene; species Athene noctua. Next base: position 114,952,223 of record NC_134038.1, on the reverse strand, counting down.
GGTATTATTCTTCTCAGACTGAAATCTTTTTGTCATGTATGAAACAGCAGCTTTCTGAGACGAGAAAGCAGAATGCACCTATTCAGGAAGGAAATGCACTTCCTTACCTGACGTGATTTCTACATTCTGTCAGCAGGGTTTATAAAATGAAGAAAAGCAAATAAATGCTTAAAAGGTAAACAGCAAATTGACAAATTCCTGATAAGATAACAAAATAAAGAGACAGCATCATCTTAAAAACAAAATTAAAAATAAAAAAAGTGCCTATGAATATCAAAAATGAATAGTGATTTTTGGCCTTCCACTTTATGTGTGTATCAAGAGATATCTAAAAAGCCTTTATATTTAGTTAAAGGCTCTCATGTTTTCCAGAAGGCAGGCTTCCTGGAGCACCCCTTACTTGACCTCAGAACTGGAAGCACCAAAATCTGTAATTATTTTTTAAATGTGGTCCATTCTTGAGAACAACCAAAGGCTGTCCAGGATGAATTCTGCTCTTTCATGCATGAGGAAGCGGGTGCTTTGGACAGCTGACAGTCAGTGCTGCCTATTGATATATGCAGCTGAACCCAGCCCTGGAGGTGAACCATACTTGGCTGATGGATTGCTTCAAAAAGCACATAAATCTACCAGCTAATGAGGGAATGCTTCTTTAGAGAACAGTACATACAGAAAGCTGTGATTAAAAACATATAATCACACAACACTTGACACATACAGTAACCTGTAAGAAGTCACAAAAATACTTTTCATGTTGGTTATTACACCAATTATTGTCCCCATGCAGAAGCCGAGGCAGAAAGGGCTGTGTGCCTTACCCAAGGTTACACAGTGATTCAGTAACAGGACTTGAAGAGGCACTACATCTTGGTTTGTACTTCACTCTTTTAAGCAGATCCCTCTACCTTTGTCCTGTGCTCTTAAAATAATTTAGCACTGTGTAAAAAAACATGTTGCCAAAAGCTGTCCTTCAGTGAGATAAGCATTTCCTTTTAGCTCACATTATCCCAGAGACATCTGGGAAGATAAGTATTTTATAATGTTTATCGTTCAGATCTTCTCTTTCCTTTTTTTTTTTTTTTGCTAAAGAAATAACCTTTCTTTCATCCAGTAATGACAAGAAACTCCAGATGAATGCCGTTTCATTTCTTAAACAACAAAGAAGCCTCTCCTAGAGCTAGCACAAGCCATCAAACATTACTGATTATTCTCTAAAGATGCATTAACATTTAAAAACGGTGTCTCACCATGTGGTTTCAGGTTTTGCAAAGAAATATGATAAGCCTTTATCAATATAGGGAGCGAGTAAAATCCACTTCTCAAATCCCCTTCCAAAAATTTCCTGTTATCCACCGTGTCTTCCCAGCACCCTCAGGGAGGCCTCACATTTCCTTATGAGCTTTATTCTGGTAAGGGAGGAGATAAGCTAGCATGCACTTGAAGCCCAGTTTACTTCTTACAGGGTAATGCAGGATACGAAGTTATTGGCATGTGTAAAAGTCTGACCTTACTGTGGTTCATGTGGACAGCTGCAATTCAGAGGAGAGGTCCAGGGAGCCCACCCCCATGCCAGGTTCATGCAGGAAAGTAAGAGATTAGGGCCAAAAAGATAAAATCTCACTTTGATTTGCAATGATGCCCTTCTTGGATCAGAGGTGAGCTGACTTGTTTGTTGATACATCCTTAGGCAGCTCTAAAAGAAAGGCAAAATCCATCTGGACCAGGGCTGCTCTGAGTATGAAGCGTTTTCTAACTCTTATTTGGTGTCTGTAGATCAGGAGGCTGGAAGAGATTTTGGAGGGATTCAGGTGAAGATGAATCTTTGGAAGAGTCTGCTACGATCCAGAAGAGTACGGGATGATGCTGAGGGGAAAGGTGCAGGAGCAGGTGGGAACATTAGCCAGGGTTGGTGGTGTTGCAGGAATAGGGAGGCTGAGGAATGCCAGAGGTTTCAGACAGCTGTGAGAGTTGTTACAGTTTGTCCTTGCTCATTCTCTACAGTCAGTCTCCTTCCCAACACTCTTTTTCGTTCATCATTTTCCAAGGTCACCCACAAGGTTGTAGCACAGCTATATGATGAAGAGGCAGCATGTTCCCAGTGTCCTCACCTCTAATTGCTCCTTCACACACTCAGCTTCTGCCTCTGCTTCAATTCAGTGATTTAGGTCAGGGATCCTAAGACAACTCTCCTTTTCTGGTACTTTTTCCCTTTGTGTACATCCAAGCAAGGTATGCCTGGACTTCTGATTTCTCCTGAGGGCAGTATTGCAGCACACAGGCAAAGTGGTTTTCCTGGAGGTTTCAAAGAGTCTGATGCTCTATTCCACTCTGGTGAGAGCCCACTTGGAGTACCGCTTTCAGCTCTGGACCCGTCAGTACAGGAAAGTCATGGACCTGTTGGAGCATGTCCAGAGGAGGGCTACAAAAATGATCAGAAAGATGGAACAACTCTTCTGTGAAGAAAGATTGAGAGAGTTAGGGTTGTTGAGCCTGAATAAAAGAAGGGTCCAGGGAGACCTTTTTGTGGTCTTTCAAACCTTAGAGGGGGCTTATAAGAAAGATGGGAGCAGACATTTTAGCAGGGACTGTTGCTATAGGACAAGGAGCAATGGTTTTAAACTAAAAGAGAATAGATTCAGACTAGATGTCAGGAAGAAATTTTTTTACAGTGAGGGTGGTGAATCACTGGAACAGGTTGCCCAGAGAGGTAGATGCTCCATCCCTGGAAACTTTCAAGGTCATCTTGGATGGGGCTCTGAGCAACCTGATCTAGTTAAAGATGTCCCTGCTTATTGGAAGGGGGGGTGTGGGGTGTGTGGACTAGATGTAATGGTTGGTTGCTTCCAAACCAAACTATTCTATGATTCTACAATTCTAAGTTTTCCATTACAGCACGCACAGTCCAGCTCATGAGGTAGAGCTGCATCCATGGGGGCAGCTAGTCCTGTAATATTTGTTGCATATTTTATACCTTCTCCTGAATCTAGTCCAAATCACAGAATAATCAAGCCCTTCATTTGCTAAAGTGCCTTCCTAGCTAATTTAGGGCTTCTTGACTCATTGGCTTTTTTCTTTTAACAGCCTCTTGAAAAGCAAAATGAATTGCTTAAAAAATTGAGCTAATAAATCCTCCACTTCCCCACTCCTCCTTCTCTAGAAGAATTTTACCTCATTGTACATCTTTCTGCTAGAGATGCACTCTCTCTTTTTTACTATATGGATTGCCAAAGAGACAAACAGAATCTGCCTCAGGGCTTATCTCCATTCTTCTCCCCTGGGCTGCTTTTCTATCTCTTGCTAACATGCTGTATTGCCTTGTACCATTGACTCCTTGATAGCCCAGCTCCTGTTTTATCCCACACTCCCTTTAGGTCTGAAACACACCATTGCATCTGCTCCACATGGGGTCTTCCTCCTGCTTGTCTATTAACCTACAGCTGTGCTGAAGCTCTCATGCACACACATTTGACAGAGCTCTCATCTAAACAGGATCCACTTGCAACCACGTGAGCTGGATCATTGCCTTGGCAGGTGATGTGATGGGGAGATGTGCACTGCAGTTTTCAGAGAAGTTGGGGAACTGAAGAGCACCCAGAAAGACAAGTTTGCACTCTCCACTTGTGCTTTCAGTCTGTGCTTTCCCTGCCTGTGACTCTGACTGCTGGATTTTACATCCCATTCTCAGACAAAATGGTCTCTGTTAACCCCCAGATATGGGGCTGCCTTGAAGAGTTGCCACAACTCAGCAGCCTGTGTTCAGATGTGGCTGACCCAGAGAGCATCAGCATATGATCCACAAATCAGAGTTCCTGAAAGCCCTGTCCTGAGCAGAGTCTGAATCTGGAGAAGGTCAGATTCAAACAGAGGCCTTCTAAGAGCCTGTCCATCTCCAAGAGATGGACACAGATGATCCCCTGTGACTGTGAGGAGACTCATTCCCAGAGGTCTGCATTCAGGCTCCTGCAGAAGGGTATCAGGATGCAAATACAATGAGAATGCTTATGGCACAAGCTGAGATAAAATCCCTCCCAAAAGCATTGGTTTTGTTGAACAATGTTGGACATGCAAGGGGAAGAAATCTCTGCATTCCTTCTGCCAATCCCATGTTTTGTTTAAATGGACAAATTCTGTTCTTGTGAGCAGATGATAAGGGCGGAAAAACATTTCAAGAACTATCTAAATAACTAAGAAATCTGAAAATAAATTAGATATCTTCTGTAACTACAAGGAAATGCAGGTCCTAACAGATTGATATACTGCCTCTATTTCAAAAATTGAGGGTAACCATAGGTCATCCCTTGGGCTTGGACACTATCATTTGTTTCCATTATACAAGTACTCCCAGATATCATATCGCTCCATTGTGGCTGATGGCCTGCTGTAGCTTGAGACCATATTGGAAATTCGTAGCTAGTCAGTGCATGGAGCAGCTTCCTCCTAGGTTGTAAAGTTGGTTTTGTGCTGATGAATGGCCCGTCTGTGGAACTGGGATGAAGGTGCGTTATTTTCCTATTTTTCATATGACTGAGTAGAACAATACCTTGGGGGACCTCAGAATAAAATTATCATAGAGAACCATGCCCAGAAGTAACATGAAAGAAAAAAATGCACGCAACACTGTAGTCTGTAGCACTGAACACTGCCTCGGGAGAAATAATCCTAGCACTGGATGAATTATTGCGGTCAGCCCAGATTGCTTTGTCATGTAAAGGATGCTGCAGAAATTGCAGACACAGCATGAGGCTCTTGGATTACTTCAGAGGCAAGGGAACTGGTTATTAAAGGTGGTGAGGGGAAATTGTCCTTTCGCTTCATTAAGATTGGACTGGGATGGATCCAAAAGGTTCGGGTTCAGGGTGTGAGCACAGCACCATTTGTCAACCTCCTTTGAGATCACGTCCAGTTGAAATGATGGCCCTTTCCTTCTTGTGCCACTGACACAGCCTCAATTACAGAGGAAATGCAAAGTCTTTCCACAGCTAAGTAGAAGCTGGTCTGTCAAGGAGCTTACATCTTTGCTCAGGACTGTTGGCAGCCACTGGTTTTATATGTAATTGCCCTGTTTTCTAACTCAATCCTCACAGCCTGCTGAAATGCTGTTTCAGAGTGTGGCTGCTTTCACTCAAGCTAACTTGGTAGAGAAAGGACAGTCACAGAACTGTCCCCTCTGGTTAATTCTCTGCATCACTTACCCACATCACCCATGGCTAAGAGCAGAAGTCAAGTGTGCTCCTGGCCAGGATGGGCAAAGATGACAGCAGACCCCAGCCCAGGTGTAGCAGTCCTCTGTCCCTGCAGGCACTGGAGGTCTGAGCAGTGATCTGATTTAGCTCAGGGCTTCCCAGTTGTGGAGGTGGTGCTGCATGGAACCGGTTCAAAGATTTCTCCCCAGCATCCAACACAGCTGGAACTGTGGGGAAGCCGCCTTCTTCTGGGGAAGGTGGGCAAAGGGTCTTCAGAAGAAGGAAGTGTGACTGAGAGGGATCAGTGGGACCCTGGAACAGGAGGGCCATGGTGAGGATGGGAAAGTTTGGCAGAGGAAGGGGTCTGTGATGTTCAGCTTTGACAGGAGGAGTGGACAAAGAGACAGCAACATAAGGCCTGTGAAGGGTGGGGGAACTCTGGAAAGCTTTGGGATGAGTGGAGCTCCTCTCCTTCTTTCCATGCACAGCACCCACACAGGACCTGCAGGCACTGGTTTGACCCATCTCCAGTGCTGCAAGAAGCTTTTCCTCCTACAGCATTTACTGCTTACCCTCTGCTCCTCCAGAGCTGCAGGGGAGGGAGAGAATGGAGGAGAGAGGAAAGACTCATGCTGGGGGGACCAGAAGGAGTAGAGGGGTCTAGGGACCAGTCCAAGTCCTTTGCTGTGAATTCTGCAGCCCTTCTGATGCTGCCTGAGCGAAAAGCTGCAGAAGCAGCAGCTCTTGTACCTCCATGTTCAGATGGACCCGTTGCTCAGACAGAGCAGCAGTGCCAGAGGGTCTGCAAATATGTGGTCCAGGTGTTCTGACTGCTGCAAATCCCATTGCTTTTGGTAACCCAAAGGAGATGTCTGATGCCCTACAAAGCCTGCCATGCTAAACCTTTTGCCAATCCCTAGGGTCAGCTCTAGACCCTAAACCTGAGAGAGACTAGTGATGTCCAGGCTTAGAAAGAGTGTGGTGAGACTGTGAAAGCACTTATGGCATTATTGTTGGTATTATCATGCTTGACCCCAGAATGCGCCTCTGAAAGAGGCTCTTGTTTTGCTACATTGGAAGTCCTAAAGCTTTCAGTGCCAATTAATCAAGCCATGAAGGTTTGCTATTGCTTCATATTTTGTTATTAAACTCTGCCAGGCTGGGTAGTTAGATTTTTAGTGGAGTTTTGCTAAAGCTGACTAGTGAATCACCACTTCACTTCTTGGACAGCTTTCAGGTCTCAAAGTAATGACTGGCTGGAAAGAAATCAAAACTTGTCAGACAAATTTTTGAAATAAAATAATTGTGTGAAAATGGGATCACATTCTGTATTTTTTCACGTATCCTGGCCATCAGCACACTAACAAGGGGTAGAAAAAACCCTACTTCATTTCCTTCCATGCCTAGTTCAGGTTGAGTATTTTCATTCAAGGCCACTGAGACTCAAAAAAGAACTTGAACCTGTATTTCTGAAATCCTGGATCAGGGCTCCAGTGAATTCACTATCAGCTGAGCTAGACAGCTCCTTCAGTCTCTGTTACAAAACTTTGTCAGAATTGATACATCATGAGAAAAATCTTTGGCTTTGACAATGCATTGAAAATGTCCCAATTCCCTCTCCTTGTGATATTCTTGGCCACTTTTGCTTATTTGGGTTTTATTGTTTCAGGGTTAGTTTTAAAGTGGAAAATAAGATTTTTTAGAAGGATGTGTCAGCACAGTGTGTGTCTATCTGGGAAAAGAAAAAGAATATGCTGGAAACTATAGATTGCTCAAAGCCAGCACTGGCCACAGCTTTGAAAAGCTTTCATGTCAAGAAAAATGTGTTTGTTAGTATTCAGGAAAACAGGTTTCCACAGCTATAATCAGATCCTAATTTTACCAGAATGCTTGAATCGCCAAAGGGAATTGCACTGTATTTATTGATTCTGCCTTGTTATGGGTTTTGCTGCTTTGTAAAACACTGCATTTGGACACAGTGTTCAGATGTGATAAAAAGGCTACATTATTCAGCAAAAGGCCATGGCTGAGAACCTTTCAGAACAGTAGTAAAAAATTTCACCAAGAAAAGCTGTTTGCCCCCAATTTTGTCCAGCCCAAGGAATAATAATGTCTGAGGTTCTCCAACGTCCGCTGAAGCAGGGACAAAGAGGTTGTGATCCCAGACACAGCTGCCCCAGTTCCACCCCCGACATCCCATATCCTGCTAGAGATATGCACCTAATTACAGCACATATTTTGGGTGGAACAGATCAAAACACAGTTGGGAAAAATCCTTGTGGGCTAAACCTACACCCACTCAGATCTAATTTGGTCTGTTTTACCCTTCCACTGAGGGGAAGTCACATGTACTGGGGTAAAGCTCATGAGGTGAGTTTTATAAAGCTTGTCAGGAAGCTGCAGGTCCAGTTAAGATCTCTGTGGGACTTTTGAAAGTCCTTAGACTCCTAGGGAGTTTCTTAGACTCTTATGAAGCAAGAAATCTGAAGATAGCTGCATAAGAGTGATAAACGATTTCATCCTCACCATGACTCTTTTGGTACTTCTCTAGCTAGCCTTGAGCAGCTCACCTTACTCTGGTCATTTCTGTTTCCATACCTGTAAAATGGCAATAAAAGGTAACGATTCAACTTTGAGGAAGGGTAATTAATGCTGAGAGTAGGATATTCAAATGGAAAACACTATATATTCTAAGCACTATTATATCGTTATTCAGAATAATTTGTTAATTAGTATCCATAGATTTTTAAGGCCAATGCGGACCATTTCCTGAATTTTTTCAGCCAGAGATCATAGGACTTTACACAGTAGTTTCCATCTACAGGTCCAGAAGCTGAAGTTGAACGAGGGTATGTCTGATGATACAGCAGGAACGACAGCCTCTCTAGGCTCATATCAGTCACAGGGGGGCTGAATATCTGTCAATATTTTGACAGATTTCTGTTGTTTCTGTCTCATGGGGTTCATTTTCTGTTTTCATATTTTGCTTACTTCTTTCACAACGTTTTTCTTAAATCACTCTTGAAGATTTCAATTTCCAAACAACAACAAAAATCCCAAAGCCACATGAATAACAGCATGTTTTGTTGATAAAAGAAAGAGGGTTATGATGAATAACACATTTCCTTTGTGTAAACTTTTTGATTAAAACATGGCAGGGGAGAGAATTGTCACCAAATGGGCAATTCCAGTGATGCTGACAATTTTTCACACAAAGTATATTTAAAAGATAAAGCCTAGCTTTAAGAGAAAGCATTTTTCATTAAAGAAAAAGAAAAAAAGGAAGAAGATACAGTGATGCATAGCTTATGACATAGGTGAACAAGTGGTCCCCACTGGCCTCTGACTGATGTGGCATCTCACTCTCCACACACAGCCTCCAGTCCCTGCCCTGACTTTGCTCAGACGCTGACCTGGGCACCAGCAACAGCTCTCCACACTGTCAAAGAAGAGCTGATCCTTGTTGGAGACCAGCTAATGTGCCCCTGTGTTTGGTGAATAGTCTCATGAAGGCTTCAGAAGCAGACGTTTTCTCTGTCATGGAGTTCACAGTGCCAGTGCAGCCCTTTGCCAGGTCTCTAGACTTTGCTCTGCGGGAGCAGCTGCACTTCTAAAGCAAGAGTGTTGCACATCTGATTTTAGATGAGAGGAGCAATTAGTAATTAAAAATAATAATCTTGAAGTGTTTGAGTTGTACTTTCCTTGATTGCCACATGCACAGAATCTTAATTCCACTGATAAATCTTGTGCTTTTAGCTTCAACATACTAATGCATTTCTACTCCAGAGCAGGCTGGAGTCTGCAGCCTGGGTTTGTAGGTAGCATGAAGGATCTCCCCCTTGCCTGACCCAGTGCTGCTCATTCCTCTTTGCCTGGAACCCTTATTTATAACTCTCAGAGGAAATGGTGTATGACTTTTTGCCAACAAATTGTTTTAAAGAAAATTTTAACTAGTTACTCACATTTTGATGCCAGGGGTTCCTCAAAGACAGACATTACAGAAAACTAGTTTGTAGGGTACATATTTTGATCTGTTTCTCACTTTTTTTTTTTTTGTCCCAAGGAGTTAAAGTTTGCTGAGAGACCAAGGCTTACTTAGAAGCTAATCCAATGGCAAAATGGGTTTCACATGTTAGAGTGCCATGCTCCACTCTAGCAGTTAGTTTCATAAAGACTTTCTAGTACCTTTCTCTAGGATAAACATTCAACACATTTCATAATAGTCTATAAAAAATAATAAAAAGTCTGTAAAAGTGCTATGTCACCTGAACAGATGAAATTTTGCCCCTCAGTTACAATATATGGAGGCTTTAATGGACCAAAATGAAGAGTTTTCACTGAAACAATCATGAGCTTTGTTATCATGGGGTACCATTCCTACACCCTTCTACAGTTACTGTCTAACTGCACCGCTCAAACCAAAAATCATAATTTAATTAATATGTACTTAAAACAGATAAGGACAAATAATGCAGTCATTTTCTTTCTGTTCTTTTGGATTCAAACTTCAAGTTTTTCCCATCACTGAGTCTTCTTATGAAAGATGGATTAAATGCCACATATTGATGAGCTATAAATGGGCAAATTGCCTTTGTTGTCACACCTTGTTTGTGCATCACTTGAAACTATTGGCAGATGAAAAAATATGGAAGTAGAAAGATTCAGAAAGGTTATTTGAAGATTAATGATGAGGAGAAAGAATAACATGCTGAAGGTAACATCTTTTATCAGGTCATGGGATACCTGATAGCTGTCCAAACCCAGGATTTCAGCAAGGAAAGATGCAGGAAAGAGGGAAAAGGTAAAGAAGTTAAATTTCAACTGTTAGTTTCAGTTCCACAAATCACAGGTGTCCCAAGTTTTGTAAGATTCTCAAATGAAGTAAATATTCAGTATTTATATTTGTATATAGAGCTTAATTACATGGTCCCAACCCCATATTCGAATTGAATTCTGCCACAACATGGTAGGTGCTACATGGCCGTGGGAATGAGCAGATCTCCCCTGGGGCTGCATTGAGATGCAGTAGGCCTCACAGACTATATTTAAAAGTCATATCTTGGCTTTAAAGATTCATCCCAATGTACTTTTAACCCATCCAAGCCAGGTGCTTGTGTTCCCTCCTGGGAAGGATGCATCCCTGCACTCACTAAGATCCAGCTCCTAGGCCATCAAACAAGACCACTGCTTTTACCTGCCAGGCCCTCAGTGTGACGATTCCTACCCTCAAAAGTCATCATTCAGCTTTGTACATTGTGAAGGGACCTATTCTTTGTCCTAAATCCAGACTTCTTTCAGAATATCCCTAAAGTTTCTTGCTTTCAAAAGCTGACCTATTGCATTTTAGCCTCAATCTCTGATGGTCACTAAAGCATGATGCAGCAGTGATTTATCTGACCAGCCACCCTCCCCAGAAAAGTGGGCACATATGAAGCATTCAGCATACCATGATGCTCACTTCAACACTTTCAGAAATAGTAATATTGTACATTTATTCAGCATTTGCTTGAAAAAGGTGCATCTCTAATAACCATCAAAGTACAAAGGCGGTCAGATGTTAACACATCTCTTTCCACCCCTTTGTTTCAAACTGCTCTAAGAAAACTTTATAAACCATGCTGATGAATGGAGGGTCCAGCACTGAAAAAAAAAAAAATGCAAGAGAGGCTGTTTTATTTCTTCCTTCATGAGGAGAGAACAGCCTCCACTGAAGCAGGGAAATAGAAAATGAACCTCCGAGGCAGTCATGCAAAATTTCAGACAGAGCCTTACTCGTGTGATTCTGTTTAATCACCGTCCATTTCCTCTTCACTCCTCAACTAAATAATAAATATGGAGTGGCTTTTTTCATTACCATTTGAGCCAGAACCAGTCCTGGAGAAAATATGAAAATAGGGGGTGAGCCTTGAAATCAGCGGGTTTCACTGATTTTAAATACAAGGCACCTGTGTAAATTTGTAATACAATAATTAATAATCCAGCACCTTTTTATTTAGGAATTCTCAGGAGCAATTTCCACATCTGAGTGTAGCATGCATCATAAATCCACTCCAAATGATTTTTAAATTTGTCCTTTCCAATTCCAATTTGAACTGACATTTTGTTCTGGTTGAAGTGGCATCCTCAGATGCTTTCTCCCCTGCAATTATTTGAGATTAAGCAGTTGGAGAACCAGCACAGCAAAGATCAGGAATGCTCATAGTCACTAATGCTTTGATCATTCTGAACAGCAGAACAGCAGTAGGCTGTAGTTTGTGACTTTAAGTTGCATGAATAAATATATTTCTGTGACTGCTTTAAAATGATCCATAGCAGGCTGTGCCAGCAAGTGGACTGCATTTTTTACTGCCGGCAAGCAGCTTATGTGTTAGAGTCTGTCTGCAGCTTCAGTGCAAAACACACAGAGCCTCATCTTGTTCTTTGTTCATATATTTATATCTTACTGCACTACTTAATGACATGCTAAAAAAGAACTAAGTGCATTCCAATTATGGATATGGATTTATTTAATTATTGACAATCTGAAAGAGTTTTTGGTTATTAGTATAACACTACAGATCATCTTTTGGAGCATGTGTGCTGGCTATCCCAGTAACATGAGCAGCCTGAGACAGGCACTATGGCACAGGGTTTTAGTCACACCCTATCCGTTGAATTTAATAGCAGTTGAGCAGCTAAAACCCCTTATCAGTGCTGGGGAAGTGTATCCCAGGGTGAGCGAACACTGGCCACAGCTGCCTGAATCCTATCAGCTAATGCCGTCTGCTTGGCTGCACCCTGGGTAGAGCGCGCCTTACGGGGAGCAAATTTTGACACGTGGACTGAGTTAATATGAGCATTTGGAAACTGAGATGATCTGTGCACTTGCGCACACTTCCTAAATGCTTTTAAAAACTTTATTATTCCGTTTCTTGTACTAGCTGGTCAGGACTGAGATGCTATAATCACAACCAGACGTGGTGTACTTTGGCCTTTGTAATTCCTTCAGTTCTGAGAGAAACTGAGAAGATCAAATAAACCAAAAATCAAATAAGCAAACCCCACAAACTCAGAGAAATGTTTCAGATCCCTCTCCCCCCAAATTGATGGCCTATGCTTTAAACTCCCCAAGTGCTCAGCAGTTGTTTGAAGGGCTGCTGCTTTTCCTTCATGTGAACCGGCTCCTTATCTCTGTCAGCACATTGTGGGATGCTTTGCCCCTCACTAGGTAGTATTTACCCAGTAAAATCAAAGTCACATAAATGATGGGCTGCTCATCTTGTCATACGGCCACTGAAATTCCTTAGCAGTTATATGTTCCTTTGCATGTATGCAAAACGTAGGCATATCAACATGGTGAACTGCCTGAAAAAGAATCTAGAAGACCAATAAACATATAGGGGAGGGTCAGATCAAGAGCTGAGAAAGTAAGATGAATGTAGAAAGAGATGGGAAATGAGGAGAGAAAGGTGTAGCAAGATAAAATATTCTTCCGAAAGAAAAAAATGATGGAGAAAGAAACACTAAAACTTCATTTTTTCCTGGGGGATTTCTGGCAGGTGGAGTCCTGTGGTAGATCTTTATTGAAAGGATAGCATCTGTTTTTCATAAATTGTTTTCAAGCAGTACCTTTAAATGAATTTGCAGAAGAAGGAAGCATCATTATCTTCATTATACCTGCGGGAAAGCTTAGGAAAATAGAACTGATTTGCTTGAAGTCAAACTTCCTACCAGCCGAAACAGCAATAGTCTCTTAAGTCACTCTTCACTGCTTCCCTGGCAGAGGTCTAGTTCTGCCGTGCCATCAGTTCTCGGTGTGTGCAGACTAAGGCAAAGTGTTTTTTCAATGCATTTCTTGATGTTGCTAAGTGAGATGTGTTTGCTAAGCAGAAGTGATCACTTTCTACTTTTGTTGTCCAAATTTCATGGTACCTTCCCCATGACTCTGTTGTTTAACAATAAAAAGTGCTGTTCAGCACTGCTTGAAGTTTTAAAAAAATTAATTTCCACTCAGAGTCCCAAAAAAAATACTGACCAGTTCCCAGATAGCTAATCCTATTCAAAGAGCATCCTCTGAATGATACTGCAGGAGGCATCCCAGGTAAGAAGGATGTACATGAGCTCAGCACACATGGCCATGAAAATGTTTTTCCAACAGTGTTGGCAATTTGAGGGGAGCAGGATCTAAGACATTTCTGAGAGTCTGAAATTTTTGCTTATTGAATTTTTTGTTTGTCTATTGGCTCTTCCCAGTTTCCCTCATAGAACTGAATTTTGAGAAGCCACAATACTAAGTCTGGTGGTTACTGCAGCATCTCAGTTTGGGAGGTGCTCTGTGACAAATGAGCATAAGGACCTCCCACATCCTCCAGTGGGACATGGCTGAAGATGGGGATGACAGTGCAACAACTGCTCTCCCCCAAACTCAGTTCCCAAAGCAGCACAAACAAATCCTACAGTATTTGCAAGCACTTCAGATATGATGGAGCCTGGTTTTGGATGGGAATTGGTTTCAGCCATGGCCAATCAATCCAATTGATACCTGGTCCAGCATGCTGCTGGCACACACATCCCCATCTTAAATTTTAAAAAAGCAGGAAGGAAGCGAAGGAATGATCAGGACGGGGGGGCTCAGCTGCCCGTCTGCTGGCAGGTCACAGCTGACTCTGCTGTTCTACACGTGTTCGCTACCTCTGCTAATCCCAATGGGCAGAAGTGATTTATTTTCCCATTCCCTTTTTGTAAAACATCCATTGGCAGCAGCCAAAGTCAATCAATTGCTTCCACCAGAGCTCGCAGCACAGAAAACAGTCATACAAAGCAAAGACAGTAAAAAATGACAGAGGGAGAGAGTGGGCGACTGGGGAGCGTGCACAGAGACAACAGCTTGTGGCCAGAGGTTCGATCAGCCCCGCAACCAGTGACACCCTGATGTTACTCAGTGCCAGGAACACAGGCAGTCCTATCACCTGCTGAGGGCTGAGGATCATCACCTTCACAAGCAGAAGCCTTCTGATCCAGCTGAGGGGCAGGCCATGGGAAAATGCACAGGACCGTAGGAAATATGGGCAAAAGCCTCATGCCTGTAGAAGCAGTGCTCCTCTTCCTTGAAAACAAAGGTCATCACATACTGTCTTTTGTTACTTTCCTTTGGGCTAGAAGGAAACTGTGAAAGGTCTGCTTCACAGAGGTGTTCTTCAGTGAAACCCTCTGAGGGTAAGACAGTGAGCAAGACCCAGAGGATATCCTTGATGTTCCTTGGTGTTCTTTTGCAACCAAAATACCCAGGGGTAAAGTAGCAGTAGAAAGAGGGGAAGAGTGATTCTCTTTTCATACAAATGAAGGTGAAGTACTTCAGAAATGTCATTATCTTCTGCACTTTTGCACTTACTGCATATCTGCAGGACTCAGTTAAGTTCACTGCAGTGCAGGACAAGTGCGTTAGCTGCTTGCCCTGCACCACCCCGAAGGCAGCTGACTTGCACTCAAACATGTAATATCACTGAAGGGACAGATGGCAATTGCATAAAAGATATGACACAAGGCAGGAGGGTACCTCACTTCAAGGAAACAATAGAGGGAATATAAGCAAGCAACAGATAACTAGCAAGTTTTGATTTGCTTTTGATCTGGAGTATAAAGCTTCAGCTTTTGAGAATTTTCAGTGAAATTTTGTGATAACAAACCAAAACCTCTGTTCTGAAATCACTCAGAAAATGCCACTGAATATCACACTAGAATACTGGATGGAACTGCATCACAAAGGTAAGTCTTTGATGGCACTCATTTAACCAAGGTTTTCCAAATATTCCCCTGACACAGAGCAATCCTATAAGCATGGGTTAAAACCAAGAAATTGTACTACTTCTTTAAAAAACAGAGAATCTCTGTTCTTTTTAAAAATATAAGGGAGTGGGAACAGGAACATGAGCTCAGCATGTGCTGTGTGAAAGTTTTGATTGATGTGAAAAGACAACCATGTTAGAGAGCACATACTCTTTGCCACTGTGCTGCTTTCTTGGGGTATAATCTCATCTAATTTTGCATCCAATTTAAAGGACCTCCACAGGTGGTTCTGCAAATGCAAGCTATGGCATCAACATCACCTCTCAGGTTCTTTCTAAAAGCATTTAATTATTGCCATTCTTGTGTTTGTTTTTCCCAGTGAACAGCAGCAAGCACATAGTGAGAAAATACCGTGGGCACCTCCGAACAAAGATTGAGTCTGGAGAAGGAACCATACCTGTCCGGTGTCATAACACAGCTCAGACGTGGGATGGCGTATTGCTGGGAGAGCAGCTCATCACCATGTCCTGTACAGACAAAATCGCCAGGTACCTGATGTATATACATGACAGAACGCTTTGCATGTGGAAATGAAGTTTGGTGCCACAGAGGACTATGGCCACTGGTGGGAATAACTAGCAGGTGCTGACAAACCCCGTGGAAACAAAGACCTCCTCTGCATGCAAAAACAGACCATATACATTGGATGGAATGTAAATAGGACATTTTCCAAAATTCTCCATGGGTAGTTAGTTGCTTTTTACAGTGTGACAAAAATATAAACTGTGTTTGCAGCATTTTTGCCAATAGAATTTCAGTGTACAAATAAAATACATTCATTCTGCTCTTATTGGATCATTTACCCCAAAACTTGCAAACCAACCATCATGCAGATAAACTTAGCTCATCTACACCCTATTGGATAAAGTGCCCTAAAGGCTGCTAGGAATATTTTTACTGTTTGAATGTCATTGCAGAACTTTCACGTCACAGCCCCATCGGTGACTCTCTGCTCTGTCCTGCAAATACAACATATATTTATGTAGAATAATTGCCATATAATAAATATTTCATAATTATTTCATGGTGGCACCTAAAATGTAAACACATTCACCATTCCCAATTTAGGGCGTTAACTAATAGCAAATGATGGCTATCACAAACTGAAAGCAAAGTGTGTGCACTTGGATGCATATTTATTATACTATTAGTATATATCTATACATACATATACTTATGCCCATAATTACATATATATTTTGTGTATTAGCTATAGATGCAGCTTACATGTAACATACGTTACATTATAGCTATAAAAATGTAAATGTTATGATCAAATTCTCTGCTGGAAGAACTCAGTTAAATTGCATAAACTGAGAATTTGGCCCAATTATTAAAGGCCAATATAAACATAATCTTTCAAAAAAGCATAAAGCTTTTGTTTAATGCAAATGCATAAATGCTGCTCTTAGCTTTAACTGGATGACCTACTGAAGTTAAATTAGTCTGTAGGCTTAGCAAAGACTGCCATTTTGGCAGAAAAATGTATGACTGAACCAGCAAATGGAAATACTAACAGACTCATGAAATCCACCCTCTGCTAAGTGTAATCATCACAACTGTTGTGTTTGCATGAAGGATAAAGAGCAACTTCTGCTATAATGTTTTCATTTATTCATAAAGAGATAACAGAAAACCGAAACTGTTTTCAGTGGATCTCCTACACTGTTTTTAGAAGCAGTTGGCTTTTCCAAATTCAGACTCATATGGACTCAAAAAACTAAACAAATTTAAGCTTGAAAATGGATATATTGTACTCTCTGTAGTTTCAAATGTCATTAGCCAGTGAATTAAACATCAGCTTTGGAAACATTATTAAATTTGCTATTGAGGAGGATGTTGACTGTAATGCACAGTCTCAGAAGTTGGGTTTTCTCCAAGAACATCTGCTAAGCACTTTCAGTGAGTCCCTTCCTTGTTGCCACATACCTAAACAGCATTAAAGTCTGTGAAGAAAAGAAAGAATCTACCACAAAGTTTTTCCATGAGAAAAAAGAAAAAAAAAAATTGCATCTCTCATCTTTGATATTATTGCAATACTGTATGAATTACTGCAATTTTTATTGTTTATTTGCACTGTAACTCAAACGGACATGGGATTTTCCTAGACAAAAAAAAAAAAAAAAAAAACAAAAACAGCAATCATTATTCCCTGCTTTGAACAGCAAATGTTTACTCTCACCTGTCAGAGACAGTTTAAAAAGAGGCTGAGAAAAGAGTTGGGAAAAGCAGCATTTGTAGGAATGGTGGTAGGCGTTGTGGCAATAAAAATGCTTCAGAAGTTGGGATACTTCCAAGCACTGTGGGCTCCTTGGTCAGGTTAAGAGCTCTGGTACAGGGAAAATGGGTGGAACAACCGCTGAATTAACAGATGAAAAGATCAAGAAATCACAGAGATTCAGGAGTTGGTGAAGATTACAAGGAAGAGGGAATGGTCATTTCTAATAAAGGTAAAGGATGAAGATGGGAAATTATCTTAGAAGAGGTTGTTTGTTGGTCTGGTGTGGGCAGCTGCAGTAACTAGAAAGGATGGAAACAAGACAAGAGAGGCCCAAACAGGTATTTTG
Organism: Athene noctua; assembly: GCF_965140245.1. Classification (NCBI taxonomy): domain Eukaryota; kingdom Metazoa; phylum Chordata; class Aves; order Strigiformes; family Strigidae; genus Athene; species Athene noctua. The sequence goes on along the minus strand of NC_134038.1, from coordinate 114,934,648 downwards.
AGGAGAAAATTTCAAAGTTAATGAAGCGGAGAGCACGGAGTTGAATGTAAAAAATACCCTTCCACAAGGGAAACCAAGAAAGGCCGTACAGATAGTGCTGGGGAGATCGCCATGAAGAGAATGCCCAAGGCTGTCTAGAGATATTCACAACCCTGGCTACACATGGAGGTCACACCTTTCCCTTCCTATCTCTCTCACAGTCACATTGTGAGACTTGGTTCTGCAATTTTATTTCCACCAGGCTCCTAAATACATGTGTTTGTGCCATAACTTGAGTTGGTTCACAAGTTCTAGCTGGGAACCACTGCATGAGTGAAAACAAAGCACCAATAACACGGGAAATGTTTAAAAAAGTTTCTCTTGCATGTCAGAAAATAAGCAGTACCTGCAAGGCTGGCCACCAGTGATAACATTACTGGAGATTTTTAGCTGCTATACATTTTATGTAGAGCTTGGCAAAGAGTCATGAGAAGAGGCTTGGATATGGTACCTTCAAGAAACTTTATCTCAAATTTCAGTTTACCACATTAAATATGATCTATGATCAATGATCAATTTTTATCCTTATTATCCTCACCTTTAAAGGGGAGAAATCAAAGGTTTCTTCACCTGACCTTTGTTTTAGCACATATAGGGCTTTTTTCTGCCTTCTTCGCCAGTACAGTACAGGCAGGAAAGGAGTTCTGTGGACAAGGAGACTGCTGTGTGAGGGCCCTTTCCCCACTCCTACTCCCATGAAGAGATCAGTATGTGGTTTCTATGCCACACTTCAGGCTCCAAATATTTGCTCTACCATGTAGACAGTTGACTCTTCAAATGTCTGCGGAATGCAGGAATCTGGTTGCATGTCATCTGGACTTGTCTTGCAATGAGAAAAAAGACCTCTGAAGCTGAAATTCATGTTTGTATAAGGAAAATTTGACAAAAATCTGGCTTGTATATTTCGGATGTTATTGCTTGTAAAAGCCCCTCAGGAGCACTGGGCTATTAGAGAATGTTTTCTCTTGAGAACCTAGCCAGTAGCTGCTAAAATATACATCATTTTGCATTATCTGAAAAGGACATTGCTATCAGAATATCAAAGACCCAAGAATGGAGAGAGTTACTCAGAAAAGTGAATAATATTCTATAAATCATGTATCTAACGATTTATGTTCTTTCTTGCTCACAGGATAGCCATAAGCAGAGAGTGGTTTAATCAGATTTATTTGTTATTCAAAGGCATTTAGCAATTTTTATTACTATCACCACAAGTTTGAGAGGATTTGATGCTTAGTATGCATTATTTGGGCTCTGTGACTGTGTTGAGACTGCAGGATAAACAGCCTGGTATCACACCTATTCCCTTACTGAATTAAAGCACAAATACTTCTGGCATGAATACTCATGTTATTTGGCTCAGGCAGGGAATTATGCGGTGAAATTCTGTGACTGCATTATAAAGGAGGTCAGACTACATCTTGGTGGTTCCTTCTGGCTTTAAAAACCTATGCATTTATATGTTCAAATTTAAAGTTTGGGCTCTGTGAATCCCCAAATAACACACCCTGAGTGTTAGCTTTTACATTCACAACTTCTGTGAGTCTCACAGTGTAGCTAAAGTGAGTTCAGCCTCTTGGTGCCATAGATTTTAGGATTAAACTATGTTCTTTAGACCCAAAATTCATTAGCTACACTAAAACCTAAGATTTCAACCTTCATTTTCCTCCGTAGTGTATACTGTATACACTTGTGAAAAAGCAGCAATATCATGAGCAAATTAATTCTGAAACTGATCAGCTGTTTGGAGAAAAATTTATGTCATTTAACATTTTCTTGATGCTAATAGCAACCTATATTAAGACCTATATGTCAACACAGACATCACAGCCCTAAAAGAAGCTTTTTGTGACAGCAAACCAATTCATAACATTGGCCAAATTAAATCTTTTTTCATCTCCCTTTCTCACACTAATGCTGGACACAGAGGTAGCTCATACCTTTGCTTATTAGAAGGTCAGTGCAAGGTTAATGCTGCTGATGGTGGAAGTCTCTGCTGTTGCCGCTTGGGAGCAGACAAATGTTTTAAGGAAAACTGACATGTACACACATACATACACAGGCATACACACACACACAAGCACATACATTTAGGTAAAAAACAAGGATATCTCTAGAGTTCCGCTGCTGAGGATCTAAATGCAATAACAAAACATTAGGAAGGTTCAGCATGAAATTCTGTCTCAGACCTTCAGAAATGTTCACACCACTAAGGACTGAGAGGTGCTCAGGTTCCTATGAGCTGCAGGGGTGACATGTAGCACCCCCTTGGCACCCTGGAGCCTCAGAGACACTGGCTCTCTTTGTGTGCCCATCAGTGACATGGTCTCCAGCTGCATACAGCCAGCCCAGCCTCTCCTCTCCCCTGCACAACACTGTTGGCTTCCCACAGCACACAGAGCCTGTATGTGTATGCCGGATTTGCAGGTGATAATTTGCACAAGAAAATGTATACATATATAAATAAGAATTTCCAGATGTCACTACTCCTTAGTCCTACAGTAGAGGAAGTATGAAAGACTGGACAAAATGTTAAAGAACTGTGCACTTCTCTTACCGAAGTCCATCACTCCACTGGATAGACCTGTAGGGGAAATTCAGAGTCTGCAACAGAGTATGGAAACCTTCCATAAACTTCATCCTCTGATTCATGGAAATACTGTCTGAGTTTCAGGCCAGTCTTTTTCCACCATAGCTCATTCTCTAGGCCCACCATGCCTTCAGTTTGACAACACATACCTCCCTTCTGTATAAAGTTTCTTGTTCTGTGCTCTGAACTCCGCAAGATTATACATCTCCTCACCAACTTCTGCGTCCCTTCTTCTTCCATGCAGAGAAACTGGAGAAATTATTTCTCCCAGCATCAACCAATGCAAAATAGCAGTGCATTCCCCTCTGAATAGATGCATAGGTTTAATTATTGCAACTGCCATTGCCCATGGCTTGGCAGAGAATTGCAATAGTGCTGGGAGCACGTGGAGGAGGCCACCACAGTGCTCCACAGCACAGCAGACCCTTAACATAAACAGGCATTCCCAGGTCCTGTGTTGCCACGTTACTGCTGCTACCATGCATATGCAAATTATTTTGAGGATCCTGGTCCAAGCACTCAACACTAAGATTTATTTTTAAAATTCGTTCTTATCTCGGTGTCCCATTAGAGGCTGAGTTCTGCAGTGCATGGCTCTTCCCCAGGACCCTCTTCCTTGGCAGACCTTAGCAAGGGGACTGGAGACCTTAAGCCATGGTCAGGGTAGAGCATGTTCACACTCACTGGATATCTAGCTGATGTAATTACTTCAGAGAGATGCCACCTTTCTGTGCATCGAACTTGCATCTACACGCTATGGTAGTATAGAGACTTACGTGTAAATGCATGAGCTGTGGCACTTGTCCTCTTTCACAAGTCCCCTTGCAGGCTGTAGGCCTGTGGAACGTACTTTGCAGGGTCCAGGATTTGAAGGGAAGAATCCTCACAACCACTGTCTTTATACATCAAATAAAAGCCAGAATTCAGTGTTCATTTTGTAAGCTCTGGCCTTAATATTGTTTTCTTACTACTGCTTCTCAAAAGGTCACCTTTAAAAGACTATGTATTTTCTTGCCACCAGGTTAATGGTCATCCACTTCCTCGTACTTCACAAAAACAGTGACATTAAACCCAGAGGTTAAATAAATCCCTGAACATCTAAATTCTACCTCACCTGTAAAATGACACAAACAGTAACAAAGGAACTCCAAATTTTACATTACAGCGTTGACAGACTATTCTTGTTCCATGGCTAACGTTTGTGGATTACTTAGGCTCACAAGCTAGAGAATAGGGAAGAATCTTTATTGAGAATATGTTCCGAGTATTGCAAGGTAATGTAGTCTTAAGGCACTGTTTCAGGATTTAGCAGTGGGAGTCTGAAGTAACATTTTACAAGATGAGTTGAGCACATTAAGCTGTATCTAAATGTAGCATATAAAAATGCAAGACTCAAAGTCAGTCTTAGAAATTGGCATTCTTAGATCTATTTTAGTGTTAGCTTGTCGACCAGAGCCATTGTTAACAGAAGACTGAGCCTGACAAGGTAACTCTTAAGAAAAGCTACTTCAAAGGCTGCATATTAATGTAAATGAAAATCAATTAACACAGCCAGATCTTCAGTTAGAGATGATTTGTGCACATGATTTGTAATTCTCTCTCTTAAGCCCTTTCTGTGTGACTGAGATTTCAATTTCAATCTTTCACCACAAGGTATGTTCCAGAAAACATATATAAACCACCTACTGTTAAAATACAGATCAAAAACTAATGCACTAGTTCCAGTTTCCAAACCAATAATAGCTAAATGGTCATATAAATAGGAACACCACAGGTGTTCTGCTGAGCACAGGCCACCATGAATAACAATTTATATTGTGTGAAGCATAGCTGGAAATATTGGTAATAGAAAGTGTGGTACAGGAGGTTAACAACACATCAAGCAGGTAAGACTTAAAGGTCTTAATAATGACCAAAAAGAAGAGTGTCTTTTATAAAAAGCCTTAACAAAATAAGCTTTGAAATTCATCAGCAGATTTTTAAGGGGTGAGGTTTCCAAAGGTCCCGAGGAGACACTTCAGTCTCACTGAGCTTCAATGGCAGGTAGACACAGTTCCCTGAGATGTTTTGAATCATCACATAAATTTCTCCACATCTCAGTTTTGAAGGGGTTCAAGGCCAAGGGCAGGAGCATGTCAGCATTCAGCTTTGAGTAACGCTATGTGCAAACCAGTGCTGGAAATACTCAGCGAAGGGGCCTCAGGTGTCACACCACATCTCAGCGATGACAGAGGAGCCACACGCAGACCTGCATGAGGCTGCAGCACTTTGCACCCCTGAGAGTTTGCCCTCAAGCCCCTTCCTCAATATTTTTATCATCCATATTTCAGTCAGTGCCAGGGAGGGGCCATAGCCAACCTGCATGGTTGAGATGATGCTACAGCATGCAGGTGTGGAGGCTGTGATGCAGTTATGCCTTGGGGACACATTTCCCCACACACCTTGCTCGTGGCTCCAGGCTTCCAGGAGCATGGGAGCTGTGTGGGGACTCTGTGTGGTCTTGCTCTCAGCCCATCCTGCATCCAGAGCCGGGGGAACATGGCATCTAATTAAAAAAAGGCTGCCTGCTCTGGGAATGCCTGCCAGCTCGTCACTGGCATTTCTGTGATTGACAAACAGGCAAAAATATATTTATTCAAGGATTATCTATATTGAGAACTGGACGCAGGATTTTGTCTTTGTAAACAGTGAAGTAATATCTGCTGTTTGAACAAAAGGAAGGGTATACCTTCCTTCCATTTAGCACCAAAAGCTCCCATATTTAAGAGAAAGGGAAGACATTTGGTTTTATTGATCCTGCTTGCTGAAGATTTTGGGTTTTTTAAATAAGATCTGTGACTAAGGGAGCAGTGAGTTGATTTTCACTTTATTGGAAGGGTTATTACGAAGCACACAGAATATAAGTTATTAGAGAGATGCATGCCCTTGAAAACAGCCCTTAAAATCTTGCACAATTAGGAAAATTCAGAATGATCTAGCATATTTCCTCATAGCGAGAAAAGTCACTTTGATATATTGAGGACCCAAAATGTAACACTGCATTGCACTGAATAATAATTTTATTTTGAAAAGCCACATTTGAGGAGAGCACTTTGTTACAGATGGGAACACAGCTACTTTCATGGACCTAAATTAGGCTACAGAGAAATAGCTCCTTCAGAAATTAACATCCTTATTGATAGTTACACTGGTGATCAGACAGATCTTTCCCTCTCATCTACCTACAAACAATCCCATAGATGTTCAGATATGAAGGGACCGAGTCAGTACATCAGCCATGTGTGTTGGTCAAGGGATGAATACACAGAATAAAAGACCTTCCCCCAAATATTTGTCAGCTAAATCTATTGTTTATGCAAAATACTGAACTGGCTCCCCTCCAGGGTAGGTCTTTTTATCCACAGAACAGAAGCAGAATGAGTAACTGAAAATTTCCCCCATCGTTAATGTGCTTTTTAATGTGCTCTGAAGGACAAGATTAGCAGTGCAAAGGTCTTGTTTTGACCAGCTCAGAACAGGACTCCTCTTTGGACTTGTGCTGACTAAGTGGGACTCATGCATGTGCTCAGAGCTGCTTTCCAGAAAGAAACAACCAGGCAAACACTTTGCTGAACCTGGGCTGGACTTTTTCGAAAGCAAAGTTCCTTCTCTGCTTTTTCATCCCTCTTCTCTGAATGGATGCTGCTAAAACAGTGCTGTGTTGAACCAGAAGTGGCCAGCATACAGGTGGCAGTGCCATGAACCTCCTCCCATTTCACCACCACCACCCCAGTGGACAGCAGCTTTAGTATTGCTCAAGAAGACCCAGCAAGCCGTCCCCACTGAATACTGCCTTCGCAGTGTCAGCACCTTTTCTGATTTCTCTGTCCTTCCTACCACAGGGTGCTGTCTGATTCTGGGACAGTCTGTTTTCACACTGCCTTCTACCCATCAGGCACAGATTACTTGTTATGTTTCTTCTCCCTCGTTTTTTTGTCTGTCCCCTCCATCCAATTTGTCTTATACCTACTTCAGTCAGAACCCACCACGGCTGATATATAAGTTTCATTGCCCACTACACCTGCCTGGGTCTTCTTTTGGGGTGGGAAAAATGGGATTGCCTTGAGAAACAACTATTGTATCCAGAAGATGTGAACTCTAGCTCTGCCTCCAAATAAAGCAGCAGACTTCAGCAAATAATACTACCTTTCTGCCTTGGTTCCCTGGGGTGTATAAAAATGGGGTTTTACCTCACAACAGCATTGTAAGAATTAATTACTGTTTATGAAATGCTTTTAATACATAGGAGATGACCTGATCATGTTTATACTATGATTTCCAGTAATGTAATTCCATTGACATCCTAATACCTTTTTACACTAGGATGAACATGTTCAGAATTAGGCAAAGAAATATTTCTAAAGAAAAGGCAGATTCCTTGCAAAGAATTTAAATTAAATAATCATTATTACTTTGCAATTTATGATCTGAACACAATCCCCTATTTCGGTAAATAAAGTTCAGTTGATTTCTTGTGATGTGCATATTGCTAAAATTCAAATATTGTTGAACATATGTTGTTTTTCTGTTTAGCTGCCTTTTTCTCTCCTTCAATCAAATATACAAGTGATTTCTTTAAGGAAATATCAAATGTTGAAAAAACATTGATATCTTACAAGTTTCCATCTGGACAAAAATATCACTGTCTAATTTTTTTACTTGCCTTAGAAGCTGGTCAGAGGCATAGTACTGTTAGCTGAACTCAACTCTACTTCTTAAGCTTGCATTATTAATTTTGCATCATGATAAGATATTTACTCAAAGAGGCAGCTAGTTCTTTCCTTTAAAAGTGATGTTATTTGCAGGAATGACCACATTTTTTTTTTCCCCAAAATGAAGTTATGCAAATCTGATCGACTAAAGTAAATGTTTCATAAAACCAATGACTGTTTAAATTGTGGGACTAAATTGTTTGTATATAAATATTACCTTTTATATTCCATTTGAGTTTTATGTAGATGAACACATTACTTTAATGACCTGCATTTACAGAGGGAGACAGGGAGAGTCTGACTCTGAAATCCTCAGCAGCCAGATGGCTGCCTTTTCTTGCATGAGATTAAAAGATGTTTCTCATTCACAGCCTGCTTCAGAGGCAAATTAATACAGCCGGCTAAATTGCTTGTGTTTTTGGAATAAAATTTAAAGAGAACTTTTTAAAGCAATTGGTGTCGCAGGTTCCTAGAGCAGATTGCTCTCCAGGTACAGCATGCTGGTTTTAAACATTCAGTAATTAATGGAAAGTATTCCGTGTTAATTGACTGCTTCAGGAAAGGGAAATATAATGACTCCTTATTAATCATGAAAAGAGACATACAGCACGGAGGCACTGCAATAATTGCACTAACGGTTGAGAAATGTTAATTAATGAAAAGAACAATGATGTAAGAAATTAGCTAACATAATGCTTGCTGCTGATGGAGATTGTGCTTTAAACACATTATTTAGCATGGCAGCCACTGGATGTTGCCTTAAATAGCAGACACCTCTTACCTTCTTCAGTCAGCTATGGAGTTCCAAATGTTGCCAGTGTTTTGGCTTTTAATGAGCCAAAATACACTCTCTAAAACTACATTTTCTGAAGCGTTTTCAGTTTGAACTTCTGAACTCAAAACTATTTAAATTGACAGCATTTGACATATAAAAATATTATCCAAGTGTAAGAGAGCATGTTAGTGTTTGTGTGGTGGGGAACAATTTATTGTTAGATGGGCTGAGCTAAATAAGTTTGCCAAGATAACTGCATCATGACTTCTTTCTCCTTTTTAGTTTTTTGACTTCTTAACCAATTACCTGTCCCCTGAAGAGTTTAGAGCAAGCATCCTGTAATATTTGTGCCTAGCTTGATGTAAAAAGTCATAGCCTATTAAAATACAGAACAGTTCTGGCAACTAATCCAACATCAGTAGTATGGAACTCACAGTCAGTAACAGATTGAAGGCCCCAAGATTTCCATCATTACTCTGTTGCACCTTTAAGACAGCAACAGAGTGACATATCTATCATTCAAAACACTGTAGAGTAGGTCAAACTAATGGTTATATTATTGGTAGCCTGAAAGTGTAACTAATTTTTTCTGTTCAGGAACAGTATTTGATTCTTATCAATGTATTCATATCTGCATGAACATTTGTGCAAGGAAAAGTCAGCACGTGAGGCTTTCAAAAATTATTCACAAACATTTTGTGGGAATTTTGGCCACCTAAGGCACGTGCTATCTTGGCTGTATGACTAGGGGATGGTACTAATGTATGACAAAAGATAAATAAAGGTAGAATAACAAAAGCACTCATTTTAGCTCTACCACTGCAAGTAGAAAATTATAGATGCAGGAAAAAAATTAAAATTTTGCTAAAGACATGCTAAATGAACTTCCATCAAACAGAAAATACTTTTATAAATAATAGCTCTCAACAAGAGGCCTCTGTTTGCAATAACACAAGACAAAAATACACGCCTTAAGTCAGTGGCATTGCAGTAATTTAAAATGATCATAGAGGGGGAATCAGTCCATGGGTGTATAATAATCCAACAGTTCAGTGCTTCATGCGTAATAGACAAGGGTGGGAATGGTTTCATCCCTCATCCCTTCAGCCCATGTGCTGGCCTTTGTTGTTTTTCCCAGGGCAGCTCTCTTGTGGCTATTCCTCCACCTGTGTGTTTTATTGCTCCTGAATTTATTTTCCAGATGGAACATCCTTGGGCTCCAAGGTGCTCTCCTCAGCTTCTTCATTGAACCCATGTACTTGCACAGCATCATTGTGGGAAGCCTCTATCACACTGGTCACCTTTCCCGGGTAATGAGCCATAGAATAGAAGACATTGGTCAGCTGCCAACTTCATACCGGCGCAATCAGCTGCTTCTCAGTGGTAAGCAAACACCTGCCTGCAAGACAAATGATCCCCTCTCCCATCACTAATGGTGCCACTCACCAACAGGAAAGTTTACTCGTTTGTAAGTAAACCATTAGCCCATGCCGCCTTTTTTTTTTTTTTTTTTCCTGAAGAGTATGAATTTGTGGAATGAAGAAACTGATGCATTTAAATCCTGTTCCTTTTTCACACACAGTGAGCACAAAAAGGACCAGTAGTGGACATAAGCTGACTAGGAAAACTAACACTGTACAAAGACTGCTCAAAGTGGAAAAAAAGTGTATGACTAAGTGAAAAACGTCTAAAAACTAGTGAAGAAGTTTTCTGTAAATTTTAACTCTTTCCTGTACCACTCTCTCATCACCCCGTGAGCATGAATATGTTTGGAGTCACAAGAATCAGCACTCACATCTCTGGCTCTGTGCATGCAGCCCTGCCATCCATACCCCTTACTCAGAGCACCCACTTCTTCACCGTTTACTAGCCATCATGTTTGGAGCAGATGGCCATGAGAAAAGGGCTGTTCATTCATGCAGGAGACCCTGCCTGCTCAGCAGACCTCTGCGGTGCATTGTTGCCATCTGACAAGGCTGCTGCCTGTCATGTGATCATACTATCTTTTGGGCTACTCTCTCTGCCACCACTTCTCCTTCCCAGCCCCCATCCCTAACCCAGGTCTCCAGTCCTTTCTATTCCATATCCCTGCCTCATGGTTCCTTAACCACTATCCAGGCAGCAGCTGTCTGGCCTCATGCCAGTAAAATCCCACCATCTCTAATGCTTTCAGATTCTCACAAGGCATGTGAGTGCTAAGGACCACCAGTTCTGCACAGAATTAGATCCTTATATGACTTTTAGACTCTTATAATTTTTTTTCAGAAGGTTTCCCTGAGATGTCAGGGTTACAGAGATGCGAGGTCAGGATGCTTTAGTAGCATACACCATTGCCTTTCAAAGTCCTCTAGGTTCCTCAGTCAGGAGAGTGCTATTTTATCCCTTATCTATTTCATGTTCTTTTATTTATTTTTTTTTTAATGTGTTCTTGTGACAAAATTAGTTTGGCTGAGGCAGAAGTGATAGTTTAGCCACTGGGGAAATTCTCAGGTTCTGTGTGGTTTAGTATATCTTGTAAGTGTAATGTGCATGTACATGTTATGAAGTGAATAGGTCAAAAAGCTTATCCTTTTGAACAGCTTATCTCGATTTTTTAACTCTTCAGTGCAGCTAGTCAAAGACTGTGCAATGGAAGTATGCAGGAAACTCTGCTTCACACTCCTCCACCCCATGCCCCCTCCCGTCCCTCCTGCCCTTGTTCAGCATGGGCATGACTCAGCCCCTTCTTCCTTCCCATGCCACAATGTAGGAGGGAGGAAAGGAATCACAGCTGGTCAGGAAAAATCTCCCCATTTCCCAAACCTGGCTGTTGTTTTGGCAACACACCTGTTCACCAGAAGCCTCTGCAGCTCCCACTGGGGAGGTTGTTCTCATCCTGTGCCAGCCCTAACTCATTATAAGTCCACCCATACATTAAGGTCAAAATCACACCCACTTTCACTGTATCTGCAGGATATACAGGGAAACCCACTTCAACTGTTGGAGGACTGAAAATACAATAAGGGATTTAATGACAGAACAGCTATTGCTTTTATGGGTTGGCCTTGAGAGGTAAAAGTAATGGCTCATACTTGGCCCAAGTGTGCATTTATGCCCAAGAGTCATTGCCAAAGATTTCAAGGGAATTGGAAATGTATCAGAGGGCTCTTGTGTCACTTTAAATATCTGCATGGCTGGCTTCCTCCCTCCCAGAGACTTCTGTTTGGAAAAGCTTTCGCTCTGCTTTCAGTTGTATTTGTGGGCTTTCTTCAGCCCAGGAGAAGCGGTGGGAGGAATCTGTCTCTCTCTGTCTACATTGTTTTTGTCTCTGAAGCCATTATTTGTAATCTTCCCTCCCCCATAAATTCTGGGGATCCAATACTGCTTAAAATTTACATTGCTGAGGCTTGTGCTGCATTTCTCCTACCTGGAAAACTGTGCTGACAGTATATCCAGTGACTAAGGAGATGGGCACCTAGCAAAAGCCAAACCAAATGCATTAGAGACCAAACCTCAGCAACCTCAGCCAGAAAACTCCACCTCCCACACTCCTCTCAGGGATCAGACTAGCCAGGGATTTCAAATTGCAGGACTCCTTCAATTATAAGGATGTCAATTTTTTCATTTGATCATAGTAGCACAAATATTTCAGTGGAGAAGAAAGTCACGGTGTGGGATGAGATATCCTGAGATAACTCCTTGGCCCTACAGAATAATAATCAGTGAAGCTTTTCATTTACACCAGTCCCAGCCAGATGGAAATTCACTCATTCACTGGGATTACTCTTGGTGTATTTTTTTGAAGAAAGAAAAGCCCTGTGTCATTTTTATTTCCTTTTCTTTTAAGATTAAGACCATTCTAAATGGTATCCTGAAAAGGCATGAGACTTTGCTGGGAGAGAGGGGAGAATAAGGACAGATTTCAGTTCATATACCACAATATTTATGTTTATATTATTTGTACAAAGGCCTTTCCTTTCGGTTTCTATGGTCTCCTATTGTACTCTGTAGTGTTGATTTTAAGGAGGATGTTTTACATAAAGGAGAGAAAATGATCTAGATTATTTGGGTGTTACCTTTCAAATAAAATCAGAACAACTATTTATGAAAAGAAAAACGTGAAAATAGTGTTAAGTGTAAAGGATAAAAAACAATCAGAGAATATATCTAGGCTCTATATTTGCATCTGTCATGAGTCTCATGGTGTTTTCTTTAAAGCCTCTTGTATTTGGAAAATGATGTGAAAATATCTTCTATTTACTTAAATACATGTACTTATATATGATAGCTGGGAAAAGAAAGCATGAAAGCCAAACCAGCATGGAGCGTGTTCCAGGCATTGGGGGAAGCTCCCAGGTGTCACAGAGGTCCACCAAGAGCAGAGGTCCCAGGCTGGTTAGGGGCATACACTCCCCACCAATAGGCACCCACAGCCTGCTCTGTCCTCCATGCAGACTTTCCTTCTTTTCCTCTGGTCAGTGTTTTCATAGCATTACTATTGCTTTAGTGGCCTGTGGCAACTTTACATGGCAGGGTGTTGGCTATCATATCTTTTGGCACTCGGTTCCCTAAGCTTTTGGGTTCTATCTCGACAGAGGGTGGTGCATAGTGTCAAACAGCCAATTTTGATCTGTTTGCATCTTGTTCTGTATAGAGGCATTTCAATAAGTACCAGAGAGCTATCTGATTTTCAAGGGCTCAGTTTATATCCTGTTGCCTAGGTGAACTGTAGTTTTAGATGCAGACTGATCTGTTATCTTGGGGTGGGGGAATTGAAAGAGGTATTAATGCAACATGAATGTGTTTACAAATCCTGAGTGAGGTTGCGACTTAGCTGTAATTCTCTTCTACACACAGTAGCGAGTTCAGTTCCAGTGGCTGAGATGATTTCTGCAATTCCAGCTTTGCCACCAATACAAAGTGGTTGTGCCACACAAGTTTTTCCCTTCAGTGGCCACCTCTCTCTCTGTGTGCATGCTCAGTTCCATCTGGCTCTTGTAGCTCCCTCCCAAGGCAGAGGGGAAGAGGGGACAGGAGGAGAGAGGGAGCATGTCCCTCACTGACACTGCTTCCCATGATGCTGAGAGGCAGGAGGAAGAAGCTGCACACAGAGGCAGTGTCCCTGACACAATGGACCCTGCACAGCAATCCACTTCTCCCACGGTCTCTCTCTAGGGCTTACCAAGCTTGGCATGGTTACACGGTGACGGACGCTGCATTCCCACCAGGTCCCATCTCGTCCCATTCTGCCTGAGTTCAGCAGATGCTCATGGTGTGCATCCGTTATGAAAATGAGATCCCTGAGTGAGAAAGGGCACTTTGGAAAGGAGGGGCTTTGATCTCTCTTCTTTAATCTCCTCCTCTCTAAGCAGCCCATATCAGTACTTCTCACTCTCTGACAAAGTTCTTTGAAACCCTTTAGCAGAAAAGGCAAAGGACCTTTCTCTGTTGCCCTCCACCCAAGAGCAATGAAAGCAAGTCCCATCAAGCTGTGCAAACTGTGAGCTGTTGCTGGAGAAGCTGCAGGCAGTGGCTCCAGTGGGAGCTGCCGTTTCAAAACAAAGATCCAGTCCTGGTGCTGGCCCGTGCCAGTATGACTGTGCCAGCTGCCCACCAGCATGGTGCCCACCTGCCTGCTCATCACAGTGGCTCTTGTTGTCCAGGTTTGCAGGCAAGTGGCCCACACAGCAAATTAGTAGAGAGGGATTCACCCGCTGGATACAGACACATCATCCAGTGCCCACGTTTTCCAGAATATTCAAACTGCTTCAGGTCACTCTGTTTTTTCCAACCTTGGAAGCTCCCAGTATTGATTCCTTGCTCCCAAAAGCACTAATGAACAGGGCAAGGCATTTGGTTGAATTTATCCTGTGCTGGAAAATAAAACAGCCACTTTCTTTATTCCTCTTATTTCCTTGCAAACACTAATCCTTCCCTGGTATAAGGTATAAGAAATGAGAAAGTGACAGGAGTCACGGAAAGGTTGAGCTACACTAAATGGTTAAGAAAAGTCAGGAATTCACATGATTAAAAATAACTCTGTCTCATGTACACACCCACACCTGACCTTGCAGCCCTATCTGCATTTAGAGCCAAAGGAGATCTCACCCATGTAGGCAGTGGACTCCAATATGTGATTCAGTTGTCCAAAACTGGCCATGTGAATGACACAGAGGTCATTCAGTCGCCCCAGTTGATCAAAAACATCATCATGGTAGCTGTCTAAAATTATATAAAATGCATTCCACTTAAATATGTCCAAAATATTGTCATTAAGACACTAACTAGCTCTTGAAGAGATTGTTGCACCCATACAGGGTAGGAAACCTGCAGGCAGACACAAGGTGAGGAGCAAGAGTTTTCTGTGTAGGTCTGTGATGTCTACAATGTGAATATTAACTTGGATCTAAGAATCAATCTGTGATGATGAAATGTATGTTTTGTATTTTCTTATCCCCTGTTTATACCCCCTGTGATCTAGACTTCACATAACCACACAGATAAATATGCTGAACTGTGGAAAGCTCACCAGGAGGAACTCACGGCAAAAGCAACTTTCCTGCTTTTTCCTTTTAAAAAACAGCTATCCCATTAAAGCTTTTCTGAAAGATTTCACTCAGCAACCATCACACTGCTGTCAATAGCACATACTACAATCTAACACCTTTCCTTAAGCTAACGAAAGGTTTGCCTGCAATGTGGAAAAAGATCTATAGGAATTTCTAAATTATGTCACTCTAAGGAAGTCAGCCTTGTAACATTTAACTGATGGTGAAAACAGCACATGCAGTGCACAATGCCAGCATGTTCGCTCAAGGATGTCTCATGTGCCACAATGACACACCACATGTTAGCAGCCTCTAAAGGTTTTGAGCGCTGGATGTTACTGGTGTCCTTCTCTCCTGCCAGGGGTTAGCCATGCTGATGCTCGGCAGCCTGGAAAATCTCCCAGTTTCAGTGTGAACTGGATTTTGGGGAACGCCGACCTGGAGGTTATCAATGCCACAACAGGGAAGAGGACCTGTGGGAGTCCCTCACGGCTTTGCAAGCACATGTTCTTCACTCGGTGGGCAAAGCTTCATGGCAAGGTGGGTCTGACGCACTGACAGGACATTTCTGCCAGCTCTACATGGGCTAGTAGACCCCAGAGCCAACCTTGTTTTGGCAATCTCATGATGAAGCTGCAGCTTCCACAAGTGTCCTGCATCCCTCCTGGTAGGACCTGGGAGAGGATCAGGAGCTGAGAGCCTGCAGAGTCAGCTATGGGAGCTGAGTCCAGAGAAAGCCAATGGCAGAAACCCAGGTGGGTTTGGAGCAGAGACAGGTGTTCTGGCTGTCCTTGGCAATGGAGCCATGCTCAGATGAGCAGTCAAAACCCAGGAGAGTGTTAAGCAGCCATACAAGCACAACTGCGCAATTGTTCATGCATCTCACCCCAAGTATCCCTTTGACTCTAAGTGAAGTATTGAACTCACTAAGTCTCAGAAGCCTGAGTGAAGTATTTCTCATCACCTTGGAGGCATCTACCTCACTTCACTGTTCCACAGGCGTTTAGACTCTCAACCTAAATGGCTCCAAGTCTCACCCAAGTGAGCTGACTAAAGCAGGTTTGCCCCTTCCCCTCCTCCTCCCCACTCTCCCAGATGTGCTGATAAATCCATACAATATAGCTGCTCCTCTCAAGGTGAGTGGCCAGGTGCTGAAGGCTCTCTGATTTATTACACTTAGCAGCAGTACAATTTACCAGCATTAAAACTACAGGTTCTACTTGATTAAAATGGCCATCACCCCTTCACAGTCCTGCTGTCTCTAGGGAAGATAGCCATGAACTTCCCTTATTTGAAATGGCACTGAAGTCAACCTGCCCTCACACTTCAGTTACTTCCCACGGACAGGAGAGAGTGTCAGGATAGACGGATGTTGAAAAACCACAGGTGGAGCCTAGGGATGTAGGACACGTAGGAAGAAGCTTTATGTGGAGTAAGGAAATGTTCCTATCATTATTCCTTGTTCTGGAGTCACCATTTATCCTCTTGCCTGACCATTCAAGGAAGTGCTGGGGGAGAGAAGGACACAGATACCAAGGTGGTGAGCCTGACCCCACCACTTTAGGAGGAACAGCAGGGAAAATGCAGTGTCTCTTCAGACCACCTACTTTCACTGCTGGACTATTACTTTGCTATGAAGCTCATCAAGAATTGTCCTGCAGTCCATGTAGAATGGGAGAAGATGAGGACAAGAAAAAAAATTATTTTATTAAGTGCCAAAACCTTTTTCCTGTTGGGAAACGAGTGGAAAAGATAAAGGCAGAGTTGATGGCAGGGAAGTCTGGATTCACTTCCACCAACAAAGCCATTCAGGAAGGCAATTGGACAGGCAGGGTGGGGAGGTATGAGGACAAGCCCAAAGGGGTTGTTCTGCTCTGCAGGAGATCTCAGGGAAGGAGGCTGGTGGGATTCATTCCATCCTGGGCAGTGGCATAACCTCACAGGGACCCTGAGCCTGGGAGGGAGCAGAAGGGACCAACGTGGCTTCGTGCCCAGGTCTCAGTCACAGTTTGGTGGGACAGGTCCCAGACCCTGCACAGCAGGTGGCATGGGAAGGGGGGTGAGAAGCACTCCTGCTGCCCCCAAAATGGAGGGATCCTCACAGGAACAAAACCTGTGGCGAGCTGGGCCCCAGGGCAGACTATGGCCAGGACTATGGCCAGGAGAGCTGCACAGCACATGGATCACACCATGGGGCTGGGGTGAGCATGAAGGAGCAACTCGTGGCTGAGCAGGGCGCTTTGCTTTTGACAAAACAAAGCATTTGATAATGTCATTGGTGTCCACCTCTGGGGTACAAAGGGGCAGCCGGAGTGGAGCCACCCCCCCACCAGCAAGGCCAGCTCATGGCCCATTGGTGCCTGGGCTGGCAGCATCACCCTCCCTTGCCAGCTGGGCCAATACACCCCGGGCCAGAGCAGCCCAACAGTGTGCTAGCACCACACAGACTGGAGCGGCTCATTTCAGTCTGTGCACTTGCCTTTTCCTTTAATCTGCCTTTCAGCACTTCTCCTTTTTTAGAGAGAAGGAAAAGAGTATTGCTTGCTCACCAGGCTGTGCTTTGAGGGTGCGTTTTCCTACAGGGTGCTATTTCCCTGGCTTGTAAGCCCTGTACTTTCACCCGTTGGCTTGCTCTAAGGCATTTTCCAGACTTCGTTTTCTTTCATATAGTGTCGAAGCCTCACTGCTCGTTCAGCACTGTTAAGACTTGGGCAGGTCAGAGGAGGTTGTTTATTTAGTCCTTCTGCAAAGCGAAGGGTGCCTGCTCCCTCCTGTGTGCTACAGATGATGAGGGGCAATGGACATGTGGCGTTGTCTCCCGAGGCAGTTCCCAGCGGGCGGCTCCTGTATCCCGACAGAGCACTCGCTTCTCCCACACCAGCATGAATCCTGACACCTAATTTCTGCCCTGTACTGGGCAGGTTTCACAGCATTTCCAACAATAACAGATTAAAGAAGGAAAAGGGGAGAGTGTGGGCTGGGACACTCCTTCCTGTGTCTCTTGGCATTGCTTGGAAACACTGAGCTGCTCCACATCCCAAGCAAAACTGAGCACATTCTTTAAAGATCCCCAGAAAGGATTTTTTCCTATTTTTGTCCCTAAAAATCATCTTAACCGAGAAGTGGAGTTTTGCCTTTGTAAAACACACCAAGATTTGCTACTGCCTGTGTCCACGCCAAGGCAAAGCTGTTTACGCCATTCCTCTTTGCCATGGTTGGAAACCATGTCACAGGCATTTATTGCTTCCCTGCTTTTATGTTGTTAAACCAAAAGCAAACACACAAAGCACAGTGATTGTTTGTTGCTTATGAAATGTAGACAGGAAGATTATACAGCTACTGAAGCCTCCTGTTTCTTTTGGCTCGTTGGTTGATTTTTTTATTATTTCATTTTTTTTCCCCTTCCCTGATTTTTGTTCTGCAGCTGAGCACACGAATACCAAGCCATGGAGACATGCCATCAGTGTACAGTGAGGCAAAGCTGGTGGCTCAGACGTACCAGTCTGTCAAGCAGCAGCTGTTTAAAGCGTTTCAGAAAGCCGGTCTGGGCACCTGGGTGAAGAAACCCCCAGAGCAAGATCAGTTCCTACTAACTGTATAAATCACTTGACACCTTTGCTACAGGACTGGATCAAATCAGCTGGAGAGAAGGCTAGGCAGGACACGTGAGCCGAGAGAATTGAAGCAGTTTGAGATTTAATAGCAACCTCCATGGGAATATTTGCTTTTAATTCTGTATTGGAAATACGTAAATAGAAATGTGTCTGGTGCACTGAACTCGAATTTAGAAAACTGCTTTCTCATGATCCCTTCCCAAGAATGCACGTCCAAATTATAATGCCATTCCCACAGATTCTGCATTTAATTGTTTATTGTTGTTGGTTATTATTGATTTAAGGCATTAGCATGCCACCTGTCTGCTCCAAAATAGCATTTGTTTTCTCTCAACAATCAGTGAGAGTCATCACTGAATAATAAAAAATAGTGAGAAAAGACGGAAGTACCCCAGGCACACAGCATGATATCAAGTCTTGGAGCATCCATACTAATCCACAAAAAAGGTGTCTAACCTCTATGCAAAAATCATCCCGTTAGCTTCCTAAATCTGTGAGAAAGAATTTGGACCTAAACAATATGCAACATTTTTAAACTCTGTTCTCCAGTGCTGGCTCTGAGCACAAAGCCGGGCATCAAGATTCCCCTGGGTTTTACACTTATTCCCCCTGATGCTTTGGACGAACCACTTTCCACCAACTCTTCAAATCTGGCCACAAGTTCTGCATGCTGAAAATTTTAATTACCTGGGCCCAGTTCATTACACATGCCCTTTAGAGACCAGCCAGGATGCAGCTACTTGACAAGAGGGCAATTCAACCCTGCGCTGCCTGAAGAAGTGCACAGCTCTGCAGGGGCTGCCAGTGAAGACCAGTGTGAAGATGCTCCTAGCCCTGGAGTGCCAGGTAGCTGCCTAAAATCAGGCAGGCTGGAGCCAGGACCCAGAGCCCCAGATTTCCAACCTTCTGACAACCCCCAGCTCTAAATTAAGTGGTGTGAGCTCAGGATGCTCCATACATCTGAAAAATCACTGGGTTGAGTAGCCACAGCTAACACATCTCAAACGAGAGAGCACATTTGATACTTGGCTCTCTCCTGCCTCAGTTCCTTCACGTGTCAAATGGGGATAAAAATATTTACCTGCTTCACAGATAAGAAACTTGTCAGGATCAAAGTGCTCTGGTCATATGCAATGGTGTAAGCCAGATTCTGTCACTCTTACGGTGAGTTTTACCTCTCCACATAGTCCAATTGATGTATGTGCAGCAGATGCAACTACAGGCTTGGGCAGGGTGGGTAAGGTCTTACTCAGTGTAAGAGCTTTCAGATTCTAGCTCTGTATAAATGCCAAGTACTATTATTATTATTCATGTTCATCTGCAGACTGAAAAGCAGGTGGAGCTTTTCAATTAGGAGATGAGTAGCACCAACAGTTAAATATTTTCTTCACAAATGTTTTCTTCATGGGTCTGATATAACCTCATCTTTGAACCATCCCAAATTCATCAGAATACAGAAGATACAGTCATGGGAGAACTGAGCTTTGATAGTCCCACTGCAGAACCAACCTTCAAACGCCCTGTACATTTCTTTCAGCTTTTGCTTTTTTAAATGACAGGATTTGCGGGTATGTAACTACTGTTTTCTTTTTATTCCTGTGATTCTCTTTAAATCTGTATATAACATGCTGCTACTGATTTGTGATAATTGTCTTGGTATTTTCTCAGAACTGTCAAGCTGAGTTACTTTTCAAACAACACAAGGCTCATATTTTTCCATGTAATTTCCTTTACACGGGAAACTGTTCCTATCAATAAAGATAGATGCTCTTTGTATAGGGTTTATCATGTTTGGAGAGCCATATACAGTAAATACATTGTTTATTGATGCCCACAATAGAATAGCTACAGTATTTTGATGAGATTTTATTTTTAGATTATAAACTACAAGATGTATCTATAGTGTCTTGTATAAAAACAATTGTGATAAACTAGAATTTTTAAATTAGATAAAACAAAAGCTCTCCCCTTACAGAAACCTTTGCAGCAAAATAATACATTCCACATTAACTACCAAAAATATTTTAAAAATATCCCTATAGTAGAAATAGCTAAAAAAACTAAACAAAACAAAACAAACCCCAACAACAAAAACCTGAGACATTTCAATAATGGAAACATTTTGTGATAACCACTTTGTCAATACTCTGACCACTTTGTCAGCTATTCCGATTAACATTCAGAGTATTTTTGGCACTTTCTGGAGCTTCCCAGTACCTCCACCTGGCCCCATCCTCTAACACAGCTCTAACTGGTGCAGACATCCTGTGTGATCTGGGCAGCAAAGGTGCCCAAAGAGTCAGTGGGTGGACAGGGGATCAGGCCCATGACTGGAGGTGTGGGTGACACTGGCAGTGGTGCTCTCAGGGGCTCCAGCTGTTCCCACCAAGGGATAGAAACCACGGGGCAACCAGAGAGGAGGACAAGGTTTCTCATGCAGAGATCCACAGGGCAGGGGGAAGCAATGTCTTCTACTTTTCCTCTCCTAGTTACTCTTTATATAGCACACAAGAGACCTCAGCAGCTCCTCCTTATATCTCCCTGCCCTCATCCATCCTTCTCCAGCCCTGGCATGATGTCAGCTCAACTAATGCATATAGCTCCACAGGCTGGTGTTGCAGCTACTGTGACAACAAAACACCCTGCCTGGTTATTTTTAAGGACAAAAAGGAAAGTGTGGTGGGATTGAATTATCCTTTGTTGCAAGAAATACATAAATGCAATCCTGGATTCAGCTGCCAGAACGAATTTAGTAGTGGGGACCAAACCCAGTTCCCACTGCAAGTGGGCATCGGCTGATCTCAATGAAGACAATGGAGTTGCACCTGCTTGCACTGGGGTTAATATGACCTTAAATGTCTACTTCTCCTCATTACATGCAGAGATAGAGTGTGATGGGACCACATCCCAGAAGCACACATGACCTATACACAGCATTTCCTGAAGCAAAGGAAAAATTGCTCAGTAGTAATTCTTTAGTGAAGATTCTGTACATAACACGCATGAGTGAATGGCAATACTGTACTAATGGATGTACATTTGTAATATTTGTAAAAAAAAAAAAAGAAACAAAAAAGACAACAAAAGAAAATAAATCTGAATTTACATATGTGAATTTGCTGCTAAGTTCTGTAAATTGCACTTCAGTGATACCTGATAAGTGAATGTTTCTGTTAAGTGAATAAAATGCCAAGTAAAATTGTTCTTTCACTGTTTGTTGACCATTTTTCACTGTGGCTTAGCAACCAATCTGAATGTGCTCCAGAATGCCAGTATGTATTTTTACACACACCTACTGTAAATCTATAGACAACATGTTCTTATTCAGTTTGGATTTGACACATCATAGGAATCACACATTTGTACTGAGAGATGGATGTTCCTGCTCATGTAGAAGGTGCTATACAGGGACACAGTCTTATCCTGGAAGAAAAGTGAACTGGGTCCATCTCTAATTTGATCCTTCCAGGTTACTCTCAAAGACCTCCCTTAATAAAAACGAAATACATTTTTGCTGACTCGCATTGCATAGGACTTGCTGTATAAATCTGCTCAAGAAAACTAAAGTGATGAACAAAAAGTCAGTACATCTCTGCAGATTTCTTCTTCATTGGTGGAGTGGCCTTGGTTCACTCTTCCTTTAAACTGTCGGTATTAAGCTACAGCAGACTAAAGTCACACTGAGCCCAAATGACACCATCCACACAAAGGTTTAACATGCATTACTGTGTGAGCATCACCTGGTGCCTTGAGATGATTTCCCTCAGCCAGTCCTCATAGAGACCACTGGTGTTACCGAAACCTCCTTTCAGAAGGGCCCATTGTCAAAGTATGAATACATTAACAGTGAAAATTGTCTAGAAAGAGATTTCCCTGTCCCCCTCCTTTCCAAGATGAAATTGAGCCCAAGATTTCACATAAAGACCCATCAGTTCGCTGGGCCCAGCAGCTCTTCTTCTGCTGATGTTGAAGAAGTCAGTGCTGGACCCACATGGACCATCCCACGGGTATTGTCCCCCAGCATAGAAGGGCAGGAGCTATGCACAGCTTTATTTTTCAGCTACGACTTTCCTGCAGTTGCATTACCTTAGTTTGGATCTATGTCATTAGGTATTTGGGCAGGATAAGGAGGAGTGGGGAGGAGAAAGCATTTCAGGGTGAAGTTATCTGTGTGGAAAAAGTCACCGTGAGCTGACTAGATTCCACCACCCACAATGGATATTTGCTTTGAGTAATAAAAGCAACAGATTCTCGGTATTTGTAAATCTCAAAGTGCATTTGCACACAGCTTTAACTGGATATGGGTAAAGTAAAATCCATAGTCTCACCCTCACCACAGCCTCAGACACAGCAGTTACTTTCCACCAGTAAAAATGGTAATGGCAGTGTAACACTGTCCTAAACAGAAAGGAGAGAAATTAAACCAGCAGAAAGGCAGTCTGTACTGCTATCCACCCTCCAGGTGATGAGCTTATCATTATTTTAGTGTTAAAAAATGTAAACACCCAAACTCTTAACTTGGCAAAACTGTGCATAGCTTTCCTCACAGAAGGCTTTGGGAAGGATGTGCTGAGACCAGCCCCAGTGCAGATGCGGGGAACAAGCACAGCTTTGGCCATGAAGGGCAAAGGGTGGAGGTGAGGAGATCCTTACGGGGGCTTCCCAGCAGCCTGGCAGCCCTTCAGCTCACTCCTGGGCAGGTTGGCCATGGCTGACTTCACAGCAGGAGGCTTCCAGCCTGTTTTCTCCTCCAAAAGTAGCTCCTACTGCCCAACCACGGCAGACACCGTGACATGATTTGGCTGCCGAAAACAACTACAAAGCAGTCATTAAGGTAAATTGTATGGATGGATTCTGTGTTTAACCTCATTAAGTTTAAAGGCTAAATACCAGAACTGCATTTAAAACTTTACAGGCATACACCCCAGCATCATCAGGCACAGTTATTCCTTTCCCAACTGTATACTGGAAAAACAACAACATAAAACATGAACAAGCTGATGTATCAACTAATAGAGGGCTTCAGAGAAGTGCCTGTTTCTCAAATAAAATAAATAAGTCCTTCTGCTGCAGTTAAACCTTGATAGCCATGCTTGTGTGTTGAAGAATGAAATAGCAATTTAAGAGCTTTTTAAGCTTTGTGATTCATTACCGCTGTGCCTACTTTCCAGCCCTGAGACCTGATTACTTTGGCTGGTTTCAGCTTGATCATGTGGATACATCAGTTTAGCTGGAAATTTGGGTAAAGTCAGAGAAAATCTGAGACATTTTAAAGGGCAGTGACAGTCTGTTTGGATGCCAAAAAAAAAAAAAAAAAACGAAAAACAAACAAACCCAAAAACCCACAAAGATGTACAAGCACATGCACACATAGACACATGTGTAGTTTCTTAGTGGTCCAAGGCCTCCTGAATAAATAATGTGGCCTTGGAGAAAGGGGATTAATAATCATTACCTTTTCAGCAATGAAATAGTTCTGCTCATATGCTTCATTCAATCTGGCTTTCCTAGTAATTAAATCCTCTATTAGAGAAGTTTATGTTCTATTTTATCAACTTCCTTTGCAATACAGAATTACTTCCACTAGACCATTAAAATCTTGTTCTGCCATGGAGAGGAAAAGTTCCTGTTCATTCTCCTCTGGCCCTGAACAGATGCCTTCACAGCCTACACTGCCATGAAACGATCCAAGCCAAGAAGGAACAGCTTCTTCCTTTACACCCAACGTTACCAAAACAATCTCCTCCAAAGGAAGATAAAGATATGAAGAATGGTACATACTGTTGAGTCTGACCAGTTCCTCTGATAGACTAGCTGGTGCCTACCCCCCTCCTCTTGCAACATCAAAGTCACGCTCAGGTGTTAGCACAGGTTGTATTTGACATATCGCAAAGGAGGTGGTTTAGCTGCAGTATCCTTCCCTCCCAGCACCACCAGCCTAACTGCGCCCAGCCCTGTTTCCCACAGCACATTCTTTGCTACAGATTGCTTTTATTTCATTTGATTTTAACAAGTAAATTGTTTACCCACTTAAGTGTTAACTATTAAATCTATAATGAGACACATTTTACTGTGGATTCTAAAGTAAATTGCATCTTCTAAAGCAAATTGCTTGTTCACATCCTGTCTCAGTGGCAAAAGGAAGCATTTTCAGAAGTAACAACAGGTGCCAGCATCCCCCTGACCACCACACAGAACAGTGGGACTTGGGTTCCTAAATCTCAGGTTTCAGTGGGAGATATCCAAAAGAGACTTGTTAACCTCCCTCTCATTGTCAACACCTAAACCTCACATTGTTGGATACCAAACCCCTGCTGAGCCTCCAGCATTAAATGTCCTCTAGAGCCTACACGTCTTCTGGGAACGCCTTGCTTGGCTCCCTGGTGTGTGAACCCACCATGCTTTGGCTTGTCCAGATTCATGAACTGCACCTACATGTCCTACTTGTGGTCTTCTCAAAGCCTCTGCAAGACCACATTCCAGCAAAACAGGAGTGTCCTTTTTCATTGAGTGACTCAACTGGAAAAACCCTCAGGCTGCTGTCTAAAGGAACAGGCAAGTATCAAAATCACTAGAAAGTCAGGAACTCGAGAAGAAATGTATGGAGCAGATGAGTCTCACGTTTATATCATTTCACAATATACAGAAGAAGCTAAATTATTTATTATTATAGTTTAATAACCTTTTGGCATGTGAAAGAACAGAAAAGATTTGATGACATAGCTGGTTTTAGGATACTTACTTGGAAAAGGTCTACGTTTTACCCTCTGAAGTGAGGAAGAGATGAACAGCTGCAGACCCCCAGATGGGGAATCTCCTGCCCTCCCGGCAACAAGTTCACAACATATGAAAAACCTTCTTTGTTCAAGGACCATCTTCACCTTAACCACTTCATCCACCCAGAGTATAAGTGTTCAGTTTTAATCCATTTTCTAACCTTCATGAATCGAGAAAAGTGGCTTGTAAGGTGATTCATGCCACTTAAAACACTGTCTAGAAGATGTGGAGAACTTGACCTCTGGAGGGTCTAGCCTCTTCACACTGATAGGAGAGGGAACCTGGACTTCTGCATTTGGAGGATTGCCTATGGAGAGGTAACTCCCAGCCAAAGAGTCTGCAAGCCACAGGACCTTCTGTTTCTCCATTTTAAAGAGCAGTGACAATTCCTTGTCACATGGAGCTGGCTGTTGAGCATTTATAATATTAGGCTGTAAGAAAAGAATACAGTACCTCTATATATGAAACAGATTGATCAGCTTTTAAAATTAAATTTGAAGACTTTCAAATTCTGAAAAGAAGGTGTTCCAGTCATAAGTTTTGGTGGATGACTAAATGAACATATACTATACATATTTAGGGGTTTGGTGACAGAGTTTGTTCTTAACATAACTTTGCTGCCACTGAAATAACTGTAAGGGTCATTAGTGGCAGCAAGCAACAGGGTTAGTTTGATACCAAATTCATGTTTCAACTTTAGAACTAATTCAGTAATGAACCCTTCTTTGGTGCCAAACCTTGGTTCCTAGCCCTGACACATCTGTACTCACTGAAAACCCAAAACCATCTGCCACTGCCTTCTGAGCCTTTGCATTAGAATTTCCTTGTGGTGGCTCAGCATTTCCCAGATCTGGTTTTTTCATATCAGACCCAGTAACTCTTTGACCCTCTAACTAGTGGAAATACATTTGAAGAACCTTTCTCGTTATTTGAAACATTTGCTGTACAAGTTCAGCTCTGTTTTCTGTGTGCAGCTTTCCTAAAATATTCTTTTATCTTCTTGTTCAGTTACTCAAGGGGTGAGGCAGAGATCAGAAGTTGCTAATTTTTCCATGTTTGTCTCATTGCCTAGTGGTCTCTCTTGAAGAACTGTGGCAAAAGTGAAGATTGAGTCATTCTGAAAATAACCCCTTTTTCACTCAAGGGGTGATGCGGAGATCACTCTATCCCACAGGCATCTGTGAAATGTACAAAAAAATGTTGGCTCACTACACTGTGGGATTCCCCGACTAAGGTAAAACTCTGTCGCCTTAATGCAAATCTGTTGATTTCAAAGGACTCGAACTAGAGCAACTGAGCAGAATTCAGTTTATGAAGGGAACTGCGGGGTTAAGGTCACATGAAAAAGGTACATGAAAACACTTCATCATTCCCTCTCCTTGTACTTTCACAGTGCAACTCAATGATTTGCACCACTGAGCACCGAAGCAGCCTGCTAGTGTCTCTAGACAAGGCTGGCTGAAGATTACCCTGTGAAATGACATTAAACTGGTGAAGCATTTTAGTGCTTATGGGATTGGCCAGGGAGTGCCATACTTTACCCCTGCTGCTAATTTCTCACCTCTTTTGTCATCCTGCCTCCAGTTTTCATGGGGGAAAAGTTCTATTCAGTCATTGCAGGTAAGATTAGACAGACCTTCATGGGAAGATGGAAAGGACAATTTAGTGTGGTTTCCCACATATCACAGTAGTTCAATACCTCTGTCCCAGGACCAGGTCCATAATGTCATTTTAAGTCTCCATAAACATGCTCAGTTTCTGCTGCCGCATCTTTTTTTGTTACTACAAATTTCTGCAACAGAAAGATACACGATCATGTCCCAAACCAACTATTTTCAGTGTCATAGTGCCACTGACATCAGGCGTTTTTGGGTTCCTCTGCTGAGTACCTGCTGCTAATATAGCAAAATGTAAAACAACACATGAAGAAACAGTAAATCAGACTAATATATATCTTAAATGAAGCAGCTCTCTCCATCTTTTACAGGGAGGTTTGTAATAGCTCCTTACTTCATTGTTAGTTTTGTTGTCATTATTATTACTGGCTGAATAGTTTGACAGTCTTTCCACCCTCTAACCTGTCTTTTTTACTGCTACGGGGATCCTAAGCCACATGGGGACAAGTTGCTCCAGAGATGCTGGGTGAGAAAATTACTTGGGTTGCCCTGTGCTTGTTGTCTTGTGCCTATAGCAGCTGGAGAACTGCGCGTGGCCCTTCACCTTCACCCTGCCCTGTGTGTCTGCTCCCCCACCTGCAACTGGGCTGTAGGAGCCTCCATCAGAGGTGATTAATGTATTATTGCCACCGATGATAAGATAGATCATGCTTATGAGTCATACTGGCCTTTAATATCTGCAAGCCAGAGAAAATAAAACTGCATTAATTTATATTCATTAAAATAAATTAAGCGACTAGAGCCCTTCAGTCCTTCACATCTCTCTCCCCAATCACTAGCAGCAGCAGCCTACACTGGGGAAATGGCAGGAGCTGCCCAGGAAAAGCAAGCAAACAAGCCAGCTGCCTCTGCTTTGCCGAGGCTGGCCTTTGGTTTGCTTTCCAAAGTCAAAAACCCCTCAGTGTTTCCAAGGAGCTGCTGTAGCCTATGGGCTGTCAGCTTTGGCATATATATGTGTGTGTGCATATTTTTATATATTTGTTTAAGCACTCCATCCTACATGCTGAACCAGGATATTGGCGCTCAATGGCCCGTCAGATGGCCAGTGCCTCCCCTACCAGAGAAAGGGGGGTACAAGGCTCTATGTCCTGCTGCTTAAGCAGTAGTTTTACTTGCATATAAGCCAGGACTGCCTCTGAGAAAACCATTTCTCCCTGTGTTATTCCCCACCCCATTTCCCTCTCCCTGTACTATACTGGCACTGGAGTCCAGGCAGGTGCCTAGTGATGCAGAGCAGAAAAGCTGATCCTGCTGAAAACCTGGTCACCTTTTCTTTCTCTTTTTTAGCCTGTGATATCATTTCAGAGCAGGTCCAAGTGCTCAGTCTGGTTCACTGCAGCACCAGACACGCACCTGTGCTGACAGGGTGCAGAGGGCAAAAAGGCAGGCAAAAGGACCACTCTGCATAGCGATAGTGATGCTGCAAATGCAGGTGCCCTTACACCCTTAGACCACTCAGACAATCAACCCTCACCTCCCTGTGAGCACATGTAACTGAAAAGAGCTTACATATAACACTGGAGAAATACATATGTTCATACGTGAGGTCTCTGTATTTCTCATAGCTCCTCACTGGAGAAACTGCTGGACTCCCTGTGTTGTTGTTTCCCTTTCTTGGAAAAAACTGTTTATATGTCTAAATATTTTGTGTGATGAGAGCACTATTTGCAGAATAAGAGATGCTTCTGTATTGGGAGAAGCTGGAAAATCTGCACATCGCAGCCCATCAGCAGCGTGCAAAGCATTCACCTAGAGCATGGTGCAGGGAGTTATTCATGTTGATATGTGGATGGGGGCTTCTTGCTGCCTGATGTCACTGAACTACAATGGAGTAGTTCTTCAGACAGGCACCATGATATGAGCACCTACATTTAATACATTTCTGTCACCTAGAGAATTGTGTTTATTCATGGATGTAGTCATTTAGCGTATTTTGGTTCTTTTTGAGAACTCTCAGCATCACTCACTGCTTGCTCCCTCCTTCTGCCTTTCACAAAGCTGGAGCAGGAAGGATGGGTGGTTTATAACCCAGGAAAAGGCAGGAGGCAAAGCAAGGCCACATCCTTCTTTCCAGGCTTCAGGAAACTCAGATGAATCTCCCTTTTCCTCCATGTGGGCAATAAACACAGAATTGTTGTTGAAGCTTTCTTACGAATGCACTAGGGCTAGAATTGTAAGGGTTAAACTAGCAAACAGGAAACCCTTTTTTACCCCCACGCCTGAAGCTGAGTCAATACCTGCTGTTAATCAACCAAATCAAATCAAAAATCAAGACAGTCTTCTCTATCTCTGTACGTTCCTGAAGGGCACAGACACACAATATAGGTTCAGCCAGCCTCACTGCCTGCTGCCCTGAAAAAGGGGAGATCTTTTTTCTGCCTCCTCCTGCCCTCCTCTCCCTGCTCCTGCCTGCATCTCCTGCCCTCTCCCTGCCATCTTTCCAAACCACTTCGAATCACTAAACAGGCAGAAGACCGACACAGCAAAAAGTACGATAAATATCTCTTGGGCTGGGGAGTAGAAGTTGTTTTCCATGGGGTCAGGAGGCTGCAGAGCCAGGGGACACTGGGAGCAGGGCAGCAGAGAGGGATAGGGCCACAGAGCACAGATTATCCTTCTCCGTGGCAAAGAGCTGTTAGCTCTGCAACCTCATCCTTAAGCACCACTGCTTTCTGTCTTTTTTCTCCCCATCTTATAATACTGCACGTTTCTGTCTTTCCTCACCAAGTGCCCTGGAGCTGTCCTGAGGAATCTCCAGCCCATGGGGAAACTGCAACTTCCCACAAGTGCTCAGTCAGCACAGCAATGCCTCCACCCTGGTGACAGTGTCAGGCTCCAGGGAAAGGGGAGAAGTCAGGAATTTCCAGCCCCAGTAATAAAATGACCAACAGTGGCATTTGTGGCGATGCTGGTGACACAAGGCTTTTGGAAATGCTGATCTCTGCATACAAGACTGTGTGTGAAACACAGTGACAGGAGGACCACCCTCACAACCCTTCCTGCCCCTTCCAGCTCCTCGCTCCTCTGCTAAGTGTACCACAGCCTTTATAGGGCATTTCTTAGGCAAGGTTGAAGATCTTATACCTAAACAGATTTATACATAGGCAAGATATTTTTCCTAATAGACCCCTATTAGCTATAGTATATCTAATCCATCCCCGGTTCTTACCAGAGTAGTGAATGGCATATAGTTTTTATACTGACCACTTACTAATGGGAAACTGAGGCACAGAGCGCCATGGTGGCCATGGCAAAGTCCTGCAGGTGGGAAATGCCTCTGGCAGGCCATGCATCCTTTGGGCAAACACCTCGCTTCATGAGCCTTCCTACCCCCCAGCATGGAGCCTAGAGCAAGGAAAAGCTCTGCCCCAGGAAGCCAGAGATGGTGTGCAATGCTCCTGTGCAGCGGGAGTACTTTAGTTTCTTAATTGCCTTCAGGAATCGATTCCTGGGAGGGTTGGAGAATCTTGTTCTTGCAGGACTTTCAGAGTAAACTAGACAAAAAACCTGTGAGAACCAAAATGTGTGTGTCTGACTCAGCCCAGTGGTGAGACCACCCTCGACCATTTGAACTGGTACCATAAGTTGCCTGAGCAAAGCACCAAAATATTTCCTTTCAATACAAACCTATCTGTGAAAGAAAAAAAGGATGGCAGCTAGCCAGAAAGAATTTAAAATAAAACACATTAAAATTCATTATGGAATATTTAAATGTAGAATCTATTAGTATGTTATATCATGTTATGGTAAGTGATAGCCATAGCATGTTAGTAATGTATATTATCAACCTGTATATACACACACATATTTTATAATAGGCACAAATAATAATATACTATGATGCACCACCTGATGTAACCCATATTTTTAGCACATCAAAAAATGACTAAAAACACACAAAGGTAAAATTCCATGGAGTTTCATAGCACTACATAACTATATATATATATATATTTATTTAAATATATGTAAGAACAAAAGCTAAGAAACATCCCAGTATCTTCCCAGTGGCAGTTCAGCAATTTGGTCACCTTCTCACAGGTGAGCCATGGGGAAGAATCCAAGGTGGTGGGAGCTGAACTTGTCTCTCATGGGTTCCTCTACACTTCTGTGCTCAGGACTGATCTGAAATGAAGCTTCCAGGTGTACATCTCTCCCTCCCTGCCAGTGACTATCTGGCATCCTCTGTGTTTCACTGCTGGTGTATTGAGGTCCAACATGTATTTTTTCAAAACTTTCTATCCATCACCCTTAATGTATAGCTGAAGTGTTTGGCTCCCGTACATTTACATGGTAATTAAATCATTAGCCTGGAGGAGGCACAACACATTAATGACTTTAGAAATGTTGGTTAAACTCCAGTCCTGATCAAAGAGACCGAAATTTATTGTCATTCCTCTAATAGCCATGTGGTAACAAAAATGAAATCAATTTGATGAAGATAATTAGGTTCCCATCTCCATCACCACACACTTAGTACAATTAGGTAGAATGAGCTTCCCCTGCTAGCAATATGATACTGTTAGTACAGACCAAAATACTTCAACAGCACCAGCCAGGAAACACTTACAGAAACAACTATTTTTTAAATTTGAAACTGCTGGTTCCTCAGAATCTGAATACTCCCAGGAGTCTCCATACCACACGCACAGGTTCTGAGCAGAGCTCATGGGTGGACACTAGCAGACATATCCCCTAGAGTGAAGGGCATCATTTAAGGACCTTGCCTGAGCTGTTGGACATGCCCAGTCAGGTCCTGGATCTCCCTTGGGAGCTGCCTCCTGTTCCTGGGGGGCTGTGGAGATGGTGCCTACCCCAGGGGCACTGCTGGTCCCTCCCTGTTGAGCCATGACCAGCCATCACAGTGAGTGGGGTCAGTGGCTTTTCAGTGATCCTGTTCGCTGTGTCTGAGACAGGTGTGGGAGGATGCTGAGGCAAAGCTCTGCAGGGAGGTTTGGGGTCAGGAAGGTGCCTGCTTCTAGCAGGGTTGAGGCTGGGAAGCTGGATCCTCTCCAGGCATTAGCCTCCCCCACCAGCTGGGATGTCTGCAGACTCTACACCCCATGTCTCCATATGCTGAGCCCTAAGCACAATTGTTTTTCTCACTGAGAGGCCTTTGTATCAGCTTGGTGCTGAGCAGGAAAAGCAAATTAAATCTTTGCAGGAAAAGAAAACCTTTTTCCATCTCAGAACTGACTGGGCTCAACACTCCTCTTTGCACCTGCTTCATAAGCAGAATATATTAGTGCCTGAGCTAATGAAATAACAGGAAACTTGATTTGTTAACATGTTCATTAACAAGCAGTCAAACTGCAATTCTAGTTTTCTAAAAAATAAAATATTCCATTTGTGAATATTCAGATGATATTTAATTTATTCCAAATGTTTGAAAACTTCAATAATCATGTGGATTTTGGAAGAAATGACCCATATCTTTTCAGTGCAGACCTTCAGCTACACAATAACTGTTTCCAGCACTTTGAAACAGAGGTAAAGATTAAGTGACTTAGGAACCTAAGACTGATTTTTGGTGAAAGCTTTTGAAAACTACTCTCAAAGTTTCATTACCCATCTTTTAATAAACAAGATATTTTGGCCCTGACATTATCCTACCACTTGGAAATGAAAGTTTGTTTTTCCTCAGATTTTAAAATCCTACGCAGTGTCCATATCTTAAAAGCCAAACTTCCAACAGAAAATTATTTATTACAACACTTCTACGCAGTTTCTCTCTTCAGACTTTTCAAAAAGACCCTTTACAGAGTCATAGTCCCATGTGGTGCAGGACATTTGACAAAGGCTTTCCAACAGCATCCACTGACATAGTGAGGAGGATTTTATAGATGCAGGAAAGAGAGGCCCAGAGAAAGTAGTTACCTAAAATTAAAGCTATTTCATGTCCTTTTCTCTTCCAGGTGGGTCCTCCTTTGTTGCACTCAGAGTCCTCCTTAGGCACATTTTGGACAAAGACAACCTATATCTCCGTGTCTGAAACTTCCAGCAGAGCAGGTCTGGCTTCTGCAGAGAGATTCTGATGTCAAGCCAATGAAAACTGGGAGAGGAAGATGAGCAGAAAGGAAAACAGCAGCACCAAGGCAGATAGGGCAGTGATCTACAGCAATCCCACCTAGTGACAGTGGTGGAGATGGGCCCCACATGTGCCAGTCTGCAGGCTGGGACTGTAGGCAGAAGATCATATTGCTCCTTGTAGAACTGAAGATCTCTCTTCTGTTGTTGCAAAGGACTCTGAATTACTCCTCTCATGATGTATATAATGAACAAATTAATATAACAAAAAATCATCTAAAGCTATGAAACATGTCATACCTGTCTCAGGAAGGTCCTGCTGCTAGAGGCTGGGACAGCATTCTTGAGAAATATCACTGCCTGCTTGTCCTGTTCTTACACTCTTCTTTAAGGGCATACACTGTTTGTTGTCAAAAACAAACAGTAGAGGTTTTGGCCCATTAAAGCCATTCCGCAATGTTTTTACACTAATCTTATAGATCAGGACCAAAGCAGGTATCCCCTTGGGCTTATTTTAGCTTGGTTTGTGGTTCTCATAATATGTTACTAGACCTTGCTAGACCTTGGGGCTGTTGTTTTGAGTTTTTTTCCAGGTGGAGATACTGGTCTGTGGTGCAAGCAGAAAATAACCTCAACCATAAGCTGAAGAGCACCATTTATATGCGTATCTGCCATAAGTACATCAGGAATCAAGGCTGTAAAACAATTAGACCAAAAAAAGGTGATATTAATCTCAAAGAAAAAACTACATGAATTATTTCTGTGCTTAATCACAGTCTGTGATACCCTCAGAGGAAATACTATGATGAATAAGCAGAGCAAATTATCAAAATTCTTGTGTAATGAGCCCTGTGTTAATTGCCCCACTGTCCATTGAAACACAAAAGGTACTAATGAAGCACACAGTCTCATCATCCCCAGACCGACCCTCTGTCTAGAAGTTATGTATCCAAGAGAAAAAGGGATACAGGGAACTCCAGTAAAGGGACTCCTTCCTCACCTGGAAGTGAAATGGCCTTCCCTGGGACCGGACTTAAAATGGGCTGTATCAGCTAAACCAAACTGTTAGCACACTGTCAGCTAACAGCCAGAAGTATGAAACAATCCTCAGTTCCTTCCCATGTTAAAAAGTGGTGGACAATGCCTGCAACTACTCCCCAGCCATCACTCCCTTACCACCTTATATGCCACTGATGTTCAAGATTTCACAGCAGCAGGAGGGACAAAAGCTGGATTTTTTCTGTTTCAGTGGGACCAGTCGTTATCACTGGAGCTCTGGGAGAGTTTTTGCTGATTGTCAGACTATGAGATTTAGGAGATACCCATCCTACCAAGTAAGTCAGCTGTAAGTCAGACACACACCCCGCCATGTGAAGCTCACCAGGATTACCACAAGCAAAGACCAAGGTGGGTGAGGAGCACGTGCCTTCAGAGCAGAGGTTGGGCAACAGAGTGGTTCTGGCAATGCAGAGCATTTGCTGTTTATTCACCATGCAGGGTGCAGGATGGGGGGTATCTGGAGTTTCTGGACCTGCATGAAGGTTACTTCGATCATCTGAGCTGAAGCTCACTCTGACTGAGATTTCCTTAAACCGACTTTTATTTTGACATGACACCTCTGGTTATCCACACAAATGCCCCAAAACACAACAAAAGCTTTGTGTTTTTCCCACATCACTCAAGCTGCAGTGAGAGCTCACAGTGGGGAGGAGGACATGGAAAGGCAGATGTGAACGTCCTGTGCATACACCAGGCCATGAGATGGATGTTCCAAACCCATCCCTTCAACCAACACTGCACTGGAATCAGGTCTGGAGGAGCTGCCCTGAAAGACTCAGGCATCTGCTGTTAGTTGGCAACAGACAGTAGCAACAGCTATCCTTCCGCCTTCCTCTAAAACACTTTGAGATCCCTAGATGAAAAGGTACTTCAAGTGCAAAGTATTTTTGCTTATAAAGTATTTAAGGCACATCAATCTGACTCACAGAATCCATTTCAAACAAATGAACAGCCTATGAAAACATTTTATGGACATTATTTCCTCTCCAGCTGAACTTCATCTCTTGAATTTAGTCTTATGTTATGGTCTGATTATTCTCAGAAAGAATTAAATTGGAGGAGGGAAGAAATGAAGGTATTCCCTGGAAATCCTTTCATTTTATTAAGGCCTCTATTATTGCTTGTGTTGTGTTTGTCCAAACCACTTGTCAAGATTTCATTACCCCAATTTAAAACAGCAGCACTATGTCTAAATGTGGTTATGACTGAAAATGAAGGTACTCTGAAATATTCCCAGAGAGAGTAGAGCACGCTGCTTTTCTGAGCTGAGCTTTGAGAAAATAGGTTATAGATAACATACACGTTCATCCATCAAATACCATGCTACAAAACAGTGCTAATGTGCTAAAAGAGAATTTACAGCCCCAAAACATTAGTGTGTCAGACAGAAGTTACCCTTTTTAAGCCAGGAATGACCAATGCTAATCAGTACAGAATTGATCAAACACTATTGATCATTAAGGACCAAGAGGGAGGGCTCTATGAGATTAATTAGCAGCAGCAACTTCTCCAAAAGAGCTTGTAAAGAAAGACTTGGTAAGAAATCAGCCCCAAAATGCACTGGGCCAACAAGTCACACCACCTGCCCATTGATGTTGTCGGGCACAGACCACATGCAGAAATGAGGCTTGGGCTTCAAGGGACTGAGAAAGGTTACAGCCCAGTTTACTACAAAACATGAAATATTTAAGAACAGATAACAAGCTGTCTGTCCAGAGCTGACTTTCAGGAGCAGTGGTCTGAACCTTTACCCAGTGTTACCGACCACTTGCTTGAGATCCACAACAGAGAGGCTCAAGCAAAGCCTGTCACCTTGGGGTGATGGCCATAGGCCGGGCAGAGCTTTGGTAGCCCTGCACCAGCTCCTGGACAGCACACATGGAAATACCACACTATGAACTTCATCATGGCCTAGCTCTGTGCTCTAAGAGGGTCTCATACCACTGTTGTTATCACTGTATAAGATGCTACACGAGAAGTTTTGAAACTCAAAAACTGGGAAAAGAACATTTCAGATAAATGTATGGAAAGTCCCATTAATTTAAGTGTCCAGTCTGAAATAAAAAGTTTGCTGCACATTTTTCAAAATATACTAGGTATTAATACTTGATCCCTGCAGGTCAAGGTTTATACTTCTTTAATAATAACATGCTTCAAGACAAACATTTAACTTAGATTTGACACACACATACACAAAGTTAAACTACTTCTTGGGATGATGTATATTTCAGTGTTATTATTAATTTCCAGCAACTATGTGTTCTTGATATCAATCATAAGCAAAATTCACGAGTGCAGCTCTACTGGGCCCATGCAGTTCATTAAGTTTATTTCCCATTCCCCATAATTACTGAACTTGTTGTCTGTAGGAACATATCATCTCTATTAACCACTTACTAGAACTGTATATATAATTATTCCAGTTATTTGAAATATACTGAAAATGTGTGCCAGCACAACGGTAACTACTGCGAAATTCTGAACAATATACAATATCCAGAGCACAGCCAAGTGTTTCATTCCCACCTAGTGACTTAAATAAGTATACTTCTACATTTTGTTATAGCTTTTGTTATGGAAATCAGCTGGAGCCTGGTGTTGATTTCTATAGGAAACATTCAAATCCCAAATCACCTGAACTCAGCACTGTCTTACAACAGTAGTTTTGGCCCCAATTCAGAAAGTCAGCCCTGTTTTACATGTAGTTAAATTGATGCTTGAATGCTGGTCAATGAAATTGAATAGTTTATGGACTCCTGGTGGCAAAATCATGGGATTTAGATAAAACTATGAAAGTAAACTCTTGGGGAGGAACAAGGGCCAGCTACACCACACAGAAAGGTGACCCCTGGGCCAGGGCTGAAGGTGAGGATGGCAGGCAGCAGTCCCTCTGACAAGGGCATAGTCCCGTCATCCCTGAGCAAGAAGAGTCAAGCAGTTCTGGTGATGGAAACCAGGGACAGCCACAGCACAGCAATTGCTGGGCAAGTCCATGGTGACAAGACCGGTCTATGGTCAAATCAGGAAGACAAATCTTTGGGTTGGGTCAAGTAAGGATCAAGGGTGAGGGACTGAGCTTAATACAACTACTGACCTAATGGGTGCATCACTTATGGATCAGGTTCTCATAGATCCTTCTCACACAGCTCACCCTCACAACATAGCCATTTTCAGAGACACCCCATTTAAAGCCACCTCAGCACCATATCCCAGCCGTCCTTGAGCAGTCAGACCCTGGGGGAGCAGAAAGAGGATGCCCACCAGACAGGGCTCCAGTGGTTGTGATCACTGTGTCTATAAACACAGCTGGGGGTGGAAGAGCTAAACCCAGTCTATTTTATAATAGACTAGTGTTCAGAAATGAGCATTTAGAGATGGGCATCCAATGGAGGATATGTACCTTGTGCCTCTGGCAACTATTCCCAGGCCCTGCCGTCACACTCTGATTCTCACCTCCCTACACCTAGCTGCAAAGTTGAGTGGTTTCAAACGTCACCATCCTTATAAAGCAAAAGGTCAAAATATTGCTCACCTTCAGCACAAAGTATTACGCATCCTCTATTCTCTGCCTGAAACCAGGAAGAGGAACGGCTCGGTCCTGCTTAGCACAGGCATTTCTAGCACAAGCTGTGTCACCATTTAAACCCTCATCCATTCAGTGTCCAGGACAGGCAGGAACAGAGGTTTCATTCTAGAAGGCAACAGAGGTTCATAAATCCCCTCTGGAAACCAGCTGCGGCCCCATCTATTGGACTTTAAAAGCATGATTTTCTGAGGGCTGAAAAGCTACTTGCAAGTCACTGCTTATGATCTACTAGCTTACATTTTTCTTTTTCTAGCATTGCATGACTTGGCAGTTAGAGGAGCACAAAATTGGCTTAATTACTGTATTCCAAGTTTTCTAAGGCATTTCTGAGGTCTGCAATCTATAAAGAATATACGATAGCTTAGGTTAACAGTGTAGAGTGGCTACCACTTAGTCTGAGACTAAGCTGTGATAAACAGAGACCCAGGTCACAGAGAAGAAAATAAGTATATGAAGGGTGGAAAAAAAGAAATAATTAAAGGTAGATATTTTGGCTTTTTAACCATCTCCCTTGTGCTAGGAAAACCACGATACCTTCCTGTAATTCAGGACTGCCATATAGCTGAATGTATATATTCTGCTATAATGGAAAGAGATGTAAAAATACAAGAGGCCTTTGAATTTAACTGTGATTTTGCAAATGCCTCATAAAGCCCTCCCACTTACTCCTCACTGGCTGGGAACAACATGCCAACTTAAAACTTTGCACATATGCCTACAGAGGGTATGTGGGAATTTATCTCCCATGACATTTGCCTTCTTCAAGTCACATGCTTGGTGTAAACTGGGCATAGGTACCTATCACCATCATGACGCCTCCGTTTTGGAGGGAGAGAGCTGAGATGAACTTTCTGTGTTAACACTGCACCGATACAAGCCCTTGCTGGCACGTGCTGTCAGCTCAGGAAAGGTCTCAGGCACCCAGTGCCAGACTAGAGGCATCCTGATGTCAGAGGCATCCTGATGTCAGAGGCATCCTGGACAGTAAATGCCCAGAAGAAAGGCACGGGCAGCAACACAGGCTATTTCCCTGATTACTCCATTGATTATAATGATTGTGTAAAGCAGAGATCGAAGCGAGCTGCAGGCATGGCAGCAAGCGAGGCGGTGGGACTGCTGGTTACGCTCAGCTGCTGCTCCTCTTGCTGCTGGCTGAATGTTTAGGAGTTTATCTTGTTTAGGGAATTACAGAGCAAGAACTTGGCAGAGTAGACAGCATGAGACAAAATTGGTCCATAAGTTTACAGGGCAAGGTTTAATGAACTCTTAGAGCCCGTGGAGGGTACCAGTGCCTTAGGTCCTAAACATGTTTGTTTATTGCTCCACCAGTTCTCTGTTAGTTAGGGTTTATACATGTTTTGGCCAACCAAAACAAGTTTTTAGCAGATTTTTCGTTCTTGTTGTAATTCAGGAGAAGGCTTTTATTGGGAGATTGATTGTGTACCAAAGGCAGTATTGGAAATATTGCTGTATCTGTATCAAAGAAATCATCTCATAAAGTGCATGATGCTTTCCACCTACACACTGCTTTTACAAGCATGGTTTGGGCTATACAAATATATCTAAGTCGGACACTTATTTCCTTTCTGAAGGGAGTGAAAAAGATGGTTTGGTTTACTTCAAACTCTTCATTTCATTTGGGGATCTTTTTGCTGCTTAGCTAAAAGAATCTAAGACTGCTTAGTTACTTTGAAAAACATGTTACTTCAAAGCAATGCAACTATTTAGGGGTAGAAATCACTTGATGGATTTGCAAACTGTGTCGGTCAACTATAACCACAACATGTAGTTTTGGGTGGCAAAGTACTTCTCAAGTAAATATTTCCTAAAAAGACAGCAAAGACAAAGACTTCATGCCATCCTTAAAGTAAATCCTAAATGAGTAACAACAAACACCTTGGAGCTGCTTTCACCCATGTGCTTGTGCCAGTAACCTCCTATGGACAATTTAAAAAAAAAGTCTGAAAAAACCTAAGGCAGGCACTGCTGTGTACTATAATCATCATGCCTAGTGCAGGCTTGTTTACCTGTTTGCACTTTTATAACTGTAATGGTTCCTGCAGTAAAGTGCTCAATTCAAGCCCATGACAGCCAAAGAGAGAGTCATTGCAGGTGGAGTTACCAGCTCCTGAAGGAGCTTTGGGGTTGTCCCAGGTGTCTCCAACCGTCCCCACATGTCCATCTGAGCACAAAAGGCTCTCCTGGTGAAGGAATCTTACCTCAGTCCCATTATGAACATGTATAGATAATATTTCTTTGAATGAAGCTCTTTCCATGTAAATCAAGATGGTTTTGGCCAACTGTTTTCTGCCTAGAGCACGAAAGACAGGGGTACAAGGTTGAGGGAGAACCATTATACATTTCTACACAGTAAGGGGTCTTAACTATGCTGGCAGCTTACAGAAAACATGTCTCTTGAGGGAATTTGAACTATTTACATGATCCATTCTCCCTGGACAGAGGCTTGCCCTTAGGGAAGCCCTGTGCTAAATAGGACTCCCCTTAGCAAGCCCTGGGGAAAACCAGCATGGGGCCAGCACTGCCCCTGCCCATCTGCTGGTGGGTTAAGGCTCCCTGCATTTTAGCTTCGCAGCATGGCCCCAAGCAATGTGGTGCCAGCTCCAAACAGATCTTAGCTTGATGCAAGTAAGGACCAAGCCCCCTGTTTTCACCTGCAAGAATAAAACCACATTTTAGTGACTCCGAGATAAGAATTGTGTTCCTGATCTATGAGACACTAAAGTGTAGGAGAGTTTGATCAAACACTTTGCCAATTAGTTAAAACACTTTAGTATATATAAATACTTAAAATATAAGCTTAACTTTTTCTTTTTTAAGTGCTACAGGTTTTCCATTCCCCTCTCCACCCACAGTGAGCATCAGCTCCCTTGCACCTGGGTTGATCTGGGCCATGGAGTCACCTTAGCACCTCAACTCACCAGCCCCTGGTCCCATCTCCACCTCATCCCACCACGACCTTGTCCCACCCGCAGCAGTGGACACGCAGCACAAGGCAAGCACCAGTCTAGAGCCCCCAGCCCATAGACACAGAGGACAGGGGACACTCTGGACTCTGGGCAGAGCCATCCATTGCATGGTTTAAAATTACAGCCAGTGAATTAATGGATGCTGCTAATATTTCTTTTGGAGGTGGTTATATATCGGTGCTAGTTAGCTGCTTGCATCTACTACTGGACAGACATTTAGGGGATGTTTTATTCTCCAGTATGATCCATGTTTAGGCATTCAATGTGCATAATCCCACCAGACTAGCACATGAAGATGGAAAACATCTCATGCCACAAAATTAGTGTAAATCTAGCCCTGAAGAGCAACCGAAGCTAGTTCTGTATTTAATGAAAATTGTATATAAAAAAAAAAAAAATTACTTTTTAAAAACAAAAAAAAGCTTGTGTGCCTTTAAAACGGCAAAACTCTGTTTGGACTATTATAATTTTCTAACTGTTGTGGAGGAAATGTTAATGGAAGAGGACCAGGTGAGTCAGGGGAAGGGAGGCTCTTTCCACCAGCACATCTAAAATCATGTTACATTCATAGATGTTTTAAGATATTTTGTTGATAGCATTTTTCAAAGCAAAATACCACCACTGCCCTGACAGACCAATTATATTCCCTTACAGTGTCCTTACAGGCACATGAATTATGAACCAACAGAGTTTTGCTTAACTCCGCAGACAAACTGAACATATGTAATTTTATTTTTTCCCATCTGCATATCTTGGCGTGCCCTCTGCTGGCAATTATTCCTAACGACACATCGTTGTGTGCTCAAACCTTCCTTGCTGTTAAATATTTGGGGCCAGGAGCTCTGCTCACCCAGGGAGAGAGAGTTTTTGGTAAATGCACGTGATACAAAATTTCTGGAAAAAGAAGAACAATACGGCAGGTATGTTAGCAACAGCACAGAACTTTGGTAGAGCGGCGAGATGAGGGCAAGTCTCATATGGATGCTGAAATTGCTCTCTCCAGCCCCATGGGAGACACCCACTCAATGTCTCGTCAAAGTCTTTGACATGGGTAGAAGACATGGTTTGACAGCCACCAGGCACTGACAAACACCATCTTCTGGCACAAAACAAGCACATACCTGTTGTCTGTGCACAGCCAGAACATTTCTTTCATTCTTGCCCAAAGTTTTTACATAGTTTCGTGTTGATTTACCCTTTGAAAATTAGTTAAACTGTAAAAATTGAAAGGTAAACAGCAAAAATTACAAATCCAGCTTTGCCTATTATTTATTAAATTATATGGCTTTAGGGACAGTGTCAGAGATTTCCCCATTTAATATATTTTAAGTATATGTAGATTCCTGCAGAATTACTCATTTTTAAAACAATGAGATCCTTCCATTGAAAGGACCAGGGAGCATATGGGCAGGAAACTGCAATCCTTTCCCCACACCATTCCTAATGAGGAAGAAAAGACTCGTTTTCTTCCCAATTAAGAAAAAGGATCTGTCTCTGTTCTCAGATACCCCATGTAAAGCTGATGTTCTTAATGGTGCTACATCAGTAGAATATCAGTGTCATAGAGAAGAGGTGGGCTTTCTTATGGGGAAAAATGGTACGGCTCTATAGCAGTACAATT
Organism: Athene noctua; assembly: GCF_965140245.1. NCBI lineage: Eukaryota > Metazoa > Chordata > Aves > Strigiformes > Strigidae > Athene > Athene noctua. The sequence goes on along the minus strand of NC_134038.1, from coordinate 114,892,619 downwards.
GGCACACAGCATATTTTCTGTGTAAAGCACTTGGACAAGAGTTATTCTCAACACATCTGCGAAGGGCCAAGCACTCAACAAGCATATGACACTGTCCCAGAGCCTATAGATTTCTGACAGCCAGAGCTCACTTCCAAGTCTAGCAATTCACTGGTATCTCATGGACCCAAGAAACAAAGGACAAGACCCAGCCCTTCAAATCCTCCCAGCCCAGGGAGTCAGATCCCCTGCGGCAAGGACCTTCCTTCCACAGCACTTGCGTGCTAAAAAAAAATCATGCTCTCGTTCATCTTCTAACTGCCCCTCCACAGGTCCCCAGAGGAGGATCCCAACCAGGTCTTCATGACCCATCGCTACTGGTCTCATGTCCCCAAATTGGGGCTGACCCACATTTGCACCAACTTCCAGACCCCAGGACTGATCCTTCACTTCACTGCACCATGGAAAGCACAGATACTCACAGCTCTGCTCCCCCAGAGACAAGGTGCTTGTGTTGGAGGCTCCAGCTCACCAGTCACCATCCAAACACACAAGAAGGGGATTGACCCTGTCCAAGAACTTACAATGTAAGAAAATAAGACTGAAGACATGAGGGAATAGTGTGCAGGATGCAAGCACAGTCAGCAGTAGCACCTTTCTATCCTTGGGCTGAGCACTAGGCGATGCTGCCTCTAACCCCAAATAGGGGAACAACCTACCCACTCTACTTGCAGAGAAATCAGTCCATGATACTCACCAAATATGTGGTTTAAATCACTCAGCTTATTGGCAGTTTCTTCAAGTCAAAAATTGCACATTTGATGGAACTACAGGACTGAAAATCTGTGCCTTGATAGGCCTCCACCAAGCTCGACTGGAATTGCATGATGGTTCAACCCACAGGATCAAGGTCTTCATCTCCATTTTGACACTGTTTATTTCCAGCAAGAGCTCTGTAACTTGTTGGCAAGACTGACAGTGTTTAGAGGTCATTTGTTCTGTTACATCTGGAAAAGAGGAGATAACTTTAAATACTTGTAATCAGCTTATTAACAAGGTGTATCAGAACTTAGATACCATTTCTCCTATGATTTTATACTTGTAAACTTCAGGAAAACAGGTTAGAGGAAAAATCAAAAGGATATTAACTGAAGATCAAGATCAAATTAAGCTGGATTAAAATAGCTCTACATGTTATCAAGTATAACACAAGGCTGAGTTGCAAGGTAGAATGAGCATCCAGATAAATTAATCTTTGGCCTTCAGTATGGGAAAATAAATATAAAGACTATTGACAGAGCAGCTTGGTTGCAGCAACACAGAAGCTGCTTAGAAAAAAGCCTGACGTCATATATTTGGCTTTACCTTTCTCTGTCCCTTCAATTTGAGACAGAAAGACAAGGGGGGGAAGCTTTTTCAGTGAGGAGGGAGAGGACAACAGAAGGGGACATCTCAGTGGTTGTGGTTTAGTGCTGGGAGAGCAGAAATATGTTATATTTCAAAGACAGTTGTAGGTGGTTCAAGGTAAAAATTCAAACAAGCAAATGAGACTCTTGCAAACCCTTGACTTCTGAAAGCTCCTTGAGGCCAACAGCACTGCATGGAGGGCTGGCGTTTGGAAGAACCAGAGTGCATTTGGATAAGTAAGAGTCCAACAAATAAGGTACTTACAAATATATAACACTAAATATACTGTTCCTAGAGCACTTGGGGCAATGCACAGCAGTGCTGGAAACACAAGGTCTTGTTGGGGGAGACCTTATCCACAGAGATACTAGAATGGATGCTCACCCTTTCGGCAAAGTCTCTAATCAATAATAGAAACCATGGTCTCTTTGGTAAGGAAAATAGTATTGCAATCTTTCTTAAACATCAGTTATAAGGCAAACCTTCTAGGATTTTGGCGAAGCAGATCTTTCTTTTAAGACTCAGATGAACCTGATTTCTCAACCTGTGAAAACACCAGTCAGGCTCTGCCTGAACAGAGACTCGGTGCCCACAGCCTCAGTTGAGTCCTCCTCAAATACTCGGGTGCTCCTGCCCCAAGGTATAACAGCTCTGAATCATACCAGAAAACTGACAACATGATGTCACCCTCCCTGTCCCACAGCCCGTTCCTCCTCTCTCCCTCACAGACACAGACTTTATTCTCTCCTCTGCTCGCCTTAGTGACTCCAGCCCATCACCCTCTCACCGTCCCCTGTGCTTTTCATGCCAGAGCTGATGTGAACTTCCTTGTCCCAGTTCCCTGTGTAGCCACTTGCATCTGCTGCCACCAGCCCCAACCCTGCTGCTCCTGCAGAGCTCCTGGGGAATGTCAGACATGGTCCTCCTGCAGCACCACAGGGCCCTGTTACTGGTCTCCTTGCAAACACCAGCTGAGCTCATATACTGACAGCTCATAAACCCATCTCTCTCCAGACCTCTTATTTCTATCCAAATTCTTGTTGTCCTATTCTCTCCCAGTGTTCAGCTGATGCTGAAGTAGAGCAGAGCTGCTTCGCTCTAAGTTCTGCCTTGCTCTTAGTCATTACCTTTAGTTCAGAGTTCAGTTCTGGAACTTCCCTTTTTCTTTTTTTTTTTTTTTTTTTCACACCATTAGTGAAGCACCACCTTTCCCCATTCAGCCAAACTAAAACGATGGTTCTGGTCACACCCCAAGTTACTGCAAATTCATTTCCTTTGGTCTCACATGATACAGCTCCAAATGTCATTCTCCTCTGACCATATCAGACATTTCCTTAAAAGCTCTGCAACATCAAAGGTTTGTGTGTTGGTTGTTTTGGGTTTTTTTAAAAAAAGGCTGCACAACCTGACGTTTTCACTGCAAAGGCACTTTGCATCTGCTTCCTCCCACCTTTTTCTCAGCTGTTTAGATGCCCACCCAATCAGTCCCTGGCAATTACAGATACTTGTTACCTTTCCAAACAAGCCATTTTGTCCAGTGCCTCATGCTGCCAATACTCTTTGCAAATCCCTTGCTATTCTCCTCCACCTTCTTCTGTCCCTACAGCTCCTGCACTGTCTGTCACAGTGCAAAGAGCTCATGTGAAGAGGTAGAAGGGGAAAGAGGGTACTTGTAAAGTCTTGAGGAGCCTGAAAAACATGAAGGGGAAGCCTCTGAGATCTGTGTGTGACTGTGAGCACCCTTTTATTACCTTAATGGCTTCAGCTGTGGTGCAGGAGCAACCCATGCCATGCTATGCTTGCAGGATGTTTCACCCAGTACTCCCTTACTGGCTTGAAGCATTGTTAAGGCTTCTATATATTATGTTTACAACAATGATATTGTGCTAAACAGCCCTAATTTTCTGTACATCAGTCTCTAGAAGTACCTCTACCTACTTGTCTCTATTTCCTGCAGAGCAAAACTTAAGGATTTTGGATGGTCTGGCCTGCTGATACTCATTTTTCTCAGGAATGCTGGCTTTATGTGGACCACAGCTGAACCCTGCAGGGATATGGCACTAACTAGCTCTTGGTCTTAAACTTTCCTTTAATGCACTGTTCATAGTTGATCTGTTTATAGCTGCTTCTTTTAAGACCTCGCCAGTGTGTTTTTCAAAATAAAATACTAGTTTGACAAAATAAATCACGTCATTAAAAATGCTACTGCAAACACACAGCTGCAGGAACATAAGGGAGACACTGCAATTGCACAAGGAAAGGACAAGAAAAAAATTAGGGTTTAAAAGGTAAGATACAGGGGCCCCTTCCAGCCTAGTTATTCTCTAACTGCAAAATCAGACTTTGCTACAAGGGCTACCATGAAGCCCTAAGCACCAGACACTCAGCACCAAGGTTTTAATGTAAGGGCAAATAATGTCCAAGTATTGAGAGCTGGACTTCATAATCTTTATGGGTCCCTTCCAACTCGAGATACTGACTGAATAGGAAAGAGACTGTGTAAAACCTTGAAGGCACTCTTAAAAATGCCTCTCCCAGAAAAAGAGGGACTCCGGGTCAACAGAAGTCCTAGGGAGGGATGGTGCATCACCAGCTCTGCAGACAGCTTTCCAGAGCCCCTTTTCTTCCACCAATCCAGTGTAAAAACAGACTCTTTCCTCCTGATTTCTGCCACCTGAATCCTATTTGGCCTGAGTTGCTGTTGAAGGCAAAGTCCTTTGTCTCCATGTGGCTCCATCTCTCACTGGCACAGAAAGTTTCATTTTATGCCGTTTCAGATACAGTAATTGACATCCAAGGTCAAGACACTGTGTCTGCACCAAGGTAAATAAATGCTGTGCACTTGCTCTCTTCAAGGAATTTGTATTTTCTGGTCAAAAACCATTTGGAGACAGAAGTCTGTATCTCCTCTCTATCACTGCCTTTTACACTTGTTTTTAGACATAGAAGATCCCCCTTGGTAGCTCATTTGCAGACAGGCTCTCAGTAGCATCCTCAGGTTAAGCACAGGAGAGATCTAACTAACATCACGATTTCACAGAACTATAGCATCAGTTTGAATGGTCAGAACCATATAAATACATACATTTGGGTTTGATATCCTCAGTTTTACTCGTAAGGGCAGAACTGTGGGGAATTTTATTTTATACATATAAATGTACTTTCAGCTAAACCTTCAGTTTCCTTTGTTATGGAAAACTTATGCTATGAATTCTGCATGGGTAAAAAGATTTTTGCAAGAAGAGCAATGAGCATCTGAAAGAAGGTGTTTATTCACTGATCAGTAAATAGTTATATGTGGAACTGATGCAATGTAGCTTCAGTTTTCCAAGAGTAAACTCGGAGTAGCCTTATTTAATTCGGGAGAGAAAAACATCTCTCTGATTTTCTTATATTTCAGTAAACCGTGCATCTGTATCCAAGAACTTCTCAGTACATTAATTCAGCAACAACATAAAATATATACAAAATTAGGGTATAGTTTTCAAAACCAGGCACCTAAATGAAGTTTCTAGATCCATATTTAGAGGCCCATGAATCTGATTTTCCAAACTACTAACCACCTGCCAGACTGTGCAGAACACTAACAGGAGTTCAGCACTTCTGAAAGTTGCACTACTCAATGACAGCATCCAACTTTTTGACAGCCTTCTGGCAGAGACAGGTTTTGCAAGCTTCATAAAACATGAAAGGCCAAAACAACGTGTCCTGCAATTATCCACACTAAAAAACAATCTTAATTAATAATATCATCACTGCTCCCTCTACCCTTAAACTGCTGCTGAAAAGTTTTGCTTTTCCCTTCATTTCTCCCTTTCCCCTGATACTTTAATCCTGTACCTCAAGTTTTTATCACACTATCAACTTGATTTCACCGGCGTTTGTTGTGTACTGTGTCAGATTTTACTCTTATGGTTGGGATTACTCACTGTCCTATATGCCTAGCAATTATAGCCTCAGAGAACACACCACTGTTCTCCTAAAATACTCAGGTTCAGTTCTGCATCTGTGCAAGGCTGATGTTGGTGACATAGCAAAGATTTAGATAAGGTTTAAAAAAGTAACAAGAAAATTAAAATCAGATTTCTGCCTTTATCTAAATTAAGCACTTTGAGGAAAAAATATTCATTTTTTTTTAAATGAATAATCATTTTAAATGCTAAACCCACGTAAACTTAGAACATTAACTTGATGAAGTTAGCCAGTTGTTCTCCTTTCCATCCGGTAATGGCCTGAATGAAGGTACAAAATGCCACCTTTGTGTAAGACTGATACTGTCTGTATTCTCAGGTGTGCATTTTCACCAAAAGTCAATGCCAGATGGAGTCAGAAGTTTGATTACTGAAGCCAAAAATAATCTTTTTACTTACTTGGATTTGTGAGGGAGTGTGTCAAATTTTGACATCTCAAAAAAAGAGAAAATTTTAAGGAAAGGCCAGTTTCACCTTTCCCAGAACTAAGACCCTACTGAAAATCCAGCACTATGTCCATGATGTAATATATACATTCTGATGCCTCTATTTTGGCTTAGCTAAAGAGATTTTTTTAGTCAATTCAGCCTAAACTGAATTAAACAGAAATAAGTCAAGCATTTAGAGCATTTTGCTCTGAAGTCGTGATCAAGTCATGATTAAGCTCTTTCTAGGCTGGCCACATATTCTCAAAAGGATCATGTAAAACAGCATCTTCTTCTTCCAAATCAGTTGTTCACTCAGGAGATTTCCAATCTAGGAGTGACTCCTAATAAACCATGCACCCTGCTGTCATATCTGGAGTTTGTAGGATGGAGCTTGTTTGTATGTAACATTTGTAATCCTCTACTAACTTTACAAATCCTAGGAGTGAATACATCACTTGATGAATTGATTGATCTCTGCACCATAACACTTGAAATAGAGAATTCAATATATACAATTAAAATTGGGTCTATATAAGCAAGCAAGTTTTACCCCAAACAAGGACATTGAAATCAACAAGCCTATTATTTTAAAAAAATGTAAAGGACATCTTCAACTTCCGGCTGTTTCCATAGCAGGCTCAGGACATAAGCACATCCAGATATCCACGTTTCCCAGTGAGCTCAGTCCCTGCTGCTCCTCCCTCTGCAGGCTGTCGCTTGTTCTCATCTCTCCTTTCCCTTTTCGTCATCAAGTCAGGGGCATCCACAAGGCTCTGACTTCCCAGGCCACTTTATACCCAGTTGACCAACAAGTTTCATCTTTTGGATATGCACCTCCTCCTTACCACTCTGCTCTCTCATTCTACCTGCCTCCCTCAGCTGCCCCGTTTTTATCCCAATTTTTCATTCCATTTCATTATTCTTCCTGTTCCTCATCTGCAGTCTACACACTTTATCACAGATTTGCCTCTAAGTCTCTTATATGATCTTATTTCCTTCTCAAATGCTGTGTCACCATTCCTGCATACACCAGGCTCCTTATCCTTAGTCTGGATCCTTTGTCCATAATTCTTCTATAGCATTTGAAATCATTGTCTGCTCCTCTCTGATGCCTTAAGTCACCTACAACACCACTGCAAATCTAGTTTCTCTCATCAGTTAAGGTGCACAGACTTGATTCAGCCTTCAGTAACCCCAAACCATTAATGTATAAAGCCTTCATGAAACTTCATTATCAGAAATTTACATCTGACCAATTAAAAAAAAATCATTAAGATAACTAAAAGCACATTGACATCAAAGTCAACTCCAAACATCAAGCCTCTGCTTCCAGCACAGGAAAGCTAGATGTTCTCGTTCCATGTTGCTGCGCACAAGGATTTCTTTTTACTGGCATTGTGCTTTGAAATAAACACATAACTAAAACTGCTCTACCCTGGGGAGAGGAGAAAAGATAACGAATACAAGCGGGAGAGGGGAACCACAAAAAAATATTAAACTCCAAAGCAAACACCAAGTATGGCAAGTTTTGGTGGAAGCTGGTGGAACTGTGCAGTTATCAGCAGGTGGAAACGGGGCCTCAAGTAGCGTCAGGCAACACTATTAATTAGCAGTGCTGTCATTCTACTGTGTAGCAGGTGCCAGCCAGACTAAAAAACTGTTTCCATTTTCAAAATAGATCAAGCTGTAACTTTCTTTCAACTCCCTTCTATTGTGCATGCTATCACAGACACTTTGCACCATTTTGATTTTCCAGCAGAAAGTCTGAATGCTTAAATCCCTACTTCCACGTGGCACACTGAGCCACCCTTCAAAAACTCCCAAGAATTATACAAGGTGCCTAAACTGATAATGCAGGCACTTGGGTTAGATGCTGCAAATTCTCACCAGCCTCACCTTTTCACTACTGAGAAATGGCACGTCTTGGTACTAATATTCTCACTCAGAGGACACTGACAAGCAGCATCCACAACATATCTGCAAAAAATCCCACTTCTCCAGTATGACACCTCTCCCAGTCACTGGTACCTTCTGACCAGGATTTACAGTCTAAATTAAACGGGATTCCCCCTGTAAGCTCCTGCAAATTACTTATGCTCTGAAAACTATGACCTGTGGGAATTAGAAAAGGTAACAACACTACTTAAAAATAAAATATCACAAGGCTGAATAATTTTTCAGTGACATATTTTGGTCTCAGTGGAGCACTAAATAAAATTTCTACACCAGTCTAAAGAGCAAACTGAGAGGCATGACAGAGTGGTTCTCCTGCAGCTCATCTTCACAGCAGAACACAGATATCCTACCAAAACTACATTATTTGTGCACACTATTTACTCGCGGGTTTTAAAAAATAAAATAATCTAGTATTCAATACATGCTCATCTTCAAATCCCCTCCCCCCCAAATACAAACAGAAATGGCCTTTATAAATGGTGTAGAACTTCGGTCATTATAAGATTTAAGGAGGTTACAAGCATCAGAAGTTTAAATCAGTTGCAATAAGCCCTGACTTGACTTAAATCCCTCGGTTAAAATAACTAAAACTCAGCGTTTGATGTTCTTTCTCAATCCAAGCCCTCGCATCAGCTGTGCCACCTTGTAACTTTGGTCTTTTATTTCCGGTCCATATCGCCAGCGGCACTAAGTTTTCCAGAGCCCTAGCTCTTGAGTATTCAAAATGTGGCACTAAGGGATCCTAAAGCACGTTGAAGGAAAACATGGTATGTATAAAGCAACGTTCTGCATTCAGGTGCTGGTTAGGCAGCACTCCGGTGAGGCATCTGAAAACTGATGGCATGGCTTAATGTGACACTGAGCTTTTTGGGGATTTATTGCAACATTGCAAAGCTCTGTTTTGAAGAATATGGGTGCAAGAAGACAGCAACCTTTATTTAAACTTACAGAAAAACTGATGGTGGGGCTCCCCCACCAGAAAAATTTTGCAATACTTACACTGTATTCTAAACATATAAAAACTGGTTTAGATTTCATTCGAACTATCAATTTATAGACCACAGTGAAAAGCCACATGAAGACTTTTGCATAATCTGCATAACAAAATGGAATTACAAATTTTTTTCCACACAAAACTGGAGGACAGTATAAATGCAGGTCTGAGCACCTTTTCAGGCTATACACTTTACTGGCAGCATGACCATTTGCACTCCAGGAAGTCCTACTGTACAGGTCAGACTTGGCCTTCTTCCAGAAGAACTGTGCCCATCAACACCTTAGAAACAATCTTTTTAAGCAGAAAGGAATGGAAAGTGGCTAGGAAGATACTCTGACTACTAACAAAGTGAAATATTAAGATTAATAGCAACAAAGCGAAATATGAAGATTAAGAGCAACCTTAATGCATCACAGAAGAACAGCAACTTGCAAAAAAAAAATTGTTGAATGTTTTAATGCATTTTGAGTCATAATGAAGAACATTTTACACCTAAAACCAAATTAGCAGAATAATAAAAAGTGGTTCCACATAACTTATAAATTCTTTTTCCAAAAAGGTAGTTTTCACAGATTTAGGCAACAAATAAGATGTTTCATTCCAGATCTTTCTGACTGTATACAGAAATTTTGTCAAAACCAATGTGCATTGCTTGAAAGACATAAAAGCTTGATTTTGCCCAGTGATGAGTTTTCTGTGAAATTCTGCACAATACTGAAACTTTAACTGCAACTCTCCTCCATTTTATGAAATGCTGGACATTGTTCAGGGCTGAAAAACACTCTTTAGAACACTCAAAGCTATGAAATGTTTTCCACATGTTTAGTCAATGTAGTACTATTCACTACCACTGCTCATGTGTAATTTGCTTCACGGGGAATGGCAGCCTTGGCTTAACTTTCAGTACAGTATAGAAAATTAAGCTAAGTGATAGTTAAGTGTTTAGCTGATTTGAATATTAGCCTGCTCATAAGAACACGGCTCTAGCACCTTGTTTGGCTGATTTTTTTTCCAAAGTGAAAGCATGTAATCTTTCCCATTCCTGGTGCCAGAGGATGATCCCTCTGGTGATATAAAAAGTTTGCAGCAATGATGATTAAACTGCATAGAGTCTAGTGGTCCTGTATTACATATGTATTAGAGAAGCTTAAACAGACAATTTGGTTTAGCAGGACCAAAATCAGCGACCCTCTCCCCCACCTCAGGTAATAAAAGGATAGTCACTGCTGAAGATACTCCATGCAGGCCATGCTGGAGAAACTGCTTCTACTGGCTGGAGAGACAGAGACATTTTTCTCTTCTTTAAAGAGCATCAACCTGTGTAAAGTTCTCTCTGTTACCAACTAAACAAAAAAATGATTTTTTTTTTTTTAAAAAGAATAAAACCTGTAACCCAATACCAAATGGCTTTACCCAAGAGTTAAAAACCCAAGGGGGAAAAAAAGTGAAAATAAACTTTGATACCATCCCTTAACCCTCGTTATCAGCCTTAAAACTCTACAGCTGCCTTCTCCAACCTCACTAGTTTTGGTATCTTAAGATTACTTCAGTGCAATTCTGCATATATCTTGCATCTCAAAAGAAAAAAAAAAAAAAGGAAAAAAACAGAAAAAAAAACAAGGGACCAAGCTACTATGATGACCTGTACTATGAAGACACTACATAACATTCTCCATTAAATATCTTGAGCTTCCTTAATGTTACATTGCAAACCTATGTCCAGGACCTCAGTTTCCCTACAATTACTCAACGATGCATTCATCATCCCATTCCATTTCACTCCAATGCCATCATATGCTAGTTACAGGAGAACCAGTTAATACATCTTAACGTCATTATAAACAGTGCCATAGAGGATATGAGCACAGCTATAGTTTCACAAAATCATAATCATGAGATAAAAAGTTCATAATACTTATGCCAACCCACCATAAACTCCATGACTCCCATTGTAAGAGTGCACCCCTTGGCTTACCCTCACCCTTCATCTTATACTGTGATATGTCAGACAGTTAGGGGCAGTATCTCCCTTTAGCTAAAAAGAAGTGTCTGTCTGAAGCAGCCTCTGTTCTTTCAAAGACATCAGCTGCCACATGCATTGACATATAATCAGCAGCTGTGGTATAACACCCCACTGCCAGTGCAAAAAAGGCTAAGCACAGTGAGGAGCAAAACCAGAGTAAAACCATTTGGGAGAAAGAAGGGAGACCTATGTTAATTACCCCCTTTTGGAACAGAACAGGGACTGCAGCAGCCCTTGCCACAGCTGAGAACAGAAAGGTGACAGATGATGTTTACTGATCGTATTGCTCCATTAACTTTAAGTGTTACTTATCTTAAGGATCACATTTAGTATGATTGTCTGTCTTCTCATGTCAGAGATAGTGCTTCAGCCAGAGACCAAAAGTGCTTTTTTCTAGGCTACAGAGAGATTCAACGCATCTTGACCAACATTCATTTTTGAGGTAGTACTCATTTACTTTGTATTGCTGGCTCAAAATAAAAATATGGGAAGTGAACACAATTAAAAGTATGCTCACTGTAGATATATTTAAAAAAAAAAAAAACCAAACCACAACCCCCAAAAAATCTATTTCTTCTCTGGGCAGATCACCAAAAAGAAGCAATCCTTCTTACAAAGGTCAGCTCACATTCACTGGTAAAGTCAAATTTTCATAAATGGTTTATAACAACAGCTATAAACTAAAGTGCTTCAAAATTTGCTTGACTAGATTTCAGTGATTAGAATCATAATATTCTGGACTTTTGATAGTATGAAATGCCATGAGATTTTATATAAGAAGGGCAGAATGAGTATTTTTCTTTTTTTAAAAAAAAAAAAAGACGAAAAGCATTCCAAACAAACCTGGCAGTCTATACTCACTACAAGTTACTTGCATTTTCCTTCTCAAATCTACTATTTCACCAGTAACTGGAACAGAAATGGAGTTGAAGTTGCCCTACACTGCAGCACTAAAAAAAGTATTCCGAATCAGATGCAAACAGGAAAATGTTTACAATCATACAACTAGTGAAATTCACACTTCATTTCAAAGTCTTAGCCCTGCAGATTCTTTTTAACACAAGGCAGATATGTAGTCATGAAAAACGTAACAGACTCTATACACTCTCTACATTGATTACGAAAGTTTCACATTTATGTCACAAATGTAATGCCCTACTGTGTATCTATTAAATGCTAAATAACTTATGAACATTTATGTGCTCTATGCAACAGTGAACATATTGACCAGTGGATGCCAAAATACAAAAGTTCATACACAAGACAAACTAATTTTTTAAAAAAATCACATTTTCTGTACAATTCATGCAAACTGTGCACAATGTGGTAACAAGAACAACATTTGCTAAAGTCTCCACTTAAGGAAGAGCTTTTACAGCGACAGCAGACCAATGTTCAGAAAAGTCTGCGAAAGTGTAGAAGTCCATGGCAACATAAAAATGCAAAAATTCTTCCAGCATTTCATTTTTCTTGTAACAAAGCAGGGATGTTGATGTTCCAACCAATAGCCTGGCGATCAAATCCACATGTGAAGAGGTTACATATTGGATGGTCCTCGCTCCATGCTGAGCAGCACACCATTCTTCTGTGGCCCTGTGACAGTTCAGGGGATAGCAGTATTACTTACAACGTATTTTGAAAGTTTCTATGTCAACAAAGTAGTGCGACTCAAAATGCAAATGCTCACACTAGTTTCTACAAACAATACTTGAGGATCCTAAAGGTCACTGTTACTTTCATCTGCAACATAAAAATCTTTGTTATGATAAGATTCGTTAATACCAGTGCCAGACCCATAACGATGATAGCACATAAACAGAGGCACCAAAACGTTTGAGTTTTCCAAGGTATGTTTGCTATCCAACTACATTTTATTTACAAAAGAAATCAAATTTTGATTTTAGCATTTTTATTTATAAAAGCAATCTTAAAATGCAGAACTACTTGCCAGCAACTACTTTGTTATTAACCTGCTGATTAAGTGTCCATCACATTGATAATTCAGAAAGAATAATACTACAGCAAGAGGAATATCATATTGAGGAAATGCAAAGCCTTATCTGTTGGTCAAATCTAACAGTAACAAAACCGCCTCAAATAGAATTCTGACCAGCATGTAAGTTTAAAAAAAAAAAAGACTGCTATGATTTCAGTAATTAAGGAAAAAAAGAAAATTAAACACTAAACAATATACTAAAAAAATCTGAGCTAGAGAAATACTAAAAAACACTAAAGTCTTAAAACCTCTTCCTAAATTCTGTCAAGAGCTGCTAAATCCACCCAAAAAAAGCCTACTGAAGTGGCATAATTCAATTAATTTTGCTTAGTCTATTTGCCTCATTGGAGATGCTTGCCATGCCAAATAGCACCACAAATGCAGAAAATCTGATGGCTGCAGCAAGAATGGTTTAATACATGGCACCAAATATCAAGAATGTATGTGCATAAGCACAGCAGGAAAACAATAAAATTTATCACCAAATCATGCAAGGTGAGCTCACAAAACTGACCCCCACTTTTTTCCTTTCATGTTTCTTCATATAACAAATTAAACAATGTATAACTGAAAAAAATCCAAACATTAAACCTCATAGTGAGTCACTTTTCTGACACAATTCATATCAAGATATTAAAACACATTTTAAATGCTCTTACACATTTTTTTCCATTTCACGGAGAGCACAAGCATTAGTTTCACTTTAAGTAAGGAGAAAACTCATTATGAAATCCAGCTGAAACATCATTTTCAATTCCAATAAAAAAATTCAAAAAGTGTTATTTATTTCCATGTTGGTCATTTTCAATAACTAACAGCAACATATTTGTACAGACAAGTGTCTTTCATGATTTGTTCAGCTTTTAATCTAGAGAGACCAAATCCTTCTTTTAACCTTGTATGAAAGAAGAACAAACATGCTTTAAGGATATAAATATTCAGTTACCTGTCTATTACTGCGAGGGAGGCGTGCTAATCGCACTCCTGACATGTCAAATAATCTCACTTGTCGGTTGTCATGTGGAAGGGCAATGATTCTTTGGCCAACACATACATTAATCCTGCACAGAAGAGACAAAAGTAGGTTATGTACAAAACAGTGAGAGAGACAAATAGAACTTGACAGTACAAGTTTAAGCTCATGGGAAGTGATACAGCTGAATTTTTCCTGAGTAGAATTCACAAGTGAAAAAAGAAAAAAGTATTAAACCATTAAGGTGTTCTCTATTGTACTAGCTGCTCAAATAGCCTTAACATCTGCATCCTGTATGAAAAACATCAGAAAAGCAATACTATGTATTTACTGAAAAATAATGATGATTACACCAACATTTTATAAAATCACTTCAGGCCTTTTTCAAAATCTGACAGATATACTTTTAGTGACTAAAATTAAATGTATATTCAGTGAATTTCAGTTGGAAGGGACCTACAAGGATCACCTAGTCCAACTGCCTGACCACTTCAGGGCTGACCAAAAGTTAAAGCATTTTATTAAGGGCATTGTCCAAATGCCTCTTAAACACTGACAGGCTTGGGACATCGACCACCTCTCTAGGAAGCCTGTGCCAGTGCTTGACCACTGGGTCAAGAAATGCCTCCTAATGTCCAGTCCAAGCCTTCCTGGCACAGCTTTGAACCATTCCCACGTGTGAAAGAAATAAAGAATTAATTAGGAAAACATGAATTAAGAAAAATATTAACTCAGAGATTTGCTTACCTGTTGACTGCAGAGTCTGTACGGATTGTTGCAATAGGAGACCTCATGTTTTTCAAATCCCAAACTTTTACAGTACGGTCATCGCTACCAGAAACAACGTTATCTCCCACAGTGAAAACTGCAGATGTCACAGTGCTAAACAATCAGAGGTAAAAAGAAAGACATCAAGCTCTCAAGTTCTTTATTAAACTAGCATCTAATTAAAAGGTCTATTTTCTGTTCCTGTGTTTCCTTTCAAATATGTAACTTGATGCTTTTTTTTTTTTAACCCAAAGTAACTTGAAATATTAAAACCCCAAGTGGGTACTTTAGAATAAAAAAATATTCTTAACAGAAGCTGTGTCATTTGAGGCATACAGGGCTTGACTGGCCCAAGCGCTAAGAAAAGAAGCCCAACAGTGGAGAGTCACTCTGGAGGCATCCCTATATTCCACTGATCCTAATATGAGCTAAACATGTCCAGTCTTGAAACCTTAACTCACCTGTGAAGTTCTGTATTAATGTCCAGTAGGCTTATCAGACAACCAAAACTGCATTAGTAGCATACAGTACAATTCTTCCTCTCAGGTGTTTTAAGACCAGTAGTCAAGTTCTTTAACTTTCCATCCAAACACCTGTAGAACTACCTCAAGCATTTGTCATTCTCAGCACCGATGAGGTCCAAAATACCTGAGATGTGGCTAAAGCTATTTTGTACACACACCTAAGCATGCTGTAATATA
The DNA here is from genome assembly GCF_965140245.1 of Athene noctua. Taxonomy (NCBI): domain Eukaryota; kingdom Metazoa; phylum Chordata; class Aves; order Strigiformes; family Strigidae; genus Athene; species Athene noctua. Next base: position 114,877,420 of record NC_134038.1, on the reverse strand, counting down.
TGCACAGAGCTTGCAGTATAATTCCGCTAGCAATACCTACAGCAATATAATAATTTCTAATTGTGATTTCTATTCCTATTTTACAAGTAGCTAAAGTCTGAGAGTCTGATAAAAAAATGGCAAGTAGTAGTAGTAAGAAGCATGACCAGACAGTTGAAAATTTTACCCATTATGTCTACAAACATACAAGGGCAGCCAGAGGAAGACTCCCAAGAATATTTCTAGTAATTGGAAGTGTAACATATTACTTTCAGAAGAGATTTTAAAAAAATTTTAGTATCTTTGCATTTCATACTTTCAGAGAACAGTACATTGCTGATCTTAAATTACCAGTTCTCATGATGATGAGCTTTTAAATCTTTTACCTATTATTTCATATTAACCAATTAAAGTTTTTGTACTACTATTTTCATTTCAATACTGCGTGAATTGCCAACTCAAAACCAGTTATTTTCTGCCCACAGAATGTACTAACAAGGCATTTTTGTATCTCCCTAAAACCATTAGGGAAGTCTTCTCAACTCTGTTTCTACAGATTTGATTTAATGACCTATCTTGTAACTTGGGTCATGCACATCAATTTCTTAGAATTTAGTCTTTTTAATTTAAGTTGTCAGTTGTTACTGTCACTTTGGCTGTTCTGCAGAAATTTGAATTCATGTCCTATCTAAACTGCTGACTGAGATTAGTACTAGCCAAGTCACAACGGACCAGTTTACGCAAGTCTCTTAATTTAAACTGACACCAAATTAAGTTTTAATTAGGATGAAGGCCCACTTAATTCATGATACCAAGTTTCCTAATGCATTATTAGAGTGCAGCTAAGCTACCAAGGAGATGATTACAATAAGCACCAAGAGGTCTTCACCTAATCTTCTGGACTTTATGAACCAAAAGTCAAGAAGTTAAAACATACATGAAGGCCACAACTGATGAGTCTCTTTCATCAGGCACCATCACATTTGGGAAGAAAACTTATTCACGTAGTCACGTTACTGCAGAATAGGGTTGGTATGTTCTTCGCACCAAACTTGTCTTCTTCCTTTAAATTTACCATCTGCATTTCTCTCCTCACTAGTTCTTTATACGAGCTGCAAAATACCTCTGTAAAATGTTTCAGACTTTCACTGAACTCCATACCAGTATAGCTCATTTGAAACAATGTTTGCAGGTTTAAAATTCACTATTAAATCTCCATACATTGCACACACACTGGGAGACTTCTTTGTACACAACAGTGTAAGGAATTAAAGTCTTAGAAAATCTCCAGGTGAGTCAATACACAGCATTTTAGTATTCTGCTGCCAACACACGAATCTGATCTGTTTTCCCATCATCAATTTTATTCCAATTACCGTTGGAATATGTTGCAAAACTGTCTTAAAATAACCTTCCAAATTTGGATGCTTTTTTCCCCACAACTTTAAACAGCTTTCCAGCTTCTTTGATCTCATATTGGTTCTCTTTTATCATTGTCAAACACAGTTAAGTTTCTTTGAACACAAAAAGTTTTTTCTTTCTTAGTTTTATCATTTTTCAAACAAAAACATTCAAAACTATCGCCATGCAAAAAGAATGCCAACTCCAGGTTAGCTAGACCCTTGCTGCTCCTGTAAAAACAGGACAACTCTCAAAAGAAAACAAAATCTTCTTCTGTACTGTTTTCAGTTTAACTATCCAGATATTACTAGGTACACTAAGAAAAAATTTGCAAAATAAAAATGTAATGAAGTTCTGCTGTAGTGCACTCCAGCACTGGGCAAGTGATAGACAAAGGGAAGGCTGCCAGGCCTGTCAGTGACATCTTTAAAAGTGTTTAGTGGTCTTAGTCCTCTGCCTATCCTCCTAACAGTTCATCCCTGTAAGGCACTGCAGGCTGGGATATGCACTGTTTGCAAGCATATGTTGACTACGAAAACAGTCTTTTCCTAAGGAGCTTTGAACTCAAAGGCTAGATATAAAAGCACTTTTTACTGAACCCACTGTTTATGATCAAAAATTTTGGTCACAGTCCTAGATACTATGCTTTTAAAAAAATGAAACATTGCTCTTCTAGGGAAGATACACTCGATTCAGTTCTCAGAGATACCTCATTTTCAGAATAAGATTGTAAGACTAGAAGTTTTAAGTAACTTAATACCAAGTCTAAAAAGGCCAAAAGCAGTATCATTCTCACAAACTTGACAACTCTGATGAGGGTTATTGACACTTGATTGTCATCTCTGTAAAGCTCAAGTGGGCTTTTTGGTTTTGGGTTTTTTTTAAGTGGAACATATTAATATTTAAAAAAACACATTTAAATTCAAGAACATGTATAACGCTACTGGCTTAAGAAAACATGAGCAAGTGCTGTGCTCACAGGTTTTCTTATGCACTACAGACCATGCTTTGTCTCTGCTGCTCCAAACTGGGACATCCCTTAAGGTGAGACAGATATATCTCTTTTCTTTAGTTCTGTTTTTTACTTAAGATAAAATAGCAAAAGGAAGAAAGGCCACTTCCTACTTATAAAATTAAACAGGATTTCAGCCCAACTAAAGGGGGAAGGTGAGAAGAAAGGGAAGCAAGGTCTGTGTGGGAATAAAAAATTTGGCAGAGCAGTCAATACACAAATAACCTTTCGAAAGTATTGCCTCCCTAACACCACTCATATCAGAAAAAATTAAAAGACTTTTTACCGTGTTTTCATGTGGCTAGTTTTACTTTCTGTTTATACTAGTCTTCAGTTTGTTCTAACCCAGCTAAAACTGTGATTTAACATCCCCTTGGCTAAATTAATAAAAAGTGTCAAGAAAAGATCATCAGATCCCGTGCTAATGGAATGCTATAAGACATTAGGTTTTTAATAACTCAAAAAGATGACAGGTATTGTAGGACATTTTAAAAAAAAAAACCTGGCAAAGAAGCAGCAGTCTTTATGACACTTCAAACCATGGGTCCCACAGGGAGTTTGGTGCACTACAACTATTCTCCAGAAAAGCTTCAGCCTCCGCCAAACCCCAGTAAAACTCATTTATCTTGTCATAGGGAGCAGCCGAGCGTGAACTTCCAGCTGACAGTGCGGCACTTCCTCACCACACACCGCTGCCTGGCCTCGAACATCCTGCTCCCTCCGTGGGTCTCAATCAACAGAAATACTGTTGTGCTAGCACTCCTCATTAGGCTGAACAGCTGTCTCCCCAGTCACACTGAGACACAAAACTGTTTTGCATAACAATCTGCTGAAATTTCACACATAGAGGAAGAGGGGGGGGGTGGGGGGTGTTAAAAAAAAAAAAAAAAAAGATATGTTGAAAATGTTGGACCATGAAATGCTGAACCCTTATTGGCAATGTACCAAAGAAAATAGTTAACACTGCTCTTTCCATTTTGATTTGCAGCCTATACTGGGATTTACCATTGAACACTGGGAGACAACATGTTTCCACACCTGTGAAAAGGCATCTACTCATAAGCATTAATTTGTGTGGGATGAAGTTCTGAAGAAAATGGACTAAAACAGAGCTTTCAGATAAATTTATTCAATGTACACCAAATTATAGTTAAGGAGAAAATCTGAGTGCTCAAATATGTCTCTCACATTTTAAGTAGTAAAATTCACGAACAAAACCTAAGGAAGCTCTACTTGGGACAGCATTTCCTGCACAAGGATTTCATTTCTTTTAGGGGAACAAAGTGTATCCCCACAGAAAGAATACTGCAGCCTGGGGGGAAGCCATGACCTGGGTTTAAAACCTCCAGATACCGACAACAGTTTGCCCTTAAAGGTCGATGGCACTGACCACAGGAGTCTCAGGTCAGGAGCACACCAATGCCTCCACATTTGGTTGTGCATTCAGGTGTCAGAAATGCTAAAGGCAGTTACTCTAGGAAGAGCTAGAAATTCCCAAACTCTATTGTGGATTTACCTCCAAATATCAGTAGAGCTTTTTCCTCCAACTTGAGAAAAGGTAAAATCAAACCACGAAGGAATTAACACAGAAAGTGGAGGGGGAGAATTCAGAAACAACTTAGCACTAAGAAGTCTTTTTTTTTTAGCATTTAAATCAACAATGTCTATTCCAGAGATATGTGTTTCATGACATTTAGAGAAAATTGCCAGTATCTCCTTTTCTTACTGTCTGTCTTAACATAATAAAATGACAGAGACTGGAAAACAGTAACTAGCTTTTATGAGAATTATTCAATGGCAAGTTAGTAAATTAGTTAAGGTGCAGGTATTTTTAAAATCAATTCCATTACATTTATGATGGAATAAAAAAGGTCCATTTATCCCTGCAGTACCGCAGAACGACAACACACTATAAAATATTATGCCCTACTCAATAGGATACAAAGAAAAGGCCTTTGGCTATGCTATTTAGTGGGTGATTTGAAAAAAATCCAAGCACCTTTTAGCGCATGCATTCAAGAATAGAATTAAGAATCTATCCATCTATTGTAGTGAAGCTTAAAGCACTCATAAACAACTGGACACAGACTTACTGCCTGTATCTTTTTTGAAGTGACTGACAAAACTCTTAACGGCTAACACTGAGTACAGTCAAACTTGGTATCTTACATACCCCATTCCCCAAAATAAAATGCCTAAAGCATTTTTTTTTTCTTCTGGCTTTTAATTTTAAGCACGTACTCTTACAGCTTAAGAAGTAGTTGATTCAATTTTTTTATATTCCTTTATTAATTAGGAAGCAATTTTTACCATGAGGAAGTTCACCAATGACACCAGAAAATATTCAAGAACATAAAGGAAACCAAACCATCAAAAAGTATTATAAACTTGCTTTTTTTGGCACTTCAACAACTCCATGACAGTATTAAGTTGGGGGAAGGTTAGAACAGAAAATGGCGTATTCAAGTTGTGAAAGAGAGCCAAGACAGGTAACTTGGATGAACTGCAGGCATGTAAAACATGCTGGCCCCAGCCTGTCCTGAAACAGATTCACAAAGAAGCTAACATAGGAAGTTAGACAAATTCAAAGATGGATGCTTGAGCTATCAGCTAATAAGGTTGCTAACAACTCCAAGAAAAATCTTGAAACTTTAACATGCTCTGTTACATCTATGTAATAAATGTAAACCAGAAGAATTTTATATATACATGTTTAAAAGCAAAAAATTCTAAAAAGCTAATCCTAGATCTTAAAGCCCAGGCCATAATCTTCATTTAAAGAATATACAACACACAAGTGTGGGTTAGAACAGTGTTTGAAAGGCAAGTTTGGGGCCTTTTTCAGTGAAATGCAAGAGAAAATAAATAAAAAAACCCAAACCACAGCTGACAGAGCAAGGTAGGAATACTAACAGTAATACCAGAATCATCTAGTTAAGTAAGACTTGGGGAGAAAACAGAATGTTTCATCAGAAAAATTTTGCAGTTCTTAGAGAAGCTGGATTGAGAGATCCACACATGTGAATGACTAAAGCATTCTTTGATGAGAAACAACAGAAAAATGGTGGACAAAGCATCACTGATGGCGTGAATAGCTGAAGCAAGAACAGGACTATCTTGAAAAGAACAGAGGCTTTAAACTGGATAAACTCCACTGAGAGCATCCAACTTGTGGCATTTTGTTTCGCACAAAAGACTCCCTTTCCCAGCTCAGCTTTTAGTCAAAGGTGCAAAACTTACATTTTTTTTAGAACTATATCTAGACACGCTTTAGCTTCACCAAGAAAACGTATCTGAAGAATAATACCTAACAGTAACCTTGTAATATTTGGACTATCTAGACTAAGACTACTTTCTAACAGGGATATCTAATGACATCGCTGCCTGAAAAGGTGGCATTTCTCCCCTGCCACGACTTGGTCTTTCAAGAAAAAGACAGACACATATCAGGTTATGAGAATTAAGTCTTGCTGAATAAAGAATCCAGGAAAGCCAGCTGACCTTGGCAAACATGAGTGTCCACAAAACTAAAGCAATTATTAGTCTCCTGATACAGAATGCCATTTTAATACTAATTCCCAATTCACTAAATGTCAGAATTCATCTTAGCATCCTAATCAGCTGCTGCCTAAGTATTTTTACATTTTTTTAATTCAGATTTTCCAGCATGCATAGGATTTTAAAGATGAAAAGTTGAAGCAGCAAGACATATTTTCAATTCTCTAGTTTGGGATGAAGCACAAGTCACCATCCAGCTGCATATTCAGAGACACACAGACAGCAAATCAACATGATCTCCCACAGATACATAACCAGAGTGAAGGAGAAGGAATATGCTGTAGTGTGAAAGTGCTACAAGCCACCTTGTTCGGTTCTTTGTCAGAAATAACATAAGATCTACTTCCAGCATTTTTTTCTCATAGTTTGCCCAGAAAGCAACACAAAGATATTGATTCAGAAGCTAATGCGCATTCATGTTTGATGCACCGGCTCAATCTAGATACAAAGATCAGGAAGTTTGAGAAGTCATAAAACAAACTTTGTAATGTTTTGTCTAGGTCAAAACTACCTGCTCTTATTTTTTTTAACTCAGAAATCTATTTAATCACCACGGCAAGTTGGTGCATAACTATATACTGAACAATCAAGAAGCATCAAGAAAGGATATTCGCTTAAGGACAGCAACCCAAAGCTGCTTCTGAAGACAACATTTTAGTCTTTGAAGGATGGCATTTGCATGTTCAGATTTGGAAGTCCTGCATATTTTTATTCGAGCATTTCAAAAGATATGTGCCCAGCCACTGTGTACCTTTGACAGTCACTAAACAAAACACTTTTAATATTTACCAAGTAACTTTACAGCTACATACAAGCATCAACATTCTACAAATACAGAGCAAAAGAAGTTATGGTTTTAAAAGATGTGTACCGATCCACTACCTAATAAGCATTCTGTTGGCAACAGGGTATTCATTTATTTCCAGTGCTACTAAATTGTCAGAACAAATGTATAAAACCTGTAAAGTACTTGACTGGACCTGTACAGACTGAGATTTTTTTATTTAAGCTACAAATGGTAACTGTTTCCAACATGAACATTTTAGAAGGCTCTGCACATCAAGACAGGCCTCAGCACATGCAGAGACACTTGAAGAGACAAAGAAACTCAGGCACATATGCAAGAGCATGGCAATGCCAGAGATGTTCAACTAGGTCGCCAAACTGGAAAAAGAATGGCCATCAGAGCCATTCAACAAGATACAGCTGTGAAGGGGTTGGCAAACAAAAGCAGAAGTGAAGATGGAATCAAAATTGCCATGTAGATGCCAGAATCATTTTGCTCTTCAGAGCCAAACCTGAGCTGAACTTGGAAGAGTTCTTATCAATAACCTCTAAATTGAGTAATTTCTCAATAGGAGAACGGTTGTTGCTACACATTATCAAACATGTATTTTAAAAAGGTTTCTGCTGGGAAAAAGGTGTTGAAATTTGAGTGCCCAATATAATTTTGGAGGCTTTAACTCAGGAAGTCAATTTAATTAACATGCAACAAGTAAGTGTCCTGGATGGTAATATAAATGTAACCTTTTCCCAGGACTCTGTTAAACATCTCATAGAGGGATGGGACTGGGAATTAACAGTGCTAGTAATATAAATTCCCACTGGTGTGCACACAAAATCAGACAATAATAGAGATTTATATTTGAGCAAAAATCAGTCTCACTTTCATACCTTTTCATTATTTTTTAATCAGTAGAGAATAATTAAGTGAGACAAACTGGGGGCATGGCAAACCTAAAAGAAAATGTGACAAGATATGTGGGCAGGGCACAGGCAAAAAAGTCATGTAATGAACTGAAACAGTTATATCTAAGGAAAATGTAAACAAGCAATGTTTAAGGATTTGGAAACGTCTCTAAGAAGATGCAACTTTGAAAGAGACCTGAATGTATTTTGAAGATTCAGCCAAATGCAGGCTTGAAGTGCAAAAGTACCACCAATGTACTACACTTGGTCTGTGGATCTATAAATGTCAAAATATATTAGAAAACACACTTTGAAGCAAAATAAGTAACATAAAAAAGAACCGGTAATTTGTTGAGAAGAAGATATAGGAAATTTTTATCTTCCCCTAAGTATCTATTAATATAGGAAACAAAGCTCTTCAATATAAAATCCAGCAGCTAGAAACTGAAGCTACATCAACTCAGACTAGGAAAGCACAAAAAGTTTCAAAGGGAGGTTAACTAAACGCTGGGATGAGCAACTTAGAGAATTTACCAAGGGCTAAGTCAAAATCTTTATCATTGGAACAACCTAACATACAGCTGGCAATTCTAGTAAAATCACTTCCTACTGCAAAACAGGCATTCATGCAAAAACCTGGAGACAGATACACTCATGACAACAGATTCCTTCTGTCCTTACTGGAGGGCAATTTATTTTCTTGGACTGTCCTGGTAGTAGACTATAAGAAATATTCTGCTTTTAATAAATCAAGCAGTTACACGCTCAGAACATCAAAACAACAGGTTATTTCTTAGCCTACTTAAAAATAATCTCTCATAACTGATATATACACTTATTTTGACAGTACATCACTTTATAGCACAAGGCAATGCTGCACAGCAACTCATTTCAATTTTCAGATGTTGATTAGCTTTATAAAGCCATACTCTGCACATCACAAGATTCTTTAGACTCTCAACACACCAGCATCATTCTGTTGTATTTTTTACAAGACGACCATTTTGGCTAAATCTTAAATCTAACTCATTAATGCCACTATAAAGAAAGTTGAAATTACACTGTCTTTAGTACTCGACCAGACACAAAGCCTAATTAGGTCTGCAAGGAACAAAAAACCCGGCACTTCTCAGCAGATTTAAAGTCTCGATCCCCGCGCCCCAATTCCAAAACTGAAAACTGCCCTCGGCGGCAGGGCTCCCACGCCGGATGCTAATGTCGCGGAGGCGGCGGCCGCCGGGCCCGGCGGAGCCCCCCGCAGCCCCCCGGCCAGCCTCTGTTGGCGCGGGTACGGCCGGGGCCGGGGGGGGCCGGGGCCGGGCTGCTGGCGCCACCTGCCGGCGCGGGTGTGGCGGCGGCGCCAGGCGGGCGGGAGCGCGCGCTCAGCGCGGAGCTCGGCCCTTCCGGCGCCGGGCTAGCTCCGGTGGGCGGGAGCGCCCGGCCCCGGGAGGAGCCCCGCATCCTCCGCCGGACGCAGCGTCACCCAGGGCGCCAGGGAGCGACACTCGAACGCCGAGCCACGCCTTGCCAGGGTCCCTCGTGAGGGGAGATCCCGATGGCCTAAGAGTCTGGGGGCTGCAGCACAATAAACGCTGCGTGTCGGCCTCAGGACTGAGGTGTCTGCAACCAGTTATACTGGCTTAACACAGCAGGAGTTGATCTGGTCAAATACACAGGAGAAAAAAGAGCTGCTCTAGGAGCTCCAGATTCAACAGGTACTACTTAGCAAGAGGCTGTTAAAACTTACAGCTGAGGACTTTAAATCATCAGTGTTAATGGCTGTAACATCCAATTTACACAACTGATTCCAAGAGCCGATCAAAATATTAAAAACTTGGCAAATTATTCAAATACACATTCAGGAAAGCCAAAAAATGTCTTGTGTGTATGTATTTTCCAGTCAACAGATAAGAAGTTTCTTCTACACTGCTTAATGTGAGAAGATTGTTAAGAGCACTGATTAGAGAGTAATTTTAAAATATTTTGCCAATAGGCAGTACATCAATGGAGCAAAAAGAAAATCCCTCAAAGTATGCTGACTGCAAAATACCAAACTCCCATCTCTGCTCTGACTGCATTCCTCAGTGAAATACTCATCTTCCGTAACAGAATCATCTCTTCAACGAAACAGAGAGCTGAACAACCTTAGCCAGTAAGCAGTGAAGTCAGTTTTGAGACTCTCAATTAGGAGGGTATTTGGTGAAAAAGTCTACGTCAATACTAAAAACTCACACATTCAGAGAACAAAATGGAGACAGACGAGACAACAGACAAACACCAATATGAAGACAATTAAAAAATTGAGTAAGAGTGACCTAAGAGGTTGCTCAAGATCTATTCCATTCATAAAAAATAAACTCCCTGACAATTTATAGGCCCCTGTGATAGAACCCAAAATACCAGCTAACACCTTTTACAGTATACACCATCACCCCAGATCAACATCATTTAGTCTCAGCACACATATAAAAAAACCACTCATGCCAATCACGTTCCTTCCTCTGAAAAAACGTCCTGGGAGAAAGCAACTAATTAGCTCAGAAAAAAACGGAGGCACCAATAGACACAAAAGCTTCCAACTTTTACAAGTCATTCTAGAAAAAGCAATAGAAGAGTACAAAAATCGATGCCATGAAACAATTCTAGGATGCAGACCATAAAATTAAGTTTACTCTTCTACCAGGGGAAATGGCTACTTATATGGGACGATTGTTGTGCATGAAATAACTTATCAAGCTGAGGAGTCCAGGGCAGCAGGGCTTAAAGAGGTTTTCCTTTATATATAGGTTAGCCAACAGTTGGGAAAATGAGAAAGTGGATACTGAAACTCAGTCATAATGCAAACTACATATTTGAATTAACAAAAAATAGAAACATAAATAAATATTTGTGTTTATTGTTTTGAGCTAGGACTAACAATCATCTTTTATTCTGAACATGGGATGTGAAATTTCTTTCTGAAACAATCAAGTTCAAACATTACAAAATCTTAAAAAAGGATTCACTTCCTCGGGTAAAGTATTTCAAAAATACTCCTGCATTTTCCATATAACAAAGCTCTGATTAACAGAAGGGTAAGTCAACACCATAACATAGATTCTCACGACTACATCTGCCCACATTCAACAGTAACCAGTATAAAAACTTAAAGCCTAAATTGACAACTAAAAATGTTACACCAAAATCACTGTTTTGACAGAACACAGTAATCAGTGACCTCACTTTAATTTCTGATTTTCTGAACAAATTATGATTGACTCTTTAGCTTAAAGAGTAAAAATCAATCCTGCCCCTTTTTTCCCCACTAGTTCCAAAGTTATTTCACACTGAGTATCATGACAAGCAGAGGTAATCTGCTTGATCAACTACATTACAGCAATACCCCTAAACTACAGGCATAACCAATGTCAAACACAACCTCATATCTAAAATTACCTTTAATTGTAAGGAGTTTTATCTAGACTTACCATATAAGCAATATCACACCAAGAGCCCTGGCTGCTGTTTTGGAAATTAAGTACTGCTGTGTTACATTTGAAGGAGGACAGTTAGGGGTTTCTGTGAAAATCAGTCTCATAAAACAAGGGAATGAGCTTAGTACCTCAAAAAGAGCACAGGAACAGTTTTGTTCAGATTAGCAACTGAATACATTTATACTTTCGGAACTTGTAAAAACCCATGAAGGAACTGTCACTTACTCTGTGTGGCCCTGAAAGACATTCACAGAATGGATAGAAGGATCTCTGAAATCCCACAGACGGAAGGTTGTATCGCGTGATGATGTCACCACAAGACGTTGGGTGGGATGTGTACAACAATGTGTTAGCTCTTGGTCATGCCCTACAATCACAGATGAGAACATGTAAGGTAATGAAAATAAGACTTTTCATTTCCACATACACTTGGAATGAAATGTTGATGATTTTTTCTTTTTTCCCCAAACAGCGTAAGAAAAGTAATCATTCTGAACTCTCATGTTACTACTGCCCCAAGTGTTCAGAACTGTATTTAAAAGGCAAAAACCCCACTACTCACTTCAGATGACTATTAAGTAGCAATAGGTTATTGCTACTTAGTATGCCATGAACACAGGAAAAGCATTTTACAAGAAATTGGCTACATGCAGTTTGAAAACAAGTACTTCACAGGATATATCACAAGCTCAGAAGAACACAAATTCATGCTCAGAGGAGCTGGAATTTTAGAAACCATTACAATTTTGAGCAGCAGCTCAAGTCTTGTACACACTCAAATCATACTCCAGAGAAACAACTTACTTTTCCCAATGTTTGGGTATCTATAAATAGTCCCACGTATAAAAATAAACACTGCTTTATCTTTTTGTGAATGAACAAATACCTGTAAGAGAATGGACAAGTTCAGAAGTCTCTACATCATACAGATTTGCTGTCCTATCCCATGATGCTGTCACAGCTTGCTTCCCCCCAACAAGCCAGTCAGCTGCTATAACCACTCCTTGATGGCTTTTGAGTGAAGTTAATGGGCCTCTGACAGTGGGACAATCACTAGAACCATCTCCGTCTCCATCAGGTTCATCTTTATCTGAGAACTCAACTTCATCTTCTCCAGACATTTGCTATACAATGCAAGAGAAAAAAAGATTTAGAATAAATGGAAAGGAACATCTCTAAGTTATATTTTATGGTGTAAATGCTTACCAATCCCCATAATATGAATGTGGGTAACTTAAGTCTGTAGAATCTAGCCTATTTAGGTATTTACTATCAAAAACTTAGCTGAGGGAATAATACCAGTGAGTTAAACACAGTTTTAGTAACTACTTCATTTTAAGACCTCTTCTGAACTGTTTAGCTCTGAATATCCGTCCCCTTTACTATGTGGTAAGTCTTTTATATTCCCCTCACTGTATTACCTTCAAGTTTCACTGCAGCACATGTGTCAAGGGACTTTTTTTTTTTTTTTCTTTAATTTTTTCAAGAGTAGAAAGCATCCAATGGGACACAGACTGTCTTAATCTTTGAGAAGGCAGTCTTTTACAGCCATATTTTTACCCATTCGAATCAAAATCATGACATCAGTATTTGTCCACTGGTCAATACACTGTCACCATGCAGTGCTGATATAAACTGGATGTAAAATAAAATCTGCTAACGAGAAAGCATTGATCTCTGAACCTTATTTCACTTATGCAAGACAAATACACTTTTCTTTCATGACATTTGGATGTGAAAAAGATAACATTTATACTGCTCTTTCAAACTGGAATGCCAAATCAAGTAAAGTGAATCAAACGTTTTCCATTCAGAAATTTCTCTCATATTATAAAGCCATCTCTTGCCCCAACTCAAGCTTACTGAAAATCTCATGCAATAAACTATGTTTCTCTTCACAATTTAGTAAGAGCGCTTTTAAGTCAAATACAGCATTTAACAGTCTGCAGTAAATACTGACTATAAAAACCTGGGGATAACAATGTCTGATAGTGTGATAAGTGCTGGCAAGGGTCAATTAAAAATCAGATTTAAAGATACAATTAAGTAAATGCCAAAAATACAAGTCTTTACTGTCAATTGTCAGTTCATAGCAACTATAGCTAAATCAGATGCCTCAGTAAATTAAGCTACAAAAATTTAACTAGATTGAAAAGAACTTCATTATTATTTTTGATTTGAATTATTACAAAAAATTTTACTTGACAGTTCATTACTTAAACATTATTACCTTGAACAAAAAGTCAATTAATGTACTTGAAGCTGTACATTCTATTCTGCACCACAGATCTTTGAAAACATGAAGTCTTTTTTGAAAGAAAGGCTGAAATATATCCGTTAAACTAAAACCTTAAAATCCCACTTCTTATAATCCTGAAATCACGTAGTTTTTTAATAATATTTAAATTTAACATCTAGTCTTATCATAAAACCTGTATCTGATGGAACTGCTGTGCAATTTGTTTTGTTGCAGTAAGTCAATAGCTTACATTGCAGTCTGCAGCTGGTTGAGGCGTAGGCAACTGTACTATGTACCTCCAGATGTGAGCTGTCTGGTCTCCAGATGCTGCACAGGGGGAAAAGGAGAAAAAAAGAGAGAGGGAGAGACTAAATAAGAGCGTTTTCATCCACCATAAACACAAGTTTAACACTACATTTGGCAATGCCGTCCGAGTTGCATCTTTTCCTAACAGATACTGTTATGACCTTTGTGGTGAGCAAGTCTCAACATGAACGGTTGCTTTCCTGGATTCAATACAGACAAGAACATAATTCATTACACAAAATATAACTAGCTACCAAATTAATAATTCCTACAGTGAAAACACCCACTTAAATACTACATATCAGAACATGAATATCACTGCTGGTCTAGTAAGTAACATTTAAAGAAGGCATGTAATACATCAACAGGTGCCATCTTTCATTTGCTATTTCTTAAAATACTGAGGTTCCTCTTTATTCAATGATTTCTTCCATTAAATGTTTTTAGTGTGGTTTTAATGAGAAACCCAAAAGAGCAAGTGTGAAGCTACTGTGCTTCTGCCTTAAGCAACTCAGCTTAACTAGCATCAGTTTACAGCTCAGCAGGTACCATCTGATTTTAGACTTCATTTGTTTTTGAAATAGTCTCATCCATTATTAACTAAGGAGAAACTCAAGATTCTCCTTGTTGTGGGCAGAACAAAGATGCTCTAATACCTAGAGGTACAGTGTTGAGAGTTCTAGACTGAGAAGGAAAAGTTTGTTATGAGTATCCATAGATCTGGCAAGTGCAATGTACATGAAAGCACCAGGAAAAATATCTCAACAGACCAAGTAAGAAGGCTAGAAGAAAGGTCAACCTTCTATTATTTCTGGTGTCAGTATTCTGGATCAGGGAAGAAGATTTTTTATTTTAAGCAGTTCTATATCAATCAAGTGACACTAAACAAACGGGTCCCCTGAAAATGGAAATTTCAATGGAAATGCTTTGCAGAACCACCTTTGAGAATAGAACAAAAATCTAGCTATGGACAGCTTTCGGTTGGTTGGTTTGGTTTTTATAAGGCATTTTATATAGCCACACTGTTTATGGTACTGAAACAATGACTACAGTTATCACATGAAAACAGAAAAATTCCAATGGCCAAACTTAAATCAGTTAAACCTAGATAAAAGGCATTCTACTCCCTTTTAAAGTGGTCTCTGTAGATGCAGCAAGAAGCAGTGTTTTCATTTGTAACCTCATTAATAATTTTCCTCATTTCACAATGGCTTACCTAATAGCAGCAAATTGAATCCAGATGTCTCTAATCCCAAAACTAGTGCCCTAGCTGCTAGACCATATGAACCACAGTATTAGCCACATTAGACAGTTTTCAAACCTGAAGCTGCACTGATGGTATTCTCAGTTCTGAAAACATCTTTACACTAGTTGTATTTTTGAGCTCTTTTTTCTGTACACTCAATATCACACTATTCTTCTCCTTTACTTCTGGAAACATCATGTATTTCAAAAGGGTTAAGATAGAATACACTATTTTAGTTGGAAGGGACCTACAAGGATCACCTCGTCCAACTGCCTGACCACTTCAGGGCTGACCAAAAGTTAAAGTATGTTATTAAGGGCATTGTCCAAATGCCTCAAACGCTGACAGGCTTGGGCCATCGACCACCTCTCTAGAAAGCCTGTGCCAGTGCCTGACTGCTCTCTCAGTCAAAAAACGCCTCCTAATGTCCAGACTAAACCACCCTGGCGCAGCTTTGAACCATTCCCACGTATCCTATCAGTGGATACCAGGGAGAAGAGACCAGCACCTCCCCCTCCACGTTCCCTCCTCAGGAAGCTGTAGAGAGCAGTGAAGTCTCTGCTCAGCCTCCTTTTCTCCAAACTAGACAAGCCCAAAGTCCTCAGCCACTCCTCACAGGACACACCTTCCAGCCCCTTCACCAGCTTTGTCTTCTCCTCTGGACACATTCAAGGACCTTCACATCCTTCTGAAATTGTTGGGCCCAGAGATGCACAGTGTTCAAGGTAAGGCTGCACCAATGCTGAATACAGCTGAATAATCACCTCTCTTGACCAGCCGGTCATGCACCCCAGGACACAGTTTGCCCTCTTGGATGCCAGGGCAAACTGCCGACCTGCAGCCCCAGATCCCCTTCTGCAGGGCTGCTCTCCAGCCACTCCTCTCCCAGTTTATACTTGTGCCTGACATTACTCTGTCCTAGGTGCAGAATTCAGCATTTTGCCTTGATAAATTTCATCCCATTAATCATAGCCCAACGCTCCAATCTCTCTAGATCCCTCTGCAAGACCTTCTGTCCCTCAAGACAGTCAGCAGGAACTCCCAGTTTGCTATCATCATCAAACTTGCTAATGGTGCATTCAACTCCTGCATCCAGATCATTGATAAATATACTGAACAGGACTGGCCCTAAAACTGAACCCGGAAGAACAGTGCTCATGACTGGTCAGCAGTCAGATGTAGCCCCCTTCACCACAACACTCTGATCTCTGCTCTTCAACCAGTTCTTCACCCAGCGCACCGTCAACCTGCTCATCCCACAGTTGGACTTGTCCAGAAGAAGGCTGAGAGGGACAGTATCAAAAGCCTTACTAAAATCCAGAAAAACTACATCCACCTCTTTACCTTTATCCATTAGGTGGGTGACCTTATCATAGAAGGATATCAAATTAGTTAAACAGAACTTTCCTTTTGTGAACCCATGTTGACTTTGCCTGATGATTGCATTATTCTTTAAATGCCTTTCAATAGCACCCAGTATAATCTCCATAATTTTTCCAGGAACTGAGGTTAGACTAACAGGTCTGTAGTTTCTTGGGTCATCCCCTCACACCCTTCTTGTATATTGGGATAACACTGGCTAACTTCCAGCCAGCAGGGACCTCCTCAGACACCCAAGACCTTTGGTAGATGGTCGAGAGGGGTCCTGCCACAACATCCACCAGCTTCTTCAGTACTCTGGGATGAATCCCATCATGCCCCATGGACGTGTGAACATTCAGCTGACAGATTTCTAAGTGTCTGTTTTAGAGCAGGTAAGAACAAATTACAATGATATGACAAACGAAGATGGAAAGATCTAGCTCTAATTTGTTATACCTTAAAATATAAAAATAATTCAACAAACAAGGACGCTGACAAAGCAGTAGGAAGAGGGGCTACGGTCAAAAAGATGCTAGCAAATGACACTTATTTTTCCATCATGACTAACATACTCAGCATATGAAAAAACTTTACATACCTGTAAGAGCCACTTGCTCGGTTGGATGAAACTTTATCGAATTTACTGTGTAAGACAAAGCAAAGTTTTAAGCTAGTGTACCACAACAATTATTTCACAGTTTTATCATTAAAAGCACTGAAAAAAAATCAAGATCTTCAGTTTCAAGTAACTTTTTGTAGTATAGCAATCTCTTAGGTGAGATAAAGAACAACGGTATTTTGAGTAAATAAACTTATGTAGTATCAAGGAAAGCAGCTATAGTTGTTTATACAACAATACATGTTTTCTAGCAAGCTATTTCCAAAATCTAGCACAAGCCTTTCATGTTACACAGGATAAACAAACCACATTCAAATAATTGTGTGTAAACTGACAGGAGATAATGCTCTGGAATTCCATAAAGAGAATTTAAGTATTCATAACTATTTATAACATATTGAAAACTTACTATATGTTACCATCAACTTCCTGATTATTGCTTAAGACTGCAAGAACAAATGCCTAAAAACCTAATGCAAATAATAAATTAGGTTTCAGTCATGCAATCACATGTAATCAAAACATGATTGTTTTAGAGTAGTCCTGCAAGAATTCTATCAGCCTACAAAACTCTTCATTTTTTATTTGTGCATAACACTCAATTATTTTTCATTACTAAGCACTTTAATTTACAAAATCCTCAAGCTTCTCTTCAACAGTTCTTCAAGAAAGCACTTAGAAACCATTTCCATCCACCATACAAGTAAAATAGATGCTTATATTGTCAGAAGAGTGTGGTGTAATGAGTTTACACTTTAAAAAGATACTCCTTAAATTGTTCACACTGAACTAACAATGGTTCACCAACTGCTGGCACCCAGCACATTTGATCCATTTCAAATTAACTAGCAAGTGTAAACAAAAAAAGTTTGACTAAATCAAAAATACTTTTAAAAAATATAATTTATATAAATTTGTATTTTGTATAAATTATAGTGTATATATATTTTTAATTTAGTTTACACATAACTGTTTAATTACAGGTTAGGGCTTTTAATATTTACATGGTTATCCAAATAGCTTTATTTTTTTAAATTGCTATCAGCATGAAAATGTAAGTGATTAGAGATTTTAAAATGACTTTCTGAAGACTAAAGGTACCCTTCTCCATGCAGAAGGCACCTGAGATATCTGAACAAATTAAATTGTTACCTGTTGTTTCTATGCATCCATTTATTAGTATCTTTATGCTGTAGGAGCCAGAAATCATACAGCAGGAAAAAAAATAGAACTCTTGGATAAAGTAGCTCACCACTCTCTGGAAAACTTGTATCTTTGCCACAAAGTTCATGTGATGTGCTCTCTGAGTTACTTAACCAAACAATAACTGTGTTCCTCATTTTCTAGGTGCATGACACTATACTCCAGGGTATGATCACCCAATGAATGTGCTCAACTCTCAACAGCAAGTTAAAGCTATGGAAAACTGTTCCATCTTTGCTCTATAAAATCCTATATTGTAACCCTTTGTGAGACAGAAAGGGATAATCATGTGCTTGTCAAATTAGACACCAAAAGTTAAGATTAACATCAAAAACACTAACTGCACTGCATCTCTCGAGCGAAGAAGGGCTTTAAAAACACTGTTTCTGAAATAGTCATAATGGTATAGAGGAGGACAAATGCCTATATTGAATTAACTGTCTTCAAAACAAGATTTTAATACTATGCAACAAATTATATGGGATCACGTATTAAAGAAGTGAAAATAGCTGTTCACCCAGCACCCGTATTTTGTACCCCAAATATATCAGAGATCCTGCAATACAGCTAATTTCCGATTACATAAGCTTCTCTTGCTCTGCATATGCATGAGACCTCAGTGAGTTTTGACATTTAAACTAGAAGTGTTGTAATTGTGCCCGTAAATTTCTTTATATGGACTTGTTTATTCATTTAGCATTTACGGAACTGTCTTAATATGCCTCTCCAAGAATGAATCATATTACAAAACATTCTCTCTATGAAGATTATTGGAACTTCACAACTGACTGGTTAATGATGTTGGCAAACCTGCAAGCGAAACCGCAGTAAACATTTTTGTAGTTGTCCAAAACGCATTTCCCCCCTACGCTGTTTCCAATTTTCACAACATGTCCTTATCTTACCTGATCCAACATGCCCTACATACTTGACAAGGCACTTCCCTGTTTCTATGCTCCACAGCAAAGCAGTGTGATCTACAAAGATTAAAAAGTAGGTGTAAATATTGTTACAAATGTGTTCAGAAAGAACACAGAAAGCATTGTGGTGAGAAAGTCAGGCAGTCACTACAAACAAGAGTTCTGTGCACACACTAATTACTTCCTGCACAGAAGTCCCAAATGCATTTAGGTCACTACAGAGCACTACAAAAACTTACTTATAAAGGAAAGTACTCCAAATACCACTCCTTTATCCTGCCACACCCCAAAATAAATAATTATATATAAGTATTTATAAGTGGGGGGAACTTGAATGTTGAATTGGAGAATGGCCATTTCCAAGTTAAATCAGGACAAAGACAAGATGTCCCACATAAAAACAAAATGTGCCCCTCAGTGGGCACATAAAAATGGTAACAGTTCAGTTTATGATGCAGAGGTTTCTGGCCCATAATATTTATGTTCAGTAAGTGTCTTTAGATTCTGTTCCAGCTTCAAAACACTGTCATTTCAAAAGGAGCAATTCTAACTGGTTATGGTTTCTTTCCCTGATAATTTTCCAAAACCACACAAGCCCCTAGATTGATTTTTAGGTCATAATAGATTCAGTGAATTATTCATTAGTACCTGTTCCCTCTCAAGTGGGAAGAAAGGAATCTAGTAAGTTAGTACGAAAACAAAATTGAGATTTTTAGCTGCCCCTACATCCTTAGGCAAAAGCCAGATAGATGAATGTAAGGATACAAGAATAAGCAAACTATGACTATGTCTACAGCTTCTATAAAAAAAAGGCTAAACAGTACTATGATAGAAAGTCTGAGGGGATCTCTGTATACAACTGTATAACATTCTGCCTAGGAGACCTGTCCAAGGAAGCAGCTCCCCAACCCACCCATTTATACAATCCAGCAGGCTAGAGATGACTCTAAGGAGAACGTGACCTGCATGGACATTAACTGGAACATACTACAGAAAGATCAACAAGGATGCCTGAACCTTCTACAGGTTAAATATATTTCAAGGAAACTCCAATTTATGGATTCTTCAGCTACTGAACTTCTTTAAATTGACTCTTTCAGTGTGGAGCTAAGTATTCAAGTATACTTTCAATCTACCTTTGCTATAGCTTAGGGACTAAACCAGAGTTTTCCAAAGGTTCAAGCAACACAAAACTTTACCAGCAGATGCAGTTCCCAACACGACTGGTTGAGTTTTCGCAACACTGACATCCCAAATACCATCTCTGTGGCCAACATATTCCTTTACCAGTTGACAGATTGCCCTTGATGTTGTAGTTTTAAAACTGGATACAATCTGAAATAGCAGAAAGACCAACATATTTTCTTCCGCATTGACCCAAGATTAAGTAATTATCTCACAAATACAAACAGATACTTTTTCATAATGAATTTTTAGTGCTCTGACAGTTCACTGTTGTCAAAAATTTGGCATTTGATGATAGGAAAGTGAGTTTGGATGCAAACATACCTCTTTCTTTCTTTTTTTTTAATAACATCCCCCTTTATACAAAACACAAGATAAACTATTCAGTACTACAATAACACAATCTTATTGGAGTAGTGTATTGTACAAATGCAGTGTGCACTTCCCATTCAGTTTAGGTAAAGGAGTATATTTTAAAAATATCAAAACCCATAAAACCTCAAAACTTTCCTTGCCTATTCTCAAATGATGGTCCATGTTATCAGTGTAATGTCTTTGAAAAAATGTGCTTATTATATAATTTAGTAAAATCCAGAAACATTCCCATTTAAAACACTTGCTGCTGTTTTGCTTCAAAACTGCACAAAGCTAATCAAATCAATCATTAACCTGAGAACACATACCAGATTATTTGTGTAATAAAGTGGGGCTTTTTTTTAAAAAAAAAAGGTATGTCAAACTCATCTAAACATTGGATAAGCACTTTCCCCCCAAAGTCAATGCTATTAGGGGAAAACAGAAGAACTGTTAAATCCAAGTTGGTATGTGCGTAAGTAATACCAAATGACAGAAAGGAAAAGTCTAGCAAAAAATGGTAAAACTACAAGGCACTGCAGTACAGGAAGGTTGAAAACACTCAGTATGTACAGAAACAAACCAAATTGCAAAAATTCTACATTTTCAGTTAAAGGGGAGTGCAATATTGAAACACCAAAAAAAGTCTGCCCTGCTGGAACACTTCCAGAGGCAACTGAAACTGTGGTGAAAGATGACTTCAAAAAGAAAACCAGTGTTAAAAATACCTTATTTTTATCACACAAGTCTTGAAGTTCATAACTGTTCTTTGAGAAAGACTATCTGAAAAGCTTTGTTAAAACTGAAATAAAAATACTTTGATTTATCAGTGTTTTTTTCTGCATGCAATTATGGGCAGGTATCTGACTGGTTAAGTCAAAACCTTCAACACAAATAACATTAAGACTTACCTACAGCTTAGTAAAAGTTAGAAAATTAATTAAGTCTGAGTTTCAGATACAATAAAGTTAAAATCCCATTAGCTTTTTGGTATCAAAAAAAGAAGGTTTTAAGTATGTCATTATAGCAAATTACTTCCAAAAAGGTTTTTAAAAGTTAAAGAATATCTGCAAGAGCATTCCAAATCCTGAGCATGTCAACTTTCCAATGATGAAATGAAAATGTTCTATTTGAATTAAAAAAAAACAGCTAATACACATTTTGGTTTCACAGCAGAAGAACAATTATTATGGATGCACTGAAAAGAATATGGGTTAATGGTAAAGATTGTTAGTTCTGCAGAGTTTCATAGGCTTTGAATACAATCCTACAGATGCAGCCTTCACAGTGAATGTAGTTCATAAACTAAATGGAGTCATGTATGAGAAGTGGAACAGCAGAATTAAGTAAACAGTTAAGGACTAGTATAGTGCTCAGCTCAAATTCCAAACTTGGAAGTTTTTCAACTCTCACCCCCACACTCAAACTATGATTGCATCCTATCTTACTAATGCTGAGTCAAATCCTCATGCAAAAGTTTTCTAGGAAAAACCCTCTCCTAATCATTAACAAGCACAGATTTTCCAAAAATACTGGAGAGTGGTTTCATTGATCATTTAATGGCAAGGCTGTAAAACGCCTTTTAGAGTATCAGCTGTCTTGAATGAACACACAGAAGATAAGAGTTCAAGAACACAATCTAATACTGAATATTCAGATATAGACACTTATTTAATGCACACTTGTTCTACACATTTTTCCTTCCTTCCTCCCTCCCTCCCTCCACCAGTAATTGGATAAACTAGATACTGCCTGGATTATTTCCTGGATCCTTAACCATACATGAACAATTTTCCAAGAAACTAATGGAAATACTTAAATAACATGCAACTTTCTAAAAAGAGGCCTTTGTACTGCAGGAAATTTTTAAAATAACTTCAGCAGATCTCAGATTAACATATACAAACACAAGTGGGCAATCATATTTTGAGCATTTCACCTTTCTCCTCTTTCTTAAATCCATATAGTTTCATGTATTTCCTTCTATACAGAGATCTGTTAATATGGAAACAATTTTGTCATACAAAAAATTAAAATTGCAAATTGAAACACCATGAAAACAATTGTTTATCATGTAAACAATTGAAAACTGAATACAAATTGAAACAATTGTATGGCAAAGAAATTGAAACACTCTGTAAAATTGTCTCTTAAGCAGACAGGACACATAGAAATACGAATGTGTACGCTCAGCTCAGGATCGGTGCAGCAGCATTACACTGTGACCAATGAACATAATTTCATGTGGAGCAACATTAAGCAGTGAGGTCAAAAACTACATCTTCCAAAAAGTTTTATTCCTTTCAACTGCTGGGTCAAGAAATACCTTGCTTTAAGAGTCCTCTTCCCAAAGCAAAACAATCAAGAGATCCTGGAAATTAGTTTATGACAGAGCAAGTTACATCATTTCAGTCTATTTTAGGACTCTGCATAAACTGTTAATGTTTTCCTGATTTCTTAACAACTGTCATAGCAAGGGATTGTTAACATAACATCAGCAACACCATTCTGTTAAGACCAAAACATGAATTTCACATATCTATTCCTGCATCTACAAACAATTGCAGTTGAATTACCAGATCTTGCCCATTAACACATACAAAAAAATTATTTTCAGAATACCAAGCACTAAATCTACTCTATCTCTTCAGGATTTTGACACTGGTAGATAATCCCTGCTGCTAAAAGCATCCTTTTCTGATATGAGTTTTGCCAACTTAAATATGCAGACTCCCAACTCAGCTCAGGGATGAAAAGTATCCAGGTACGGGAATTTTCTATGAAGGACTCTAATTAAGCATGCTTACCTCAGCATTTTCCCCAAGAAAATTAACAGATTGCTTTAGTCTTAGCATGTTTTACCAGTATTAACACAGTCAGGAATCAGCTTTCTCATTAGAACAAGCAAATATGAAAGCTTCTGAAAGCTCTTTACAGAACAAACCTGAACTCTTTTTACGTTGGCAATCAGAAAAATGTAATCATGTGCAATTATACAAAGCAACTAGTTTGTAAAACTTAAGTCTCTTGTAATTTCCCACAGGAAAAAAAAAACAAAAACAAAAACTAAATAATTTTAAATAAGACTTCTGACAAGTTTTAAACGAGGCATAACAGTATAAAGGATAGGTTGAAGAGAAACGTTGCAATCCACTACCCCAATGAATTTGGAACACAACCCATTTTTGGTGAAAGGCACTGTTCATTCAATGCTCATAAAAACATAGACATGAGAATTTCAAAGCTGTTGAACCTTTAAAATTTGTCAAATGTCATTTTCACAGACAGGGTATGAGGGAACTCTTAACTGCATCCAGTCAGGATACAGATGAAAAGTTCACAAGTTTGTTAGAAATCTAGTTACAGTCTTTCCTGACTTTCAGCTATAGTCTCTGTGGGTCAAGAGACAAAGGTTACAGCTTTGACTCTTCTGTGTAGGAAGAAAGAGGTGGTCAAAATAAAGCCAATCCCATGAAGTGCACAAAGGTTTCAAAGAACACACTGGACAGAGATGCTCTCAACTTTATTATTTCCCTCAGCTCTCCTCTCTACCCCCCAGTAACTACTTCAAAGTTTTAGAAAGAAATGTATGTACCAGCACACTCAAACATCTGTTGGTTATCAATTGATATAATAGATATGTACGATGCCTATAATAAGGTATTAAATTCTTCATGTTCCACTACTCATGAATATTTTGCTGTGTATGCATATCATAACGCTGGGAAGCAAAGCAGTTACCCAGGAGTCTCCACCCCATACTTCCCAGCTTCCCATGCAGAAGTTGCGAGGTCTACCTGCCTTGCCCAGGAAAGAGTATGAGCAAGTATTGCAAGCAAGCAAAAGACGACAAGCATTTAACACCAGCCTTTAAAAAAACAAAACCAAAACAAAACCCCCAAAACACCAACACTACACTAGAGAAACTACTAATTCCTAACTACATAGTAGGTGCACTAATACTATGTTGTCCCTATTAATATCATATTGTCCCTATTTAAGTGGCCTCATTAAAGAATTCCTAAATCATTAACTCTTAAGAAAAAGGAAGAGGCACCTCTATGCATCAGATTGGCAAGAATCAAAAAAAGTTTGAAAACCAGTAAAATAAAAAGGAGACCAAATAAAACACAGTAACTTAGATCTATTTCACCATGCTACTCTTACTCTCAAACTTTCAGGCTACTTAACAGATGGTATTTCCAAGACACCTACAGTCATCCCATAACCACACATTAGCCTGCAACACAGGTCACCACAGAGCTTCTTACATAGTTGGTTCATGTACCACATCCCACTGTGGTTTCCTCACACATCATTTACCCTTAATAATGTAACATTAAATGACCATGAGATAGGGCAAAAAGAGCAGCAGGTAAACAACAACAACAATTTTGAAAATTGAAAAAGGGGAGAGAAAGAGGAAAACAAAAATACCAGACAGATGTGCAAAATGAAAGGAACAAAAAAAATCCGAAAGGGTAGCTGTGCTGAGACCAGATTAAAAAAAGGATCAGTAGCTACTAATATGCAAGGCTTGCAATGTAAAGGAAACAAAATGTTCTAGTCTCATAGTTAAAAACCAAAAATAATTCCAAAAAACCCCAACCTATAATAGTACACATATAGATGCCTATTAAATCCCGATTTCAACTACAATACCTGAATCTTTATTCAGAAATTCACTACCTACTCAGTTTGCTATTTCCCTCGTGAAACTGAATTTTTTTTAGTTCTCTTTACAAAAGAGAAATCCCACAAACACACATGTGCACACACTCTCTCACATCCAACATTCTTTTTTTAAAAAAGGTGAGCAATTATTGTAAAAACATCATATAGTGTGGTTGAAGTAATGGGTAATTGATGAATCCAAGACAAACATACTGCTCCTCATGAGGCAGATTTACTTAAAGAACAGCACTACTCAGCTTAAAGAAACCACAATTTACAACTTAAGGACAGCCATGTTAGTCTCATGAGTACACATTGATGAGTAGAGGTTTAATTTATCTCATACCTTGCTAGTAGATGCCTTGTAAGTTGTCTTTAATTTCTGAGAAAGCTGACTGGTACTATGACTGGCTGTTGAGACAAATAAATTCAAAGGAAGATATTTCAAATATAGCATCAGCTTATTTGTAGAAGTAACTGGCATTAATTCCCTTCAATAAGATTATAAGTTTTGGGCAGCAAAGTACAAAAAAAGTAAATTCAAAAATACTAGTTTAGGATAGGATTCTTTGTGGTTCTCTTACCTTTTGTTTTCAGCTGTCCTTTGCTCAGTTCAGCTCCATCAATTGTCTGTCCTTCAGCTGCTAAACGCTCATTCAGTGTATCAATCTCTCTACGTACTAACAAAAAAAAAAATCATATTAATACAAAAAAATCGAGTATCATTAACATACTATTTAAGAATCGTTATGGTAAGTAATCTATTTTATGCTAAGGACAGGAAAAGAGATCAACTCTAAAACTCGTGATTTTATAAAAGCGGGTCTCACCAAGACATAAACCAAGACTCATGCTGAATTTTCCAGAGATCAACCTTGACTCAGATTTCCAATGAAACCATTGGTGGCTTCTAACTACTGTTACTTTTACTAATAAATGTTGCTAAGGATTAACAAAACAGCTTCTGTGAAATACATGGCACACCTGTATTGAATTAAATCCAACAGAAGACAGAAAAATTGCAGCATCATAAATTTTTTAGCCACAGAATTAGTACGTCATTTCTTGACAAAGATTTTATTAATTACAAAATAGTAATCTCCCCTGAATGCCTGTCTACTTTTAAGAGTTTCAGTAAGAAAGGTAGTGCAGAAAATGCCTATTTTTTATAGTTTGAAACGTATTTTAAAAAATGCAGTATGACATATACATTTTACATTCAACTGTTTTAGAAACACTAAATACAATCAAAATATTTTCATTGCACATCACACAAAGCATGTACTGGTAACAAGAATACGCTTTTATGTCAATTATTTGTAACTCTCACCAGTGCCATTTCAACACAAGACAGTGATGGCACAGCTAAACCAAATCAGGTACTCGTAAATGACTTCCAGCGGCTGGGCTGGTTTAAAGTTGCTCAACATTTTATAAAGAACATTTTCAGAGGCTTATAGTTTTTTCTCAAAATCTGAGCTGATACTCTTTAAGTGAGAGTGAAATCTTGTTGAAAGGATTTAACCAAGCAAATTTTCACCATTCCTGAGAATACATCTAGGCTTGTCTTTGCACAAATCCTTAGGACTTTTTTTTTTAAATAAGTCTTTCACTTCCAGGCTTTGAAATGTTGGAAAACACTAGAGGTATGATTCTTGCCATTTCTGAGAAATTCACTTAAGTCTTGGTTCTAAGCACTAGAAAAGTCAGTTTACACTTCCATACCACATCCAAGTGCTTGAAGTAAGCAAAGCAAGGTTCTCTTTCCTGTCTATCCAGTCACATAAACCTAAACTTTTATAAAACAGACAATATGAAAGAGAAGTAAACAAAGAGACAGGCTCGTAGTAACAGGTGACTGAAACAAACAAGCCAGTCAAATACAATAATTGCCTGAAAGGATTAAGACTGAATCCTGGAAGGCATTAAAAAAAGGAAGAAACTAGAAGTTGTAATAAGGGAAAGGGAGTATATGAAAAGCCAGGGAGGAAAAACCTGACATACTCTATGTACAGTAACCACAACACTAGTGTAGGAATTAGACCAAGAACAAAAAATAACAGACTGAGCATCAGAAAATAAAAATTTGTTAGGCAAAACCACAACCACATTTAATACTTTTTCAAGTAAGACACTTCTTCAGTTGTATTTACTGATATTACAGCATTACAATTAAGTCTGTAAATATACAACAAAGCTACAAACTTCAATGGCTGAATGGAGTTACTGCCAGATTGACATGGTATATACCAGAGCCTACAGTGATGAGACGGACACTTCACTTTCTTTGCCTAAGAGTCAAGGAGAATGACATTCATCAGTTCTTGCTGCTTGCATCAAAGAACCAAGTGATTTTTCTGAACAGGTATAAACTTCACCTTTAGCTACAGTTCAAAACAACTCAAACTCCTCACAGAAAAACTGCACTAATTACATTATAGTATTCAAGGTGAGCATCTCAATTAGCACTGCTATATCCTAAACCCAAACAATTTGTAAGCTACTGGAAAAAACAAATACTCACATTCCAAATTTTCAATATACAGGTTTTCAAACTCCCGCTCTATTTGTCCAAAAAGTTCAAGGAGTGTATTCCGGACTGAAGATGGTAGTTTAGAATCCTAGGAGGCAAAATATCAGGGTTTATATTTTTCTTTACATATATTTTAATGTAGTTATCCTTCAATCTTAAACTGACTTTAATAGCTCTTGCCACCTCCCAGCAAGGAGAGAAATTAAAACTACTAGTAGTGTAGAACACAAAACAAAAAGCTCTGTGCATCATAAAATTATTCATATTACATACTCTTTCAAGGAACAGAAATCAAATCACCTGTGCAGGTTTTTTTGTTTTTACTAGAGAAAAATTATAAAACCAAGATGTGTGTACAACCCATAAAAAAAAAAAAAAAATTGGAAAAAAGTTACAATATGATGTCAAGGCATTTCCAGTTCAAGAAGAAAGAATATCTTTGGGTGACAAAGTCATTCGGAAGTTGATTACGCATTAGGTTAGGAAGGTGTCATCCCAAAGCACCATATTACCGACCTTGAGACAAACTAAACTTTTAAACATATTTTTAACATCTACCTATTTTTGTCATTAACCATAACTAAATGTGAAGTTAACCGCAATTTCTAATCTGTCCCTCACCAAGTATTATTCAAGCATCTCCTCTTCACAGAAAGTATTCTGAAGCAAATTCACAGAGGAGGGCTGTTTTTTTTCCTCAGTATAATCAACACAGCAACTCTGAAGCAAAAAACCAAGTATGTAATAAAACCACTAACAGAATTTATATAACCTAAGCTCTATACACAGCTTGGCCACAAGTTTCTGTTGGCTAGTGATTTCAATTTTATTCATCTGTCTACAAAACAGAGATCAGCACCATATTTTCCCCAAACAAATGCATACCATATCCAAAACAAGTACTGTTTTCTTTCTGTTGGGAGTGAAGTTTCTCACTATATTGGTGATTCTGTTATCAAATACTGTTGAGCAGACAGTGAGTAAAGCAAAAAACAACTGACTGCAGTATACTGAGAATCCAGTACTCACTAGTAGAACAGTACTTGTTCACTACATAAATAAACTCTAACTAAACCTGTTCGATTCTTCAGTTGCCCTTGGACCACAACATGTAAGTTAGCTTACTGCACTTATTATTTATCTAGGTAGCCAGCTATGAAATTTTTTTAAAAGAAGCTTCAACTTACCTGAGCTTTATCCTAACAATGAAAAAGTTCAACTACTCCTTTGTAGCATATCTAACCCATCACCTCAGAATTCAGTAAGACAACATCTTATTACCTATAAATAATGCAGCTGTATTCAAAAACTGAGAAATATCTACGCAAAAAAAAAAAAAAAGTTAACAAATTTCAGAGTGAACTTAATATGGTATCATGCATACCATATTATCAATATATCAATGTTCATCTATCAAATATACAGGGAACGTGCCCATCAGCAAAAGCATGTAATTTCAAAATCTTGAAATTATCAGCTATGAGCAAAAAAAGAAAACTGAGTCAGCTTCTGCCACAGCCCAAACCACTATTTCAAGCCTAGAAGTACAGAAGAAGCATTACTAGAACGGGAGTACAAATGTTAGCACAGGATACCACCCAAATTCGAACGAACTTCATTATTCAGTGCATGTTTATGGATGATTACAGCTCGTTTTCTTCTTAAGCGTTCCAGCAAACCTAAACCAAAAGAACTCGGTTCCCTCCCTAAACTGACTGACTGGGGAGGATGCATGAGCTCACCAGTCACCGGAGGGCACCATCCACCGTGCGGCTGCAACCAAGTCAGCGCCCAACCACCTGAACTGCATTTCGCTCGCATTTTGGTTTATACAGTCAGGTGATTGTCTTCAGAAACGGTTAAAGCCTGCCATGATCCCAATTTTGTAAATTATTTCTCAACATCAATTTTAAAGAGAAACCACTAACAGCCATGACTGATAGAGAGCAGTCTGCTTTGTGCATGTCAGTTCTACAGCAGTTTCACTGCTACTTGAAGCTGTGGCACTGTGCTGAAAGAGGTACTATGCTCCTTAAGACCCCCTTAGGGGGTATTCCTTTCTGCATCTTCATCTGCCTCTCCCTTGAGACAGTACTTCTGTTCATTCGTTCAGAATCAACCAGAACATGAAAGAGATCCTGATTAAAACCAACTTGAGACAAAACGGATAAAACAAGAATACAAATTAAATACTATTAAGAGAAACACTGAAGTGAGATGAATTATTTCCGATTCAATTACCCAATAATTCCATACAGCAATGTTATGAAAGAAATTGTTATCCTACAACTTTTCAAACAGAAAAGATGTAGGAAAGGTTTTCAATCCACTTCAGAGCCTGAAAGCATGAGCAAATCTAAACCTGTCCTAAAGTAAAAAAACACAGCCACTTCCTTTACTCTCTTTAAAGTTGGCATTATTTAAATTAGCTCCTTAAAATATCATGTAATAATGTTATCTGTTTATCTGTCGAAGTACTTATCTAGATCTTACGTGGTTTACAGCTCCACTGTGAGGGGGCATTAATTAATACTCTCTATTCCTTAAGATCTGCCACCAGTTGTTCAAGGTTAAGGGTCAAAAAAATTAAATAAAATATTTGCATACTATAGCATAATACACTTAGAGAGTTTGATAAGAAATACCAAAACAGCTTAAAATTTTGGTTTACTACACTAAAATGACAGCATGCCTTGAACTCTCAGCTGCCTTTCACTCCCTTCCTGAAGGCTGTAACAGTCCAAATACATGAACAGTTTCCTATCCAAGTACTTAATATTCTCCAACTTCTGGATGACTAGAAGCAGCAACTTTGGCTCTGTTAGTGCCCAGAAAACTAACGCTGTAATTTACTGAATAATAGATTCAATTAAAAAAATTTTTTTAATGTCACAACACTGAGAAAAACACAAGGTTTTCCCTTCAGAGTATCTGCAGAGTCCAGAAAGTGAGGTTTCTCATAGCCAAACACTGCTTGTATTTCAAACCACCTCTCTGATAAAGATCAAGTTTTGCATCATCTTTGCCAGGCCCACATTAATACTGTGTAGTCGATTTGACAATAAATAGTTTTCAAACTGATATTTGCTTATCTTTGGCAGGACTATTTCAAACATTTCCTATAGGAGCCTTACCTACAGTTAATCACAATATTGTTACTGAAACACTCCAATTGGCTTCAGAGTGCATCCACTATACAGACTGACATGATTAATAAAATTACAGAAGTTTGTGGTACCTGTTCTTTCTCAAATTCAAACTTATGAAATCGAGAATCATCTTCAGTTCTGGAGTGGGTGGTGCATGTAGCAAAACAAACTGTTCCTCTGAGTTTCTTCATGGTTTTATCATTCATGTAAGAATACACATAAAAAGCTCCATGGGTCTGAATACAACCTCAAACACTTGTCAACATCCACGTCAATGGTCTCCAAAGACAGTCAGCAGTTGCAAGCAAGAAAGTCTGTTGTTCCTGCAGCTTTACTGGACCTATGTCATTACTTAAGTTTATTTAATTTCCTCGCATAGAAAACACTCCTCAAAAAAGTTACCGAAGTTACCCAAGCATCAGTGTATATCTTACCTGCCCTTCCAACATGTCTCTCTGCAGTCCTGCCCTTTCTTGCTCAGAACTGTTGGTTCTTCGGATTGAAAGACTGTGTGATTTACGTTTCTGCTTTGCTTGGCGAGCAGATGCACAACTTCCACTTTCTATTGGCATTACTTCAAAAAGACAGCTTCACAGAGACTCCTATGATAAACTAAGGACAAGCATTACACGTTACAAATTGCTTTGCCAAAGTTTAAATATTTTTCTCAAAATAGAAATATTTGGTTCTATTAAATTTTGGAGTTGTTTAGGTTGTTATTAAAAAGAAGGGATCCCTATAACTTACAGCTATTCTTCAAACAACATTAAGTTCAAAAACACATATGCATGTATGTAAATAAAGTGGAATCACTTCTGCATTATTTATTCATTAGCTAACAAACCTCCACAAAAGGAAAATAAATTCAACTACCTTGCTCATTTTGGAGAACACTAGCAGAGACAGCCCCAAAATGCTTCAGGAAACAACTATTATGCATACTGTATTTCACTGAAATGCATGCAAAATTAAAACTCAGCTGGAAAATGAAAGCAAACAGACATGATAATTTAGGGACACTGTCAGGTTAAGAATATATTATGCAACATTGTGTTAGTATACAAAATTTAATATATGTGCCTAGTCACATATAAGCAGAAATTCATTTTAATGACAGAAGTTCTGACAACTACTTTCCACCATTTTCAAGAGCTCAGTTTCACTTTCTTGATAGTAAAAGTGCCCATGAACTTATGAGGAGTGAAAGTGCACCTGATTTACCAGGCTGCTGATGTTAATTTCTGTCATCTTGTTAAAGCCAAATATGCATTTAATATCCTAAAAACCTCTGACAGTATCACCAATTAATATTACCATGCATGATCTACTGCTTTCCCCTGTTTAAGAAAAATCAAATTATGTTTGATTTATTGCATAAAGGTGAGGAATATGTTCTTTACTGTCAAAATCTTGTTTTTTAAAAACATTTAATTACTGGGTTTTATTTTTCAAATTTAAACCTGATATTCAACAGAAATTGTTTTCAGTTTTATGGGGGACCAGTTGTTAAACATTTCAAATGTTTTAGGATTGATTATTCAAATTTTTCAATCACGAACATTGAGAACAAAATAAAAATTCATTCTCCAGCATAAACAATTTCTGAAACAATTACAACATAAAATAGCTGCAATAGTCTGCAGAGAAATAGGAGAGCAGAGCTGGCAAAGCTAACAAGGCAACTGAGCTTCCTTTTAAATAAGTTGATCAGAGAAAATTTAAACCAAACCCAGGGCCACTTCCAATTTAAGATCCGCCAACACACTACATCTCAAGCTAGGAATGAGCACCATCACTATGAACAAGACTAGGCCTTAACCATTTAGGTGGTTTTGAAATGGTATTTTCAGCTTTTTAACATATCATAAAGCCAAGGAAAAGCATACCTTACTAAAATCTCACAAATAAGAACAGCTTTAAATTTGCTTTGGCTTTTATATCACAAAATAAAAATATAAAAAGATATAAATTTATATCAAAATGAGACTAGATAGTGTTACAGTTTGGATGTCCATCCATCCTCAAATTTTCTCATTAAAAAACTTGATATTTTAATTAGCTTTTGGAACACCCATGTTCCAGTAACCTGACTCCAATTTCATAATCAATCTGAAATAAAACTCAGGTTGCACCAGTACCTTGTACTGCACTGAGATGATTTTGTTCATCTCCTCTGGACTCTACACAGTCCTTCCCTACACCTAATCCCATCAGAGATTTTCATGTGTGATTAATAAGTAGTAACTATTTAGCTATACTCACAAATTAAAGAAGAAAGAAGAAAAAGAACTACCATTGGGCAGTTTCTTATTTTTTCACTGTGGCTAGATCCATTTACTGTAGAAAGACAGGGCTGAAATTAAAAAAGCCCATCCCATAAACAAGTTACTGCCAATTTTCTGGGCTTCATTAGTATTTTCCTGTTCTTGGACATATGGTCAGTAATTAGGAACAGGTTTTCAGAGCTCATCACATTTCTATTTCTTTTCAAAACATGATCAGATCTCAAATGCAATCCCCAGTCCCATCTCCCTTGGGAAAAACTCTCTCAGTGGCTTTCAGTTTACTGGTTTCTGCAGTGTTCGGGATTGCTTGGCTCAAAGGTCCAAACTCTGTGCACACACATAGATGTGTAAAACGGTTTTATATCTATACATACACAGTTACATATAATCACATAAATCAATTAACAGTTTCATTTAAGTTCTGTGAAAAAAATATAATTTCTAATTCCTGCCAGATATAGCTCCTTAGCTGTAAGTTATGCACAGAGATGTTAATATGGTTTATGCCTTACCAGGCATTGTTTTAACTGTGTTGCCTTCCATTTGCCCTCTACTGCCAAGCTAATTTATTTTAGAGGACTTTACCATGAAATACTCTCTTCTGGATTGCTTCATAAAATCACAGAATGATTTGGGTTGGAAGGGACCTTTACAGGTCATGTAGTCTTTCCCCCTCGTAATAAGCAGGGACATCTTCAACTACATCAGGTTGCTCAGAGCCCTGTCCAGCCTGACCTTGAATGTTTCCAGAGATGGGGCATCTACCACATTTCTGTACGACCTGTTCCAGTGTTTCACCACCCTCATTATAAAAAAAATTCTTCCTTATATCTAATCTAAACCTACCATCTTTTAGTTTAAAACCATGACCTCTTGTCCTGTCAGTAAATGCCCTAGTAAAAAGTCTCTCTCCATCTTTCTTGTAAGCCCGCTTTAAGTATTGAAAGGCCATAATAAAGTCTCCCCAAAGACTCCTCTTTTCCAGGCTAAACCACCCCAACTCTCACAACCTTTCTTCATAGGAGAGGTGTTCCAGCCCTCTGATCATTTTTGTAGCTCTCCTCTGGACCCACTCTAACAGGTCCATGTCTTTCTTGTACCATTGGTTACGACCGGCTTTCTGGGCTGCAAGTGCACATTGCCGCCTCATGTCTGGTTTTTCATCCACCAGTATCCCAAAGTCCTTCTCCACAGGGCAGCTCTCAATCCCTTCATCCCCCAGTCTGTATTGATATTGTGGACTGCCCCAACACCGGTACAGGACCTTGCGCTTGGCCTTGCTGAACTTCATGAGCTTCGCATAAGCCCACTCCTCAAGGATGTCGAGGTCCCTCTGGATGGCATCCCTTCCCCTGCAGCCAATCAACTGCACCACTCAGTACCTACAGATTTGGCAGATATACATTCTAACATGGAGAATTTAAAGGGACACAGTCAAATGCATGAGTTACATTTTTACATAAGAGAAATTCTTGCATTAACTACACAAAAGTTTCTATGTTCGCAGCTCATAAGCAGAAACGATTAGGTAAAACACACCTCCACTGCAGTATCTATTTGTTAGCAACACTGCACCTGCAGCCAGTGTCACCGACAGTAACGGCACTGTCCTCATGCACCAGCATGACCACATCACTCATGCACTGTTCTGGAGAGAGCAAGCATGCACGCTCTTCCCCAGGCTCTGCGAGGGGGTGCCTACAGCCATAGCAAAGCTGCAACTCAAGAGGCAACAAGCAGGCATGTGCATACAGAGGATAGGAAGGAGAAGCTGAAGAGGACTAGAGTCACTGCCTTTATCATTGTTCTGAATTCCACCAAATAGCCTTAAAAACTTTCAGGAAGGAGCAGTAATTGAAGAGTTTATAGAACCAGGATGTAAATTCAGTTTTAAAGAGTGACAGTGTCCCTTTAAATATTAACTTCACTTTGACAATTTCAGAACTATTTTGATGCTAATTGCAACCATAAGAAGCTATAGGTTTTTCAAGAGTAGATTTCACAAAACAGATCCTTGGCATTATGAGGCTAAAAAAAAATAAATAAATAAGGTGCTCATTTCTAGCAGTTACCTGATTCCCCTTATTATGTAAGGTTTTCAAACAATGAGAATTACCTGTCCAGAATATCAGTGTCATGTTACATATCCTATGAAAACCATATTAAATATTGATTAGTGAAACAGTCAGTAGTATACAAACCAAAGTCTTTCACATTTTTGAATAGTGAAAACTAGCTTTTGTAGTTAGAACACACCAGACAACAGGAAAGAGGTGTGAGGGAAAACATCAACACAAGTCAAGCTAAGCACCAAATCCCAGTCAAACCAAGTAAGAAAAAAAGGCTTCAAAAACAACCAATTATACATTGTTAGTCAAATGTAGTTAATGATAACTTTTGAGTGTTACAAATGGGTTCTGAAAAGATAAATTCACTAAATTGGCTTTCCTTCTACTTAGTCATACAAGTAGGATAAAAAACCCACAAAGTATGGGACTTGTTTCTTAAAATAAATAAAGCTGAATTCACAAAAGTTAAAAATTAGCAATCAAGAGTTAAAAGCTGAACAAAAGTACTGTCTGAGAAAAAGAAAAAACAAAAAACAAAAAAACACAACAGAAAAATGAGGAGCATATTGTATTACTAAACTGTATTCATTAAGGGTGGCAGTTCTCAAGTACCGTATTATTAAAAAGTGAGCTTATGAGACATATTGAGCTATTCTGCTGAATTACTATGGAAAATGCTACATTTGCATAGTGTTCTTCACACAGTAATCTGTCAAAGCCTCAAGAGAACAGTACCAAATGAATTTCTGAGAGTCAATCAGCAGAAGTAGGAGAGAAAAGTAAGTCCTAGAAAACATCTAGACCACAGGTGATTACTACTTTTTGAATACAAAGATACTTCAGTATTTCAGTTACACTGTTTAATTAAACTCAGAGCATATTTTACAGCATGTTAAATTAAAGTTCTGCCACCTACCTTTCTGTAATAGACGTTACCATGTATTCTGTCGCAGGAAATATTTCATCAGAGTAACAGTAAAGAGCAGATGTGTAACCAATTATTGTTCTGTTTGCTACAACAGAGAAATGGCACCAAACAGAAGTGCACACACTGGTCTTACTAGACTTCAAAATTCACTGCAGCCATCAACTAATTCTACTTGCCTACTTCTACTCTTGAACATGTAACAAGCAGACTGCTGAAAGAATTCCAGAGGTATGTATGCTGCTGAAGCCAGGGAGAAAAATCTCTTTTAAGAAGTGTCACAGCAGACAGAATGGCTACAGTATTGCATTTCCTTTTTTGTTCATTCAGGACAAGACACAAGTCTGTAAAGGGAAAGCATCTGGAAGTTTCAGAAACACATCTTACCCACGATCTCCCTGCTCCATTTTGTTTAGAGTTTAGCAATAGTAATACTTACTATTTAAAGAATTGTGTCAAAAAAAAAAAAAAAACCAAACCCATACAGAAACAATTTTACTGTATTTCTGTGTGCTCTTAAATCTCTTAGACGGTCTTGGGTCTCACTTTC
This sequence comes from Athene noctua, assembly GCF_965140245.1. NCBI lineage: Eukaryota > Metazoa > Chordata > Aves > Strigiformes > Strigidae > Athene > Athene noctua. Next base: position 114,840,689 of record NC_134038.1, on the reverse strand, counting down.
AAACATGGTTTAGAACAAAATTTCAGTGTATACTACATAAGAAACAAAGGCTTTTTACAACAGTTATTATTGTCCTGTGCAACATTAAAACCTTAAGATACAAAGATGCCAATTAACACGGGTTGGTTTTGTTCCACAAAGCGGGGAGGGAAAGGGGAAAGAGAGGAAAATTATTACAGTTAAGTTCTTAATTACATGTAACTCAGTTTGACAGCATTACTCATGAGTTAAGGGAATTTAAGTATCAACGTATGCCACTACAATTTTTATTAATATGCAAAGAAATCAAATTTAAAGCAGTAATACTTCCATTTTGAGATCTTTAGTGAACAATTTGTTTGAAGGATGCTGTACATTCAAGTGCCATTAATTCAATGCAAGCGCCAAGAATACAGCACACCTGAGAAGGATCAGGCTAAACAGACATCTTCATAAGACTAGTTGTTTTGCTAAAGATAAATATTTAGAAAATAAAACTATTCCAGATCATCACAGATGATGCTACAACCACTGATAAGTGTGCTTAAATCCACTCAAGCATTACAACTTTTTTTAGTAAATTTAGCGCAGCATACTTTCAAACAAAACTGGATGTTCCTCGAAATGTAAAAGGAGAAAGCATCCACCACTGAAAAGGTGACAATCTTCCTTCTACAGAAAGCATAGTAAAGAAGCTGCCCCAATGAATACTGAGTATGTTATACATCTGGAAATCAGTGATAAAAGCTTTAACACATTAGTAAGTACCTACTCCAAGCAATCTTCTAACAAACCTCCAAGTGTAAACCCGCCCAGTTTTGCTGCTAAAGCTCTGATCTCGCTAATTCAACTATGTCAGCAAATACTGCAATCACACCAAAATGCAGTGCAGACCTAGCCTGCCAAAGTCTACTAAAGCAAGAAACAATACTCCCAGGCATACAGATTTATTTAAACTAATATTAAACAACAATAATTATCAAACGTGAATTATTTTTTTTTTAATTTAGAATATAGAAGAAACCTATCTAGGTCCACTAATAACTGTCAGACCAAGACCTGTTAAGTGAATTCGCCAGTGTCCTGAAAGCATACAGCTTTCCTTTGAGATCTGTGCCACCTATGCTCGTTGAGTGTGCTTACTGTTTTAACTAGTATAAATGGTACTGGGCACAATATAATCTTACATTTAACACTAGTTAGTTACCTATGAGTATATACTGTACCTTGTTTTATTAACAGGTATTTATTAGATGGCTTTATTCAAGGGTTCAAAAGACAGTATCAGGTCCTGATATATTAATTACTGCTGGTTAAATCCTAAATTATGTTTGAAGACTACTCTATTTCCTTAGCTGTTTCACAGACGTGCTAGCTCCCATTCCTGTATTAGCAAATCCCTAATAGCCTAGAAGTAGTCTACATGTATGCACAGGTATGCAAATACAAGACCTGAGGGTGAGGAATCCTAAGGAAGTTCAAGAGCAAAGGTGGTTTAACCAGGTATTTATTTAAGGAAGCACTGCACCACATTCAGAGGCCAGGATCTTATTGTGCTAGTCTCTAAGCAAACAATATTTAGCAATTTATCTATTACATTGGTAGTAAGTACCTATTAGGCTTTTATGCAAGCAGAGTGACCTCTAATATCATTGCTCCTCATTCGGGAATATATTACTTGCTAATAAATTAAAATCTTGTACTGCTTAAGACATCAACAAAAGTAAGTAACATTGACACTAACTGTAAGCTTTAACAAGCTTTTCTGAAGCACCAGTAAAACACCTTTGTACAGCACATTCTTGAAGCATTTCCTCATATAGCCTACCACAGGGAACTACCAAATCTTCCAATGGTACGCGTAGCAGCACTCCAAGTACCCAGTCCTACCATCCTGAAATGTTAAGTCTCAAAACAGTCAGTAAGCATTACTCGAGGATAAGAAAATAACAAATCACTGGCTTGTAAGGAGACCATCCCAATTCTTGTTTATTCCTCAAGTGGTCATACGTAGAGTACTAGCAAACTCTTCCCACGGAGGTTTGAAGAGGTGGCCTCTGCAACAAGGCCCTCACCCTGGCCTTCACCTCACAAGACATGCTACTAGTCTTAGCTCCAAGACTTAAGAATTCCATGACACAAAATGATCCCAATCTCATCTCAAGCATGTAACACGCAATACCACTTAACTTCTCACTTGACACATACAAGTCCTAGCTTGCAATTTCTGGATTTTGTAGAAGTAAGCTCTTCTTTTAAGACACTATCACCACAGTCACAGTACTTCGCCTGTGACCATACCAACACTCTCAAGCATTTTAGTCCATAGAAAAGACTGCATCCTTTAAACAACCTCTAAATTTAAAACATCCTTTGAATTTAAAAGAAAGGTGGTGGAAGGGCATGCCTACATTAGAAAGACAGTCTCAGTTTAGAAAGTTACCTTTAGATTTAACGTGATAAACCTAGTTTAGGGAAAAATGTACGTAACAACTGGCATTAAAAAAAAAAAAAACCACAAACAAATATCAATATTACAGTGGCCTCTGACTTAAATTCTAATATTCAGTGCAGGCACCTTTTCTTAAAATAACTGCCCAAGTCCACAACACACAAAACTACATTTAAAAGTTATTACAAGAAGATACGTTAGGGTTGACACATGCACACAAGATCTTATCTAATGTAAATTACTCATTAGAAAACATACTTGAGCATTCTTGAGGTTACCAGCTCACTTTCAAAAATATCATATAAGAAATGCCAACAGCAGGCTTGCTTAGAAAACAGTTTCAGAAATTTGTTTAAGGAGAACTATACTGCTGGGATGTTGCAAAATGGGTGCCTGAACAATAGACATTTGTATAATTTCAAGGTGTACTCAATGACACTGAATCACTTTAAAGAAGCAGTTCCACTGGTTCTTTACATAAATCTTCCACGAATTACTGCTATAGAAAGCATGTTTTAAAATGCTGTAACAAAACAAACTTTGACAAGCTAGGTGTAACAAGCGGGATAAAAACACACACAGATCTTTCTCTTTTCGTACAAACATCAAGATGTCCTTGGACAACAGTTGAAGGTTTAACTCAAGAAAGTTTTCCTTGTCTTTGCATAAGCACGATCTTTTTATTTCATTTCCTTCTACAACTGAAACCTAAGATCTAATCAACTTCTGAATACATTAAGTGTATTAATTCTCCCCTCAAATTTGTTTTCACCAGTTTTGCTCAGGAAAAAGAGAACTACTGCAAATGGCCCTTTACAGATGTAACTTCTACCCATCTCGGGTGGTTTCAAGTCACACTCCCGCTGCCAAAGGCCAGACCTACCCTGTCCCACCACAAACAGCACTTCTCCTCATGCAGTTGTGCCCCACTTCAGGGAATCTGGGCGTTTCGTTTTTACTCCATTTGTACGTCTGTCAGAGGATCTGAACTCGATCTATAAGCTAAGGAGGCACTACACTGGGCTTGTCCTTAGGATATGCAGTAGCACACAAACAAAGTTAGCGAGCACCCTCGGCTTCACTGTCTGCAGACCTGGAACCATCCCCACAGCCTCGGGCTGGAAGCAAGCGTTAAAAACAAAACAAAAGAAAACAAAAAATCAAAAAACCAACACACAAGAGGAAGAAAGACTTATTTTCGGTTATTTCAGTTTTTCAGAAAGAGCGTGCAAGTCATTTCACGCGGAAATAAACCGGAATAGGGCGGGCTGGGAAGGGGGTGCCGATGCAGCAGCCCCGCTTTGCGCCACGGGCCTGGCGAGGCGGCAGCACCGCGCAGGTAGCGCGCGCTGCCCGCGCTCCCCCCGAGACCGCCGGCCCGGCCCGCCCGCCCTGCGCCCCTGCCCTGCCCTGCCCTGCCCCGCCCCCGCGGCTCCCCCCGCAACGCACCCGCAGCCCCTCGGGGGAGTCGCAGCCGGAGCCGGCGGGGCGGGGGCTCGCCGGGCGGGAAGATGGCGGAGGGTCTGCGCCCCGCTGAGGGGAGCGGGAAGGGGCGGGGGGGCGCCGGCGCCGCGGCCCCCCGCACTCACCTGTCAGCCACAGCCGGGGCAGCGGGCGGGAAGGGGCAGGGCCGTAGACGGCGGGGGGGAAGGAGGAGGAAGAGGAGGAGGAAGGCGGGAGGGGCAGGGGCAGGGGCGGCAGCGACGAGCCGAGCGAGGCGCCTCCCTGCCGAGGAGCGCTGGCGACCACATCCGGCGGCGGGCGGAAGCGGCGCGCGGCCCCCGCTCGCAGCTATGGCGACGGGCAGAGCCACCGCCGCCCGCTCCCCGCCCGCTCCCCGCTTCTGCCCCCAGGCTCGGTAAACGCCGCCGGAACAGGGCGCGACCCGCCACCGGCCGGCTGGTTTGAGGTGGGCACCGTCAGCCCTGGCCGAGGGCTGCCGCCCCGCACCCGCGGCGCGGTGTAAGCCAGAACGTCTTGCTAACGTTTTGGTTTTGTCTTGGTTTTTCGTCTTTTACGGTAACAGCGGCAGCCGGCGCGGCGATGAGCCCCCCAGAGCGTTGGCAGGGGCTGCGCTCCCGCCGCCAGCCTGCGTCTCCGAGGTGGCCGTGCAGTGCCGTGTTTCCTCCTGCCTGTTGCCCCAGCGGACCACCGTGGACTGACTGACAAGCGACATGAAACTCTTCCTGAACCGCCGCTGGAATTCCTTATTTTTTATTATAAAATGGCTGGGAAATACCGAATCTAGACGTTTTGTAGTGCACAGGCAGACGATATGACAGAAACAGTGAATCAAAGCTAACTGCTACATTCTGCAAGTAGGCTGTTCGCTTTGAAGCTTACAACACATAATTGAAATGTGATTAATTCCTTTGCTGATTAACACTTGGAAGAAACCTTCACCTAAAATTCTTATTCATTGTAGCCGGCTGTGAATGTCAAAAGAGGCCTTTGCATAATTATTTTCTCTCTTCCTGCAGATTATCTAGCTGCCTCAGAAGAGGGCTGTGGAAAGGCCAGAAGAATATGTGCCTCAGAGCGAGGGCTGAAAATACTACATTTTCTTTTCATGTGCTTCCCAGCTACAAGTATGCCTGCTGTTCTCTTTCATCATCTTTTTCCTTTCTACCTCTATCTGTGCAGTCATGTCTTAATTGCAGCTGTACTAACTCTGACAAAAATACTGTGTTTTACCTATTTACTAGCACCTTTTTCATCACTGGAGGGTCATTCTACAATATAACCAGCCTAACTGGTTTGGAATTTACCATAATTTTAGCCTATTCCCTTCTTCAAAGCCACCAAAAGGAGAGAGGAAGGGAGCAAAACGAATAACTACATGGGTTTTAGGAGAGGAAAACGAGGGAGACAGAACAGGCAAAAGAAGGTGGGTAAGAGGTAGAACAGAGCTGCCTGGGAGGGAAGCCTGAACTCAACCTGACCAAATGCCACTGTCTGATGCTTTGAATTCTCTTTATAGTTGGTGCAGTTGCAGTTATCTCAGCCATTTGCCTGGTTTTGGCTGGGTTAGAGCTATTTTTTCATCTTAGTAGCTAGAATAGTGCTATGTTTTGGATTCAGTGTGGGATTTGCTATGAGAAGAATGTCGATAATGCACTGATGTTTTCAGTTGCTGCTGAGAAATCAAGGCCTTTTCAACTACCCATGTCCTGCCTGTGTGCAGATGCACAAGAAGCTGGGAGGGAGCAGAGCCAGAGCACCAGACCCAAATTAACCAATAGAATATTCCATATCATACAATGTCATGCTCAATGTATAGATGAGGGTTGGCCTGGAAGCTTGTTCTCTCTTCTGGGATTGTGGTTTCAGGACCTTCTCTCCTCTGGGATCACTAGCTGGGAACGGGCTGGGCATCAGTTGGTGAGTGGTGAGCAATCGCATTGTGCATCACTCATTTGTATATTCTATTATTACTATCATTATTATAGTTATTATTTAAATTTTATTTCAATTATTAAATTATTTTTATCTCAACCTGTGAGTCTCCTTAGCTTTACCTCTCCAATTATCTCCCCAGCTGCCTGGGCAGGAGAGGGTGAGCGAGCAGCTAGGTGGTGTTTGGCTGCCGGCCAGGTTTAAACCACAACACCATCTTAGCCAAGTCACAACTTGAGTGCTCAGCTATTCAGTTCCTAACTAAACGTTTTTTTAAGCCTCATTATTCCTACCAAAATTACTTCATCCTAATATAACTGTACTGTACCATAACAGTTTTAAGCTGTAAGTATGAACGAAAAAAATGTCCAATGAGAGCACAAGGATCCACATTTGAGATTTCTCTGGGAAAGCACTTGGCAACTTTCTTATCCTCTGGAGCAGCTCACTCTCTCGCAGCAGGGGGGCAATACAGAGATGACCATTTTTTCCTGAAGAAAGGCAAAATACTGCAATAAGGAAAGACAGGGGCTTAACTTTTTCCTTTATGCAGGGTGTCTCTGAACTGAAAATTAACAGGCCCTGCACAGATGCATCTGATTTGTTCACAAAAAAAATGGCAAGTGGCCTGTTGTCACTCTAGCCCTATTACTGGTTTGGTTTTGTCATGGCACTACAAGAGTACCAGGCACTGTGTAACGTATATGAGAAAGTGCAGAACTAAAGTCCGCACCTGCTTTTCACAAACTACTTGTTTTAAAACAACAGACACAAATAGCAATGCAGAAGCCTAGGGAAATGTGGCAGTACAGTAGCATCTTACCAACAGCTAAGAAGCTTTTTAATATGCATTACAGTAAACAGAGTGGCAAAACTTGGGTTGACCTAGACATCACCCAGACATACTTCTGCACCCATGGCTGCACTTGAGAAGGTAAGATACAAGGCTTAGGAAACCATCAACAGAACAGAATAATAGTTGAATATCCCAAATTAAGATTTTTCCAAACCTGTAAAAGCAGCAGGGAAAGGCAGAACCTCCTGTCCAGAGCTCAAACGAAAAGAAAGAAGAAAGAAAAACAGATCTAAGGGAGAAAAGGACTCAAGGGTTATTTCTTCCTTCATATAGGAAGACTCCCAAATAACTCCTTCCTAAAAGAGAGGTTTCCTGTATCATTAATCATCATCTGAGGCTGTACAAAAACATTTGGAAGCTGTCCATCATAGCACTTTTTCCACCACACTTGAGATAGCAAAACTAAATACAAATATGACATCCTACTTATATATTTAGCATACGTGTATTGCATTTTTACTACAAAGCCATCTGTCTTCTCTGAAGCAAGCTGAAGCCAAGCCCCTTTCCTGAAATAGGCCCTTTAAGAAAGAAGGGTCAGGTGAACAACAGCAGGTAAGTTAGGACTGGGAGATATTTACCTCCCAGTTCGGATAAAACGGAGGCTATTGTTTGTTCAGCACGTAAGTGGATCACTTAGACAAATGTTTTCTGAAGAACTGTGACTCCAGGGCAGGAGCAGGCTTCCAAGAGGGATTCTTCAGGACGACCAGGAACAAGGACAGCTTGATAGCTGAGAAGGGTGAACTGGAAGTGTTAAACATCAGAACGAGTGAACAGGAAGCTTAAAAAGAGGCTGGTTGGATGTGAAGGGTGGGGAAAAAAATCCTTAATTTTCCTTGTCTGAAAACTGAGGAGAGGCATGTCTCAAGAGTCTATCCCTTCTAGGCTGGGGTCAAATGCCAGGTTTGTTCAGCATTTACTTCATCCTGTGTTTTACCATCTTCTTGTTGAATTTGCTGGAGAATTCAGATGCTTTCCTCCAGTTTCATGAGGGTTGCATTTCCCTTCATCTTAGATAGCAAGATTCTGTTAGTGATTTGCAGCTGGTTGGATTTTCTGGTGGAATGAGAGACTTCCCAGTGGTGACAAGAAACTGCTTTTCCTTTGTTAGCAGAATGTTTGGAAACAGTCAGCAGGCTTCAGGAGATGCATAAATTAAGTCAAGTCTCAACAGCATGTATATGTCACTTCAGGCATGCTTCTGTTTACACAGGATGAAGTAAAAGTTCTGAGGTGTCAGTGAAATGCATACCACTACAGAAATGAGGATGCTTTATTTTCAACACAAATAGGTAATTTGAAAGTACAGGGCAAGGAGGAGGAGGGGAGCAAGAGAAAAGTTGATACAAGTGACATAAAACACCTGATCCTGGAAGTGTCTTTGGTTAAAGACTTGGGAGGTAGCTCCCTTGTCTGTTTTGTGAAAAGGGTTTATTTTGTCTCTCTCATCCTTTTTGGCTGCTTTTTTTACCTCTCATTATTCACCAGATCTTGTTGTCTGACATTGTGCTCACCAAGATTGCTCCAGGTGACGTGTTTTGTTTATCTGCACAAGACTGGAACTATAGTGGTTTCTGACAGTCAGGTTCTAAAGTGCCTGTGTAGATGCTCTCAATAGTTAATATTAGGGGGAAAAAAAATGTCTTTTCTCCATTACCTATAGGGAACATTTTTCTGGTATCCCTCAGCTGTGTAGCCTGAATGTCACTGTGTACATCTGCTCACAGGTATATGTCATCTGCCCTATATACAGAGCCAGTCTCTGTCTTTTAGGGTAGAAGCTGCTACTGCAACAGAGCTTCACACTCTGGAGGGTTGGTTAACTCTGTTGTCTTCATACAAAATGCTCGTTTGTACTGTCCATCTCCATAGTTAAAAAAGAGTATTTTTGATAGACCTGTAGCTTGTATTTGGTTACATTAGGAAAATTTTAGAAGAAAAATTTGACAGGTTTTTTTCATCTGGAACAATGAAACTATCAAGTGATTGATATGGTGAAGGATGTTCTCAGTATTTCGACAAAGCTTGATCTCCAGCTACTGTGTTTTCATGCTAAACAGTGATTCAGGATAAAAAGTAATCCATATACACTTCAGTCCTGTCTCAAAGTACATATTAATTTTTATTAAGATTCCTGTGACATTGAATATTGCATTTGTAATATAGTAATGGATAACACAATATCAATATATTCATAGTATGTTGTGTTTTATATAGTTAAAGGCATATGCATCAGCTGGCACACTTTTTTTTTTTTTACTTTTGATGCTCTCTGCTGGTTTCAAGTGGCTTTCATTCAGACCAGCTCCTGCCCTTACTCTCCATTCATCAGGTTCTGCACAGGGGAATACCTGTAAGATAACCCCCCTTGTATGATATTAACTGTCAGTTTGAACATCTTGTTCTGCTAATCATATGTCTAAATGAAAGGCCATCTGTCCTGTTCACAGAAAAAAAATCAAACAAAACCAGACTGAAATGATGTGAGTGGAGAGGCAATCAGAAACAGTGATGCCTCCAAGACAACATGTGAAATATCATTTCTAGGCCTTTTATGGAATCCAACCACGAATCTAAAACTGTGGACAGGCAATAAAACAGCAAAAGAAGTCTTGCTCAGAAGGTACTCAACTATGGTGGTGTGAAGTTTTTACAGAGGCTGGTATCAAAGTTCCTTGGCCTTTAAACTGGGTATCTGTGCGTATCTAGAACTAGCCTGTCTGAGCAGTTCATCTTGACATCTTGCCTACACGTGACTCCTATCTAGAAACTACGTTTCTTTCTGTGTCCCTAAAAACTTAATGAGTTAGGCAATTTCAGAGCTTGACTAACACAGCAACTGTTTTCTACAAACTGTAGCTGTCAGTGAAGGAGAAGAGACAACTGGCCCAGTATTCCCCAGAAACAGACTGCAGCTGATAGCACTATGGCACACACTTAACCTCTTTAACTCAAGGGGTGTTACTGGGGAGCAACGGAAAATGTCCAAGATTAAACGTGCAACAGAGACTGCCAAAAAGCCCTGCCACTCTGTAGTCTTGTGGTTATGGCATCTACCCAAGCGAACACTCCCAGAACTCAACATAAATTCAATCCAGGAACTGTTAACCACAAATGCAGGCACTCTTGTAGGAGCTAGCACTTCGGTGTAGTCCTTCGGTTTTCATGGATGGGTGAAAAGCCAAGGAGCAGCGCTTAGCGTTAGAAATACTCAAACCACCCGATTACTAAGAGAAGACAAAGGCGCCTTTCATCCTTACAAGTCACAGCAGCAGTACATACAGTAACAGTACGCAGTTTGCTCACCAGATGAAGGCCTAGAGGCCGCTCTCCTGCCCTGCCACGCCCTGCCCGTACAGAACCGAACCACATCCAGTCCCGCCCCAGCCCGGGGAGCCCGCCCGTCTGCCTCAGCGCAGGCTCCGCTGTACGGCTCCCTGCCCCACCATATCCCCGCAGCCACCGGACCTTGGTGCCGCCTCAGCAGCAGCTAGACCCGGACCCGGACCCGGACCCGGACCCGGACCTGAGCCCCAGCTGCCGACCAGCGGCCTTGGTTTCCGCCCATCCTGCCGGAAATGGCTGTGCCCCGCCGGGCGGGGCCGCGGCCTGACCCGCCTTCCCAGCTCCCATTGGCTAGCTCGCCGCTATCCTTTCTTCGTATTGGTCACCGCCTCTCCCCAGGCGCCTTGCGGTTGGCTGCGCCCGCTGTCTTTCGCCTCTGTCGCTGTTAGTCTCTCCTGCGGGGCAGCGCTTGCCGCAGTGGAGCGATCGGGCGATGCGGTGACGTCGGTTCTCGGGGGCGCTGCCATTGGCGGCAGCCGGGTGACGGGCGATGTGGCGCGTGTTGCGCCGCGCCGCTTCTGTGGGCCGCAGCCGAGCCGCCGTCCCTCAGGGGCGTTGCTGTCGCCGTCGCGTGTGGGGCTGCCGCCAGCCGCTCTCGTCCGCCGCCGGCCTCTGCGGGGCGAAGGTCTGGACCGAGAGGTGAGGGGGGGAGCGGAGCGGAGGGGCGACGGCAGCCCCCCACGCCGCAGGGGAAGGGGACTGCGGGGGGACGGGGCCCCAGCCCGCTGAGGAGCGGGGTCGGTGAGGAAGGGGCTCCGGAGGGAGAGGGCGGCGGGAGCTGACTGGAGCACACCCTCGGCAGGCGGAGGCAGCGGGTCACGGGCGGCAGAGACGGGGTTTGGGGGTGCCGAAGCCAAGTGCCTCGGGCTGCGCGGCTTGGTCAGGGAAGCCTTGTAACTTAGTTCTTAACTAATGGGGGAGGCAAAAACCTCAGGCATGTCATGCCCGGCATTATAAATGTAACCCAGCGGTAGCGTGCAGGGCTGGGGGCACTGGGCGGTTAGACAAGGTGAAATTTGGAATTGGATTCCCTATGCTAGCAGTCTCTCCAAATGTCACTTTTGGCGCGGCTGTCTTGCAGCAGCACCTGCACGGGCTTTCAGAGAAACAGAAAGGAAGTCTTTTAAGAGCCTACCAAATGCTGATGTGATTTGTGTCGTGGATAGGAAATTTCGGAAATCTAAAAGCATGCAAATACCAAAAAATATAATAGGTGCACAATTTACACCATGTCAGAAAACCTAGCCAGTGGGTTATTTCTCGTGCTCTGCCCAGAACCTCATAGATGTTACTGTTACTGAATGACTTTTTTTCAGTAGAACCTGTGCTGCCATCACAATGCCTGAGGTAAACACAGATCACCTGGATGAGCAGCAGGTGCAGCTCTTGGCAGAGATGTGCATTCTTATTGATGAAAATGATAATAAGATTGGAGCGGATACTAAGAAAAACTGTCACTTGAATGAAAACATTGATAAAGGTACAGCTTGCTTACCTTCTAATTGAAACGTTACATTGATTGAATATTTTCAGAAATATAGTCATGATGAAATTAAAGTCTTAATCTCAGGCAAGTGTTGATCAAACCAGGGCAACTATTTCCCCACATCGGACTCCTACCCCAGTTTACAATATTTGATTTTAAAACTACTGCAAAACCAGACGGTTGGCAAAGGAGAGCGACGTGTGATTGCACATGTAAGCTGTATGTAGCTTTTTCTAAAGAATGCCACTTGCTTTTTTGCTGAGTTCTTTTGAAATATAAGAGATTCTTGATTTTTAAGTAATTCACACAGAGTTCTACTTCAAATACCGCTAATAGGAAAGGGTTTTTTTGTTGTTGCCGTTCTGATTGATTGTAGGTTTTATTTGAGGTTGGTCAGATTCAAGAATTCTCTTAGTGGTTTGTGACCTCCTTTTCTGTACGCAGGGGAAACATCTTCCCAAAGAGTGAGGAATAACCAACTCAAAAGGTGCAGAAAACAGCAATTGTACTGTTTTTAAGGGAGCCTGTTTTCCATTGTACTTCCACAATTCCTAAAGCATCTTGAAAGTCCATGCAGTTTTTTAGGAATTTTTGAGTAATTTCTTTTTGCTAGTAAATTTATGGATGCTGAGCCCTCCTTTAGAAGCTTGCCTGAACATGCATCTTCAGAATGGTGAAATGAGCAAGTTTAGTATAACTCAGTTCTCTGTTGCATTGTTGTTCTTGGCACTTTCCTAATTTCATAATGTTGTGCATAAGCTGAAATAGAACCTAAATAGTAACTCTGAGATTTTTATCAAATCCTTTTTTTTAAAATATATGAATTTTAAATTAGATTACCCAAAAATGAGGCTGCTCTAAGCCCTTGAACTGTCTTCATATGTGTTTTTCTGCTCTGCTTAATAGCTGTCTGTGGTTTTTTATTTTTAGGTTTACTGCACCGAGCTTTCAGTGTTTTCTTATTTAATACAGAAAATAAACTGTTGCTGCAACAGCGGTCAAATGCAAAAATTACATTTCCAGGTTAGTACTGAAACAAATTGTATTTATCAATGTTTTATTTAATATTTTTAAAAGTATACCAGTCTAATCTTACAGTGTAACTTATTCTGAGGTTTTACAATTTACCTTTGCAGAGGAGAGAATTCTAAATACTTCAAAGAGTTGGAAGATGTGCTTATCTTGTGGATGAAGTAAAATAATGGGAATGCCAGCTTATTGTTATATATGTTCTTGGGAAATGATTGTCCGCTGACATGTTTGATCCTGTTTATGCAAGTTGCAGAGTGTGTGGTGTTTACCTCCTCTGCTGCAAGACATATTTAGTAGAGTTGAAGCAATTGCTCTGGTAGCTGTGGAGAGCGTTCTTGTTCCACTAGTAAAGACACATAGTGGGTGTATAGCAGAGCCTTGCAGCTTGGAAGCGGTTGTGTGGTGCTTCAGTGAGATCTGTAGACCTTTATCGGTGTATGTCTTAACAAACGCTTTTTTAATGATAGAAGAAGTGAGACTATGTGGCCAAGCTATATATGCATGATTTCTGAAGGTTCTTGAACTATTGCTATCAGATGCCAAAGGAGAGGCATAAAAATAAGTGGGATGAAAGAAAAATGCTTACACAAGGCATGTTGGAGGAAATGTAAAGCTGTCTGTTTCAGAATTTCAGATGGAAAACAGCTTCAGGTGTTTCTAACCCTCTTCAACTTGAGGAAGAAGGACATTTTTTTCCCTCCCAGGGTATCTTTAGAGATTGTTTTTTCATTTTTTCCTTGACTGGCTAACTAATCAAAATGCTCCAATGTAGATTGTAGGTAATCTGACTCTATTTTAGATGCTTTTGAGCTAGACCTTTACAGATTAAAATTTGGCCACAGTTACTCTTCATAACTGAGAATTAATTTTTAATATACTTAAAACAGAGTATAGAGGATCTGTCCTTCAAACACAAGCATAAACTATTTACTTACTCTCAGCTGGTCTTGAAGCTCTGGGAATATTTTCAATATTCTGTTGCATATAAACTTCTAGAAGTAATTTTAATTGGCATTTGCACGATAAAAAAGGTCTTCATAAACTGGCTCTCTAAGTAGATGCTATCTTGGGTATGAGAATGTGTGTCTTCATGTGCTTCAAACACTAACCTGCAAAGTACTACTTGATGCAAAATATGGAAAGAAAAATAAGAGGTGAAAATACCCTCCTTCCTCTCTGACCCTTCCCTGCAAGAGAAACAAAGCTGTGATGTGTTGAATGTCCTATGTCTCTGGGTTTGTTTTGGGGTTTGTTTTTTTTCCAGTGCTTTATATGTGTCAAAAATGTACTGATACAAACTTCTTGCAGATTGTTTTACCAACACTTGTTGCAGTCATCCTCTAAGCCATCCACTAGAACTGGAAGAAAATAACGCTATTGGTGTTAGGAGAGCAGCACAGAGACGACTGAAAGCAGAGTTAGGAATTCCCATGGAGCAGGTAAAGGAAGGAGGGAGAAACGGGAGTTCTTGCCGTTGTTTGCTGATATACACCCTAACTGCATCTGGCAGACAGGGTCAGCCTGAAACCTAAGGATCAACTTAGGCGGGCCCATGGCAGAGTGCCATATGCATTCTGTGTGACTGGGGCTCCTGGAGGGCGTCGCTGTGAGCTGCTGTAGCATCCCTGTGCAAGACCCTCTGCGATCCCAAGTTTCCTATGGGAAGTAGGGTGGCCTGGGCACTTGGTGTTCCTTCCACATCACCCAGCCTGTTTCTGGTACCTTCCTTTCTGGTGCCAGTTTGGGAGCATACACAGTGGGGTGAAGCTGCCTGGGTTCCGCTTGTGGTCGAAAAAAATCTCTTTCCACGTTTTGTAACTAACTACATTTGTGTTGTGGGACATGAGAGAAGCAGTGTGCACCTGGGAAACATGGTGGGTAGGTTGTTTCCAGGATTAATTACCCCATCTGCAACTTGCGCAGATCCCTGGTAGGTGGGGGTTATGTATATGCAGGTCTGACCTCTCCTGTAAGTAGCTGTCAAGTTGTTTCTTGGGGAGATGAGGGGCAGGTGCAAATGTTTGTGTTCATCAGTGCTTTGGTGAGTGTGCCTTAAGGTCTGGTAAACATTATTTAAAATTTGCTGGATAGAAGAAATTATAGGGTGAGTCTGACTAGAGAAATGGTGTGCAATTCGTGTCATCAGAGTGCAATAAAAATTAGTTTTCATAGTAATTCTTTGTGACAAAGTACATTGCAATTGTACACTTGGGGTAAAAATAATTTTTAAGGAAGAGGGTAATAGCTGATAATTCTTCTGTAAAGCCTGGCAGTGCTGTTGTTCTGGTTTGGCACCGACTCTGACAAGTGTTTTGGTCATAGGTAACTCCAGAAGAAATCTCCTATCTGACAAGAATTCACTACAAGGCCAAGTCTGATGGGATCTGGGGGGAACATGAGATAGACTATATCTTATTTGTGCAGAAGGACGTAACGCTGAACCCTGACCCTAATGAGATCCAAAGCTACTGCTACGTGACGCAGAAAGAACTGAAACAGCTCTTGGACAAAGCCTCCAAGAATGAAGTGAGGATTACTCCGTGGTTTAAACTAATTGCAGAGACCTTTCTTTTTAAATGGTGGGATAACTTATCTAACTTGAACAAGTTTGTTGATCATGAAAAAATACACCGAATGTAAACAGCTGGGGTAGAAGATGCTGAAGGCTGCCAGTGATGGGCAGTCTCAGTAACAGTGGTAACTCATGACTCTTGAGTGCAGAGAATTGGTCCACCTGGAGCATGTTTAACAAATATATACAGAGATGGTTATAGCCAATGGGTTTTGTTCCCTTTTCACCTCCTCTTCTCCCCAGCCTTGCTTCTCTTGGGTGAATTAAGCTGGATCTCACATATAATGGGTAACGGTAGCATAAGAAACCCCCTGGGTTCATCTTTCTCCATTACCCAGCGTGACACAAAAGATCCTTGGTAGGTGCGTGCCCAGTTCGCTCTTACCTCCTTGCATAACTTAACTGCACATGCTGGCAAGGAGTCTGGGTGCCTCCTGCCCAGCTCATTAGCTAGAACTGGTGTGTCCCCAGCTGTCTGTGACTACACCTGCTGGCACAGTGATTGCAAAAGAATTTGAGTTCTACATTTATGTTGGTAAGACTAGTTGCCTGAAGAAAAAACTAGTTTGTTCCAAGTGATGAGGATGATTTTAACTGCAGAAAGCAAATCTCTTCAGCTACTATTAAATAAACCAAACACATAAAAGCTTAAGTAAGGGGGCTGGTGGTGCGGACTGAGTTTTACTTTGAAGTGCTGCAATGTGTGTCCTAGCTTTAGAGAATAAATGGGGGGTTGGTTTGGGCTTTTTCCCTACCATCTTTTTCTGGTTAGCTGATGACCAAGTACTGGACATCTCTAAATAAAAAAATAATGATTAATTATACTAAATTAAGTGGTATATGCATTAATGGCTCTTCTCTATCTTCTGGAAAACAAAGGTACCTTGATACAACCTTTTTTTCCTTGCAACACCTACTGTAATAGTTTTTCCAAAGTCTTGGAAGACTCAAAAACCCCTTGAACTCTGAAACTGAAGACTGACAATTTATGTACTTACACTAATTCTTCAGTTAATCAGAAATTCAGCCAGACTGCAAGAGCCGATCCTTTTTGATCCTGCAGTCAGTTGCTAGTAGAGTTTTAATAAGACAAATATTATCAAGTGTATCTCAATTTGAATTAAAGTGCTCTCCACACACACATCCCACTCCCACCCTCCATCTTGTGATTTCTTCTGTTAGGAGTCTACTCGACCTGGATTTCTTAAGGTAACTTCTCCCAGAGATGTCTTGATCAAAGAGGAGGTTTTTCATGCTACTTCTAGCATGTAAACTACAGTGGTTCTAACGAGTCTGTGTCTGGTATCAAGGCAAAACTAAATTTCTCCCATGGTCAACACGTTCCTCTCTCTCATCCCAGTTGTGACTGCAGCACTGAAGCGTCTGTGTCAGCATCTCCACTGGTTCAACACTTAGGGGTTTTAGAGGCAAGTTTGTTGTATGTTGACCTGAATTGATGTCTTGAAGCAAATAATAGTGGATGAGGGAATAGTGATGCAGTGTAACAGCTCTCCTGAATTCAGTGCCATCAGCCGCATTACCCAAGTAACACATTAGAAAACTTTGCAAATACATAAAACACTTCAAAGAAATACTACCTTAAAGGTAAGATGATGATTAAAATTAGCTAACCTAAAACCTTGGATTGCTGTTTTCTTTCCAGACTTTGAGCTGCAGAAAGAATAATCTCTGACATTACTACACTGTAAACAACAACATTAAGTATTGAACATCACTGAAGCAGTATGATGGGGGATAGCAGGGCATACATTTATTTTAACAAAGTTCTACCTTTCTAGTTCAAATGGCCAGCTTGGAGCCAGAGCTGACAAAGCACATCCTGAAGTAGAAATAATGTGCATAGGGAAGCTGAAAGCAAAGTTTTGCTAAACAGCTCTTCAATATCCCTTAAAAAGCTTTGACTAAGTTCTTGACGTTGAACATTTTTGCAGCCTTACAGTATGCTTTCAATACTATTACATGAAGTAGATGAGGGAAACTGGATTTACACATAATGCTCTAATATTCTAAAGTTGACATCTGAACACTCTTACCCTGTCGTATTTAAAAAACAGTAATAATTTTAAGGATTCTTCCCCCTTTTTGGGTTTTTGTTTGGTTTTAAACCTGCATATTTCACTGGATTTCTGTTTAATCTTTAAAACTGCATTTTAAGTGTATTGTTTAGGCACCACATAATTTTACCAACCTCTAGATAATTCATACCTTGTTCCTGACCAACTAGGGGCAAAAATGGACTATTTCATATTTGACAATATATTTTGCCTTGAACAGATAGGACAAAAATTTTTTATCAGCTTCTGAAGATAAAATGTCTTCCTAAGCAGAGGGTGACAGTAGCATAACTGACATGCACTCAGGACAAAATTTCAGTCTGATCCTCATTTTCTATGTATCTGAAATATTAGAAGTTCTAAGTTGTACCCTTTGCTGCCCATGCTGTTTTGGGTTATTGCAGATGGCAAGTCAGTACTGCCACTGCCGTTACTCCTCCAGCTTCAGTCACCGTTCAGCCCAGAAACTGGCAGTACTTGTCCCATTCATTCCAAACTGGTTCAGCGCACGAACACTAACTTTGGGTAGTACTTGCCCACAATTTCAGCCTTCACGTGCTACATAAACTCATCCCTTACTATACATCAAAGAATTAACTTGTACACAGAAAACCGAACCTTACTGATGCAGGACCTTATGAAGCTGTGCATTTTTAGTTCTGATGGTAGCTTCATTAACAAATACTTCCCATTTCTAGATTTAACCTCATTTTAAATCTAGTTTTACATAGAACTTTAAATGCTTTATTGCTACGTGAAAGTCAGGAGTAAGAAAATGGCATGAAGTATTTTTTATGTCTATTTAGAAATAGTTTCTGCCCCCGGTATCGACAAATTTCTCATGGTATTACTTAAAACAGCAAGATCAAGGTCTCAGAACTTTCTGTCTCTGAGCTTCAAGTATCTTAACCACTAACACAAACCATGTACTGTTTAAACACTCTATATGATTAAAAAGGAAGACAGGACTAGAAATTAGTTCTAATAAACTTAGTTTTAATTCAGAAGACTGCTTATCTTCTCTGTGTTTTACCAGATTTTCTCTTTCCAGCCAGCAGATGCTTTGGCTTCAAGTCAAATATATGTCTGTCCGACTCTCCTTTCCTGCCCAGGCGATTCATTTTCTTCTGAGCTTTCTTTGCCATAGTCTTGACCTTCTTCACCATCTATTTAAAAATAAACAAACATGCAGAGTAACTTCCTCACTAACTCAAGTAACGAGCTTTACCTACCTTTTAAAAAAACACCAAGCGAGATGATTTTAACAAGGACATTAACTGACACCCAATATATGCCACCATACGCAACTCTGGAACAGCAGCACTCAAGTGACACTATTCCTCCTTAGCAAAACTCTTGTTTTTCCAGTATGCTAACAGTACGATCACGCT
Organism: Athene noctua; assembly: GCF_965140245.1. Classification (NCBI taxonomy): domain Eukaryota; kingdom Metazoa; phylum Chordata; class Aves; order Strigiformes; family Strigidae; genus Athene; species Athene noctua. The sequence continues at coordinate 114,822,102 of NC_134038.1, read as the reverse complement.
ACCCCTGGAATTCCTAACTTATTAAAGGTGGAATACCACCGTTTGTAGACCTCTTACTTCATACTTGCATTTAGAAACAAAAATTTAAAATGCACTTTCTTTGTATTACTATGTCTTATTTGTGGGAATTAATTAGGCATTTTTGAAGTATAGAGAGTCCAAACGAACAGAAGATGAAGCTGCAAAGACAAGAAAGATGACATCTGGACAAACATCACCGGCCTAGCGTGAAGTTTCCCAGAAGCTGGTTTAAGTAAAACCATGCTGATGTGATTGCTATAAAGTAAGTAACTTTTAACAAACCTTTTCATCACGAAGACCAGAAACATCCCGTGGTGTGCGAGAGGAGCTGCGACTGCGTGCCACAGATTTAGGGGTTTCAGACTCATCACGTTTACGTTTCCTTGTAACACTACGGGACCTTCTCGCATAATGTGCCTGAAATTCAAAGCATCACTTTAATGATTAAAACCAGGAACAATCAGCTCAGACATGCTCCATTTCTCATTAGGCTAATAGGAAAGAACAGGAATTGGACTGCTGGGATGCATCACACCAGCTGTTCCATAGTAACGTAAAGACCTTATCAACTTTTGGTCACTGCCTCTGTCCTACAGTAATATTCAAATTTTGGTGAATATTAGCATATTCTTTTCACAATTATTAACTCCAGTTCTCTGCTTTTTTTCTGAGTAGATTCTAAGTAATGGGTAAAAAGACACAGACAAATTAATGCATAGGAATACTGAAGCAATTTTGCAACAGGAAAAAAGTGAGGAAGAAAGCTACTCTCATTAGTGGTCTGTTTACAGGACAAAGCCCTAATGAATTTCAGACATGAAGACTTACCCTCCTACAGATAAATTCCTCCACACTGAGATCACTCCTAAATCAACATGGTATGTCAGCTCTGATAAGCATAAATGCTTGCTTCAGATGTGTAGTGTTGACGTTAGTTGTTTCCTAAGTTCTTGCTTAGTGAAAGAACTTGAGGTCTCAAGATCTAGATAGCCATCATACTGCTGGAGTGGCTGTACAAAATGGATTTTTTTTTTCCATTTCTGACAGAATGAAATGTCTCCTGAAGGCAAATCTATGTTTGAAGTACTTTGGCTCCCTTAATCTAAAGATGCCAGTTGCCCTCAAAAACTTCAATTACAACTCTCAGAATTAATGACTTGTAAAAAAATAAAGCCTGATCTGTCATTATTACTGTTTCTGACATAGCAGTGTCTCATTCAACAAAGCAGACTTGAAAATTAAGTACATTTAGCCAAACTGTTATTGAATCCTACACAAATTCCAAAATAATCCCTAATAAAAAGCAGTGCATATATTCTTGATAGCTTATTTTTTCAGCCTACCCAATGTGTTTTGATCACATCACTCAAAATTGCCAGTATCAACTGCCTCATCTGAGTTTCCTATTTTCTCCTTAATAGATCCCACCTCTCTCTTGTGCCAACTGTTAATAAGCATTTCAGATGTGCTCAGAGGAATTTAGCATGTGATGAAATTGATCCCTTTTAGATAAACATTGTGTTTAATTAGCAAAAACTTACATCATCTTTATTAGTCATGTCGAGTCCAAGATCAGTCATTTCTTTCTCTAGCACCTTCCGTTGGACCTGGAAAAAAGACAGTTAAGAAAACATGTTTCTTTCCAAAAAGCATGGTTCTATCTTACTTTTTGTCTTAATATACCACCATAAATCCATTATATTCACAACATATTTATTCCTTTAGCACACGCCACAAACAGATGATGGAAGTCATAGCTTCATATTTCATTTATGCAATTCAGTTCTCTTCACCCACAAATCCTTCTTCACAGGATTGCAATGTTGTAGCATTCCTTAAAGATATTTCAAATAGTTTTGCCTTTTGCAGGGAAGATGTCAAAGACAAGAATTTCAGTCAGAAATGTTTTCTTCTCTCCCAAAAAGCACACACTTAGGGGAAGGTAAGAAATACTGGGTGTAAAATCAGCTAGATTCATTTTCTCAAAATGTCTACTTATCAGTTTCTTACTTCGCAATTGTCCTGGACTGGTCAAGAGATTCTGACATTAAAAAACCTAGGTTCCAGAAAGAAACATACAATCTTTTCCAGCATACGGGAGGGCCTCATAACAAATTTTACATGATCATGATTTGAAGTAACTATATAATTCTCCCAATTATTTGAATTTAAAGTAAGCAAACAAACAAACAACACCAGTAGCAACATACAGTATAGCAATCCAATTAAACGAGCTGAACTGTATTCTTCAAAACTTTTTTTGCAATATACATATATATACAAAATTTTACAAAAGACTCACTGTGTGCCATGAAACAAAAAGGCTACTGTCACTCACTTGGTTTGGCCTCCACAAGTAAGTGGTGACCAGAACTCCTAGGGGCACAGAAGGAAGCATGCAGCAAGGGAAAGGGCCAAACATGAGAAAAAGTGCCAAGTTCCACTACCCGATATTGGTTTATGTTTTCATAAAGTTATTATGCATCAGCAAGATTCTAGAGTATGTTTTATACTTGCCTTTTTCGCTGTTCTAGGCATCCTTGGACCTCGAGTATCTTTTTCCTTTGACTGCAGGATTTTCAGTTTCTTCTTTTCTCGGATCTGTTTTGCCAACTGTCGGATTTCCATCATTTCTTCATCTTCACTTTCCGGTTCACTGTCATATTCTCCAGCAGCTTCTCTCAGCTCTTCCTCTTTCTCTAATTCTTCCAGTTTCTTAGATTTTGAAGAGATGAAATGAGAATCAAGAAGATGCTCATCAAATCCTTTACTTACAACCCTCAATATTACATTCTGGCATGGCTCAGGGCCATGACAGCATGCAGACCCTTCAAAGAAAGAACTACGTTACTTGATAATGACCCCTTTGGCCACACTTAATGCAGCTGGTGATACAGATTACTGTGAACCTGTGGGGCACACTACTGTGCAGACTTATATGGTCACATTGCATTATAGCTTGGCTGTATTTGTGTGACTGCCCTGAAGCTGCCCACTGTGTGAACACAGGTGTACTATCCTGTGAACTGTGCTAGCTGTGCCAATTCTGGAAACACACTAAAAAACCCTTCTCTTTCTACATTTAGCATGAGTCTGGAACACCAGCAATTCAGATGAACCCAACTGTATAACTGGAGGCTCCAGTCTGCACTCATTACTTCTCCTTGACAACCAGCAAGAAATAAGAACAGTGCTTTTTATTAAATAAAAATCTTAAAAATTGAGAATTCAGTCCATTTCCTTAACATCATATTCCAGTAGACATAAATTTGATAGGTGAATTTCATATTATTAATAATACATAAGGTTTGATAGCTACATTCCTTCTGGCTATAGTCAAGAGAATGAAAAAATATAACTTCTCCTGCAAACCTTGTATTTTTAGTATGGAAAAGATAAGATCACCATCATTCTGACAAGCTAAAGCAATTTTCCATTCTTCTGGAATTCTGTTCTTGATCATTCAGAAAACAGTATCTTTTCCCATGGCAAGTGCAATGTAAAAGAACTTGTTCTCATGACATATTGTTTTAAATCTACAAATACAGTAATCTAATTTGTAAGCAAATCAAGGTATGAAGAAGCAAGAAAAGTGTAAAAAGAATAGTGGAAAACTCACTCTCATTATATCCGGATCAATGTAGTCAAGTATATTATGACCTTCCCATATCTCTGGTATCTTATCATATTTTTCAGATGAATTCATTAAGTCCCAGTATTCTTAAAAATGTAACAAAAATAGAGACAAAAATAATTTCAAAGAATGTTCAATGACAGAAAACAACACTCAGATCTTTTTTTTTTTTTTTTTTTTAAAGTGCCATATCCCCAAGTAGTAAGAATCTGGTAGCATCTCTGACATATTCACAAATACTTCTGATCTCCTTCCTACCACCAAATATTATTCAACAATGACATGAACCACTGCCAAGCCGTAATAAGCAACAGATACCCAGCTGAAACAGAATACATGCAGTATCTCTCGTATCAATACTTTCTTCACAAAGAGAGCATCAAGAATTAATGAGGTAGTACAATATAAAAGGGAAGGGAAAAAAACACTTGAATCATCAGACCAGTCACTGTATGTCTGTGACTCTAAAATGGGAAACAACTGAGTAACAAACAAGGAACAGTCACTGAAGACTGTCACTGAACAGTTCTGGAACAGAAGGACAGTATGCAATAAAATGATGGCAGTGCTACTCAGTTGAAAGGAGTCAGGTTTAGCTATTCTCCCTTGGAACTAGCCAAACTTTACTGCTTAGTAATAATACTGATTCTTATAGAATACTTACTCTGCAGATCCAAAACATAATCATCTCCCATTTCAAGTTCAAGATCTCTCTCCTGCAAAGACATGTGTGGCTTTATATTCCATCTAATTGAGAATCTATGGGCTAATATAGCAAACTTAAAATCCACCTGCTGATTTCCTAATTAAGAGATGCCACTTACCAACTTCCTCCTAGGTGTGTCTACTTCCATGCGTTTCTTACGTGCTACTGCTCCCTCAGGTATAAAAGGCAGCCGCTCCTGAAATTAATTCCACAATCCACTCCAATAAGAAAGGGGGGAAGAAAGTTTGCACTGATTTTTTTTATAATGCTATAAATCACTATCGCAAAGTATGTATTTCTGAAGATTCCAAAATCCCAAGCTGACTCTCCCAACAGCAAAAGCAGTTATAGATAAAAAATAAGCAAATTTCACCATATGAATCTGTTTACGTCAAGAGGAGAGAATTCTTATCCTACTTAAGAAATACTGGGAAATACACTAGAAAGTGTACACATGTAGCCTACCTTGTTATCTCTTCTGGTTGGCATGGCCAAATGTAATCTATTCAGTACTTCATTCACTTTATTTCCTTTCATTTTAGTATCAACACGATGGGCCAGCAGTCTGTCACAGGCCTGAAAGCACACATGGCAACATAGGCAAGGAATGAAACCTTCCCGATACAACACGACACAACAGACTTTCAATCCCAAATATCTAGCTCATCTGTCTAATCTCTTATCTCTCTAGCTCTCAAGAAAGCACTGAATTACTTTAATTATTTTATATAAAAACTATCATGGGAAGATGCATATGGTTTTGGGGGGTTTTTTTACGAGCTGACAATAAGAGAAAGGAACAGGACTCAGAAAAACTCACCAAATTTTTTTTAAACTATACTTTGTACTAGACATAATTTTCCCTTTGCACCTGATGAGGCTCAACAGACTGTAAAGGATAACATGCTTTAAGATTATCACTATAATGCAGTTTAACTGAGATTAAATTCATACAAATGAGGCAAAATGTTAGCTGTTCATTTGGAATTAAATTGAGAGAGACTTACCTCTGTTTTAACTTGGATTACACCTTCTTCTGTCAGAGTACTTGTCTCTATCACAGAAAAGCCTTCTGCTTCAAAAGTTTCAAATATTTTCTAAAATAGAAACATTATCCCAAAGAATGACATTTGGATAATTTCTTAATGTACCAATACATTAAGAACAGATCTTAACCCAATACCCATACATGCAACTTGTGACTATTTGATTAGAGTATGTTTCTATAAAGATGACAGAAACTTTACAACTATAGTTCTATTTAATCTGTTTCTTCTTTTATAAGCAAGTAACTAGTTTCTAAAAGGCATCTATAAATGACCCACAAGGAAAAAAAAAAAAAAAAAAAGAGAAAAAGAGTGAGAGGAGCACAAATGCTACGGGTCCTTGAACTTACAGATACACAAGAATTAGCCCTGCGTATACACATGTTGCCCAGTGGGACCTTCTACTGCAGCTGTTTAGCAACACCTCTCAGTCTAGTCTTCACTGATTCTGAACTCTTACTGAAATGATTATTGCACAAAGCTGTTCAGTCTTACTTCCAACTACAGTAGTAACTGAAATTTCTCACAGTGTCAGAGATTTCTGAAACCACTACGGGCTTGCTTTCTGTTTGGCATTTACAATATTCAGTCAAGGACGTACATTAGACAGTACTTAAGAAAGATATGGGTCAAGACCTGGAAAGCTACTTTCCATTACATTATTAAACAGTTAGATAAAGAAATGATCATGTAGAAGTTTTTGCCCAAAACAAATGATAGCTGTCCACAACACCTGCACATAGTATTTCTGTATACACCAGAAGACAGAGGGAGAGGTGGGAGAAGACGACTAACCTGACTCTCTTCAGGAAGTTCTGCAATCCTCTTCACATCACATTTGTTTGCAACAATTATAAGTGGCTAACAAAAGAAAAAAAGAATAATTAAACTTACCATGTTATAAAAGCCAGGGGCTTATTAATAACGTAAACAAACCTACCTTGTTAGCAAACAGTGGCTTAATATTCCTGAAGAGCTCTACTTGCTCCTCCAGGCTATGCCCACACTGCTCAGACACATCCATCATATAAAGCACAGCAGCGCGAAGATGTGCAAGTGCAGTTATAGCCTGCATCTCGATGGTGTTCCTATCCTCCAAAGGGTGATCCAAAATGCCAGGAGTATCTACTACCTAAATTTAAAATAATTAAATCAGGTCTTAACACAGGGTAATTCATACACTGTTTAAGGACGTGTGCTTGATTTCTGGTCAATACTGCCTTTTTTTAAGACAGCGATATTCTTTCCTTTCAGTCATAAATAAGACTGTAAACTCAGCCAAATTGAGAATGTGAAAATGGAGTAATGGGAGAAGAAAGAGGTTTCAGAATAACCAGCGCTCCAAGTATTGAGCAAGCAGAGGAAGCCCGGGCCCAGAATTCGCCAGTGGTAAAATGTGAGCTGACTTTAGTCAGTAATTCCACTTCCATTCTTCCCTCAAATTGAAAACACACCTATACATGTGTATTTTTAGAGGAGATTTTGACTACTGCCCTCATTTTGCACACTGGACGTTGCACAGCAACTCTCAGACACAGCATGTCTCATCAAGTTGCAAAAGTGCAACTCACATTGCAAAATGGCAAACAAGATTATAACCAGTTAATTCTTTAAAGAAAATGTAATATAGTAACAGTTCTTACCTGCCAGCGCAGATACCTGTAATCCATATGTCCCACAAAGAGAGATTTTGTGGTAAAGGCATAAGGCTGCACTTCTACATCTGCTCTTGTAACCTTCAAACAAGATTTATTCACATTTACTGAAAATTTCCTGAAGCTGCAAGCAGTATATCATAATACACTTGTTTTGCCACAAAAAAAAAAATCTTAAAAAGATTATTCTGGCTTCTCTGCAAGAATTTATCTATCAGAAAACAAATATGTTAATGGGATATATGCTATTTTAGGGGAAAAAAAAAATATTTCTAAGAGCAAAATCTGTTGTAATTTTCCATTTATCCTTCCAGGAATTTCATTCAACCTCTACTCACACATTTGAATTTGATACTGCTCACATCAGACAGTGCCATAATGGTAGCAATTTTTTAAAATGTGACCTTATTTTAATTAAATGGTGTCTCAGTATTATTTTTGAAAAGAACATTTACATACCTTATTTATAAAGCTAGATTTTCCAACATTCGGGTAGCCACACAACAGAAGAGTTCGTGTATTGGGATCAATGGTTGGCAAACGGGACAAATGTTGTCTCACTGAAATATTAAAAATATTTTAAAAATATTTGCAATATTTTTTTTACTGAATTAGAAATTCATATGCTGAATTGTTTATATACAAATTAGTAACTTTTCTGACACTATAATTTGATTGACCATTTATAAAAATGTGTAGTAGTTTGTAAACTCCACAAGTATCTACATACAACAAAAGAAGAAACTTAATAAATAATTAAAAAAATAAGACTGCTGTCTTTTAGCTAGAATGACCCCATCAAATCAGGCAACATAACCTGAAGGAATAATAAGGCTGAAGGAAGAAGTAATGTTTGGAAAATGTTTAGCACTATTTTTCAAATATATGTTAGTAAAAATAATGATAAATAAAAGCATGACCGTGACTTTTAAGCAAAGAAAAACGTTTTATAACTGCTAGTAATACCATAAAATTTAAAGGCTTTTCAAAGAGAAAACTAATTAGTTAAAAAATAAATTCTAAGTATTTGGGGATTTTGAAACTACTTCTGTTTCCTGTGTCTACATTCTGATCAAACACATTCTTCTAACTGTTATTAAGTCTAAGAATAAATTTTGCATCTAATTCACACACCTTACTTTAGCTTATTTATAACACAAACCTTGCTCCAAATATTCCAGGCTTTGTTTCTGTCTTTTGATAATTGTGCACATTCGTCCCAGAGCGGCACGTTTCAGCTGTTTGCAGCGGTAAAGGGAATCACCATATTTCATCAGCCGCACATAGTCTTTACCAACACTGTGGAGACAAGAAATAAGAAGCTAGCCAACAATCATCCAGGCAGGTACAAAATTGAAGACATTAATGTCCCTTACTTGTCAATCAGATTCTTGGCAATATTAATCTGTCCCAAAGCCAGCTTGTAGTGATCTTTGTCATAGAGAACATTCATCAAATCTGCATAAAAAGGATGAATATCCTAAAACAAAAGCAAAAAATAAAATTAAGTCTAACATTCTCCTTCTTTAAGATGACTATTTATTGGCAACTATGCAAGTTATTTTTTTTTCCCTCCAGTATAGCAACACAAACGACAGTACAAGCCAAACAGTTTTCATTACTATCTTATATAAGAAAAAGAATCTGCTTCGTCATTAAATGCATAAATCTTATTCACTTTGAATTTCTTCTACAAACACATCTTGGACTCATTCATATGGAGTTTCTATTTCATCTTTTGCTTTGCACAACACTTCGTATTACAACTCTGAGGGCTTCTTTTTAAAAAAGGAAGTAATTGCAAGAAGGCTGCAATAGTTTCTAAAAGCAAATTCATACTATACCACCCACACAGCACCACTATCAGTTCCTCCTTTTTCTCGGTGCTAGATTAAATTTTGTGTAAGACTGGATAAGAAGGGTTTCTTCAATGCCCAAATAAATACTGCAGCTTTTCAAGGAAGCAGCATCGTTGGATCAAATCTTTTAAACAAAATATTTCAGCTACTTGTGTACTTATCTGCAGAAATTTCATCATGTGACGATAAACAAAATGCAGAAGGTATCTGTGGGAATTCTGCAGTAACAGTGGATATGAAAACAATCAGCAAAAAATATGGTTGCAGGTCAACAATTTAAGCATGAGAAAAAACTGCCTATAAAAAGTCCCACCTGGACACATGGATCCAGGTGCAGTTGTTGGGAAGTTAAGACTATGTGCATCTTGTCAGTGTATTTCCAACGCTATCCTTTTTGGGGGCAAGAACAATGTTTATTTTGTCAAAGTAACTTCTGAAGAACTAAAGATGGGAAGCAGTGTGATACAGTTGGATATTTCTTACTGCAAATATTTTGCAGGGATGACTAACCATAAGCACAATTTACGTACATATACACAAAGAAGAATAAGCAACATACTTTAAAAACCCCACTTTCTCTTCATTCAACAGCAACTTCTGACAAACATTTGATCAGTTAAAACCCTGTAAAACCCATCCTTCAATAAACATCCATGGGTACAATTTAGACTTCTTTTTGTAGGAGGAACATAATATTTTTGCAGAAAAAGTCTTCCTAAGATTACTCCCAGTAAAACCTACCGAGAATCAGTCAAAACTGTCTACACAGTGAATGAACAAGATGTTACTCAGGCCAAAACAAAACTTGAATAAAACCAATACATTGCTGAAGTATTCCTGAAAGCAAAGCTCGTTTACGATCAAATGGCAAAACACTTACATCTAATTTGGGGAAATCCATTAAGATCTGAGTGAGCCTATCATGGTAATTTTGTTGAGTATATTTGACTTTTCGCATGTAGAAATGTCGAATCCGATGGATTTGATAATGTTTATGAATGACGGTTGGAGTCTTCCGCTGAGTCTTTGACAATGTCAAATCTATGAAGTCCTGCAATCAAGGAAACATAATTAACTATACAAATTCTCAAGTTCTTATAGACCTATATGTTTCATTTTGGTGGAGCATGCAAACCAGTTAAGCACATCCACGCCATACATGGTCTGCAATGTATGTTTTAGGATAGGTTCCCATCTCTGGGGATTAACAAGCAGTTTGCACATTCCCTCTCCAGTTTTCACTTCCCTTAGCAGAGGGTTGGCCTCCCATCCACAGCTGCAACAGCAGCTGCTGGGGAAGCGACCGCAGCTCCCCCAGAGCCTGGAGCCCGGGAGGGTGGCAGGCCCAAACCCCGCCAGGAGCTCTCTGCCCACCACACCTGTAACTAAAGTTCCCTCGTCAGACTAGGAGAGAACTTTTATTTCGAACAAGCGTGCAGTTTCGGGCTAAGGATGACATGGTCTTGGAAAACAGGACAGATTTTTGTGGTGGCCACTCCCACGGGGCTGAGATCACAGAATCATCTAGCTTGGAAAAAACCCTGAAGATCATCTAATCCAACCATTAACCTAACACTGACAGTTCCCAACTACACCAGATCCCTCAGCGCTGTGTCAACCCGACTCTTAAACACCTCCAGGGATGGGAACTCCACCTCCCTGGGCAGCCCATTCCAACACCTAACAACCCCTTCTGGAAAGAAATGCTTCCTAATATCCAGTCTAAACCTTCCCTGGTGCAACATGAGGCCATTCCCTCTTGTCCTATTGCTTGTTACTTGGTTAAAGAGACTCATCCCCAGCTCTCTGCACCCTCCTTTCAGGGAGCTGTAGAGGGCGATGAGGTCTCCCCTCAGCCTCCTCTTCTCCAGACTAAACACCCCCAGTTCCCTCAGCCGCTCCCCGTACGACCTGTGCTCCAGACCCTGCACCAGCTTCGTTGCCCTTCTCTGGACACGCTCGAGTCATTCAATGTCCTTTTTGGAGTGAGGGGCCCAAAACTGAACACAGGAATCGAGGGGCGGCCTCACCAGTGCCGAGTACAGGGGTCAGATCCCTTCCCTGTCCCTGCTGGCCACGCTATTGCTGACACACGCCAGGATGCCATTGGCCTTCTTGGCCCCCTGGGCACCCTGCTGGCTCCTGTTCAGCCGGCTGTCAATCAACACCCCCAGGTCCCTCTCTGACTGGCAGCTCTCCAGCCACTCCTCCCAAAGCCTGTAGCCTGCTGGGGGTTGTTGTGGCCCAAGGGCAGCCCCGGGCATTTGGCCTTATGGAAATTCCTCCAGTAGGCAGAGATGCGCAGCCCCAGTACTGCTCCTCAGGCCGCTACACCCCTCCCTGACAGGACCCCCGCTCCCCGCCGTGGCACAGGCCGCCAGGCCCAGCAGCAGTAACCCAGGGCGGGCCCGCGGGCCCCGTGGCAGTGGGAGGAGGCGAAGGCCGAGGCCACGCCGACAGCACGAGTGGGTGCGGGGGGAGGACAGCGCTGCAGGAGCCGCCGCCTGGCGGGAACGGAAGGGCCCGCCCCGCGCTGAGGGACGGGGAGCGGGGAGCGATGCCCGTACCTTAGCGGACGGCACCACCGTAATCTTCTTGAAGTTGTAGAGCGCCATGGCAGCCGCCCGAGCCGCGCCGCACGCCGCCGGAAGAGGGAGAGAAGCAGTTCCTCTCGCGAGAGCCCCGCGCTTCCGTCGCGGGCAGGCGGGGAGGCCGGGCCGGGCTCAGGGCGGCCGGGTGGGGCGCGCTGCGTGCCGCCCCGCGACTCCCCTGCGGGCTCTAGAGCTGGGGAGACCCGGTCCCGCTCCGCTTGGGGCCCTCTTGGCCTGCGTGAGCTCGGGGTGCTGGGCGGACCCGCTGTCGGGAGCGACGCGGCCGATTAAGCTGGGGTCTTGCCAGAGAAAGACCAAACCGTGAGCAGCAAGCACCAGCCCCTTGGTATGATTTAGAGCATGTTTTGTGCCCTGTAGGACAACGAAGGCAAAATGCATCCTCACCCCTGTTCGGTTATGTGGTTAAAGGCAAATTTCCATCAGTGCAAAAGAGCCGAGAAAAAGGACGGGGGAAGGGACCCCAGTAACCTGCTGCTCTGAGGAAAGCAAAAAAAGGAGTGCTAGCCCTAAGGCAATGTTAAGTAGATAACATTCTTACAGAAAACAGGATAGTAAACTAATCCCTGTCTTTGAGATAAAGGGGGAGGCATTCCAGCTAAAGGACTTACTTTCTGGGACATCTTAACAGACACAAAAGTTCCAATTAACAAAACAAACAGGTAAAAGGCCGACTACAACCTGGAGGAACCAAAGGGCCAGAGAGCATGCACAGGAAGCAAAGTTGAAAAATTCAAGAAGAGGAAGGAGACATCTGGACTTTGCTTAACAGCAGGACACCGTGAAGAGGACCACATACTTCTCTCCTTGAATAATTCTAAGAATCACACCTATTTCCCGAACTAATTGTAATAACCCAGCCCTTCCAAATGAATAGGTATGTTTTGTTGTAATAAATATCTGGCTACTTGCCAGAGACGGTGTGCAAGCTTTGTGGAGCAATCCCCTTGCACCCCGGCCGGAATAAACATGCCTGCTTTATAACTCTTTCTGAGTTGTAGAGTTTGTTTCCACACCTCACTGAGCAGTGCCAAGGGACCCCTGACCCGTCTCCTCCCCAGACCCTCAGAGTGAGCCATCGGCTCTGTGGCCCAGCAGTGCCTCCCACCAGGCGGGTCACTGGAGAATCTCTCTGGATCACCCCGCAGATCATGCGGATTACTGCCTGCAGGGATGTGGGACACCTTACAGGATGCTGGAAAGGGCATTTTAGGATTGTACAATATGGGATGTTGAGAGAAAGGACCAAAGCTGGGAATAGGAAGGGGTTAAGGTGGGTAAGGGAGGAAAAAGCATGGGGAAAATTGAGAAAAAAGGGCATAAAAGACAACAGTAGCATGTCGACAGGCTGGTCAGTACACGTGTCTGACCATGACCTGCACACCTAATCGCTACAGTCAGTCCTGCCTTACTAAACTCCATTTCTAACCATTTTCCTGGTTGAGGGAGCAGTCTATTCTGCACCTGTGTGTATGGAGCCAAGTGCCTGCCACAGGAAAAGGCGCAAAGATTCACAGCAGCCACATATCTGGGGTGCCAGGAGCTGGAGGGACTGCGGTGCATGCATGCTGTATGTCAGTGTATGTATATGTGCATACATCGTGTGTGTGTGTGTGTGCAACAGGGAGAGCAGGGGCTCATGGGGCCAGCTACTGGCTACTCTGCATGTCGAGGGTCTGCTTGGCTGGCCGTATGCACAAGCAGATCTGTACTGTGCAGGCATGCTCCCGCTGTGGGTATGTGCTTGGCCTCCCTCCCAGCTGGGCCTGGGACTGCAGAGCTGCAGCAGCCTTGCCTCTGTCAGGCTACTGGATTCCTAACCCCAAACACACACACTCTTACTTCCTTTTTTCTTCCGGCCCCCCCCCCCCCCCCCTTTTTTTTTAGGAGCAGTTTTCAGTGACTTGTCTCATACCAAATTGTAAATCTTTTCAGATAAAGGCAAAGCCTGAGTGAATTCTGGAGCAGTTTATGATCTTGACTATACCCTGTGCTTTGTTCTTTTTTGTGTATCTCCAGCAAAGATGAGATCCAGAGACCTCAGACATAAACTTGAAAGATACCTGAATGCAGGTATATACTGCTGTCTGCATGTCTATCCCCGTTTTCTACTTGACACTAATAGTGAGTGGGCATGCACTGATATACAACAGTTTTTAAAAAATTACAAATTACATGATACACTTTGGAAGGCAAGTTAGATGAAAAATTAAGAATTCCTTTGGCTTCCACACTTCTTTTTTCTCTCTCCACACAAAGCATGACATTTTCCACTTGAGAGCATTTAGTCATGTATTACTCTGTTGTTGCACATTTTTCTACAGTACTAGAAATTTAAATGCTTAACCCCTTTCACGTTTCCTTTATTTCACTGCGCTCCCAATTTTGCTGAAATGCTCTAAACAGCTGTCCAATGCACTGGAAATTTGTAAGGTATTTGAAAAGTAAGAACTCGTCTAACCAGCAAGCTAGTAGCTAATCCTTTCCAGACACTGATTTCAGTCATGACTATATGAGCACTATTCACTCATAAACATGCTGTTAGTGCCACCTCTGTTTCTGTAGTCTCTGGAGGGTGCTGCAGCTGCCCTGTTACGAAGGGGTGTGCTGCTTCATAAGTGTTTTTATAAGACCACTTCAATCTGCTGCCTTGTTCTTTGACTTCGCACTTTATTTATATTGTATTTCACCTACAAGAGCTCTTCTCTAAAAGTATCCCCACGCCTCCACAGTTTCTGAAAGGATCCCTTCAATAGCCAGTCCGGGACGCTCAGGCTGCCTAGCAGCTGGAACCAGCACCCCCAGCCCCGTGGTAGGAACCTCTGAGGCCCAAAGCCCCATGGCTGTTGTTGGTACTCCAAACTCTCCCACAGGCAGACATGCCCTGCACACCCCTCCAGGTCACTGACCCTCGACACTCAGGTTGTCCAGTAGCTGGCCCCTGGGGCCTCTGGTCCCACACTGCAGGTACATTACTACTTTCATGAGCAGTTTTCAAGAGAACTAGTTCCTTCTGAGACAAAATTTGTGTTCTGTTCTGGATATTGTGTCCTCTGGACACTTACTCCAGGAGCCAGGAGAAGTAAAACCATGTCAAGTTATGTTTCTTTTGGTCCACACAGTTCCTTATCCCAGGTGGCTTTCTGCACTCAGACACCCTCATTCATATTTATGACAGACCCCAGACCCCATTTTGTGTTTTAAAAACACCACTCCAGTAGACTATGGCTCATATCACTTTGAAACTAAAAACAGCACAAAATTTTTCTTGTGCTTTGTACAATCAATGGCTCCCAGCGAGACTCAGACCTGTGCTGTGCTGATTTTCCAGAGGGGTACTCCAAAAAAAGGGTGCAAGGATGGACATGGCCCAGGGAGCCACCCAGGAGCTACCTCTGTAACAAATGCTTCTGCAGGGTGCCTGTGGCATTTGTATTATGCCTGGATATGGCAGTGGCTTAACAGCCAGTTTCTCTAAAGCATTAGCTGAAAATTTCCCAGCTAGCCTCAGATTAGGGGTATTCAGTCTGAATCTGGTTTGTGCAAGTGTTGATGGAGTTGGACATACCTAGCAAATTGATGTATTTCAATTAGATAGACAAAATCATTGCCGCCTAGTCCCACCAAATTAAAAGACTTGTTGATGTAGGATTTGTACATCTGTGAGTTAATTCATTCTGTAGAACCTCATCCAAATTCAGCTAAAGTCTAAATCAAGATGGTCTGCCATTTTGACAATCTGCTATTGTAAAGATGGTTTATCAGTCCTTATGTATATATGTGCTAAAGTTTTAAGGCTAATTTGTCAAGTAAACATTGCTGTTGTGGTTTAAGCGCAGAGGGCAACTGAGCACCACACAGCTGCTCACTCCTCCCCCAGTGAGATAGGGAGGAGAAAAGAAAAAACTCCAGCATTGAGACAAGGACAGGGAAGGATGTCTCACCAGTTATGGTCACGGGCAAAATACAGACTTGGTTTGGGAAGAAAGAACATCAATTTCGTTTGAACACCACCACCACTAATGTACCAATCAAAACAGAGTAGGACACATCTTCCCAGGCTCCACTTTGCTCACAGTTTCTCTCCCTCCTCCCTGCCCGCAGCACAGGGGGCAGGGGATGGGGGTTGTGATCAAGTCATCACCTGTTGTCTCTGCTGCTCCTTCCTCCTAAGAGGAAGGACTCCTCACACTCTTCCCCTGCTCCAGTGTGAGGTCCCTCTCACAGGAGACAGTCCTCCATGAACTTCCTCCGATGTAAGTCCTTCCCACAGGCTGCAGCTCTTCCTGAGCTGCTCCAGTGTGGGTCCCTGCCATGGGCTGCAGTCCTCTCAGCAATGAGCTGCTCCAGCAGGGGCTTCCCTCAGAGTCTTGTCCTTTTTCACACACAGCCACCTGCTCCTGCATGGGGTCCTCCACAGGCTCCAGGTGGGCATCGGCTCCACCAGTGACTTCTGTGGGCGCAGGGGCACAGCCTGCCCTCTCACCATCGGCTGCAGGGGAGACTCTACTCTGGCACACCTCCCTCCCCACCTCCCTCTTCCTCCTTTCTTCCACTAACCTCAGTGTTTTTAGAAGTGTCTCCCTCACAATGCTTCCTCCTCCTCAGGTTCCCCTTCTTAAATACATTATCACGGAGGCGCAGCCACAATCGCTAATTGGCTCAGCCTGGTGCAAAGGTGGGTCTGACTTGGAGCCAGGTGAGCTTTGAGAAGTTTCTTACAGGGGCCACTGCTGCAGCCCCCTCCCCCACTATCAAACCCCCCCACCCCAAACCCAACACAACTGCACACAGTGTACCTTGCCTAAGTAGAAAGCTCAGCCTCCTGTTTCCTTAACAGACAATGCTTTTGAGGGGGGTTTATTTGGTAACCTGTTGATTTGGCAGCAGGATACAGTCCCTCTCAGCTTTTGATTTCAGCAACTTCAGTCCAGCAGGCTCATCAGGAAAGCTGCTCCATGTCAGTAGCCAAGTTGCAGAAAAACAGTCCCATTCTGGTCATCACAATGAAGAGACATGGACCTGAACAGACCTGGCATCTTCTCTAACCTTACTCTATAGGCTGGATACAAAAGGTCAGGCCCAAGGGACACTGATAGATGGCAGTTATGGAAACTACTGCTTCTTCTCCAGCAACTCCTCTGGACTTCATCAGAGAATATCAATCTCCAAAGTGCCAACCCAGTAGTGTCACATTAATTAAATACAGAAAATAAAGCTATGAACAGACAATAATGCTTACACGTGTCTGCAGTATCTGAAATATCGAGAGCATGATTTTATTTTGAAACTCTGCCATTTCATATCAGCACACAAAAGGCTGATAAGGGGAAGTTCCAAAATTGAATTATTAAGTATCAGACTCTCTTACTAAATTATCATTACAAAGGGCATGCACAGTGATGGATCAAAGAGCTTTGGAGAGCAACAATACTGCTACAGATGAGTAATGCCTTCTAATCTGTCTTGGTAACGTGGCTCTCAATAACACTCTCAGAAATGGAATACATACATGTCAATAGTTGTAGTTACCGTGTAATCCTGAGAAAACTTTCAAGTTGTTAAAGGAAGTGCAACAGGGACATACTGTGTTATGTCTTTCCCAGCTGCTCCTCTTTATGGTGGTTTGAGGAAGGAGACAGCTTTACCAAAATGGAGATGGGGGCATACGTCTTTTTGTTACATAATTTGCCATTGTAACATTACCGAGAACAGCACTGGCAAGTGAAGGATTTTCTCTGTGTCTGGCAGCTTCCCCAGCTGACGGAATCTAGGGAGGGTGACCTTATGGAAGTAGCCCCTCACCCTCAGCAGAAGGATAAGAAGGGGCTCAGGTCAGAGTCACACAGACAGGGAAGCACTTACGAAGAGCTGCCTCCTCCTGTGTCCCATCCTCTGCAGGCATTCAACCAAGAATACAGACTGGAGAGTTCTCTAAAAGCCTTAGAGTCCCAAATGGAGCTTCTGAAACTTCTTGTTTCACCCACCTTCCCCAAGGAGTCAACAGCCAAAGTGAAAGAGCAGAGAGCCTCAGCAGATCATTACTGACACCTACTACACCATACATTCCTGATATTAAAAAAAAATCCTCAGGAACCATCTGAAGTCTGGTGATTATTATGGTCAGGAAAGAGTTGCTTTGATAATCTTTCTGAATATGGACGCTCAGTCTTAGGGCTGCAGAGTTTTGTCATGTTGATGATGAATAGGTACCGAATAGGTAATTCCTCTGCAAACATAGTGCCTCATGTCAGCCCCATCAACGCTGGCTCCTGCAGAATGGCATCTGTTTTCAAAAGGAGCTGCATCCAGCCTTCCTTTCCTGGAAGAAGGTACTCACCATGTGCAGTGCAACACAGTGTGCCCCGGGCAGCTCTCCAACACACCTGAAGGGCATGGTAGGCTATTGCCCATCTCTTGGGTCCAAAAGATATTTTTTTATGCTCCAATAGCTCACTTTCTAATATTGAATTATCATCCTAATTTTAAATTACTTTGCACCCTATGCTGACCTATCCATGACTCACTGTAGCTCCATGTGAAATGGAATTGTTGGCAGAGACCTCACTGAGACGGCTTGTGATCAGAGACCCTCTTGACAGAGAGGCCCAAGGTGTGGAATTCATTGGCACTAATGATTAAACTGCACTCACAAACTCACAAAAAGCTAATCACTTCTGCAAGCCTTCCCTTAATAGTGACAGGAGGAATCAGCCCAGGAAAATTTTCCATGTGAAAGAGAGAGGAAAAGAAGATAAAAGGAAAGGGAATACAAGAGAATAAACATTAACAGCAGTGTTGGGAAGTAACACAGAGGAGGGCCATATTAATATTTTATTTAATTATGATTTTATTTATCATCATAGAATCACAGAATGGTTTGGGTTGGAAGGACCTTAAAGACCATCTAGTCCCACCCCCCCTGCCATGGGCAGGGACACCTTCCACTAGCTCAGGTTACTCAAAGCCCCGTCCAACCTGGCCTTGAACACTGCCAGGGAGGGGGCAGCCACAGCCTCTCTGGGCAACCTGTGCCAGTGTCTCACCACCCTCACAGTAAATACTTTCTTCCTTATATCTAATCTAAATCTACCCTCTTTCAGCTTAAAGCCAATACCCCTTGTCCTATCACTACACGCCCTTGTAAAACATCCCTCCCCATCTTTGCTATAGGCCCCCTTTAAGTACTGGAAGGCTGCTACAAGGTCTCCCTGGAGCCTTCTCTTCTCCAGGCTGAACAACTCCAACTCTCTCAGACTGTCTTCATAGAAGAGGAGCTCCAGCCCTCTGCTCATCTTCATGGCCTTCTCTGGACCCACTCGAACAGGTCTATGTCCTTCTTATGTCCATGTTTAAAACTTAAAAGCCTTTTTAGATCCAGGAGTGTAAATATCAGAAGGATCTGAGATTACGGAGTGGATATACCTTAAAGTGCAAATGCAGGATGTGCTTTGTACTTGTAATAGTTATTCATGTTCTACTTTTTTCAGACTTCACGTTTGGAAATTATTTCAAGTGTTCTTAGATTTTTGCACTTGACAACATCTGCAGGTGTAATTTTTGCTGGCACATGTAATTGCAGGCACATTTTATTTTACTTAGATTCCTATTTTGTTTTGTCTGGCAAGTGAGCAACTTGAAATCTAAATAATCCTGCAATCAGCTATGACATAAACTCTATCCACAGATGCATTTTTGACATAAAATTGGAAAGGAAGTTGATGTCCTTTCTGAAAGTAATGCTTTCATCCTCACATCGCTAGACTGAAGATAGTAGGTTTCAGGTTTTATAATAATACTAAATCTTTGTCATCATATAGTTAAAAGGTATTAGCTATGACATTTTAAAAATATAGCCCTGATATTGCTGAACCCGTTGAAACAGCCAAGTAATTGCAAGTAGATAAAACAGTATTTGATGAAGATGGCAGCTGGGAAAGCTCTGCTACTGTGCGGAGTCAGCAGGTGGTGCTTTTGAGTCACAGCATGGTCACACTGACAAAAGCAACACCACGCAATTCTCCTTCTAGTTTCAAAGATTTATGTCATTCTGCATTGGTCTAAGGCACAGTAGTAATATTTTTGCCAAGTACTGTGTTTTGAGCTATTGATACTGTTACAGTTCACCGTAACCACTCTCTCTGCATGCACCTGACTTCTGTAGGTGGCCCCAGGATCTCATGTGCTTGTAACCTCTGTGTGTCTGGGGAGTAATTTCTGGTTATCCAAGTACTGAACAAGTTGCATTCCCTGGTGTAGATCCCACCAAAGGATTATCACAGTGTCTGCCAGCACCACTGTTTTTTGGCTCTGCAAGTCACTCTACCATGTCAGGCTATCAGTGGTCTGAAGACCAAGCTTATCTGCTGTAATCAAGAACATGAAAAGATTGGTTGCACCTGTTTTTTATCTAGCCAACAATATTTCTGCAGTTCCCTATTCTTGCAGCCACAGAGGTAAAAGAAAAGACAGAACATTTCTCCTTAGATGAAACAGAGACTTCCTTGGATGACAGGAGCTTTCCCTCCTCTGAACACAGGCCACCAAAGGAGTCCTTGTTCTACAGTATGAATTTTGTATTTTCTTTACTTTCTGCTCGCTGACCTTCCTCTCCCACAGCCCTTCAGCTGCCAGTCTCTCCACCCATCACAAACCCTTTCTTTCCACATCTTTCATTCCTGGCTATACAGATCCATATATCATTCACACCAACATTGTCCTTGTCAATCACATGAATGCTGACTGGCATTCTTTTTGAGGAAAAACTAAATATACCTGCTAATTATGTGGCTGTAGAATCACTCCTTGCTTTGTGAATTAGTTTATTTTTCAATGTTTTTTAACCTTTCATTGATTCTTGCTCAATGAGAATGTCCTTGACGTATTTTTCCTTAGCCATTAAATCAACAAAACTCCGAGACATAAATGTGAATTTGTACTGAGCATTTTGGGTTTCCCTTTGCTGTTGCTTTTCCTGTATTTGCATATGACACACAAACACACTGCACTGTGAAAAGATGGCATTTGTATCACAGTGGGATGGAGGAAAGAAAAAATCCAGTTTCTGTCTGGATTTTTACAAGGTCACCTTGCCACTGTGCTGTTAGAGAGCCTTTCGAAAGTACCTGAATGTCCTCACAGTTTCTTTAAATAATAGTGGGCTAAATCCAGGAGGGTCCTTGGTAGCAAACTATGGTGGTGACTGATTTAATGTGTATAATTTACTATATAATCTCATATTTGCTATGAATCATTGCTGCTAAGGTACTGTCAAAAACACAGGAGCTGTGGACCTAAAGGGACCTGCATATTATTCCTGGGGGAATGTATTACCACAGCACCATTTGTGAAGAATTACTGAAACTTTCCTTTATCATATTCTTCCTATACATACATACATACATACATATCTGTTTGTCATACATACATATGTGAGTGTATATATATGTATACACTCTCATAAATATATATTTTTATATGTTATATAATGTATAATATATATTTATACAATGACAAAACAGTCCTTGTCTTTAGAATTTACTTCACACATTTTTTGGGAACTATCATTTGGCACATGGTATACTGGACTGCTACTGGTAATTGAAATCTGTGTGGCACAAGACACGAAGTTAAAGCTGCAAAGAAATATCAGAAAAAAACTGAGGTTATGAACCATTGCTCTATAATACTTGATAATACTTAGGAACACTTATATAGCACTTTTCATTTTCCCAACTTTAAAAAACCCTGATTAATTAATCTTTGCAACATTCCTGCATAGTAAGTGCTATTCTCAAATAATAACACGTACCCAAACAGCCCAAAATTAGATGCAACAGAGGGCTCCCGAGAAGTGGTCATTTTAGATGTAGCTGTAGGAGTTGCACAGCAATGCTGCTGTTTGCCTGTGATCTGACACACAGCATGTGCTCTCCTAAACTACAAAGTGCAAACAGAAAGGTAATTAGTGTTCAATTACTTCTATTCCCATGTATTAAACTAATGACTGTGAAGGATCCCATGCCTGTGACACAGAGAAATGATCCTGAAACATTTGGTCACTGGCATTTTGTTGGAAATGAGACAACTGATGTGCACAGAGGAACTCTTCTCCTTAGTCTGCAGGTGAGTGCTGTGCCACTGATCACAGACCTACTGTTCTGTGAGCAAAGTTACAAAGCCT
Organism: Athene noctua; assembly: GCF_965140245.1. Lineage (NCBI taxonomy): Eukaryota > Metazoa > Chordata > Aves > Strigiformes > Strigidae > Athene > Athene noctua. The sequence continues at coordinate 114,800,389 of NC_134038.1, read as the reverse complement.
GGGTTGCCATCTGCTCCGACTTAATTTCCTATGACCTCTCACTCCCCACACCATTTCCAGTCATTTTCCATGTGCCTTGTCCTCCACACTCCAGGCACAAGGTCCTTCTCTGTGTAAGAGGCAGAAGGTGCTGTGGCTCCTTCTGAGCATCATGGGACATTGGTGGTGGGGAGCCAGCCGGCAGGCCAAGCTCAACAGGTAGGTGTTGGAACTCACGCTGTGTTAGCAGAGCCTTGCTCCTCCTTTCACCCCCTGCTTTTTTTTGCTTGTAGAAAATTAGCTTTCTGTAGGAGCAGAGCCCTCTGGCAAATTCACTTCAAGTCCGCCAAGAGAACTCATTCATTGGAGGGTCTGGAAGGGACAGATAGGCAGCAGTATGGTTGCAAAGACCTGCTATCTTTGTGAAAAGGGGCTAAAAAGTGGTTTTTAGGGATTCAGTTCACTGCCTCTCTCTGCCTCAGTGTCCACTTTGTTCTCAGCAGAAAAAGGACAATCCTACTAGCTGCTAACATTGCATGCTCAAGCCAGACACCAGCCACCACACCAGGGAAGGTGCAGTAGATACACAATATCACAGTCAGAGTAACAGCATCTTCAAACACTCAAGGTGACAAGAAGGATTTTGGGGCCTCATCTACACTGTACTTTGAGAGCAGTCTACCGCCCTCATGTGAAGCCCTTGTTCTCTGAGCCATTCCATGTACCTTCAGGAACTGGTGCTACAATTAGGGCAAAACCAGACAGGATACACAAAAGGCAAATGGTGTGCTTTAGGGTGTGTGCATAGCCACATTACCTGCATATGCTCAGGCTCTGGAGCACTATGTTGGGTCCATCTGCTTTCTGGGCAAACTGAAAGGCCTGCAGTCACTTCCAGAAGGGCTCTGACAGCACGTGCAAGCACAGCCTTATGGTGATTCAGGCTACCTCTGAGTCCTTCTGTCAGTCTCAGGGTGAGCTCTGGTACCTCAAAGACGGCTTCTGATGCCGCAAACAGAAAGCCACAACCTCAAAGGGAAGCACACGAAGCAGGGTTCAGCAGCTTCCTCCCCCAAAAAAACAGGTGTGGGATGGTCCTCCAAAGTTCAGTGGTTTTTCAGAGCTCCCAAAGAGTCAGCCAGGGTGTAACAATGTAATTTAACCTCTAGTGTGAGCAACAAGATGTGCCAGACAACTAAAAGTCAGTTGACATCTCCATTAACCATAACAGTTTGCAGGTGACACAAAAGCTAGTGGGATCATAATTAATAAGGTCAGCTCCCTTGAGTGATGTGGTGATGATGGAAACTAAGGCTCACCTGAATAGGCGCTGTAAAAAAGTTAGAGGCAAGGTCATATACGTATGAAACAAAAATGTAGGTCATAGTTACAGATTGGTACTTTCGAAAGAATGATTTAGAAAATGATTGTGAAGGCCCGATGAGTCACTAAGAGCACATGAGCTCCCAGTGTGTTGCTGCAGCCAAAAAGCAAAATGTGAGGTATAAACAATCTCATTTCCACTGAAAGCAACAGTACTGATTGGACTATTGGCTCCTCACTTCTCATTTCCATTCCTTAAAAGAATGTTGGCAAGTGTAAAAGGGCTCAGAAAAAGTCTTTAATAATTATTTGAGATCCGGATAATTTCTTCCAATGATAAATCAAAGGAACCCAATCTCAACAAAGAAAACATCCTATAAATACCTGTACAATGAGACACCTGGCAGTAGAAAACTAAGCTAATAGGGAAAAGGCTAGAAGCTGAAAGTGTCAAATCCAGACTAAAAGTAGAGCTTATTGAGGATATGTAATTACAGATTTCCAGTTAGGGAATTCTCTCCAAATGTAATGAGTAATGAGCAACTTTTCATGAGATACAGTTTTCTCTGGAAGAAGCTGCAAACCTGAGGAAGCACATACTTGATGAAATGGTATGGTCCATGCTATGCAGGACATCAGAGAAAATCATTTCAATGTCTTGTTGGGGCATTTCCCTCTCATGTGGAGTGTCAGCTTGCCAGATTGTCTAAACTGCACACATACTAGTTCACATCCAGTCTTTCTCTGAAGAGAAATAAGTTGTCTCCTGGCCAGGGAAACTCGGGTATAGACCAGAGAGCACAAAAATCCCATCCCTGGAGTATATGTCCAGCTCAAAATAGTTCCCATTGACCTTTCCTACCTACTATATGCCATCTAAAGCAAGCCTCCCATGTCTCTCCCTAATCTCATATACACAATGCCATTACCTACATGCTTCACATTCAGAGTTACACTGCACAAAGCCACATCTGGCTGGCTGGGAAGCAGCTGTGCCTACAGTCAACATCTGCAAGGATCATGCTTGCACCCACAGCTTCTTTGGCAAGAAGATTTACCAGCAGCAATATGAAGAAATAGCAGACATGTGAAGTACAGACAGCTTTTTCCAACTGAGTGGTTCTGGTTTGCATTAAAGATGTTTGAAGCGGTATTCGGGCATAGAAAGGTCAGAAACCAGTCCCTAACTGCAGCCAAGAATGGCCACCTTTTGCACCAAACTGCATGTGGTACTTGGGAGACTGTGTTGGTATCTCACATGATCAGCAACCTTTCGCAATTAGAGGTGTGTGCCAGAGCTTGACAAATGACAGACATCTTCCATTTCAGACTCTTCACTCACTATAGCAGCTGAAGAGAGAAAGACAGTGAGAGAGAGGGAAAGGAAGAGAGAGCAACAGGCAGGCCCTATCTCCCTCCTCCCCACTATCCTTGGAAGCAGACTTGGAGAGATCAGCAAAGAGAACATGTCCAGATCATGGGGCAGAAACCTAGCTTCAGCACACTCTTGATGAAGATATCCATTACTGTAGGATAAAGAGGGATTGAGCTGTGCTTAATGAGACTATCCTGATGGGTAGTCTGCAGCTCCTGGCAGCCAGAGAATGAGAAGTGGCTGCATCTGGTGCCCCAAGTGTACCTTCCAAAAGTACTTCACCTTCTCCTGAACTTGCCATCACACACAGAAGGGGAACTGCTGTCTGTTCACAGGGGTGGTCTCCAGCCTTGTTTTCTTGAAAAGCAGTGGTAAGGATTTAATGGCCTGCTCTTTGTTAGTCTTGCTCATTTTTAACAACTTTTCTTCACAGTAAACTGAATTGAATGGTTGTATCCTCCACCCTGGTCTTGCATCTCACGGCTACCATCAAATGGGAATAGACATGCCATAATCTATAGGATGACTTCTACTCTCTGGGATATAGGACATGAGGTCCTCTATAGGAATTGTTAACCTTCCAGGAAGATGGTTGTTGGAAGTGGGTACTTCTTGCTCCAGCCACAGACTTGACAGATATTTGGCAACATCCTCGAAGGAACAGACCTTAGTTTCCTTAATGTTCAGGATGAAAGAGTGGTTTGTTATCCAAATCAGCTCCTCACCCACCACAGATCACTGTGTGCCACCTTGTATTACAGGATCACGCTAACTAAGCTGACCTTCACCACAGTGATCAGCAGCACTAAGAGCTGGTATGATGTGCAGCAGGTGCAGAGGAGAGGCTGAAGAGTTCCCTCAAGTCTTGATTTTATGTTGATCATGTTGGCCATGATCATGATCATGACAAGGTGGATGTCAAGGGCACATGGCAAACATCCTTGTGTTTTCAAAGCGCAATGTGCATAGACAGCTTTTTCGACACAGAATACTTCTGCCACAGAGACTATAGCTGTACTATTAAACTGAACATTCCCATCACCCTTCTGAGGCATGGCCTGGCCCATATCCTTGTGATTAAAAGCTCCTTAATCCCCAGAACATGGGCAGTCACATGCAGGTCACCTCTTTGTCTTGTCCATTACTTGCTTCTGAACTACACCTGGGAATTGGTTGGGAGAGGACTGCTTTGTGCCCGTTCTTTAGGCCATCCACCATAAGCAATGTAGGTACAGTCCCTGGGTATGTTCTCTGGCACTGTTCAGTGTACAGATGTACCCAACACGTGTCACCAGCAGGCCTCGGAAGCTCAACGCTACAACTACAGCCAGGTCCACACGTGGTCCAACACATGGCCTTGGCACTGCAGGATGCAAGTCAGGAGCCCTCTAACAATATGGGCACAGCCAAGGAATTCCTCCTGTTGGCCCAGGCTCTCTGTAAGTGCACAGGTGGGAATCAGAACACTGGTCTGAGACCCCAAAACCCTAATGACTTTGGGTTTGGTTACCCAGGAAATGTCCTTCTATGTATGAGCAGGAGTACTGTGCAAGGAAGGCACTGCTGATGGGCTGTGCTGTCCATGTGGCTTGGACATGAGGTCCTTTATCACCTCCTGTGTTGGTTTAGGCCCTGCTAGGACCAGAGACCACATTGTTGTTGTCCCTCCCCCACTCTCGGACACAAGTAGGGCACAAACCCCAGGTTAAAATAAGAAGAAATTTAATACAACAGTGTAATAAACAATCTGAACACCAACGGTAGCAATGATAACAACAATAAACAGTAATAACAGTAAACAAGACAAAAGATATACAGAGAAATACTGCAATGCATACAGACAGCCCGCCGTGTGCTCCCCACGACAAAAGCCACAAAGAAAAGCTTCCTGTGTTGCCGTGTCAGCATGGTATGAATAACCCGGCTGGAGATCCCTTCCTCCTCTCTGCTGGGGAAATATAACCCTATCCTAGCTGAACCAGGACACCTCCACAGTGTTTCCAGAGCCCAGACATGTAATTCTGACTGCTTCAGCATTTCCTTTTCCCACCCAGGCTGGGGAGTGGGCAGGACAGAGGCTCATCTTTGTGAGATCCAGCACAGAAAATGCAGTCAGGAAACCAGGCTCTCTCGTTAACCCTGGACAAGTCCATTTATGTGTCTGCACTCTACCCTACACTGCAGTAAAGCTACTGTGCAAGAGGTGTTTCCATGTCTGCTAGTACAGAGCTCAGCTTGGCTGGGCCCTCAGTGTTGCATGGTGCAAGTAATCATAGCTTAGAAATGAGCTACCCAGTGCTAGTGGCCGTATCAAGGGTTAGATGCCTACTGGTGGTCTTTGTATGTCTAGAGACATAAATAAAATAAAGTTACCTAAGGATAAAATTGCAGGGCATAAAATCTCCTTGAGTTTGTGATGGATCAGACTGTGTTCCCAAGGTCTGAAGGGGTCCAATATGTCACATCGGCAGCAGCAGTCCCCAAGGCAGACGGTTGCACGGTCCTGTCTATGAGGGATGATGGAGTCTATTGTATAACAATGCCATGTAAGACTGGCTTTAAAGAGCTTCTCTAGCAAACTGTATGCAATTTTATTTTCTTTTAAATAAAGGCACTTTAGAATTGCACAAGTGCAGAGGAAACATCTGATGTTAATTGTTTCTTTGTATCATCAACATTGAAAAAAGAAATTAAACTTCACTAGCAAATAACTGAAATACAGCAAAGATTATTGTATGTCAAAATACAATTTGCAGTAATCCTTCATCTCCACATTATGAATTCATAAAAGCAATTGCAGCATGTTTTTAAATATTAACTACCCCATAATGGCGTAGGCTATACAATATACTAGAGTTTTTCTTCTTTTCCATATAGAAGATCTGAATTTAAATTTTGCATATGGCTACAAGTTAAAGCAAATTCTCAAATTTTCATCTCACCTTTCCCTATCTACACAATAAAAGCCTAATTAAAAGGAATTCCTCTGGGAACGATTACAGCAATGCTGATGCTATACATTTTCAAATGCAGATCAACAGATCCATGTGAAGGGATCTTTCACAATGCTTGCATATTAATGTCAGCAACAACGCATCGCTCATCCAGAAAAAAATATAATCTGATGACATCATTCATCTTCCCTGTCAAGTGACCCACAATGCCTAAATAAATGGATATTTCATAACATATATTTGTAACTAGCAATCAGAAACAGCTGGAGTGACGAGTATTGTATTATCCAGTCAACAACACTGGAGTCTAGTGGCTTTTAATTTTAAATTCTGTGCAGGTTGAATATATCCCCTGCTCAATTACCTCTAAGTGAGATGGACATTGGATGGGTATGACTATCAGTTAAGCTAAGGTGCTTTTTTATGACACTTGATTAATCTAAAGCAATCTGGGAGGAATGGAAATGGAAATGGAGATGATGCTCCCGTGATGCTCTCTGCTCCAAGGACATCCTGCAGTGCAGCGAGGACCTACACCATCTATGCCAGCTTGTCCAGCAGAGCTTGGGTGTGGTTCAGGTGTGTGGTGCAACTGTGCAAGTGCACACCATGAACAAGGCACAGTCCTCCACCCCTTAAAACCAGCCCTTTGCTCCACGCAGTGAAATGCTGGGTTAACCGTGCATCAGATGACAGTGGTGTATCTGGTAATTTCTGTATTGGAAAAGAAAGAAATACTTATTTTCCCACTGTTTGTTTCTAGGTAAAATCCAGTTTAAGTGTTTTAAATCGGTGGTGCTCAGTGTCTTTTGACATGTTACAACAGCAGAAAGGTGGAGATTGTCTCTACTGAGAAACAGAGAATGGTTCAAGAGTAACCTAGCCTGCCCTCACCCCCCTGACCTTCAACCACTGTGATCTACCATCTGTAGGTGGACTAATATCTAACGATTACATCTGCTTTAAACAAAGAGCTGTATTCAGTCCATATCTTTTTTGTGAGCCCAGGTTTAGTAAGATGGGCTGGGCACTTCAGCCCCAGCGCTAAAAACCAGCAACATACAGGACTGCCTCTGGACCAAATATGAGCCTGGTTCTTCTGTCAGGAACCCACAGAGTGAAAACACAACTCAATGCAAGAATGGAGAAAGAAATACAGCCAAAGTGCCATGAGTAAAAATTGTTACTTAACACTTTAGGTCTTATGATGTATTTACTACCTTTTACACAGAAAGACAAGTTTCTGGGTTACAGGTGTATGCCGATAGGATGAGATCAGCTGTATGGACCATGAGAACTTGAGTGGAGTTCCCTGTGAATGTACAACCCGTGTCAGAAAATTATCTTCAACAGAAACAAAATAAATGACAAAACAACCCATGAATCTTCAGATACCATACTAGTGTCCTCACAGCAGTCTCACAAATCCTACAGGTCAACCATCACCCTTCACTTTGATTTCTGCACACTGATTTTAGGAGGATATTTCCTTGAGCTACCCTACCCCTTGGCCCTGACAAAACCAGCATGGTTAAAAAGCTGTATTCTCAAGATTTAGGTAAAACATAAACCAAGAGAAACTCATAGAGCACTACAAGTTAAGTTGAAATCCTGGTTCTACTGAATTTAAGGGCTAGGTCCTCTGTATATGCACATAAATGATTAGGAACTCTATATATCCACATATGTGATTAGGGACTCCTGAGCACTCTGGTAATAATAAATAAACATATTTACTGTGTTTTCAGCTGTTTTCAGCAGAGAAAGGATTTTACCTGACCTTCTATATGCATTCATACACTCATGAATATATCAACATATATTGTATAGTGGCACTGAGACATCAATACAATTTTTCTAGCAGTCTCCCTGAACAAAAAAAATTTTCAGTAACAGAGCTAGTCCCTATCTGTAGACCCCACTTCTGTGGTAAAAAAGGAATCAAAGATCTATTTTAAAGTCTGACATTAGAAATGGAAGAGGTATATGCCCTCGGGCACACAAGGGAAAGTCTCATTGCAGGTGTATTAGAACTTTGTCATGTGCAGCTGTAAGTGGTGCATTGAAAAGGTCTCCCATGCATGCCCAATGTTCCTCCACAGTCCTACTGATCTCAGTGTAAGAAAACCTTCCTGGATATCCCTCTGTTACTCTCCTCTGCTTTGTCCTACCTCCTACATACCTTATTTTTGCCAATACAGTGCTGTGAATACCAGCCAAGGGGCTAATAGACAGGGGGTCTCTCACAGTCTCTGGCTATGGGTCTGTCCCTTTCAGAGAACAGATGCCCAGTGAGCTCCAGGTGCTCCCCTTTTCTTCACTTTTTGGAGACCAGGATTTGATTTAGGAAAGAAATGGAGTTTGCTGGCTGGGCTTAGCATAGCTGTGATTTATCTCTGCTGTTTCTGAGGAAGGTGTCTGAGAACACTAAATTCTGTATTAAATTTCCAGAGAACTGACACATCTCAAGGGCACAAGTGTGAATCCCTCCAGTCATTTTCACTGTAGTTTATCAAGAAAGAGTTTTCCTTAATGAATTTTTGCTTGTGAACTTGTTATGCTCTGATATAGCTAGTGAATTATTACCCCTCTTAATGGTAATTCTTGAGGGCTAAATGTTGAGATATTAGAGATTATGCCCAGGATCAATTTTTTTAAAAGGTGCTATGGTATTACAGTGTACTACCATTTCTTTACTCCAATTTTCTTGTTCATACTGTATTTTATATGCTTCCTGAACCATTAAGATGTGTTGTACAGTTTTAAACCTGCTTAAAGATACAATCTAGTGCATAGTCAAGCCATTGGGTTTTTTTATACAGGACATGTAATTGTTACCTAAACAGCTGATATTTTACCCCATGCTTTAGAAGTTAGCTCCATGGGAAAGAGAAGCTCCCCTATACTCAGGCTGAGCTCCTCCTCAGACCTTCTTCAATATGGTATTAGCATGCTGCGAAGACCATCATGGTAGGACCTAAGCACACGTACGATTTAAGACCTGGGGGTATGGACTTCTATCCCCTCTGTGCATGCTGAAATCCATCCAGCACATTTTTGGTTCAAACCAGAAACATGTGCTAATCCTTTGACTAGGAGGAAAGTCTTTAGTATCCCCCTGACCACACTTCCTTGCACGCTCAGAGACCAAGTGCAGAGACTGATACTGTCAGGTATGAAGGGCTCAGAGAACAGAGGGCAGGACTGGGCTGTAACACATACAGGACCTCCACGTACAGTGTTAAACTTAGTAAAAGCAGCACATCTAGAGTGGGTCCTTATAGTTATTTTTCTTTTTTTTTTTTAAAAAAAAAAGAAAGAAAGAAAACTGCCAGGCAAAGCAATAAAGAATGTTTCCTGTCTTTACAAATTAATGTGATGGCAGTGGCTCAGCTGTGCTGACGTTCAGCTGGTGGTACAACAGGCTGGCTAGAATTCACCTCTCCAGGGTAGGAAGGTACCGGTGCTCCCCTGCTTCATCCAGCCTTCCTCGTCAGAGGGACTGCTAGGTTCTGCAGCTCCCACTGGCAGGGCAGAGGTTAATGGAGGAATTTACTTCCTTTAAAATAGAGTGCTGCCAAAATTCAAAATTTAGGAGAACCTAATGCTAGGAGAAGAGGAAAAGTGTCATAGTATCACTTGTTCTTGGAAGAACCATCTTTTGGGGAGGGCAAAGGGAAAGGGAGGCAAGGCTGGACAGGTAGCCTCCCAGGTCTAATTTTGCACAAATAGTCAGGAGTTCCAGGAGCAGACTGGACACACATGGTGGTTTAGGCCCTGCTGGGACCAGAGACCACGTTGCCGTTGTCCCTCCCCCACCCTCAGCCGGTCAGGGTTGGAAGTGAGGCACAAACCCCAGAGTTGAAATAAGGAAATATTTAATACAACAGTGTAATAAACAATCTGAACAACAACAATAGCAATAATAACAACAATAAACAGCAATAACAGTAAACAAGACAAAAGATATACAGAGAAATACCGCAATGGATACAGACAGACCGCCATGTGCTTCCCGGACAAAAGCCACAAAGCAAACCTTCCCGTTGCCAAGCCGGACCTGAGGACCTGACATCAGCATGGTGTGAATAACCCAGCTGGAGATCCCTTCCCCCTGCTGGAGAAACTTAACCCTATCTTAGCTGAACCAGGACAACACACTAGCCCAAGATGGGCAGAAATGTTTAATTCAGTTTTGTTCCTTTTGAATTTTCTGAAGCTGAGAAGCCCTGAGTCTTGCTCCTATAAATGTGATACTCAGACACAGTGTTGCAAGGGATGGATGGTATTTATTTGGGATTTCCAGGGCTTGAAGGCTTCTGTGGAAGTGCAGCTGAAGAGTTGGAATATGGACAATCCAACTTTGTACAATCTGTGATGCTAAACCTACATGAGGTGGGTTGCTGGTCTCCCAGGGACCAGTATTTGCACTAATGTTCCAGCATCACCACACCGCTGGCCTGCCAATTGGTGTAAAAAAAAATTGGTGTAAAATCTGTGCACCGATATCCCAGACCTGAGCTGTGCATGAAACCAGAGGAGTGCAAATTAACCAACAATAATTTGCTCAGTCAGAAATAATTACCTTTCATTGCACTGTTGCTTGGAAGGAGGGCAGGAGCCAGAGGTGGTGGGGGCAAGGCGGGCACACACAGAGGGGCTCTGTCGCAGGTGGGCTGCTGCTAGCTCGGCACAAGGTGGCCACTGCAGCCTGCATCACTGCCCCACCAGATCCCAGGGACAGGCAGGGTAGCCCGTGCCTTAAAATGGCACTGGTAGCAAACTGCCTCCCACACACCCCTTTTTTCTACATTACTTGCTGCTTCATTCGATGATGTGATTAGTAGAAATACTACACTACAGTGTCGCTGCTATCAATGAAAAGCCCATCCATCCTAGCAGCCAGAAGCAATTTTTGTAGGAAATAGAGATTGGTCACTCTCCTGATAGAAAATATTCAAAGAAAGGAAGATAGGCAGGGTGCAGGACTTATCATCACAGGCTGCTACGCTTCACAGCACCAGCCAGTACTGCCAAGCTAAGAGAAGAGCAGAATATAAGGAAGTCTTCAGAAAGGTGAGATCCTTGGTAAAAGGAGAGTTTCTTCTCATCAACCCAGAATGAATCAGCTGGGAGGGGCTTCTCACCAAGGGAAGAGACAACCAGGTTCTCTTGCCAGCACTAAGGTCTCTTCTGTTTCTCAGAGGAAACTGGGTTCACCAGAATGAGAGCTCACTATGAAAGGAAAGTACTTCCCTAGGGAAGAGCTTGGATTGTGGGCTTTCACCTTCCCACCTGGGAAGTGAGAAGGGCACTCCGTGTTTCCCTGGGGTGGTGGAAACTAGAAATTAGCACAATCAGAGGTCCTTTTCTTTTAAGTTAAAGACTGTCAGTGTTAGAGTGAGTGAGAGACTTGGCCTGCATTGCTGCAAGGAGGGTAAGACCTCTGCACAGACTGAGTAGTGGAGGTTGGTCTGATCTTGCCAGGTACCCAGACTTTTTGTTAACTGCCTTGTTGATCTTTTTTCAATGAAAGAGGGCGTTTCCCCTGACACTGCTCTGCAACCTCTCCTCTCTGTTTCTGTTTGCTCCACATCCTCCCACTGTGACCCCTGTATGAAGGATGCACTGAGAACTTGCCCAGCCAGATCAAAATAATAAGGAGTAGCTGTTACTGTTTTACTCAGATGCCATGCTAACTTCACAGGCTAAATGGTGCAATGTGTGCTTACGAGTATTGCTGTTGGCAGCCTGCTCCTCACCCACTGTGTGCAACCTGAGTTTTACACCATGGATCCTGGCACTATGCCTAAAATTCTTCACTCTTAAATCCAGTCTAATTAAGTCAATAGAGCAATGTTTCCAGTTTAGTACAAAATTCATCTTAGCTCCTAATTTGTCTTGTGGGATGATACTAAGAGTAGATACTAAAGCTATACTTTACTGAACGAGCGCCATGGCTAAGCTCAGCTGCAGTGCAAGTGTGTACAGCTCCAGTGACTCATGCTGATAATTACGGTGCATCAGCAACTGCATCTCTGTGTGCCTCCGAGGAATGTCACCTTGCATGTGCCTCAGTAGTGGGCTTCACCCTGCTCCTCTGCAGAAATGATGATAAGGAGGGAGCTATTAAAGCTCATTAGGTTGGTCAGCAGAGAAGATTGAGAAAGCAAGACCATGAGCTTTCCTCTGCCAGGTAACATGAAGTAAGGCTTCTGCCCATCAGCCTTTTGAGCAGCTGGATTCCCACAGTGGCTCTGAGTGTTGGAGCCTGCAAAATATTGCAGATGGGCAAGTCTGTCTTAGTTTACACTCTCATTTTTTTGCACTCACTGCCTAGACACAACTGTGATAGAGAAGGAAATGATCTTCAGCATGAACCAAAAGTTAGGAGTGAGGAGTAATTACCACTTGGCTGGCAGGGACACCCCTCTCTAAAGCTGATCTCCCTCCATTGACGCTGTTAATTCACTGCCTCGATTCCTCTCAGCTGTCCTTACTCTGTGGCACTCAGGGTTATGGCTGGAACTTCATCATATTGAAATGTCCTCACAGTTTGAGGAGTTTTATATTTAAAACTTGTTCCTTCTGTCTCAGTTTGGCACACGGCAATGATAAATTCAGAGATGTTTCTGGGAAGGCAGCCAGTGCTGTCGAAGCCCAAGAGAAATCAATCTTCAATGAAGAAATAAATTATATTCTGTCACTACCTATCAATATTTGTCTCTGACACCACATAACAATTATATGAAAATGACCATTTGCTTTAAATATGGAGAAGAAGAGAACTACACACAGATATGTTTTGGGGAAAAAAGAGATCTTTGCAACACAGAGCTATTCCCAACATACCGTATGATCTCCTCGTAATGGGCACTGCAGGAATAAACACAAAGTCAGTACTAAAGAAATATAGTACTGTCACCTTCAAAGTCTTCCCACCTACAGAAATAATCCTCTCAATTTTTCAGTGCTGCATTTTATAAAAATTTCATATTGACTTTATAGCCCAGATAAAGTGAAAATACATCATATGCCACTTAACCAGGACAGCAACACCAGCAGGGCATCTCTTAGTGAGTTGGCACAGCTGCACATTAGTGAATAGCGTGGATTCATGCTTCATGAGAACAGACTCAGCCGGGTGCTAAATGTAAAGATACTACCTCTGGCTCAGAAAGTCCCTGAGCCACAGATTGCTGGAGGCTTGGACACAGTATATTCGATTCAGGGAGGTAAAACTACACATTGCCTTGTTCTCACAAGCTTTTCTGAAGACCTGCTGTAAGAGTAAAAGAGGCAGAGTACAAGGCTAGACAGAGCTTCAGTGTGACCCAGGTCCCCACGCCTGTGTCCTCACAGAGATGCTGCACCTGAAGTCATGTTCACTGCTGTAGCAGCCCAGCCAGGCGGAAGCTATGTTTTACAAATGCACTCAACTTCTGAGGGTTTCCCACTGCCTATACATGTATTACTTCTACTACTGTTCATATTTGCATGTTTAAATTATATTTCCTCCAATAAAATGTGTATCTAAATTATTTCAAACCTTCTTCCTTTTTAAGCATTTTGGGGTATATGTTTCATCACTCATCTGATCTCCAAACTGAGAAAAATACGTAGTTCCTCAGGAGAAGATTAGCATTCTCTGCTTTTCTTGGGACTTTGTCATTCTTGATGGAAAAGGGGAGGGTCTTGTCTTTTTTTTTTTTTTTTGGGGGGGGGGGGCTGTTCTTGTTGAAAATTCTGGTGTCCTCTTGCTTCCTACTTCTCTTGCTTCTGATGACACTGTGCTCCTCAGCCCTGTCTGTCCATAGAGATGACATAGTGCTGGGGTCAAGGGTGCTTATGTATGGATGCTTATTGAGGCTTAACAGAAGAGCATTGGGTCTGAAGCACAAATGTTCTGCGTGGGCTGCATAAGGTCTGCTTCCACAGCACCTATGTTGGAGTTACAACAGAACATGCAGATGTAATGAGAGGACAGATACATTTGTTTGACCATAACCCCAGTAATTTATCCTGCTCCTGGAACAAATACAAATGCTCTCCTGAGCTGTTATATGATTTCACCATAACAACTAGATATACCTTTGATACAGTTCAATTACTAAACACTTCAGCTGTTGGGAGAGAGAGAGGGAACTGGTAGAGGTCTTATATCTCGCACCTGTAACAGGTTCTGGCTTGTGTGAATTTCTTCTTCACAGGACATCTGACAAAACACAGCCTAAGGTAATCCTCATCCCTTTTCCATATTTTGTAGCACCAGTCGGCATTTTCAATAAGATGGCTTTCCGTAACACCAGACAACATTACATCCAAGGCTTCTCTCTGTTGTGTTATATAGTCTGGGCAAGAGTGCAGAGCCAGATATGTCTCTCCTGTTCCTCCCAGTTCCCTGTTTACTGTATTATAATGGTTAATTGGGAAGTCTAGATATAAAAATAAATAATTTCTCACTGTCCAAAAATAGGTCAGGAAAACCACTGGGTGTGCATAAGAGAGACAGCTTTAAAGCACTGTCTAAAATGATGAGGCTCCAAATTCATGTGGTTGTAATTCTTGATGCAAGCAATGGTGACAGTAATTATAACCACAGTCCTTCAAATGCAGTCACGTCTCCGGGCTAGCCTGCCAGCATGCCCAGTCACTGAGTCTGCTTTTGTGCAGAATATTTATTCAAATTTTACTATGAAAATTCACAGTGTCCTCCAACATGCCCGCACTCCTCCTCCTGAGGTTAGCCTCCCTAGATGGGGGTACGCTGGCTTCTCTGTACCACAGAGGGGAGTTGTGCCCTTAAAAAAAAATGAATCCTAGGTGGGCTTGCTTAAGGAACATGAACTGGCTCAAATCATAATTCAGCTGCTTTCCTTTATTATTTGACTGTATGTGTTACCCCCTTCATCAGTAAGCTTTTCAGCTGTGTTATTCCAGTTTTCCTTCTGGAGCTGAATGTGTACATCTGAATTGCAGCAGCACACACCAAGTGTAGCCCCTTAGTAAGCTGTCCCACTGCAGCCCCCCAGCCCCGTGTGGTGCTGAAGGCTGCTGTTATAGACAGCCAACGATTAGCAAAACATTAATGATGCAACAGTCAAATGTGGTGGCCATTAGTATTTGTGACAGATACAACAGGAGGCTGGGTGGTTTTGGTTGAAGGTTCCATTGCTGTACACATAAAAAGCATGGCTACTCATCCAAATGAAGATGAGTGCTAATCGCCAATAACCACATCCGTGTGTATTGAGCTTGATGTGAGCAGCCACCAGGAGGAGCCAGTGTAATTTATTTCCAGGCTAATTAAGGCAGGAGCTTTCAGGTCACATAATTAGTTTGAAGAGGGTGGAGCAGGGGGAGATGCTGTCTGGCTTCTACCTCCTTTTCCCTTGGAGTACCTCGCAGACTGGTTTTCTTTTAAGCACTGGCTGAGGGTTTCATGTTAGAGACCTGCCATTCTCTGAGGGCAATGCTTCCCAGCTTCCTAAACAAAGGTGCATCAGTTCTTGGGTACCATCTGTGGTCTGGACATTCAGAAGTATTCGTCACACACAGTGATGATGGTGCATAGCAAGTTCAGGAGCTAGCACTGGATGATGAATCAAGGCCACCTAAATGAAGGTGTCTCAACCTTTTCTTTTTTGTACTCAGAAAAATGCATGCCTAAATCCAGGTCTTGGCTTAATCTCATTACCTTCATACACTCCCAAAGAAAATTAATATAAAATTCTTGTGTATGAGAACAGGATACTCTTATTTTAAATAATTTAAACATTCTAGAGATGGTTCTTGTCATTTGGAGGGCTACAGAAACCAGCCGAGCAGGAGAATGTGAACAGCAGGTTTTATGTATTTGCAGATTCAGTTAACACAGTATTTGAGGTCCAGCCATGCCTGTGAGCTTCCTTTAAACTTTTGGTTGAAGAGGGAAAAATATGTAATACTAATTAAGACAATTTCCCCACTTCATGTTACTCGTTGCCAGCTACAGAGCAAGTTCTCTTGGCTGCAGGCACAGTGTTACAGCAGGGATGGCTCCGGTCCCCCAGGAGTGCTTCTGGCGTTTGCTCTGAGCCCTGCACTGATGCACTGCTCCTCTGCTGGCACACATGGGACTTCCACCAAGGATCTCATTTTTGGAAAGAATCAGATTTTTACCAGTTTAGTTGTTTTCAAGTTTTGAGTTTGTGAGGGAAAACAGCCACGAGTGAGAGCTGGGCACAGGTTGAATTGTACACAGGCTGGTGGGGTGCCCACGGCTCTGGCCACACATGACCACTGAGCACCGAGGAGTGCCCAGAACTTCCCCATCCTCATCCAGAGCCTTCAGCACTTTCTGAAACAACATGATTTAAGTACGTGCTTTAAGGAGTGAGAGGTTGTGTTTATTATTAAATATTTTGCTCTAGGGAAATTTTTGGATGTTTTTCTTTCTTAAGACATGTTTTATGACACTGTGGAGTAGCTGGAATGATTGAAATGCTGAAGAACAAGAGAACCTATGAGTCCATGGGATTATTTTTAGATGCTGAGTTACATTAATTGTTTTAAAGACAAAGATGCCACTTGTGGTTTAAGGATACCTAAACTTCAGACAGCTTAAGGCTGGGATATTGTATGGGAATGCTGCTGTTGGGAAGCTCTTCCATATATCTGCTATTGGCCACTGTCAGGAAGGATACAAAAAAAGCCACTGATGTGTATTTGAACACCTTTGTGTGTCAGGAATACCATCCTATAAGGACCTTCCTTTTCCCTGTGCTGTTGGATTGCCCTCTTGACACACTAGACAGGCTGGTCCTCCAAAACCTATTTTTATTGTGTTCCAATTCTCTTTAATGAGAGTTATTTGGAAATCACATAGCACCTAAATTCAAGTGACCAGCCACAGATCTCAACTGAGACAGCTCCTGAGAAGGTCGCCAAGAAGGAAGTGGAAATTATGCCTGGAGTGGTCCTGGCCTGGCTCACCATGGATGGTGGAGGAGTTGCAGAGCAGAGCAGTTTCTGGCCACAAATCTGCCTAAATCCATCATTGACTGTTAACTGTTGTCCCGGGTCTTGATTTGGGGGGAGGTGGAAAAAGAAGTTTTGTGATTAAATGCAAACAGAAGACAGATTTTGCAGAAATTGCACATTTATATCCTTGGCCATGAAAAGCTGGTGTGGTGCCTCAGCTCCCTGCATGGAAGTAGGGCCGGGGGGGGCAGCGGGGGCAGCCCCAGCCCTGGGCATCAGGAACCTCCCTGGGGATGGGGCCAGGCTGAGGCCCAGCCAGGACATCATCCCTAACACCTGCAGGACCTTGTTGTTGCTGTGGCAGAGACACCACAACAGACTCAGCTGGCATCCCCAATCTCTTCATAACTGCCAGGATTTTATTAATTTAGTTGCTGTGTCTCTTTCATTTCATAGTGGCGACTAATACGTGTCTATATATGTTTATTTGTGTAAATACAATAAGATGCACTGTGAATCACATTAGAGAAGAGCTGAGGAGTTATCAGTATTGTACCCCAAGAAATACTGCTCTGGGGATATGTAGATAAATGGCTGGGTCATTCTGCACAGTGCAGGGTTTCTCCCTGAAGCATCACCTTGCAGAGTACCTGAGAGGCAGAGAAACGTGGTGCCTGGAGCTTGCCTCCCTCCTAGCCTGCCTCAGGGTGGGACCAGTGCTGGCTGCTGCATCTCTTTAAAGGAAAAAACAGGATTTCCTCAACTCTCAGCTGAGAGAAACCCCATCTGCCCTGTCCTAATCATGTTGTCTTAATCACATTGCCCTCTTTGCCTTCTCCAATGCAGCAGAGGTTTTAATAAGCTAAAGTGGAGTTAAGTGAATACTAAATGAAATGTTTAGCTTGCTCAGGTTTAAAATAGCATAGTGCTTATTATTTGAAAGCTTTGTGGAAGAGCGGTCATTAAATGAAACAGAGTGGTTTTGGTCTGTTACACTGAGTTGAAAAAGTAGGTCTGCCCCTCTGGAAACAGTAAATCACAGGGTCACTTCCCAATATTAAAGACACCTGTATGGTGCATCCAAGAGTGTAAGAGAGAAATCATCCTGGTTTTACAGTGAGGCAGAAAAAAAGTTTATTACACTGTGTCATCTTTACAAGCACTGCGTACAGCCCTGGTAGGAGTCTCCCCAGAGGAGCCGGAGGATGTAGTCTGAGGTATAAAGTGACGCTGTTTGCTCCAATGCCACGAATACTCCAGTATGAGTGTGGCTGCAATGCACGTACTCACAATTTAGGAAGTGCCTGTTGCAGGCCAGTTCTGACACATATTCCTTTGGGAATGCGGAGTCCTCCAGCACAGCTGGCAGCTCGATGCCAGTTCTGGACCCTCCTTGCAAACCATCTGGGCATGGTGGTGGCCCTTGGCCCTAAGCAGCCTACTGTGTGCAGCTCTTGGGGACTCAGTAGCTGGGGTTCACATGCTGTTCCAGCAGATGTTTCCATAAACTGCTTCCTCTATGTGAATGTATTGATGTCTAAGTCCTTGGCTGGGCTTGGCAGTGCAAAGGCTCAGCAGGTTTCAGTAGCTAAGACTACTGCCCTAGTTGTGCTTTAATAAGAGTCACTCTCTGTCTCCTCATAGATCACAACATAAAAAGAAATGGGTTCTTATTTGGATAATATTTTAGTCATGATCCAACAGGGTTTGGTGATGGACTATGACAGAGAGGTTTGCCTGGAGCAGGGTCTTCCTGCTGCCCGCACAGAGTGAGAACATTCTCCATGTTGAAGGGGACACAGTGCAGGACCACCATGTCTTTGCACAAGACACCTTGTATGCTGGTCCATCACTCCATCTCCCCTAGACTTCTCATATTTATGGTTTATCTAGGTTTGCAGACGTTAACTGTCAAATATTGGAGGTGACAAAAGAGATGGAAAAGAGTGGAACAAATCAAAGGTTTATAGGAGCTAGTACAGAAGCCTGGTCTGCTTGGTCTCAGTATCCACTGTCTTTGAAGAAGTGATACACAGCTTTGAGACCTGTGCTGCAAAAGTTCTGACATTCTTAAAAATAGAATAAAGATGATACAGTAATTAAAATACAATCATTTTAAATTGTCCTCCTCAACAAATTAACATTCTTTTATGGCTGGAAGATAGTTATCTTAAGTAATTACCCTGTTATCCTAGTGACAGACTGATGGTGACCTTTATACTGCAAGTGAAATATGCAAATTGGTATTTTCATTAAACATTAAATAACTCCCTTGGGAGGAAAAAATGTTACTTACTGTTCATTGGCTATTAAAGTCTAACAATATGATTTACCACAACTTTGTTTTCCACCTCCAAGGGCCCTGCAGGAGAAGGGATTAAAGCTTGGTTTGGAATTTGAGGCTTAGACATGTGTAGACAGGTCAAATGTAGTATAAAAAAAGTCCCAAACTAAACCAAATCCCCGTTACTTCATCCCTTGTTCAAAGTGTTCATTCTATCTGACAGAACATTGGTATGCCAGTAAAATGCCTCCAATCCCACACATTCTAGTCCTCTGAGCACCTCCAAGCCAAGAGGTAACCTTCCCATTAACTTAGCCTAGTTCTCACCACTGACCCTCACTTCACACCAATTTACCAGCAAGCCCCAAACTTTAAACCATGGCTGGTTCTTTTGCTTTCAGCAGTTCACGTGGACCATGCATGCTCTCAAAACCAGCCTTGTGCCACTCAGGCTGAATCAGGCTCAGAGGCAACAAAATGCTGATAAGTGAAGCCTACAGGAAAATTAAATTCACCTGATGGGCAGATGCAATGTGAACACTGGAGAGCATGCTTCCAGCACAGTGGGAGTGATGAAAGTTTACGGAGTTATGTCAAAAGTCATTAGGAATAAGGCCAATAATACAGGCTTTAGGAATAAGAATTACTCTGTTTATTTTTAATAACTGCTGTTGTACAAAATGACCCTCGGTAACAGCACAAGCTATATAGACAGTAGACAACCTTGGTCCTTAAGTGTTGCCACTCCTACAGATTTCTACAGTTTAAACGTCTCTTTCGAAACTTCTGCCATTGCATCAAAAGGCATCTCAGTAGGAATGCACTTATTAAAGATATCCTGACATCTGTACTGAGAAAAGCAAGAATATGCAGGCTTCCAGGAAGCACCATGAACTACACACAATGAGGAATGCAATTGCAATTGCATCCCAAAAGAGCTAACTTGCTCCTCCCAGCACCAGTCTTGGGATGTGTGGGGCCATATTGCAGTGCTTCACATGAAGAAACAAAATGCTGCCTCCATATTATTTGGTGGTTTGTGCTGAAGATAAATCACTAAATAGATTTCTCTGAAATCTTTCTATTAACACATTAATGGTGTCATCCAAAATAAGAGAGTCTGGGTGCCGGTGCATATGTGCAATGTATATTAACAGTTGAAAGTTAATTTAATTTGCTTTTCAAAATATTAAAATATAAGATCAACAATCTGAACAGTGGATGTTGATGCAACAGCTTTAGAAAGCATAGCCAACCGTTAATCACTTTTTATTTTGAAACAGCAGTTTCCTGGCCTGTTAAACTATAGTTAATATGTTCTTTAAATAAATAGTTACACACACATTATTTTAATTGCTCAATACCTATCTAGGGGCTGTGGGAAAATTTCACTTTTAAAAAATTTGTGACAGTTACTACAACCCACCATTAAAAAAGTTTATTTTAAATGTGTCAGGCTGTTAGTACAGCGTTACCGTTGTGTGCAGCCCCTTTAGAAGGCTGCAGTAAGCATAGGGGACCTGCACCTTCATCCATTGAATTGAAGGGAGAAATACTGACGCCTTGGTCACCAAAAGTGTATTTATATTACAGTGGGATCCAGTCTGCTTAATTTAGGGAAGTTCTTGTGGACACGACATCTCTGAAAAACTGTTAGCCATCTAAGTTAATTTAAATTATTACTTGTTTTCCTTTTAGAGCCAATGGAGAGAGATAATTGCCTGATGGTGTTATAAGAAGAGGAAAATTTGGTGTCCTGTTCTTTGGCCCAGGGCAGGTGCCCCCCAGATCTCCCTCAGCCTGACAGAGTGATCCAGATACAAGACTATTACAGAAAAAGTCACCATCACCTTGACATTCAAGTGCCTGTTTTGAAGACAAAGAGTAATGGAGAAGGCACCATTTTCATTGGGTAATCTGTTCTAATCTTATTTACACATGTTGTTCAGGTAGTATTCATTGCTAATACAGCTTCAACTCTTAGCTTTTCTTCCATGTTATTCTTGTCTCTGCTAGATTAAACAGCTCTTAGTTTCCAGTGTTTTGTTCCTATGATAATACTTATATACTGTAATCAAGTCATCTCTCAGGGATGACTTGGGATAAACTAAACAGATTCCTGTAAATCTCAGGACACTGAAATATCTTGTAAGGCAGGAACAAATGATGCACCAGAAACTCATATTTGTCTTACAAAGAAAAAAGAGTAAAACTGAGCTTTTCCCACTTTTTCAGGTTTATTCAGAATTAAGAAAAGTTGTTTATTATTATTGTTATGACGACTACTACTACTATTATTATATTTGTTGTTGTTAAGCATATAGACTGGTAGTTTCTTCATTCATCCTATCACCCAGAACTGTAATAGCTCATTGAAGAATAAACATATTCTAAAAAATATTATTCAGTCTGGAAAAGCTAAAAAGTAGTCTTGAAATACAAATATGCATTTTCCAAATAAATGTTAGTTCATGGTGTATTCATGTAATGAAGCTGTACTTTAAAGAAATAAGATTGATTTTTCCTAAATAACCTCATTTAACTTCTTCTTTCAAGAAAAGCTATATTAATCCTTTGTTGTTATCATGTGTCCAAAATTCTTAATAGAGATGGAAGATTTCCATCACTGCTTGGCACTTTGTCATAATACAGAGTCAGTGTAAACTTCAAACACCAGAAAATTAAAGGAGAATATTCCTCCCAGGGGTACCATTGTTTCCACCAGACAGGTAGTATCCCCTTGCCCAGACAGGTGGCACAAAATGAGCAGAGGGGACCTGCAGAGTGGCCACTGGGTTCTGTGAACAGCAGCCAAGTTTCAGGTGGTTCATTAGCAGGGAAAAAGGGCCAGCCCATAAAACTGGCCACTGTACCTACAACACTCCATTTCCTGTATGGTGCACATCTCTAGCCTTCTATTTCATGTTGCAGGAGGCTCCCTTTGCTCCAAGATCCAGGCCATTTATTGTTCAGATACAAGAGAGAGAATTAATTTTAAATTTAAGTAATTTTGACTTAAATTTCTATAGTTTAAATGTCTTTCTGGAAACTTCTGACATTGCATTTAAAGAAATATCAGTAGGAATAGATTTTGTTAAAGATATCCCAACATCTGTACTGAAAATAGCAAGTGTACTCAGGCTTCTGGGAAGCACCATGAACTACACACAACAGGGAAGCTACAGCAATTGCACTTGAGTAACAACTGATTTAAGTAATTTTTAACTTAAATCTACAGGTGGGACATGCTTTTAACTGGAAGTAATGTAAAGGACTAGTTAGGCAGAGGTAAGGTAAAAGCATTTGCCTTGTGTGGTAGCATACCTCATGTATGACCCATGGGCTTCATCCACTTCATGAACGGAGGCACTTCAGGTGGACAAAGGGACGGAGCATCATGTCAGGAGGTTCACGGTGGGCTCATGGTCAGATCTTCACTGCTGCCAGTCTAACGCTGCCTTCCCATTCCTGTTTTCCACTCAGTGCTGCCCCCACCTCATGCTCCCCTTAAGCATGCCAATTCAGCTGACATGGCTGCGTTTCCAAATACCACTGTTTTGTGAACCCCTTTCCATTTTTTAAAGGATAGCATTTCACAGGATGTTACACCCAACAAAGCCAGCAAGGTGGAGCAGGCCTGGAAGCAGGGTCTTTGGCTGCAGCTGGTGGTATTGTATGAGTGGCTGTACTAATATAACCTGGTAATAAAGTGCCTAAGGCCTGGCCACATGCCCCGTAAAAGCTTAGGACTGCAGAGGAGAAACAAATAAATACAAAAATGAAACCAGGAAAAGGTCAGAAAGGCAGTATTCCTCACATGGCCTTGTGGCTGTCTGAACCCTTCAGATGCCAGCTACTGGAAGAGGTACTGGCTAGCAGGAATCTCTTCTTTCTCCACAGTGGCTTTATCTGGGGCAGCAGTTCAGTCATCAGCATCGGGTATTCCCTCTTTCTCACCAGCAGTGATAGCCTCCAGGGATCAAAAAGTCCAGCTATGGAGTATCTGCTACACTTTGGAACAAGGCCGACATCCCAGCTTGCGAAGACACCAACCCATTCTAGGACAGATACTGTCCCTGCAGTGCATACTACTGTGCTTGGCCTTCCTACAGATACTTTTCAGCATTTTGGGTCCCTTTGGTGTCTGTGCTAAAACACCAATACAGAAATGGGATACAGGCTGTGTCACTACGTGTACTGCCACTGTGGGAACTAGCTACAGAGTGGCTTTTCCCCATAAAACCAGTAGGCCCAGTACCTCCACCCAGCTCCATCTTGGATGACAGTAAAAAGAATGAGGCAAACCCAAACAACGTGTAACTGAGCTATCATGAACGTGACTCTGACCTGTGGACCTTGTTAGGCAACTGCATTTTTTGAACAAATATAATCTGACATTAGGGATTTATCCCAGATCAACATGTGTGTAGTGGAGCGCTTGTGTAATTTTTTTTACCTGGTGCATTTAAGGTGAACAAGCAACTAAGGATATCCTGAAACCGGCTCTGCTGCAGATGAAAAAGCAAAATCCCTTCTGCTCACCCCAGGAGACATCCAGGGCTTGATTCAGTTGCTTAAAACACAAGTGTGTTGTGCTGTTGGAGACACACTGGACACCTGAGATATTCATATAGATATGACACAGAACCTATGATAAATACATGTCCTTCTGAAGTGGCATCCGAAGGGCAGGTCAGATACACTGGGTTATCCCCAAAGGCACTGGTGAATTGTCAAACAGCTAGTTCATCTAGTAGCTGGTCAGCTGCATCACTCTCCATTCACTGTTTTGACTAGGGGGCATGATTCAGTTCCATCATGTAAATATGTGGAGCCATTTGAGATGCTCTGAAACAGCTGCCTTGAGTTACTGATTCAGAGAAGTGTAGGTCTTCTATGAACTCTGGAAATGTTAATTGGAAGGGAACTTGAGATGTCATCTCGTCCAGCCACATCCTAAGCCACAATTCATGGTCACTGTCTCTTGTTATATTATCTGATGCTAGTGAAGCTAAGAGAGGAAGAGCAACGATTCTCCTGCAATGCCACTTCTCCCTGGAGCAATGGCATAACAGCACAGTCTCTATCAGACAGACTGTGAAATGCTACGTAACTCTTATAGAACAGAGCACATGGACATTATATGTTGTCTAAACTGTTTTTGATATGGTGAAAACAGATTTAGTTTAGGCACAGCAGATACAGCTATCTAAGCTATGCTTAAACACTGCACCTACAGCAACCATAAACCTCACAAACTGCTGTCCTCCATTCTGTTTTGCCAGGAAGATTAAGGATTTTTACAGTAATATTTTCTTCCCATACCTATTACTACCCCCTGGTGACCAATGACATGAACCCCTTACACTGCTGGAAAACCCCATGTCACCGATACTGTCATAAAGGACAACAGTCAGTGCTGCAGAGGCCTAAGAACATAAAAATGGCCACACAGCTCAGGCCAAGATCTGGTGCAGTATTTTGTCTCTGATATGTGGCCAAAAAGGGATGCCTAGGGAAAAAATTACAGAATATAGAAAAACAATAACTAGTGGTATTTTCTCAGAATAAACAATCTGCTATCACTGGTAGCCTGGGAACATCCTGAGCCAGAGGAGATACTTTTGGTTTTAATAGTAGTACATTATCCTTTATGGACAGTTTACACCTGAATCCATGCACATCTAGACATCTCTGATCCAGGTTGGTCAGAACTGAAAAGTGTGATCTTGCAAGTCCCTGCCAAACTACTCCAGGTAATCTCTTCAGCATTCTAAATGAGCATTGAACCAGGGATCATACACTGATGTTATGGTTCAAAGCTCTAGGAAAAATGCAAGCAGTGGCACGTTCTTTAAACACTACCTCATATCTATTCAATATACATTCACAGATATTGAGGCCAGAATGAATCTGTAAACCATCTAATCTGATTTTCACTTTAAAAAATAACTATCCAATTATTGCACCCATTATTTGGAATGTGGAGTGAGCTTGCAGATTAAAACCCTTTAATGCAGATTTTTACACCTGAGCTGAGTATCCAAATTCATACTATAGTCATTGCCAACTAGTATACTTCAGGAATATGACAGCTCTTCAGCTCACCCCGATGTAGAGACCTACATCTGCCAAGCTGAGCAACTCTCCCAGCCCCACTGGTGATACAGATGATATTGCCACTGCCAGGAATGGAAGCTTAGAAAACTCACCCATATTTGGGAGTTCTGACCTGCAAGGTGAACCAGACTCCTTATGATTGATAAAATCAGCTCCCAGAACAACATCTGAAACTGCCTGGAAGTTCATGTGGTTTTATCACTGGGTATCACGTCAGCCTGAAGTTTTAAACTCTACGGTTATTAACTTTGGAAAGACTGCTTTCCAAAAGGGTTAATGAGTCATATCACTAGCTGATAGAAATTCCAATCAACAGGGATCAGCTGTAGAATAATTAGATGCAGAATGTGAGCATTAGGTATGCACAGAAGTTACAAAACCCAAGAGGATAGTGTACAATTTCAGTTCCTAGGAAGATGAATCTCTAGAAATGCTTGGTCAAATTACCCCAAATTTGTATCCCTTTCCTCTACTTTCACAACTAATAGCAATTTTCAATATAATTCAAATTAACTTATATATTTTTAAGTATTTAGATCCTTAAATAGGCATTTGACTTTATTGTAACACAGAATCACTCAATGGAAAATTATTTGATGACTACATCTGGAAAATGCATGTATTTTAGAGGCTGATAACATCTGCAGTCACTTAGCAACACATTTGTGACAGTGACTTGGCAAATGTTGAATGACATTTTTAACTGTTTAGCCACTGGGATGAATAGTTTTTTCCCATTTCAGTCAGACCCAGTATTATATTACATATACGGGGAAAAATGGAATTAGGCATATAAATGCACTGAGAGTGAATATTATAATATTAGAAAAGGCACTGTAACTTCAGGAAAGTATTCCTGTGATCCTAAGGAAGCAACACTGAGTTTATCCCACCTTCCTTTTTTCTCATTCACAGACAAAAATGATTACGGCTATGGATCCGTGATTGCACACCTCACCACAGAACAGCCTTCATTTGTCTTGGTAGCTTAAGCTATGTCGGGTATATTGATTATCGGACTTTAAGGACACAATAAATCTAATAAAAGATATACTTTAGGTTTGCATGCATTTTCTGTGCCTTAGAGAATGGTATTTATTGCTTATATTTTGGCTAAATAATACTAACAGAAAGCATATTAGCATGTAACATGATCTATTAATAGGTAACTATTAATATATAGGGATACAGTGTGTGGCTCTTTTTGCATGCTTTATGCTGCATCACTTCAACGTTTTCATAATACATACAGAATAAATTCAATGATGCACTAATCCTGGAAACAGGCATATGAAAAATTCACAAGATATCGTACCTTCCAAGGTTTAGCTATAGCAGGTCTGTGCCTTTCATCCTAAACACAGGGAAATGACCTTTCAGCTATACACAACATGATTTTCAGCTTTTTATGGTGTATGAGTTTGCTTCTTCATAGCCTTGTTACAGTGAGCTCAGCAGAAGCAGAGATAAAACTTCCATAATCACACTTTCTCTGACCTGCTGACAACACACAATGTCTAATGCACAGTTTCAGTTCAACTCATATGCAGCTGTATCACCGAACACATATGTCCACCAGCTTACTATATAGGGTAGGATTCAGCTCTTCCCAGACTAGACACTGCTATTGGTCAGCCAACTCATGCTTTGTAGTCTACTGCCTATATTGATTAAACTTCCATTGACTAGAGTGAGATAAGACACCCATGGAATCTTTAGTGAAGGGAAAAGAATAATGAATGCTGAATCATAAATAATGAATTCATATCCCTCTCCTGGTCTCTTTTAGGTTTTGTATAACATAAAAAAGGCAAATATCCCTTCCAGGTCAATGTCTTAAGGGATTGTTAAATCACAAGTTCCAAGTTCAACCCACTGCAACTTGTGCATGAATATTCATTACTTGTTGGAAAAGGCATTCAGCCATGAAAAATTATGAATGAACACGTAGAGATTGCAGTGCGAAAAACTACCCCCAAAATCTAGCTCACTACTTAGTGGCAATGAATGTAAAGCAGAGATGGGTAGTTGAGATGTTCTAGAAACCAGTGAGAAATTTGGATGGACCTTCCCAGAACATCTCAATGAGGATTTGGATTTGAAAATCCCAAAGTTGGCTTGTGAATGGCAGGTAATTCCATTGGCTAAAACTCTCTTCTCACAATATGATATATCCAGTGCCTGAATTTTCTAGATTTAGAAAGACCAGGTTTAATTTTGTTTCAGACTTTTATTGCATGTAAAAAGGTATAAATGAGGATGAGTATACTGAATCTGAGCACAGGCATCAGGGCCTTACTAAGGCATTAGGTGGACATTAGATGGGAGATGGCAGCACTCCATAAACAGGCAGCACACAGTTTGGGTATATCCCAGTTAATCGGTGTTGCTCTATATTTCATTTCATTCCAACTCCTATAAACCTGCAATCATGAGTGGAAGAAGCTTGTCCTGAAAGTAGTCACTACTTAATACCCCTGTCATTTTTCTTTACAATCATGCTGTTGCTGTAATGCCCATAAAATTAGCTGACAATGGTTAGGCAGCTGGTGTCATCTGATTGATCCTCATTACACTAATTAAAAGTGTCTCACCAGTGTCTTCTACTTCCCTGCTATTAGCTGGGCCACGGTCTTCTTTTGTCTCTGGAAGTCCTTTGGGGCAGGAACTATGTTCTGGGAAAAATATATGTCTTGCACAACACGACCTTGACCTTTGACTGAAATCTCTGGATACTGCAGCTTATTGTTTAAGAGCACAAACAGCCTGCGTACGCCTGGACAAAGCCTTCTGGAAAGAGAGAATGTGAAGCAAAAAGATGTCCTTTCTATGTGTCTGAAACCACCCATGGTAAGAACAAACTGTAAAGGATCTATGAACATGCAAGACTTGCACTCCTGCTGTTCATTGACATTTTTGGCTGAATTTATCAAAAAGACAGGAAATCTTTACCCAATAAAGTTAAAATTCACGTGGAAGAGAGGCTTATATTTCCCTTCTCCAAACTGAAGAAATTGATGAGGTGGTTATTTGAGACAAATCCTCTTCAATTTTGGTGTTTCCTATCCACATATCTTGACCTTTCTAGCAGCCATCTCTCCTACTCTTCCCCCACCACCCCCTCCCTCCTCCAGCACCACTTATATACTTTCAAGTGTATATCGGCCATGGCAGATTTTGCCCATCCACTTGCTGAAACCTCCTCAGGATCCTCTCACAACCACCACAACACAAGAGCTTCCAGCATTCCACCCCCCACAGCAGGCCTGGGCCACAGCTCTTCAGGACAGTCATATCCCAGTATGATTCATAAAAGGATGTTCTGGTGGGCTACCATAATGCCCGCGAGCCACGAGCAATGGAGCTGCCTCTGTGCTCAGAGCAGGCAGCCACGCGCGGGCCTCCCCATGCGCCGTGCGGCTGGAGCACAGCCTGGCTGCACGTCAGGAGCTTTGCAGAAGTGACAGGTGACAACCTGCAGGGTTGTGACTCTGAAGGGACTTGGTACCAAATGACACTACAGCTATTAGGCACTAATACTACCTGTAGTGCTAGTAGTACTACCTGTAATACCAGTCATGTCCTACTCGGCAGTGCTGAGGGTGGCCCTGCTCTGAGCCACCTCGATGGCATGGTTCCTCCCTCTTGCGCTCCTCTGTGGGAACATGCACACTGTCTTTCCCTCTAACCCTTCCCGCTTCCTTACCAGCAGCATTCCTTTCTTTCTTTAATACACAGGAGGAATCAGAGTAGCCTAAAATGGTCCTGGGTCAGGATGACTGATGGATTCGAGTCCCCACAGAAGGAAGTGGAGAGGGCCAGAAGGCGAGCAGTTCCTCCTGTCCCTATGACATTCTGTACTATGGCTTCCTGTGATAAAGTCTCCAAAGAATAGATTGTGTGTCTCAGAAAGATGAGATCAGCTGATGAGTGGAGGTGAGGAAAGAAAGCTTTCCATTTATGACCCCCAAGCCCCAAAGGCTTACTATCATTTACCACTACTAATATCCCTATAATTAAAGATGCATGAACATATATCTGCAACAGCAGCAGCAACCACGGGGTGCTACTGAGTTCAACTGAAAGAGTGCAGGCACAGTGAGAATGCAACAATGTCCCAGCTCTCCAGAGCATGAACAGAGCTAGTGCATGACTACACAAAATACATGTGTCCCAGGTCTGTTCCTGGTTCAGTTCTGCAGAGGATTTTATACATCTGTCTAGGTGAACTGGAGCCAAACCTGAGCCAAAAAACCACTGAACTGAACATTCTGAAACTCTGAGAGGTCCAGATGAATATGCCCAGCCCAGAAATCCCAGATCCAATCTTTTGTGCATTTTGGATCTGGTCACAGCTTGTACTTCATGGCTTGGTCCCATCTTTAATATATAGAGACAAAAATATGTCAACCCTTGAAGCAATTCTTTTTTGTCTTGCATAACTGCCTTTCTGATTTCAGGACTTCAGTGATGACTAAAGACATTACTGACTTGACCTCTCCCAGCAGAGGCATCTTCTTACCTACGTGTTTCTTGGGAGGCAATTATTTTCTTCCTGCTTCTGAGGTTTGCAATTTTGGAGCTAGCGCTTTCTTTCATGCTCCCACAACCCTCTCAGGAACCTCTCCAGGTAAAAGCAAATGTTATCTCAATGGGGTACTGAGGCTTTTATTACATCCTCACTTCGCTTCTGTAATTTGTTATTTGTGGATCTGCCTGCCATTTCCCTGAGGCATTTGCAGCTCATGTTGAACTTCACTGTTGAAACCTGGATTTCTGAGCATTTTGCTTCTTTCGTGAGAGAACTTCTTTGATTTCATCCCAGTAAAGTGGTAGTTTCAGGCTGAAATTAATTTTCTACTTACCAGCTTTCAATAGGTCCTTTTCACTTCTCATTATTTTTATTTTCCTGTTATTTCATTTGCTATCTAGTACTGAGGACAGCTTTCTCCTCCTGAGTTGCTTTTCATCTCCTTCTTTCAGAATCAATTTTACAGGTGAACATCTCACAGTGACTGAGTGCCCTTGCTTACCAGTTCAGATTACCCAGCGTAGAACTTGGTAAAGAGAGGGACTGACCAGGACTGGTTCTAGCCTCGCCTTCAGTTCTTCCGACAGGTTCTTCTTGCCTTTTTCCTCCTTTCTCTCTTTGTCCATGATGAACACCTGTACAAAAGCCAAGCGCATACTTGACACATGACTGGTATGATGGACAATTTCTGCTTTGATTGTCTCCAGAAGCATATATATAACAGCCTGTGAAAGACATAAATGCAAAGTTCATCATATAGATTCTCTAGCAATAGCTGGAGAACCTAAGAAGCCTCATCTGGGGAGACAATACTTGCATAAGGATAGCTGCTTTGTTGCACATTGAGATTGGCTACAAACTAATGAGCAAAGTTTAAATCCCTTTAAAAGACTGTAGGTTTCTGTGTAATCTATTATACATGCATAAAATCAAAGCCTGCCCCCAGTTCCATCTCTGTGGAGGTCCTCTCAAAAATGCAAAGGGAAAAGAACTTTTTTTGGCTTCTCTAGGGGGACAGGTGGCACAAAACTGGTGTTGCTTGCCTAGCCCCTCAATCATGCTGAAAAGGTGGGTGCATTTGGTGGTGACCCCTGGCTGGGAGATCCTCCCAGCTGGTCACCAAGGCTGTTCCGAAACTTCTACTCTGCCCCTAGGGGTGAACGGTGATGGGAAATCAGCTGTGCCCTACTTTTTTGAGCATGCTGAATTCACTTCAGCAATGCTTACAGATTATTTAGATTCTGGAAGGCATTCAAACAGTCCAGATATGTCTGCTCTCGCATGTCTTCACCTGAGAAGCAGAGTAACTGTGCTGGCATGGAGCCAGACACACACTACCCCTGTTGAACAACTTGGGGCTTGTGAGCTCACTCACCACGACCCAGTGGGGTATCCCCACCCTGTGGCACCAGCACTGGGCACATGTTCCAGAGCACTGAGCACAGTGTAAAACCTAAATGGAGGCAGTGGAAGGGAGCAGGAAATCCCAGGATGCCGTTCCTTAAGCAGGCATATCTACACCACTCTTCAAATAGGCCTGAAGGGTTTCCAGCCACTGCCCAGAAATGAGGCCCAGGGTAGTCAGACCCACCATCTGCTCCAGCTTGCTAGAATGATAAATATGAGCATTTGGAAACCACAACAGTTTGCTTCTAACTCCACAGGCATCTGCTTCCCAAGCACAGATCAAAACCACACAGGCCACTGATTGTGCCTCCCCAGTGCAAACCCATCCTGCACTTTCTTCACGCTTGGTTGTGTCTTCATATATGCAGATGCCCACACCCTCCCTCAGGACTGCACAAGCATCTACCTCTGCCTGGTTTGTTTTGCCTCCACCTCCTGATAGATCTCGTCTGCCTCTCCCTTTCCTCACAGAATCCCAGACATCTGATTTCCTTCCTCCTGTCTCGTCCCTGTTGCCAGCACTGCTGAGTTCTGCTTTTTCCCATACTTGCTCCACAAATACGGGGGCAGCCTGACCACAGAGACTGCACTGAAACCCATCTCCAGATCACAGGCCCAAAGGCACAAACAGGGGCATCCGGCTGCTCCGTAAGAAAAGTGAGGACCACAGCACACCACAAGCATCTACCCTGGCATGCCCTGACAGCCAAGCAGAGAAACTATGCAAGATGATCATTCTGCACCAGGGGGTTGGCAGGGTTCCTTAGCTGCATTTCCAGATTTTGTAACATTTGGATGGCTTAGTGAAGACAGTGAAAGTCTGATTCCAAAAGCTGGCTGGATTCCACAGGAAAACACTTTTAAAATTAGGTATTTTTAAACCGTGCTTTCACATTTCAATAGTTGCTGTAGTGGTAGCAACTGGGTTTAGCACCTAACTCCTGACTTGGTTTGAATAAACAGAATGCTTACCGATTAGTCCACCTTCTGTCTTTACATGCAAGCAAAATGAATCGTAAAAGGTATGTACAAAAGCTTTTGGGGCTTTGCCTTGATGACAGCAATGAGATAATCCACTTTTATTAATATTTTTAATTTTTAGCACTTAGGCATAACATTTAAAAAAATATGCATCACAGAATCACAGAATCATCTAGGTTGGAAAAAACCCTGAAGATCATCCAGTCCATCCGTTAACGTAACACTGACAGTTCCCAACTACACCAGATCCCTCAGTGCTAAATCAACCTGACTCTTAAACACCTCCAGGGATGGGGACTCTACCACCTCCCTGGGCAGCCCATTCCAACACCTAACAACCCATTCTGGAAAAAAATGCTTCCTAATATCCAGTCTCAACCTTCCCTGGCACAAATTGAGGCCATTACCTCTTGTCCTATCGCTTGTTACTTGGTTAAAGAGACTCATCCCCAGCTCTCTGCAACCTCCTTTCAGGTAGCTGTAGAGGGCAATGAGGTCTCCCCTCAGCCTCCTCTTCTCCAGACTAAACACCCCCAGTTCCCTCAGCCGCTCCCCGTACAACCTGTGCTCCAAACCCTGCACCAGCTTCGTTGCCCTTCTCTGGACACGCTCGAGTCATTCAATGTCCTTTTTGGAGTGAGGGGCCCAAAACTGAACACAGGAATAGAGGGGCGGCCTCACCAGTGCCGAGTCCAGGGGTAAGATCCATTGGCCTTCTTGGCCCCCTGGGCACCCTGCTGGCTCCTGTTCAGCCGGGTGTCAATCAACACCACCAGGTCCCTCTCTGACTGGCAGCTCTCCAGCCACTCCTCCCCAAGCCTGTAGCGCTGCTGGGGGTTGTTGTGGCTCAAGGGCAGCCCCCGGCATTTG
Organism: Athene noctua; assembly: GCF_965140245.1. Lineage (NCBI taxonomy): Eukaryota > Metazoa > Chordata > Aves > Strigiformes > Strigidae > Athene > Athene noctua. Next base: position 114,767,603 of record NC_134038.1, on the reverse strand, counting down.
GCCTTATGGAAACTCCTCCAGTTGGCCTCAGCCCATGGCTCCAGCCTGTCCAGGTCTCTCTGCAGAGCCTCCCTACCCTCGAGCAGATCAACACTCCCACCCAACTGGGTGTCATCTGCAAACTGACTGAGGGTGCACTCGATCCCCTCGTCTAGATCATCAATAAAGATGTTAAACAGGAGTGGCCCCAAAACCGAGCCCTGGGGGACACCACTCGTGACCGGCCCCCAACTGGATTTAACTCCGTTCACCACAACTCTCTGGGCCTGGCCATCCAGACAGTTTTTTACCCAGCAAAGTGTGTGCCCATCCAAGCCACGAGCAGCCAGTTTCACCAGGAGAATGCTGTGGGAAATGATGTTAAAGTCCTTACTAAAGTCAAGGTAAACAACATGCACAGCCTTTCCCTCATCCAATAAGCAGGTTGCCCTGTCATAGGTCAGATGTAGGTCAGATCTGGGTCTCCCTTAAAGCCAGGAGCAGCTTTTCTACTATTTTTAATGAAATTAAAGCTCAATGCATTATCAATGGTGTATCAGTATCTTCTAACTTGTATCTAACAATCTTATGATGAATGTTATGATGTATAAAAGGATTTTTATATACAAATTATTACCAAAATATGACATTTAAAAATGTTTTTAGCTGATACTTGTACAGATGAGATCTTGAAAGTGTGAACCCTTCATATTTAAATGCAGAATATAAATAACAACCCAAAGGTATTTTTTGCATATTTCACTCCTTAACCCAGTCTTGGCCTATTTTGGGGTCCCATGCACAATTTTTTGAAGCCCACATTTGCAGAACAGCTGATTTTTGTTGTGAACAATTGAAACCATTATTCCAACACCAGGAAGTTGTCGTTCATTAGTTCAGACTTCTTTAGTTGATTTTCATTTTTATTTCACAGATGCCTGATATAAACAGCCTTGATGACATATTGGTAGTATCCTAAATTTTAGGCAGGCCTGCTGTTCTCCCCCCAAAACAGGCAGTTCAGGATGTCGGACAATTTTTCCCCCCGCCTCTCTTTTGCCACTAGAGGCCACTTGCACAGCCGACATCTGTGCATGGTACCTACAGTACACCCTTGTGTGCTCTGAGCCAGGCAAGACCCTGGAGGGGTCTGACCCAAGCATGTATATCATAGTGCAGATTACTAATCCCAGCTACCAACTAAGAAAGAATAAATCAAACAAGAAATGCAGCCTGGGAAGGAAGCCCCTCATAATGCTGCTGTTTCTACACCTAGTTATGGACCATCTGTTGGTCAGGGTTGTGCCTACAAGTACAGACCAGCATTCAATTTCAGTGGGCCTGGAAAAGTATCACAGAGGGATAGTAAAGCAGCAGTGGAGAACACAGGCATCATTTTTTGCAGTGCGATGGAACAGCGACTTGATATTTTACTGCATTTAGTCATTCATTCACTGTAAGGGGAATTCTTCACTGTCTTTTCCTTCCTCTCTGCAATGTGAACCAACCGTTCCACAGCCATCTAATGAAAGCTACGCAGATCTCACCATGGATACCCATTTAAATAGAGAAGTCACAGGACAGTTGCTGTTTGTGTGCCTGAATGGAAGCCTGTTGTGGTTTTTTTTTTTTTCTTTGCTCCAGTGAAGCAGAACAAGCCCTTCTTTTTCTTTGTTTATATGAGGTGAAAAAACATACTGATACTGACTTCCAGATCAAAATTCTTAGTGGTAGTCAGTTCCTGCACACTTTGAGAACATCTGGTAATACAAAGACAGTCAGTCCATCTGTTCTGCTCCTACACTTAGGCAACATACCTGTGATGTTAAATGCCCTTCTCATTTCCTTTGTCTGATTACACCTCATGCTGCAGTCCCTTGTGGTCACAGACTGTTTCTTTTCTACATTTGCCTCCATCTAGAACAAACAGCAACCTTTGGGCACTACCCAAATACCAATTTTTGATATATAATATAAAGCATGAAAATGAATATGGGTATTTTTATAGCTGAAGTATTGAACCAAAACTCAGAAGACCTCAGCCTTGTCTCAGAGGGCCTGTGTTATCTTTGGTGCATAACCTCTCTCTGCACTTTGCATTTTTACCTGTACTTTTAATTTTTTTTTTTTTTTCACAATTGCCTTGTCAGAGATGGGATGCTCCTTGTGTTTGAGTTGTATAAACATAGAAACTAAAGATAGTTCTTGCCACAATACGTTCACATACTCAGATAGAAACGCTTTCTGAGAAAAAAAAAAAAAAAAAAAAAGTAAAATTAAGGAGAAGGGAAAAAAATCTGGAGATGTATAACACCTTTTCAGTAACATCTGAGAAGATGCGTTCTCCTTACAGCCTTCTGCACAAGTCCGTGCACAATGCAAGACCAGTGGTTCTTCACTTGCTGCACTAACTCTGTCCTTTACACTCCTTTACACTACCATCAGCAGACTGCTGCTGGTGCTGAGTCAGCTCAGGTGTCTCTACATAATGTGCGCTGGCTTTATTCATGTGTTCAGAGGGGGCATGCCTACTCAGAGCAGATCTGAAACCTCCATTGCCACATGAAACTTGAGCTCATTTTAAGGCCTCCGATTTTTAAAAGTAGGTTAAAGCTCTTTCATGATGTTAACATCAATCATATTTTTTTTATGCATTATCTTAAAGAACACTATGATAAATTTTGTTTTGGGGCACATCTTAAAGGACACTAAGATTCACCTTGCAGATTAAGACACCTGGTCGGTATTCACATGTGAACAGGATGTCCAAGCTTTCCTTACAGTCAGCAGAGCCCAGAGATCTGCCCACCTCACCCTAAAGTAGCCCTTTTGTCACACAGATCTGTTGGGTAAGCTTAGATGCCAGCTTCGCCTGTGGTAACCAAGACATTTATGCAGAATTGCCAAATATTAAATGTGACCTTTCTCCCTCCCAATTGGCAGTTAGAAGCTGGGGCCTATTACAGGGCATCTCAAATGGCGCTAGACAAATATATGTGGGCAACTGAACCAGTCAGCTGGACAGCTCTCCAGGTTTCACTGCCTGTGATGGGAGTTTGGATATGTCTCATGCACAGACACTTAATCCACGAGATAAATGCCACCCTGAATGTCACATAAGAGGGCTGTCTGTGAATTTTTTTCCTTCCCAAAGGGTGGGAAGTTTGGCTCCAAGTTCCAAATTAGCTTCTCCCCAGAGCATCTTTCTTCCCAGAGGACATCATGGGGCTCACTCAGTTCTTCATGACTCCGTACCTCCAAGCAGCATCCAGCCTGCCTTTAGTCAATGCGCTGACATGGTTTTGTGTACTGTTAGAATTAATTTAACTATAATGTAAGTTGCTGGAAAGGAACAGTGTTTATCCAGGACTCACCACCTCTCAGGCTTTCTCATTATTTACATAGTGTTTATATTGCTCAGTGGTGCCAATCAGGCTAAGTATTTATTGCTGCAGGGTGTTTACTGCTCCATATCTGAATATAGATTCTGCCCTGAAGAGCTTACAATTTAATTATAAAACAAGATGCCAGGAGTTTAAAAGAATAAAGTTGATGAGCAAAAGAGGTAACAGTACTAGTCATGAAGTCAGGAGAAGCAAAATAATTTTTATCCCACTCTGTTTATTTTCTAAAATTATAGCTTTTCAATTAAAAAAAACCCCTGCACACTTCATTTCTCTTTTTCCCCTTTCTGGTTCTCAATACAATTTATATTTCTCAGTAGAAAGATTGCATTTCAAGTAACTTTAAGTTTCCATTTAATTCTATTTAAGATTCTTTTTCATGTCTGTAACTTCCATCTACTTACATACCATTGGTTCAGATCTGTCTCTCACAAGCTCAGGACTGGATTATCAGCAGGGACATACAAGGCCTTTCTTTCCTTGGTGGACTATGAAGGAAGGCAGGTCACATTCATCCATTTTGCCTCATTCCTATTGGTTTATCTGCCTGCCTGTGATCCAGCCTCCAGGCTGGACTGTGTATCAACATGTACGTTTCCTACTGGCCTCTCAGCAAGACCTCCTCTGGATTTCCTCAGAGGAGGTCCCATCCTCAGACATCACCCACTGTTATCCCACACACTCCTCCCCAGGAAGTTCCAGCTCACCTCTATCTGCTACCCAGCTCACTTTATAGGATCTAATAACACACTTCCTCAGACACAAGATCACTTTTACCATTTATTTAAAAAGGTAATTTGCATTATTTTGGCAGGATACCCCCCACTTATTACTCAATTTGATGAAAATCAGAAACATATGACTGCAAATATTATCCCTATTACAGCAGACTCCAAAATGTGATACTACCGTACAACATATAGGAGAAGAGGTGCTAGAAGTGCAAAAGGCATTAAAGACAGCATTGAGCTGAGCTTTTTTTAAAAATCATTGTGTATTGAAAATGAGGGTTTAGATGTACACTACATGTATTTGCACAGTTCATGTCCTATTCAAATTTCACAGCCATACTCTCAGAGCTGGTCTCTCTCCCAACACAGAAGAGACACAGAAGGTTGAAGGGAAACACTTTGCTTCTGTGCCAGGAAGGTGGTTGTAAAGAAAATGTCTCTCAGATGTGTAGGTCATGCAGCATTTGTTTCACCTGAGCTCATATTTTCTCTACCAGGCACTGGCCTTTGCCAGACAGCCCAGCAGTAAGACAGAATATTTTCTGATGCACATATTTGTCCTGTAAACACTGAACCACCTGCACATTTCACAGAAGCTACCTGATTTAGTGGAAGGTGTCCCTGCCCATGGCAGGGAAATTGAAAATAGATGGATCTTTAAGGTCCCTTCTAACCTAAACCATTCTGTGATTCTATGATATGCTCCCAACCCCACAGACCTAACTCAGAATTGACCTAGCCATACTGAGGAGAGAAAAAACAGTATTTTTCACTACTGGGTAGTTCTCATGGTGATTTTATCCATCTACAGTCATACCAAAAGGATGAACGATATTAAGTTTGAGTTCAAAGTCAGTGTTAGCTGACCATGCCAGTAAAAACAATCATGGCTGCCTGCAACCAGGAGAGGAAAAATTGTGTTATTTCCCTGATGCACTGAATTTTCCATGTTGCCTTTAGCTTAGTAAACAGCCAGCTGGAGCTTGCTATTCATGCTTCTTATAGTAGAAACTGGTTTTGCTCGTGCTTTTTAAAACAGATTTCTATTTCCTCGCTTACACCGAACAAAAACTCTGCATAAATGATAACCGTCTTTATGTGTACTTTGAGGTGCACAGTGATTTCCACACTGACCTAAGTATACTCATTTTAGATGTCTAACAAATGCATGTCAGTAGGTTACAATGAGACATCTCTAACAGTCATGATCTGTGGGGGTTTCCTTCGCTCCTTTTACATGCCATTCCACTTCCAAAGTCTGGCACATATGATCCACTCTGGGGTGGCCACAGCTCTCGTTCATTACACCCAGACAGATGTACTTTCATCTCAGTGTATCTTTTCTGATTTTACCGCAGTTCAATTTTGGTTTATCTTGATTCACTGGGCTGAAAACTGTAGCGATACAGAAACTCATTCTCTTATAAGCAGATCTGACATCCTTGTTTCATGGGAAGGAATGACTGTGATTCCACTAACCAGGCAGGAGCCACAAATACTAATCAAACAGCAAACACTCCTTTCCACCTGCTTGGAGCCATGTACCCTGATAAAGCATGACAGACTTAGCACAGAGAAGTAAGGCATAGATTAAAGAAAGGACCCATCAATATGATTGCAAGAAAACCACAAGATCCTAGGAAGTGGGAAACTTCTAAACTAGAAGAAAGATAGCAAGTTTTCAAGTACGCCAGCTGCCAGAATTTGGAAGAGAAGAGAGTTCGTGTTGATGCCAGCATCACAGCTGAGTCAAGGAAGCACTCTGTAAACTCTAACCCCCTGCCTCCTTTGAGATAGTTGCTTTAGCAAGAGCTCTCTTCAGGAGTCTTGAAGCAGCCATCAGCCTGATCAGAAGGCTCTGTTGTACATGAGGAAACATATCAGTCAGAAATTTTTATGAGAGCAACACTAATTTATGTAAGAAAATGCTGCTTCTGAAAAAATATCCTGAGGTTCAAGACCCTCTGGTTAGGCACATGTTTGAGATGCCAAGACCACTACCTGAAGCTTAAACTGAGAAGAAAACATTGTGACTTCTCAAATAAGATTTAACTGTGTGTTCTTCTGAGCATTAGAAAACAATGGGTGTGGAAACTCTCACTCTCACTGGAATCTTTCTGCTGGCTGAAAACCAGAAATGAATTCCCATGTCATGGAAAAGGGCTCTGCAACAGGAAAAAGGACTCATAAGGCTGTATTGAATACATCATCTTGACAATTTCTAGGATTCAGCAGGATGAACTGATATTTTTACAGGCCTCCAGAGCCTAATTGTCTTCTCCAACTGAGGGGGAAGAGGTGTAAAGAACAGTCAGACATGAATTTACAGAATATCAACAGCTAATGGTCTTTACTTGTGGAATCATTGTTTCTTTCTCTGAGGGCCTGCCTGCTTTTGCAGAACACAGGAGACACACCGAAAAACCTAATTAGAGTGTGTATATGTCATACTGTATCTGTAAATTATGGTCATAAAATACCTGAAGACAGGGCAGAGGTTTCTTTAACATAGATAAACTCTAAATAACTACGATATATGGCAATTTAGAAGTATTTACAAGCAAAGCTAGCCAAGTGCAAGACATGAAGCCACTCTGCCCTGCCACCCCAGGTGCAAGGATAGGGATCCTCTCAAAAAGGAGTTCAAACAACCAGCTCTGCCTTTTTTCCCCCTTTCCTTAGAGTTACAGGGAACTTGGAATGGGTTTATCAGAGAGCAGGCAGAGGCTAGTGGGCATCTCTGGACAAAAAAAATATACTCAAACAACTGTCTTTGAAATGTATATGCAAGTGCAGGTAAAAATCACAGTAAATTTTAATTAATAATTGATTAAAAGTATTCAAGAATGATCTGCAGATTTTTAGGACTGGATGTTATTTACTTCCACTGACTACAGACCTGCTTTCATGTGATTCATATTTGTGATGCATAAGCTGCCACTATCTATTTTTATTTATATAGCAGAGTACAAGTGATCTACAACAGAATTAGCTTTTAGACATTTCAGCATGTGAGAAATGACACTTTTTTTTTTTTACTTATCTAATAATCACCTTGAGCTCTGCAGCTTCAGGAGCAGTAAGCCTATAATTCAAAAGGACATGTGAAAAGAAACAAACCAAAAAGGCCTCCAGTTCTAACTGATGAACAGAGCAACTGAGGTTTTGCTGCTATCCTCCCTAATCAGCTCTTCTAGCAAAAGTTTTTTGCATCACTAAGAAAGATGTAACCTCATAGTCCAGCCATAAGGTGTAAAACTCCCAAAAGAACCCCTTTTGTTGGATATCTTTAATTACAAGCAGAAGGGTGGGTCAGTTCCTGAATCTGTGAAAAAAGCCATCAGGGTGACGAACAATCAACTCAGGGGAAGCTGAAATGAAGTGTCAGGCACTGTATATCCAGTACTTTGAAAAAAGGATATATGATCTCCTTGTTCAGACTGAGCGGTTTTAGTGCATCTGTAGAAGAGAGTAGCACAGTTGCCTGAAGCCAATTTTGTGATTCCATTGTTCTTGGCATGGTCTGGGCCGTCCCTTCCCAACTACACCAGCTGGTGGTCTATGATAGCATAGACCGGTGGTCTATGATAGCAGCTGGGAATCACGAGCACTGAAAGGGTGTTTTGGATACACTCTTCTATCCTGAGCTGCAATGACCCTAAAAAGCAGTAATGTCAAAGAGATTACTGCAACCCACTATGCACTTAGGAACTCCTGATGAAAAGGACTATCCAGCACACTGAATTTAAAGCATCTCTCACACCCTACAACTAGTCCACAGTATTTCAAAGTATTTTTTAAACTAATAGTAGTCATTGGTTTATGGCATTTGAAATACTAAACGGTGTCTGAATTTCCTGCATATTTACCAGTCTCTATCGAAGGCTCTTTATTACAAACCTGAAACTTTTAGCCAATTCACTATAGATAGCCTGTCTTGTATCCAATACACATATGAATTAACATTCTGCAGCAGTTTTCTTCTGTTCTGTGTAAATTAACACCCTCAGCATCCCACTGTTGTAGGCATTTGATAGGGAAGGGGAACTCTGAAGCTGCCCAGTTGAAGCAATATCACTCAGACCAAGCAAGTTACAAGAAATCGACTCTGAAGAGCAAAAGACAATGTACCTGTTCCCTTCCTCTGTCAGTACAGTCTTGCCTGTCCGCTAATGAACCAGACTGCACCATCACCATGCTGCAAGTATGACCTTTTAGAAATACCAAAGTCCCACCCTTACAGCTCTATTACAAGAATCACACTATCCCAGCTTCATAATCCATCCACAACCCAATCTGATAGGAAAAAAATCCCTTTCTCCCCTATATTAATTCAGGGACACCCTGTGTAAATACAGGTGTGAGCAGAATGCACACCCAGCATAGATTTAATGTTGTACCTATCATATGAAAATATCAATTGATATGAAAACATCAATTTCTGTGAAAGACAAGGTGAAGACTTCAATCGCCCTGTCTTTCGACACTGTACAGTCATTTATACAAGGAGAATGGAATGTCTCTATAACCAATTAGCAGTACAGTTTTCAAGCTCAGATGGAACATTCAAGAAAAGCGAGCAGAGAATCTACTAACTCTTCATTATTAAATTTTACCATTTCAGATTTGCTTCTTTATCCATTGAGAAATATATGCCCATGAATAAGAGCTAAAGGATCTTCATTATTGCTATAATTGAACAGATAGACTTCTCATGAATTGTCTTTTAAAAACTTCTGCATTTCTGTGTCACAGAAATATCTGACGCAGAGTTAAACCAGAAAACCACATTTCACTAAGTAAATTGAAAATTTAGGAGAGCTCTGTGATTTAAATTATGTTCTATATTAATAACACATGCTATAATATTTGGTGATGTTACTAATGCTAGATTCAGGGAAAAGTGTTGCTTTAGAACCACAATTTTTGTAATTAATGTTTCATTTGGCCTGAATAAACTTCAAAAAAGAGACACTTCCTGAGTTCTACACTTGGTCTTTTTTTTACATAATACTCTGTTATGATAGACGGGTCATATTAAAAAGTCTATCTGATGCTACATTGCCTAATGGCCAATCAAAATTTTAATTTCAGTTGAGAACTACATTTTTCCTGAATGACTGGAAACAAAGGTGCCACAAATATGTTTCAATAGAGGGCATTTGCTTATTTTTCAAGTCTTCAAGATTTAAGTTATCATCTTTCAAAGTTTTATCCCAGCTCACTATTATGCCTTATACAATATATGCCTTGTATAACTACAAACTGATATCCATAGCTTTGCAAATCATTCATCTAGTGGCCTGAAAGTTTGCATGCAATTTCTTCACAGATCTCCAACATAATTGAGCATGAAAGAATCGAAATTGCATCCAAAAGAAAAAAAAAAGAAAAAGAAAAAAATTTTATCATCCGTGACAACAAGAGCAGGAAATACAATTAAAGATGCTCATGTCTGAAATGGGAAGTTTGGGAAATAAAAATATATGCATATATGGTCCCCACTGAATCTTAGTATAGGGCTCAAGAGGACAGAAATACAAAAGTATAACCATTTTTCAGAGCAGACACTACTTTTGCACAGGACCAGTTATAACACTGAACTCAAACATCTCCATGCCTGAGTTTGCCACCTGTTGATTGGGAATAAATACACTCATACTTCACACAGTGGTTACAGTGATATTTAAAGAATGTTGTGAAGTACTCAGAAACAGCAGTGCTAGAATAACAAAAACAAGTACAAAGGCAAAAAATTGCTAACATGCTTACTGCTAAGAAAATCTGAGTAGATTTCAGATCCCTTCAGAAAATTATTAACTCAGCCACAAAATTTATATAAATGATTTCTCATTAAGGTTTAATTAGCTTTTAAAAATGGGTTCAAGCTAAAGAAACAAATATTGCCACAAACGAACAATAACTAAACTGAAGACAGTATATTGCTCAAACCTAGAACAGAAGAGATTAGGTTTCACGTCCTGACTCTCCTACAGACCGGCTACATATAGACAGAGTAAGGCCTGTACACCAGTCAGTCTGATGATAGTGTAAAGTCCATGAAATAGAATGGTAATTTTCAGACTTGTCATTATGCCCAATTAACAGCAATTATTACTGTTAAACCATCTCCTGAATGTTTGTAATCAGCTGCTGTTAACAATGGTTTAAGTATTTAAGATACTATCTACAGCTTAGGCTTTTTATACTGCATTAATGAAAACCAAGGTTTAACAATGGTTGGCACCTACACCACAACCTTATTTTAAAATGGTCTCTATGTCTTAAAGAAATATGACTAACCTGCCAAAGGGACAAGGCTAGAGGGAACAATCTGCTAAGTGTAGTTTTGCTTGTACTAGTTCTATGGCAGCACTTTACAAGGTTTGTTACCAAACATAGCAGCTGATCCAAGAAAGTCAGAAAGTGCACATGTTCATGTTGTCAATCACATGTAGGTACTCAGCACTGCTATCTGTGTATTGGAATATCACTGCAGTCAGATTGAATTGTGGCACTGGATATAATTAAGAAATTGTCTCACGATAGCCCCACCACTATGCTACAAACGATTCTTCAACTAGAAAAAAAACAAATCCAAATTATCACACCTGTTTTTATCAGGACTGAACACTCTGTATTACACATCTGTGCTTAGTTGAGAAAATTAAGGTTATGTCATTAAAAATCAAATAAGAAGAAAAGTTATATTGGAACATATCTCTGGCTACCTCATCTGAACCTGGATAATTCCTACAGTTAGAGATGCATGAATAACAGGGATCATAAATTTATGTGCTCAATAATGGACTTCTATCAGTTTAGTTGATAATTTTCATTTAGCTACAAAGGAAGCCTGAACATTTCACTAAACTATAGGATTCCATATATAGCTGAGACTCAAATGCAGGTATCTTGTATAATCTTTTGGCAGGTCACTTAATCCCTCTTACTTTCCTCTCCCGCTGGAAGCAGTATTTAATTTCTCCTCATCTTTGTCTGCTTTGACTGTTGAGATGGTAGTCTACTTGGAATAGGGGCTTTTACACAGACAGTCAACTATTTAATCGTGACCTATGAAAGATACTGACGTAGAAATAATATATATTTAAAATGCCACTCATCATATCAATGCAATGCAAAATGATTACTGGATTCTATTTAAGTTGCAGTTTTATAACACAAATAGCCCACTGCGTGCTATCATTTAGTATCCTATATTTGCAAAGATCTCTCCCTGCAAAGTTGGGTAACAGCATCAGGAACTGTAAAATATTACTTGGCTCATAAGATATCATGAACCCTGAAGTACTGGATGGTTTGTGGGTTTTGGCAAGTGTTCCAGGACAGAAGTTCTTAAATAGTGGTGATTCATGAAGTCTTATCCCATAGATCTGAAGGATAAAAATATTCTGAGAATGCAACTACTCCAGTGTGTTTTAGAGTGAAAAGGGGGGGGGGAGTAGCCCAAAATAGGAACTTCCTTCCAAAGCAGAAATCTAGTCCTGTTTGAGAGGAAGTTTTTATCATGTCACCTCAGCGCTTCACAAACTTTAATGAATGAATCCTCTATGTCTTGTGAGGAAGGAAATACTATCTTTTGCATTCTAGAGGAAATCATAAAGACTGTAAAGCCAAAGCACACCAGTACATTTGGTGATTTTTTTAAGGGTTTGAGTTTCTGACTGCTCAATTCTAGGTTTAGCTTCCAGGAATACTGTATTTTTTGCAGTTCCTCTTCATAAGGAGTTATCTTCTTAAGTATACCAAATACCTCATTCTTTTTTGCTGAACTAGAAATTCTGATTAAAAAAACCTTATAAAAATAGAACTTTAATATCACTAGTATATTGAGAAGTAACTTACATAGTCCCTTCTACATCTGTCTGACCCCAGATGAAGAAAGAACCAACTAGTTAGTCTAATCTTGCTCGATTTTTGTAGACTAATTATCCTATTGTTCACTCACATTGTTCCTTCAGAGATGCATTCTCTCTCCAGGCTGCCGAGTTTGAGCTATAGAAGAAACAGGAGTATTACCACACAGCATCCATTGCCAAGTCATAATATTTTACTCATATCTGTGGACATATTTCTCAGCTACCAGCATACCAAGGAAAAACATTAAATCTCTTTGATCTCAGAAGTGTGCCATTAAAAAATGGAAGCATTCAGTGATTAAGTTCTACATCCCCTACGCTGAGAAGAGAATTAGAAGTGGCCCAGGCAAGCAGAAAACTTGTATTACTTTATGGAAAAAGTTCATTAGTTTGACTGTTACTCAACCACAAAACTTAACAATAAGAAAATAATAATCATAAGCCCAACACATATATATTGAGATGTCTATCAACAAAGAACACTTTTATACATTGGGCTTTTAAAAAAATTTGTCTCGGAGTACTTTTCTCCTTTAATAACACAGGTAAGCTGCTTTGGGGAAAAAAATCCAAACCAGAACAAACCCTACCCATTAAAGAAAACAACTACTGACAATGAGGCTGTCTCCGTGTGCTGGTCTTTTACATGAATCAGTCATTTTCTCCCTCTCTCACATTCCTTCAGTTACAGAAAGGGAGAAGATGAACACTTGCAGTCATAAACCCTGAGTCAGCAGAAGGAATGACACAGCGCAGTCTTATGGATCTGATGTGTTTGGTTTTCTGCTGAACTGTTGCATGGGGGTACACATTGCGGGAGACATGAAGAGTATGTCTAAAGGGGTATCAGGAATTTTGAGGCTCCTTTAGAACAAGGATATAATGAGGTTCATGACATCTGAGAGCTTAAAATTAGACTTTTTTTTTTTTTTTCCTCAACAAGAACTGTAGTCTGCTGAAAAATAGTCTGGCATTAAAGAACAACATTATACCATACCAAGCTCCTTTATAAAATAGAAAAGAATTAGGAATAGTAATTGTTTCACTGTTTTAGACTCTTTTAAGTAATCAATTCTTTATATAGCAGGTGCATGGTGATGCATGGTGACCACCTAATGCATCAGTCATACTTCCTGCACTGCTTGAGGTATCTTCTGTCCTAAATACTTATGCTCAGAGCTAAGTTTTATTCCTTTTCCTGATGAGGCCCTACCCTAGCCACATTCCTTTGCTCAGGGTTTCTTCCTCATAACAATTCTGTAAAACTGAAACAACTTAATATGGAAAACACCACCTGTGCTCACAGAAGCTCTTGTTTGTCCAAGAATGAACGCTGAGACACTCTTCCTTCAGATGAACAGTAAAGCTTCATGTCTGATAAGACCTGACCTCATTTCAGGCACTACCATGTGCTTTACTGCCTCTACTAGCTAGGGATTTGGAACAATACAGCAACCTTGAAAACAGTTCCAAAGGGTACTTGGGTGTCCTTAGAAGAGGTCTCCTAAGTTAGCTGCAGTATTGTCTCTATGGGAATTTCTACCAGATGGCCTGAAGGCAGGAATGATTCTTATCAGTAAGGATTAAAAACAGGATCCAGAAGGCCCTATCTGGATCCATTCCTGAGATGCAAAGATAGACAGCAATGCATGGTACAGATAATTATTTCCAGCTGCTTGTAAGGTGATGTAGTTTGCCGCGTTTGAGGTAGAAGGTAAGCTAAGGACTGGGAGCAGTCCTGGAAGATGATTCTTTCTAGTGTGTTTTTTTTTTTTTTTTTAAGTCCTGAGAAGAAACCACGTTTCATTTGCCTCATTACTGTAGTTAAAAACAAATTATGATCTGTCCTAAATAACTAGAACTGTTTGACAAGAGTTGTTATTTGGTCTAACAAAAGAACTCTTGAATCTCTTGGAATTCACCGCGGTTTTATGTAACTGAAGATATATTCTATTTCCCAACTTGCTAAACGGAGGCCAAGAAATCAGAATAGTCCTACTGAGAGAATGGTCTCCTGGTTTTCCTAACCCACATGAAACAAAAGGCTCTTTCATTAAATATTCTTCTCCTAAGAGCCTCCTATTTATGTTTATCACTTCCTTTTGAAGCCACCATTACTTCCCAGAAGCTGCTATATTAATAGCTAGACTATTCTCCGGCAGAGTCTGTAATTGTGGACAGGGATCTGGATCCTCCCGCTGCTGCTGCGACAGCCTTTCAGAAGGCGACAACCCGCCCCCTGTCAACGCCGAGACCCGAAAGCGTTCGCAGACCCGCAGCCCTCGGCAGGGGCAGGCCCTGGTGCGGCACGGCACCCGTCTGGCCGCGCCGCCACGGGCCGCTGGACACAGGCTGCTGCCGCCACTCCTGTCCCTTCCCTCTTGGAAAAGGAAACGCTGCCCGAGCGCCCGCCGCGCTGCGCCGGCTGCGCTCCCCTGAGCGCCGCACTGAGGCCCCGTCAGGGCGCCCGGGGGAGGCAGGACGGTGCCCCCAGCCACAGGGCGCCCATCGGGGCCGGAGGCGCCACTTCCCCGTTAGCGGGGAAGCGATCGACGCGACCTCGGGGCCGTGCCAGGCGGCCGGGAGGAGGATCGGTGGCGCCCGGCCGGGGAAAGGCCCGGCGAGAGGAGGGGAAGAGGGGGGCGGGGCCGGGCCGGGCAGGGCCCACCTCGCCTCGCCCCGCCCCACCCCACCCCACCCCACCCCACCCCACCCCGCCCCGCCCCGCCGCCCCGGCGGGGCTACGGCAAGTGCGAGGAGATAAAAAGTCTCGGCCGGGCGGGCGGTGTCGGCCCGCCTCCGCGCGCTCATTCAGAGCGGGTGACGCCAGACGCGTCACGTGCGGCCGCGCGTCACGGCGCGCGCGGGGTCCCCTCCGCCAATCCGCGGGCACTGGTGCCGGCCGAGCGCGCCGCTCCGCGCGGTGTTGCCGGCCAATCCCTTCCGCCGGCGGAGGAGGGACTTCCGCCGGGAGCCGGAAGCGGGTCTCTCATGCGAGCGGGTGGTTGAGTCTCGGCTCGGAGACGTTTCGGGCCCCGAGCCGCCGCCGCCGCCGCCTCCTCCTCCTTCTCCTCCGCGCCCCCCCTCCCCGCTGTGCTGCCGCCGCCTGCTCCTCCTCCCGGCCCCCGCCCCGCTCTCCGCTCTCCTCCTCCTGGCATCCGGCGGCGGCGAGGCCCCGGCGGCGGCGGCGGCGCAGCGAGAGGCTCCGGCGCTAGCGGAAAGCCCGGCAGGAGCGAGAGGCCCCAGCGGAGACCCGCCCCGTGCCCGCCCGTCTTCTCCCCGTCGAGGCCCGTCCCGAGGGCGGCGGCGGTTGCTGGTGACAGGTGAGTGCGAGGGGCCTCCCGGGGCCCGCGCTCTCCCGGCGGCGGCGCCTGCTCGGGCCGCTCCCCCCACCACCCCTCCCCCGGTGTGAGGGGGAATGGCGGGGCTGGACGGGGAGAGACACCCCCCCGTTCCGCCACTCGCCACCCCCCTCTCACCGGGGAGGCGGCCGGAGCCGCCATCTTCCCACCCGAGGCGGTTCCCGGGGGAGAGGTAGGAGGGAGGAGGAGGGATCCCGGCTCGGGGCCTTGATGGTGGCTGGGGGTAGGGCGAGTCGCCGGGCTGGGCCGCCGGGGCCGCTCCCGTACCGTGGTCTCCCCGAGCAGCGCTCGCTGCCCGGCCCCGAACGGGCTTTGCCCCCCCCGCGCCGGTTTGGCGCTGCCGGAGATCTCAGTGGTCCGCGGGTGCGAGAGCCTTTGGAGACCGCGGGGAAGGGGGCGGGTGGTGTGAGGGCTTGCCCGGGGCACAGGCAAGATAACGCTGTCCGCCCTAGGCGGCCGGGGAGCTGCCACCCCCTCTCCAGGAACGCGGCTGGAGTAAGCGGCGGCGCAGGCCGTTCCAGCCCCTCGCCGATGGCCCCGGGCAGATGCAGGGCAGCGCTGACTTTGACGGGAGCTGTGTCCGGAATAGGCGAATGGCTTCCGCAGGAGCCAGCGGGCCAGCTGTGCTCGCAGGTTGCAAAGCAATACTTGGAAAAGCAGCTGCCACACAGACGGTGTTTAGCCCCTAGGATTCTGCTGTTGTTGGGCCTTCGCTAGCTGCTTCAGCCAAGTTGTTTTCACTCTCGGTTTCAGTTTGTGTAGATGCTCAAAATTACTACGTAGCTTCGTCCACAGTTAAAACAGATGTGCGCTTGCCAAACAATGTTGTACAAGATTCCTGTGTGGCAGATAAGTATAATTATTTTTATTCTGCAGGTAAGGGAATTGAGGCAAAGTGGTTAAGGCTTGCCTGTGGCCACAGAGACAGAGCTGGTTTCAAAACCACTGTTTAAACTTGAGTCACTGTTGGGGTAAAACCATGGGAATTCTGGCTTCCCATCCTGTGTCTTGTCTCTGGCCTAGTTTTGTTGGTCTCCATCTGAATCCTTAGTAAAATCGGAGTAGGAATCTTAAGTACTGCTTCAGGATCTCTATTGAAAGGCTTTAACCTTTTGTGTGGTTTATGTTTCATGTCAAGCTTATCAGGTTTTTACGGATTGGATACATTTTCAAAGGTCAAAGTATGTTGTGTTCTTTTTTAAACTTGCTGGGATTTCACAACTCTAGGGTTTTGATTCTGATCTGGTAACTGTTTTTATCAGTTGAACTTTCACTTGCTTCCTGCTGACTTGTAAGCATTTCTTCAAGTTAATTCTTGAGATACGAAGCTCATCAGCTTAATGACTATTAGAACAACATTGATATTTACTAATTTTTTTATTACTGTTATTTTTTTATGGGAAGTGAAAGGGAGGATAAAACTAGCATGAGGCCCAATAAAGCACATAGAGAAAACAGTATGTATTTTACATGTAATGTCTGGAGGAAATTTTACACTTCTAGGTGTGTGGCCATTTTTATGTGTATACAGTGTATACAGAAGCCAAAATTTCTCTTATGTTTAATTGGTTTTACAATTTTGGGAAGAAAAAAATCCTTATTGAAACTAAATTAAAAGGTTTGCATAAATTAATTGATAGAAAATATTTGATCTTTTGGATGATCCTAAATAAGTGATTGTGTATTTTCATGGTATATAATCAGGTCCTTAAGTGCACACAATGTTCTGGGTTAGATTGAATTGTTTCCCTTGTAATTCTTTCTGTTTTTTCAAGTGTTTACACACAAGTGCCTCGAGGGAATAAAGGTGTCAGGGCAAGTGTGTTCTGCTTTGGTTGCTTTTTATGGCTTGCCCTAGTGCAAATAAGCGCACAGAAAGGTATGGATGACTGACATGTACATATATATTGTTTAGATATGTGGCTGGAACTTAAATCTGCTTCAGTACAGAGCAAAATGGAAGATCTGGAACTGGAGGAGGCTGTGGGGGCTTTGGGTTTTTTGTTTAGTTCGGTAACTATGTAGGCAATTTCTGGTTCTGTTTTGCCTAGAGTTAAATTAACTTGGTTTATTTCACTGAAATGCAAAACAAATACAGTCAGGTTTGTCTAATCATGTTCTGTGGAGATCTCTTGCTGTGTCTCTTAAGTCTCATATCTGGCAGTAGCTTTGGCTTTAAATCAGTTGTGAGCTTAATTGGCATGGTAATATAAACTCTTTGTTAAATATTTATTACATTACCTCACAAAATGCACATGCTAGACACAGAAGAGGCATGTTTCTAGCCTTATTGCGTGACAAATCTAAAGTGACAGCTGAAAGGTAGCAAGAAAGGAATTATAAAGACCAAAGTAATTAGGTGTAGATGTCTTTCATCAGTTTAATTTTTCTAAATTAGGTGACTTTTTGGTCCTTCAGTGCCATTAATGTTTAATTCCATGGTGCCTGTATATATTCATTAGACATTCACATTCTCAAAAATTAATAGGTAAGGTACACAAATAAGCATGTAGAGCACTTATCTTTTCTTGTGCCTGTGTTGAAAGGAGCAGGTTTTGTCAAGGGCATCGGCCTTATCGATCTTCTTGAAGAGCATTCTTGTTTTGGAGGTGTTCTGTGAAGGAAGGTGCAAAGGTGGCTGTAGAAGTAGCTAACAAATGCAGTTTTAAGAAGGCTATCACTGACACTGAGAAAAAGACAAAAGAGACCAAATGAAGGAAGGAAAGGAACATAGTTTTAGGTCTGGAGAATATCAAGCTTTGGGAGTGTGGTTTTTTGTATGTATATGTGCACATGTGAGGAACTGTTATATGATGTAAGAAGTTGTTAAAAATGTGGTTTACATAGTGTTCTATTCCTTTAAGCATTTATTAGCAAAATGATATTTTTAGACAAGTTTGTGTAACTCTTAGCAATAACTGTGGAAAATAATGTTTGGCTGCATTTATTCTGGTATGTAACCAGTGATATTAAACTAACATGAGTATTGCAAGTTTCTTGTATTTGCATTCAGAATGGGCACATAGGTACAAGCAGGAAAGGAAGGATGTTACAAAACAACGTTTTAAAGAAGAAAATTAACCCCTCCCCCTACACTTTTGAAAGTATGTGGAGAACGGTGTAGAAGATGAGAGTAAAAGCCACTCTTGCAGTAAAGGCCCTGGAAAAAAGTATTTGAGCAACGTGATTCCCAAAGCAAGGCATACTCATGCTGAAATTAGTACAATCAGTTTGGTCCGTATAAAACAACATCTAGACAGGTGGATTTTACCATTTAAGCCAGTCAAGAAAGGGGGAGGTTAGGAAGGGGAAAGTGATCTAAAACTTAAATTTGAAATAATGCTAGCTTTGTGTGATACCTCAAAAAAGAGAAAACATGCATGCATATATCCTGTTCCCCACTGAAATGGTAATGTGCATCATCAGAGGTACCAGTTGAAAATTTTGTAACTATTACGTAAAAGTTAATGCTTTGGGGAGGTTCTGTGTTCTTTTCCTATGTATTAATTCCTCTCTGCTAAGCGCAAGGCAAACTAGTGTATGGTAACAGTCAAACATGAAAATAGAATACATCTGAAGCACTTTCTCTGAATATAAAACTTGATATTTCACCTGGTCAATAAAAATAATTGGCGCTATAAATACTGCGTAATTGAAGAAGACCCATTGCTATTTCCACAATCTGTTTTTTTCTCTTTAAGGATATTCTGGTTTTGACTGGCTCATGGTAAAAAATTTAAAACCAGTAAGTCTGAGAAACTTGTTAGAAACAGGTGCCTAGAAGTTGATTTCTGTACAGCTCATTCATTTAAATTAATCTAGCCAAGTCCACAAAGTAGTGCAAAAGAAACAAATTGTATTGATTAGGTGATATTTCTTTAGTTTTGGTGATGTGCTGGAGCCAAGGACTTATAATTTTTTTAATTGATCTTTCATATTTGTGTGTTCTGTGTGTGTTATTGCTATGTACCCTTCCTAAAGGGGGGTGTTCCCCCCCTCTATTAGCAAGCAGGTGCTACAGAATAATACCTGCAGACAACAGAGGTACTTTGGAGTACTTAAGTTAGGTGTGACTGTAAAGCATAATTGTGTGATTAGGATAGCCATGACAGTGTTGGTTCTGTGATGTGTACTGCTGCAGGTATTTTGTGTCTGGGTATGTGTTTCAGGAACAGCAATTAACTCCAAAATTGGAAGTCTGGCAGGGGTTACTAATATGTGGCTTGCTACTTGGCCTAGAACATTGCAGGGAATTGGGGAAACGCTGTTTTGACGCCCTGATGAATCACCAATTTCTTTTGAGCCTTAATCTTTTCTAACGCTCGTTTACCATGGAGGGCTGGGCTATGCATATTCTGGATCCTGTCAGTCCAGCTCCTTAATGGGTAGTTGAATGATGTAATACAAAAGGAATCAGTCGTTCATAAGCTGAATGGATTGCCGCCTCTGCACTTCCAGCAGCTCTGTTGTTATTCGCATAAGGCTGTTGGCATGTAAGAAGCTAGTGTCTCCAAGAGTATATCCTACAGTAAAGGTTCTTTCGGGATTGCTTTTATGGCCACCTAGAGTTCATGGATATCTCAACTTCAGTGTACACATATTTAAGATGGTAGTAGTAGCTATATATGACTTACAGTTTTGGGCTGTTGCACATATAGATAGGTGTCTATAGGCATCTGTGTTTCTATCTGGTATGGTAGCTTACCATGAATTAGACCCAGAATGGCTTTATCTGAGGGACTAATTTCTGAAATGCTTGTATCACTTTCACTATTGAAAACAGCAAACATTGGCGACAGAGACTTTGGAAATTACACCTTCAGATACTATGAGTACTTCATGTGGGACTTTTTCAGGAATATGCTGAGTTTTGAGTGTAGTTGTAGAACATACAGTTATTTTATCTTAAGCTTGTGCTGGGCATTTTGCACATCAAAATACTGTATCACTTAATTTTGCTTTTAGATCTCCTGTGTTTTCTTGCACAAGTATCAGACCAGTATTTTCCCTTTGCTTAGATTAATTCCCCCTCACTTCATACTGGCCCTTACCTGCTAGTTTCTGGAAATAAGCAACAATGATGAAAATTAATAATTTATTGATGATGTTCATAAGGTAGACTTCCATCTGTCTAGGTAATGGATTCACGAACTTTCTTGAAAAAAGTATAGATTTCTTTTATTCTATTAAAAGTGTTTCTCCATATTTCTCAGCAGACCTATTCTTCTGTAAACTAATTTCAAGTATTTTATAATCGCAGCATGTCAGTAATCTGACAGGGAATCTTGAGAAACAAAATATTAGTTAAATAGTAATTATGTCAAGGAAAAGATATTTAACTATTTGATGAATCTCATTTGTCAGAAACTTAATGAAATGCTTGAGAAACTTTACAGTGAGGTCTCTTGGCAGCTTAATGGTTTTGTTTTCAGTCAGTGTTGGTATCCATAAGCATATTTTTACAGGTTGTGATGCTGTCACAGGTTGCCCCACAACAGAGTCTGACTCTGACTGTTGTTCAAACAAGGAACTGATGAATCAACAGGCCAATGTCCAAAGTAGCTTGCTTTTTCGTACCCTGGTGTTGAAGGTTTATGCTCAAATGTTTTGATATATCCTACTGGTTTCTGATTCTTGTTCTAGGAATTTGAGAAATAGAGCAAAAGGAAAGAATGCAACAGGGCACAGTTGCTTTTAGTGTTGAGCTACCTGTATGTGCAGAATTGGCAGCCTTATCTCAGAGTTTTGTTCCCATTCAGCGGTGTTGTTGCCTGACGGATAGGGACAGAAAATGATCAACATGTTGCTGTTTAAAAAAGCAAGGCAAACAATTTCAGCAAAATATCATTGCCCAAATGCATTGGCATGTCTCCAGATCTTGAGTTTGTGTCCCTGTTCCTGTTTAAAGCTTGTTGTCTGATTCTTTAATAGATGTCTAAAAGATTTGTATTATAAAGAAGAGGGGGATCTCTTTTTATGAACCTGTTGCAGCTTAGTTTATAATCCATTTTGTTATGATTGTATTTTTTGTTTCTTAATTCACATTGTGTATTTTAACTGCCTAGATTCAAGGAATCAGTGGAATTTTTAGGAGGATCTGTGCCCATTTATCTTGACTTGCAAGGAAGAATTTTTGTCCTTAAATCCAAGCTCAAATATTGGAAGAGTCTATCCTTTAACAGTGAGTCAAAACCTGAATTACCAGTAGTTTTGATTACAGTGATACTCTAAAAAGGTGGGGTGCTTTAACTGAACAAATGTGCGCCCAGTAAGGTGATAATCTTTCATACAGTGTTTTAACGTAAGCAAGAGTTGTTTCTGATTTTGGTGAAGCCTCTAATGGAGGACGGTGGCTTTTTTCAAAAGAGGAAGTAATACTAAACTGTCTGAATTATTTGGGTTAAATTCTATTTTTGACAGAGGTTAATGACATAATCATCGGCAAAAACATTAGTTTCCTTTTCTTATTATAAAACCTTAAATTACTTAAATGAGCATAATTTAACTTTAATTTCACTTTAGATTTGGTCCTGAACATGTTTCAAAACTTAAGCTAACATACTTTAGGTAAGTGAATGTCTTTCCAGTCATCTGAAAAAAACCCCGACCCCCCAAACCCAGAAGCCTGAGGGGAAGTTCATCCTAGGCTATTTGTTTTTTAAAATACTCTTTGCATAGTCAAAGATTATTGTATACATTCATGTTGGAAGAAAACTTGTGGTACCCTTTCATTTATCACTGTAATTATCAGTATCTTTAGTTCTCTATATGCCTCTCACCTGGACTTGTAGGTGTAGACCCTTTCCTCCCTTATTTATCTCAGACCTGTTCTGACCAAAGATGTATTCTAGGAGCACTGTAACAGCTGTCCCATCAGCTTCCATCAACTCTTTCTCAGAATTAGTTTTGTATGGATTTGAATTAGAGATCCTTGGTGTAAGATTTTTGCTTCCCTGAATTAGGTGTTTATTGTGTGGTCCAAGAGTAATGATAAAGAGATTAGCAAATCAGCTTTGAAGCTATGTGTGTGTCTTAAAGAATAATTCAAAGCACTAGAAATACTAAGTGTCCTGGAAGTTCTTAATACAGTTTTTGACCTTCTCTTGCTTAAGCACACCACTGATTGCAGACTTGAAACATGGAATCCAAATAGTAGCAATGTTCTAAGATAACACCATTAAGACTTGTTATAGAATGTCAGACTTCTAGCCTCACCCTTGGAACTGTCCTAAATATTAACCTTATAGCTTAAAGTGATGCTTTTAGTCTTGTCTTCCATTATAAAATAATGCATCCTCTTCTGCCAACTCCTGAATTTTTCCAAAGAAGGTGCTGTCCATAAATTTCTGCCCGGCAGAGCTAGATTTGTTATTTCCTTTACCTAGAGTCACAGGCAGCATCATTCATGAGTGTGCACTGACCATTTCCTGGTTATCAGAGTAGTGAAGTGTGGAGAAAACTTAGTAATTGTATTGGTAAATGGGGAGGAGGAACATTCAGAAATCGAAACAAGGAAGCTTGTTGTTCCCAGCATTGCTAAACTGACACTCTTCATGCACTACATTTAACTTGTTCCCTCTAAGTGCTAAAGCTGATGGTACTTGGTCATCTGTAATATTTTTGAAGACTTAGTGTTTCTTTGAAGAATTTGGAGAGGCCAAATATTGTCAGTTGCTACATCTTACCTTTAAACATCTGAAGCAGCTAATAATAAACATTGTAGCACTTGGCAGTTGTTTTGTGTAATAAACATAACTTGTGAAATGACAGGTACACTTTCTGTGGGACTGGCATGCTGAGGTGCTGGTGAGTATGCTAACCAGTCAAAGTTCAGTATCTCTTCTAGTTTACACTCCAAGTCAGGAATTAGTTTCAGTCTTAAAATGACAATTGTTTCTCATGATGAAAGTACAACATTTTCTCTAAACTTTACAGCTCTGTGTAACCTTTTAGCATACTTAATTGTTGTTTCCTTCATCAGTGGAATAGGAAGATGAATTTCTGACTTCCATTCAGTAGATACTTTAAAGATAAGCAAACCCACAAAAAAACTTGGTTAAGTGAGAGCAAGACAGCTGTGTGGGGCGGGAGGGGAAACAAGGGAAATACATTATTATGCAAGATATTATACTTGCATAATAATTCCTCATGTGTGCCTGAGTTCAAAGAAGATGTAACAGAATGAGACTGACAGTATCTGGAGTGCCAAAGTAAACTCACCTGCTGGGAATAAGATGTGTGTCAAAATGAAGAACTGTGTTTTACAGGAGAAAACATGTAAAGTTTTTCATGTGGCTTTTTCTGGTAGCCATGTTAATCTCTTCATGCGGTGTCTTGATTGGCTATGGGAGGGAGTAATATACTAAGATATGTGGAAATTTTTGAAAAGTTTCACTTGAAATAAATCACAGTTTATGAGTTAAAGTTACCATCTAGTGTTCTGAAAATGCCTACTTAAAAATAGTACCAAAATGAGCAATATTTTGTAAAATCTGTAGTACAGGTATAAGCTCCTGCCTTTTCCACTCCAGGGCAAGATTTAATTTTCTTTCCAATTCAGCTTACTGATTCTAGTTGATTGTGTCTTGGTCTTCTGCTTTCTGTATGTGTAGAGGTGTGTGCAATTGTTAACTCATGGAACTTCATTGTTGCGGACAAGCAACATGGATGATGATAGTTGATGATGAATTAGAGGTGGCTTGCATTTGATGATGCTAAACTTCAGAAACAGATTTTTGTGATGCCTTCCTAATGCTAGTGTTAAGTGAAAAAAATTAATTTCTGCATCAGTGAACAGTAATTGACTTTAAATATTGGTATTACGTTAGAAGCATGGAATAGTCTCCCAGCTAATTTGTAAGCATAAATTTATTAAGTTATTGAGAAGCTTTGACTTTCCAAGAAAAAATAGCCTATCAAAGATCACACCAAAGCATATCAAATTAATATTTGTGTACTAGATACATAATTTTAACCACTAAAATTGTTTATATTAGTAAAAAGACCAACCTTTTTATTTATTTGCAATGCCTCTGCTTTGACTTGTTTTTGCAGATCAGAATCCCATTGCACTGGATTGCATAGACTGTTGCCTTGTAGCTTAGTTAAGGGTAACAGGTAATCACAGAATCACAGAATTGTCTGGGTTCGAAAAGACCTTGAAAATCACCCAGTCCAACCATCAACCCAACATTAACAGTTCCCAACTACACCAGATCCCTCAGTGCTAAGTTGACCCTACTCTTAAACACCTCCAGGTATGGGGACTCCACCACCTCCCTGGGCAGACCATTCCAACGCCTAACAACCCCTTCTGTAAAGAAATGCTTCCTAATATCCAAATAAACCTGCCCTGGTGCAACTTGAGGCCATTACCTCTTGTTCTATTGCTTGTTACTTTGTTAGAGACTCATCCCCAGCTCTCTGCAGCCTCCTTTCAGGTAGCTGTAGAGGGCGATGAGGTCTCCCCTCAGCCTCCTCTTCTTGCAGGTCTGTGGGGCCATTACAAGAAATTAATGTGAGCAGTGGGTTAGTAAGTATGATGCTTGTGTCCTGAAAACATCATCAGTTTTTAAAATATATTAATTTTTTTAAATCTTGTGGAAGAAGGGAGCTTCCATCACATTCTACAGTTTCTGTTAGCCCATGTTAGGCATAAACATTTTGGCATATGTAGTCTCTATTACATAGCTTGGAAGCAGAGGCACGTGGGAGATGCTGTGCAGAGTGTGGGGTCTGGAACTCCAGGCTTGTCCTTCTGTAGGTACTTGAAGCATTGTTGCCCTGTGTTCAGGCTTCACTGGTTTTCTGTTTTTTTATGCAGTACTTGGTTTGCAGGACTCGGCTGCTGGTGGTTTCATAGAGAGCAGGAAGGAGGGATTAAAGACGTCAGTTGTTTGACTTGGGTCTTCTCTACTACTCTTCAGGTGGTCCCAGAAGTGTGTGCAAGCAACTACTGCGTAGTTCTCTGTTTAACTACTTGTAGAAAAGGGGATTGTTAAAATTTATTCCAATTCTGTTTGTGCTGGCAATGTTTTCTGTCCTGGAAAAAGAGATACCAGGGCTGGGAGGTAGGGAGGTGGTCAAATGCTCATGAACTGAACTGAGGGCAAGTGATGGCACATTTTAGTGGAAAATCATCATACTTTGATGTACTTGCCTAATGTACTTGAGTGGCAAATTCTTGCTCTCCTTCCTGAAAAAGATAAGACCTTTTCTCCTCTGGTGTGAGATCTTTTCTGCTTTTTGTAGGCCTTGGTAATGACTGTAGATTTTGTGATTCTACATTCAATGAGAAGAAAACTTTTCAAGAGAGGATGGGATTGTGGAGAATTATGGTCATAGATGCTTTATAATAAGGTGGCATCCCACCTTTCATTTCAGAGTTGTCATGGTTTGGCTGAGCTGCTAATGACTTTAACCATACCATTTGAGGGGTTGTTCAGACCATGTACAAATGGGAGAATGAAGGGTTTATTTTAAGTAACTTTGGTACTTTTTGAAATCATCATCTGATAAAAGAATATCTGACATGATAGTTATAATAGAAGTTAAATATGCATCTTTATGTATAACCTGTGGAGTCTGTGCTGTTAGTCCACACAACTGTGAGGAAAACAAGCTTGTGGCTTTGTGATGGATGTGCTACATGAAGCAACCCCTGTTAATTAATGAGTTTGGTTTCTTAATGTTATGTGCTTCAGCCTGCAGTCAGGAGAGTGCTGCTTCAGATTTGAAAACAGAACAAGCTGTAAGCAAACTGAAAACTACTCATGACAATCACACTTGTCTTCAAGGCACATGATACTCTCAAGGCACAAAAATTTCTTCCTGGTGGGTTATTCCTGTCTTGGTAGGCAGTCCTAGTATTCTTAAGTGGTAAGATTTTTTTTTTTAGTTTATATACTATTAAACATCTGGTGCATTGCATTGCTGAGGAGGATGTGATCCACAGGCTTATTAGTCTGTTTCTTAAGTGATGTTTGAATGCGCATCAGGTAGTAATTGTGTGTAAAACTTATCATCTTGGTGTGCAAAAGGACTGTGGAAATTGAGAGAGCTTTCAATATAGTGAGGAGATTTCCTTTTATTTTAAGCATATATATTTAAAATACAGTGCATAAAAGGCTACAGATAATCAGGATTATTTATTGGTAGGGGTCATCCTGTTATCTTCTGTGCACTGTCAAGATATTTCTTCCTGTTTGAGATTAGGTGAGTGAATGAGGCTGTAACTTTACCCCCTTCCCATTTTTCTTGCTCTTGGCTGAGTTTTTCATATACATCTGTATAGAATCCTTATTTACCACTATCGGGTTTCTTTCATATTTTATCACCTTTGTTTAGTAACTTATTGCTTGTTATCTCTTGGACAACAATCTGAATTTCTAGACTTGGAGTAATCTGTTCTGGTGTGCGGTTCCATCGTGGAGGTTTTTGTGTGTGTATTAGAAAGCTCAGTAAATGGAGTTGCAAATCGCTTGTGAAGCATAGCACAGAAATGTTTCATAAATCTTTAAATAAGGAAATGCAGCACTCCCTTTAAATAGCAAGGTTTACTGTTTCTCTTGAAATCTCAGCCATTCTTAGAGGAGAGACAGTGTTTGAAGAGATAATGAATAGAATTGCAGAACAGTTTTGGAGACTGTCAACCTTATAAAGAACAGAAGGGTTTTTAAAGAACTTTTGAAGTAGGTTCAGCAGAAGCTCTAAACTGTTTTAGCTGGTGTTTTCTGTTGCAGAATGTTGAAAACATCCAGTGTCAAGGGTGCACTTCTGACATTCGGTTGCCATGTGGGTTTTAAAATGCCTTGCACCTGCGAAGTGTCCAGTTGCGGGTTTGTCCCTGGTGCTTATGTCCATGTTCCTCTCCAAGAACCAAAAAGTTGCATTGTTCTGAGTGCTGCCTGGGGGGTGCCTGGGCATAAGCAGTTTTCTTGGCAGGAAGGAAAATTGAAACAAATCAGATGGTACTTTTCTCAGGTGTTTTGAAATCTAACTTTCCAGCCACTGTGACACATACACTGGATGCACGTACATTTTGAAACCTTCATCTGGCAGACTGTTAAATGTCTGGGTCACACTAAGCTTCAGAGTTGAAATTTTCAGCTTTTCCTCCAACCGTTTACCTAATTAGCAGTTAAACAATTTCAGAGCCTTGTGATGATTTTTAAAATGGTAGTGAATTCAAAATTTAACTTCTGTAGACACATGGTGTGACTATTTATGTCGTGTCAGCTTTTTAATTGCTGTTGTGTAATAGAGTTTACAACTGACGTAGGCACAATGATGATTGCAGAGATCACCACCCACAGATGTGCTTTTTGGGGTGGTTAAATTTTTCATTCGCAGCTATTTCGTCCACTGTGGTAATGTAACCGCTTCACAGTATATTTTCTTTTAAATAATGCCATCCTTTGAATGATAGAGCGCTTGGCACATCTGCTCCATGAAGAAACTGATTTCCTGCTCTGAAAGGAAAGATGGAAACCCCTGAGTTCTGTCACAGGCTTTCTGTATTGGAATGATACAGCTTTGTAGGGTTATTCATCTACAGAATGGTAACACGTGCCCCATGCAGCAGGATGGTAGTTCAACTGTTACAAGAGCAGCTGAAATCTTTCTAAAGTCTTCTAAAACAGCCATCTGATTAAAATTGCAGGCTCTAGTTTGTATCACTACTCATAACACTAAGACGTAAGGAAACTTGCAGCCTTACAAGATTAGGATTTGTCAGTTTTTCTTGATGATGCTCTATAAGCTTAACTATCCCGTATCTGAGTTAGCAGCTTTACCTGGGCTAAGAACATGATTGACTCTTGACATATTATGTATGCCTTGGGTATTCAAAACACTTGTGAAACTAATAAAGGAAGTTTGAACAGCAGTTAATGTATTAAATTTAATAATATGCTTTTGGAAGAGGCATCTGTTATTTCTCTTATCAACTATGAGATGTATTCAGCCGGTGCTAAAACTTTACCTAGCTGAGGTCAGTGGTAGCTCTGGTTACTTCTGCTGCAGTGTCTGATCCACATGGGTACAAAAGGGCATGAAAGATGGTGAGAAAGTATGTTATCTCTGGCAGTAGAAAGAGGGTTTCTGGCCTGCAACTGGAAGTTTATGAGGCTTAAGTTAAGCAGTGCACCTCTGTTTTGAAAACATTTTAGGTTTCTCATGTTACTGGAAGTGTATTTCTGTATTAGCCTTGTGAAAAGTTTATCTTAATCTGTGTTTAAAGTTTCTAAAATGTTTGCTAGGAAGAATTCTGCACAAAGCCAAACTCAAATCTATTTTTGTTTGTGCTTGCTGGAAGAGCAATGAAAAGATCTTTTATTCTAGTGAGCTTTTTTGTTTTATGGTGTTGCTGTTTGCAGTATGAAAGTTAAGTTGTCAGCACTTGCATTTGTAAATCTCTTTTTAAGGGCTGATTACTCTGGGCTGAAATTGGCAGGCAAGATCTCAGCCCTAGAGCATTGTTTGGGGTTTTGCATGTTTTTAAATAACAGATCTATCTGACTGGTTTGATTGAGAGAATGCATGCTGCTACTCATACTCTTGTAACTAGACAGCAAAACAGACTGCTAAAAGCACACTTTGAATATGAATTAGAAAAATTAGAAAACTACTAATGAAAGCAGGAAGATCAGGGGCTAGGCTTGAGGGAGGCTTGCAGGGGTTAGTGGGGGCAGTAGTGGTTTTGTTGACTATATAACAACTTGGGTAGATGTCTCCCATGCTGTTTGCAAGGTTGTGGTGTATGTGGATGCAGTGTGTGTACAAATATTTTCAGACAGTTGAACATGAACTCTGCCAGTACTAAAAGATACCTTAACCTGAATTAAATGCAGTGTAAAGGTTAGCCTGATGTTGGCACCACAATAACGCGCATGTGTAGCTTTTGGCTGAGAGAGGTCTTGGCTCTGCTTGGTTTGACACCCAGACAAGCATGATCATGTGGTTGTTTGCACTTACCTGTATGGTCATCCTGTGGACCATTGCTGGTTTGTATCTGGCATCTTCTGAAATGATGGAATTCTTATAACAAGATGAATTTGCCAGTGAAGAACCATGTTATTCTTCAGAAGTCTTGTGCTCTTTTAAGAAAAATACTAACCCAAAACAAAATAACAAACCCCACAACTTTTTATTTGTGAAGGTGGTTATGGATGTTGCAGAGGGAAACCAGTAGGCTGAAATACTTGCTCCCTGTGTTGCTCAGCCAGGTGGTCTCAGCCCTTCCTGAGAATGTTCTTGTAACTCTTCAGATCAGCCACGGCTGGCGAGGTGCCCGCAGGGACGGAGCTGTACAAGTACGAGTAAAGAGTTAACTGCCCCCATCGTCCTTGGTCTAATGAGAAAACAAGTTCATTAAGGTGCTCTTCCCCTTCCTGTTGCAATTACTAATGTAGCAGGCTGAGCAGTGTGTTACCCTTTTGGAGACAGTAAAGTCCTCATGGGTGAATGTTGTGCAGTTTCTAGAAAAACGTGTTTTTACCTGTGTTTTAAACTTCTGGGGGTTGTCTTGCCTGCTTACAGACAAAGTTCAAATTGCTTTTGATAAACTTCAGTAAAATCCATTCAATTTCTCTTGGATTGGGTAGTTCTGGAAATAGGTATTTGCATGTCTGAAGAGTAACTTTGCTCTTGTCATAATATATCTGAAGTTGTTGAACTTGACTAATTGCTCTGTGAGTGAGTGGCAACCCAGAAGAAAATAGAGATCTACTCTACACATTTGCAGAGTTGAATCATATATAATATTACAAAATTATAATTGTATACTTCTAAATGAACTCCTCAATGTGGCCTGTTCTGTAGACTATGACTAGACATACTTTCTGGAAGACATGGATTTTTTGTGAATATGCTTGCTTTAGACTGGAAATATTATTTAAAAGCTTAAGAGATTGTGTGCTTCTGAAGTTTTTCTTGTGTCTTGTTTTAATAATTTGAATGAAAAAAAGATTGCAGTC
Organism: Athene noctua; assembly: GCF_965140245.1. NCBI lineage: Eukaryota > Metazoa > Chordata > Aves > Strigiformes > Strigidae > Athene > Athene noctua. The sequence goes on along the minus strand of NC_134038.1, from coordinate 114,737,272 downwards.
TACTTGTGACAGCTCAATGTTCTGCTGTAAGTATTGTTATCTCCTCCACCTCAGATGGGTCAGCTGACTTGTATTTTTCACTTGAATGTTTGTTGCAGCAGCATGTATTTATGCAGAGATAGGGTTTACCAATCAGCAATTCAGTGTATCTTTTAAAATGATGGGCATTATCATCCCATTCTTCAGTGGGATGATAATTTTTACTGCTGCATTAAAATGCCACATTTAACTTCCCAATTTGACTATTAAACTAGCATCAAAAGAGGATAACTGTCTTACAAGCTATCAATCCTGATCTATAGTTTCTAGTACTACAGGATATTGATTGTGGTTCCTGTAAATAAGCTTGTGTATGTAGTTATGTATCAGTACTAATGAAAAACATGCTAAAACACATCCTGTGAAGAGCCTTTAGCATTTTTTGGTTTTTATTGTTTCTCTCCCTGAAGTAACATTGCTTTTTCTGCAAACATTGTATTCTCCAACGTGATAGTCTTGGAAACTTGCAGTCATACAAGTTTCATGCTGTAGGAGAGTAGTAGGTGGCAACTCTACAGCAGAAAAGTTGATAGCACTGACTTTCCAGAACAGCCCTACACATGAAGTCACAACAGATGGGATTTTGCAGCAGAGCACTTGATGTCCTGGGGACTTGTAGAAGTATGACATACTAAATTAAGAAAATGACAAAGGAAACTCCTGCATTTGGGGTCTTCCTGTATGGCTTACCCATTTGCAGAAGGGCAATGGCTGATCATTGTTAAAAGCATGGGACTTAGAAAGCAGGTTGAATATCCTCTTTAAACAGATTATAATGGTACATCAGTTGTTTTGAGAACCATTTTGATACTTAATGTACAATTTAAAAATATGGGTATATCTGTGTAACTAATGAGAATACGATTATTGGAGTAATCCAAGCAGAGTTACCTAGAGTTTCAATCTAGACCTAGCCTTCGATAAGCTTCTTGTGTAATCTCATCTGAAGGACTTACGAAAAAGCAGTAGAATGATGTGCTGCTCTGCTGGTGGCTTTCCCAAGGAATTTGAAGTTGCAATGTGTGTATTAGTTGTGTTACCTATTAAGTTGGCTAACAATTTGTTCACCCTCAGCCAAGATTAATGATTTAGGTGAATATTTTGTGCTTGATGGCTAATCAGCAAATACTTTAAAGGACATATGTGTGCTGGAACTTTACTCTTGTTTGTTAAACTTGCTTGATTTTATCTGTATTTCTTTCCACAATCCATAGTTTTGCAAAGTACTGGTGCTAGCACTATATACTAGAGGATGGAAGAGATTGCAGCATGACTGGGGACAGGTTGATCTTAGAAGGGAACGTGAATGTGTGAGATAAGCAGGCGACATAGGGAAGCAAAGAAGTACCTCAGCATTGATACAGGGATCAAAATGCTAGTACATAGCATCATTGCTGACTGAAACACATTTGTCTTTCTGTTAAGTGTACTTTATCTTGTGAATCTGAACTAATGTGTATGATTAAGGTTAGTATGAACAGCAGTGGAGATTACATACAGCAAACGTGAATTGTGTAAGAAGTCTTGTGCTCTTAAGAAAAGTATTAATCCAAATTTTCAAAAGGCTAAAACCAGTTTCTTTAAAGAATATTAGCAGAAGTGTTCTCCAAGAAGCTTAGACACCTTCTGCAGTGTTACTGTGCATACAGCTTCCCGTGTGTGGGTTTGAGCAACACAGACTGTAGCTATTTAGTACTTGCTTTTAAAAAACTACTTTCATCTTGAGGATGATTTTTGGTTGTTTTATAAAATACAAACATCATGAATGAGTTCTAGACTTTCTACTATGTGGACTCTGTGTATGTTCATGTGTCTATAACACTCTGAGTGGCAGTATAACTTTTTATTTCTTTTTTGTGTGATTTTGTCTGTTATTTCTCCCTTAAATAGTTTCTATTCCAAGATGAGAGGCAGGGTGTTAGGGGAAAAAACTTGTGGAAATTTAACAGTGATACAGTGCATGTGTTTCTTTCAAAAACATGTTTGTCATGCTGACTTTACATCAGTAGCATGAAGTGATAAGCAACTGTTCATTTAAGCTGAATATTTTGTCCTGTCGGGGATGTCAGTATATTTGTGTCTTCAACTGTGTGTGCAAAATATCTTCTGCATAATCCCATAATACAGACACTTGAATCAGTTTATAGGTGAGTATAGCCATTTTCCTTGACAATTTTGGAATCTATTCAATCAGTTGTATGAAAGGATTTTTCTTTTGTCCATTTCAAAATACAGTTTAGAGGAGATTCCATGGGAGGCCATAATGCCATAGTCTGAAAGAAACACTTTTGGAGTCAAGATACCCTAAAAGGAGATTATGCTGCTAAAGAATGGATTCATACTGGTACCTTCCATGTGCTGCAAATCTTTACTTTCTTATTTGAAAAAGATCATAGAGAATCTCACCCTGATATTTTGGTGTCACCAGCTTGAAGGCAATAAATTTTGCATGTTGTTACAGATGGAATACTGGAATTTATGGGTGAATAATTCAAAAAGCTTATTACCATATTGTCAAAAAGCATAGTCTTTTTAGAAAAGAAAAATTTTAAAATTACGCTGATTTTTACATCCCATACTCACTTTGAGACTTGATGCTTTAAATGAACTTTTCCTGTTTTTTTTAAAGACCAGGTACTATTCAAAATAACAGCATTAAATAGTAGCCTCAAATTTCAAAGAAAAGATGCTGTCAGATCTTCAACTCTGTTCAGTTTTCTACTTGTCTTATCAAATAATATTTTAGGATGATGGCGCAGATCAACTTGTTGAGCATTACTAACCTAGCAGAACTGTTGTAACATGCTGCTTAAAATTTGCAGATTCAGTGACTGTCAGAGTAGTTGTAGAAGACAAGGTTTGGTTTGTGACTAAATGCTTCTTAATACCAGCTGATAGGAAGAAGTCCAGTCCGAATAATTAAGGTGAGAATCAAGTGAAACTGCCAGTGGCATTTCCCTGCCTGGTGCAGTGGTAAGCGTTCATCTATACTCCCGAGGCAACCAGTGACTGGGAGCTGAGTGTATCTACAAGATCTCTTTTTATCCTCAGCTTCTGCCATAACGTTTTATCTGAACATATAAGCGTGACTGTTTTGTGGAATTTCTGTGGACCTTTGGTCTGAATCGGCATGGCATGTCTGGAATGGCTGTGGGTTCTCAGGAGTTCTAACAACCACTTACAGAAACTTTTTGTCTTCCTATTTCTGCAGCTTACAAAGGTGACCAGCAAAGTTCTCTCTGAGCAGCCAAAAAGCAGACAGCTCATGACTTCTGATCAGGACACTAAAGTTGTGGCTGAACCGCAGGTGCAGCAAGTACAAGAAGTTAAAGACAGTTCTCATCTAGTAAGTATTGTAATTACATATTCCCCTGCAGAAAACAGGGGTTCTTATGATGTCTTAATCAAAATTGAATGTCACAACGTTTTAGAAGACAGTTGGCTGATAGCATTGCAATATAAAATGCTAGAACAGATTTGCTGAAGGTGGCTAATTCTCCATACCTAGTAGGAGCCTTAACTTTTCTTCAGTTGTACAGGGAATTTAAATAAACTGCAAGTTACAACAGTTTGTATTCACTCATTTAAGGGTACAGGGCTTTTTTGGCTATTCAGGAATGGTGTTACTAATCTCGTGTTAGGTTCTAGCTTACACATTAAAAGTGCAGGAAAGGCACTTGGCATGTGTCTGTAATTAGAAAAAGTAGAAACCCATACAAATAGGAAATTGCATTCTGTAACAGGAATTTTGCTCAGTCAGTTCTGTCAAATGGCACGTGCTGCTGCTTCTGTGCTATTCTGCTGGATCCAGTAAGTTGCTTTATGGGATGCTTTTGGCAGATCACACAGCAGATAATGCTGTGTGAATATATGTTGCAGTAAATGTTACACACATCTTCAGAAGGATTGAATACTTGATTTGTGTGTAAGCTCTACCAATAACGTATTTTTATATTTGATTGTTAACTGTATATTGGGAAGAATGTTTCCTCTTGGGACATCTTGAAGGGTTTGCTTTCAGTGTATGTTCCTGATGGGTAATTGGCCTGTGCTGTACTAAGTAGCAGATGCTTGCTTTTTCAACTTAACCTTGCAGCAAGCAGTAAGGAGCATTTTGAAAAATGCTCTAAACATTGCTTTTCTTTGCTAAGCAAGCTGGTGGGGCTTTTCTGTTGTTCCCCCCCTCCCCCCTTTGTTTTATTCTGGGTTCTCTTCTGCTCTGTTTTACCTCTCTTGGTGAATTTTGTCTATTTGACAGTAGAGGAAAAAAATTAACCTGTTTTTGTGCCATATTTTTGAAAGTTGAGCTTTTGTGATTCTTTTTTTGTTATTTTCCCTGTACTCAAGGCATTAATTCCAAGAAACCAGTGTGTAAGCTTGAATAAGAAGCTCTTGCAGATTTGCTTCAAAAGCTTGGAACTGTCAGTACACTTTCAAGCAGGTGCATTAGTATTAATTTGATTAGTCTTCACATTGGTACTAGTTCTTTTAATTTGATGTACTAAAATTTTTATAAGCTATCTGAACTTGGATCTAATTTCTGTTCTTTCATACTTACTTAGACAATGCGAGTAACCATTTCTTTCCGTTTCAGAAAATGTCTGCTTTTTTCCTTAGTAGAGGAGGAGACTAATGTCAATTTGGATATCTTGGAGTATATCCATAGTTCTATAATGGTGCATTTCAAATAACTAATTCTTTTGAGATTAAAGCTTTTCCTTTGCTGAGTATTTTACTCCATAAACATGAGACCTGTAGCTTATTAAGCTTTTTAAAGTTATACTAGTATCACACTCCTGTATGCACAACATCAGATGGTTATTTTGTTGTATGAGAGTCATTGCCAATATATGCTATTAAAAGTGTTTTCAGGATGGTCCCTTCCATAATGGCATGCTCGCATGAGTATGTTTTGTCAGTGCTTCAGGACTTCATGTGCACGTTTTTGGCAACAAGGCTATAGTTCAAGGAAAACATCATGGAGTACGGGAAGAAGTTGGCAAACCAAAATCATTAAGACACTTTCAAATTTCCAGAAATGTGGTAGAATGAAGGAAAACTTCTGATATCCTGATTTGATTGCGTTTAGCCAGTACATGCTTCATGTTAACTGAAAATCACCTGCTGTTTCTTGTGTTTTAATTATTTTGAGATCAGAGGGCTAGACTGCATAAAGGTATAGTAGATTCACACCTGTGGTGATCCCTACTTCAGTGTGTATTTGATATGGGATCATACTGCCATGCTATTTAGTGAGATTTCTAGGAGTCTTTTTTTTTTTTTATATAGACTTAAAATAAATCTGCTGAATTACACTACCTAGCTATTTTGGTTATAGTGTTATACTAGACTCTGGTGATTCCTAGTCTGAGTGCTTTTGTGACAGTTCAGGAGGAAAGTTGTAGAATTTCTACTGGGAATTTTGATATGCCTCTGTAGACCCTGGAAAAATAACTCCCTATATGCTAGCCTTTATTCTGAAGTGATTATATAAAGTATTTTTGTTACACCTTTAAATATTATCAGTAAATAAAGTTTTGTAATTATGTCTTTAGTTGATCTGTTTTTTTTGGCAGGAACAAAACATGAGTTCTACTATTAGTAGTGTTGAACAGATAGTCAATAGTGACTGAATTAGTGTAAGTTTTGATGGTGTGACGGAACCCTTCAGAAATCACTTTCCAGTATTGTTTGTTAATGATACAGAGGTCACTTGTTTGCTAACAGTTGTGGTAAGGGAGGCAAAGTAATTTCTTCTGCCTTGAAGTAGCTATAAAATTATATGCTATTTAATGCCTCATGTAGATTGATCACAAGCCTAGTATGGTTCACTTCCAGCAACAGTTCCTCTTGAATTTGGCTGATTTTAGTAGTATTAAACAGCAGAATTTCAGTAGTTTTGCATGCAAGTTGATTGAAGGAAGTTGGCAGCTTGAAGACCTTCATAAATTTCTTGTTAATAGTAGCTTACACTTACAAGTTGGAGGTAGATAATTTAGAGGATACTAGCACAATCTTAGCTTTGACAACTTTGGGAGTTAAATATGCTGGTATTTCTGGCTTTTTTTTAACCTAGAAGCAGGCTTTGTCACTTCAGGTGACAACTGTCATTGAATTTTCTTTTTTTATCCCGATTGACAATTAATTCTTTCTGAGAAGGCCCTTATCAGACTGGACACAGGGAAGTCAGTGTTTAAGAAATGTTTCACTCCTTTTTGACTCACTTATGTTTCCTTTTTGATCAATAACACTTTGCTGCTAGAAAATTGAGGTTACTCTGAGGGAGCAGGCCAAGACCTAGATCCCATGGTGGAAGTAGTTTATATGACCTGTCTCCGCCAGACAAGACATAAGTAACATTTAGTGCTAAAGGTATGGTCTTTTTCCTTGGTCATTGGTCCTAAACTCTTCCCCTGATGTGCCTGCATTTGATTATGTGGCCTCTTAGAGCACCTTCTAAGGACCAAAGAATTTTCTTTCTTTGATTGGCTGAATTGACCTAATCTGGAAATTTGAAATTAACTTTAGAAGAGATTCGTGTCATCAGGTGGCAACAGGTTCTGCAAATGATGGTATGTTCCAGTGGAGGATGTTACCATGGAGCCATTTAAACTTATTGTCTGATTGTGATATGAGTGTTAGCCATTCTCTCCCTAGTTGAATAATTAGGTGAAAAGAAACTGAAAAATAGGTGCTGTCATGGGCTTCTGTTAATGAGAATTCACACTGAAGTGGTGTGCTGGTTTTTGTCAATGCTTATAGGTACTGTAAATACAAGTTCAATCATATTGTTGGTTTTAAGAACAAGAAAAATAGCTAGCAAGTCAGAAAACTTAAGATGGGACTTAACTGTACTTCCTAAAATGCTTTTGCATAGGAGGGAATATGGAAGGATGTCTCGGGCTCAGAGCTGCTGGGTTATGTTGTTCAAAAATCCACTTGTAACCTATTCAAGAATAAGCCTCAGAATAAAAAGAGGGAGGAAATTTGATTTACTAGTTTAATATAGGGTCTTGTGTAACAGTTTAGTGGAAATTCAGTATAGCATATAATCCTCAGATCATTTGACAGTATTACATACAGTATGTGCCAATTAAGAGTTAAGTAGCAGTTTCTATAACATGTAGGTGATATAATAATTCAAGAGGTCATGAATAGCTTTCTTTTAAAGATGGGAGGATTAGACCTTAAACTGAACATGTACAGTATCAGCATCATAAAGGATCAATACTGCTAAGTGTTCATTCTTTCTGTCACATTATTGTACATTTAGACCATTAGAGAAGTGCTGAATAGTTCTGCACCTCTAGATGACTTCTAATGCTAATGTTTAATTGCTTTAGTGTGTAAAATGTGCATTTAAACTCTTAACAGTCCATTTAACCTTGATGTATTGGAGGGAAAGTTAAGCTTTCTGATCAGCTGTTTCTAAAAATCGGCAGTAGTGATGTTGTGATGCTGCTCTTTTTTCCCTGAACTGGTGGTGGGTATGAGATCAGGTATGGCCTGAGAGTGCAGGATAATCACTGTTTCTTCAAGACTGGATATGGCTTCATGACTGCATTATAGAAAAAGGATAAATGAAGTTGGGTATCAGAAGGTTGTAAGGACTGTTTTAACTCGTGCTGTTGTAACTTTAAAGTGAGACTTTAGGTCTTTAAGCCTATATATGAGGAGTAAGTTCATGTAGAAATGAAAGTAGATGAGTAGGTATGTTCCTGTTAATAAGCATGTTGACTTTTTGCCTTCTGTGTAGGTGTGTGCGGGACATAGGACTAAAATACTTATTTTAAAATATAATTGTTCAGGTTATGAAAGTGCTGCTTCAGAGCAGTTTTGTTTCATGGAGAGGGAAAACCTGTTTAGGCTTTGAGTAGATGAGAAATATCCCAGAGCCAAGATATGTATGTATAAAGGAAAAAATCCAAAATAAACAAAAGCCACTCCCCCCAGCTGAGCTGGGCTCTGAAGTGGCAGAACACAAGTTCTGTTAAAATGCTTTTCAAGTCAGGTGGCAGTGTTTAGCTTAGCCAGAAGGTTTTTAAGACTTACTTAGTCTTAGTAGACTTACTAGAGTCTTAGATGTTAACCAGCCTCAGGTGATGTAGCATAGCATGTATGGCATTTTCTGCTTAAATTCTTTTTGCTGTCTTTTTTTAATGGTGATCCCACAGTAAATAGTAGTGAGAAACGTGACGTAAAGGATGTACACTATAGGTGCTTAAAAATAGAAATTATCCCTCTCTTAGATAAAACCAAAGGAACAAGTACAAAATGTGCCTTTGCACATAGGGAGAAGGGTATGGGAAAACTGGAAGGAATTTCTGCTTGCTTGAACTGCTTCACCCATTTTCTCCCCATTAGTTGATAGCAGAAGTGCTTGTTAAGGGACTGGAAAAGTGGACTTTGGCCAGGTCCATCTCTTAAAGGCACTTAGTTCCTCTCTAGAAAGCATGTAATTAGTAATAGTTAAATCACAGAGGGAAAAATCTTGCTGTTTGTTTACCTGACAGGGGAGTTTTCTGAATAGTTGTAAACTTTGCAAATATTACTGTGACTTTATACTGACATTAAAAACAGTTGAACTGTTTGCTCGTGGCATTTCTTCAGAAAAACTATTATAAGTAACTCCCTTTCCCTTTCCTTGTACTTGGTTCCAGGGAATACTAAAGAGTGGAGGGACTTGGCATAGTTGTAAGTCTGGATCCAAGCATGTTGAATAACTTTGTTCAACGGGAGAATTAAAAAAAATGCAGCAGATGGCAGCAATGATGCATCAAACTTCCTGTCCTTGAGAACAATCTATCTGCTGGCACTTTGAGTATTGGATGAGGGGGGGAGGGGGCAGGGCAGGGTAGTCTTCCTCTTTTCTTACTTTGCAATTTCAAAGCAGACTTGCAGAGGAGAGGATGTATTCCCTAGCCAGTTCAGCAATCTTTTTTTTTTTATGGTCAGAGGATTAGTGGTGAATAGGAGGTTTCCCCTGAAAGTTAGCCAGTATGGTTCTTTCATGTATACAAATCTTAGTCTGCCTATGGCATTTAAATTTATATGGCATTTAAATATATGGTAACCTGTGTTTAAGAATCTAAAGCGCATTATTTTTTTTGTGATTCATTTGTCCTATGAGTAGAATACTTGCCTGGGGAGAAGAAGCTACATTGCCAGCTCTATTACAGCTTTGCACCTTTTTGTTACACAGTATTTATAAAGAGAAGTAGGATAAGAAATGACTCAAAATAAGTATTCAAGTACCTTGGAAAAGCTTCAGAGAAGTGAACAGAAGCATTTCACACTATAAAAGATTCACCTGTGCTCTGTTTTATGCTGGTAAATGTGAACTCTACTACTATTATTACAGGAGTGCTTCATAGTAAATGCAGGGCAGACTAAAGTTAAACATCTGAATTTCTAGAGCACTTCTGCAGTGCTCAGTACTACCTTGTACTTGAAAGTTGTTATCGTAAGACTGAGCAGTTTGGAATACCAAGAGCTTTTTGTATTCTACCTGATTTTAATTTTCAGTGCAGCATTTTTTTCTTGTTTTTCAGGTTACAACAGGAAACAAAAATGCTTGTGTCTTTTTTTGGTTCATGATTTTAAACAGATATGAACTTAGTTTGCCAACTAGATATGAATGAGTAAAATAGGAACTGATGCTAAATTTATTTCTATGTTCATAGTAGATTTTCTGTCGGAAGTAAAGTAAGTGAAGGAGATTGAAAGGAAAAAGTGACTGTGAGCTCCTCTGACAAAGATGAATTATTTTTTCTTGGAATTTTGGGAACACAGCAGGAATCTTGCAGTGTAGCAGTGATGGGGACCATTTAGAAAACATAGATAAGACTGTATCATGTCTTATGCCTTACGCACGCTTGCCATGACAGTAGCTGTAAAAGAAGTCACAGTGACAATCATGCAAAAAAAATGTAATGGTACTGGAATATTAGAGCATGGATCTCTTAAGCAGCTTTTACTCTACAAGTATAGCTTACAGTAGAAATTAAAGTAACTCTCTTAATTGAAAGACAACTGCTTTAGCCTTAGTACCCCTGTATACTGCTATATGAATAAAATGAAGGCAAGTTGCCAGTCTAACTTAAAACTCTAGTTCCAAGTACTAGAGTTAAACTTGCCATAAGGTGCACAATCAATTGAAAAAATAGCACTCAGTTCACTCTGCAGCGGAAAGAACATTTGAAGTAGAGTTTAATAGTTTGTCTTGTCAGTCTTCTGTGTTTTCAGTATCTTCTATGTAATGGTGTAGAGTGGTGCTGTAGTGTTACATTCTGCAGGCTCTCTGAAGGAGGGGGTCCAAATTTGAAAGAATGGGTTATAGAGGAGGTCTGAGTGATGTACGGTTATGTAAAGGCAAGGAAGAACAACTCTGTTTAGAGCTGAGAAGGTTGTAGGGTATTTTCAGCTTTTATTGGGTTTTTATTTTTGAAGAAACAGAACCACTTTCTTAGCAAGCAAGGGGACTTAACAGCAGTAGAAGTCTTCCAAGATGTATTTACATGTGTATAAATATGTTCTAGCTGTCATAAGATCAGAAAGAACTTTGTTTATGTACAGCAAAGAAAACTTATACTAGGGCAGACTTTTAGAAGAACTAGCTTTTAGTCAAACTACCTTTTAAATCAGTCTGAGGTTTTTTTTGTAAAAGAATACACAAATTTTTTGGAGGTTAAGTATAATTAATCCTGCCACAGTACCATGGCTAGATGATCTTGAGGCCCCTTCCAGTGCTGTAAGTCACTGAGGGATTGTGTATTCTTTTTTTATGCAGATAACAAATTTTAAAAAAGGCTTGGAACAGTTAGTTTCTGATAACGTACAATAGCTGTTTAATGGAATACATGAGGTCTTATCTATCTTTAGCTTGTTTCTCCGAAAGAACTAATCTTGGTGTAGATTCAGCTCTGGGGGAAAGGAGGAGGAGGAGGAGATAATGGTCTGAAATGTGTTTGATCTGGTAGCTTTCACTAGTTTAGTCTTCAAATCAGATTTAAATGTGTGAAGCCAGAATGCATTATCTTTGTATGGAAAGCAGGAGTTGTATTAAATATGAAGGCAAGCCCTTTTTTGGCACACACGGAAATGGTGAAAGATGTCATTTAAATATTTTGATTTAGATGAAGGAAACTCTTCAGGACATGAAACAAAGGAAGTTCATAAGACTTGGTAATACTTGTAAACAGACTATAATCTCATTAGGAGAATTATTTGGCTTCAATATTACAGTGCATATGATGAAATCCTGAAACATTGCTCAGCAACTGGGATTTGGACTTTGAGTGGCAATGACATATGAACCTCTGCATGGTTTTAAAGTGTGCTATTTTTGGCAGCTGGGTGTTGGCTTGTCTCCTCAGTAGCAGTAGAAAGTTAGTTTAGTGTATAGAGGAAGGTGATTTGCAATGAGAAGACTCCTCTGACACTACTTATTAAACATGGGCTGCTGCTTCAGTAAAGAATTGAGTAACAGCACGAATGAGGAGAAAACTGGCTTGTTACAAAAATCTGTGGAAGAAGAAACACAAGAGTCAAGGATAAGTAAAACTTTATATTCAATTTTAGGAACTGTGGAAAGTCAGGATCTGCATACAGTGGGAAGGACGGTTAATGGGGCAGCTGTGATAGTTGGCATTGAATGCGTTCGTAGAGATGATTGTCCAGCATCAAATTCTGAATCTGGGTTTTGGGATAAAAAAGCAAAATATCCATCATACAAAAGCATGGAGAACACTCCCTGTGAGAGGTCTAGGAGACCAAATGACAGACATTTTAGCTTCTTTAATTCCTTTAGTCACCTCCTAAAGGTCCCTGGTGCATATGGAAATCTGCAGAAAAGTAAAGAAAAGAAAGTTAGGGTTATTAAAGAAAGAGCACCTAAGAAGTCTAATAGCAATGGTCAGCACATTAACAATATAGAAAATATTAATAGTAATATTAATAATGAAAATGTATCTGCAGAAGAACATTGCTTGTTTGATCGTATTTCTCTTTCACATGTACCAGATGCCCTAGGCAAAGGCTTACTGGGTGAAATTTCCTTAAATAGAAATTTTCTGGAGGATTGTGCAGTTATGTGTGACCATTCAAGGCAGAATGAAACAACAGTGAACCTTGAAGACAGCAGGAGTGACAGCCTACAAAAAGTTTCAAGTTCATATAGAGAGATGTCCCCAACATTTTACTATCTTGATGTAGACAACAGACAAAATACAAAAGATAGGGAATTTTACAGTATTTGTGTTGTAGATGCTGAAGATCTGAAAGGCGATGAAGAGGTGCCAGCTACTGTGCGTGAAGAGACTGCAGCAGTCACAGATAACTCAGCTGTTACTGATGAAGGAATGTGCAGCATGGCACGACCTCTAGGCACCGGGGAAGAATTTCTAGTGCAGCAATTGGCGCAAGTGGGAGCTAAGTTTAATTCACAGAAAGAACTGTTTGAGTATAAAAAAGAGGATAGGGCAAACATGCAGAAAAAGGAGACAAAGGAGTATTGCAGCATAGACATCCAATCTTATGATAACTTGCTGGCTAACAGGTGTCAGGTGCATAGGTTAAATAGTGACAATACGGTAACAGATGGCTTAAGAGTGAAAATATATGATGAAGTTGTCCCTGAGAATAAACAAGTGGAGCTATATACCATAGGTAATGCTGTCAGTTGGAATGAATCACTTCACAGAGCTTGTGATCATGTAAAATTTGCAGATGCTGCTGAAGAGGACCCATACAGCCCTAATTCAGAAAATGTAAAACACAGTGATAGTATTTGCAGTGTATTGTTAAACACTGGAGTATATAATTCAGGAAAAATTGAGGGAAGTCATGATTCTGAGAGTATACCCTCTGGTTTAAGTAGGCATCCTTCAAGTGTTGTAAGGGAAACAAATACTGAACGGGTGACAGAGAAGGTGAGGGGTAGCTTTAAATTATCATTAGAGTTGCATGAGATGGACAATGATTCTTTTTTGGTGAGTCAACATGTAGAAAAACTTGCTGAAGACTACTTCCGAAAGCCAGAAAGTGAAGTAAACTCAAATGTGGAAGAGAAAACATTTCAAAGAATGTATGGTGAGAGCCAAAAACTTGCATCAGACTCTAGTGAACATTACAGTGTTTTGGAAGAATTCTTGAAAGATAAAGAGAAATACACAGGTACAGTTTTGCATAGTGGCGAAGCTTTGAATATGACTGAAATGAAGGAAAACTTAGAAGAAAGTCCTGATTTCCAAACTCAAATTAAGGGTTGCACTGAAAACAAGGCATCAACTGAAGGTGTAAACCATAGCGGCATGGAAGAAGATGTCTGTCTGAGTATCATTGAGCTAAAAGGTAACATGCTTGAGCAGGCTGGTAGCTTGAGTGGAACGTGTTCATGGGTAAGTGATGGCACTTTGACGGCTCATGAACTACATAACACAAGTGCAGCTGAAATGTTCCTAAAGGGAAACAGTCTAGAATCTCAGATTTCACAAGAGTCACCAGGGAATAAAGGTAAAGTAAGGAAATACTCAAAATCACATAACAAAACCAATGTCTCTTCTGTGTCTCTGGAATACGAGGATATGAATAAAGTAGATGTGAACTGTAGACAGGATGAGCAACAGGATGTATGTTCCTTCCATGCAGTGGAAAATCAATGGAATGTGGGGACTGAGTCAGCCAAAATAGCTAGAGATGTAGTACAATCTATAAAACAGACAAAATTTGTAGTTCACCTAAATGAGACAATTGATAACAAGGCAGAAAATATAGAACAGAATTTGGGTGCTAACATGGATAGTGATAAAAACATCTTAAATTGCAGTAAAGGCTTGATTCATGATCAGAATACTTGTTCTAACTCCACTGTACCTGTAGCTTTGGACAACTGTATGTACAAGAGTGTAAAATTGATAGATGACACTAAAAATCTGGAAGATGCCAGTAATCTCTTCCATAAGGCCCCTAATCGTTTAACTTCATTGTGTCAAAATTCATATTCTCATGTGCATGATAAACCAGCGGAAGAGCTCGAGTTAAGTCACTGTGCCAGTCCAGAGCCAGAAGTCAGGAACACCCATGTTTCTGTTAGGCCTTATCCTGAAGTAGGATCTGAAACTCATGAAAAAAGGGTGTGTGATGTAAATGAATGTGATCTTCGGGATGGTGAAGTGAAACAGTGTGTCAGCATCCACTCAGGGGAGAACCTCATTGGTTTTAATATGTCAGCTGGGAGTTCAGAAGCTTTTACCATGGGGAATTTAAAGCAGTTAGAAGTCAAAACTACTGAACTGAAAAACACCAGTTATATATTAAATACTCAAACGAAAGACTTGACCGCAAGTTGGGAACAAACGCAGTCAGATCACAAGATTTTCTCAAACAAAGAACTTGGAGTTTTTGTTGACCCAAAGCAGGTAGACAAATATGCTGCTACTCCTTCCTACGAAATACACAGTGCCACTTCTAGTGCCACAGAATTTCAGCAAAGCAGCAAGCAGGGTGTATTAGATGTGATGGAAGACATATCAAAGGATCAAGAGCACTCCTATGAATTGGACAGACAAAATCCCCAAGTTGAAATATGGTCACACTTCATCAGTCTTCAGATTGGCAGTGCTGATGGGACAAATCAGCTATTTTCTGACACAGTTACCGCTGGTAATGGTGAATATCTGATGAGCTTTTTATGGAATAATACCATTTCTAACAACGCTATGAAGAATGGCAGATTACATACTGTTAATGAAAACTTCCAGAAGGAACCTGAAGATTTAACAGGTGCTTTGTATGCAGTGGGAAAATACCCTTATCAGCTGCTAGCACCAGAAAATGTTGATACTTGGGGATGGCAAGATAAAGATGAATTTGTAAGTATTCTGCAGAAGTGGTTTGATCTTAAAGCTGGAGCTAGGAATTGGAATAAGCCAAGTCAAACTGTGTTTTCATTGGATAATTAACTACAGTATATGTTACTTTATTCTGAAGCTGACCACTCGTTCCTTTGCAAAACTGAATGCTACACAGAATGTAGTAAGACAGTGTGTTGCTGAATATTGATACTTTTTTCTTTTGGTTCTGTTTACCTTGTGTGAAAGTTTAAATGTTGGGCAAAGTATCTTGATCTCAATTCTAGGTGAACTTGAGATGAACACTTTACTATGCGGAAGGGAAACTTTCTACAGACTTAATAGTGCTCTATTAAGAAATAAGGAAGAAATGTTTGTGGAGTTCCTGAAATCTTAAAGTTTTTGCTTGGTAGCAATTAGGAAACCTTTTGTTCACTTCTGGAGATGATCCTCCGAAGTGCTGTAGAGTGGCTTCAAGAGGAGCATGAGGCATGAGCTAGACTGGATCTTGACTAGCTGGGGTAAGAAAGAAACAAAGCTGACCTGCGGGAGCTGCTGCCCTTCTTCCTTCCCTGCTGAGCAGAGCCAGTGCTTAGTATTGTTCTCCACACCGACTGCGACTGCGTTACAGTAGCTCTTCTGACCTTGCCCAGCAGTCGCAGTGCTGGCAGTGGATTGTACTAAAGGTGAAGTTTGCTATCTCCTGGGGGAACTTTTTGTATTACAAATGGAAACTGATGGAATTTGCTGTCATCTTTGAATTCTTACTATTCAAGTAGTTATGTCAAACACTTGCACTTTTTGTAAGTCTTTTCTCTATCATGAAGTAGATGTGTTTGAGATTCTTCAGATCTCTTTACTTTCTGGATATGTTTTCTGTGCACTATGATAATCCGTGTCTGAGTGCTTGTGTTTAAGAATAATTAAAGCTTCATGGAGTTTTGAAGTGCCTGTCTTAAACTCTGTAATGTTCCTAGCATCATTAAATCCATAAAACAAATTTTAATGTTTTTTTTAGTATATGTTATCATGAGCAATACTCTTTCCCAATATAATAATCATATTAAAACAAACCAAAGTTATTCTGGATATGGATTAACTTAGTGGGTTTTGCTGAAATATTAGCAAAACAAGAGAACTGTGGCATGTTACTATCAAAAAAGTATTGATGTTGGCACTGCAGAGAGCAGTCTCTCTGAAGCACAAATACAGTCATTTATGTAATGGCTATAACCATATATGACCATTAAATGTTTCCATTTCTAATCCAGGTTAAAGGAGATTGGCCTAAGATGATCTAACTGGGTGTAGTAATTCATTCTTTTTGTCCTGGCTATGGGAAAACTAACCTAAATTTTTGTTGATTTTCTGGTTTGTTTTCTCTTGAAGTAATGATAGAAGTTGTTGTGCACATCTCATTGCTTTCAATTTTCTGTAAAGCTTCATTACAATCGTCACATGTTTAAGTCCAGGAAAAAGAATTAATCCTGTGCTTTTGTATTTTCTTAAATTTTTTGTTATTTTGCAGAAACAGATACAACAACAATATAGTCAACATTGAGTTAACATGTGTATTGGAGAACTGCCTGAAGTCGAGGGCAAGTACAGGTTGAGTTAGTCTGTCAAAGGCAAAGGACAAAATGTTTATTGTAGTTTGCTCTGCTTGGCTAGTCTTTTCTGGTGATTCTTAATCAAGGAAATGAATTCTGTGCTGCACAATTCAGTTGGCTTTACCTGAAGCAATTAGGGGATAGCAATTCAGTTAATATTATATTCAGATGTGAAAAAAACTTAATACAGTCACGAGTTGTACATTTGATACTGTTATTTGAAATTGTATGTATATACAGAGAGATGTGTGCTGTGTATCCACAAAGAGCATAATCAAAGCATTTTATTTTTGTAGGAATCAACCAAGGTTTCTGAGTTAAACCCTAATGCAAAGGTATGGGGAAATCATATGTTACACTTGGAAGCAAGTGGTGCCACTGATGGTAGTGTGAGCAAAACGTGGGAAGAAATACCTGACCAACCTCCAGATTCTTGTAAAGAAGGTATGGATAAGAGTTTTTATACGTTGCTCAAGCAAAAGGTAAAATTCAGTACAGAACTTCCTCAAATTTGATTTCCTGTTAAAATAATAAATGCAAATATGTAAGCAACTTTACTTCAGATTCCGTTTTAACTATGATGTTACTGTGATTAGAAAGAATGCTTTTTGAATGTGTTTGTCATCTCTGCTGCAGGACTGGATGCCAACGGTGACGGTGACAAAAAGCATCAGAATGCAGTGCTGACAGAGCTGCCACCAGCTGTTTCGGTGTCAGATCAGACAGATATGAACCCTTTGGCTATTGATCATTCTGAGTATGAGTCTATGCATGAAACCACCCAGATAGGTAAGAGAAAGCTAATATTTGCTTGGATTTGATTTAAAAAAAGAAAACAGATTTTGAGTTGAACAGTGAGCATCTGTTTAAAAAAAATGACAAAACCCCACAAAAAAACCCCAACAAAACCACAAAAACTGAAACAAAAAACCTACAGCACTTTTGTTGTTCAATATTTGTTCTGTAAACAGACCCCAGAAAATCCTGTTGTTTTTGCTCTCAGGTTTAGGCATATTTGGAAACCAGTCTCCTGTTTGAGTATAAGCCGTGTAAGATACTGCACAAAATCTGTCATAAGTTCTGGATATAACAGTATTGTTTTCTGAAATGTTATTCACAATGCAAGTCCCTAGTGTAGACATTTACATTTAGATACCTACCTAAACTGCATGTTTTAGTTGGGTCAGGTACCAGGGGAAATTCACATACCATTTGTGTCTCAAGTAGGAATGTTAGTGTGTTGAAAGATCACTCTTGTACTTAAGATGCTAAAAAAAGCAACAGTTTAGTCTAACTTGTTTGCATTCTTTTTTAATTAACTTTCATGACTTTTTTTCAGTGCAACTGTTAGTAGCTATAGTCTATACCAGATGGCATGTTTTCAGAAACTTAGACACTAGCATAGAGGTTCAGCCATGCTTGAATTTCACTGAAAGGGACAGAAGGTCTGCAAGATGCATGTAGGATTACTACTTGAATGGAGATGAGGGATGGGAAAGAAGAAATTGTGCTGGGTGTTTCTTAAGATTCATGAGATCTGCTTCTTGTTCATTGTGCATTTTATAACATGTATTTTTAAATATTTTTAGTTAAAATAATTTAAAAATTTTTTTTAATAACATGTATTTGAAGTGACTAGTATATCATCCATAATTGTCAGAAATCAAGGCAACACAGTTGTGGAATCATCCTTGCTTGTGCTGAAAATTACAAGTTGTCTTTGACCCTTCTGCTTATGGCTACTGTTGGGGAATATTAAGTAATAACTGGCAAATAGGAAGTGATATTAATGGTGCCTAGCACCCTAGATGGGAACGGTGTTCCTCGGCTTAGTGTTAGAGAACTTGTCAGTGTGTCCTTTACATGCTCAAAATAGTTAACTTAGAACAAGAGTCATATAGTTTTGTAAAGCAACTGAACAGCAGGTTGGATCTATTCCATTTGATGAATAGTAACATAGGTGATCCCAACTCTGAAAAGATTTTTATTTTTAATGATTATTTTTTAAAATGCATATAATTTTGGTCTTTGCTAGATTTTGGACAAGGAAGAAAGAGGACATAGGGAAGGGAGATAGTGGTTAGTACATGATACGTGTGTTTCTCAGGTGTTGGCATTATCCACATCAGAATAGAACATGTGAAGGACAAAATGGTGGAAGGAAATTAGAAGTTGCTTTAGGAAGAAATGTTAAAGGAGAGCTGAAGGAAAGGATGGAAGTTACTGAAGAAGGGAAGGGTATCAAGGGTAATAGTTGGTGTGAAATCTTTTTAAAAAACCCTATATATAACATGCTACTAAATGTTTTATGAATCTCTAAAAGCCATGCTAAACTTCTGATCTTTAAACAGTTCTCCCACTGACACTATTAGTTTACCCTCAATTGACTGTACATTGGGTCTAAACTACAATGAACGTGGAAGTAGTATGTTCCATGTGATAACTTTGAAACTTCCAGATGTAAAAAAAGCCATTCATTTCTCCTTAACCAAGAGATTGTTAAGTGATCACATGTCTGTTAATTGATTGGATATCTGCTGATATTTCATAACTGCATTTTTGGAACTCTTTTCTCAATTAGTGTGTTGGGAATTTAGAGTGAGGCCTGAAGTATGAAGTGCCTCCATTACATTTCTTAATTGCTGTATTAGTCAGGGCTTGGTCAGCTAGAAACTGGTTAGTTTCCTAAGACTGGAAGACAGATATATGAGCTAAATCAGTTTAGTATTTGAGATGTGTTTGTAGCTGCTTTTCTAAAACTGCTTCAGATTTTTACTTATATGGAGAACAGAGGTTAACAAGTGAAGTCAGACATGATTTTTCTTTTCTGTCTTAAAAAGTGTTCCTGTGCAATTCTGGTGGGTGGTGAATTAACACACAATGAAACATTTACTGAATTTGATAATTTGTTCCTAGTTATACAGCCAGTAGTAGACATGGTGGCTTGATCAAAATATCCATTGTGTAATATAGTAGAACTAAATTTTAAACTTAGGTATTTTAATTTTAGGTGGAAATGAACAGTTGCAGCCAGAAGGTCAGGAAGATTTACGAGAATTACTGAAAAAAACACTGGAATTCTGTTTATCTAGGTATGTATATACCTAAATGTAGCAAACTGGAGGATAACTAACAAGATCCAGTACCTAGCTTGGCATGTATGTTAATACATTTCTCAGCTGTCACTTAAAACTGAGTGGAAAGGATGATAATTTGGTGAAGTAAAACAAAAATTTCAGAGTGTTCTATTGATGTACCTCTTAAAGCTTACATGAAGCTTCTGGGCCTAAAATATTAACTAGCAAATATATTGTTCTGAAGTAAGAGTAGTTCCAATGAGCTACAGATCAGGTGAATTTTTGTGACTCTTACTGTTTTTTCAAATTAAAACAGAGTAACTTAAACCATTTGGTAAGCTTTGTTTAAGCAAATAACTTCAAAATTTGCTTTGAGACGAAGTAGAATTTATCTGCATCTGTAGATCCTTTTATATAAGATATATAAGGGGTTTTATATATATATTTTTAATGTAAATTAAGGATCAATTAAAAATTAAGGCTCTGAATCATACAGATTTCGGTATAGACTGATGCAAGATCGTCAAAGCAGTTAAGTTGTACTTCATTATTCTCAGTGCTTGTGTCTAGATAAAAACATCCTAAACACGTCTTAATAGCCTAGAACAATTCCTAATCTGTACACTCCTGCATAACCAGTTAGTCAGTGGTCATTTGAATTAATACTTGTAGCAGTGTTACATGTTTGTGGGGGTAATGTGCTGCCTAAACGGGAAGATGGTAATACTGTTGCATGAAGGGAAAAAAAGACATTTGAATGTTTTCTAGGAAGTGAAATACAGTCAGTGAACAGACTGGGGAGTTGGTGAAAATGCCAAAACCAAAATCTAGTGTAGGAATCTGTGTGATGACTTTTGTCTCAAGTTTATTGGCAAAGTTACATCTGTGACATTTCCCATTCTTTTTTTCTTTTCCAACAGAGAAAATCTTGCCAGTGACATGTACCTTATATCACAGATGGACAGTGATCAGTATGTGCCAATTATGACAGTAGCAAACCTTGATCATGTCAAGAAACTCAGTACTGATATGGATTTGATTGTTGAAGTGCTGAGATGTAAGTAAAAACACCTCAATGCCAGAAAGTATTTTGGTTATTGCCATAGGACTATTAACCCATGTTTTCAACCTCTCTTTTATTATCTATTGGTAAAATGCCATTCTTTTCTGTAAGCATTGAATAGAGCAGGCAGCTTCCAGTTTAGACCCATCACAATTGTAGGATTGCAGTTTTTATCAAAGCTACTTCACATTTGAGGTATTGAGTAATAAATGATTTGTGTAAATGAGAATAATGTGAGTTTAAACTGTGGGGTGTGGTGGGACAACTCACAGCACTGGAGGATCACGATGGATGGCTATAAGCTGTTTTGTAGAGACAGGCAGGAAAGGAGGAGGAGTTGGGCTGTACATTAAGAGGAACTTGAATGTAAAAGAGTCAACTATGGTAATTGTGGAAGCCCTCTCTAATGCCTCTGGGTCAAGATCAGAAGGGTTGTTTCCAAGATGGGACGTAGAGTTGGCATCTGCTACCAACCTCTGAACCAAGACATTAAGGCCAACAAAGCAATATTTGGGTCACTTAAGCAAGCTTCAGGTCAACAGAACTTGGTTCTGTATTTGTTGGAAGAACAGTACAGCAGCTCACATCCATCAAGTTCCTGGAATCTGCGGAGGACTGCTTCCTCATACAAGTGCTAGATGTGCTGACCTGTAATGAGACACTGCTGGACTTGCTACTCACAAACCAAGAAAACCTACTTTGTTACATCTTGGTTAGTGGTAGCCTTGGTTGCAATGATCACAATATTGTGGAGTTTGGGATCTTGCTGAGCATATTGAAGGTTAGTACTAAGACCAAGGGTTTAAATTTTAGAAGAGTAAATTTAAACTTGCTGAGAGCTCAGTTGGGAGGGAATCTGTGGGAAGCTTCCATGGTGGATAAAGGAGCTAGTGAGTGCAGTAAGTTTTTCAAAAATGCTCTCCTGGAGGTACAAAACCAGTTCATTCCCTTTAAAGGTAAGGGAAGTAGGTGGAGCATAGGACCCCCTTGGCTTAACTGCAAGCTTCTGAATCTGCTCAAAACCAAGAAGGAAGCATACCAGAGATGGAAAGGCAGATGTATACCCACTACAAGGGCATTATCAGGGTGTGCAGAGATGCAGTTAGAAAAGCAGCAGCTCAGCTTGAATTGAAATGGGCCAGAGATGTCAAAAACTACAAGAAAGGGTTCTTCAGGTATGTAAACAGCAAGCAGAAACAGAAGAAAAATACTGGCCTGTTGTTAAACAGGAGAGGTGAGTTAGTCACCAACAAGGCTGAAAAGGCAGAGGTTCTCAACATTTCACCTCTGTCTTTACCAGCAATGCTGGGCCCCAGGCCTTGGGAACAAAAATCTGGGTTGATGGAAACATAGATCCACCATCAGTGAAGGAAGGAGTTGGTATGCAAACTGTTGAAGGAGCTTGACTCCTACAGATTGATGAACCCTGACGATATCCACTTGAGGGTGTAAGAGAGCTGGAGGATGTTATTGCAGGGCTACTTCCCATAATCTTTGAGAAGTTGTGGAGATGGGGGGATATCCTATAAAACTGGAAGAAGGCTAGTGTTACCCCAATTTACAAGAAGGGCTTAAAGGAGAATCTGTGAAGTTACAGGCCCATCAGTCCTAGTTCAGTCCCTGGAAAAGTTCTGGAACAAATCCTCCTGGGGGGATCACAAGTCAAATGGAGCATGTGGCTGGGAAAAACCAGCACAGATTCACCAAGGGCAAATCATGCTTGACAAACCTGATTGCTTTCTGTGACAAAGTAACCTGCTCAGTTGATGTGGGGTGAGTAGTGGACATTGCCTACCTGGATTTCTCCAAGGCTCTTGATACGGTTTCCCACAGCCTCCTCCTAGAGAAACTGTTGTGTTACAATCTAGGCAAGTGGTCTGTGCAGTGGGTGAGGAACTGGATAACAAGCTGCACCCAGAAGATAGTGGGAAATAGCTCCTTTTGAAACTGGCAACCTGTCACAAGTGGGGTTGCCCAGGGATTGATAATGGGCCCAATACTGTTTAATATCTTCACAAGTGATCTAGGTGGTGGGGTCAAGTGTACCCTGAAGTTTGCTGATGATACCAAGCTGAGTGAAGAAGTGGACACTTTGAAAGGGAGACCTGGATAGGCTGGAAGAGTGGTCTAACAGGAACCTTATGAAGTCCAGCAAGGATGAGTTTAAGGTCTTGTACCTGAGAGAACACAATCCAGGAATGCAGCATAGGCTGGGATCTGCTGGGCTGGGGAGCTGCCCTGTGGGAAGGGACTTGGAGATCCTGGTGAACAACAAGCTCAATATGAGTGAACGGTGAACTGCAGCAGTGAAGAAAACCAACAGAATGCTGGGCTGCATCAGCAGCAGAGATAAAGAAGTCTTGGCACTTGTCAGGCCACACCTGGAATACTGTGTTTAGTTTTGGTCCCTGCTATGCAAGGAGATGTGGATAGGCTGGGGAGGGTCCAGAGAAGGGACACAAAGATGATCAGAGGACTGGGAAGCCTGCCATATGAGGAAAGGCTGAAAGAACTGGGTTTGTTCAGCCCTGAGAAGAACAGGCTTAGGGAACACCTTATCACCATGTTCCAGTATTTAAAGGGTGGCTACGAAGAAGATGGAGATTTCCTTTTTACAAGGAGTCACGTGGAAGTGATGATGAGTAATGGG
Source organism: Athene noctua (assembly GCF_965140245.1). NCBI lineage: Eukaryota > Metazoa > Chordata > Aves > Strigiformes > Strigidae > Athene > Athene noctua. The sequence goes on along the minus strand of NC_134038.1, from coordinate 114,713,984 downwards.
TACAAGTTACTCCTGGGGAGATTCTGATGGGACACAAGAGGAAAATTTTTCACAGTGAGAACAATCTTACCAGGGAAGCGGTGGACACTTAAGATTCAGCTGGATGTGGTGATGTAAAGTAAGAATCAAAAAAGCAATGTGTGCCATAGAAGAAAAGGCTAATGAACTGGGATTTTCTAGGCTAGAAGAGTAGGAAGAGTGTGGAGATTTTAAGGAACATGTCTATTCAGTTTCATGTATTTGGAAGTATCCTTAGTCATCTTCTGCTTGTTTCTTAATGTTGAAAAAAAATTTGAAGTTGAGCACAAAAAGCTTTGCATTGTACACAGTGCCTACAGCATCTTTCGGTGTGCAAAACTATTATGATTTCTGACAGCTAAAAGACATACTGTTCTTTTCTCTCTTAGCATTGCCTTTAGTCCAAGTGGATGAGAAGGGAGAAAAAGTTAGGCCAAATCAGAATCGCTGTATTGTGATTTTACGTGAAGTACCTGAGTCTACCCCCATTGAAGTAAGTGTTTAATTACTCAGTAAAAAATGCTTTCACCTCTAGGATTTAGAAGTTAATTTCTTCCAGATTTCAATAAGCATATTCCATTTCTTACTACATTGTTAGTTAGTTGCTAACAAATGTTTCTAAACCTTAGTTTATTATGTGTGTTTGGATGATCATTACATTTGATAAAAGCATGTTGCTCATTGGAAGACTGTTAAAACCTGTAACTCTTCAGAGGGTTGAAAAACTGACAATGCTGTGTTTGGTAGAGATACCATGATCTTCTTGGACTCTGGTTTTATCCATATGTACTTAGGGCTCAGCTCCTTGGATAAATATCAAACAAATGAGTGAAGATAAGTCTTAAAATGCAAAATGCCACTGCTGCACCTTGAAGCTTGTTAGGCTAAAGTACTTAAAGCTTTGCAAACATTTCCATAATGCTGAGGCTAGAGGTGTTAACAAGTTGCTAGGGATCTCCCCTGGCTTGTGGAATGAGTGTGAGAGTGGAGAACTTTGAAAGATATTTAAAGCAACTCATATAGCTGAGACTGACTAATGGAAAAACTGGAAAAAAATAATTGGGCCATAGATTAAACCATCTTGAATTTTCAGGGAGGAGGCAGCAAAGATTCTTGATGATGGGTAGATATTTTAATATCTCTTCTACTTAATTTTTCAAGAAAGAATAAAGATTCTGAAAGAGTTACTACTTTTTGTATGAAGACTATCAAGAGAAGTACTGAAGTTTAAAAACTTACAATAAAGTGGCCTTAAACAGGAGTATGAAACAAAATGCTAAAAGGAATTGGAGGGAGGTAGTTAAAAATGCTATGTGCATAGCTTAGAAATATCAGCTGCTTTTAGCTTTCTAAATGAAGTGTAACCATTCAAGGACTGCCTAGCCTTTAATATTGTAGGGGTTTCTGGTTTTTTTTTGCTGTCATCAGTTTGTTAGGTTGGATACAACAACAGTGGGTTGTTACTTTTAAATGTGTAACAACGACAAAGTTTGGAAGGAGTCTGTTTTCAGAACAGGTGGTCTAAAGCAAAGTGGTTTGTTATGTGTTTAAATTTGCCAGACTGGAAAATCTCGACTTAACTGGCTAAATAATAACAGGATATTTAACTGGTGTAGCATGACAGACTTTATTTAAGCAGCAAAGTTGCAAAATGCTGTAAGGACTCCCAAGTTGCATTGCTTTTTGATGCTGCTCTCCTCCACTCTGACAATAATAAGTAATAGGCAAACAAATTAAACCAAGTATAATGTCCAAGGTGTGTTTTTTTCCTGTAGAAACTGATTGGTTTTGAGGTAACATAAGCCCTGTTTCGAATCTATTAATCTGTAGAAACTTGAGTTAAAGTGTATCTCCAGGTTTCTGCTCAAAGGGCAGGACTCTGCTATCCCATACAGTATGGAGAAGTTTTTGTGCCTCCAAGGTTCTGGGGACAGGGAAGAAATAGCCGGTTTTTGGTACTTGATGCCAAATTTAAGTGTATCTCTACGGCCTAAATAGCTTATCTCCTTAGATGTAAAGGGACCAGGCAACTTCTACTTGCAATATGGCCTTAGATGATGCTTGCTTGAATTCTTTCTAGTTAGCAGGGAGATTGTAGAGAGCTAACACTACTGCAGGTGTTCTGGAGTTTCAGGTCTGTTTTGTAAGTCTGAAAGTGGTTTTTATCTTTCTTACCTGGAGTTCCAGAGTTCTGCACTTCAAATTGATGTTTTCTTCTGTCCATCTGTTTTTTTTTTCTCCTATACTTTTCTCTCCCTTCTTATGAAAACCATTTTCCTTAGGAGGTCGAAGCACTTTTCAAAGGAGATAATTTGCCTAAGTTTATCAACTGTGAGTTTGCCTATAATGACAATTGGTTCATCACATTTGAATCAGAAGCTGATGCACAACAGGTAACACTATTTTTTTGAAGCATTTTAGAATACAACAACAAAAAAGGGTGGGGTGAGCGTAGTTTATGTGGTAAACTGTATTACAAATGTGTAACAATTTCAAAAGAATACCTAAACCTCTAAAACCAGTACTACTTCCCCTTAGCTAATATCCAGTTATCAGTACTGTTAAACATAATGCTATAAAAGTTTTATCTTGTTCATATATCCTGGCTTCCAGACCAAACCTATAATTTTTTTTTTTTACTAAGAACACTGATGTTTTGGATGACACATTAAAGTGCTTCAATCCTAAGAATTAAAATCTTGTTTTAAATTTATTGAAGCACTTCTGCAATGATAACTTAAATCTTGATGAATGCAGATTATGTATGAGGGTTTTTGATAGTCTAATATTAGCAAACACTTGAAGAATTATTGCTAAACTTAGCCTGTCAAAATTTAATTTTCTGTTTAAATTATATTTGACAAATTTTATCATTACTTTTTTAAAGGCTTACAGATACCTTAGAGAAGAAGTGAAAACTTTCCAAGGAAAACCAATCAAGGTAAGTACAGCTGTATGGGGTTTTCTGGGGCATAGTGTATATGTACTGTTTTTATGGGGCTCACTGTGTTTTCTAATGTAAATTTAAGTGGTGTAATCTCAGCAGCCATTTGACCTGGAGATGGGTTTTGAAATGCAGCACATGCCATTTTACTTCTTTTCCTCCTTTCTGGCAGCTGTATACCCATCCCAGCATCAGGCCAGCAGGGAAGCATTCTGCTATTCCTGCCTGCCTTGAAGGAGAGAGCAGTGACTGACAAGTGTCCAGTAAAAGTTTTGAGAGCTACTAGTTTGAACCATCCTGCTCTAATTTGAAAGGCTGCTGTAATAAATAATCTAATCTCCTTTGCAGGCAAGGATAAAAGCAAAGGCAATAGCTATAAACACATTTTTGCCAAAGAATGGATATAGACCTCTGGATATGAACCTCTACACACAGCAGCGTTACACAACATCCTTTTACTTACCTCCAGTATACAGTCCCCACCAACAGTTTCCATTATACAGCTTAATTGGCCCACAGACCTGGTCAGCCACACACAGCTACCTTGACCCTTCATTGGTAAGTCTCTTCATTATGAAACAGTTGCATTCTTTTCAAAGTTAGTATTATTTTCTTATGAAATCTTGAGGTGTAGGAAGCATATGTATCCTGAAGAGGGGACTTTAAGGTACTGATTCTTCTTGAAAAATAGTTCTTTGAAATTCTTCCTGTAGTGGGCAAGATAAATTATTTGAAAATTACATCAGATCTCAAACTGCACCGTGATTCTTTTCTTAAGCTTTAAGTTTTTGAGGTCATTCTTTACTAAAGATTATTAATATCAAATTAAATCTTTGCTAAAGATTTGTTTTAGTTATGGTTAAAAGCCTTTTTAGAAATTAGATCTTCAGAATATATACGTGAATACTAGAAAAAGCAATTCTGATATGTACTGAATAACCTTAAGGGAATCAGATAAATAAGGATAACTTCCAGCAGGAAGTTAACACTCTGAATTACCCTATTCAGCATGTTCTTAAAGTTTTTTCTGTGCAAAAGTAACATCTATTTTGGCAATGAAAAATAAGATTACTTTTGCTAATAAAAATAACTTTTTAAAATAAAACAATTTAAGGGGGCTACCGGTAAGCCTTAGAGCTAGGGTAGCAGTAAGTCCTTATATACTGTAATGAGACATCCTGCAATGCTGCTTCCATCGTCTCCACTGTGACAGTCCCATCAGAATTACTTTGGCCCTTTTTAGTCTGCCTTTGTTATCCTACAAAAACTAATATGAATATAGTTTTCCATAACAACTGGAACACTAAGGTTGTCCTGTGTGGAACCTCTTTCTTCTACTCTGTAAATGCCTCTTTGCTTGTGGCTAAAAGAAATGAGGGTAGCAGTGCTCAAAATTAGAAGCTTTTTGGAGGTTTTTTGGCAGAGGATTAAAGTGTCCTTGAACAAACTTCAGCAAACTTGCTGTGTACTGAACAAGGAGCTAATTAAAAAGTTGGTGTGGTAAACACTTCACACATAAGGATGGTAGCCAGAGCTCTTGCAGGAGAAGGCTTTTTAAGGGGGATGAAGAATGTGGAGGAGACAAGGTAGCATAGTAAACATTGTTACTCCAGGTGAAAGGCACCTTATTAAGCAGCGGTGAATGTGACTGTTTCTCTAGATAAACTGACTATAGCAGTCTTACTGTGGGGTAGTGAAGTAGTTGGATGGTACTGGTGTAGATGATGTAGATTAATTGGCTGCAGGTTCAAGCACAGTGTAGTGTGTATCTGTATTATGTCATCTTAAAACTTTTTGTATTTCAGAAAGCTTACTAGTCCTGGCCTTTGGGGGAAGACACTACAAGTTTGCCAGCATTAAACTTCTCATACCTTTTTTAGTAAAAACAGAAAATTAACTGGCAGAGCTTTGCTTCTCACTGTGTTGCGGCATAGTCGTTGATTAACTGCATTCTGTGTACCTTGAAGTAATATGATGTTTCTTGAACCTGTTATAGGAAGAGCTATATTTAAATACAAATCACTTGTAAGGAGAACAGGGACCACAAGGAACAATGACACAGGAATAACTTTCATAAGACAGGCTTGCAGTTTGCATGTAAAGACTTGTGTGTAGCCATAGCAAAAGTTTTTTTCTTCTGCTATTGCATGAACACTAACAGAGCTGTCTCATCCCTAATTTGAGATTAAATACACCCAGTAGTGCAGGCATACAGTTTTAGTTCTGAAACTAGAATGTGACAACACATGTCCTCAAAATTCTAAAACTACCTACTTCTTCATCAAGTACTTAACACTAGATCTTACCTCAAATACTATTGTCCTACTCGTAAAAAGAACAGTTGTACTTTGGATGAGCCGGGTTACTTCTGTTGAGAAAGCAAATTGATGCTTTTGATATTTATTGGAAAATTACTTTTTTCTCTTCCAAAAAGATCATCCTTACAAAGAAAGAAGGGGCAAATATTGCAAGTGTCCCTTTAAGCAATTAGTTAAACTTTTTTCCTTTAGTATGTTCAATGTCTTCTCATTCAGGTTCAGTAGTTGCTTACTAGCTTTGATTGAATTTTACAGCATTCAAGTTGTAACTATTAAAGCAGAAAGCACTTCAAAGCAGTATTTTGATGAAACCTCATTCCTAGAATAGCTTTATTAAACTCTTAATGGCCTGTTTTTGGAGTCTGAGGTAGCATTTGCTGTCATGTGCTAGGATAAGCTAACAGTAGTTTGGCATGAGAGCTTTGGTGTTAAATTTTATTTTTCATTGATTGGTGATTTGCTTTACCTCTTGCAAGAAAGGTTAGACAAGCTTAGTTACCTTTATAAGAAACAGTCTTAATCACGGCTGTTTCTCATGGTTTAAGTGTAGAAAGAGTGCTATGTGGAAGTCTTAACTGTTCTGCATTTTATTTTCAGGGGGAGAAGGCAAGCAAGTATTTGCTGTTGCTAAATAACAACACTTCCTCACTGAAACTCACTCATACATTTAGAAAAAGGAAAACGTGCTGGTGAGGTTAGAGAAATTACTATGAACATGCTTCAGATTTTGAGATACCTTGTTAACACAAGACATTGATATGTACCCACCCCCCAACATCTTTTGCTAGTGTTTTTTTGGACAAGACAGTAATTCACATGTAGAAAAAGGTGGTAAGATGTGACAAGAATCAGAGGTCCAGTTAAGATCCACTTACTCTCTAGGCTTTATTTAGGTATCACATGGAAGGTAAGGAGAATAAGGAACTAAAGAATTATTTTTTTTCTTTTCAGGGAGGGATTCAATATAAATTAACAACTACAGGCTGTGTAGGTAGACTCTTTGACAAAGAAGTATCTCTGTACTCTGAAGTCGTGCATAGTATGGTGTGAAATAGAAGGAGCATTACTTAACTGGCATCCAAGAATTCTGGCTTGATGTTTTTCAATCCTCTTAAGTTACCAGAATTTGAATATGTATAGTGGCTGTGTTCTCAAACAAACTGCATTTTTTGAAGTTGGTCACAAGGCACTGGACAAATGCTCTATTGCTGTTTGAGCAGGTACTACCCTGCACAGAGATGACCTAAAATACAAGGTTAAGAAAAAATACTACTCACTTTCTTTATAATTGTGAGCATGCAATATATTCTTTAGGTAACACCATTTCCAAATACTGGATTTATCAATGGGTTCACATCTCCAACCTTTAAGCCTGCTGCTTCTCCATTGACTACACTCAGACAGTATCCTCCCAGGAACAGGCAAGTTCAGCTGTTTTTTAACAGTATACATACTGGTTTATTACCTGGCATGTGGGGGTTTAATCTTCTTATTTTAGTAACTCCAGCTAGCTTGAAAATACATGTGAAATTGAACCTGGTGCAAGGTTAAGTGAGGCTAAAGGGCAGATGGTGCTGCTGTTGTTAGTGGATGTACTGTTTCTAAATGTAAATGGCCTGTCCGAAAGTTGAGAACTTTGTTCCAGGATTTAGGGTATTCAGATGAAATATTCTGAATGATGGCATGTGATCAATAGGACTATTCATGTAGTATTTGCAGATTTGCAAATTCAAGTAGCTTCTAGTAAAACCACAGTTGAAAATAGACAACAAAAAGATAAATTTTGGTAATTCACATGACCTGTTAAAATGAATATTTATTCTTCTTATGACATATACAGTAAAGGACTAAAGATCCTGCTTCTTCTGAATTCTGTGTATAGACTTAGGCCTCAGAAGATCTCTCGTAGTACATATGTTGAAATGACTTTTGAATTTGTAGGAATCCTAGCAAGTCTCATATACGACATACAATACCCAGTACAGAAAGGGGACCTGGGCTTCTAGACAGTCCTACAATATTCAACTTTTCTGCTGATCGTTTAATCAATGGCGTCAGGAGTCCACAGACGCGGCAGCCGGGGCAAAACAGGACACGGATGCAGAATGCTACTACGAGCTATACCAAGAGGGAAGTAGGAACTGGACGGATGGAACAGACCAGTGTTGACTCATCTCCTGGATTAGGTAGAGGAAGGTGAGTGTATTCTGCACTTGTCCTCTGAACAACGCAGTATTGCTGCTTTTAAACTACTTCTAGTAAAGAGGTATGGTACTAGTACTGTTCTCATTACTCTTTTAAACTGACTCTCTCCTCAAAGCTCAAACCTTGGAAAGTACTTCAGAGAAAATGCTAAATATAGAACAAATGCAGACTGGACTTGCATACTTTCCTGCCAAATTAAAATAATTAATGGCAACTGATGAACAATTTACAGCTATAAAATCTAATCCTCAATCCTTTTTCATCTGTTGTAAGAAAGTTTTTACACATTGTTTGACTTAAATGAAACAGTTCTGCCCATTCCATTGTTCATCAGTGTAGATTGTGCACCTGAACCTGTACTAGCAGTGCTCATTAATCTTTTTATTTGAAAGATGAGAGTTTTGCCCAAATTAGACATTTACAACAACAGAGATGATTGATTGGTATGGAGAGAGGAAAAAGTATTACATGCAACTAAGACTATTGTTATGCAATTTAAAAAAAACCCAAAACAACAACCAAACAAAAACCCAGAGAACCACCTGGGGAGCTGAAAATTGATGGCACCACTATTAATCTGAGAATTTAGCAGTTTTATCTCAGAATTTTAAAAAATACAGTATAGTTTTAATAAGGGCTTTATAAAAGCACTGTGCAGCTTTGTTTAATGATGGTTATGTTTGTTTCTCCAAGTAAATCGCATTTTGAGTGACTGAATTGGACGATAACTCAAGTCTTCTGCAGATGATCCTAGGTTAGACTTGTATCATTACAAAATTAACTGGGGATTTTGTGCAAGGATTGTAACGCTTTTCTAAATCTAATTTGCCAAATTGCACTATAGTAGTGGATGAAAATATGAGTAAGGACATAGGAAACAAGATTGCTCAAGCTGTAGACTACAAATATGTACAGGAAAAATCAGTACTTAGAACTATATTCTCTTGTTTCAGTATTTAATACATTTAGAATATTAAAAGTCAAACAGGAAATGTAAACTATATTGAAACTGAGTTAGAATGCATTGCGAATTTTAAGCTGCTGCTTGAAGGAGGTTTACCTGAAGAAGGGCTGGGGGAAAAGCTCTGAAAATGTTTTGGAGGGGCTTTACCTGAATTGAAGTTAGTCATATTTCTAAAGTTACATAGGTATCAAAAAAACCCCCCAAAACCTTTACTTTGGATATTGAAAGGTTTTGTCTAAGCCTTATGTAATCAGTGCTGAGATGCTTTTAGTGCAGGAATTATTTGTAACCAGTGTATTCGTATGCTGTCTTGTACAAGATCTGTACCTTCAGACATTTTAAAAATAATCTCTCTAGAATGAAGATGGATGAAATAACAGTTAGAATTTCTCCTGTTCTCACCAACTGCCTTCCATTCATTTATAGGCAAGATTCTGATAACTGCTTTCTTTCCCTTAGGAAAAACTCATATGGCTACCGAAAGAAAAGGGAGGACAAGTTTACAGTGAGTGTCCATGATCATATTAATCTCTAATAAAAGCTGGGTAACAAGGTAATAGTATGGGTATTATGTGGACTAGCAGGGGAGAAGTTATTGCACAAACAATTATATGTCACAGTTGACTGAAGACAACAGCTCATTAGAATCACATGAGTTCACTGCATTTGGGTATCAGAGAAGATTGCCATTAATGAAGAAGTTAGGAAAAAGTAAAATTACTCTTTTATAGTAGCAAAAAATTTCTACCCTGGTGTTACTTTGTCAGCATGCTGGTTCCCTCTCAGGGGAGCTAAATAGCTAGGTTAAAATTCAAAACACATGCTTGATTATCATTGATGTAGACATTGAAGAACATTTTATAGATCCATGTGTCATAATGTATACCTAGAATGTTGTTAAGTAGTCAGTTCTGGTTTTCTTAAATGCCTCTCCAAGTACTGCTTGGTAAGGGTACACTAACACTATTGATATTATCGTTACAGTTTTGGTAAATTTAAATTCAGGTGAATACCTAAATAGTCTTGATACTTGAAAAGGCTAGACTAGATATTGTGTGCAAGACAAAAATGGTAATCTTTCTCTGTAGGACTTAAGGTTTCATTCGATAAAACTAAACACTTTATTTTTGCCACACATGGCCCATTCATGAAGTTGAACTAGATTATTTCCCTATTCATGTTTCAGTTGAAAAGTAACCCTGCTATGTGAGCCATGACACTTTTTTAAAGGTCTGGAATTGTTGCATTTTTGTATTTGTGGCTCTTGTTATTGAGTAGCCTTAGGAGACTTGGCTATCAAGGTTTTGAAAGCATAATACAAGTGGTTCCTTCTATTTGGTTTTAGTTCTTGTTAAACTTCTCAAAGCTCAGTGAGATCTGATAACATATAGGATTCTAAATACTCCTTCCTTTTGCTGTTTCAAAGCTGCTTGAATTTTTAGATTTTTTTTTTCTCAGGTTTTTTTTTCTGTCTTTGAAAGAACAAGGAAGTGGTATAGGTTAGGCATTTGAGTGCTGGAGTGAAGGGGATTACCTTGGACACTCTTAGGAAGCAGAGAGTCTCTTCTGACTCGGATGACTTTAAAGTTTATTTTAACTTTGAATGTAGAACTGGTAGACATAACTCTCTCGGAGATCTCCGGTTCCTTTCTCTCAGCTCCAGGCTTTACTTGCAGTTTATGCAGCCAGGTTCCTTCTAGTCTCTTCTGGCTCATGAATCTTTTAGTCTGTACTGTCCAGTGATGCAACTTGAACAGAGAAATGAGCTGCTGCACACCCACAACTGTGTACACTGGGAAGGAGCTTACTCTGTACTCTGGAGTGAGAGATTAATCCCTTTAGACTGTGGAAAGAATTGAATCCAGATCTGATCTCTTGTGTGGTGCTGTAGTGATCAGGTAGTGTATACAGGGTATCACTACAACCAGTTGTATTTGAATGGAGGATGACTTCTTTTGCTCTCTTTTTTTTTAAAGAAAAAATAGAGAGTATGCATGCTTGCATGAGGAAGAGCATGAACCTTTTTGACCAGATTGTATCTGAGATACATATTGTATCTGAGATAAGCCAATTACTCAGTTTGTTATGACAAGTTGACTTGAGAAATTTTATGCAGTTGGCAGCTTAAAATCCGTTGATGTTCTCCTTGGTCTCCCTAATTTAAGATGTTAATGCTAATTGTCTCTTGATATGTTGGGTTCTTTAGGACTCATCTGTATAACTTAAAATGATTGTAACAAATATAAAAGCATTATCTGTTGCAGGACTTCAGTTCCCTTTAAGAAAACTAAGTTCTAAAAAAAAAAAAGTTGTTCCTCTTGCAGTTTGAGCTGGATAAGTGTAGTCTCTTAATCTTTCTCCGTGACCCTTTGATAGTCATCTGACTTATATTTTTGGAGGTTTGCAGCCTCCATGGCTGTAGTACTCAAACTGTGTTTGGGTAATACTAGGTCAGTAGCAGTCCTAGGAATTGCAGTTCTTGCCTCTGTATTTATTCTTTCCCTACTTCCCTCTCAACACACCCCTCTTTTGACATAAAGTGTAGTTTGTGAGAAGACCTCAAGGATAGTTTTGTATCAATTGCTCTTCATGTAAAGTAAGGGGAAAAAAACAGTAAGTAATGCAACACCTTTCTCTCCAGATGCATTGTTCTCACTTTCAGACCATCTTGGCTATATACCCATAATTATTTTCCTTTTCAGAGTAGGAATTCTCTCAAAGACTGCTTTGCATTTGGTGTTCTGCAGCAAAGGTCACTTTAGCACAGGCCTAAGCACAGTCATGAAACAGTTACTTTGTTTACATAATGTAGATGAAGTTAATTGGTAACTTCAGTTACAGCATATTACAAAAGGAATTTCATTTTTTCAGTGTAAATAAAATGTAGCTTTACAAATCCTTGCAAGCAGCCTTCACAACTGATCTTTAACTATGGTACACTTAACTCCTGAACTGCTGTCTGTAGTGCGGAATAGTTGCATTTAGCCTGTTGGGTCTTTTGCTTGGGGCACTTTTTCTTCTTAAATTTAGTTAAACTCTTCATGTTTCAAAAATAGTTTTGACATTTATCTTTGCATTTTTACAAACTGACCATATAAATTGCTGTTGTGGACACTACATGTAAGTCATGCTGTCTTGCCATTTTTTAATATATCGGAACATAAGATTCTTATTGTCTCCTGTCTTTCATTTAGAATGCTACCAACTATACATAGATGGGCTTTATATTTTCACTGTATTGTGATATCTAAACCAGTCTGTTCTCCTTTCTATGTCAGTGTAAGTGTCTACTCTGAAGGAAGGGTTATCAAGAAGACTTCTCTTACTATACCAGTACCACTAAAGCTTATGCATATGAAATTTGTAAGGATGCATATGCCATCCCATTTAAATAATAGTGAAATATTTTAAGGGCCACAGTGGAAAATGAAAGCATCTATTCCTTGGTACTGTGTGGTTTTCTTGGAAGGCAGTATGGGAGAGGCCCTTCTAGGGCTTCACAGATAACGAATCAAATGCAAAATCTAGTTTAGAGTCCCATGTCTGTCTTTTCCATCATCCAGTGCAGTAACCTCAATGTGTTATTTCTATTCCAGAGAGGCCAAACACAGTCTCCACCACCCCCAAAACCTCCATCTCCTAGCTTTGAGTTGGGTTTATCTAGCTTTCCTCCGTTACCTGGGGCTGCTGGCAATTTAAAGACCGATGACCTCTTTGAAAACAGACTGTCCAGTGTGGTAATAGGAACGTCAAAAGAAAGAGTGAGTAGCCAGTGTTCACTTTTGTTGGGAAAATGAAGCATTGCATAACTTGTTTTCAGATTTGGATTATGTAGAGAATAAACTTTTGATTTTACATGGGTCATAAGAAATTACTTTTAAAAACAGCTGTCAAATGATGTGCCATTGCCACCTTCACTTACATCTTAAAATTTGTTGGGTATTCTCTTTGAAGTGGTGTGGAATATGGGCACCAGTACAAGTAGATGTTAATAGCAGAGATTAGAAAATATGCTCTTTGCTGTTTATATGGCCTTAGGCTTTCTGATACTCGGGTGAAAAATATGTGATAGATTTTCTTCCTGTTTGAAAGTCAGACTTCTGAGTTGTATATAAAACACTTAAAAGTGACAGAGGCAAACGTTTAAGCACTGAAATATGAAGAAGCTGCTTACATAATCTCAGTACACTAGGCATCATAGCTGAAACAAAAACTGTTACCAAAACCAGCTGGGTCCTAGTGTTGTCATATTGCTTGGAAAGATAAAAATATACCAGAATGACTTGGCAACCACTGCTTTCTAGATGTAGTAGAGATGCAGCTGAAAATTAATATTCAGTAGCTGTTCATAGATTCATTCTTAGAACTGTCTCTGCCATACTATCTGAGTGACAGTATGCTCTCCTTTATCAAGACTTGTATAACCCCATGCACTCTGGAACAGTCTAGGCTATGGAAGTCTATATTGGTGCTTTTTGCTAGCTCTAATTTAACTTGTGATTTTCTAGCTGTACCACAACTGAAGAGGGTAACTCATGGATATAGCAGTGCAAAGCAACCTGATGAAACACCAGAATGTCTCTTGTGTCTCATCTCTAAAACCAGTCTGTTGCAGATGTGTTTTCTTTGGTGCCCACACACCAGGGGTGGGTAGGGAGGCTATATGGTATTGTTAGTAAAGGGAAGAGGAAGCAGCAGGGCAGCCTGCACCTGAAGCAGTGGTTGTGCAGACCGTCCGTCTATTCTATCTTCTGCAAGTAGCAACAGGGACAGCTACATTCCAGGGCTGTGTTTAGGGGGAATGTGCAGGACAATGCCATGATAAGAGTAGTGTTTATCTTACTGTTAGCCAGTACTCCAGATCAGTCTGCTCTTGGCAAAGATCTATCTATTTTATCTCTGTTATTTCTGAAGTGTTTTTTAACTATCGTATTTCAAGTTTTAAATATAATTCCAGCACTTGCTATTGATATTGCAGCTGAAAACCCATTGCTCTTCGCATTACAGATCTAGTACTTGCTTTGCACTGTACTTATTGTAAAGAACTTACGCTTCTCCCCTGTAGAGGCAGTCTTAATGTCAGACCCTGAGGTTTTATGATAGTGCTATGTGCTGTCACATTAAAAAGCTTCCTTCAATTTCCCAATTTCTTTTTCTGGCTTGCATGAGTTAGTCTGTACCATTGTGTGGAAGAAAGGGATTGTGCTGTCTTTCCTTGTTGGTGTTAATAAGAAATAAGGTAACAGCAACTGGCTTCAAAGAGCAATTGTGTTCTACAAAAGTGTTTGAGTTAATGTTAGAATCTTGCCAGTGTATACAGGCTGCTTTTCACCTTGATCTTAATGTTTTTTTAATGTCACCTGATGTAGAGTTACAAAGTGTGGAAGTAGAGTTACACAGTGCTACTCTTGTTTTATAGATGGTCAAGTCTGGTGTAGAGAAACTGAGTGAATTTAGGTTGTATAATTTCCAACATTTGTTATCCAAGCATCATATCTTTATGCTCTTTGCTTTGTGGTGCTCTTCTTTGGGGAACAGCAGGTGTTAATCATCCCACATTTTCTAACTACCAAACTGTAGTGTTACTGGATCAGGGGCTGAGTGGTTTGGCCTAGGAACAGCACTTGCATTTCTGCTTGACTTGAAGCTATTCACTCTTAACCATGTACCTACAAGTTTTGATGAACTTGGGCCAGAATGCTCACCAACTTGCAATTTCAAGCTTTTGCACACACTATTGCAGTGAGTAAAACTACAGAAGCTGTTCTTTTATTTCTAAACATCCACTTTTTATGATTTTACTTTGAGTAAAACTAGGCTTGGATCTACTGCAGTAATCTGTGCTGCCTGATGTAAGACAATGTCATCAAATACCATTTTCCTTTCTAACAATGACCACAGGAATCTCATATTTTATGGCCTTTGAATGGTGGCTGTGCTGGGGGAAAGGGCTGGCTATCTTCTTCCTTCTGTGCTTGTGTTGTCCCATTGCTCTCTCTTCTGCTTACCAGAATCTGCTCTTGTTCTAGAGTCAGACAGGTCAGAAGTAATATAAAAAACATAGCACGCTTTGAAATGAAATGGTTATGAATGTCAGAAATATGTATTTTTAAAGATAAAGTCATCTTTCTCTTTTTCTTTTGTGACAATTTAAATTCATGCGTGTATCTTGAACCTATTTGGCCTTTATCTGGAAGCACAGTATGACTTAGCACTAGCAGAATTTTTTGAGGGCTATGGAAAAAGCCTCTCTTGGTGGCAAATCACACTGTAGCATAAGAAAGGGACTTTTAAATGGTGGTCATATCCTAGTCTGCAAAAACTTCAGCGTTGTGGTTGTTTTTTTAAGGTCATGGGGTTTTTTAGCACCACCTATTGGGAAGATGCAGAGTTAAAGCTTTAAGATGACAGTTCTTGGATGTGCAACTTTAAGAGACTTTTGTCCTAATAGGCTCAGGTTGGAAGGGACCTTTAAAGACCATCTAGTCCCACCCCCCCTGCCATGGGCAGGGACACCTTCCACTAGCCTAGGTTGCTCAAAGCCCCGTCCAACCTGGCCTTGAACACTGCCAGGGAGGGGGCAGACACAGCTTCTCTGGGCAGCCTGTGCCAGGGCCTCACCACCCTCACAGTAAATACTTTCTTCCTTATATCTAATCTAAATCTACCCTCTTTCAGCTTAAAGCCAATGCCCCTTGTCCCATCACTACATGCCCTTGTAAAACATCCCTCCCCATCTTTCCCGTAGCCCCCTTCAAGTACTGGAAGGCCACTAGAAGGTCTCCCCAGAACCTTCTCTTCTCCTGGATGAACTACTCCAACTCTCTCAGCCTGTCCTTGTAGGGGAGGTGGTCCAGCACCCTGATGATCTTCGTGGCCTTCTCTGGACCTGCTCAAGCAGGTCCATGTCCTTATGTTGGGGGCCCCAGAGCTGAACACAGTATGTGTTTGTGAACAGGTACAAAGCCTATTTTGTCACCAGCAGGTGCAAAATTCCCAGGCTGAAAGAAGCAGGTTTTGTCACCCAGATATATTCTAAAGCTTCCAACTTTTTGTGAAAGAGCCACAGTGTGTGATTTATTTGTCTGTTGCTAAATAATTGTAAAGGAAAAACTTATTTGTTACGATACAAATGTTGATCCTTCTGTATTTTCCTGTAGTTAACTTACCCTTATAAATCAACTTGTAAATTGTTTGCTGGTTCTGTTAATTTTCAGGCAAGCCATATTAATTGGATATTATGATTGCCCTCTGCCTTTTTTCTTCCTTCAGAACATTAATGTGGATGCAAGTACAAACACTATTCCATCGGGTATTCCTCGAGAGCCATTGTTGCCAGTTTCTTCTACATTGCCCAGGACATTTGAAAGGTCTCCTTCGCCATCCCAGTCTTCTGAGTAAGCACTTAATTATATGGCTGTAATTATTCTATTCTGAATCATGTTTGCATTTTCTGTCATCAGAAGGCTAGGTGGAACACTGTAAATAGCTATTAAAATTTTAATTAGTGAAAGAAATAATATTTTGTTGTAATCATAGTAAATGCAATAAAGCTTAATTTCTGAACAATATCATAACAGTGATTCAGTCATAATGGTCATTCAGCAGACAGAAGTTTAGTGTTGTGTTTTAGTCTCTGTGAGTATTTAAAAGTCTAATGAATGACTTACTGTCTTGTATTTAGATAGCTTTGAAGGCATAGAGAGTAAACCCACGATCCTGTGGACAGTACTGTTGTCCATACAGTAAAGTTTTCAGTAAGACTTTATTTGGAACCTACAAATCAAATTGAGGTGTTTGAGTAACAGGAGTAAGATAACTGAAGAAACAACTGCTATCAGAATGTCACAAATTACAGGTAGCGTCAAGTTCCACAGGAATATATTTTTTTAATATTTGATAGCATTTGTAAATGCAATCCTAGTCATAATGTGCTCAGCGATTATAGCTATAACTTCTTATAGTTAAATATAGTTTTAGACCCATTACTACATCATTCATCTATCTTGAAGTTTCACTTTTCATGAGCCTTGCTTCCTGCTGGATGCTTACAGGGACTCCAAGGTTGTGGATAAACAGCAGAGAGAGACACAGAGTACAGAAAGGCTTTCTTCTTCCACACTCAGTACTGCATGTAAATCGGTACAAGTCAATGGGGCTGCCATAGTAAGTGACCTTATTACTTCACTTTTGCTTAATGATCCAGTTTGATGCATTTAACAGAATATTGCTTCTGTTACCCAGTGTTGCTTAATCATGTGAGCTCAGCATCCTTAAATTTGTGTATTGGTGGCCTCACAATTACTTGTGTGATACAATTATGCAATTAATAGTGCACAAGTGTTTAAGAACTTGGTGAATGATAGCTCTTTATCTGAATTCTTTTCTTGGTAGTATTCTTGAGGTAGAAGCCTTAATGCATATGTTGATATTTAAACCAGATGTTTCAGCTGTTACAGAGTTTACTCGAAGTATTTTGCCCTATCATAGTATCCTGTTTTTCTGGCATACTGTTTTTGCATTTCATGTTGTCTTGAACCTTGTTGTCTGTACAGCTTTTGTAAACTTCATACTCAAGTCATCATCTGCATATTTTAGAGCAGTAGTCTTTTGAGACAAAGACTTTACCTTTTTTGTTCATACAAGTAACTGGTTTTTCCTCAGGATGCTTTGTTTAACTCTGCTTTCCTGTTTGCTTTCGATTTCACAGGAACTGCGAAAGCCTAGTTATGCAGAAATTTGCCAGAGAACAACTAAGGATCCTCCTACATTGCAACCCCAGAAAGAACAGAAGCCAAACACTGTAGCATGTGGGAAAGAAGAAAGAAAGCCCACAGAAACAATAGAGAAAAACAGAGAACCTCCTCCTGCAAAGTCACATCCTGGACAACCCAAAGACCAGAGGAGACAGTCAGGACGCAGATCGTCCCCTCCAGCCATTGGCAAACGCTTAAATAAAGAACAGAATACTCCTCCAAAATCTCCTCAGTGAACCTAACGCCTAGGAGGAATTCCAAAAGAGGTCTGCTTCCCACAAATTAAACCCATGTTCCCACTAAGATATCTGAGAATGAGTTGCTGGTTAGGAGCTTGCAGTGATACAAGGCATATAACAATGCCTGCAAGTTATTTTTCTGTGAAGTACTTTCCCCTCTTGAACAAACATTCTATTTTTTCTGGATATTTCTGGATAGTTGTTCTAAACCTTACATTTAGGTTGGTGCTTAATTGGAGGTGAAGCTTAGTGTGATTTTTTTTTTTTTTTCAAGATGTAAAATATTTGTCTTTAAGAAAATCAACTTTTTATTAAGCCTCTCTGTGGCTGTGTGAGTGCAAGCTCTGTATAGTGAGTTTTTTCTAAACTGTTAAGCAGAAATGTGCTGCTGCAATATTTTTAATAAACTGGTCTGCAAGTACATATCTAAAGTGTCCAAAAGACTGATAACGGCAGCTAGTGTGTAGAGTGCAAGGAAGTAGATATATTTTACAAATTAGTATGTGACCTTGAAGATTTTTTTATTGGGCTGCTGTACTAAGTGTCAGCAAATGAACTTGCACTTTTAGGTTAAAAGAGTAGTTGTTTCTAGCATTTTGAAGAATTTAATTTTTTTTGATGTTTTTGCACACACAAAACGAATCCTATGGAGCACCATAGTGGTCTTTCTGAAATACTTCCTTTCTTGACTTACTGCAAGCAAGTAACCATCTTCTCACTCCAGAATAAAAATGATGTTATAATTTGCAAATACAAAGCACATTGTGAATAGAAAGAATTAAGTCTGTGAGCTTCTATGGTGGTGAAGCCTGTTAGTGGATGTTATCAGGAGAAAGCACTGTAGCCTTCTTGTGATAACCTTAGCTTCCCTGTACTTGTAAGGGAGTTAACTGAGTCAGCGCTGTACGTTCTGGTTACCCCTGTGCTCTGTGTAGACTTTTTTTTAAACTCTGCCCCAAGTGCTCTTTGAAAGAGTTCATATCTTGGTCAGCCTTGTGTTGACATCTTCCTGTAACTACAAGCATTGGCATACGGATTTAAATTCTTTCGAGACGTGAGATAATGGTGTTTGTTTTGTGTGGTGGAGGAAGAGATCCCTGATATTTACCTCTGGGATGAGGTTTCTCACACTTACTTACTTTAGAAGTGATGCGCTTTCTGAAGGACAAGGATGCACTAAATTAGCAAGTTTCTTATAAAGTTGAATATAAATTATTTTTGTTTTAAGATGCCTAAAGTTTTTCTTTAAGTGTTTAAACTGCAGGAAGTTCAGACAAAACTCATTCCTGCTGACTATGACAGTACAGTTTATTCCACAAAAATGTTTATTTAAACAACTGATTTTTTTAAAGAATTATTTCCATCCAATATTTAAAGACTTGAATTTTATTTAAACTTGAAAATGACTTTGCCTTAACTTTTGTACAAGACAGCTTAGAGTTAATGAGGTCTGACCCCGTGGAGGGTTAGCGTGAGTGGAATACAGAATTACTCAGTTACAGTATGTATCTATTGTCACTGGTCTTACTGGGTAAACATACTGTAGTACAGGAACTAGCAGCAGTTTTTGTAATATACCTTAAAGATCTTAAACAGTTGATCTTTTTCAGATTGTTGAAAAACCTGTAAATGCAAATAGTCAATACTGTATTAAATATGTGCACTTGGAAGTGTGTGCTTTGCTTGTACAGTTGTAAATAATCAGAACATATAAAAAAGGTACCCTAAAGAAAAAAATCTGATAAAAATTATTGATATTATAAATGTTGCTGTTGAGCTGGATGTAGATAAACTAAATGTTGTGGTTTGAATATTACTTTAATTTGTTGTTTTCTTTTTCTTATTTTATCCTGGTGTGCTGAACTGACTCTGCCTCTTCACTGCAAAAGGGAAATGGAACGAAAGTCTTATTTGAAAGCCCTCAAATGTTTTCCTAAGTCCTTCTAAAAACAAGTGATTTAACCAATTCAGAAGTGTTCTGCAATGTAAATAATGAATTTCAGCAGTCAAACTACAATTTTAAGTCCTTAATAACATCAAATCTAATTGGGAAAACTTTAGACTGCTACAGAAATATACACTGAATCTCATTTGTCTGCTTTCAAGAATATCAGTGCTTTCCTTAGTGTATGATTCATAGAACTGTAAAGTAACTATAGAAGTTGACTCCTGATAAATTTCCTATTACAAGCATCAGTTGATAACTAGTTGACCTTTTAAATCCAGCCCATTGTATGCTGCAGAATTGGTCGAAATAGGGCATGCTGGAATCTGTTGATTTTTCTTGTTTAAAAAGTGAACTTTGTGAATGCTGTGGGAGGAGATAGGACTCTGACATTACCAAAACTGCTCGACTAGTTCTGTCATTGGATTTTTAATACGCTTTTCCTTTCCCCAGTGGCAGTGAAAATGGTAGCTAGATTTGTGTATGGTTTAGGCCAGCTGTATGATTCATTTTGTTTGTCTGCTGCAAGTGAAAGGCTTACCAGCTGCAAACAATCACAAGTGGTTCCTTACAGCGACTGTGTACAGCTAGTCATAATACTCAACTGGTACCTAAGGTAATATATTGAGACCAGCGGGATGTGTTGTGCTGTTCTAATGTATTCTGCTGCCATTTGTGCTAGGTCAATACACTGTAATTACTGCTTACCCAGCAACAGTCTGTTGCATTGAAAGTCTAAACCTTCCTCTGATGTGGTTTTTATAGCTTTTTTAAAAACAAAAGAAGTGACACGCCAAATAGCTGTGTAATATACAACTTATCCTTACTGCATTTTACTTCTAGATGATTTTTTTCCACTCAGTGACAAAATGGAGTTTTCAGAGTAGAATTGTGAAGTTGCATGCAGACTGTTGCTATGATACATAGAGAGATTAAAATGTGGCTTTTAAAATGAAAGACCTCCCAAAAGCAGTAGCTGAGTTAAAGGTTCAGGGATACAGTAATTAAAATTGGCATTTTACCCTGTAGGACTGTGTGGTGATGTTTTTCATTTTGAAAACAAGTCAAAATAGGATCTGAGACTCTTCTTCCAGGAATTTAAGAAAAACAGAGGTTGCTTTTAAAACTTAACGTTGTTTCAGATCAGTCCCCCACCATGATGTTGTCACTTGCCCCTTAGAAATCTGTGAACAGTGGCAAATTTTTTACGTTGCCGCGTTATTCTTCAAAGACTTCAGCAGTTGGCATAGAAAGGCCCTTGTCTGAGTGTGCTGCAGTGTATCACGAGCAACAGCTGACTGTAATGGTGCATACCTATCTCTGTATCTCCTTCAGCTAGCTACGGTTAGGGATTTTTGTGCTTTGTAACCTATTACACTAATAGCAGCAGACAATCGAAGACTTCTAAGGAGACCTAACAGCTGCCAATTCACGAAACAGAAGTGTAATATGGGAGCCTTCTTGAGGGTTTTTGTTTTTGTTCTTCTTCCATTAAGACTGGAATCAAACTTACATGTAAACTATCAGTAATTTAAGTTTCCTTTTGTGTCATAAAATGTAAAACTGTCTAATTTGAAAAAAAAATATGTAGGTTATGAAAAATAAAGATTTAGGCACTCTTGAATTCCTGATTTTTTTAATTAAACCTTTCTTCAGCAGTATTTTTCATTACCCTTTGTCTTTTGCTCCCATTTTTGGAAATTGTCTATTTCTAATTTTGGGAAAAAATATCTGCTTGCTTAACTGTTCAGCACAGCTGTTGTAATCATCACCTAAGGCTATGTAGCAGCAGCAAGAACACCTATAATACAACTCTGAAGGCAGCAATATTGCTCTTGGGTAACTATGGTTAATGTTGTTAAAGCAAAAAAAGTGATATTTTGTTTACTAGAGATTATCATCATCAGCGGTTTCCTCAAATTATTAGATAAGGTGTTGACTTGGTCTCAAATGTGGATTTGTAACATTTGATGTAGTACTTTGGTTGCATGGGTCTTGAATCCAGAGATGTCTTGGGATTATTTCTGGCTTTGGCTGGTTTTAGAGGTTATTCTGCTCATGCCTCTAGGAAGGATCGACTTCTGGGATATCCTCCTTCTGAGTAAAAGATCCATGTTAGAAATACTTCTAACCTTTTTTTTTTAGGTTTGTTTCTCATTCAGCTATATCTGACCAAGTTTAACAATGGACATCAGCGTGATAGTATTAACAGTTACTGTGTTTTATAAGCATCTTGAAGTATTGCAGTATTATTCTTCAGGTTGGATGTTCCATAAGCTTCTGCACAGGTTAGGTTACTTGCTGCTTTATTCCCTCCTCTACTGTCTGCACAACAGTGTAGAGCAACACAGGAATACCAGTGTACACTGGGCACTGCAAGTTTCTCCATGTTAGAAAAGTCAAACATTAGGGTTTGGCAGTGATGTGAAATACAGGTAGTTGAAGACAACCGGTTTTCACTTCAGCGTGGAGTATCCTGTTCTGCCCTTGGAATTTGGTTTTCTATTACTTCACATGTAAAAATACATGGAAATTTGTCAGCAATATTGCCATAATGCTAGTGTGGCTCTTCAGGACTACCCCAGCTTTGGCAGAAATCAAGTATTGTTCACACAACAAAATTGAGCAGTGTTCCCTTTGTGCTAGTTTTCCCCAATACAAAGTGATGTTTGATGGCTGCACCAATGTTGAACAAATTGTTTTGTTTCCTCTTGGGCATGAGGAGAAAGAATGAATATGAAAGATTACATGCAACTGAATATCCAGAGATTACTTATTGTGACAGAAACTGTGACTCATTGCATTTTGATTGTAGGGCTGCTTTAGAAAATTTTTCGGAAGTTTTAGGTTTTCCAATATGCTTTTACTTTACAAACCTCTGGAAGTTAAAACCTCCTGTTCTGTTGATTATTGTACACAGGCTTTTGAGTGCAACCTTTTAAGTCAGGGAAGTGGTTGAATTTCAGATTTTGCTGGTTTATAGGTGGGAGTAATGTTAACCACTTCATCTTTGCTTTCAAGAGAATATACTGTGGAGCAGTATAGACCCCTGGTGCCATCTGGTTGCAGTAACTGAGCTACTGTAACATCCACTCCCAGCATGGGAGTATATATATTTCAGTGTTCAACTGATGTTGATCAGGTGGAAATTTGCTCTTATCAAAGTGGTGTGTGGAACACTGTTACTGAACTGTTATGCCAAATAAGCACAGAAATGCTGTGCAGAGGCTGGCCTACCTGAGCTGTGCCATGTCCTTCCTGTCTGTTGGCTCAGCAAGCTGGCCTGTCTGAAGAGTAGCTGAGAAAAGAGGATTTTTTTTGGAATAGGTCAGAAACTGTTGTTGTACCATCAGCAGACTGGAGGGGAGGGGAGAGGAATATACAATCTGTGCCCAGAGGAGACTGGTGTGGTAATGGTCCTGGCAGGGACAGTATCTCAATGTCAGCTGAATCAAACCGAGTATTTATACAATTAGCATATGATGAATGGAAGGTAAAAAGTTTTGGCTTGAATGTGGCCTTGCTTTCTCAGGTGAACATGGCTCAACTCATAAAACCTGGTCAATTTTGACCCTTATTTTCACAATGGGGAGAAAGGGTCTGGGTTTTGCTTTAGCCTTTTTGATTATTCTTATGTAGGAGCTGTAGATGTCTTAAATCTGTCTCGTGGTGATAAACTACTAGAAGTCTTTGTGCATCATCTTGTCACAACTGGTTTGGGAGCACTTCATTGTTTCACAAAATGGAGGGCAAAGTGTGTATGTGCTGGGGGAAGGGAGTCTAAGATAAAATCGCCCACTAATTTCTCTTAAATTCTCATCAGCTTGAAGAGCAAATTGCTTTGTGTGCTTGTTACGCACGTACGGTGCGGAAACCACCCTGCAGTCTGATAGCTTTACATCCCATTTACTGTAGGCAGATGGTGTCTGCAGAGTAGTAAATCTACCATGGCTAAGGATGCTCTGAGGAAGGAGGGATAAACTGATGAATTTAGAGTTGTAAAACATACTGAAGCTGGAAAGATGTATGAAATGTACATGGATGGAATTATTGATACCTAATGAAATGTGTCTAATGTCTTCCAAAACTGGAGCCAAAGGCATACATACGTATGCTTGCTATACAGCTTGAGAGATCAGTCCGGGGTAGAGGAAGTGAGTGAGGTTCAGCAGGTCTAGTCTGTCTGTCTCATCGTCAAGGCTGAGATGGTTTTCCAGGAACCTACAGTTCATGGGTACACATGAGAAACCATTGTTCCTGCTTTTTTGCCTCTGATTTCAACTTACTTATCTTGGGCTTAAGACATCGGCATGCAGCTCGTTCAGCAGAGCCAGCTCTACCCTGCGGTGCCTCGCAGCTCCCACCAGCCAGCCCTGCATCGTGTGGGAGGTAGCTGGCACCTCACCGGACAGGAGGGCGGGAGGATGCACTCCTCGGGGCCGGGGAGGGGGGAACAGAGGTTTGGAGATGGGCAGTTAAATAGGATCTCTAGGGAAGAAGGCCTGGTTGCTAAATGACACTTCTCAGGGATCCACAATGTGTGGACCTAGCCTTACCTATGCAGTCTCTTACTCCTCTGCAAGGACGAATGTGATTTCTATCTTGTTTCCCTTTAGAAGTAGGATGTGTAAGATTTTTTTAGTCATTTTCCCTCTCATGGTATATTATTCTTTCTGGTGATTTCAGTGCTCTCATTCTTGAGAGCTGCATCGCTTATAGAAGATGGCAGCTGTTCCCTGCTCCTAAGAATTACACCTGTTTTCAGAAATACAACAGGCTCAACATTTTGAAACATTTCAGTTTGGAGTTGTTATCTTTTGTCCCAGTTAAATTTGGTACTCTGAAGGTTGTCTTGATATGTGTCTATTCTTAGGCCCTAGGTTCCCAAACTATAATGTGTACAAAAATTTTTTTTAAAAAAATGCTCTGTCTTTGAATATTATAGCTGTTTCTGGGTTTATGGTGTTTGTCTAATACCAAGTTCTTCATTTCTATGTTTGCTGGAATCTGTATCCTTCCTACATCCTGGCAAATGCTAGTTTCATCTTCTCTAGTGTGACTCAGGGTGGTACTGGGGGAAGATGCCTGCCTTGAAGCACTCGGAGAGACCTGTTGATTCAGACAGTAGACCCTGAAGTGACCAATTTGCTAGAATCATTTTCTAGGGGGATTTGATTGCTTGGACTGGCAAGCAAATACTTCCTTGGTAGCAAATCCTGTTTCATATCAAGCTTTGTACTTCTCGTTTGAATTAGCTCTTTCTATGGAGACCTCAGCTCAGCCATGCTGGCTGCCATCCTGTGTCCTGATGCATGCTTTCATCCTAGCCTGGAAAATCTGAAGGCATCTGCACACATTGGATACATAGAAGTTAGGAGCCAGGTTTAATGTACCTTGATTTTGAAAATCAAAAAAACAAGAGACGCTCCTTGGAACTGTTTTTTAGTTCTGATATGGAAAAGGGGATACAGGTACCATGAGCGGTTCCAGAATGGGAAGGTAGGGAAGTTCAGCAGAGCTGGACTTAGCAGGCCACATAAACAGTGCACTGCATGCTTCCCCATTCAGCCATAGCAGGTGCTGTTGTGGCAGCGGTTCTGATATCCCAGCACGCAGCAGATATTAGTATTGTTTTGGTGTGAAAAGCCTCTACTTTGTTTCTGCATCAAATGATGTAAAATTGTCGGAAACCTGATTGACTAACCCTTTTTTCCTGTAACTTCAAGCTATAGCTTCTATTGAGGGTTGCTCTTTAAGAGGGTGAGTTACTCATGTTTATCTATTGTGTTGCTGGCCCCGATATATCAAAGACTCGTTGACCTGAATGTTGTAGTCTCTGATCTTGACAGACTGGAGAAATGGGAAAGCAGAAATGTTAAGAAGTTTGTCAAAGGGATGTACAAAGTCCTGCCCCTAGTGAGAAATAACCCCATGCACCTGGGGGGTAACCAGCTGGAAAGCAGCTTTGCAGAAAAGGACCTGGGGAGTCCAGGTGGTCAGCAAGTTGGACATTAGCCAGGACTGTGCCCTTACAGGACAGAAGGTCCATGGCATCCTGGGCTGCGCTGGGAGGAACACTGCCAAGGGAGGTGATCCTTCCCCTCTGCTGAGTACTCGTGAGGCCACACCTGGGATAGCGGGTCCATTGTTGGGCTCCCCAGTCCAAAGAGAGTCACGGACATACCAGAGTGAGTCAGTGAAAGGTTGTGAATATGATTAAGGCATTTGGAGCACCTGTCATACAAGAGTCTGAAAGCTGGGACTGGTCAACCTTCAGGAGACAGCACAGAGAACTTATCCATGTGTACAAATACCTGATGGGGGAAGTAAAGATGGAGACAGAATCTTTCCAGTGGTGCCCAGTGATGGGGTAAGAGACAGTGGGCACAAACTGAAACATGGATTCTGTTCAGACGGAAGATACCCCTTTTTTGCTCTAAGGGTGATCCATGGAGATAATCAAATTCTCACCAGCTTTGAGCAGGGGTTCAGACTGGATGGTCTCCAGAGGTCCCCGTCAACCTCAACCAGTCTGGGATTTTGAGACCCAGCTGCTAGCTGGGAAGGGAGACACTCTTGCTTTGACTTAGTTATTGACAGAAAAATTCAGATCATGCTGTTCGTTGTGTAATCTAATCCCCAGCAAGAACTACTCTTAGTCCTTCATGCAGAGTCCTTCAGACATGAAGTTTGGCTCTTTTGTTCTGGCTTATCAGCAGATAGTTTTCAATGTGGGTTGGTTTTTTTTAATGCCATATTGTGAATTAACAGTTCATAATTTGATGCATTTTAGCTGTTTCAAAGCCATCAATAAGTGTGTGATAAAGGTGGAATCTTCTAAGGAACAGATTATTAAATAGCTTGTTTTAAAGCATCTAAACTGAATGACCAAATTTGAGTGAGAACTTCAATTTCTACAGAAAATGTAACATTTCCAATAATTACCCCAAATTCCATCTAGCTGTTCCACTTGCATGTCAAAATGGAAGCTGAGTTATTTGGGTAGCTAGTTCTGACTATTGACCATTTTACATTTTCCATTATTTCCTTTTAGGAGCAAAGGTAACATGAAACAATGCCTTGGATAGGTAGGACCAAGGACTGACATAGATGCTGGTGTTTTATGCCACCACATGGGACCTGTCACTCACTACTGAGTAAATACCAAGCAGTCGAAGAGTCTTGCTAGTGTGATATGGTGCTTGCGTGCCGATGGGGATCTCCTTGTGCCTTGAAAGTTCTCTGAGCATGTTCTGAGTCAGGATCTCCTTGTCTCTGGGTCCTCAGTTCATGGGCAATCTTGGTGATTTACTAATGGTGGTCTCCACAACCACCTTCAGGTGTTTGACAGCATTTCCAGGAACATTTAAATGTTTTCTGGCTTGATTCCATTTCTCTTAAGAACTGGTGCCTTAAAAATGAATAGAAGGTAGTGTCTGGCAAACAGAAACAAAGCAGAGTGCAGGGAAAATGATGCGCTTAGCACCAGGAAGATAATGGCAGGCTTAGCCATGTGACTAGGAGCTTCTCACACACAACGGAGACATGAGCACTGTGACTGCAAGATGCTTCTCCATTGAGATGTATAAGAAGTTTTGTTGGTCTCAGCTTTTTACAATGTCTTCCCATCCCTTACCCACAGCTGCCAAGTCAGACTGAGCTCAACATGGGTAAAAGCTCCCAAGCAAATGGTACTAGAACTGCCTTGTAAGCAGTTAAATGGGTGACTGTGTTAGGCTGTTGCCTGCTAATACAACATAAAAGAGCAAGGAATGTGTGTAAAATACACAGATACTAAGTTACAAACTACTGGGCGGTGGTTGGCACTCAGCTGGCAGATGTACATGAATTGTCTGCTTAGTCTATGGGGATCTGATCAATAGGCAATGGAGCTTAGAGAGCTGTTCATCTGCATCTTCATCAGCTCTTCAGGCTCCACTGAAATGTGAGGACATGCACCTTGTATAAACACCTATAGCTGGATGTCTTGATCTGTGCACTCAACTTCATACATGAAAATAGCCAAGTGATAGAATTCATTATTAATATAAAATATATAGCACATTTTTAGTAGCCTGAGTGACAGTTAATTGATAGTCTTTGGAAGTGACCGCAACCCATAACATGCTTTTGGATTTGCTATTAAATCTTTTTCTAGATGCAGATGCAGCAAAAACTGTAGGAATGGAGTAATTCTGGTCTGAAGGGATCCCATAAGGTCTTTGGTCCAACATCTTGATCAAAAGAGGATCAGAGCAGGCTTCTCAGGTCATTATCCAGTTGGGTCTTGAAAACCTCCAAGGATGGTGACTGCACAACCTCTCTGGGCAATCTGCTTCAATGTCTGACTGTCCTCACAGGGAAGGAGGTTTTCCTTAAACCCTTGTGCCTCTTCCCTCTGCCCTGCTGTACAGAGTCCAGTTCTGTTTCCTTGATGGCTCCCCACAGGTATGGGAGGCTGCAGGTAAGTCTCCCCAAAGCCATCCCATCACCAGGCAGACCAGGCCCAGCTCCCTCTGCCCAGGGCAAGTGCTCCAGCCCCAACCACCTCGGTCTCCTCTGAACTGCCTCCAGTTTGCTGGTGTTTTTCTTTGGTCAGGGGCCCAAAACTGGCCGAAATACTCTAGCTGCAGTCTACCTTACAGCATTTTTCCATACAAAGGAGAATAATTCTAGTTGTCTTTTGCCTCTGCATAACTGGAGCCTTAGAAATGTCCACTTCTTTTAAAAGGTTGTGTAACACTTGACAAAGTCTGAAGTGAGTTAATAGTGGCTGCTTATAATCCTGATCACTGCTTCTCAGAATTGAGGAGTACTTGTTGTTTGGGTTTTTTCTTGTGCCCAGTGGCTGCTATTATGAGACAGTAAATTTTTGAAAGTATGGATTGCTGTCTCAGTGTAATAGGGGAAAAAGTCTAGAAGGGCCTTCAGGAAATGAGTCTATTGCCTTGCTTTTGTTTGCTCCATGCCAGACAGATTGTTATGTTTATTTCATTTCTACAGTGGAAACTACCTTCCCAAGCAATCTAGTCCAGTCTTGTCCTGTCCTTACCCTGCTCTCAGTCTCTTCCCCTCTCCCCCTTCAGCCGTCCACCCTGACTCTTCTTCCTGCTCCTGTGGGACACGAGGAAGGAGCCTGAACCAGGCATGAGCAGGGGCTAAGGAAAGGGCAGACAGGGAAAAGCTGAAGAAAATTGTAGTCCCAAAGAATAAGGTTTTTTGCTCTTCTTGCTGTGAGAAAGGTTTCAGTACACCCCTGTGTGCCAGCAGTGCTGAGTGCTGTGGCCAGTGATGGAGGGAGGTCACAGAGGCTGGCCCGTCATCCTGACCTGTTGCCCCACCAGCCCATCCCTGCTGGCCATGCCATCAGCAAAAATGGGTGCATTTTTTTAACATCTCCCCCAGACAGAGCTCAGGTGGCTCAGGTGAGATCCTTTGGCATTGAAGTAAGAGGATCATTCCCTGTTGGAATTTTAAAATCCAGTTCATAAAAAATAATGTAGTAGTTATGCTGGTTTGCATTTCAGCTGCTATTTAAACTGGTCAAAGAGAAGAAATAGAGAACTTGTACAACATTATCTATCTTGTCTTCAGTGTTCTGGCCCTTATTTAACTTCTCTGTATTATAAAAGCCAAAGACTGTATCTCTTCAACCTTAAGACTGACTCTTGGTCAAAGATGTATCGTAGTGAACTAATGCTTCCAATGCCTTTTTGACTGCATCTGAGACAACTTTGCTAGATGGAGCAGTGGCTTTCTCAAAGTGTTCTTCTTCAAGGACTAGGAAATTAGCCCTGTCTTATAAATACACTTCTAGTGCATTAAACCAATGACAAATGCAGTGTAGCCATTCTAAACTGATTTGTCTTAAGTGGGCAGCTGATGACTCAATTTATATGAACTTAGTCATTTGGATGTGGCTCAGCTGCTCTGTTCAAAGGAAATCATCAGGATGGATCTGCTGTTTCTTGCTCTCAGCACTGGTGCAGGACTGTACGAAAGAGACTGAGCTAACTCAAGCTTGTATTTGATAGAGACAGAGAGCACACATGGGGTCAATTACTGCACATTGTCTGTTCCCTGGTGGTAACTGAGTCTAAGCCCAGAGGTCTGGAGAGAAAGCAGTATTTTTTTAGGAGAGTATCTTTCAAAAGAAATAGCCACCAATGTTGTTAAATCAACTAAGTGTGTCTCAACCATCCTACATTTACTTAAGCCCATCCTCAAAAAAAGGGGTTTACCAGAGCTAATAAATTGCCATGCTATTTAGAGTATATTGATTCTTGACATTACTAAAATGTGGCATAAATTATCAGTGTCAATTCTTTTTGACCATGGGTAATGAGGTTTTTTACTAAGCAAGAAATCTGCAGATAAAGACTTGTAGGATCCTTTTTATATTTCACAGTATTTAAGAGCTTGTCCAATTACACAAATATTCTTGGACATAAATTGCATAGCAGCCTGGCACACCAGCCTTGTCCCACCAGCTTGTAGTGGAGAGCTTTATGTGTTACTTCTCAATGTTCTTCTCCGTGGGAGGCCCAAGTGAACTATCAGCAAGATGTCAGCTTCTACCCACAGAGGTGCTGAAGCCATTTGTTGTTAGTGATACAAAAAGTCATTTTACGGAGCACTTCACAGATGCCTGCAGTATGTTCTCATGTGTAGATATCTAAAGGAACACCATCTATCACGCTGTCTTTTGTTAGAGACTTAGCTTGTACTAGGGAAGCTTTAGTGATATTTTAAGAAAAAAGCACCAGTTCTTTGACTAAAAGACTGTTTTTACAAATACAAAGCGTTAATACTTTCATGCATGTTTTTAATGAGTTTGCATCTATTAGCTTCTCTTGCCCTTTATTTAGGGATATGACCAGCTGATTAACCACCTCCCCAACCCCACCTCAGGCTCTGGAGTAGAGGTTATACCCATGCTGGTAGGCTTTAGCTTTGGATGTTTTCTGACACCAAGGAGGGAATTCCCAGACCTCTCCAGGCTAATATTTTTGGTGATCTGGGCTAAAATCAGGCCTTTGAGAAGACTTGCTGGGAAGTCTGACTTGAGCTAATAAGAGCTAGCTTATGGCTGGGACCAAATCAGACTCTACTGGTTATGGCTGTGGGGTGAGGAAGCTTTAGTCTTCCCCATGGCTGCTAATGTTACTGGAAGGCGGGATTAAAATGGAGACATGTAGTACACCTAGTAGAGCTAGGACTGGGCAAATACCCCTGTGTTGTCATGTACCCCTTGGCTGGGAATAAAGCATAGCAGACTTCCATCTAGTTTAGAGTTTTTAACATTCTTCAGTCTGCTGAGGCTAAGGAACGGTGATCATGTTTCTGGGTTTGGTGAGCTGAAACGGCAGCTTTTGGGTGGCTTGGAGCAAAGCTAGATTTGTGCTTGTGTTTGTGCAGCTTCCCTGGATTGGTAGTTGCAGAGAACTCTTTGGGGTAACCTTAGTCACAGTGCCTGAAGGACTTGTGAGCTATGGGCTGGATGGCATTCGTTCCTGCTGCAACAGGTATTGTTGTTAGGGTTTCTCCCAACAGTGTTGGGGCTGGCATGAATAGGAGGTTCCCATTACACTGCTTTGAGTTTATGCAAGGGATTAGCATCAGCACAGCACCAGCTCCTGGCCATTGTAACTCTCCCTGAGGAGACAGATCATTATTTGCTGGAACAAAGCATTTAGGAATTTCAACATGGTTTATGGGCTAGGATTATTTTCTAATTAAACCATACAAGCTTAAAATGCTAGATCTGTAAGTACCATGTACTTGAATAACTGCTGCTCTCCCAAGGCTTTACAGTTTTCCCAAATCTTTTCCTCTCCTGGTAAATTTACATATTTTCATAGTACAAAAATTATTTTAATGTCATTTTAAAAAAAAGGGCAGGAAGGCTGGCTCTTCACTGGTTAGGGATAGTGCACTGAGTGATGAAGGCCTTGCTGTGGGAACTGCTGCCTGGCTGGCTATGGCATTTCATATGCAGCTGATCTAGATCATGCTGGTTCCTTCTGGTCTTCAGTCTACAAATCTCTGCAGAAACACCGCCTGCCCCGCGCTCTCTCAAGCAGATGGTTAGGCAGATGAAGAGCAGAGATGTGCTACTTCAGCAAGTGCCTTGTTGGTGCCAGAAATTTTAAAAAGCACGTTGGAGGAAGGAAAATGTGCAAGAAAAGTGCAACAGAATGGGCTGAAACTTCCTGGTGAGGAGCTCTGTGCTGGGAGGACACACAGGATGTCGACTGGGGAGGAGCGAGGTCTGTGGATCAGTGAATTGGGTCTAACTGAAGTAAAAATAGGAAAGGAGGGAAAAATGTGACCCTGAGGTGTGGAGGGCTGGGACAGTCTCTGCTGTGTTGAGCACGTTTCTCATCTATCGCTGGCATGGGAGATGGGAAGTTTGCACTGCTTCCCTGCTGGATGAGGATAACGACGTCAGTTGAGTCCTTTTAAATACTGTGGAACAAAGGACACATAAGCGTCTCAGGCAAGTGTGACTTCTAGCATGTCAGGTGGGAAAATTAAAATGACAGAGAAGGCAGCTGAGAGGGGGGATGGTAGCTGGGATCACAGTGATTTTTAGCGATGTCTAGCAGAGAGGAAAGGATACTGACAGGTCAGGGAAAAATCCAGGATACAGAAAGTGGTTTATTGGCCCAGACAGAGGAAAGCCCTTTAAGTGCCGTAGCTCTGGGATTTGTTATGGATTTGAGAGGATGGTGACTTATAGCTAGTCCTAGAGCTCTGAACAGCAGGAGATATGATGTCTTGCGCAGGACCCCTTCAGCACTTTAAACCAAAGTCCATTAAAAAATACCACAGTGCTGAATGTATTCTACTGTTTATTGGCACGAGAAGTGACCTTTTTGCTTTCTTCCCCTCTCCCTGGGAGCCTGATGGGCTGTGATAACCCACTTAGTGGGTGCGTGGGCAGTGGGTGATGGCGTCAGAGTGACGAGAGGGAAGTGGTTCATGCCATATCCTTAGTGCTACGGCACTCTAAAAATAAATGCCGTCTCACATCGGGAGCCTCTGGCTGTGCCTTGGCTCTTCTCGGCTGTTCCTCTCCCCGGTGTGTCTGTCAGTGCTGCTCTGCAGCAGCTGATGCACTGCGCTGCCTCTGAAGCATCTGAGTCACCAGGGACCAGGCTACAGGGAATTGACTGGTTTTGTAAGGCAGGAGCCATAGAGGAGCTGTGGAGCCGTCATCAGGCCCCGCTGCTGAAATTTCGGGAAAGCAGGGATTCGACCTCATTCCAAATCCATACCAGTGGCAATGAACTGTAGTTTAATTCAACACATCTGGCAGAGGTCAGCAAAACTGTGCTGGATGAAGGTACCATCTTTGCTGCGTGTCTGGGGCTGGCATGCCCAGCTAGCTTAGGTAGGAGGAGGTCGCAGGCAGGGCCTAGCCAAGGATGCTATGAGAGAGGGTGGAAGCAGTGGGAGGTGGCTACCTCCATGGGCCAGGTCAGGTCCCTGCTGTACTCACCTCTCTGTGCTCCCAGCATGTGCAAACAGGGGCTGCGGCAGTGTGGTCCCTGCTCTGCAGCTCTGACTGGCAGCACATTTAAGCACTCCACTATGGGCTACAGCAGCAGAAGGCATGACATGGGCTTTGCGGGCATCTGGCATGTCAGCTTGGGACAGGAAGGATTATCTGGAGAGGCAACACTTCAGCAGGTGAGTTATTTACACGCAGAAACTGTAGGATGGTTTCTGTGAACACAAACATGAGAAGTGAAAGAAGAAAACAGAAAATAAAACCCAGGAGGACAATGTTGCTTTAAAAAACACTGTATGCCATTGCTGTAAGAAAAACACACAATTGTCTCCCTTTCTCCCTTGTCTTCCTTGCATTTCAATGATGGGCCCAGCGCATCCCTCTGGGGGACTCCTGGGGCAGGCTGGGCTGGGAACAGGCTCATTTGTGCTGCAGTGTTTGCTCCATCAGTGAGATGAGCAGCACTCGGTGGGACCTGCTGTTGCTGAGATCCTCATCACCCTGCCCAGGGAGTTGTCACTGGCTCTTTACCCATCACTTACATGGTTCCTGCTGCATCTTTTCTCCAGTCCTGAGCTGGGACTGTTCAGCCTGTAGAAGAGAAACTGAAGGGCAATCTTATGTGTGTACAAACACCTGCTGGGAGGAATAAAGATGACAGAGTCAGGATCTCCTCAGGATATCCAGAGAACAGATGAGAAGCAACAGGCAGAATCTAAAACATGGGGAATTATGTTAAAACATAAGAAAAAGCTTTTTTTTTAATGGTGATGGTGGTCAAGCACTGGAGCAGATTCCCGAGAGGTTGTGGAAGCTCCATTCTTGAACATATTCAAACCTGATCACATGCGGCCCTGAGCAACCTGCTCTGGCTGACCCTGCTTGAGCAGGGATTGGACTGGATGATCTCAAGAAGTCCTTGATGTTCCCAGCCAATGTGTGCTCTCTCGTTCCTCCCCCAGCTCCTGCTGGTCATCTGACCTGCTGGCACAACCATGCATGGTTTTCAGCAAGCTGTTTCTGGTGGTGTCCTTTTCCTCATGAAGCCCCTGGGTCCTCCCCCTATTGAGCAGTGTCAGGTGAGATGGATGCCTCAGCTTCACTAAAGCGCAATAAAGTGGCACATTATCTTTGGACTGAGGGATATTGAGTGGTAGGTGAGGGAGAAAGGGGCTTCTCTTCTTTAATTGCTTGTGTGACATGAAGGCAAAGCCTGTGACTTCCAGCACTCCTAAGCTGCCCTATCTTAGAGTTTGTCCTTAAGAAGATAACTAGAAGAGGCTTGCATTGTTTTTAAAATTTAAAGAGGCTTTAACTGGCAGCAGGGCAGAGATTTTTCACACCATTTCAGGCTGAGATGCCATTAGAATATACCAACTTGCTGAGGAGAAAGATCTCAGTCTCAGGAAACTACTCCTGGCTGCTGTGGCACTTATTTGGCCAGGCAGGTTAATGATGGATGGGAACTGGCACTGTGGGGCTGGCCAGCGTGGGCAGGCTTTTGTGCCTGTGGACCTGGTACAGCACTGGTAGAGTTGGGAGTCCACCTCACGGGGCAGGGATCCGGACACTGACTTGACCCTCAGCATCATCCACCATGCTCTTGTGACTTCTCGTTCCTGGTGAAGGCAGCTGCATGTCACCTGAAGCATGTCTGAAATGTTCTTATGCAGGTATGAGCATAAGGAGCACACACATATGTGTATGTGTATTGCTCTCTATGTGAGAGTTGTTTGACCATCCTGAGAGCTGTTTCCATAAAGAGAAGAAAATTATGTCAGAAAGCTCATTTTCTATGATGCTACCCTGTTTATTCACAAAGAATGTGCAATGCTTTCCTGCATCAAAGAACTGAAGGTAAGCTTTGACCTCTGACAGGCAAAGATGAACCTCAGTAGTCATCTTCCTCAGCCTTTTCATCCAAACTTGCTTGTACTAGATGCCTTTTCTGTGTCCTCTTCCAGTTTTTTCCCCATGTTTCACAACCTTCAGAGAACCTCCTGTACCTTGCCTGTGCAGTGGTTTTGGGTGAGTTCAGATCTTTGAATGTGACTATTTCCACAACTTGATACTGTAAGAGAAGGCTGGGGCTTCCCACAACTAGCTGGAAAAAGGAGCAATGAGCATGTACTGTGCTTACAGCATGGCTTGTGGGGGCCGGTATTTGAAGGCATCACTAACTTCCCTGAAATGTCCTCCTGCACCAGCCTGGAGAAGCAGCTGCTATAAGAAGTTCTCATATTTCATAGTTTCTTCCCACAGACTGTATGTCAGATTGTATGTCCCTGAAAACAGTAGGGAGCAGAAGAAAAAAAGACAGAAAATAAGAGTCCTCCCAAAACCCCGGTTTCAATGTTGGAGGAAAGACCTCAGCAGACCCCTGACTAAACTGGAGGGTTTGTCCTGTTATTTTTTTTCTTCATTAGCAATATCATAGCCAGCTCCTTACATCCCAGCTGAAGCTGCAGGGTTGTGTCCTCTCCTGCATCCCCTCAGTTGCAGGACCCTATGGATCCTGGTTTTGGTAGGGCTGTAGGCACCTCAAAATGGCAGTGGCTTCCCTGGGGAGCTTGCCTGGCCTCTTGCACTGCCTGTGACCTGTGCAGGCAGAAGTTTTGTTTGTAGGAGGATATGAGGAACTAATTGGACAAATAAACAGATAGAGAGAAGCAGAAATTTGAACTTGAACTTCTCACTGTGTGACACTTGTCACCTTGCAGGGCTTGGAGTCGAGAGGGTAACACATTAGAAAATTCATGCCAAAGTTTAGATACATCCTGATTAGGATACACGAGAGAAATAGATCAAAACCAAGAACAGCATTTTGAAATTGAAACTGAGTAGTTAGGCAAAATGTACATGATCACAACTTGGTTTTTCAAAGGAAGGATGTGGCTTAAAGCTCTTATTTTGTCAACAAAGAGGGAAGACTTGGTTCTGGTCACTCCTAATTGCTTCCTCTGTGACTGCAAGATGTATGCAGAGGGAAAGGGGGAGGATGGGAAAAGACTGGGGGCACACAGCTTTTTTCAGGTGTTGTTGGTGCCCATGGCAGCTCCAAGAGAGCCATTGGTGGCAGCCAGGCCCCTGGGCTGGACAGGATGGGTCAAGGTCTCACCTTGCTAGCCCAGGTGATAGGCAAAGCATCAGAAGAGGAAGGCAGGAGAAAAATAGTGGGGTGTGGAAGAAATGCAAGGAAGAAGAGTCCCAGGACGATGCCCTTTTGGAGGGACCAGTGGTTGGTCAGGAACCCCCATCTGGTGTGTTACCTTGAGCATCAGAAGGATGTTAGAACTTTAAAACTGCATCTGGATGAGAGTCAAGGGCAATGCAACAGTGCTCTGTGGTTTGGGAAGTGCTGCCTCTCTTCCCACGGGCCCCTTGGCCATTTGGTGGCCAAGCCTCCTTAGCTACATTAATCCTCATTAGGCTTTCCTGGCATCAGCCACCTTGGGGCAATTGATTACCTGCCCCATGCACTGGCTTACCAGGTCCTCAGCATCATCCTGCATCAGACAACCCTGTTGTTCAGACTGAGCCAGTCCTTTATCTCCCTTTCACATCTTCTGTTGATGTTTGTGCCTGGGATGTCCTGGAGCTCTCATCTATTTTTGGCAGCTGAATATGCAGGTGACAGATCCCCTGTTTTATAGAAGCTGATGAAATTAAAGCAGTGTGGCTTTTCCCTTACACCTTTGGTGAGCAAAAAGACGTCAGGTACAGAAGCACACAAAAGCAAATGCTGGTACTGAGAGTGCTCCCCTAGTGCAGCCACCTTTCCCACCACATTTTTGGAAGAGAGCAGTCAGGGTAACAGGTCTGACTCAGCCCGATGAGGTGGTGTTCAGAGGCAGAGAGTAAGAACAAGTGTGAATTAAATGAGGTTCAAAGTGTTAAACAGCAGGCACTTCCCTAGTGTAAATATTTTGGCACGCAGCTTTGTCAGAGTTTTAATCTAAATGAGGCAGTAAGACTGGAACAGACGGATCCTCAAGCGGTTATGAAGATACACC
This sequence comes from Athene noctua, assembly GCF_965140245.1. NCBI lineage: Eukaryota > Metazoa > Chordata > Aves > Strigiformes > Strigidae > Athene > Athene noctua. The sequence continues at coordinate 114,677,066 of NC_134038.1, read as the reverse complement.
TGTCCCGACCTGCAGCACGAAGTGGTGAGCACTGGCCTTGCTTTGCAGTCTCCATTGCTTCTGTCAGGCTTGGGTCCAGTTCAACAGGAGGAGCAATACCACCATGTCCTGTCCCCAGCATGCCCTTTGCGGTGGCATGGCTGGCTCCCAAATGGCACCATAAACCCTGCCTGACAGTGGCCCCCGTGACGTTACTTTGCTGGCATGTTTTGACTTAAAGGGTATCAAAGCATGAAGCTACAAATAATGTTTTCTCCCTCCTCTTCTATTTATCTAGTGTATTGCAGGAAGAAAATTGCCATCTCGTTTCTTTACATTTCATTTTTTTATCTGGCACTAGAGGGCAGAAGGAAGGATGGCAGAGCCTTGCAACTTAGACCTGTCTCTTCTCAGCAGCTCTCCGAGGGTGCAGAAATAAATCTGGCTTGAAAGGCTTCTCCCTTTGTCCATTATGAACATGCATCAAGAGTTTCATGCCCCAGCCTCTTTAGTGCTATTAAAGTTTAATAGTTCAATGCTGCATTTCAGAGGTAACACAATGTGAAGCAACCCTACATGCTCCTCGTCAGGCACCCTACTGAAACGACATCCCTGTTTGCTCTGTGCATAAAGTGGACATTTGTGGTTTCTGCAATTTGGGAAATTACTTTATGTGGTGGTGATCTTGCTTTCTCCCTTGCAGCAAGGCTGCCTGCCTGCCCTTACTATCCCTTTACTTCGAAAGCTTTGTCCCCCCAAGTTGTTTCACACCTCCACAGCAGGGCAGGCAAGCGGGATGGACAGGGTGCGATCTGCCCGGAGGTGGTCACGGTGCCTGGTTATGTGCCAGGAAATACCAGCTCTTCACGAGCTCGAGGGATTTTGCATTAAAATCATTGAAGACAGGGGCACGTTCATGGTGCACACAGCTAGATGCCTCATCACATGTTTCTTCTCTCTGCCAGAGAAACATTGCCTGGGAGCCACTAGGGCTGTGGCACAGCGGATTAAACCCCGCCGCGGTGCTCCGGTTCCCAGACTGCCTTTGTCAGGAGGAGAAAAGAGCATGTGAGCCCGGGAGGCTGAGCACCGCGTGCCCTGCTCAGGAGGCCCCACGGCCGCCGACGGGGTGTTTGTTGCTGTCTGTAGATAAGGAGGGGTCGCCGTGGGAAAGTCATGGCAGGTTTAATGCTGGTTATGTTCTGGGATGAGAAGCACAAACCAAGTGAACCAGCTCCCTCTGCGCGTTCAGCTGCCACTATTTGATGGCTGAACTGCAAGGGCCAGATGGCAATGGATAGCACTCACTGGTTTTACACCCCTGTTGAACTAATTCATTTTATTTTTCTTCTGATTTTTACAACATCTGTAATTAACACGCGTAATACAAGTAGTTATTTAATCAACAACTAAGACTAAAACTATTATTCTTTTTTATTTTTCATTTGGTTCATCTCTTCAGTGTATCACTAGGATGAAATGATCTGACAGTTGTGGGTAGTGGAGAGAAACCAAATTTCCTAAATGCAAATGGAACTGCACTGAAAGGGTTTTCACAGGCTGCCACACTTTTTGAGATTATGAAGTTTATTCTGTTTTCCACAGAGGAAAAAGAATCTTTCATATGCTGACAGTAACAAGGACACAAAAAAGCTAGTAAATAGACCACTGGTCAGGACACTTAATTTGAAGAAGAGCTGACGTGGGGTTTATTGTCCACTCATTTTGACCTCTTATGCACAGTTTTTCAAGAAAAGCACTATTTTTTCAAGCAAAATTTTGGTTTCAACTGATCAGCATTTCCTGAGTGGAGAAAACAACTGTCAAAACTCCTGACCACATCCTACCACAGGAGCACCAAATGCTGAGAGAAACTGGGACCAAATCCAGCATTCCTTTGTCTCCCCAGGCACGGCAACAGCACCTGGGACAGAGTGATGTCCCAGGTCTCAGCTGTGCTAAAGCTCTGTACAGACCCACCACAACAGCGGTCTTTTCCTGAACTATCTTGCAATGTCAGTACATGATATTAGCATCCTGAAGCTTAATTTAACAGCTTAGTTTTGTTTATGGTCTAATTTGTAGTTCTTTGTTCCTCGGCTGGATGGGACCATGCTGCTGGCCCTCAGGAGCCACTGCAATGTCCAGCTTCCTCTCCTGGCCCTAGGGTTGATGAATGGAATGGCGGTATCAAGGAAGAGTTGTGTGTTGTACCTGAACTCTTCCTTATGTTTGGACAGCTGACACTTCTGCAGTGAGGCCTGATTGCTGAATTCTTTGCTTAACTGAAAAGTTAAGCAAAGAAAAGCCTTTGCTTAACTCAAATACTATCGTCTTTCTGAAAGAAAACCTCAGAAAGTGGTTAACAACTGATATACACTCATACACAGATTTCCAGATCAACAAGTAATCCATTGGCTGAAATGGATTTGTAGTTATTCAGTGAATAATGCATACCTTGGTGGGAATTGGGATTATTTCTCAAATAACATGTAAAAAAAAAAAAAGTTTATTCACAGTTTATGACAAAGAGTAATTGAACAATCCAAAGCAATGTGTGTAAACGGCATCCAGGCTGGGGTTTCTGTGTAGTGTCAGCAAACATTCAGGAGGCTGAATAGATCATTGAGTGTTTTACCCAGAATAATATTTGGAGGATGTCAGGAATATGTGAACATAAACCAAGAGATGTAGGATAAGCATAGGAAATGATTCTCACTCACAGGGAATAAGACTTATTCCTTGTCTAGTGGAAATAACCAGTTTCAGGCAGAAGGTGTTTGTGTTCAGTCCTGTTGGCCTCAAACAGGCACTGAAGGCTCTATGTTTGTTCTACTTCTTAGCAAATGTGTTAGACCTATGGGTTCCATTTACAAGAAACTTCAATTTTACCTCTGATATTATTTATATATAGCATAAAAAGTACCAACTAACTCACAATAACTGCAGGGAAACAGGTAACAGCGTGACTGTCTTGTGAGATCACTCTATGGGACAGAGGCACATCCTTCCTAAAATCTCTAGAGTCTAAGAGTCACCAGGTCCTCTTGCTGTTTGTCAGAATAAATCAATTCTTGGCTAGTTGTAAATTGCTCCATGCAACATTTTGGTTAATAGAACATTCGTGCATTTCTGTTCTAGGTTTTTTCTTTAGCTGGAAGTTCTTTAGGACAAAAACTTTATTTGCTTTACTCCTTCCTCCTCAGCTCAGGGGAGTCCTAATAAGGTGGAAACATGAAGGAGGATGGCATAGGCTGCTTTGATTTGTATTGCCTATGGAACTTGTAGCTCCCCAAATTGTTTTGTGGTGCAGTGCAAGTGTTTCACAGGAGCCATGCAAAAGGATGAGCATAGCCCTGGCTAACCAGGGCTTTTCCAGCCCCATGGGTTAGCCTAGGGCTCCGTCTCTCCCAGCTGCAGCACCTCTAGCACATAAAAGCCATTGTTGTTGTTTGTAGTACAAGAGTGCACTCTAGACAGCTAGAGAAATGCAAGGTGAATAACTAGTGTATGTTTGCTGGGTAAAGAGAAAAAGAGGAGAGCAAAAGGGATTTCTGTGAGTTTCCCTCATGTGGGGTGTGATACTACAGCTCTGTTCTGACAGGTTTTTAGGAAGTGAGAGGAACATTATGGCAACTGGGGGCACAGAGTGTCTGTTGGCCTGTATGCAGCTACCCCAGGGCACAGGAGGCCCCCTAGCCTTGTCCCACCACCTCTCTCACACTGTCGCACAGATGGTCACCTCCACAGACCTGTAGATGCCACTGCTCCACCTGCCCATTCTTTTCCCAAAGCCCGCCTGTTAAAGCCTCCGCTGAAAATATTCAAGTCAAAAAAGTGCTTAAATTAAATGGACTGATGAGACTTAGGGATCAGCTGCAGTCCCTGCCATCCCAGCAGTCCCAGTGATGGTTCTCCCCAGAGAAGAGATGTAGCTCTCGACATCCCGACCCAGCCTGGCCCCACCACAGCTGGCAGCTCGGTCATATAAGCCTGAGGAAATGCTCAGAAACCTTTCCAGGTGTTCAGCACCTTCATGCATTTCCAAGACAGGCATGGATGTTGGTGGAGCAGCTGGGTGCTGAAAGGCCAAATGGGCTCCTCTACACAATGTAGCTCAACACCGTTATGTTGGGGGCTCCTTCTGTTCAAGACAGCAAGGGGAGGAAAATCTGTATCTCTGAGCAACCGTCACTGTTTCTTTTTTTTTTTTTTTAAAGGCTAAAGATAGACTCCATATGGGCTGTGTGCAGTGTGGTCTGACCATAAATACTGTAGATCTTTTCTCTCGGCTTTTTTTTGGGCAGCAGTAGATCTGTAGTGACAGGTAACGTAGTGGTGGACCTACTCCTCCAACAGCCTTGACAATGAGTGCATTGGATGGCTTTTCAGTCAGGTCAGGACAATAAATATGCTTTTATTTTATCAACTATACCTTACAAATATGGCCTGATACTGCAAATTGCTTTCACCAGTCTAGAGAGGAGTGATGCACACCGGAAAGGAAGGTGATAAGGGTTCGTTTCCCACAGCCTGGGATGGATGCAGGGAAGGATGTCAAAACCGGTCCTGCTGTCTGGCAGGATGTGGCCAGGCTCGCTCAGACAGCCCCAGCCTCTTGCACAACGCAGCAAGCACAGCTAGCTTCTTTCCTCTTCTTTTTCTTCTTCTTCAGGAGGAGATAGCCAAAGCTGAGGAAGGTATGGGGCTCATGGGTGGGGAAGGGGAACCTAAGGTCTGACTGCAGTTACGCCTATGTGGGAAAGATATGAGAAGGTGACACAGGTGCTCACACTGCTGCCCTGCCTCTCCTGCAGCACCATGCCACAGCCGCCCCTGCAAGCACCATCCTCCAGATCTGTGTTCTGGAAATTTGCAGCATACAGCATCCCTGTGCGGGAGAGGGACTGTGCTGCTGCTGAGGGCTATGATTTCCAGTGGGGTGGCTTGTGTCTGAGGTGTTCATTAGCCACAGCCCCTGCCTCACCCATTTTTGGGGTTGCTTACCCAAAACCACACTGTGATAGAAGTGCAGGGCTTCCTCTGCAGAGAGGTGAAAGTGGGGATTGCTGAGTAACCCTCATCCCAGTTTGAAAAGCCAAAAGAGAAAAAAAAAAAAAAATAGGGATCACTTTCATGTGTTTTTGCCAACATGGTTCTGTTAGCAGGGCTTGTATCATTGGTACTGTCTGGTTACAAAAAATAAACAATTCTCACCTGACTACTACTATTTCTACTTAATTTTTTAAAATAGTCTTTGGCATCTTCAGTCTCCTGCTGAAATTACTTCTGTAGTGATGGAGAGAAGACTGTTCCAGGGAATGATAGACACTGGACCAGGAATGAGACAGCTTTGCTTCTGTTTTGACTTGTTTTACCTTGACATTTCTGTACCTCTGACAGGCAGCCAGCAAGCAGACCTACAGAAAGGTGCTCTCCAGCCTCTGAGTCCCATTACCAACCAAGGACCCAATGCCCTGAAGGTTTTTGCATGCTCCAGGCATGGTAGTTGGAGCAAACACTGGGGCTGAAACAGGCAGCTTTGCCTGCAAACAGTGTTTCTTTTCTGTTTGCTGTGCTCCCTGCTCAGCACAGAGCTGCTCTTCTGCATGTGTGGGTGCAGGGCAGAAGGGGGAAACCTGGTCCCAGGATAAAACACAGGACAACCATGCAAGACAGCAAGAAATTGCATGATTCAAAATCCAAGCATGAAGACTTCCTCCTCTGATCATGCATAGCATGACATGGCAATTTTAGGGAAATAACTGGTCATGGATTACGTGTACCTGGAGACATGGCAGTTCCAAGACATAATTTTGCTTTTCCTTGTGTATCTGTAGTAGCTGCCTGTGGTTTTGGATCTCAAAGAGCCTCTTCTAGTGGGAACCACCACTCAGTACAGGAGAGTTTCTCAGTGGCTGCAGTGTACAAAGCAGGATGTTTCCTCCCATTGCACGTCTGATGTGCATATAAAGGTACTTGGTCTGGAGACAGCCACTTGCATGCAGCCATTTTCAACTTCTCATTTTCTTTTCCCTTACCTACTGAGCTGTGAATTGCCTTATGCACTGGTGGAGCTACTGCTCATTAAAACTAATCAGCTGAGCAGATGCTGAAGGAAATAATGGGCTGTGAATAAAGAGGACGGTGGTCATACGTTGCCAAAAATCTCTGCAACAGGCTTTTGTAGTTCACTGAGTTTTCATTCTATTCCAAATCAACTTGCAAACCAGCTCCACTGAGAGGAGAACAGTTCAGTGAGGAAAGGGAACTTCAAATTATGAAGCACTGATTGCCAAATGACACAGAAGGAACCCATTATATAAAATATTCTGCACTGAACAAAACTTGCAACACAGTAATGGATGTAAGTGCAAGTCAATCTCATCCTACTGCCACCACAGCCATAACTGGCAAAATGAAAACTCTCTCACTGCCCATGCTCTGAATGTGTACCTGCGGTATGGGAAGCTAAGAAGGATGCTCTTGCTTTCAGTAAATTGATATACATTGCAGAGAGAAACCAAGCTCAGAAAATGGCCTACATTAAGTTAATATCTGAGTATACAAATAACTTAGGGCCAAAATTAGCCTTCAGTTGCATTAGTGTAAATGTAGCATAGCATGGCTGGGTAGATAGGACTTTTTGGAGTGTAAGTGGAGGGAGGATTTGGCCTTTAGAAGACTGTAACGGGAAGAGGGGAGAGTGAATCCCATTATCTGGCTTTGCAGGGGAAATGATAGTGGTTTCTGTATAAGCACGCTGTTCCAGATGGCACACTGGTGAGAGCCCTAACACGCAACAAAGGCAAGGCTCCGGTATCAGCCTGCAGTGCAGGAGCACACTGATGAGACTGGAAAAACTACAGCAACAAAAGGTGAGGAGGTAAAGCTGTGTTTGCTAAGGTCATTTTTTCTAACAATTCCAATTGAAAGTCAACATAACAGTAGGTACATTTTTAGCATGTCAAACATACCCACTGTTTTCTGACAGGGAGGTAGAAGGGGCCTTCATATTTCACCTGTTTACCTTGGTGATGCTGCCTGATGCTCTCTTGCATTAGTTGCCCAGACAAACACTTTTTCACTTCTAACAAAAATGTGTCCTTTTGCTTTATAACTTTAATTTTTAATAAAAAACAGGGGGTCTCTTTTGCTTGTGATTCACATTGGTAACTTTTTGAAATGTTCTATTTCTGTATCTATTTAAGTATTTGATTTAGTTTCAAAACAAAGAATTTTAGTGAAGTTTTATTTGAATACAGCAAAAATTTCTGGTGACCTTTTTATCTATCTAGCTCAAACAGCTTCAGGAATGAGTTTCCTCTTTCTTTCTTTTCTTGGTTCTTTGCTTGTTCCATGTTCCTGATTTTTTATTTCTCTTTGTTCTTTTTTGCATATTTTAAAATGCATTTTTATAGCCAAGAACACAAATGATTCACAACCAGAGCTGTGCAAACAGCAAATTTTCCAGTTTAGTGGCCAAGCTGGAAAAGGAAGGGTCAGTGAGCTACATGCATTCAGAGTTGATTTGAAACACAATATTTCATCGAGAGCTAATTTTTACCCCCTTTAAGAAATCAGCTCACCATCAAATGAGAGCAAACATTTCATTTTGCAAGGTCATGAATCCATCTCTCCTGATCTTTTTTGTTGTCTGAAACACTTTGCTGGGCTTTGTTCCCCAAAACTGCACTCCGTGGATGTGAATGTAGGACTTCTGGGAGGAGAGATGATAATAGCACAGCATAAAGAAGACAACACTTTCCTGGAAACAGATTTCCTGGGGCTGTAAATTAGGAGTGAAGCCAGACTGGAGGATTAAGGTCTGAGTGTCCTCCTCAGCTTTGTGAGTTCATGCAGATTTCCATGTTGGGGATCTGTCCTTCTGTAATTAATGGGCCTGAAGCTCAAGTCTGAATGGGAAGCTTCTGAACAACCCTTCCTGGAGCCAAACTTTCATAAACCCGGGGCTCAACTCTACTCAGTCTCTGTGTTGCTAAAAGCAAGTTGTTCTTTTTGTGGAGCTGCCAAGAGGAAGCACTCAGTACTGCTGGGAGAACTGGGTCCCCAGTGCAATCTTCAAAGACTTTGAATCCCCATATCCCCAAATTCCCTGAATTCCATGTGTCCTCTCCTTTCTGCTTCCCATCTCCCTCTACACTTAGCTCTTTCTGGCTCTTCTTGTTTCCTTCTTTTGCCTGTGAGAGGCTTTGTTTACTCTCTCGAGCTTGGTGTGAATGGTGCAGCCATCCTTCCCTCCTCTGCAGTCAACAACAGGGGGTGGCATGGGGCCCCTTTGCTTTTTATATGGGTAGTACAAGGGTCACATAAGAACATATAATTATTATTCCCAACAAGGATCAAATGTACAAGGACTTTTTGCATGTGTTGCAGGTCTTAGTGGCTTCCTGGTGGCTTCTGAAGCAGACCACAGTGAGGGCAGGTGATCAGCACACGGATAGCTTAAGACAGGATCTGATTCTCGTACATACAGAAGTCACAGACTGATCCCTTTTCCTCATTCATAATACCACACCTGGGCTTTTCTTCACCACTCCATTCACTGTCATATCCTGTGTTTACAGCATCTCTCTTTCTCCCATGAGCAACTCTTTTTTATTTTCTATTTTTTTCTCTTTACTTCACTCCATCATGCCTGATTCTCTTTACATTTTTTTTTTAATGTTTTGCCACCTTTTCTCTGTTTGTATTTTCAGTAACCTCAGTCGTGGGGTGAGGGAGAAGGAATAAAAATAACAACAAAATCCCTTACTCTTTTCATTTTTTAGATCAAAGATGACTGAGTAACTGAGGGGGAGAATTCAGGGCAGGCTTTGATGCACAGTATTGATGTTGGCTTAGCATGAAAATCTCCTTGTGCTATATTTGGGCCAATTACCAGAGGTCCACACAATTAACCTGAGACACACTAGCCCAATGTGAAGCAATGAAATTTAAGGCCTAGGGAGGTTAATTCAAATCTTAGATGTTTCTATGATAGGAGATTACCTACCCTGTTGCTTTGTATTTGCTAGGAATCTTTGTGCTGAAGGTTTTGATATCCTGTCAAAGTTGTGCTCTGGCAGCATGCCTCTCACTGTGCTATGTGATTGCCTGCCTGCACTGTTGGACTCTGAGCACTGTAACTGGGTTGTTTCTACACTAGAGGTGCTTTTGCTCTCACACCTTCCAGCTTCCTGTGAGAAGCACTTCCCAGACTCCTGAAATGGCACCTGAGCTTCTGCATCACTCTGCACAGCAATGAAATGCCACCTAACATCTTCATCAACCTGGTTCTGTTGGATTTTTGCTTTTTCTTCTTTGTACAGAGTTTCTGCTGATCAAGTTTTGGTCAAGACAAGATGTCACAAAGCAGAGATGGGAACCTCTGAGGGCTCACATGCAGACTGGCACAGTTTCATTTCCAATGGGTGCTGTGGTTTTCTGACTCCAGCCACTCCTCAGAAAACTCAGTATTCGCTGTAGCTATAAATATAATTCCTCTGTAAATGAAAATGGCCTTTATTTCTCACCTGCCCTATAATGAAGTAGCACCAGCCCTGGCACCCTCTGCACTACATGATCTGTGTGAAAGGAAGAACTTCTGGTTTCGACGGGAGCTCCTGACTGAGCTCCAAAGTAGCAAGGGACTACAAAAAAGGTGGAAACAGGGACAGGTTGATATTATTGGCTTGTGTTTGGGTTGCGTTACTGAGAGTGCAGCCAGCAGGTTGAGGGAGGTGGTTTTCACAAGTCCTCCATGTAGGACTTGTGAAACTGCACCAGTGTCCAATTTGGGGCTCACAGTATAAGAGCGGCAGACTAGAGTGGAAAGCTATGAAGGCAGTCAGGGACACGTTTTTTTAATTCTCATGCCTTGGTGTCTAGATTCTGTAGGACATCATGGCTCAGATCCACAAAATACCCAGCTACCTGGGTCTCTCTGGGACCATTGATTCAGAGCTGCCGTGAGAAAAGCTCCCTCTAGAGCTTGTCTTCTTGGAGCTGGCTGGTGTTTCCACAAGATCAGGTATGTGAACATCTGGAAGATGGCTCCCCTTCCCTCTTACCATCCTCTATTGGTACTTACTTCCTTACAGCTGGCTCTTCCTGTGCTTGGAGGCCAGGCAGCCAACCTCTTGCCTCTCCCTCACCTTGTCTTTGAGAACAGAGCTGGCCACATTCATCTTTGCTCTGGCACTAGCTCAGTGCTAAAACCCAGCCCAAAGTACACTAGCAAGTCTCCAGAGGAGGGATCTGAAGTTACAGTCCAGCAAGACCTTGCACGTGTCCTGAGACTCCTCCTGGAAGAGCACAGACAAGGTCTGGACTGCATCAGAGCCAGACCCTATACACATTCCCTCTCCAAGGGCTGAAGAAACTCTTTTTATTGCTTGTAGTCTGAGATGGAGCCTTCTGGCACACACAGCTCTCCTCTTTTGTGGGCTCTGAGTTAACTGGCAATGCTTTTATCTCCATCTGACAGGTCCATGGTCAGATCTCACTGGACAGCTGATGTGATTTCCTACGAGGACCTTCTCAGGACCTGGTGCTTGTTTCTGCAATCGGGTTTCTTCTGGAGAAGGAAACATTCCTCTTGAGCCCCTGGAGCATAATCCCATATATCAGTCAGGGACACACCTTTTGTGGGCTGAAGACTCCTTATCTCTTATTCCTTTCATACACTACTAAGCTATGATGAGAGCTTTGTCAGCATTTTTACTTTTTGTTCTTCTTTTTTCCTATTTCTACAGTCAGTTGTTTAATGGGTGGCATGATCCCACTCTGGCTTGAAGAGAGTAACATTTGTCTTATGTAGACTCAGACCACTTTTGAGATTTCAGATTGCCATTTGCATCAGTGAATTAAGCAGTGGTGATGTGTTATCCTTAGTCCCTGGACTAAGGATAGTCACAGTTCAGACTTTTGCTGCACTTATGCTAAGGAACTCACCTCAAATTGAACAGGTTTGCCTTCTGTCATGGTCCTGTTTAAAAAAATGCATAAAGAAAATTTTTACCTGTTTGTGCCTTGGCATATGTCAGCCATGGATTTCCCTAGCCCTCCTCTTATTTACTGTATCGTTTTTTGTTATATGTTTGACTTTGGCCATATGGACAGAGATTCATCAACTTATTTAGCTGCAAAGCATTATACATAAACACTGACTGGACTTTAAAAATATGAAGCATTTCAGAAGACTGGATGGCTCATTACTCACAGGATCATTAAAGCCGAGAGACAGAAAATAAATAGCCCATTAAATCATCCAGCCCCACCCCTGGCAATAAGTGATCTCTTTTTTTACTCATCACTGGACATTTCACCTTGTTGAACCATTGGGTTTATCAGCAACCTGCCAGCAGAACATGCAAAGGCCACACAAGCATCATCCGTTCTGCTGGAGGAGAGCTGGGTATCTCACACCACATATTGCCCTCATCATATGTTGCAGCAGGAAAACTCAGGGCTGCATGGGCAGGGTGGCAAAGCAAACTCCCCATGCGAGCAAAAACTTCAGGTCAGGGATCAGGGCAGCCACAGGATCTGCCTGTAAAATGAGCTCAGTAAATTTGTCACTTTCTATTCCATGGAAGTTTTGCAGATAAAAAGAAGACTTGAGTTCACAAGGCTCCCCATCTGGCACCTTTCATGAGCACTAAATAATTCAGTAAAGAAAGTCTTTACATCTTCAGTGCTTCCTTCGTATATCTGACACGTCTCACCCCAAACCCTCTTGAAAATAAAAATACCTGAAAACAATGTTTTCGCAAAATAGTTTTTACCCCAAATATTTTTAGAGTTAACATCTCCTGACCTTTGGTCACTCTTCTTTACTAATGCTAAATCTATACAGTATTAAAACCAGAATTACACCTGTTGTAATAACCTTGTCTTTGTTAATTGCCTGTGCAGCGATTTGGATGTCTTAGCAGGTACAGTGAAAGTGCTTTTCTTCACGAAATTCTTTTCTTTTTAAATTCTGCAATTTTCTTAAGCATGGTTGCTAACTGCCATTTTTCTATGAAAAATAGTTTCTTTTTTCCCTCTATTTCTCATGTTCTTTCAGTTTTATATAGAGAAGGAACAGGCTGCCTGAGTCTCACATCCTAAATGCTCAAAAAAATGATTGGTGTGTCTGGACAGCCAATTTGAGAAGTCTTCAGAGGAACCTGATTTGAAAACTGGGAGTGCTCAGTACTTTCCAAAAAAAACCCCTGAAAACCAGAAAACAAAAGACATGTCACTGTCAAGGTATTTCAGGCAGGGAATCTATCACCACTGGTGTTTCTGAGAGCTTTTATCCACTTTCCTTCTGTCTTCTCCAGACACAAAGGATGCAAAGAAAAAAAATAATATGACTGTTACTTTTAAATACTCATAAATTTCCAGTGTCCCCGTGATGGTGTCTGGATTGTGCAAAGTGGTGATGGGATGTCTGATTTTTAGGGCTGGCCAAGAGGTGTGACACCATCCATCCTGGAAGCCAGAGGAGGGTCCATTCTTTGAGAAGGGAGATTGCGAAGGAGGGATGTGTAGCCCTGCTGAGAGAGGCCCTCCATGGTGCAGTGGACCTTCTCCCAGATAAAAACACATTTATATTCAAGGAAAGGATTTGAACAGACTGTACTGACTTTTTGTGGGAGAAAGGGACAGTATCGACTGCAGATGTTCAGAGGAGCCTCGTGGAAAACCATTTTTAATGAGCCACAAAAACCTGAAAGAGCTTGTTATTTCTCTGTCCAGGTTTAATCTGAGTGTATTCCAGTTGAAGCCCAATTCAGAAAGTTCTAACAGACCACTGAAGTCCATAGGAGTTGAACACATGCTTAGATGCTTTCAAAGCCATAGTCTTTCCTTTCATTTTTTTTCCAGTTTGTGTGTTCTTCACACACTGGTCCATGCATGTACCAAAGCAACACTAACAAGTCAGTAGAGCTACCCACAAATCATAGCGCTTCATCCCTCACTTGTTTGAAACCTGCGGCCCATGCCAACTCAAATCTCACCAGAAGTCAGGAGGAAATATTATGCAACACACTTCGCCTGTGACAGTCACACAAAAGGGGTCTTGAAAGGTTTGGTGGTGTGTTAAGTCAGCAGACACTCACTTGAAATGTGTTTGGGGAAGGCCACAGGCTGGGAGAACCAGGCAGAAAGAGTGACACAGGAGCAGAGACACATGCTGAGGTGCATGGGAAAGGCTTCAAGGGGCCACGTGCCCAGTTGTTGTGACCCTACACAAGGCTGGTGGGAGCAGTCACCCCATGTGTGACCTGGTTTCACATACAAATTCTGACCTTCTGAGTTGCCTTTCTTGCCTCACAAGTGCTAACTGCTCTCCAGGAATTGTCCTTATCCCCAAGGCAAAAATTTTAAGGAGGCATCACTTTGTCCCTCCATCCACCTATGCGTTTCATGGCAGAACTGGTTTATCTACAGCCTGAAGATTTGGGTCTCTTGGAAATCATCTGCCCAGTCTCTTTGATAGGGGACAAGGTGGATAAATCCTGCCATGTCCTAGTCTGGGGTAGAAAATTGTATCTGTTTGGAGCAGGAACTGCCTCTTCATTGAACTCACTGCCCCACCACTAGCAGTTACATTTAGAAACCAAGAAGCATGTACAGTACTACAGTCATCAGAGCATAATGTGGGTGAACTAGGCTGCACAGTGAATGAGAGGGTTATTTATACTGCTCACCTCCCCACGGTTCAGATTCCCTCTTGGAAGGAGGAGCTCCAGCTTTCTGGCACACAGACCGTTTTAGAGACATTGATAAGAATATTGTAGGCTTACCAGAAGACACTATGCTCCAAGCCCTTCCCAAGCTCATCAGAGAGCAAATGAAAAACAACTTCTGGAGATGTACCTGCTGGGAGCAGCGCAACAGCATAGGCAAAATTTAGGAACTTTGCAGGGGCTTGCAGGAGCCTAGGTAAAAGCCGGGCTATCACAGAGTGGCCTGAAACAGAAGGCTCTTGTAAATTAACATAATTTAACATAGTTACACATTTGATCTTGTCCATATTTACAAAATAGTGAATGTGGAACCCTGAAGGAATTCAAGGAAGAACTGACTTTATGTGAACCCTCCCTGTAAACAGAGGTCCATTGTAAATCACCTTCCTTAGTTGCCAGTATCTCACCAGAAGGGCTGAACTTGCCCTCAGTGCTCCCAGCCCCATTAATGTCAGCTCTGCAGTGAGCTCTGCCAGGCCAGTGCTGGCCAGGCTACATTTTGAAAAATCACAGGAAAAGTAGCATAGCATAAAATGACTACTTAGACTGCATGGGTCTGGGAACAGGGGCTAAATTTTTCTTGTGTCTCAGCACCCCACAGTGCCATGATACTAATCTCTGACTATCATCTACCTAGGATCTCAGACTCTGTTCTATTAGCTATTCTTGCAATTATAACTTTAAAAATTAAGAGGAACCCACATCATTCAAGTATTTAAAAATAAAGCCTTTTAATTTTAACCTTAATTTCCTTGAGAGCTGGAAGGTTATGTGTATATGCTTGTATAACCCTCTTACTGCAGTGCAAAATGTTTGTTATTCTGATACGTGTTTTGAGAACATCAGGGGTAGCTTTGCTACACAAATGAACAAGCAGAGGAACGAATGGAAATACTGTTCAATCAGGAGTCCCTCACTGATAAAATACCTGTCACACACCTCTGCCTAAAGAACGCAGACACACTTGTATAGCAATGTGGCAAGTGGCCCACTAATCATATTCCAAGTAAGTCCTAAAAAGGAAAATTTCTACAGTCTTCAAATCTATAGAGGAGCAGATGGATGATGGTAAACTCTAAGTGCTTTACTGGCTGCCTGCCTGCCATCCTCTGAACAAGGGCTAATAATAATATCACTTAAAAGAGCCGCTGAAAGGTTAGATTAGTTTCACTGCTGCAATTTGCAAATAATCCAATATCTGAGTTTACTACATCCTTTTCTATGACCATGGTCAACAAATTCCTGGGTGCAGTATGCTTACCCACTGATACAGGCTTGTGCTTACCTTTCAGGAGGAAGAAATCAGTACAGTGGATCTGGGTCCTAGTGAAGTCACTGGCAAAATACAGCCAAAGTTTCACCAACCTTTTATTTTTACAGCAACTCCCAGTCTCCTCAGTCAGGGGGCAGGGAGGAAAGCTTGCTCCCACTCACCTTCTGGCTTTTTCTGCAGCTTTTTAAGCCTTTCTTGATGGGAGTTTGGAGCCTCTGTTGTTGCATGTGAATCAAGGGAAGTACGTCTCACCTTGATCTCGGAATCAGGCATGTGGTTAATCCTGGAGCGGTTGGCACAGCTCTGCCACCGATGCACAGCTCTGTCATGGCCAGGGGCTACAAGGACCTGCTCTGCAACCCTCATCCGCCCATGTGGCTTTGGGGCTTGATGCTGGTGCTGGCCCAGTGCTGTGCACAGCCTGGTCAGTGCACAGCAAAAATATTGTAGCCACTTTTGACCCAGCAGAAAGTCCTGCTCTGAAGGAGGCAAGCATGTTGACAGCAATGAATGCAATGAACTCCTCTCTCATCAGGCACCAAGCTGAGACAGGGCTCAAAAGTGCTACTGAAGTGAAATAGCTGGCAAATAATTCTGAATATATGGGTTTCCAAATTAAGAAGTTTGATTCTCCTCTTTTTTCTCCTCATTCATTTCTTACATGATGAGGTCTGTGGATGTTTGAGCTCAGAGCCATGAGCCACCACCTTCCCTCCCTCCCTCCCTCCTTCCCAAGGTTATTAAGCTCAGGTGTGGATTTTACTAACTGGGTGAAACATGGAAGGCCATGTTTTTACATGAAATGGTAATCATAGAAGCTCCATCAGGGAATAAAATGATCTTGGAATGACTTAATTACAAATAACTTCAGAAAACATCTGTACAAAAGAATAAGGAGGCTTGGCACCTAGAAAAACCACCATGGTTCTTGGATCTGCTTGAATTGACTAGTGTAACACGGAAAACGCTTGTTCTGTGCTTTCTGAACCTGAGACCTGAATGAGGCTAAATGGTCCATCCTGCTCATTCTCTTTATTTCTTCACTTGTTTTCCTCTCTCTAATCAGCTCTTTAGGAATGGTCATTGCTTCCATTTCAATTGTGAATAAACAGGAGCCATCCCAGCTGCACCCTCCTTATTGGTTTCTGCTCAGACCATTGACTCTTGGTGAGAGGACCAGGTCTGGTCCATTTGCTGGGAGTTTGGTCACTCTATGTATGATTCCTGCAATCTCCTGAGCAGGACAGGCGGGCTATGATGCTCTCGTCACCAGATGATGTTACCAACAGGCTTTCAATCCTCTAGATCATCTTACCTTTTGATACTGATATGACATCTCTGCCTGTTGCCAAGCAATCCAAACAACGCAGGCAGGGTAGGCATTTGCTGTATGAGGTCTTTCTTATACTATTATTTAATACCAAATGGAAACAAAATAAATTAGAAAACATAACACTACACTGACCCACATTTTTCAGAGTCAATGAATATTTTCTTTCCCCCTGTAGCAAGAGCTGCCAGCACTCCCTAGGGAAGAGCATCAGACCGACACACTTAACCACATCTGGGTTTCCACAGCAGACCAGGCTGATGCAGAGGGGACACACACACCAGCACAAAGGCAGCACCCAGTCACACACACACACACAGAGTGCACAAGGAACTCCAGCAATCTCACACTAGCCAAGGGCGCAGGACTGTGTTATTACCACTACTGTCAATACTAACCCATCTATTTTGATCATTTAATACTTCCTGTTACTGAGAGGTTCTGCATTGCTGTTGTTTGCAGTCAGCCTTTGAAATGTTGCAGAAGGAATCCCTGGAGCTATGGAAATGTATTTTCTTCTTCCATAAAAATTCATCTAGATTTTGCTGAGTTATGAACTTAGAAAACAGCAATTTCTCTTCTGTCCTTTCATGTTTCCCCTACAAAAAGTTAGTAGTGGATTTTCAAACTAATTGATCATGACTGTTCTTGTGCCCCAAAGCATGTGTATGCCTACGCAGCAGGGCTGGGGGTGCTGAGAGGGCCAGCTCCAGACCCACTGACAAGACATGCTCCTCCAGGGAGAGCATTGCTGGGGCCTCCAAGTTAGCAGAGCAATGGTACTTTGGGGTGGCCTTAGCTGCCATGTGAGACTCTTAACAGGTCTGACGACCAGCTCTGGCTGGATCAGATGTTGTGGAAATGGAAAGAAAGAGAGACTGGTGTTCTTCAATCCTTCCCTCTCCTCCTGTCTCCTGGTGGGCCACCCCTCAGGCTGTCAGCAGTACCCTACGTGGTAGCTTTGCACAAGCACCGCCTGGTGTGGGCAAACATCGGCACAAGTGGTAGCAATGCCAAGTCATCAGCACGCCCTCTCTAGTGATACTGTATAATGAATGCATACCAAAAAAGGCATAATAGACACAAAATAATTGAGGCTGTACCTCTTTATTTAAAACTACATAAAAGGTGATGTTTAGCGTTACATTAAAAGAATTCTATTTAGGCTTCGAAGTCAAGCACTGTAGATGAAGGAAAGGGGTGATAGTGCGCAGCCTTAATTCTGTCCTCTATCTGCATTGTGTTACAGAATTTGTCAGATCACTTGTGCCTCAGGGAGAGTCCAAAATGGAAGTTCAAGAGGCAGAACCACAACAATTTTAAAGCAGCATTAATTTCCCAACTTTGCAATACACATTTTTGCATCCTGAGTAGATTTTTTTTGAATATAATATATATAACAAGGAAACAAAATCTGCAGGGAATGAAGTACTATTCTTTATGAATGGAAAACTGAGACATGGAGCAATTAAGGAACCTGTCCAGCATCACACAAAACAAAAGGCAATGGAGAGGGAAGATGTGGAGGCTTTCTGTGCTTCTGATAAGTGATGCTCAGCACCGTTTTCCAGGATAAATAATTGCCCATTAGTTTTCCATCTTTGCACGTGTGCACACAGAGAAGGAGAGCCTGGCTGGCATATGATGGCCCTGGTGAATAACAAGGTGCTTCAATTCAGCTACTTGCAGCCCATACCGGGACACCACTGGCCCCCCTGGCTGGCATGGATGGACATGACCAACAAAACAAGTGTGTCTAGAAATCTGTTGTGAGGTCTGGTTGTCTAAAAAACCCTGCTCAGTAGATAAAGGCTTTTGTGGTGTGCTGGGTGTCCTCGCTGAGACCTTTCTGGGGCCGGGAGCTGCTGTGAAGCTGCTTTGACCACTGAGCATGAAGCCTTGTCCTTGCTTGGGAGAAGATTCAATGGTGGGGTCTCAGCAGCTTCAGTAGAAATGCTGTGGCTACATCCCTCTTTGGTCCTTCTCCTATTCATTTCCAAAATACCCTGTCCAGGTGCCCCATGGCCAACACAACGCCTGCAGCCTCTGGGGAAGGACAGGGTAGGAGGGCCAATGAAACATGGCTTTTCCCTCTGCCAGTATTGGAGGGGACATAAGAGGCATATTGTTCCCATCACTCTTCCCCCACCCTGTGTTCCCAGCCTGCAAAGGGACCATAACTGTCATCCTCTGAGTTCAGGAGCTTCTTCTCCTTCCCTCCTCCCGCTGAGTGCACAGCCCTGCCTTCTTCATGTATGGCAGCACCTGGCTAACCCTGCCCCTATAAGCACCGCATATGAGTGCACCCTCCAGTGATGAGACCCCTCATGTATGTAGCTGGGAGCCAGGGCAGGGCAGCACTGAGGGGACCCCCTCAAGGAACAGGAACCTCCTTGCCATTAAATCCAACCTCCTCCAGGACCCCAGCCCTGTGTTTCCTTCCAGTTTTCTCTAGGAAATGCTGTGAGCTTTGGGGATTTTGTTCCATCCTGGGATACAGTTATGCAGCCTCTGTTTATTTGCCCGGATTTGTTCTGCCTTTAGCTTTGTGCTTTGTACAAACAGCCAGGAAGCACAGCTGATGGCAGACACGGAGGTTTCTGGTGCTTGGGCAGAGATATTACACTGTGCTCATGAGGGCTAACGCTAGAAGGGTTAAGAGGTATGCCTGAGCCAGCAGGGATAAATCAAAAAAACCTTCTCTCTTCAGCCTCTCTTTATCTACATATATGGCCTTCAGCTCTGTCTCCCACCAGAGTACAATGTATCCCTGCAACTCCCTGTGAAAGAGCCAGGGCTTGACTGAACCTCTCAGAATACTTTAGGTACAAGATCATCATCTCCTCAGCCTGAACCCTGAATGAAACTGACCCGAAGCTTGAAGAGTTGCTTAATGAGTGCTTTTATTTTCTGTGTGCCTTGGTTCTGCCGCTGGGACACCTGGTACACACAAAATCCTTTATTTACTACAGGGGATTTATGACACAGCCAGAAATGGAAAGGAAATGCTACTTGATGTCCAGAGATCACCTTGCAGCTCCCATCCCACACAGCCACCTTGGAAACTGTTTTGCAGAAAAAATTAATCTTTCCCAGTCTTTCAAGATTACCCCTCTCTTCCTCAGCATCCTTGAGGATGCAGCTATATATCCTTTACATGCACAGATGGGTAGCTGCAGAAAGCTGGAGAACCAGCTCATTACTGTTGGGTAAATGAGAAGTGAGGAAAGCTGGGTGATCATTTTGTGAAGATCTCTGCTATGGCATGGCTGTTTTCCTGCACAAGCTCACTGAAGTGACTGGGATGCTTACCAGCAAAAGAGGATCAGCCCTTTTATTTACTCCTAGAGTTGCTGTTTCTCTCTTTTGGTGAGGTGCTGACCACGGCTTTTTCTCCATGACAGGCAAAGGGTTAGAGGGCTAATGCAACCTGCTGTGAGACCAGACGCAGAGCTTTGAAGTTACCAATACTGATAGCAACCTAATTCAGGCTTTTATTTTGCAGCTCATCCCAAGAGGAGCCAAGGGCTCCATGCGTATGGTGAGGATGGGCCATGTATTCACACCTAGAACAAGAAGCTGGTCTCACTCACTCCAACATGGGTCTCGTTGGAATGGATGGCTGTATGGACCCAAGCCAACTAGGACATGAGGAATATGGAGGTTTCAGCTATCTCCGTTTGACACTGTGGATGCTTTTCCCAATGTCTCCATGCGAAAACAGTAGCAAAGGCACTGCTGAACTTCCTTGTGTCTTTTATGTTGCTACCTTTTCATGGCCATAAACTCCTGGGAATGTGTGGATATTGGTGACAAATTCCAGCCAGTTCATAACATAATTAATGAGCAGTTTATTATCTTGGATGGGAAAACCTAACTACAGGATCACAGCATGGAGAGACACTGTGCACTGTAAAAATAGAAAAAAGATAAAACTGTGATATTAAAAAAAGCTAGTTTTCAATGAAACAGATGCTAAAATATTACAAATACGCTGACAGACTAAGCAAAGCTACTAGCTAAAAAGGAATCATATTTACTAAAAAGAGGTGTTGACACATCTTTCTGGACTGTCTCTTCACCAACATTCTTTCCCCAGCAGTAGGGTGTCTGAGTTGAGCTACAGTCTCTCTAAGGATGTAGAGTAGCCTGTGACAGGCAAAATTAATTCCTACTCAAGACTGAGCCCAGACAGTCTTTTTTGCTTTTGCAACAGTGTCCCACGCTGACTGCAGCAGGGCACAAGTGCAGCCCCAGGCTGGAAACCCATCACCTGCACTCACCCAGGTTGATGCTCCATGTCCAGTACTAATCCAGTGGCATCTCTGTCCTCATCCCAGGGTTGAACCCAACCTTGGGCCAAGTCATCTCGGGATTTATCATGCAGTGCCTGGGTTGGAGGATGAAGGTTGGAGGGGGTACCCTGAGGCATGGTGGTACCTCCTTCTGATCATGCTGCTCTGTGGGCACAACCTGCTGTTCTTATTTGCATAACCCCCATGTCAGGGCCCTCTGTGGTTTGCATGTGTGAAATAGCTGCTGAAGCACAGCTTGGTGGTGTTGTCTGTCTCCTGGGCCTGCCTCAAGGGCTGGATGTGGTAGCATTTCCATGTTATCTATATAAGACCCAACCTCATCAGACCTCGACTGCTTCCAAGAAAGTGTGGCATCATGTCTACGCCCTGCAGTCTCCTGGGCACACACCACCGGAGGAGTTTCTTCTAAACATGGCTCACAAGGTCTGGTTCTCACTGCAGTTATTCCCAAGCACGTTTACTGATTTATTTTCTCCCTGGCTTTAAACATCTCCTCACCTTACAGTCTGTATTTGTGACTAGCTCATCGGAGTGATTGCTGGGCTTGCCATCATACATCTTCCTCAACTGTGAGGTGTAGATGGCTTCACTTTTCCCATTGTTAAATCACTAATTCATTATACATTAAAATGTCAGAGAAGATTTTGAAAGTCTTACTCACAGACATGAGCATTTACTCATATGAATAAGCTTTCCTATGTTATGGGTGTGCTCCTATGCCCATTGAATGAATAAAAGAGTATAACCTCTTAATCATGTTATTAGGAGGCAGATCTAGCTCTAATTTGGGTTTTACCCATTCCTTATTCTCCCAAGACCTCCAAAAAGTCATGTCTACAGGTGATTATTCCTGAAACAGGCTGGAGACATGTAGAAACATGGACAAGAAGCTCAGCATGAAGCTACAAACCTCTTGTGCACATAGGAAAAAGAGAATGTGGTAGGCTGTTGGGCACAGTCTGTCCTTCACATCAGCTATGGGATAGATTTAACTGTAACCACTTACCGCTTCTGAGTGCCATGCAGAGCACAATTCATGCTGCTTGACTCTAATTTGAAGAGAGGACATAATCTTTTTTTAGGACTTCTCAAAGTCTGAGGAAGCTTAGAATAACTATAAGGTTAAAAACAGGGGCAAAGCAATTATGGCTAACTTGCAGTCTCATAATTCTATGGAAGATCAAAGTAACTTATGTATTCCAGGAAAGACTAATGTTTATTACCATTTCTGCAAATGTTACTCTGTCCTTGATTTAAATTAGATTTTTCTATAGGAATTATCGTTGCAGCATCTTATATTCTCATGTATTTCTATCTCCCATATATATACATATGTTTTAGTTCCAGCTGCATCAGTCCCATCCCCTCTTTATTTTTTGGAAGTTGATCTTGCTTACACAGAAGTAACTGCATCTTTGGGAAAGTCCCGTCTTGGCAGGTATTTTATTAGAAACATGGTGGGTTTTGACCATCTGAAGAGACATTACTAATAATGAACTCTATTGCTCTAACTCCTTCAAGATGATTCTTGACATTTAAGAAGCTAAGAAGCATCATCTTAGAGTAAAAAAATATTCAATATTTAAACCAGTGCTTGATTCATTTCAAAGATGTAGTATGCTACCCCTAAGAGCAGGAAACAACTAAATTTAGTAACCCAAGTAGACCTGCCTATCCATCTCAGGTGGACTATAAAACATTCCTCCTTCCTAGCCAGGCATCCAATAGCTGTGACAAAGGCTGAGACTGCACACAACGAAGCAATGACTAAAGAAATCTGGAGTTTGGGGTAGAGATGATGGCTATGGGTCCATAGCATTGAGGAACAAGTCAGTAACACTCCATTTAATACTGATCTTAGTTTATGAACTTGGTAGTTTGCAAGAGGAGTAGAGCTTGTAGCTCTGAGCTTCTTGTTTTGATTTTAAGGTCACAAGAAACTGAACTAAAATTTCTTTAAAGGATTGTTTCAGTCATTAAAAAGATAGTCCTTCTTTACACAGCACATTTTGTTAGCCATGAGATTTACGTATTGTACGAGCATGTATGTTCCATTCAGATTTATTAGTGAAGGATGCTAAATAAATTTACTCTAGGAACTAAGCTGGAAAGTGGGCAGACTTCAGCTTTAATGCATATAAAATCCTAAGTCTGACACTCCTCTTTTCTATGTTTGAACAACTTGAAAAACTTTATTTTAATACAGTTTGCATAGACAGCACATATTCACACGTTGTCATTTTAAGTACAGTTACATTTTGGCAGCAGGATGATACAGCAAATGAGATGTGATAAAAACAAAGAGTCCTTGGTTAGGCTCTAAATAACCAACTAATGCTCAGATTTTATGTCCCCATTTAACTTTCACTGGCTCAAAGTAACTGAGTGGGTCAATTAATCCTCATAACAGGAAGTAATTGCATTGCTGTTCCAATCCAGTCTGCAGAGAAAAAACACTGTGCTATTTTCAAAGAAAGCAACTGCTGTACCAAGCCAGGGTCCTGGACAATTTATTTAGTGTCAATCTGTGACAGCCTCCAAGATCAGTGCTGCCACATCTGTGCATTTAATGTCATGGACTTGGACATAATTGCTTGTCGTGAATGTTGCGAAGTCCATTAAAGACCTTATTCCCTCCAGGAGGGAACAAAACCTGCACCTGTGATCTGTGTGGCAGTGGCTTTGTCTGCATAGAACTGGTACAGCATTTGCACATTTTTTGTTGCATGGCCCATCAGATATCAAGAAATATTCCTATCAGCTTAAGCAGCTGTTAGATTTGTCCTGATGACTTGTTGAGGAGTATGCTCCCACAGTATGCATGTATTTTATGACTGATAATCTGTATTGCAAGAATGGTCCTATGTGTTATGTACTGCAAACTGTTTATACTCTGCTCTAAAGAAAAAGATTATTAGATAGGAAATTTCCTCACTAGTCTTCCTATTATGTTCACCACAATAGTATCTGATGTCTGTATCTAAAACAGGAGGCATGAACACACCAAGTGTGGCGGTGCCTGGCTTCTAGACAACTAACAGACTGAAGATGTTTCTCACCTGCAGGTAGGAGCTGGCTAGCACCTGGGTACCTAGAACAGGAGGTACCAACACTAAGGTGAGATAAAGGTGTAATTTAAACTTCTTTGCACCTTCCTTAGATTATTGTTCCTTCTAGCCCTGAGCCTCCTCCAGGAAGAAGTGAGGACTAAACACTGCAAAGAGAGATTGTTACATATGTTTTTCTTTTTTCAAAGATGAAGCCAGTAATGCAATGTATGGAGCATTCACTCAGGATGTAGCTGACAGATTAAACTCCTTTCTCTTACTGCAGAAACGTCCCACTAATTTCACATATATTCTCAGTTCTTTGATCTAGTTTGATCTAGTGAATGTGTACAGAAATCAAATTCTGTCTGCTCCTTGCAAACTGTCCGTATTTGCTGGCTTTATCTCCTTCTTCCCATGTAGACTTTGCATCATGCCTTGTTTTCTCTGAAAGTATTAATAGTGTCTTTGCCATTACCTTGATGCTGGGAACCAGCAGTAGACCCAAACATAAATCTTGCCAGAATGCATTTGGACAATGGCTTTTTCCATTTTCTGTTTTATATTTTAGATAAGCCATCTTTCACACATGTCTATTGCTCTGCATGAAACTTCAAATACTTGGGCCTGTAAGTAATGTCCCAGCACAATATAAGTCCCTGAGGTTAGTTTCCCAGTATCTTTCCCTGTTACAGGCAGGAGTAGATCATCACGGAGCAGCATTAGAGAAAGGAGAGAGAAATTCCCATGACAGCTGCCTGCAGAGAGGAAAGACAGGGCCTGTGGCTGATGTTTCATTGATTGCAATGCAGACAAACGCTCTCCTATGAACTGATGCAGTGTCACTACAGAGCACCATGGGAGAGTTTCTCTGCAGGGCTCTGATGCAGGCTCAGAAGGTATGATGGCCATCTACTTGCTGAACATCAAGTATCTTGCTTTGGTGAGTACTTTTGAGGTATGGACATAGGAAGGCTTTTTGCAATAAGAGTAACAACACACAGTTGAAGGTGTATTTATTGTGCATTCATGTCTAAGTTTTCAGTGGGTGATATTCACATCCTTCACGTATGTCTGAGGAGTAGCTCCAGCAAAGGGCACAGGATTACTGCAGGTTAGGCACAGGCCCCCTTCTGCAGATTCACCACTTCATAAACATATCACCCATGTAGAGTCTTATGTCCCCTGGCAGGGATGAGAGCCTTTGCTTGATGTGTGAAGAAGCAGCAAACAAGGCTGCTCAGGATCTGTCTCAATAAGAAGTCTTGGTTTTGCTGTAACTTCAACTGATTGCCAGTTGCATCTAATTAGCCAGCACAGTTACCAATGCTCATCCAGATGAGACTGAACTGGATGGTGTTTCTAACTCATGATTTGCAACTGTATGAGGGAAGATTCAGATGTCCTCTTATGAATATGACTGACAAAGTTTAATAATTAATATCTCCAAAAAAATGAGCTGATGAGGCAAACAATACACATTTACTTCAATGAAAAATCAGCCTTTCTAGTATGAGCTAATTCATAATCATCTGCCTCGAATTACAACACAACAAAAATGATTTCTTCCAGCCTTCTATGTAGAAATAGGAAAAGAAATAATTAGCATGGGATGACACAACTGCAAAGGGTGTCTGTAGTTCAGCCATGTAGTCTGCTACACTAGCCACACACAGAATTCAACATTTTGATGACAAATGAGAGCACTTACTACATTCTCGTTGTATAAATGATTCTGCAGCCATTGGTAAATAGGGTTATGTAAAGGCCTGACTCATGGGATGCTATATTAAAAAGAACAAACATGCCATGAAAGGCCTCAACATTTCTGCAGATTGAATAAAATCATCAAGGGATTTCAATCAGAAGTTTTGCTAGAATATTTTCCTTTTAATATGAAATGACAGACTCCCTTAAAGTAGCATGAAAGGAGAAAATAAAAAGGAAAAGGGTCTGTTATCCCAAATTGATTCTTAAAGCATGAAACAGTTTAGGAAAAAAAATAGGAGGAGGAAAGGAAAAATTGGGCTGCCAGGAAAACAATCTTCTCAATTTCCTAACTAGAAATTGTATGAAGAGTGGTACACAATAATCTCTTAGGCTAGCTCTCTAAAATTATGTATCCAATTCTCATCAAGAGTGGTTCAGAAGAAAAGACTTGCAAAGCTGATACTGCTACTTGACAAATCCAGGATCTGAATGGGATACCACATTTCTTTCTGAGTACTATGAAATGAAGAAGAAAAGCTACTGTTGGTGTTCCTGCTTCTTCTATTATCTTCTATAATGAAAGAATGATATCCTACTCAAATACACTTTAGTTCAATCACTGATGAATCAGGAGTCCCTCCCATACTCCCCTCAAAGATTCTTGAACATCTGCAGAATCTGAGCTTTGATTTTAAACAAAATCATTTCTAGTCTCTGTGTCTGAAGAGATAAAAACAACTTTCAAGTGTGAACTGAGTGCAAACTGGTGCTATTCTCTGCTATGAGCTGAGATAGTAAATCAATAGCAGTATGAAACATGAATCCCCCTCCCCATCTCCCACCTTTCATCTCACTATGCTGAAGACTTTGAAGATCATCTCTGAAGGGTGATTTTAGTGTCAATGTTGTTATCAATTTATTTTTCTGACTAAGACTGTGAGGAACGTGGAAATAGGATTGAGCGACGCTTCTGGGTCACTGAATTGACTCTCCTACCATGGCAGCACTGCAACATACTACTCTCCCCATAAATATATAGTACTATTTTTTTTTAAATCTAACTCTATTTTTTGGCCCCCATTATTCTGATAAAAGGCTTCACTGATCCAGGATATCAGCTATTTTCTTCTAAAACCAAGGCCAAAGGTATTCATGATCAGTTTATACCCATTTGATCATGTGCTAGTGTCACTTTTCAGTGTAAGTAGCTCTTCTCCTCTCTTGATGTTAACACCACAATGTATTTAACAGTAATCAGCACCCGTCTCAATCTTCATTCGTCAGACTAAACAAGTAAAGCTCTGCAAGCCTCCTCAAAGCTGGCCCCCACTTCCCTGATCATGATAGAATTGTACAAGCTATTTCCGGTAAAGACTCACCAGTATATTGCACAAGGGGTAATAATATTTTCCTAGTTTTGTTGGGAAAAGCCTCCCGAGAGTCTTTCTTTTCTTACTTCTGGCAGGTCTGAGAATAAGAAATTGATGAGAATTACCCAGACTGATGAGGATATTTAAAATATGCCTATGGGCACCCAGCTGATGGAATGGCAACCTTTCGACTGCTGAGACAGAACTGGTGAGGCTGAGGTCCCCAGGCATCTCAGCCCACAGACAGTCTGGAAAGAAAAAGGGAAACAAGGATAGTTAGTTATTATTTCTTAAGTAATTGTTTTTGCAGTATATGTATTTTTAAAGCCCAAATGCTCTTCTCATGTTCCTTTTCCCTGCCCTTTTTCTTGACTCTGCTTCACAACAGAAACCAGTAAGGAAAACCATCAACCAGGCAGGACAAGGAGGAGGCTGGGGCACAAAAGGATCTGAGAAGCCTGGCAGAGGGGAGAGGGAGCTGGCAGACAGAGGTCCATCCCGAGGACACTCTTTGTCCCAGCAGCGCAACCGCAGGGTCCGCCTGTCGGTGGACATCACCTATCCAAATGGTTGCCTTATGCCATCAATATTAGTTTCCATGATGTCCCCACCATGATGGGAATTTTCAGAAAAGATGCATTATAGTAAAATGTAAATAGCATATTGTCTCTGAAAATGCCCATAGCTGAGTGGGCAGCATAAGGGTATTAATTCAAGCTTCTAAACAACATCACTGCTATTGGTATTGATCTGACACCTGAAATTGATATTAATGGGTTGTATATTCAGTTTAGTTACTCCCTTCTGAAATATCACCTTGAAATTTTCCACTGCTGATAGTATGCAGCAGTGAGTCCCTTTCCAGAAGCGGTAATTGAAACGAGCCAAAGCCAGATCTTTCCATTTCTCTGGCTCTGTCGGGAGCTCCCTCATGCACTGCACTGCTTGGAGCACCAAGTCGCCACCAGAGAGAGCACTTCCAGATGTTTTGGTCAGACAACACAAAGTTTGGATTCAAGTACTGAGGTGAGAACTTTTACACTTGTGATCCATGCAGACCTGATTCATGAGTGAACAGTTTAAATATAACTGATATGTAAAGCATGCCATCCACTGGAGTGGGCTGGTGGAGATGCAGTTCAAACTTCATTATGACCAAGTCCATAAAAACACCTTAGCCTGAATTTAAAAGCACTTTAATAAATCTTCCATCCTTGTGTATGAATTCTAGATTAGGCTTAAAACACAAATTGTGTCGTTTGATCTCTGAGAGTAAGCACTCAGGACCTCTTTCCCAACGTTTCATATTGGTCTAGGGACAGATAGAAGTACCAAGTTTTGGTCATGGGGAAACGAGTGCTGGAAGCCAAGCTTAAGTAGAGTAATGGTTCCATTACAATATCTTCCCCAACCTTATGATGAAGCAAATTCACAACCTTGCTTCCACAGGTTTTTCAGAGCTGTTTTTTTACCCCTTTTTCTGTCTGGATACTTATTTTCTCCACTTGTGCTAGCTGGAAACTACAATTGCAAAGCTCATATTCTTCCAGTTACCCGCTTTCCATAACTACTGACCCTAATGAAGATGGCAAGGGTTTGCTGTCCTCATATAGCTCCCAGGATGTCTGCTACAGACACAGCACTCTGGAAAACTTGTTGATCACCTGTAATCTTCAAGAACCCCATATAAAAATATTCTATGTAGCCAGAAATAAGAAGGAAAGATTCATATTGTCTGAATACAGTTCCAGTGTCCTCAGAACTAATTACTTCAAGTGCTTGAAAGAAATCTGATGGAATATAATGGTTGTTAAGATGTTTTCCCACTACCCAGGAAGCACCATGCTGATTTTACTGGGCTTTGCATGTTAATTTTGTGCTGTATTACTGATAATACTCAAAAACCTCTTGCTGTGTGGGTAGGATTAATGCAAGATGGTACTGATGCAAATATAGCTTGCTTGCTGAAAGTGAGTTGGAAAATTGTTTCACATGTTCACTAAGCTATACCCTGTTAGACACATATCAAAATGTGTTCAGAAGTTGATGTTATTTCTGTGCATCAAGAACATAAATTAGAATTCAGATTTCATACAGACAGCAAAAGATGTATTTACCAGAATAGGAGAGAGTATAGGTTAGACACACAACTGAGTTTCCTCAGTCTAATGAGTCACCACAGAGCACTTGAGCCACTGCAGCTATCCATGTACACGCCCTTCACCTGTGGCAAACGTGGAGTAAAACACTGTGCAGAACTGATTTGCAAGCTGGCAGGAGTGAGCATGTGCTCCATGACAGTGGCCCAGCTGTTGTGCAGTAGCATGTGCAAGCAGGAGGCACATTCTTCTCTGCAAGGTGGACACTTACCATTTTTCTGTTTTGGGCTTAGTAAAAATAAGCTGCTACCAGCATCCTCAAGCTCCAGTTCTGGGAAAGAAAGGAATGCCTGGCACTGTTGACCAAAGGGCAGCCAGCCCTGGTGCTGGTAGCTCAGTTGTGTGTTTGAGACATAGATCTTCAAAGGTTTTTAAAGGTTGGTTTGATCTCTAGTGGTGCTGAATACAGCATCTTGCTATGAGTTTAATGGGATCCAGAAAAGCTCAGCACTCCTGGAAAATAGTCTGCTTGGATCTATTGATGTTAAATATATTCAAGGTTTTTTTCTTGTACTAATTACTTAAGATGTTGAGTCAGCATCTTTGTTTCAGGGATAGTAGACAACCTTCCAAAAGCAGTTCTACCTCTGTCTAAATTGAACCACTCACCCTTTACATGAACTGATTAGGGCAAAGGATAATGACAATCAGAGTACACTGATACGACTGTTGCTAGCTTACAAATACCGCACTGGATATCTCACAAGCTGCCGTTACCTTTTCACCAGACAATACAATGATATTTGTTCTCCAAAGACAGAGGAGCAACTTGCTAGCTGGATGCTCCTGTGGATTTGGAAATACCCGGGAGTATCAGCAACCACAGCTGCTGAAGAGTGCTCAGGTCTGAAAGCTTCCTTCCTGGCCTTTTGCACATTACTGAGCATGGCTTGATTTTGTATGAAAAAAAGTCATATTAAACAATAGTCTACAGCCACTTTTTGTAAGAGAGAAGGCCAAGTATCAAGGTAATATACATATTAAACTCTGTGTTATGGTTTGTGATAAGCTCTGTTCCATGCTCTCATTTTAATTATTACCTCCGTTTCCTGACCCTGCACCTCCTACACTATCTCCTAACATGAACTGCGCTGAGTCTTCATTTACACTCACTGAAGACAGAAACTGTTTTGTTACATATCTTAAAGGTAGTCCTCAATTAAGAACTATATTCAACCTTTCTCTCTGAAGGAATTTCTACTCAGTGTATGTAAGTCTTGATTAACTGTACGTATATATCTGATACAAGAGTAGTATCAAATATTATTCACTGTGGCCTTTCACAGCATGATTTGACTACAATACGTCTTCGAATACTCCACGTATTTATAAAGCCTACTTAATGGTTACAGTCTGGGAACATTTTAAACTGGTCAAATTATTTTTTCACAAACCAATATCTTTTACTCATGTGTCAACCTTTTCAGCACTGGACATCGTCTTTTAGCTTTTTGACAGTAAGTGACCCACAAAGAGGAAAAAAACCTTAAAGTCCTTTTCACTTCTGTTCTTTATTTTTTTTTCCAAATAAACCTGCCTTCTTCCCTTTTTCCCTCTCTGCTGAATTGGCAGAGGAGCAAAAGATACTTGAGTCCTTCAGACTTCACAGAAATGGATAGTGGGCAGAAGAAGACCCAAATTATTGTCTGTCCCCAGAGAGAAGGGCTGTGGGTCAAGCCCAGGTGTGCTAAGGTGTAGTGCCCTGCTATGGGGGCTGGGCACGGAAAAGAAAGTGGGGTTGAAACTCCCACTCCTTTACTAGGGTAGGAAGGCGGTGAAAAGGTGTCTCTCTCTCTCAAGCCCTCCATCAGGGAAAGCCAAATGTAACAATTCTGATATATATTTACCATATAAAAACAACCAGAGAAAACCAGTGAACATTTTTTATCTTATATTGAAACAAAACTTATATAAATCCAAGCCAAACAAAAATCCCAGTAGTCATTGAGCTCATCATCCCACAATATATATAACTCCAGTTGAAAACAGTAGGTATTTACTCTGTCTCCCTAAGAAAAACTCAATCCCTTAATATACTACCAATTAGAGTTCGAATTATGTATGGATTATTTTAGTGGTTTATTGACATGCTAGTGAACTAAGTATCTTGTTTTATTAGTATTATTTAAGTCTATATTAGAAAAAACACTCCAGAATTTCACTCCTAATAACAATAATAATCTAGATTTTTGAAGGAAAGGCAAAACTGTCTGTATCTCATTGCCATGATACAGTCACATAACAAGACATGATCCTAAAGGCGTATGAAATTCTGAGTTGATCATAGAACTGATAGCAGAGTAATTCAGGGGTTTTTAAATGCCACTTTGTTCACAGTGGTAATCTACCCTTCATGTGATATCCCTATAATAATCAATCATACCTCCATTGCACAGATCAGATAGTACCTCTTTCCCTAAATTGCACCATTTTTGAAGTAGTTTCCAATTAAAAAAAAAAAAAAAATTGTCCACAAGTGGATACACTGTAATGTACAAGAAAGGCTATTTCAATGAAGAGTATCCATTGCATACAATAACAGTGATTTGTTTTGCAACATCTATTTTATGCTTTCAAGCTGCATAAAAGGCACTCTTGTCCTGTGGTAATTAAAACCAAGACAACACAGACAAGTGTTTTTACCCCGCTTTCTGTAACAGAAGCAAGCCTGAAGGGACATAAGTTTGATTCATCGTTTTCCATGCCTGGAAAAATGACAACTCAAATAATGAGGCAGGTGGTGAGCCATTCAGGTGTCACTAGCAAAGGGTGAACAGATGCCACCAGATCTTGTCATTAATACTATCTGGAAAGGAGAGTAAACAACAGTTCCTTGGAGCAGGAGCATTTGACATCCTGAGTTTGCTCTGAGTCTGAGAGCCAGCAGCTTTCCTGGTGCAGATCTCCTCAACCACCAGCAGCAGATTCTTCGACACTAGTCCTGAGGGTCCTCAGGCCTCAGGGCTATCTCCTGCTTGCCACCTGCAGGTCCTAGAGTATTTAGTTGTCACAGTCCAGGCCGATCTCTCATTCAGGCTGAGCAGAAGATGCAAAAAAGCCCCTGGGGCTGGAGATGAGCCCTGCCCAAGGCTTTGGGTCAAAGAGCAGGGGCTCTTCAAAAGCAAAGTCACAAGGACCACAAGGTCCCCAAACTGATGGCAGCAGCCCCAGGGCACAAGGGGTCTGTGGGAAGTGGGGATTATGAGTGGCAGCAAAGACAAAGACATCTGGCTAAAGAATTGACTGGAAAGAAGTCTGGGATCCTGGAGAAACAAAACTGCCTGTAAGTTGTCTCTGGTGTGTTCAGAAAACAAGGTATTTGCTAAATGAAAACATAACATGAAAGAATACATCAAATTCATATAATCTGTATTTTCATCCTGCAAATGCACTCAAGCAAGATATTGACTGACTACTCCAGCTAAAGAGGCAATAATATCCTCTTCCCTTATATGTGCAAAATTGTCACATCAGGATTTTTTTCAGATGAACACCCAGAAAGCTTTATAAAAAATCTGCAGTTACCTCACCTGTGCTGAATCAACATCAAAGCTCAGAGTGAGGTGAAACCTTGGAAAAACTGAATCAAATTCTTTCCTGCAATACAAACTGTTTGTTTTTTTGTTGGTGGGGTTGTTTTTGTTTTTGTTTTGTTTTGTTTTTTTTTTTTTCCAGAGGAATTACATATAAGAAACCTGAGGACACAATTTAACTCCAATGGGAAGAAATTTTTCTTACCAATAACAAAAAAGAATTGGGACATTTTAAAACTGTCTGTGCAAAGAAGGTTGGGGAAAATGAAGAAATTACTTGCAACCTTCCCCTGGGCAGAATTTCATCTGAATAAATTATTTCAAGAGTGCATGACACTAAGTCTTCGTTATTACAGACAGTCACACCAATTTAACTGGTACAACCATTCGTATTTTGGACTAAGAATACTTTAACTTCATCTTAGTTTTGATTTGTTCGTAACTGATGCAAGCTAACCGATGTAACTTCCATTTTATTTGAAATAAAAGTGGTTTAGATAGGTTTTAACTAAAACTGCTTAGTAGCAGTCTGTATGTTACTCCTGTGTGACCTGGAGACCTCACACAGAAATAAAGGTGTTCATATATAGACTTGCACCAGAAATATCCAAAGGTTTGAATTTCAGCCCATCTAATTATTATATTTACCTTCTCATTATCACCCAGACAATCCTGTGGTCATGTGCTCAGGCACTCTCAGTGGTTCGACACTACGCACATTTGATAACATTGCAAGTCAAGGCAAGAGTCCTCCTGAAGTGATGCAGAAGAGTTTTTAAAATGTCAGTAAACAGATCAGTTAAAAATCAGACCAAGAAACAGTAGGAACAGAGTGAGAAAAGAGAATGAAGCAAGATCAAAGCATGTAACTGAAAGATTACTGGTTCCTGGGACGCAGTGTTGCCCTGCTTGGAGAATACTAAACTCTCCTACTTTTTCCAAAAGGCAAGGTTTAAATCCCAGAAAGTGAAATGTTGTCTCTCTTAATTATGATGAAAGGACATATTTGTAAAATCTTAAGGACATTCTTCCTAAAAACAGAAGGAAATACTGGAGGCATTTATATATATCTACACATTTAATGTGTAGAATTGTCTTAGTTATTAAGTAATACCGCTTTCTTATACTGTTAAAGAAATCTTTATAATTAGATAAACATGGTATTTGTGGCATTCATGGCATTTTCTAGAGAAATGCACAAGTACTATTAAGTAACTGGTCCTCACAACACCTGATGAAGTAAGTAAATATTACCCTGTTGCTACACAGCTAGATGTTACCCCATTCTCTGGATGACAATGGCCCAGAGAAATTAATTGATTTCACTGTCAGCTTCAATGCCCCTGGAAGCAAACAGAACTTAGATAGGTGCCTGTACTTAAAAGCATTAAGAAGATGAAGCAAAAAGTAATTTTAAACTTGGGAAATGAAGTTCCCAGCTGTCAATCCTGACCTGAATTTCCCAGACTATTTCAAACACAAATGTAAAAGCTTGTCACTGGAAGTTAAACAGGATAAGGATGATTAATCTGAGCCACTGACATGGAGTTGTAGGCCAGTGATGTGTTTGTGGAGTTTCAGTCTTTTCTGGTAAGAATAGCTCCCAGGACCAGAGAGAAGAGGGGGCAGGAAGTACTGTCTACTGTTATTAAAATGGTCCACTGATCTCATGCCTTTAAGGAGGCTTGGACAAATGAACAGTCAAACATTAACCTTTTTAGTTTAGAAAGGAAAGAAGAATATCTACACACAATAGAAAAGCACTAACGTGGTAAGCTATCCTCTGTCTTCAGCTCTGACTGTTGCTGCCCAGCTGTTTGGTACCCCTTTGCTGTTGGATGTGGCTTCTCACAGCAGCGGTCACCACAGGGTGCGTTTGTCCACAAGTCAGGGACACCAAGCACCGGTTTCTCATTTGAAGCATACATTTGCTGCGTAAGCAAGGTGAAGACTAAATCAATGACTTAAGCATCTGCAGAAAGCACACAGAAATCAAAACAACTGCCGGTTAATCTTGTTTCCAGCACTGAATTCAACTTCCATGTAATTATTTAACAAAAAAAAGATGACATAAAATCACAAATAAGAAGTTCCTCTCCTGTGCTCCCCTGGGATAGTGCTAAATCATGCACCTTAAATAAAAACTGTGGATATGGTTTTACGTTGGAGTCTTTGTCTGCAAAACTATGGTAGTATACCACCCTGGGTTTTGAACTCATAAACCAAGTAAGGAAACGGCATGCAAAGAAGAAAACTTCTGAGTCATTTCATTAATAACTATATAAAAAACTAATGCTTGCCACTTAAGCCCTGGTAGGATTATTTTTTTGCAAAGTGTCAGGGATGAGAAAAGTTTTGGCCAGGTAAAGTTTTAAAAGACAGTAGCAAGCCAGCTCTTTCAGGAAAAGTATTTCTACAGAGAAGCTTTAGTACAGTTCTCTGCAATTTTTTTCCTGGACTCAGCAAGCCCTAAAGGATTTCAGCCTGTAGAGAAGCGGATACTACAAACTTCAATGCAGAGAAATGCTAGAAGATATCCTTTAGAGACTCACGGTAACGTTGGAAGAAAAGACCCCTTCTAAGACAAAAATAAGGATGGGAGGTTCAGAACAGGATCAAATTAGAAGATTTTCTCAAAAAACCTATCACCTTACCTACAGAAAGAGCTCAGAGATGAAGAGCCTAGTCAGAATGTGGCAAGGATCTTGGGACAACTAGGAGGAATATCATGAGTGTTGACTTCCCAGAGGGCATGCCTCTGTCTGCACTACATTTGCTGAAGCTGACCAAAATGTGTACTTGCTTTTTGGAATAAGTATCTAGATCCTATTGACCCAGCACCAAGGTGCACAGACTAAAAAATGGTAAAGAACTGAGACTGAGTCTAAGTATTATTTATTTATAGCTCTCCAAGTTACATTCTTACATGGATTGTGATGGTAAAAGTGATTATGACAGCAGTATTTTCTCAAAAGTCAAGTTACTGCCTCAGAAAAGAATGGGCTTTCTAGCTTGCAGAAAGATAGAATAAATTACTTTATGCAGTTAAAATAGTGAAATCTGTAATTGTCATATGTTTACTGCCATTTGTGTAAAATCATTAATTGTAGATGTCAGACATAAGAGAGCATGCAGTTGGAGCAGATGTAAAGATAATTACAACAAAGCTTATCAGAACAAAATTCAAGCCTTTCTCTTTTTCTGGTTGCTAAGTAAGAAAAAATGAAAATGTAAAGGTGGTGCCATAGACATTGTGAAAGCATGTTAGAATATTTCCACTATTGTTCAGATGGTTTATTTGGATATGGCAGCAAGGAAATATTTTTGCTTCCAAGAGTCACTGATAATTCACATTTTACACCTTGGTGGCATAAAAGCTCCAAGTCTTACTGGTAGTAAACTACCTCCCATGTCAGCTGGGAAAACAATTAAGAGAAGATTGAGAAGAAAGTATTTTTTCTGTAACCACTGATACTTCAAGTCACAGAGTTATTCAAATGTTTTGGATATATTTCTGCTACTCTGCATTAACAAAGACCTATTGTCTCCTTGATTATCTTCAAGAAAGCATGAAACTCTACTAGGATTATTTCAAACCATCAAAAATATTCAGAAGTAGAATGTTTCATGTTTTCACAATGCACCATCACTGCAGGTGGTAACCTTAATCCTAACTTTGGGTGACAATGATCAAGCTGAAATTAATTTAACCTATCTCAGATAGTGCAGATTGGGAAAAATGCTCAATGGTTAAAATATCTTTTTGTTTGTAATGAAAAATTTCAGTAATAATTGCCCAAATAATTTAACATTTATAAAGGACATTTCACATTGTCTGCTGTGAATTCATGAAAACATTAAGGCAAGTCCAATGAGGAGTTTATCCACAATGTAGTAGAAAGACTCTTGAGATATTTTCCAGGTATTAAAAGTTATTTTTGTACATTAATTGAGCATTGAACTGTTGTGATTTTAATGTTCTTTAGGAAAGGTGAAGATGGGCATCACAGAGAGCATATTAAGTGACAGAATATTACTTATATTGCTTTTGCAATGTGCCAACAATTTTGTATGACATCACTTTAAAGCAACGATCTGATTTTTTGTTGCTAAAAAATATGATACAATGCATTAGCTGGAGGGAAAGCTATTAAAAATTATTAGTTCCTTTCCCACGCATGTATCTTTTATTTAAAAAAAAAAAAAAAAAAAAGGAAAATCAAAAAATGGAAAAGAATTTATTGCAGGGAATTTACTCCAGGAAATTTGCTCTCAGATATTCAATTTCACATTTTAATTTTAGTAGATTGAAAAATTTACTAAATCTAGTTTAAGAAATGTTGTTGAAGGAAAACTGATGATTTTTCAGTAAACTATATGCATCACGGAAGTTTCAAACCTCAGTGAAATGGCGGACAACTATTATTCCTGTAAGACGCAGGGTGCAGTGAGAGACCAGCTGTGCTTGTACGTGTGTTCGGATCTTGTGGTAGAATATTGGGACATTTCCTATCTTAAGATGCCAGTTCCCTCAATTTCTCTGAACTTGTGAAATGTGTTATCAATTCCTACCTCAAATGCAGCAGTGGAGAGGATCTTTTTTGTGTGTGTGCACGTAAAAAGGCTTTGCCAGACTGCAGGAGTCTAATAAACACCTCATATGTGAGACTAACTTTCAAACCAAAGTTAATTTAAACTGTGCTAGTAAAGGCTTTTTATTAGATTTTTGCTTTTAATAAAAAGAAAGATGTATGAAAATTATTAAAATGCACAAAAAACATTGTAAAAAATTACTTTAAGATCTATAATAATCAAATTGTCCCTCTAAGAACAATGGAAATGCAAAGTGGAGAGAGAAATATTTAATATATTAAGGGAAATTATATTTCCCAATCTTTCTTTTTCCTTCCTTTTCCTGTGCAGAACCTCACTTCTAGCCAAGAAAGTTCCCTTTTATGCATTTTAGCTCAAATCTAGTTTCATCACCATGTGAACTAATATGCCAAACTATGTGCAGAAGGAGCTCAGGCATGAATTTATGTCCCCTGCTGCCAGCTGTGCTATGAGGCCAGTAAGCTCTGACACAGGGGCAGGCAGAGAAAGGAATTTATTAGTTCCCCCACTACCAGAGCTCATCTGCAACGATGTTAAGGAAGACAAAGACTGAAGGTCATCGTTTCTCTCTGCTGTCCAGGATTTGCTCACACACTTCTCCGTACACTGAGGCAGATCAGTCTTCATTTGGCTTCCCTTGGATTCACTTTCATAAACCATAGTGAATTAAGAGATGGACATCTACATTATTTTAAAGTATTAAGGCAGAGAAACAAATGCCAAGATACACAGCAATTTACATCTGTCACATACCCATGGTAATTAAAGTGATCTAAGGTGTCTAAACAACTTGGAGAAATAGAACTTGGTCCTTGCCCAGGTAGCATAACAGAGAATGAAAGTCATACGTGAGAAGTACTGAGTCCTGACCCTTCCCTTCCCCAGCAGAGGAATTAGAAGATGAGATTGGCTTTAATTTTTAAGTGTTAAAAGAAATTAGAACCCAACTAGGAAATAATTATGAAACCATTTGCATGCCATTTGGATATAACTTGACTGATGCATCTAATCAATTATTGTTTGCTATTTGCGGTATGGCAGTAGGTAGCCACCCAGCCACCTCTGTGGTAGGTACTGTAAAAGAATAATACACTTCACGATCTGTGCATGAGGCACAAGCAGAGAGATGCAAATAGAGGGAGCGGGAGTGTAGAGGTAAAAGGGCAAAAATAAATTGAATTCATCAGGGAAAAAAAAAACCAAACAAAAACCAGTACATCTTCACATAAGCAAAGCCAGACAAGCATGTTCATCCTGTGCCATGGTAGGATTATTTCCTACAGCATATTTGTGATTGCTTTTCCTAGTCTGGTTTTAATGTTTCAAATTACGGGGATTTCAACATTTCCTTTGAGAGCCTCTTCTGCAGTCTAACGCCGTTCATCCCTTGGAAGCTTTCCCTGATATGTGTTTTGGCTCCCTTTGTTATTTCCATCCAATTATTCAAAGTTGAATCCTCTTCTCCCCCCTTTTTTCTCCTCTTCAACTTCCTCAGTGCTTCCATCTTTCAAATAATCGTGGCCCATCCTTTGTTGTTGCTTAGCAAGCTGAGCAAGCACTCCTGTAATCTCTCCTTACAACTCAGTCCCTCTAGGCTGCTGATTGTTTTTGTTGTTCTTCTGTGAATGCCTCTTGCTTTTGACTTTTTTTTTGTTACATTGGCCAAATCCTGACTCCCCACTCCCACAGGCAGAATTGAAGCTAACCCATTCAATCACAAACATGGTCGTCTCGCTTTTACTATGGTGTCCAGAAGACACACACACACACACACATCATTTTAGGTGCTTTAGGTCAAGGTAGCAGTGTCTACACAAGAGCTTTTTCTTATTTCTAAATGTCTTTAGTGCCTTGCCCCCTTCCTGAAGTTACGATATGGGGTCGTTTTCTAGTATAGAGCTGGCTCTAGGCTAAATCTCTGTAGAAAAAGATACAAAAAAGATACATCTTTTGCTGTGAGCGAGCTGGGAAAGAGAATTTTTATCTAGTCAAGGTCAATTCTATGTGGTACTTCAGAGGTTTCACTCAGTTACTGACACTGTAGGGTGATTTGTACGGAGTGTAGTCTCCAGTAGGATTTGACCACTACAGTAAGTATTGTTGAGTAAAAATACAATTTTTCTTTCTTCTATAAAGATACACATGTTCAAATGGGTCATTGCATGGAAATAATTCAAATCATTTTAACAAAAGCATTTGTGTATGAAGTCACGCGGAAGCTGTGTTGACCTGGGCAGCTGGTAGAAAGGCATCACCAACTCGTTTCTTTTCTTGAAAGCAGATGAAACTGTATGCCATGCAACTATTGCCATGCCTGTCGAAAAGCATGTCTCGATAGAAAAGCATTCTATAAATCCTGACTGTGCTAATTAATCACTCCATCCAAAATACAAATAGTATCCTGCTTTTCTTGGGAGTCCTGAACATTTCTACCTCTCATTCCAGGGTATGATTAGGACGCAGCCTCATATCTATAAATTCAAAAGGATCCATGAATTAAGACCAGCTAGGTCAAATCTCCTGACTTGCTTCTTTTTCACTGAAATTTCAAAGTTTCATCAAAATCATTGTGCAAATTTATATGCTGGAGATTTCATTCCTGGAGCCTGGCCCTGATACTTTGCGTAAGTAAGAAATCTCTCCTCTTGAGATCAGCCCAAGGGGAACAAATGGGCTTCCCAAGGGAGGCTGCCATGACCCTATGCACATCCTCATGACGGAGTTTGGCTGATGGAGCCTCAGATCAAGTTTCCCACAGCACTTGCCCCTGTCTGCACCCAGCCCCAGGTGGTGGGATGGGCCTGCCTGCCTGATGGACCCCTACAGCCCCCCAAAATCACTCCACAGGAGCCACCACCTGGCACATCACCCTGGTAGAGAGTTTGCAAAATGCAGCTATTTCCATTTCTGCCAGATGAGTTCTAACCCCAGGTGATTGCTCTTACTTTAACCCAACACCTGAAACGCGGGGCTTGCCATGGAATGCCAAGAAAATTTCAGGCGCAATGACATGAATGTTCAAATATTTCTCTTTACGTCCTTTTATCTAACTTCACAAAAGGCAAAATTTGGAATGCAGGGTGAATACCACCGGTACAGACTCTGTAATGATCAGATAATGAGTAAAATAATCAGTTTCTATCAGAACTGGGGAAATAAAGGTGTAACTTGGAGATACGCATTAGTGAAGGAAGCTGTATCACCACAAAGCCTTCCCTTGTGCCTCCCTCTTGGCTGCCTCCATCATACTTGAAAAAGCCGCTCCTGCAGAAGGCTGATACTTTCAGCCTATTTCATCCCACATAACACAACAAACAAACAAAACTCGGATTCTCAGGTGGAACCCTGGAGCATATTTGGATTTAATTGCTTTTCATTGTTTAGGTCTTGATGCAATGAACATGAAAGACCTGGATAATTTTTTGAATGTCTGCACTGGAAACACACAGTTCTCAACAAAAGGTAAAAATCTTACCCCTGTGTAACACAGCACCGGGGCAGAGGTGTTTGCAGAGCCCTGTAGCATGCGTGTCGTCATGCTGCTAAAGTAATGGCCCTGCTAAAGAAAAGCTACCCAGATGGCTCTCATCTTGCAGTGCATTAAAGAGTAGCCCAGGAGTGGTTACTAGAAATCAACATCCATGACAATAAAACATATAGTAGCACCATAAAACTAAGGGACTTTGTGTGCTCAAGCCTTGTTTACGGTAGGCAACCTCGCCAAAGTATCCCAACCAGTTCTGCCGCTGGTCTGGCTGAAGCGATGCTGGCATTGGCCACGATCTGGGTGTAAACAGCTCTCCTGCGTCTGGGGCTGGTAACCAGTGAAAACAGGAGGAACCACCAGCCCTACACACGCTGCAGGAATTGCTCCAGTGTTGACACCAGCTGGTAGCATGATGTAATCTGGTTTTGTTCCACAATGTATTAAAAAATTACATTGTTAGATAGTTGCAGCCTAAACTTTATCTTTTGAAGAAACTCCTACATCCTTGCTTTTCTTCCGCTGACTGAAATGGTAAGCCAAGGTTGTTGGCCCGGGGATGATTATGCCTTTTTCCTTCTGCTAATGTGTCACGCTAAAACCTGTTTTACCATTGGGACTCCCAAGGGTTTTTTGAAATGAGAGGTGCTGTGCTATCTTGCTCCTTCCTTCTTGGGAGAGATCTAAAAAAAGCCCCAGCAAATCTCTACCCGAACAAAAAAAGGAAGAAAATGCATACTACAGAGAGAAAAAGACAGAAAGAAAGATGCTCCTTGTGAAATATATTTGTTGATCTGAAAGGGAGCTTCATCAAATGTTTCCAAAACAGTTCCTTCTTACGTTGGAGTGGTGTAATGAAGAGTACTGGTGGGTCAGTCCTTTTTACTACGTTCTCACGATACGGCCGGCACACACCACAGTGTCGACTGTGTTCTTTTTTACTATATTATGCTACTCTTTCATGGAAATGTGCACCCAGGGTTTAATGACATACATACCAGAATAGCCATGGCTTGTTTGGAGCAGAATAGACTAGGCTAGACTAGAAGCGAACCATTTCGGTTGGAAAAGACCCTTAGGATGGTCGAGCCCAACTGCTAACCTGACACCATCAAGTCCGCCGCCGGCTGAACGCAGAGCATCGGGGTGAAAACAGGGGTACGTGGAAGTTGTTCAGCAGGTGGGGAAGGCAAACGGGGCAAGGCGAGGTGTCAGAGTGCCGTTCGTCCTTCTGGCGTTGAACTGCTGCCTGCCTTGGGCACATCACTCCTCGTCCCCCTCCTCGCTAGAAGGGGGACCCGAACCCCCCTCCCTGCCCGGCGGCGCCGCTAGGCCGAGGCAGCGGCGAGGCGCCACCCGCCGTCCCGGGGCGAAGCGTTGGAACAAGACCGCTCCGGAGCCCGCGGGCCGGCGGA
Organism: Athene noctua; assembly: GCF_965140245.1. NCBI lineage: Eukaryota > Metazoa > Chordata > Aves > Strigiformes > Strigidae > Athene > Athene noctua. The sequence continues at coordinate 114,635,091 of NC_134038.1, read as the reverse complement.
GCGCCCGGGGCGGGGCGGGGCGGGGCGGGGCGCCGCGGAGCCCCCGCGGAGCGCCGCCGGCGCTGGGGCGCCCCCTGTGGGCCGGCGGCGGGGGCGCGGGGCGGCGCGGTCACGTGGATGTGACAGCGGCGCCGTGCCCGGCCAGCGGCAGTCGCGGCAGCGGCACCGCAGCGCCAGGCGCCGCCGCCAGCCCCAGCCGGGCGGGGAGAGCGGGCCGGGGCCGGGGCCGGGGCGCGGCGCGGCGAGGCGAGGGCCGCCGCCGCGGAGCTGGGCGGCGGGGGGCGGGGGGTGGGCTGGGCCGGGCGCGGCGGGGAGCCGATGCGGAGCGATCGCGGGCGGGCGGCGGCGGCGGGAGCAGCCATGGCGGGGCCCCGCTGAAGGAGGCGGCGAAGGAGGAGGAGGAGGAGGAGAGGAGAGGAGAGGGGAGGAGAGGAGAGGAGAAACCTCCGCATTCCCTCCCTCCGCGCCCCGTCCCCCCGCGCCGGACCGCCCGCCCGCCCGCCCGCCTCCCCCCTGCATGCCCGGCTGAGACCGCGGGGAGGACTCAGCCACCCGCCGCGGCCCCGCCGCCTTCCCTCCTTTCCCCGTTCAGCAGCGGACAAAGGGGGAGAGCGGGGCAGCCCGAGGAGGGGAGAGCCCGTCCCCGCCGCGCGAGCATGGCGGACCGCAGCCTGGAGAGCGTGTCCCTGCCGCTGGAGGTGCGGGCCCGCCTGGCCGAGCTGGAGCTGGAGCTCTCCGAAGGTAACGGGGCGGCGGGGCGGGCCCGGCCCGCGCGCGGGCGGCGGTTCGCGCGGGCGCGCGGCAGCGGCGCGGCAGCCCCCGGCCCGCTCCCCCCTCACACGCCCTCCGCCCTGCGGCCCTGCCGCCGCACGGCCGGGGCTGCGCTGCCGGGGCCCCCGCGCTCCCGGCCCAGCGCACCGCCGCGATGTTTTGTTCTACCTGTGAATCCCCCTGCCGCGCTCCGCCGCGGCGCGGGCGGGGGCCGGAGAGGGGCTCTGGCAGCGGGGATGGGGGGCGGGAGGTGGGGACATCCGTAGGGCTGGCTCGGGGGGAAGGGGGGCTCCTGCCCTGCCGAGAAAATGCATCTTCGCGGAAATCGGCCGCGTACCTGCGCGCAAAAAGGCCCCTCCCGGAGCGTGTGGCGGGGCTGGCCGCCGAGTCCGCGCTGCGTGTGTGTCGGTTGCAACAGAATGCCCCGTCGTAAGGTCGTTTTGGACAATGCCAGTTAGGTCGCTTAGAGGAAACGATTTATATATATATATACATATATATATATATATATATATAAATTGCGGGATTCTGCTTATTTATTTATCTGTTTAAATGCATGATTGAAAGCTTCTCGTGATTTTCTTGGCGTGGTCGATTCTGATGCTCCACCGGTTCCCGGGTTGGGAGGGCTCTCGTGCAGGCGCCTATTGCTGTTGCCGTGGCTGGGAGGACGAGCAGGAGCCCCAGCCCGCCCTCCTCTCCTCAGCCTGGCTCCAGCTCCCCGTTTCCATGTGTGTCAGCTCCGGCTGAGGAACGAGAGGCTGGCAGCGATCGGTGCCTCTCAGGATCCCTCGCTGATGGGGACTCGGCGCCCAGAGTGCCACCAGTCTTGGAGACGATTTTAGTGTATCAGATGTAATCCGTTCCTCCCAGAGGAAGAGAGCGGAGAGTATTTATATGTACTGATGCTAGGGTTGGCTCTTTACTGAAATGCAAATCTGTTAGCTGCCTCCCCCCCCCCCCTTTTTTTCTTTTAATAAAAACCCCCCTAAATATCGGGGTTCATTCACCACCAAGAAAGAGGCTTCAGTACTTGACAGAAGAGGCAAAGGACCCAGCGTGTCCCAAATTAGTTATTCGAAGTGCTCGATATATTGAGCTGTCTGTCTTTCTGTCTTTTTGTAACGGTTTGTAAGGGCTCCGAGCCAGAAAGTAAAATGCGCTTGAGCCAGTTTCATCAGCAGGGAGGAGCTGATGTTGACATTGTATTTTCCTTTTAACGCTTTGAGGGTGAAGAGGAGAATGAGCTACCGGGATTGCTTGTGGCTTTCATTTTTGTGCCTCCCCCTCCCTGAGGGTGCCCTGAAAACCTGAAATAAGAGGAGTTAAATACAGTATTGCCTTTCTGTGATGCACTGCCCGTCGATTGGCCCTTATCTGTGGTAGTGAGGGAGGGAGGAAGGACTGTTTATATCACGGTATACGTAACGTTCTTGCTTTATGCAGAATGTGCTTCTTGGTGTGTATCACATTATTGTCTACACACCAATGAGATACTAATTAAAACAGCTGTTAGTAAATGCTTGCAGAAGACCAAAATCAAACTGGCATAGACCTTCAATGAGAAATATGTTAATTCTGTGTACTGAAGTTGTAATACAGTTTTACGGTGCAGTTTCTGTAGCTGTAAGCATAATCCAAGGCGGCTCTGAGGAAGTGGGACGTGGTTTGCAATTGGACATCTGTAGCTGCACTGCTGTAACTTCCTTGCAGCTAAAGCTGGAATGAATTTGCCCCACTGACAATATCTTTCCTTCTGTGCCACGACGTTACACCCAGCAGATGGGATGGCTCGTGTTTTCTGACTGTGGCAGCCTATGTGGCAGCCTAAATGAAGATCAGTTGGAATTGGGAAGCGGGTAGAGAAAGGGTCAGCATCCCGGTTTTGGTGTCTTCCCCCAGGCTGCTCTCGATGTGCTCAGTCAAGTACGTGACAGTGCCTGAGAAAATTAAATCATTCAGTGCTTAAAGCTCCTACCTTTAGGCACTCGTGTTGCAACTCCTGGTCTGTTCCCAAAACTAATTCCTGTGGATAGTGGGATCAGTAACTTGTACGGGTTTGTTGTGCTGTAGAAGAGGTCATGCTATGGCCATGCTAACTCTGAGTTAAATGGTGTTGAAGGCAACTTCGTGCATCTTTATGCCCCAAACGTGCAGCACCTTGCATGTATGCTTAACTTGACTGTAAGGAGCGAGTCCACCGGCTGCAGCAGAGTGCATTCACTGAGATGCACGTATGCGTGTATGTGAAAGTTCTCAAGACTGAGGTTTTAACACATGTTAGGCTCACGATGTGTTGGGGTGTTACTGCTGCCTTCGTAAAGCAGGAAACTGTTGAAGGCAGTAGACAGACAATGCATGCTTAAACGTATGTTTGGGTCTCATTGATAACGCTGGGAGCTGAGCGGCTGCCCTAAATTATTTCCCTTTTTAAAGTGCTTTCCTGAGTCAGACTTGCTAGGAAAATGTCTTTCACGTGCTGGATGCCCAAATCTGTTTGTTGTGTTCTTTGTGAGTGTAAGTTTTTCAGTTCTGGTGCCGCTGAATGCTTTGGGTCCCTACAGCTGCTGCTTGTACCTAAGCAACCCCATTCTCCTGTGCCAAAACCTGTTATGGACAGTGCAGCTTTAGGAACAGCTTTTGAAAGAAAGCTACCGCTTTATAGAAAACAGAGGAGCACCGGCAGGATTATTGCAAGATTGTTTCTTGGCAAGTGAACTAAAGCTGTCTCTTTCTTAGCTCTTGGAAGTGTCTTCTGTAATAGTGTGGGTCCTACCCACGCAGTGCGTCTCAACACCTAACAAAATAGCTGGTGTCCGTGTGACCAGACTGCTAGTTACTGTGTCACTAGCACAGCAGGCACTGTGCAGATGTTGTAATTACAGTCTTCACTGGTAGTCATCATACGTTTAAATTTGGCCATAATATTCTTCACACACACACAGCCCCCACTTGTAGGCAAATTTTGAGTTCCTCGTTCAGCTGTGCACGGGGCATAGCCTCACTCGTGGCAGGGATGCTGGCATGAGAACCTCAGGAAGTGGCTGCTGAATGGGTAGCACGTGCTTTTTAGACGATAGGGCAAAATGCCTTTTGTGTGTGTGTGTGTGTGTGTGTGTGTGTGAGCGTTTAGGTGGTTCTGCACTGCTTGTTGGTTGAGAGGGAGGATCAGCTAGTCAGGAAGGTGTTTACTTGGTGTTCTGCTAAGATCGTCTCTGTGGCAATCCTAACCCATTGGTTACTGTGGGCAAGCCACATGCCTTCTACCTCCCGTTTGTTGTGGTCTGAATGGGCTTTTTTGTTTTAAACATAGCTATTTAAAAAGTGCTATGGATGCAAATTAGAATAACCATTTTAAATTTCATTAGTTTCATTATTATGATTTAGAAGGTGAAGATCAGTCAGATCAGAAATGCGTGCCAGCGTCCTCCATGCCTGCGTGCTGGTAGCTTGCCCCATGCAGGGAGAGAGTGATGGAGGTAGCCTAGCACTCTGCTGAGTACTGAGAATGACTTTCATGTGGATGTGTTGGCATGCAATGTTACGTTCAGCTTACGGCATCAATAGCACACTTCTTGATGGTGTTTTCACTTCATTTTGAGAGGGTGAAATTCCTTTGGTGTTACTCAGATCATAGGGGAGCAGCAGCAGTTTAAATTTTATGAGTATTAGAAGTTGTGGAATCATCCTTATCCCATCAGATATTCTGAAGACATTTGTTTTCCTGTGTTTGAGTGAATGTGCCTGATGTTGGCATGTTATATACGTGTTCTTTGACACTCTAGTAGTTTCCACAGAGTGTAATAAAGCTTGCATTGCTCAGAACTATAGCCCTTCCAGGCTGATGCAATCAACATGTCACTCTACAGTAGTTGTTCTTTAGGGCTGCTTAGAATTTTACGAGGCTTATTTTTCTAACGATGTATAAAATTGTACTGGGTGGAAATAGATGAATCATCTTGTTTTTTAGAAGAGCTTGGGGGTTGTTAACTGAAGAACTGATTTAATAAAACCAGGAGTCCTGAAATGTGCTGTCTTATTAAAAAAAAAAAAAGTAATTCTACATCCCTCCATTCTTAAAAGCACTTAAGAATTTTTAAAAAAGCCCCCCTCAAATACTTTTATAATTTTCCTCTCAATTTAAGGGTATACAAGGTTATATTGACCTTCCAATTACTCCCTGACCCAAAATTAGTTGGGAAAAGATGCTCTGTAGTTCTTCCAGTATTTCATCCAAGTGTCAGATAACATAGCAGAAACACTTAGAGAACCACAGACACCACATGGAAAATGTGAAAACCATCCTGTTCAGAAGTATTCTCCCTATATTCCATCCTATACTTCCAGTCCTCTTCCAATTTAAGCGTATGAGGCGTAACAGGTTGGTTTTTTTTTTTGTTTTTTTGTTTTTTTTTTTAAACTCTATAAACTTCTCCAAAGAACACTTTCAAAAAAGTGTCAGCATATCTTTGTGTCAGCAGAGTGGTTACCTATTTCCAAAGGCACTGGATGTGCACTCAGCTAATTAATTTGGTCCTCAGCTTTCACTGTTCGGTAATATTGTTTGGGTTGATTGGGTCATTGTCTGGCTAGGTTTATTATTTTATTAGGTAGAAGTTCTGTCTTTTGTTGTCTGCATGTTGTCACTGGGTTGGGGCCAAAGAACCGTAATTAGCTCCTCTGGTTACTATTTCTCCATAACATTTGCCAGCTGACTTTTCACCCGTGGAGAGGTTTCAAAGTGTGAAAATTGGAATAACTAGCACACACCTCTGTGATTTGGGACACAAATCATCCTTTTAATTCACTCCTTGAGAGATAGTGCTCTGCTTAGCAAGTGAGTATCGCCTGCACAGTGACAAAGTGCTAATACTTTCTGAGTTTAGGTGAGAAAGGAAATAAGAAATTCAGTACTCAGATTTGCTTCTTGTTTTTTGAGCCACCCGACCGTAGGGTGCAGTTGGCTTGTGTTTTCAGTTCTTTTTCTGGCAAAGAGAGGACTGAATTACTCAAAAGTACATAAAGCTGAAATTTTCATATAAGTTATGTACAAGATCTAAGGCTTTAAAAAATATGCCGAATACCATGGGGTGTTACGATATAATCGAGAGCATTGGCAACAGAAACTTTTATTTCTTTGTGAGGTGATGCTCCTCTCATCAGCTGTTTTGTTTCTTGGATGGTGCTCAAGTTGGAGAGGGACCTGAACTCGATTACTTTAAAAACAGGTTTAATTCAGTCATGAGTTAATAGCCGTTTGCATTTTAAGGCACTGGAATTTGCAGGTTTTGTTGATTTGAGGTTTTTTCATGTTATCTACCTGCTTCACTTTATTGTGCTGGTTGGACTTAAGGGCTTTTAATGGGTGGTGTTGTATTGAAAGGATTCTCTGTCACTCATTCAGTTGAAGTGTATTGTAATGCTTTGTGAAATAGACTATGCAAATCTCCAGGATGTTCCCAGAACAGCTGTCCTGAAGGCATGCTGTAAATATACCTTTATTGCCAGCTGATGTTGAGCAGCACTGACGCCCAAGGGTTACACTTAATAGATCATTCAGATGATCTTTATTGTATTACACAACAAACATACTCGAAAAACTTCTCCCAAGGATGTGTGAAAATTGCCAATGGGGTGTCAGTTTTATAGGCAAAACAGACAGTAAGCAATGTATTTATAACGAGAACATGCTTTGTAAGGAGCTGCCCTTTGCAGCTTCAGGGTACGTCTGCGTGATCCTGCTGCACAGTGCAGGGAGCAGAAGCCAGCACTGCTTCCCCTTGCCAAACCAACAGTGTGAGGTACACCTATGGTTGGTTTGGCAACGTGCTGCTTTTCTCTAGAAGGGTATTGACCTGCCTTTGTTACTCCATTATGAGTGGAATGCTGTCCTTCGGATTTGAATAGTCTTTATTCTAGCAACCCAAATATCCTTTGGTATTGAAGGAATTCAGATTTAGCACACCTTCTTCCTTTGTGTTTAATTTTTCTCAGGGAAAAATATTTTCATGCTGTATAAAAGGCAGATATAATAAACTAATTTTTGATGGAGGATTTGGATTGGGAGCAACAGAAAGATCAATGTTTCTCTGAAGGGACATCAATAGACTCCTTTAGGTTTTCATAGCTCAGAATGGATGTTTGTGGTGCGGTACAGAGAATCCTAAATGTACCATAGCTCTTCTATACTTAAAAATGCATTGACTGCATTTTAATTTTTTAAGAGGCTATTTGTATAACGCGTCAAGCAGGACATATAATTTTTTAAAAATAACTGCTTTAATTCCCCGGCAACTGTCAGACAAGATGACTCACTGCAGAATAAGAATTCACCACAGCACGTCACAGATTTGACACAAACTCTTAATCTGTGTAAAATTATGCATGTATATTCCTCTACCTTCCCGGTGGGTGAGCTTAATTCTTGCCAAACTCCTGATGATCCCGTCCTCCCTGCCTCCTTTTTATTCCCCCTTCTTCTTGAGAACCTTCTTGTAGCCAAGTAGACCCAGCCGCAGGGTCTGGATGCAGCAGTCTTTTCCTGGCTTATTAAGAGCCTTTTCTGATCATTGACAACGGCCCCGGCCCCAGATTCTCTCATTGACTGTGGAGGTGTTGGGGGCATTTCCAAAATGTGATTGCTCTCTGCAGGGTTATTTCTGGTCTTTCCTTCTATTACTAGGGTAAACATACACTGAGAAACTGGAACCGGTTTCATTTAACTCCACTTGGTGGAATGCATCAGGGAATTGCTCATTTTAGGCCTGCGTAAACCAATCAATTATTTTTTTTTTTTTCAGTAATCTTAGTTAGGGCTTCTAATTACTAGCCAGTATTATTTATTGCTAGGATTAAGTATTGCTTTAAAACATGTATAAAACATATTGGGGACACCGTGATCTTCTGCAATAAAAAAGCAAATATAGGAATGCTCAAAGCAATTCAGCTTGAGGCAGATGCTGGGAAGACCATGGCCAGGGCTTTGATTGGAGCCTCTGGCTGCAGAAGAGGAGGCTTCTGCCCTAAAGCGGGGTGCAGCCGTACCAGAGCAGCCTGTGCATGGATCTCGGGGGGTGGACAAAGGCATGCCATGGTGCTTCTTCTAGTTCCTTTTCTAAGAACAGGGTTGGTTGCTGCCTCTTGGCAGTTTGATAGGCGTAGTCTATTTGACACATAACCTGCAGTGCTTAGAGCAGCATTAAGTGCCAGAGTGTGGATAATTGCCACATTATTTTACAGCAGAAGTTAACATTGAAAAGTATATGATGTCTGGTTTCAATAACCTCTTTTTAAGAGTATTGTGTTAAATGGTTGGATGACTAGAGAAAGAAAGAATTCTTATAAAGTATCTTGATAGCTTGGAGGGGAAGGTGTTTCCTGTGATTTTGGAAGGGCTGTTTGATTTCCAGAGTCTGTACTGGACTATTAATAGACCATCTTTTAGGATGTTTGAGGTGATGTTTACTTTTACGTGTACGTCTGGGTCTGCAGAATGGTGGCAATCGAGGGGAAGAAGGGATTCTTCAAATGTTGTCTGCTTATATGGGAGTAAAAATGTATGGTAGGAACTGTGTTTGGTCCTATTTCTTTCTGGATCCAGAAACCATACCTGCACGCTAACCACAACATCTGCAGTTTCTTCATTTGAATCTTGGCTTGATCTGTAAGATTAAAATATCAAAAAAAGATCTTGTAAGTCTGGTCTGGTAGGAGCTTTTCAGGAGCCAGGAAAATGTTTCTTAACGAATTCTGTGACAAATACTGAAGTGTAAGTAATGGAGCCTGCTTTTTCACTTGTAGGTTGGTGGTTTAAAGTCTGTCTAGACTAGCAAAAGTTTAGAGACTTTTGGTTGGCTTAGAGACCCAGATGAAGTGTGCTGACACTCTTTTTTTCTAGTATGTGGATGTCCATGTGTCCATAAACAATCTGGCAAGATAAAGAGACCCTCAAAACGATCTCTTCACAGAAAGCAGGCCTCTCCAGATAGAGTTACACAGTGTTAGCAGGATGATTACAGGGCTATTGCGTCTGTTACCATTTAATGAGAAAATAGAGCAAATTGGTCTCATTATAGAACAGTTCTGAAATTGTACAGAAAGTTTCCTTCTGAAATCCATATACTCTGGAACTACCGTCTCATACAACTATGTGCCTCAAGGTCATAGCAAATAATGAAACTTCACATTTTTTTGAGGGGATACCCTTAGTCATATTAACTTACTGTTTTAACTGCAAGGAGAATGAGCAAAAACTGGAATTTTACATGCCTTCCTTGTTGAAAGAAATGTTATTCAAATAACAGGATAATATTTTTGATGAATGCCTGAACAAATAAAATGATGGCATTGTGGTGACATGCAAACAGTTAAACTTTGGTAAAGAATCTTAAAATGGAAATTGCATTTCAAGTGCTAGACTTCTGTGACAGGTGCCTGAGGATGAACAAACAACAGTTATCTAGTGAACAGCAAAATGCAGAAACATTGGTGTTCTTTCCTGAATGATGGCAATGACAAACCCCTCTGCTGAATTTGCTGGAAGAGCCTGGTTTCATTTACGATATTTGTAGTCTAAAAAGAATGAATACATTGTTTAGAAGATGGTGTTTTTCTAAGTGTTGTGAAGGGGTTAACTTATTTTAGGAAAAAATGAAAAAATACTGTTGGACTCTGGAGTGATTTTTTTCTTCTAAGAGGGGAAAATAGCAGATTTGCAATACTTTTAGTTAGCTGTACTTTCAATCAGTTCCATGTTGTAATGGAGAAAGTTGTTTTGTTGTGTTGAAAAACAACAGTGGGACTAGCAGGAATTAAATGTCATGATTTTTTTGGTGATGATGTAAAAAAAGTCATTTTATATTTATGAATTTTATGCTGCTAAAACATTTAACACATTCCAGTCGCAAGGTTTTATCTGTGTCTCTTACAGACTCTGATTTTAGTCATATGAGTATCCATACCATGGACTTGGGAGAATTTGGCTAAACAGTTCATAAGAGATCTTGAGGAGTGACCAAGAGTAGAGACATGGACATTGGGGATTAAAGCAGTCCTAATAAATGTTGTTAACCAGGAGAAAGATGGGGAGTTTATTTTGATTATTTGCCGAACTTTGTGTTGGGGAAGGAGGAATACTTTCTCCGAGTGCAATGTTAGCAGTCAAAAACATGAGAAGATCCAATTCCTAGGAATGGAAATTAGACAAATTCAGGTTGGAGATAAGACAGAAAATATTAATAAAATGAGATAAACACTGAAACACTTGCATAGAAAACAGCTTTCTAAAAAAAATCTACCCACTAGTAGACTTGAAAGAAGGCTTCTTTCTAAGAAATACTGAATGTGAGATGTTTTTATATGTAGATAGATACGTAAACTGCTGAATCCACCCTTGACCAGAAATTAACATTTTAAGTGCAATAAGTACTTTTGTAGTGGCATTTTATAAATGTTTTAGATTGGCATTTTACATATTTTCCCGATAACTTCAAAAACCACTGCAACAGTTGAGAATTTCGGCTTTAGTATGTTTTCAGTAGTTTACCAGTGATGACTTAACATTTACTTGAAGTAGTAATTTGTTTTAAATCAATATTGAACACTGTAAGGATGTTCATACATTACATACAGTTTTAGAGGATATCAAATGCAGCCGCTCTCATAATACTTGCTTAAATGCTGACTACTCATATATTTACCTGCAGCTCAGGGTACTTCTGTGTAAGCATGAAGTGGGCAGAACAATAACATTTTTGAAGGCTCCCTTAAAATTTATTACATGTAGCTTGATCATTGGCTTTTACATAAAGGTGTTGTCCTCTTATTTATTTGGATAAAGGATAAGAAAGCGCTCACTTCCTCTGAAGATTAATCCTTCCTGCACCATATTCTCTGGTACTTCAGGGAGGTGAGGTCTGTCCTCAACAACAAAATGAGTCTCAGTAAGACAGCTAGTTTATTATTTCTCTGCTTTGGTTCTGTATTTCCTTTTAGCTTTCATACAGTAGATATATATATATATATATAGTGGTGTATATTTTTAGTTAATAGATCTGTTAATATTGTTTCTTTCCTTCCCCTTTAGTGCTTCTTGAATTTTTTATTATTACTTGTAATTCTGTATGTGATTTTAATGCACCTTGAATCCATGCTTTTCCAGCATACTAGGTTGCAGCTAGTGAGAAGCCCCTACCTACTTTGAAGGCCAACCCAGTTCTTACTGGAAGATTTCATCACGATGGCTGCTTTTTGCTTTGGTGTCTTTGCTTTTGCCTCACTGGCCGGTTGTGGTAACTTGGATTTGCTTTCTGTGTTATGGTGATAGGTGAAGGGTATAGGAGCAGTAAAAAGTTTCTCTGTGCCTTTGTGCTGCCGTTAGAAGGTCTGTGAAAACTGTTTTGTTTATTGGGAGCTTCACAAAGCTGGTACCTTTGACCTCCAAAGGCAACCACTTCTGGAACATAATGGAATGTAGAGAGAACATACTCTTTCTCTGCAGTGGGAGAAGTAAGATGCTTCCTTTTGCTTAGGCCAGGCATTGTTTTTCTTCTTGAGAACAATGATGCCTTGGCTGGTATTGTCTGCTGATGGTAATTCTGAGGAAGATGAGGGGTCCTGGAAAGTCTGATACTTCTTCTTCAGCTGGGTGAAGATGCTGTGTGGCCAAGTGAGGTCACTGGGGTCACCTTGTGGAAAAGTGAAGAATGTGTATGGGATGCTTTGAGCCAGAAATAGGCACAGTGATGTTAAATTTCATCTTTGACTGCTGGACCTTTTAGAGCTATTTGGTAACTTCTGGTAACTTAGTCTGTAACAGTTTTCCTGCTGTAGAATGCTTTCAGAACAACAAGTATAGGAAGCCTGGGCTCTTTCTTGTTAGTGCCATTTTCTCTGTCCTTCTGGGAGGAGTCTAAGCTGGTTCATGCACCAACTTTTTGTACTATTCAAGAAATTTTCTGTCTCGAAGAGCATGCAGAGACCACAGCATCTCTGAAGCTTAAGGAATTTCAATCTGACGTCCTCTTACTGTATAATGCTGTTTGTCATTCCTAGGTGGTGGTCTGGCTTTGGCTAACCTGCAAAATGCTTTTCTGTGTATTTTGATAGGCAAATATCACCTGCAGTGTTAGGACTGTTACAGATCATTCAAAATGTCAAATTGCATATACATGTTGCTTCAGATGCACTTTGGCTGTTCATGATTGTAATTGGTTACTTCTGATAAATAATAGATGTCGTTTCAGATTTAATTTCCTTTATGAGCCATTCTGCTTCAAGATATACTGGAAATAACTCCAGGCCTCATCGGCCAACTTGTTCCTCTACTTTTTTAGGACTGAAGCAAATTGAGTATCTAGGACTATATCAGACTGAAATTGGGAAGGAAGAAGCCAACTCTTCTTTAGAGTTGGCTTTTTTTAGTGAACAGCTCTGTTATTTGAATTTTACAGATTTTTTTACTTCTGTCATAAACCTACTCTAACTCAGACACCCAAAGAAGTTTCCCCTGACTTATCCCTAGATACAAGGTTGTTTTGCTAGTGGGGGGCTATGTGAAAAGTAACAGTTTGAAAATGTAGCTGATAGATGCTACCTAAATGTCTTATTTAAGTAATAATAAAAAATGTTATGTATGCTTCTTCATCAAAAATTGCTCACATGGGTATGTTAGAGTTAAAAGAGAAAATAAAGCATGTAAGTAACCATATCCTTCTGAAACACTGTGGCATCTGTTTTTCTCCAGTCTCCCTTTGAAAATACTGTATAACTGTTGTCATGGGCTGGGTCACTCCCCTCATCGGTTTCTGCATTCCACCCCTGAGCCCAGCAAGGACAATAAAGCAGCCACAACTCCCGGAGCTGGGCTTCTGTGAGTGTACAGTAGGAGTTACAACAAAAATTATGTTGTAACATAACACTTCTGTGAGTGTACAGTAGGAGTTACGGTCAAGGGTGTGATTGAAGTCTCCCTAAAATAGATGTATATGGGAGTACTCTCAATGTAAAAGCTGAAGCTTCATTTCCAGGGTCTTAAATAAGGAGGTAGTCTAAGTTTTGACAAAGTATATTCTTGTATTTATTTTTTCACTCAGAATAAAGTCCAGTTCGCCTAAAAATAAATGTCAAAACCAACATTGGCATCAGGACTGTACTAACTGTGTGTACTTCCACTTAAAACCATGTCTGTGAATAGTCAGAAACAATCTGTGATATTTAAGGATCTATGCCAGGGTGTATGGTAGAAAGAAACAGATATGTCTCTTTGTGTCTAGTCATTGCTGGTACCAAGATAACATTTTGCATTTCAGTCTGAGCATTTACATATGTGGAACAACAGGCCAAGGTATACTCCCAGTGGAAAGATAGGGAGCCCATTCAGGACTGGGAAACCAGTCCGTATTTAGAGAATTTGTTACCAATTTGCTGGAAGCAGCTAGCGATCACAAAAGCTCTGTAGCACTTCTGGTCCTTTGGAAAGTTAGCGCATGGTCTGCATCACCTATGTGACAGAGAAAGCCAGCATATGCGCTTTTGCTTTCATTTTTTCCTTCTCCTCACCTCTCTTGTTTTTTCCCCATTGTTTCATTGTAAACACTGACCTTCGGGGCTTCCCTCCAAAGGCATCTGACCTTGGTATGGCAGGTCAGGGTCAGTCCGCCATCCTGCCCCCATGTGTTTCCTTTCCTTTGTCATCTGTCTTTCCACCAGTCCTCTTCAACAGCAGACCTGTGTGCAGGATCATGACGTAGGTAGTTCACATGATGTCTCCTTTTGCAATGGCTTCTTTTTTTCATGTGAAAGAATGACACGTCAGGACCAACTTGCTGCAAATTGAAATCTTTTATTCTTAACGATTTAAAACAAATTCTTGTCTTGAAGTAACAAACTTGTTAACTACTGAAACTCAAATAATGTAGAGATTACCTTGCTGAGGCATATATGTTCTGCTAATCATGCTTTATGTTTGCTTTTTTGGTTATTGCTGTTTACTTATATTTTACCATGTTTGTTTAAAGCTAGATTAGGATATTCTCCATGCTGCGTGAGGCGTTTATGGGGAAATGTGCATCTTAAATTTCTTGAAATTTGGAGATAAGTAATTTTCCATCTAAAAATGCATTTCTCTTAATACCCCCATTCAGTGGTGGTTTTTTTTTTTTTTTTTAATTCACATGAAACCTACAGCAAACAAAACTACAGTTTATAGAACCTAAAATTATAAAGGAACTATCTGCAAAGAACCAGCAATGCTGTCTACATGATGAAAGCCATTAAATTGTTCAGGCATAAAGCGTGGATTAGAAACTATATCTTCATCTTTGCATATTTATAAGTACACCTGTTACATAAGCAGTGGAAAGTGTTGAAATTCCTCCTTCCCTGTGCCACGGGTAGCAGGGTGAAGAAAAACAAGATCGTTTGTCAGTTTAAGTCTTTTAAATCCAAAGTGAAGCCTTATCTGCCTAATAGCCTAACACCAGAGAAGGATACTGTTTGTGTTCAGCAGGGCTGTATTCATGTGACTGTCAGTGGCTGAATTACTGCTCTCAGTTCTATATAAAGATTCCTGCCCCCACCCTGCCCCTCCCTGGCACTGTCATTTAGCACTACGTGTGGCATGCAGGATGGCTATAAAACATCCCTGAAATACTGAAGTCTGTCTCCTTTCACACTTGTATGTGGAAAAGAAGAAACAAATAAAGGGCCAACTTCTTGGCTTCTATTAACCTCCTACCTCTGTTGGGTTCCGTGCCAGCTGAGGTGCAGTCATGTTGCTTGCGTGGCCTATATTCAGGGGAAGATCTGGGGACTTGTAAGATTATGATGTCCTGCACCTCTTTTCTCTGCTCAGTGCAGGTGTTATGCTCGGTTTAGACTTTGGTGTTGAGTACCCACAAAATATGATTTCTGGGGAGCCTGACTTGCAACTACAGTACTGAGGGTGCTGCACAGAGTGGGATGAAGCTGGCTTTTGAAAGTCCTATTCAGTATCCCTGCTGGTGTGCTAGTGTTTACAGGTGGGTCATGATTCCAGTGATGCCTGGGTTTACAAACAGAAAAACAAAACCAAAAGAAACAAAACAAGAAGAGGAAGAAAATCTTGTGGGTGTGTTCCTCCACACTGAGGAAATTTCTTTTTGTAGATTTTTAAAGTTGGATCACTTCAGCAATCTGCCGCATAGTGCAGCTTTGTGAATAACTGTGCCCCACTGAGAACAGGGATCTGAACAGCGTGGATGGAGGAAAAGATGGATGCATTGGGAGGGGATGTTTGTATAGAAACATCTTAAATCAGTTTTGTTGCTGAATAAAATATTTTATATAACTACACTGTTTGAATATAAATATACTTTTTTTTTTTTTTTTACTGTGAGAAAGTAGTACAGGTTGCCCAGGGAGGTTGTGGACTTTATCCTTGGAGATGCGCAAAAGCCGTCTGGACATGGCTCTGGGCAAGCTGTTCTTGAGAAGGGGAGTTGGACAAGATGTCCTCTAGAGGCTGCTTCCAGCCTCAACCATTCTGTCATACACCCTTAAATTTCCACCCTTTTACTGATAAGCAATTTTTTGCTTCCCAGTACATTTTTACTGGATTTCACACTGTATGTAGTTCTTGGAGTGACATGCTCAGCCTCTGGTGCAGTATGTTCATACCTGCCATCAGTGACTCCCCAGCTGAGATCTTCTGTAACACCAGGTTTTTAAATTTCGGTTGTAATTATGCCACGTGCACATTAGTGGTAGTCAACAAAAATATGCAACACGGGAGGTAGAGGCACAATGCATTAAGCAGGTACTTGATTTTGAAACTGTTTTACTTAAAATAATGTGGCTGTTTTTTGTATGCAAAACTTGATAATGGCAGTGAATTTATGTCATGTAAATGATCTAGAATTCAGGTGTGGGTAAGGTTGCTTGTGATGCTTTTAATACTGTCGTTATGGTCATCACTCAGGTATATGACTGTCAATTAAACAATTCCTAGTTTATTTCTGTATGATAGAAGTATATACCTGTTTGTGGAAAAGAATTCCTTTGGTTCTGTCAGGAGCAGGGAAATTAACAAAACTGAATGGGTTTGAAAATTGGGTTGTTCAATTCCTTATTAACACCAATTTTAGGCAGGAAAAGATCGTGAATGTTGATAAGATCTTTTATTATTTTTATTGAAACCTGTTTTGAACGTTGCATGCAGCTGTACTCATGCACTTAAATATCACATATTTTTTCAACATTTCATGTCAGTAATGCAATAATGAATCCTCCTGACTGAGCTAGAAAGCAGTTACCAGATACCTTAGCATTGTAGAACCACCCACAGTAAAGTCTTCTTAAGAAAGCTGTTCGGTGGCTGTAGTACTCAGTTGAATGTTTGGCATCACACTATTAATTCTGTCACAGCCACCAAGCTTTCTTTCTTTTCCTCTATATAAAAAGGGAAGCTGGACTGTATTTTTTGGGGTATGAACACAGCTTTTAAATATGGAAGAACTTCCATATCCACATTGTCTCCTGACTATTAACTGAGCAGCTGGACATAACTTTTGCAAGACAAAGTTATGTAGAGTATGGTCCCCATTCAGCAAAGCATTTTAAGCATGTGCTTCATTCTCACTGATACTGCCAGTTTAACTTAAACCAAATTGTCACACATAGAGTGAGCATATCTGTCCCCTGCATGGAAAAAACAAATCTTTGGCATCTTCATTGCTTGCTTAAAAAAGAGAGTCAGTATTAATCAAGAGATCAAGTCTTTCTTTTGGATTACTATGTGAAAGGTTAGGGATCTCAAAAGCATATTTTTTTTAATGATACCCACTATATATTTACCATTGTCAGGTTATCAGATGAAGAACAACAGAACTGCTCATATCTGATTCTCATTTTCTGTCTTTCTCTGTGCTTTATTGAATCTGTAGATTTAAAAGATTTTGGGTGATGCTGTTGTTCGTTTCTACAGTGTGAGGTTGGAGGTCCTCAAACTTAGCTTGCTTCTGTACCACAGCCTCAGAAACAGGACTGTATCACCCATGTTCTGTCTGAAGAAGCATCTTGGTTGCATTCAGGGTAAAGATACTGATTGGAGGTGTCAGGATGGCAATGTTGGATTCCAAGACCTGAAATCAGGTTGATGTAAGTCAGTCAAAATCCTGTGCTGCAGGATACAGTGGTAACTCCAGTTCAGTTGGGCAGGAGAGGAAAGTGTGAAGTTGTGTGATACTTAAGAATCTGCTTGAAAAATCAGAATAATCAGATGACAAGGAGAGAATCCACTTCTGTTTCCATTGAGCTAGTGCATGTCAGCAGAAGAATATAATATAAAAGTTTTGGTGAATGACATGTTTGATATGCTCGTGGTGAGTTGTCAGAAGCCACAGAAGAGGGGTCTACTGTCTGCAGCCATATGAGTGCAATCATGTTATAAGCCCCGTGCGGGTCCTTGCATTCTATATGGCTGGTGCCTTTGAGTGACAGTGAGGAAATGAGGGATTACAGCAGTTGCCTTTCCTCCTAAGTACGAGGAGATCTAGGCACCCATTTTCAGGAAAACATTTTGAGTCTGTTTCTCTTTACCTTTTCCTGCAAGGTGATACAGAGAAATGATTACTTGCTTTGAGATTTATTTACTTATTTACTTATAGAAAACTGCTTAGCAACTTATTTACTTACTTATAGCAAGTTATAGTATTACTTATAATATTTTTTTAATATTGCTAAGAATCCTTCTTGCCCAGACTGTTCTGTGTTCATCAAAACAAAACAGTTCACTGTGAAAATCTACCAAGAACTACAATGTTCAGAAAAATACTATGTTTTTGTCCTTGGGGAACAGGTGTGCTCTAACTAGTTGGAGTCTTGGTAATGAGTAAAGATAGCCATATACGGATGGTAGAAGTTCTGTTGGTTCTCTTAGATAAGATAGAACGAGTAAACTGGCTGAAAACCACTCTTGTTATTCAAGAAATTGGCCAAGAGAATCTGCGCATGCTCCATGGCAAAAAACAAGGTGAGAAAGACTACAAGCCTTCCTCCCAAAGACCCCCGAAGATGACCACCAGGAGGCAATGTGCAGGTGCAAAGATAACATAAACTGCTGACACCATTCTTTCTAACTAACCCAGCCTTTCTCATGCATATGTATGTTTCTGTTATGTAATCCAATGAATATGGATATCCACACTCTATAAGTTTTTGGTAAAACGTGCGGTGAGCGTGCAAGTTTGTGGAGAAATCGCCTTGCACCCTGGCTGGAGTAAACATACCTGCTTTGTAACTATTTGAGTTGTAGAGTCTTTTTTCCACTAATCAAAGGCAGGAAAAGGGAAGAAACAGGGAAGAAAGAACAAGGCTGGAGTAATTTTTTTTTTTTTTTTTTTCTAGTATTGTCTTATCAGAAGTGGCTCACAGGCCAATTACTGTCATCACCAGCCAAATGCAAAAATGGCTATCTCCTGTTTTCCAGGGCTGAGTTTGCAGCTCAGGCATATGGGAAATCTAGATCCAACTGTGTAGTTTTCCAGACTGTATTCAAGCCGTTCTTTTATGGGAAAAATAGGCAGTTGAGGGGTGGGTGAGAAGTTTTTTTTCTTTTCTTTTCTGGATTTTGAAAATGTGAAAAAAAGAATGGTAGAGGCCAAGTGATATGTATCTCTTTCTTTGTCCTTTGACATTGTATGGCAAAGGCATAAATTCTGTCAGTTTTAGGAATTTGATAGTGTACTACTGTGATCAAGACATGAAATACAAGATTCTGTTCAGGATCACAGAATATGATTATGACTTAGTTTGCATTTTTATTTTCATCTTCCTTTTACCATCCATCATGGTGCTTTTCTCAGTGTAGCTGAGGTCTGCTGAACTTGATCTGAAGGATCACTGTTTTCCCACTGAGTTTGTTTTGCTTCATTAAGCTGTATAAAGACTTATTGGCTCTAAGGAGCTTGGTCCTCTTGTAATATCCTACATTTATGGTGGTTTAGTCCTCTGTTACTGTGTTTCACAAGATGTGACTAATGAAAGAAACTTTTGATTGTGCAGTAAAAGGAATGATCTGCAAAGCCTAAAGTACAAAATTCTTCTTTGTACCCACTGCTACAGGGTGAGGAGGGTAAGAAGTTACTATGTCACTGCGATGGAATAACTAAAATTTAGGCATAAAAACATATTTGGACAAGGACTGTGTGTTCCATTAAAGGCTAAATGTGACACATTAGAGAACCTAAGAATTTAGCTGTGGAAACATCTCTTGAGGCAAGGATTTTTTTTTTTTTTGGTGATATTCAAGGAAGTAGCTTTTTAAATTGTAAAAATCAGTACACAGACGTCATGATTTTTACATGCAGTGTGTGTGTAGGCATATTTAAAGATGTAAAGGAATATACATGCAGAGAAGATGGGGAAGGAAAAACCTCACACATTGACTCCTCAAATGAACAAATCTGCCCACTTAAGGGAATGTTATGGGAAGCAGCAGCTCCCTTAGGGATAGATATGTGCAAGTTACCCACATTCTGAGTCATGGATTTTTCCTCAGATTTGTGGCTCAGATGTGCAAGCCCCTTCCCCACCATGCTCCCAATTCCTTAAATAACAGCTGAGGTCGAGAAGGACAAGGGACAGATCACTGTCACTAGGAGGCCCTTCTAAATCATACCAGGGTATGTAGGGTTTCTTGATGCTCAGTCTCAACTGTCTGGTACAAGAAGATAATTTTAATCCTATTTTATTTATCGCTTCTCAGTAATGTTTTGGCTTTTATACTGACTCACACCCTTTCTAATGAGTCACCAACGCTTTTGTTGTTAAATGGACTTAACAGATATCTTTACTGCAGTTAGTTTTGTGATGTGTATGTTTCTGCTCAGTCACATGAAATGAATTACATGCTGCTCTTGTCGAATTTACAGCGATGTCTTTTGGCTTGGAACAGTTAACCATAATGACCCTTGGTACCTCAAAATACAGTGAATAAAGTAAAACTCTATTGTATATATCTTGAGGCTTATTTTAACACACTGCGCTTTTCCAGTTGCAGTATCTGGTGATCTCTGTAGGGGCATTTTGTTACAAAATGCTCTGGCTTCCACTGAACCAAATTTAAAACTGGAGCAAATTCAGACCTGTATAATTGGTTGGGAAAATAATGAGAGAGGGAAGATCAGTATGGCAGACAGGGACACAGACATACAGAAAGTCTTTGGATGGAAGCAGAAGAGCTTTGAAATCTGAAGCTGGCTCAAAGATTTCTCAGCAGCATTAGGCAGAATTGAACCATAGGAGAGGAGAATGTTGCTCTGAACAAGAGCCTTTCCTCTGTCCTTGGAGTGGTAGCTGAACATACGTGCTCAAACCTCCCTGTCAGTGACAGAAGTAGTGTTTGCTTAGAGCCTCAGCATAGGCAGAACTAGCAGCAAAGCTTCTGTGGTTTCACCATCTGCAGCAACAGCATCTTAATTTGCTGATGGACCAGTTTTCCTGAAGTGTCTGTAGGTGTATGTGTGCCCTTAAAGTTATGGCTCCAACCAACATGACAATAAGTGCTCCAGCATACAAATAATGACATATCAGTAGCTCAGGACATCAGCAGTGATTTTTTTTTTTCCCTTTTTTTTCCCCCTAGTGATATTGCAAGGAATCCTAAGTTAATAACTGTTTTGTTTGAGTTTTTCCTTCAGGTCAGAAGAAATTAATGTCTGCTGGCCACACCACATGCACACAAAAAGTTTCTCATAGTAATTTCTACCTTGGGTCTAATATCCTGTGTATGAACTACAGTTCTAGTTAGATGACCATCCTTTCCTGTGCTGGGGAAAAAACTGTGCTTTGTTTCCAGCTTAAAGTTCTCCAGTGGTGATTCATCCTCAGGTCATAGAAAAGGCTCTTACGTTTAGAAAGCTAATACTGTATATGGCTTCTTAAAAAATGTGTTAGCTTTGGATGTGAAGTTATGTATTATTGACAGACCTGAGGTTGATATAACTTAGTATGTGGAAGTTGGACTCCATTATACTTTAAGAAATTAAATTGCTACTGTGGTAGCACTGTGCTACCACTTAAAGCCAAGGGCAAGTATTTGCATCTTTCTTTACAGTCTACTAAAATGTTGGGCATTTTATTGTGGACTGTCCTGTGAAAAACTGAACTGGAAATTGCAGTATGACATTCACATAGAAGAAATTTATATCAGAATAGTGTTGTGAAGCTGTGCAACTATGGATTATATTATTTGCTTATGGAAGTGTGTGGGTATAAACAGTTGCATGGGCCATACTATATTTATTGTGGGCTTAAGTCATATTGAAACCAATTAGAACTGAAACACATGGTTAAAAGTGGGCATATACTTAGAGTTTCCATGGTTGAGGACTCTGCTGTGTAGGAATGGATTATAGAACTGGACCTCAAAGAAGAAAGCAACCTCAAGGACATGCAAAAAGAAAGGATACCTCTAAAATCCTAAAAACGTTGAACTGGTGTTGTAAGGGATTTGGTATGAGGAAGACCAAGATTATATATGTGTATATATACCCTATATATATGTGTGTGTGTGTGTGTGTATGGAGCATTTCGGCCATTTTGGGACACTAAATTGTATTCCAGCTTTTTTAGTTCCAGTACTACTGAAGTGAACACAAAAACTGCTTCTGCAACTATTTTTAAGTCATGTGATCTTTCCGGTATTGATATTGTATTGTGTTCTTCAGCCTCGAAGACTTTCACATCTGGATTAATTTAATCCATAATTTTTTAATCATCTAAACAATATTTGATTATAATACTGTAATACTGTACACTGCAAGAGAAGTCCTAAAGAAGGAATAAACCTGAAGGTCCTTTAAATGCTCTCAGTTTTAAAGCTGGATGAATAATATTCTGGATGTAGCTGTAACTTTATAAAGTGTTCTTTTAATAGGCAAGAACTGCAGTCTTGGAAACATGGTTCTTCTTATTCCCTCTTGCCCTTTTTTCTATCTGGCTCAGACAATGCAGGAAAAACAGTAATAGTGTCCAATGGACAACCGGAAAAATACAAGGTTGGAACATTTTAGCAATGAAGCAACAGGCATCTGTTCTTCGGCACCAAGGCTTAGTTTACCTTCAGACATGTACTGTTGTTCAGGGGGAATCCCTCAGGATGGCATTGCTGACAGCTGTCTGCACCTTCCCTTTGCTTGTGAGTGAAGGCTGAGGAGCTGAGGATGTGTACCAGCACACATGGTGTACTGTACACATGTGCTGGTGTTCTGGTACCCAACTGCGCCACGGCTTAGTTCTGTACATTCACTAGTATTGTGACTAATATACTGAACTGTGAATTGAAGGGTCTGATGGTGCACATTGGCTTCTGCCGTGTTTGCTGTGGCTTTCATGGCTGCATTCAGAGGGAAATGGTGGCATCTGAATCCCATCAAGAATGAGAGCATGTCCCTGAAATTAACTTTACCAAAAAAAGATGCAGCAGGATTGAAAGTGTTTAGGTTGGTGTTCCAAGAGACTTACTTGACTCTCCCACTCTGTTCTTCAGGGATTTTAAAGCCCATCTCTAGTTTAAATATAATTTTTCATGCTGGGTGTAATACTGACAAAAATACGGTTGATTTTTCAGAGTCAATCATGGCAGTTTATCACGAATTTTTAACACGTCTCAAAACCATTTAGTGTTCTTGTAGCTTTTAGATTTTCTTTTGTTAATAAAGAAAACTCATCTGAGTTTGGAACATACTGAAGAGGATGATGGATAGTCCAGACCTCTGGAGGCAGCCAGTTTAGGTAGAATCTCAGAGCGTCCTGTTGTCTATTTTTAAATGAGATGTCTACATCATTCATCTGCAAAAGGTTAGTATCCAAAAAATCAGGCAACAGCTTACCCAAACAGCATTTGGTTTCTGTTTAGAGCTCAGGTTTGCACGAGCTTCGTTAGTTCAATATATACCTGAGTAATTCCTTAGACCACTTTTTCCACAATTTCTCATAGTTAAGATTTGATGTGTAAAATAAGAGTTCAATCAGACTGTTATTTTTCCTACACAGAATTTTTTTTTTATTGGTGTCTGTTGCTGAGACCCTAAGTCCTCATCTGTCAATATCAGCACTGAAAGTCATCCAGGGCCAGGGCCAGTTCTCTGGACCTGTGACTGAGTGGCCCAGCCTGGCTCACATGTAGGTGTCTAAGCCTTTTTGCAGCATATGGTCATATCCAAACTGCCTACTGTGAACAGTCTGTAATATGTGCTATTCCCTGAACCATGTCTGGGCATTATCTGGGACAGTACTGGCTGTCATGGGCCAAAACTCTTGTCAGTAAGAGCACTAACCACCAGATGTGTGAGTCCGTGCTTGACCCTGTGCCCTGGCCCAGTTGTATTTCCTGGGTATCTCAGCCATGAATGAAAACGTTTGCTTTTAGGAAGGTAACATGACAACAGCCTCAGAACTGAAAATCTTCCCAAAGAAAAGAAAGTCAATAGAAGAATGCAAGCCAGCCTGAATACTGTCCCACAGCAGTCCTAAGTTTAGGAGCTTTTGCCATCACATTTGCCTTGCTTCTTTCCCAAGGGCTAAGTAAGCAGAGCACTCACATTTCCTAGAAATCATCTCTTTAACAGAAAGATAAGACAGTGATAAAATAACCTTGCCTTGAGATGTGGAGGTTTCAAGTGTTGGCGTTCACACCTTTGTTGAAAGGAATAGAGGGAACATCACCCAAAGGATTACTGCAGTCTCTGCTGAGTTCCTGAGCCCGTAGTGACTTGGCATGAAGGTGGCTGCTTGGCTTCCTTATGAGAGGTCATTAGTGAGGAGCAGGAAGAAGAAAACAGAACTGACAGAAAAATAGTTTCCAAATTGAAAGCATTTGCTTTTAATTAGAGATGCTAATAAATACTTCCTTTAACATCCTGTATTTTAGTAATTTTTTAAAAAAATGTTTTTTCCATGAGCTGATGTCATCACTGGATCCACTATCAGGTTTCAGAACTATTGCTTTAGATTGCATCATAGTGTTAAAACTTTTCAGTTTTAACCCAGAGTGTCTTTCTTAGAACAGTAAGCATATGACCCATTTTAACCAAATCATGTCAGTTTTAAGCAGTGGAAACTGCAGAACCAAAATCAAGCTGTCTGTGACTTCAGTGGGTACTTTATTTGGAAACAACAATTTTGTGCTTGTATTTGGTGTATTTCCACAGGCTTAGGAATATGGGGGGAAAAGTAGGGTATGGAAAACTATCTATTAAAAAATGCCATCCCCTCTTCTTGATTTGTACTTCCTGTTTTCTCCCTGTCACATCTCTGAAAATACAGAAAATATGTCGCTTCAATCCATATTCTTGTGTGTTACTGACATATTTTTTAATTTGATTAGGATTTAGAATATGTTATTAAAACACAAGGACATCTTATAGTAAAAAAACAAGAGCCAGCCCAAACGCTTGTGGGTAGTTTGAAATTGTCATGTTAAAAAAATTTTCACAAAAACCTCAAGACAATTCAACTGTTGCAATGTTGTTTGAAAGATAGAAAGCAAACTGCAGATTATTATAGTATGAAATAGTGAGACAATACACAACTGAATAAATCACTGGCTTTGGAAAAAAAAAGTAGCAACTGTAACTACAGATCCTTGGTCTTAATTTTGAAAACAAATAAATGCAGTGTATCTGATGAAAAGGCTGTTCTGCTGCATTCCTTCTTGCTGGTTTTTACACCCACTTAATTGTCGTGCTAATTTCAGAGAGTGGCAACAGAAGTTCTGTCATAGTGTCTTAGTGTTTTGAATTCTAAACCTCATTTGGTTTAGTTTTTTCTTGAGTAGGGAAGTGAGCAGAGCTCAAAAATGTAATTGAGGAAGTTATTAAAGTGCTGTTGTAGATAGGGACAATCTTGATACTGAGGCATAATACTTCCACTGTAGGCTATTGAAGTACCTCACAGAGATGCACAAACAGTCTTTCAAATATACAGATGTTTCTATTGTGGTGTTGTTTTTTAAAATATAGTTTATGAGACTTCTGTCCAGTTACCTGGATATCAGATTGCTTGTATACTTTTCTCTAAGAGGGTGCAGTTATGTTCAGAGGGAAGGGATTGACTCAGACATGTGACTAACAGTGTAGATTTGCCATCAAGAAGGTGTTGTGTTTTATTTACAACTGTTTTAAATGAAATTATCATAACCAGAGTTGTCAGTAAATGATAGTAATGGCTGTCATAGAAAGCTGCAGTAATTTCAGATTTGAGAAATTATTTATTATAGTCTTTTAGTCTAAAAAGTAGTAATGTTCACATTTGTAAATATTTAAAATGTTTTTTTGGCCTCATAACATTGAGACATTCTTCTTCATTACTTTGTGTCCCATCTTAAATTAAAAGAGGTGAGGCTGACTGCCACTTTGCTTCAGAAAAACGAGTCCAGCTATTGATGGTAAAGAGAATTCGGAATATCTGAAACTACTCTGGGCCTAGCATTTTGATTTTTGCTGTGGTTTCAGTAAAACCAAAAAAAGGATGTGGCAAAGACAGCCTTAGAAGCCAAGATATGTCTGGAGGTCTCCTGCGAGAGAGGGTATTAGTATTACTACAGACCATTTCTTCTGTCCCTTGACTGTGACATGATTCAAGAAAATGCTCCATTATAGCTCCATAATGCACCCATAATATGGGCAGTCTTTAAGCATGTTTAAAAGTTGATGCTTTTTCTTAATCAAAACATTTCTGTCACATCAAACACAGGTTGGAGTCCTTTTATTGCAGGGCAGCATTTGCTGGGGGCCGGGGTGTTTTGAGGAGCATGAAAACCAGCACAAAATTGTTCAGTATTGTTATTCACTTGGCTTTGTTTAGATTCATAAATCTTTTCTGTTTGTCTTAGCAAAAGAAAAAATATGGAAAAACTTGCCTGGTTTCCATTCTTATCCCAGATTTATATGAATTTGCTGTATTAATCTAGCTGTTTGCTCATGTTGGATCTCTACTTCGAAGACTGTTTTTGGCTCTCCTTCATCTTCTAAATGGGTGCCACTTACTGCAACAATTGTGCCTAATGGAGTCTAATTCTGTGATCTGCAGTTTTGGCGTTTTATTATTATTAATGTGTGGTTTTGGATATTCTGGATATTTGTTTTTATGAATTGTTACAGTTTACTCTATAAAATGATAAATAAAGTTAATAATTAACCACATTCTGCCAAGAATTCATGTGGCTTTTTGTTTTGGTTGTGTGACAAACTAAGCAGCCCATAAGTATATCCCTGAATTTTCTTTTAATGTCCCCAGCCCTAGATGGGTGGGGTTGCCCCTCATGCATTTTGGTGATATCATGCCACATCTGTGAATATTCTTGTGCCACATCTAATTGCATGAACTAGCAAAAATTTATTCCAGGTGTACCAAAATGATGCAACCTTACAAAAATATCTTAGAAGCAGTGCTACTCTAACAGTGGTGTGTATCCTGATATTTGTTTAGTGTTTCTCATTAATTCTTAGCACATCCATGTGTGCATACCAACCTGGAATAAAAATTGTAGACCTGGCTGTGGTGCTGGAAATGCAAGTTAGTTAATTGGCCTTTAATTCCATAGAAACAATGTGGTCAGATGACATAATCCCAGATCTCATTGTTAAATCACTTACATTTTGCAGAGGAATGTTCCTACCACATGTTAATTTTCAGTGGACAGTGTTTCTTTTAGTGTATGAAAAAGTGCATTGTGTTGCAGAAAACAGTGCCATACAGTATCAGGCCAGAAATATAGATGGAAAAAAATTATCAGCATTCATGTTTTCCACACTTGTTCTGGGCAACTTTATCTTCCATTGGGTTAGCTATATACAGATCTGATGTGACAAGATTTCATATCGTCTCCTTCCTATTTCAGTACATCTTCAAAATCTTAATGTTGTTATATATACCTTCTACGATACTGTTTTCCCTTCCTATATAGATTACTGCTTAGGGTTTATCCACAAAGTAAATTTAGCTGTGTTCTGGCTTTGCTGGCAGCCACAAGATTAAATATCTGTGTTCTAACTGGTAGTGTTTTGGTGCAGAAAGTATCAAAGATCATCTTGAATTCTTTGGAAGAGCATTCTGCCTGCACCCCCAGCAGTGATGTGAGAATTTCCATACCTGCTGCATCTGCTCGCTCATTTTTTTTCTGCAAGTTTTAAAGGAACATTCCTTAAACATTTGGGATTAGCTAGCATTTGTTGGAGTTTCCTTTAAATCTTTATTAGTCAAAGATGATTGACTTGTGGAAAGTGTGAATCTGCCTGTTTATCAAAAAACCCCATGTATTAAAATTCCTAACAGCACACATGTTCATTTTATCGGTTTCATCTCAAAAAACAACTTAGAAACTGAATGTAGTTGGAACATTTTGGACATAGTGTAGACTCTGCAAACTGAACATAAGAGGTCCCTAAGGGTTTTGGAGTTACCTGGCTGAGACCAGACAGAAGAGTGATACCCTGGGTATGGGTGGCATGACTGCACCTCTGAGCATGAACAGAGGTTTGCTGAAGGCATGAGGATGTCCTGAGATTAACTCTAGACCATTTGTGGTGGATTTCTCCTTGTGAAAGCCTGCAGCTGTAGAAACACACCTCAGCCATCCACAGAGGGCAGTTAGGTATAGAGAAGTTGGAACACCTATACTTGTTTCACATCTTACATGGCATATTGGAAAGGTCTTCAGAAGTGGTTGAATGGGGGAACAAGAGTTTGAGATTGAATATTTACATCAGATACTATAAACCCACCACCTTTTGTTAAGTTATTGTTCCCTCTATCCTTTTCCCCAAAACACAAATCTTTCATTTTCATTTTATTTGCTTTTACCTAGGAAAGAAATACCAAGAAATACTGAGCAGCCTTTACTGGAAAATTTTGACTCTTAATGTGTTTCTCAGAGAATATTTCAAGTACACTCTTCTTTTTCCTAGTCACATATTCTATTGCTGGCTCTTTCTTTTTTTTAAATTTTAATTTTTGCTTTTTGAGTATGTGTTTTAACTGGCTTCACAGATGCTTTATCTGACAATGCTACAAATAATTTCATCCCATCCTCAGAGAAAAAGCAGGCAGTTTTCTGCACAAGGTGTGGGGACACCCATGTTTGACATTGCTCGTTAGCAGCAATGAGGTGCTATTTTTGATCTTGTATGGAGCCTCATGGACTTGTCTGCATCCTAAATAACCACTGCAGTTACCTGTAGTCTAGAGATGTAAAAAACACTTCATGGTGCAAAGATAAACTGGCCTGCATTGCTGGGCAATTGCTTACTGTGTGAAATGTTATATTTGTGTCACACAGGCTTAAGATCTGGCTTTTTATAAGGTTACAATCAGCTTTATATTTGCTAAAAGAATAAAGAAGTATGGGGAAATTTTAGTTGTATTTTAAAATTATATTGTATTTATATTTTTAATCCAGGTCTGTCAGACACACTAACAAAGTAATACTGAAGAAAAATGGTAACTTATTGCGTACATTATAGCAGTGATGTGCTACTTATGTAAACTACATCTAGGAAGACTGAACATCAATGTCTGTTTTCAATCACTGCAAAAATAATATGGTGTGATGACTTGAGAAATGGAGACTTGGAGGTCATTGTGTCCAGTATTATAAATAGCTTGTATCAACAGAAGTCTTAAGACGATGCTGATTTTGTCCAGTGTGAAACAAAGGTAGAGGTACACTTGCCATATTCCTAGGTATTACCTCTGGATACATGAGGAGGTGGTGTGGATGCTCTTTTTTCATTCTTTGACTGATAGCTCAATGTGAAACTTTCAAAACTCATGAAATTTAGACTTTCATTATTCTGTTGGGATCATCCCTGCTTTTGGTGAGTGCAAGGCTCAGTCACTAATAGGATGCAATTATGTAAATACCCTGTCTCCCTTCCAGACAAGATTTATAGACCACATTTTGCCCCGGCTGAAACTTATGAGTGAGTCTTAGTCCAAAGTCAAGGCAAAGCTTTCATCCATTCCTGTGGAGCCAGGGTGTAATACCCGTGGTTTGGTGGGTAACAGCAGAGAGGAATTGATGCGAACCTTGACAGGTTTACTGCTGCTTGCAGACGTTTCTCACTGGTAGCCTGGGAGCCATGCAGGGTACTGTATGCACCATAATGTGTACAGCAGAAGTGTTGTTCAAATGCAAAAGCATTTTCTCCTGCTAAAATGTGGGTATTACTAAATCTCAACTGAATAATATAGAAAAATGAATGTTAATTTAACAAAATGTCAATTCTTTTGACACTTGGACACTCAGAGCAAATCATTACTTGTTTTACTCTCAGTTTTTTAATCAACTACAAAACCAGTCAAAATCACAGAAGCATATCAATGTGAGAATATCACTGAATGAATTATTATTCTAGAGATGTTTTTCTTGCTGCCTTATCACATGGACAGAATTATAATGCATTTGTTTTTGAAGTTGAATACATTAACACCATTGGTATGTCTCTCTCTGCTTGCTCATTCTATATTTGTATTCTAGGGTTTGGACTGCAGGGGAGACTTAAGGAAGTATCATTACAAGCATTTTGTAGATCTCAATCTCCAAGCAACAGTTACAGTAAACGTCTGCTACTGTGGCTGAAGACCAAGGCTTGCAAATCTGTTTTTCTGTTTTTTCTTTACTTAAAATTACTAGAGCTATAAAAATCTGCCTGTCCTTGGGTTGGCTGCCTAGTTGCTGGTGTGGCCTTCCCTGTAAGAAAGGACTGGAACTGTATCAGCGGGTAACTTGTGCCTTGGCTGATAAGTAGCTTAAGGACTCCTAACAAGTGGCTATTAGTAGGCAGACTGATGTGAATAAAATGATACTGAAAGGTACAATAAAAGCACTTAAAAGTTAAGCAGTGGGTATTTAGTACAATTGATGAAATTATTAATTAAAAAAATTCTTGCTAAGATGATTTTGGAAAGTGCTAAATACATATATATGGAAAACCAAAAAAAGACAAAGCAGAACTCCGCAGTAGAAGCTCTAGCTCTTACTTTTTGTTATGACATGCTTTTTGGCCAGATGGAGGTTTGTGATCTTACTGTTTGTTAAGTAATATTGTAGCTCTTCTTTTTTATGTTAAGTGTGACTACTTTTTTTAATAGTGTGGGTTTTTAGCAGTATTCTTTGAAGTGGTGGTGGGTATAAGGTTTGTATGTACAGCATAAATACATATGGTCAATTAATTATGAGTGCAGAATCTTTTGTAGAAAGAAAGGAAACATTAAGTAAAATAAAAGGTAAAATTCTAATTAACATGCTGTAAACTTGTTTGTTACACTGTCTATGCAAGGAATAGTGTTGTAGCCTGGTAGTATTTTCTACCTATAACTGCAAAAGCAATTGGGAATGCTGTGTTGCACGGAGCAATGTTTCACATACTGTGTGCCCTAAAAGTATGTGGATAGTACAACACAGTAGTGAACAACAAATACAAACAATATAAAATGAGTTGTATTAAGATAATTGGAGCAGAGACCTAATAAAAGAGCTTGTAAAATAGGCTCTACTTGAGACTAAAACTGTATTGATAGTTAAAGTGGGAATGGGAAGCTAGTACTATTGCATTGTGCGTGGCTTTGCTTGACATTGGAGTTGTCACAGGAAGCTCAAGATATGTTTATAGGGTAGTTTATAGCTTGCGCTGCTTTTAAAAGCAGCAGGGGAGAAAAGAGTTAATGTCCTGAACAGTTATTTATGGCCTTTTTTTATTTGTTAGTTTCTCACATCCAGGAAACAAAGCCTTAAACAAAGAAGAGCTGTTTAAGAAACACTCTGGATCCTTGCTAGTAACAAGGGCCTTGCTATTGCTACTTAACAAATTAGCTAATTCTAACATCAGAGCATTCTTGCTTGCTTCTCTTTGCTTCGTTATCATAATTGAACTTGAGAAAGACTGATTCATCGTTGCTACAGTAAGGTGTGGAGAACAGCTATGATAAGGGTGCTGTCATGCAAGGGTTGCACAAGTACATAACCCCTGCTCTGAAGGGCTCCAGAGCAAATGGGCAGACAGCAGAGGGGTGCTTGGGTGGGTAACAGAAACCGAAATCCCACACTGATTTCCTTATTGACCCTGGTGCCCTGGAAGTGCTCCTTGGTTGCCAGTTTCTCTGCAGATCCATTGTTGAAGCTCAGAAGCTCTCTTTCAGGAGTCATGTATTTGCAATGCACAATCCACCTGACTTCTTGCATCCTAGCCCTTTTCACAGGATCCCTCCCCTTCCCACATTCCTCTCATTTTCATTTGGCAGTCTTCACAGAAACACCATGGTTTATGTGTTGGGAAGGCTCTTACTAGCAACAGACCCAGTCCACAGCTGTGAAGAATGAAAGAACTGCTTGGAAATCTCCATGGGCATCATTTGGTAAGAAAGCAAATGCTGCTTCGCCCTTAATGCCAGACTTTATCCTGAAGGGTGCTTCTCAACTTGTTCCAGTAAGGGGACTTTTTCCTTCACTGACCTTCCACACTGAAGATAGATGCCTCCATATCTTTCACATCAGCTATTCTGCTTTCATTTGGTGTTAGACCTTCCCCAGGAAGTCTAGCAGTACTCTGTGCAAGGGTAGTAGATTGAAAGTGTGGACAAACTGCTTCCATGTCTGTAAGTGATTGCTCATCAGAAGGAGGATTCTGCAGTATCTGTTAAACTAGAGCGTTTTCTCCCTTTTCAACTTAAAGAGCTTAAAAATATAATTTTGTGGAGAAAACTGTTCAGCTCTTTCACAAATAATTTTTACTGATACAGCTGTTCTTCAAAGAAAGCGTTCTCTGTGCCCTTATTTCCATATTAACCAGATCAAGAATGCCCTTTCTAGCCCTTGGATACTGGAGAACTGCTGAAATTCTGGTAACAAACAGTCAGACTTGCAATCATCTTCTCATATAAAAAGTGCTAATAGCTGAAACTTATTTCAAAGGAAGATCTCTCAAACTTTAGTGGAGTTTTTGCATTCTGGGGTAGACTAATTGTCTTATGGTGTACTCTAACTCCAGCTCATTTGTGTCCGCTCCTGTTTTGAATATTTCCCAAAATGATCTTGATTAGAAGAGTTCATGAAAATGCCACCCTTGCATATGTTTAAGCCATATAAATACATATTAATATATTGAAGAAACTTGCTAAATGTTCAGACTAATTGTAAGATACTGCCAGGACTAATGAAGGACTTAGATACCATGAAATCCTTTTCCTGGTCCTACTTCCTGGTCTCCTAATACATTTAATTCTGCAAGCTGCAAGGCTGTGACTGTGAGACCTTATCCTGTTTCCCAAGTCATGCACAAATCTGTTGATTCTTACGGTATACTTATTTGAAATAGATCTGTTTGTTTTTCAAAAGATATGCATTCTGCACAAGGGCACTTTTACCCAGTATTCTGGCAAAGTAAAAAGCCTGTTTTGAAATGCATGGAAATAGTATGCATTCATATAAAGGAGTCATCTAGATAC
The DNA here is from genome assembly GCF_965140245.1 of Athene noctua. Classification (NCBI taxonomy): domain Eukaryota; kingdom Metazoa; phylum Chordata; class Aves; order Strigiformes; family Strigidae; genus Athene; species Athene noctua. Next base: position 114,602,838 of record NC_134038.1, on the reverse strand, counting down.
ACATTTTTTAACACAGTCCCTTTCTTTTTCTTAATCAGAGCCTGAATTCTTAGAGGAAGACTTCAGGTTACATCGTAATGACACTTTTCATGCTTCATCAGATAGCAGTCGGTGGAGGAATAGCGATCTTTTTGACATTATGAAGTGTCTGCTATCCAAATTCTAACAAGCAAGATAACTTGTACTACTACTACTATTATTGTTATTATTACTATTATTATGACAAGAGGAGAATATTCTAGCGATCACACTATGGGAAAATGATGTGACAATCTCTTCTTTGCGCTTTTGCAGTGACAAAATGTATTTAATGTTAAAAATATGGTACCCTAGTTGGGAAGTGGCAGCAGGACATTCTGGAAGGAGGCTGTGCTTAGGTATTCTGATGTGATATAACAATTTTCTGGGTTGCTTTCGAAATGGCCAAGCATCCTGAAATTACTGTATGCTGCATGTGTGGCTTCAATAGTGGGATGTACTCTTACTAAGTGCAGTGTGCCTTTTTTATATTCTGTAGATGTAGCTGGCAAAACAGTGGCTTACTGTTTAGAAACCCGTGATTCTGTAATTTCAAGTGTGCAGAGAGAATTTAATCTTTGAAAGACTGCTTTTGAACCTTTAATGGATTTTTTTACAGAAGCAAGAAAACCATAGGCTGTGCCTGAAATGCTTTGCTGAAAAATTATATCTCTTGCAAACTTTTTCTTTGTATTAGGTATTTGGGATACTACTTTAGCTCCCTGCTCTCCAGTGACATCAATGGAAAAGCCCCCTGAGGCTCTGCACAGCAACTAAATTTTCATTTCCATTTGTTCTCCTTCAGAGTGTCCTTGGGGCTTCAGAAATTTACAGGATGAGGGAAGAGAGATGCATCTGATACAAAGCCATAATTCACATGACATTTAGGGATATAGTTTTGCAAGACTCTAGCAGAGAAAATCTCCCCAAATTGGATCATACTATCCCATCATCCTTAGAGTGGTATAGATTAAAATCTAAGACAGTATTTGGTTAACACGTTTCAGATTTAAACTCAGGTGAGCTATGAAAAAAAGAAAAGAAATTGAATCTAAATCTACCAAAGGGAAAAGATTAAACTGTGGAGAAAATTAAGTATTTCTGTGTGTTAGAGCACACACAGAATGTCATACTATTTAAATGCGGTGCATTTGGTTTCCATGACGTCTTATGCTAGCAACACATTTTCATGTTTTATTTTCTGTTCTGCCTTCCTTTTGCTGCAGAAGGTACAGAATGCAGAGTGTCAGTTGAGGTCTCTGGGTGATACTATTGTAGGAGATTTAGATAATTTTAAAGACAAAATATGGAGCTAGGATGGTACCTTCCACTTTAGTGTTTAAACTTCTTTGAAAGTGAGAGTGCAATAACGTTACATATATTAAATCTTAAGATACTGCAATTTATCTCACAGAACAAATTTAATTCCGATTTATGTAGAGTATTAATAGAATTTTCATGTGTATTTTAGTGATTTTGGGACAAGGTTTCCTGTGATCTGATAGTGCCAGGCATCACTGACTCTTGGGAGATGTAAGATTTGCACAGCTTCTGTGGAGGTCAACTTTTAAAGTGGAATTAAGAGTTGTATGGTGGGAGGTATGAATTTGTCTGAGTGTTTTGGCATTGTGTGCTGAAGTGCTTGAAATCAGATGGCAGTACCCTTTCTGTTCTTAGTAATTCCAAGTAAGGATTGCAGAAATACATACGGCTTCAACAAAAGAGAGGTCAAATACTCGATGTTCTATATCCCGGATGACTAGTTGCTGAGGCCTGAAGCCATGCTATGTAATTGGAGTCCTTTGTAGTCAGTCCCTTCTTTCTGCTTTTCTTCCTCTGAGACTGCTGGTGGGCAATGAGTAGGCTCAAGTGGGATCCTGTGTTCCATGAGCTCAATCCAAAGCCTTTGGAAGCGTTTTGAATCTTTTCACTGATTTCAATGGCACTTGAAACCAGGGCCTATGTTATTATCGAAATTTCAATGCAAGCTCACTGCCTTGAGCGTAAAGTTTAAATTAAATGAATTCAGTTACCTTATAGGACAGGGATCTACTCTGTTCAGCATGTTGAATCAGTATGTCATGCATTTTCTCTGTGAATAACTGCTACCACACTATGATTCATGGCCCATGCAATGCTCAGCATTGCAGTTTTGTCATTAAGCAGTGTGAATGAGACTGAGAAGTTTTAAAAGCAGCCTCCATAGACTGCAGAAAGATGTTTGAAACCACCTATTTAGAGACTAGCAGCTTCTCCCCACTGGGAGAGGCCTTGCTGGGGTCAGGCCCCGTTTTAGTCAGTTATGTGTGAATAAATAAGAGTTGTAATGGTTACAAAGATCATTACATGTTTGAAATGTCTCCAAGCAGGCTGAGGCATTTTTGACACCTTTTGACACTAGAATCTCTCGATTTCTTGCTTTCTTACTCTTTGGCTATAAATTCTGGTTTAAGAGAGGTTGGGCCAGTGCAAGCGTTAGGGCAGCAGTGTGACTGAGAACAGGTTTAACCCAGTGGAGTTCCCGCTCCCTTGGTTTTGAATGGAATTTGAGTTTTTCTGTATAACTTCATCAGGAAAAAGCAAATAAAATGGGCTTTTAAAATTTCCATCCAGATCTCATTGGTCCTGTTGCCTGTATGTTGTGGCACAGCGATGATCTGTAGCGGCTTTGTATTTAGGATGTGGATGTGACCAGTGAAGTTCTAGCTGAAGTCCTGGTCATCCAATCTCACAAAAGGGGCTCTGGGCTTTGCTGTTCACATCTGGGATCTCTCTGAACTCTGCCCAAATTCGAACATGTGCAGCAGCATCCTAAGTCAAAATTCGAACTCTGGTGTTAGTATTGAGGCTTTTTTCTTCTTTCTGTCCTCAAAAGTAATATTATAGTGCCTTTGAGGTGGCAGTGTTTTATTTATAAAATAAAACCTGTTAAGTTTATTTGGTTTATAAAATGCTCTATAATGTATTCTGAGATTGCTGCGTGGAACATGCTATGCAGCAAAGAAGGTTTGTTGACAGTTTGATTAACCTGTACTGCTAGATTTCTAGTTCCTTTATTTTCTGTAAATACATAATAACATACCAGTTAGTTTTAGCTCCAAGTAATAACATTAAATCAATATAGCTCAAAATTATTGAGTCAGACTGTATAATAGCTTAGTAAATTCAGATTTTTTCACTAGTTCATTTTTTAATAGGAATTTTTTAAAAAATGACCATATTCTTCTCATGCTTCATCAGTTCACATATGCAAAAAAATAAATGAAGATTTGGATGTATGCTAATATGAATAACGTGAGAGTATGCCTACCAGCTTTCATCTATTTTCACTTCCATCTCTTTAATGAACAAAATCTCTGAGTTAAAAAGCTTTAAAATTTAGTATTTGAGCCATAGCGTTTCAATGTAAATTCTTGGTGCAGAGATTTGAGTTGGGGTGTCCTGCACATGTCACTGCTGTGAAAGTGCTGAGGGAGATTTATATAGGCCATGGAGGATGAGGAGCTCCTGGTAAGACCTGCCAATGCTGCTGGGTCGGGGTTGATGGTCACGGCAAAAACTGGGGAGGTGGGATTAGGGATTAGGGAGAGACCAGCCTAGGGCTGCAGCTCCATGGTAGGCTTGCTTTCTGCAGTGATTCCTGCTCTTCCCTTTTCCCAAGGACTCACAGCTGTGCCTCTCTGCCTCTCAGTGCCAGGGAATTCATCTGCCTTGAAAATTCTGCAGAAGTGTTTTGGAGCTGGATCAGTTCTTGATCCGGTTCACAGCAGAGCTCTACAGAGAATGTGTCAGTGCAGTAATGGGAGAGGGTAAGCAGTAGGAGTAGCTGAGGTGGGAAGTCCTTGAGCCATGACTGACATATTTTACACAAGTGCAGAAACACAAGCTACTGGTGAAATAAGGGGCATGTTAACAGGAAGAGGAGGAAGAAAGGAAGAGAAATGGAAGCCTACGGTGAATGCAAGGCAGAAGTGAAAGGGGGCGTTTGCTTCTGAGAATGGTAGATGGGATCATAGGCTCAGACTATGATGTTAATATAAATGGTCAGTTGGTAAGTGGCTAGTGTAATACTTTGCGCCATCTTCCATCACGTACTTGTCCATTCTATGTCTGGTTGGAACGGCAGTGTGAGAAACACTGAGACATCTATTATATATGTGAAAGATCCGCAGGACGTGTAAAGCCTTTTCACTTCACATTCAGGAGGCTTTGTTTTATTCCTGGAATTAAGAAATCAAAACCAGAGAACAAAACACAAGGAGTAGAGAATGTTGGTTCATGGGTTTGGTCTTCAATGCAGTACAGATACATTGATCCGATCTTTAACTCCCAACATGCAAGGAAATTCTAAGGTAAATATTGTCTATTTCTGAACATTGTTACACTTTTCTTCTCTTTGAGACCACAGTCTTTTAAAAGACTATTTTGTTTTCTTACTTACTTTATTTCATGTTATTTAGAAATATGTTTATCAACATCATTTGCAATCTCCAGCTCTGTATTCTCTTGAATTTTTATAAAACCTTACTGCTTTATGAAAGAACACAAGCTGAAACAAGATGTTTTATTATGTATTATTGAATATTCCAGGTTTCTTACCAAAGATGATTAAGAGTTGTTGAGGTAGACTAGTTAACTCCTGAAACACATTTAGCAGTTGCTTTGTAAGATTAGTATCACGTAGCACAAGTGCTGATTTCTTCATCCCTTGCTGTACTGTCCTTTTGTTTCTCTGGGGATGCATTTCAGTGGGTGTGGAGAGGTCTGAATTCATGCACATGCACTTTGTATTGCATTCCTGCCTTAATTTAGAACCTCTTGGAGACCAGCTGCAGCCTTATTTAAAAAGAGGAGAGGGTGGGTGGTTAGCTATGGAAGTGTCCTGCGGAGTAGGAACAGTTTGTTACAGTTGTGAATGAAGGTGCTTGTTATCTTGTCTTGAAACTGTGGGGTGTATATCTTATTTTATTCAAGTTCAAACACTCCTCTGTTTTTTGGAAAACTAAAGCTACCATTTCCACAAAATTATAGTAAACAAGAAACCTAAAATGAGATAAAATAGAGAGAGATGGATGCCAGTCACAAGATTTATTAGAATTTTACAATTGTCTATTAAATCAAATAGCCTGTTCAGTAGAAGGAGAGATAGTTATTGAAATGGCAGATGTTAAGTACAGTGTTTGGCTACTGATTCTATTAGAACCGCCCTGCCAATATTTAATACGAAGGAAGTATTTTTGTAATACACTTGCTACAAAGAAATGGAATTTGTAAGTTGTATCATTTGTGCATTTTAAAATGAAAACAGTGGAAAAGGGTTTAATGAGGTTGTGCTGGGAGCTTGCTCATCCTTTGAAAACAACCTTTTAGTCAAAACATGATAAGCACATAAAGACAGAAAGGAGAGGTCACTATATTTGCCAGTTTGTTTCTAAACAAACTTTTTGATTACAGTAAAGCTGGGCCTGGAGCCCATGACTTCACCTGCTGCTTTTACCATCTGAATTATCTTACTGGCTACGAGCATTTTATGAAACTATCCCAATTTATTTAGAACTGTTCATTGTTGCTTGTATCCTTTTATTTATTTGTTTTACCTTCTCCAGTGTTATCACCTAGTGTGTGACTAACCAGTTCAAATGAAATAGTGCAGAAGTCCTTCTCCCGTCAAGAAGGAAATAGAATCGTCTTTTTGTACTTAATTTAAGATTTATATCCACTGCATTGGAGCTGATTTTATTGGGCAGATCTTCAGGTGGTTTATACTTTTTCATGGGTGCAGTCTCTTATAAGGATGGGACACCTATCCCTGGGCAGCTCCCTGGGCAGAGCTGCTCTGTGAAGGGGCTGCTAGCTGACCCAGCCAGGGCTGGAGCGCGTTCCTGCCCTCCCTGCTTGTGAAACTTTGCAGTTGTCACCCTTCTGCCACACTGCAGTCTAAAACAGTTGAGCATCACTAAAGACTGCCCTGGTGCCAAGCATATCTTCAGGCAAAGATTGAAATTACAGGCCTACCTATTTCTGCAGCTAAGGCTGCAAGCTAGTAATTAAAGGTGGTTTTCCTTTCTTAAGTAATGGGCTTGCTTTGCACCTGTCCTCATCCTCAGGCTTGTGATTTGCGAGAGGGTTCTTGTAAGAACAAGCGAAGACGAAGGATTCAGACTTCTGCAGATCTGGTAGATAGTTGGGATACATTTGAGGAAGCTGATTAGCTGTAATATGAAGCGACATGGTTAAAATTACAGGATTTCAGATACACTCTCAGGTTCCGTACTGTGCTTTGGCTGTAAGCTGCAGAGATGCCTTACTAGTAACTTAAAACAATTCACATGTGTGAAAAACAATGATGTAATATGTCTAATGTTTAGCATTTAAACCTGGTGCTTCAGAGTTAGTGTTCTTATAAGCATGGCATAACTAAGGACTGTTTGTTGTATTTGAAGTAAGAAGATGCTATGAAATGTAATTTTGAAGCTGCTGCTTCCCATAAAAATTGATAGGCATTTGGCACAAGATTAATCCTCTCTGGATGCCCTACAAAGAGCCAGACACATTCAGACTGTAATTAATGCATTTTTGTAGAAACAAACTTAGATTTCAGGTAATACTGAACTCTTATAAGCTCCTCTGGTTAGGGTCTTATACCTTGTCTTCCATTTTCTCTGCTTTTCTCTTGACTCCTCCCCAACCCCCTTTTAAACTCTACTATCTAACCTTATTCCTTTGGTTCCTTTTTAGATAACTTTATTTTAAATTATAACTTAGTAATTTGTTATATTTAATCTTAAAATAGGTCTTTTTGGCTACTCTTGTCAAGTTTTCTTTTTTCTTGGTGACTTACTGGTCCTTAATTAGAGCCTCATTTCATTTTAAGGCCTAGTGAATGGACAGGTGCTTTTTTGTAGGATTCTGTGATTTTTTTTCCTAATACTTTAAGAAAAGACCTAGAACAATATTTTCATTCATATAACAATTTCCATCCTAATTCCAAGGCTGCAAGACTATTGCTTTGCTGAACTGCAGCCACCTCAGAGGACTGTAGCAGCCAAGGACAAGGAGGCAGGAATCTGTTTTTTTTCCAAAAAGCCCCAAGCTATCTTCTTTGTCCAAGGCAGGCACACAGGGTATGGATATTTAAGGTCTCATCTGAAAGATGCAAGTGAACAGACTGCCATGAGGTAATTAAAGCCACATATTGAGATAATTGGCCAATTCAATTCCTACTTTATTACAGTCTATTTTCTAATCTGAGGGATATGTTTTTACGGTGCTAAATTTTTCATACACTCACCAGTGCACGGAAGGGGTAGCTACATCTAGCCCGCTTGTGCCAGCAGAAATGTGTTTGCAAGCATGGATTACTGGCATGCCATCATTTGTAGGTGCATGTATGAAGCTGTGTATGGAGAAATGGGGAACATGTGAAAATCTGCTCTCAGACATTTTGTTCTTTATGAAGTACAGAGCACAGCCTGTAGAATCTTTGGTCACTTGGAAGTGTCCAGCGAGAGGATTTTTTATACTGAAATTGTAATACCAACTTGTCTTATGAACAAGCAAGCGAGTAATTTTCAGTGGCTTGTAGTGACAAATGTAATTACCTCCTTGAGATGTGGGTTGGTAACAACCACCTTCTTCAACAGCAAGGCTGTATAAAGCAGTTCCTGTAACGTGCATGTTTGTGTGTCTGTTGTAGTTTTAAACTAGTGTTTCTCATGGTACTTGAGAACATTTTCATAGGTAATGTAGGATGAACTAGTTATGATTTCCATCTCTGAAAAATTTGGCCATTTTTTCTCTAGACATCTCTTCGAGTCTGTGGTGGTGACTTTCCCACCCTTCTGGACTGTACAGATGTCATGGGCTGTGAACACCTCTTGCTGGGGAAGGGCTTTCGGAGCTGCAGCTCCAGCCCAAGCCTTCCCCTCCAACCCAAGTGTGGGACCAGTGCTCAGCCACACACTGTTCACTCTGCATTGACAGCTGTCCTAGCTGCATCCGAGTTGGAGGTAGCAAGCTGCACTTGGCATTTTACAACACGGTCAGCAACTGCTGCCAGGATGAGTCCTTAGGAGTTGTCTGTTGCACTCCTATTTTTGAAGCTCCGTCTGTTATTTCATTTGCTACAGATGATGTGGGCCTAATGTTGATCTATGCTTCATTTGTATATATGTTGTGAATGAGGTCCCTTTTGCTTTGTCTGAACTTCTTTAGTGAATGGCTGCTTTTAAGAAAGCTAGGCTTTAGGTCTGAGAGGAATTAACCCAGAAGCAAGAAGAGTAGCAATAATTGATGCCACTGTTAATGGCTTAGCCTGATGTGGGTAGCACTTCAGTACTCCCTCTTCCAGGGCTGAGGAAATGAAGGTGAAGTGAGTTACAACAGTATGATTTCAGTCTTCTGAATAATGAAAGATAATGTGATAGCCACACACAAAGGATTAATTTTTGCTCAATAAGTTTAATTAATAACTTTCAGGAAGTCAGTTTCTGCTTTCAGTCAAATGTTGAAGGGCAGTAGATCAGTTTTCCATCCACATCCACTTTCTGTCAGGTTTAGGACTGCAGGAGTCCTTTTTCCCCTTGGTGCTTGCTACATTTGGAGGCAGCTTGTTCTAAACGTGTGTTTGAGCCACGGTGGGGCAACAGGTGGAACTGATATAGTCAGATCTTATCTCTATTCATTAATCTCAAATAGTATTATACCAAAGTGTCTGTATAAAAGCAATTATCGTAACCTGTCTTTCTAAATTAATATGCCGTGTCTAATGTTTTGGCCTCTTTCTCTCTGATGCTGTCATGCTCTGGTGCATCCTCCATTTTTGCCTTGTAAAACTTCATCCCAGAAGAAAATGCTTGAGGGTATTTTGTTTTCTTTTTATTTCCTTTCCCATGCCCCACATCCCCTCCCCCCAGTAATGGATTAAGTCTATTTAGCTGGGTGGTTGTTAGCTAGAAAATAAATCTGTCGGGGCAAAGGGGTTGAATTGCAGACTGAAGCGACCTGTACCTAGAGATCTTAAACCTCGGATAACATGATGCAAGAAACTTTGTGTATTATTGTAACAGGTCTCCTTAACAAGAAGGGATTTTCTGTGCACAGTAAATTAACCTTGGCTGTAGAAAGCCTCAGGTTGAGTTTCTGTTGCAGACAGCTCTGAGACTGATTTCCTTGTGTGCAGAATGGGAATGAGAGTACCTCTCTGACCCTTGGCAGCATTGCCAGGTGTTTGCAGTAATGGTGTGACTTGTGCATTGATAAGAGAGGAAGATCTCAGCATATGAAGATCTTGGATAGGAAATGGGTCAGTTGCTCACTGAATGCATGGGAATATCTTATCTTTACTGTGGAGCTTAATTTTCCTTCTAACTTCACAAATCTCAGCTTTGCTGTCTCTTTATGCTGTAAGGAGAAATGAGGCATTTGAATTATTGCTCTCTCTCTGATTCCTTTTCTTATTTTCAGACTGAACCTGAGTTACTAGTTTACTCTTTAGCATTTTCTACAGAGATAGCAGATAATATTTAATATTGTCTTATTATCTGACAGAATGAAAGCTCTGGGAGTTGCATTTTAATGCTTGGAAGTATTATTACGGGTGCAGCCTTTTTCGGGTTTGAGCTCCATTTTCCAACCTTGGTGTTTTCACAGAAGAGCAAAGGACAGAACGTGATTTCTTTACCTAAGAAGCTATTCTCTGAAAAGAAGATGAGTGAGACTGGCATTATTTTAGTTAATTTCAGGCTTGCCGTAAGAATCCACTGCCTTGTGTTTAGGAAATATATTGCAATTCCCCATTGCCTCATCTTTGTGGCCTTGGGTTTGTGGGTGGTGTTACTGTGGATTATTAATGAAACTTAAGTCCTTCAGCAGAATTTATATGTCAGTTTAAGTTATGGTGACTAGTGCCTTGAAGCAACTGCCCTATAGCTAGTTTGGTTATCTTAGATGACTGCGAAAGCATGCTCAGTTTGTTTAAGCACAGTACCTTTTGTGAATAAATCAAGAAATCAATCAATAAATAAAGGGTAGATTCTAGGCTGAATTTTATTTTTATTTATCGTAAAAAAACACAGGATACATTTGCAATTCAGAGATAGTAAAACTACTCTCTTCCCATTGCTTTTTATACTGTTTTACAACACCTTAATTTAGTTAACAGCTTTGCTGATTGTGCAGTCAAGCAGACAAATGACTCTAGTGTGTGATTACAAAGAGTATAATAGATACTTGAATTTGAACATAACAAAACCCTGGTAACCTGTAGAGTATCTCCTGCAAAATACCATTTTGTCCATTTAAGAATTAAGCACTTTATTTACCTGGCCCACTTCTCATAGCACTGTTACCTTCCTGTGCCTTTGTAGTGCTCTTTGTTGTAGGGAAATGCTGGTGTCTTTGCTTCATTGGTGGACTTAACTTTGTGAACAAATCAAGAGAGCAAACTCTGGAGGCCTGTGGGCGTGACACCACGTCATTTGTTGAGTGCTTGACCCCTGTAGCTGAGTGCAGAACCAGAGCTATCTACCTTCACATGCAACTTAGTCATGCATGAGATAAAGTTGCCTTTACATGGGACCTAAAAAGAAATGCACAAATCCTATATACTGGTTACTTGGGTTTTGTATTACCCCACAGATAGTGTTCTTTACTGATTAAAAAATAATGTTTGTTGTTGGTTAAACAAAACGGTACACCTGAAATTCTAGCTCCTCTGTAGAGCTGGTTTCTGCAGTTGTGGGGATACAAAGATGCCTCATTCTTACTGGATCAACCTCTTTCTTCCCTTCTTGAGTTGTCTGCAGCTCTTACTTCCAAGAGGTGGTTGGTCTTGCTCTTTGAAGGTGTACAATAAAAGTAGCAGGTGGTAGTCCTTCATACCTTTTGCATTAATTTTCCTCCACTTCCCATAGTTGGCACTGCAGATTTGCACTGCCTTGATAGTTTTGGAGTTCTGGTCTGTGGCTTAATGAATTCCCAATCCACCCTAGTGTATATGGGAGTAAAACACTATGTAATGGGCTATATAGACAGGGTAGGCATGCTAGAACAAAGAGGGCAGCGAATAGGCTTGCAGAGCAGTTCACCTCCTTTTATTATCTCTTTCTGTACATTTCATAGGGATAAATTAGCTTACTATGCGACTCTGGTTTTCCACCTCCAAAATATCTTACTTAAAACATAAGGTTAGACCTTGAGTTCACTTGTCTTAAAATAAAAGTTAACTACAAATCTTTAGAATTCCACAGATATTTTACTTTTTGTGCAGGACAGGAGTAGAAGGCTTGAGAACACCCAGTCTTTTTTCCAGATATATTCAGTGCTGTTAGTATGTATATAGAATTTCAGTGTCTGCAGCTCAGTGGTGCCGTCCTTAGTAATATTTTATTTGAAAATTCAGTATGTTCTCTTCTAACCTGAGAGTAAATATTAAACCAGGAGAAATATGTGACATCTTAATATATTTGGATAGCACTCCTCAGAAGTGGCATGGTCCTGGTAAATCCCAGCAACACCAACTGTACTAATGTGGGTTCAGTCTCTGTCAGTCTTAGTGTCACTGGAGAAAATGGAAATACTCCAAGCCAACTCTGTTTGTGTAGCTAATAATAAGGATGATACAGCTTTTTCACCAGGCTGCAACTCTGAAATAGTTCCCTTTACTGTAAATAGGAGACTGTAATAATAACTTGGGTCTGTAATCTTTTTTTCCTTAACATCAGCAAGGAACTGTTGCATATACTGTTACATACCATTTTTATTGGTACAAATGTTACCAAAGGATGGATGTTCAATGACTCTACCGAAATCATTCAGGAATGTATAGCACAAGGTTTAGTAGTTAGAAAAAACTGTAAGCCCATTGTTTACCACTAGGCATTGAAGCCATTACCAATTATATATAGATTCCCAGTTACAGACTTTCTGAAAGGATAATACAATTCTGTGATGGTTCCAAATAAAACTTTAAGAGATTATTCTGTAAAAAGTCCTTAGCCCAATGAGGTGTGAAAATTCCTTCAGTTTGTTACCTTAATTAGTCATTAAGTACACCATAAAATACTTTTTTTTTTTTTTTTTTGTGGAAAATGTACATGGCTTCTACTTAAAAGTAACTTCAGAATGACAAAATGCCCTGCCTTTTAGGAACTTTAAGATCAAAACAAGAGAGGCAGAATGAGCTCTTGGATTTCTCTTGCTGTACTTCACCGAAGCTACAGTTTTTTTTCTGAAGATGACATCCTCTATGAATGTAGAGCATAAATGGGAATCACATATTTCATAAAAAGATAACATTGCGGAAAAGGCATGTGGATAGAAAGTCTTCATAAACATGTTCTCAATTCTTGCCTGAGCTATAGATTTCCTTCAGGAGCACAGCTTGTTTTGTTGGTGGTGTTTTTTTCCATTTGCTAGCTCGGTATCATATTGCAAGTAGAAATTCCACTAATGACTACTCTACTCAGATACTGTGGTGGTGAAGATTTGGTAACTAGTTCATTGGTAAAGTATTTATGATACTTTCTGAAGTTAGTAGTGGAATGCTCTAAGATCCTGTTTATTCAGGATCACGGTGCAGTAAAAAACTCCTTACGGAAATTTTAAATTGAAGCTTTGCCTGTCAGAGTGGGAAGATTCTTGTCCATACTTCGTAGATGCTCATATATTCATGTCCAGATGTTCTAAATGAAGGCAAAGTGATTGAAGTAACATGTGGGCAATGTCAACTGCATATTTCTTTGCCAGGTTGTTCGGATCTGTATCATGATGTGTGTTACTGTCATAAATCTTTCCAGTTATCAGAAATCAAAAGCCTGAAAAAGCACAGTTCTGAATCATATAATCCAAGTGGTTGAATAGGGTGGAACCAAGGTGATTCACTTGTTGCTTTGCCTCTTCTGTGGATGCCATAAGATAGTTTCAGTTACTCTAAATTGGACTCCAGTCACAAACATTTGAGTATTTCTACTTACTGCCCATAGAAGGCTGTCTGAACCAGTCGAGGAAAAGTCTTAAATTGACAGCAGCTATGCTGTCTGCCTGGTAGCATGAGAGTAATCCCAGATCACCACTTTGTAGCAAAAACACCCTGACAGAGGCACTATCATCTCCACTGTTGAAAGGACTGTTGTGGTTCAGGTACATACCCATGTGCACTCAAAAGAGACACTTCTTGAAATGTCAATGGGACAGCCAAGCCAGGCTGATAAATGTTTGGAAGCTCCTTGGGGTTTCTTTGAGAGGACATTGATTGATGTTGTATATTACTTCTTCCATAAAAAGTAGTAAGGTGGCAATGTTTCCTTCTCCTCTTCATTCATTAGTTTTAGGAGCCACAGCTGGTAGGAGATGTGAAGGCAAATGGGAGGAGCAAGTCTGTCAGTGATTTTTTTTATAAACTAAAATTGATTTCTGTGAGGGACTGGTTATATTTTTTTTTCTTTTTTTTTAATGAACCGATTCATTATCTTCTACAGTTTAAGTCATATTTTCTGTTTCATCTTTTCAAAAATGAAAAGACTGTATTTTTGTCTTCTTACACCTACACTTCAAATACATTTTGGCAGGATGTGTAAATCTGAAATGTGAAGCAAAGCTTTCTGAACTGTGTGGCTAGCTAATAGCAATGCAAATTGGTTACCTAATGAGAAAAAGATAGCAGAAGATTTTTGTAAAAGGGTCTACTGAAGGAATATCATCATCCTAAATCTCAGCAATGTCTGCCTAAATTCAGCTTGCAGCATGTCTGTTTTATGTATTATCCTGGATTATTTTAGCTCAAGAGATCAAGGGAAAATATTTGAGTTTTTGTTTTTCCTCTTCTGTTTGTTTTCTTTATGTACTTGACGCCACATTAGGTTTAATTTTACGAATGGCTTGGAAAGGCAGGCCTCATTGATTTGCTGTGGTGATTGAGCTCGTAAAACATTAGGCCCTTCTGGAAATCCTCTCTGTGGTGGGGCATCTGTAGATTTTCCCCAGCATGGTTAGCCAGTGCTCTGCCTCCATGGGGAGGCTCACTGTGGCTGGAGACTCTGCTTGCATTTTGCTGGTGAGAGGCTGCTTTGATTCTTGCCCTCCAAGACATGGCAGGGGACCAGACTGCAGCATCGGCAGCTTGCTCAGCTGGATTCTGCCCTCCAAACGGTGCTGTGCTGCTTCTCTGCTTTCCACTGAAATGCCCAAAACACAGTTAAAGGAATTAGTACAATGATAATTATGTAGGTTTACGTCTTGGTATTTCTCTCAGCTGAGAAGACTCATTGGCTGTTCTTTCAGGACCAGTTTTAACGTGATTATCAATATAACATGGGATTTTTTCTTGTGTTAAGAGGCCATGCTATTTTGGGGTCAAGCAGGTTCACCCCAACTATTAGTTTCTTAAGGGAACAGCACTTGTCTCAGGCGATGACAAACTATACTACTACCAGGATACTGTGTCTTCATCTCCATGTCTTCAGCGCAAGTTCTTGGGAAGCCCAGCACAGGGTTGGAGTCACAGGCTGTCCTTCTCCCCACTTCATCTGAGATCTGGCAAGAAGAACCGTGGCAGGGCTCCTCCCTCCTGCCACGGAAACCAAGCATCTTCCCAAGTTTGTGGAAGTCCAGTACCTTTCCATCTTAGGTGCATGCTAGGAGAAAAAGACACTATGTAGACTTAATTACATTTATTTTTTTCGCTTCTTCCTTACCAGTGTAAGCTTGGTGCTTTCCTCCTAAAAGTGATAATTGATTTATTTGTCCCTTAGCAAGTTTGTGTTACCCACTCCAGAGGGAGGAGGGACAAGTTCTAATCTAGTATCTTCAGTCTTAAATACAAACAAATATTTATGCATTTCTCTAAAGATGGTAGCTTCAGGATATTTTCATCCACTGGCTAAGATAAAACCTGTAGTGCACTTGTGATAAACTGTGATGAACAGTCTGAGATGTAAGCCTCTCCAAAATATAAACTTAAAGTATTTAATAGTTCATCTTGTGTTTACTGTGAAAAACTTACTTGCCGAAGCTCAGGCTGAGACTCTTTTAGGCATTTCTAATAGCTCTTTATGTCAGGACTAACATATGCATACGTGCTAAATATAGAATGCAAATTACCTGTTCTGTGCTGCAATCATTTTTCAGGGTATTGTATTCATAGAGCTTCTTTTATCGTAGCTTCTAGGCAATCAAGTGTAGCAAAGTAAGAGGTAGGACCTGGAAGAAAAGTGGCTTTCAATGCTACTTCTTGATGCATTTATATTTGCTGGTTATTTTATGTCTGCATCAAACTGGATGAAAACCTATCCGTTTTATTTTGGTGCGTTTGTATTTCTGGTTCTTGTTGGATCTTATTAAAAAGGAATGACTGTTTAACAGCAGAGCAGGTTTTAACGTATGACTCAAATGAAGTGTGTGAGCGCAGAGAAGACAGTTGCTTCTAAGAAATGCAAATCGCATGTAAAATGGGAAGAAATAGAAATGCACCATTGGAAATGTGTTACTTTAAAAGTAAAATGTGATTAGAGACAGTGTGAAATTGTGTTAACGACGACAGCTGTAGGTATGTTCTAACGAACACAGTCACTGCAGCTTGGAGGGCTTCATGTTTTAAACTGCCGTGATCCTTGCTGAGGGCTCATCGTTGCACATGGCCGTAGCTTTTGTAGCCAAGTGACAAAGCAGTGAGACTTGCAATACTTACTCATCCTGCTTCATTTCCTGCATAAGCCCATCTTCCTTCTTAGGCCAGTTGTAACCATTTGACTTAACTGCAGTTCTGGACTTGGAGACCGGTATTTCTTATGGGTGTCCCTCAACTGAGCGCCCATTGTATCAGGTGGACAGGTAGTGTTTCTGAGGTGTAAGGCTTAAGCTAGGTTGCCCTTTTTTGAGTCCTGAGCTGCTTTTCTCTGACCCCACAGTATCCAAGTACTGTGCTTTTAGCAAATTAGAAGAAATCTCACTGGAATCAGTGTGGCTGGACTACCTGTGTTTGGGACATTTGGGACTGCCTCCATTAGGGACAAAAGATATTTATGGCAAGGTAAATGAAAGTGAAATTATGAATAAGTAAAGACAAATACCCGTTTATATCAAGGGTTTGAGTTACCTACCTAGTTTGCTTGTTTGGTTTTTTTTTCAGATAGAGATGAAAAATGTTGCAGTCAGGAATAAGCCAGCTACTTGATTCATAATGATGTCAAGCAGTCATAAGTTTGATTCCGCATATGATAGACTGAATGCATTTTACCGAGTGAGTTTCTGATGAAAACATGCACATCTCTCGTGTTTAATGTCCTTGAAGTAACCTCTGTGCTTGAGGAATGAAGTTAGTTCATACTCATTTTTTCTTTCTGATGTGAGTAAAATAGAATCTAACATTAGAGGTTCCTTACTGATACAACGTCTTTTTGGTACAGTCTAATAAAATAAACACATACCTGTTTATAAGATGTAAACAGCAATGTTCATTTCTTAGATGTCATCTGAAAGATTCATGATGGGATTTTGTATTTTTTTCATTTTGCATAATTATCCAAGCCTTATAATTAGTTTTCATTTACTTAAATCACTTAAGTAGGGATGTTGTTGCAGTGGTCTAAAATGTGTTTATTATATATAAGAAATATCAAAGATATGAAATGTCTTTAAAGCACAGAGGCCTAATTTGTTTTTCTTCTTACTATTTTCTTAGTTATTTATTGACATAGATTATTATTTTGGTTGCAGGTTGAAATTGTTTATACTTAACATCAACAAAATGAAAAACTGTAAGAATTGTGTGCCTTTGTTTCTGACTTTTTCCACTTTAGCAATTTATAATGGCAGCGGGTATTTTAATGAACGGAAAAAATGTTTTGAAAGAGATAATGACTTAGTTCCACACAAAGATTCACACTTTGTTTCTAATCTAAGTATTTCAGTTTTGATTTTTTGTGATGAATAGATTTGTTTATGCAAAGTAACCAAAGCTTAATCTGATGATAGCATTTGTCCAAAGCCTGGTTGTTGCCTTGGGAAGAGGATTCTTTTTAGATAAAATGTTTGTTTTCCACCGTGGTTGTTTCTCTTAAGTTTCCTTTTCTCATGTGCTTTGAATACTATGTTTATAGAAAAACTATGGAAGAAAATCATGTAGTCTCTTGTGACTATCCACTATACTAGAAGCAGGTGAAAGACAGGTGGAGGTTACTGGGGAGCCCCAGTATGCAGCACACTGGTTCTATACAGCTCTGACAGAACGTGAGCCTTGCCTGTAAATGATGTTAAACCCCAGTATGTTTAAAATGGGCAAAAAAGCTCTTGCATGGCCACTGAATTGCTGGAAGAATGTACAGTGTAAGGTAATTTGCTGTAAAGATCTCTTGAAATAATTTTCAGTGTATTCACTGTTGGTTGCTCTTTCTAAACCAATCCTATTACCATAATGAAAATTTGATGTGTGGACAAGGCTCAAATGAAGTTCAGGATTGAATTTTTGCCTCTTCTGCCAGATGGTTTAGATGTTCAGACTGTGCTTTATCAATTCGGGTTTTATGAAAGTGAAAATTACTTATTCATTGTTTTCTTTAAGGGTGTTAATCTTTAATACCTGACCAGTCCTCAGTTTGCCACATCATCCCTTAATATTAATTTCCTTTTTAGATGGATCTAGGCAAGTTACCATTTTAGACTCGCAAATAGCTCTGTATTAACTTCTTTAATAAATCTGCTGCATTGTCTTCTGTGTAATAGAGTGGTATTGATCACTAAAATGATTAAGTAGATCTTTATATTTTCAGACACTTCCAAAAATTATTTGTACAAGTTAAGGGGATTTAAACTGTAGTATAGTTTTTAATCTGAAATGGTGAAAAATCATTCAGAGTTAAGGATGTAACATCACTGAATGTGTTTTATGAGATTCTTCTAATCAGTAGCTGTGTCAGTGACTTCCTGTAGGTCAGCAGTGATTTTATAACATGACAGGTTTTAGCTCTTAAAAAAAAAATATTGTTGTCAATCTGCATTATCCTTCTTGCTTTAAAAAAGCAGTGATTCATATTATCCACTCCTAAGGTATCTCATAGGATTTGCTGTGACTACAGGAGGAGTTCAGCTGAGAGTTCTACAGACAAAAACTGCTGAAGCTTGCTACTTTAATCATTATTCCAAGTGCAAGTTACAGGCTTAAGCCTATTATTAGCTTACATACAAAAAAAAAAAAAAATTGACAACTAACTCCTACAAATTACCCATTATCCCTTTCTTTAAAAACTGTGAGCACTTCTGTATTCAGTCCAGTTTCCATGCTTGCTCTTAGTCACTGTCATGGGGCTCTGTGTTAATTTGACTGGATCTGGCAGATGCAGCATATGCTGCTTAACGTGCTAGCCAGAACCCAATCAGAGGTTAGTTTGCAAAGAAGTAATAAAGAATTTGTTTTCAGAGAAGCAGACTTTGGGTTTGAGTGTTTTCCTTTCTTTACATTCATCCAGTGGCCAGCTGCACAAGTGTCTCTCCAATTTTAGGGCTGTACTTCTGTTTGGATATCCAGGTTTTAACCTGAGTCTACAAGCTAAAATGTCTGACTGTGATTTCAAAACCCACTAAAAAACAGGAGCAAGGTTTTTTTTTTTGTTCTTCCTTTTTTAAATACAGTCTATTCTGTCAGTAGTTCGTGTGTGGTATGGGGTGGCTGCATTTTCAGAAAGTGCCTATCTTGACAGAATTGAATGGAGCCTGCAGACTCAGTGAGTTACTTTTCTCTGTCCAAGGAGAGTGAAGGAATACTTTAAAGTGTTTTTTTCTTTTGTTTTCCTACATAATAGTATAAAGACTTTCTTTTACAACCCATGGATTGAATTCAGGGCTTCTCAAGAGCATGTCTGGCTCTCGTCTTTCACATTTTTGAACAAGATTCAAAAAGGAAAGGAGAAGGGAGCGAGGGATGCTTCTTCCTGTAAGTTACTCCAAACCCAAAAGCTGGATGCTCAGAATTCAGCAGGCTGATGTGAGAGACTCCAGGTCATAAGGCTATGCTGTTTCATGCTGGGAGAGGTCACAGTGAAAGGGACCATGACTCAGTGGTACTACTAGGTCTCTTTCCATGTAAAGCTCTCCTTGTTGAAGAACTTTTGAGGTCATGGCTGTTCTTTCTCAGCACAGGCTGTCTGTCTGTCTCTGACATGCTGGGTGTTGGAGCAAGGTTGAGGTCCTGGAGCTACATCACTCGTCTGCATGAGGAACACGAGATAGGGACCACTGGATGAGCTTCACAGTCACACAGCAGAGACTAGCTGAAAAACAAGTGTTAAAAATTGATGGAATAGTGGAATGTATCAGGGAATCATGAAAAGGTCCAATTGTGGGGAATAAATTCAGATGTCCATGTTTTGGAGAAAGGAAAGACATAAACCAAGCTCACTGTACTGGAGGTAGCAGTCTGGTGTGTGATTGAACTGGCCAGAGGTAAGAAAGGAGTGGACAGGGGTCAAGGGAATGGCAAGTGTTTAACAAACATTGAAAGATATAAAATGTCATGGTAGCACTTCCTAACTTGAAAGGAGAAGATTGAGTCCAGAGATTCACTCTGGCTGTTTCTGGATCACTGAAAACATCAAACAGTTTTTGAGTGTATAATGTGTGCCAGTGCCACCAGCTTTAAGAGGGAATTTCTATGTTCCTTACTTAGGCAACGTTGCCACTTAATTCAAGTGAACTGCTGACTTCAGGACTGAGAAAGCCATCAAAAATTTGGGCCTAACAGAGCAAATAATTGCATAAGGAACAAGCCTGTAATAATTCTGAATAAGAACTGGAACATTCGAATTTGAAAACACAGATTGCTGCATGCAAAATCTCTCCTTGATAATCATTGACATTACCATGGGATTATAAAGACGGCAACATTTCTCTCTGATAATTTTTTGTGCCCTTCAGTGCTGCAGAGGTATTGGATAGAATCAAGTAATGCAAAGAGCAAGAACTGACCAACAAAAGCCCCTTTTCAACATGTATTCCTAATGGAAAATAATGGTTTCCAGAACCTGTTCTGGATGATTTCTAGACATCTGCTTCAAGTTTTCTATGGGTTTGAACCAAGTTAAAAAAAATAAAATTCATTCCAGGTGTCACCATCAAGATTGTAAAGGAAGAATCATATTGAGTTTAATCAAGTGAACAAACCAGGCTTTTACTTCTTCCTTGATTAAAAGGCTGTGAGCTTGTGATGTTGGTTTTGGCCTTTTTTTTAGCGGGAAGGATAGAGTGGAAGGAAAATTGAAATATGAAAGTGTGGCTGATGCATATATTCTAGTGTTCATCCCAGGCGTTGCCAAGCAGCAGCTGCACGCTTGTTTTCCGTAGCAGGTGTCATGGTGAGACATTGCCTTTGGAAATAGCAAAGTAAGTTAGATGTAGACTTGCAAAACTTTGAATGTATTTAGTTGGAAAGCAGTAATGAGGTGAAAAAGGATAAAGGGTAGTGCAGAGAATGCAGAGATACTGCCTCTTTGTACTGAATAATTAGTGCCACAGTGAGAAGTCTGCTGGTCTGTTGTGGAGTACTTCATATCTAGTGCATCATGCTGGTTGCTTTCCCATGAAATGCCCAGTGTATTCTTCTTAGTCCTGGCCATTGTGTGGGGAAGTAGTATCTATTGAAGCAGTTTTATAAAAAGGATGTGTTAAAGTAGTTCAGAATTACAGTGAAAGTTTTATAAACCATTTACATTTGTTTTGTAACTTCATTAAGCAAAAAGTAATGCAGTATATCATGTCCTCAAGAGATTTGTCATCAAAGCCCAAATAAAACTGTTACATTTTAAAGCACTTGAGAGTTGTTTCTGGTTTTAGTGGTGGGGTTGTTGTTTTTTTTTTTTTTTTTTTTTTATTTTCTGGGGTTTTTTGGGGGTGGTGGTGGTGGGTTTTTTGGTTGGTTTGTGTTGGTTTTTTTTACCCAGTTAGTTACATTAGTTACTGGCTCTAATAGAAAAAGTAAAAGCTGAAATGAAAACATTCAGGTCTTTTGTTGAGGAGGAGTCATACTCCATTTTATGTGGCAAAACAAACTGGTGATGGATTAATATGTATTTGGGGAGGAATAGGCGTTAGAATATGGATTTAGACTAAGTCAGTGGAGTCTTGAGCTGTTTTGGAATGGTTGTCATCAACTATGGCACTTTCGTCACATTTTAATTTTACTGAAAAACGGATTGTGGATTAGAAGCTGGAATCTTTCAGTTTGACCTCCTTTTTTGATCTTTATCTTCAACAGATTCAGAGACAAACCAAAAACAAGGCGAGTGAACCTTGATAATGAGATCTGGTTAATTACTTTCATTTACAAGCCTTCAGTGGTGAGGTGAAATTTATTTAAACACTGAATTCTGACCTTAAGTGGAGGCCTTTCGTTTTATCTTTCATATCCAATGCCACAGCCTGAATCATCAGTTGACATTTTTCATATTTTGTAAAATATATTATTATGATTTTTGTTATTATCCTCATTTGTTTTCACTTGCTTTTAAAGGTTCATTTCACAAGTAAGCAAAGTAGAATGACACTCTCTAGGTCTTTTTGTTATTACCTTGTTTTGTTTAATGCAAAGTTCCAGCATATCTGACTTTCACAGTTTATGTGTGAAAATCTTTTTTTAGTGTACTGATTACACTGGATACAAATTAGAAAATGTGTTTTGGACATTTCCAAACTAGTAGTATACTTTCCACCTGATTTGAAGAGTGTATCTTACTCAGAAACCCCCGTGCTGTTAAAGGATCATGTTCAATATTGTTCACTCATATGACTTACATGTCATCAATTGTTTTGCAGCCTCAAGGCCATTTTATACATGGTTGGACAGTTGAGCATTTAAAATGATTTTGGGAAGGGCCAAGAGCTAGTAGTCATTGAATTTCTTACTATTGTGTTTGAAATGTTATAAGCAGCAGTTGTGTTCTGTGCATCTAAGAAATGTGGGTAGGTCAGCTAATCCAGCCAGGGCTGATGGGCGGTTTTGCAGTTCATCTGTGACAAGACCTCATTAGCAGTACATCGTTCAGCCGTTGGTTAAGCCTGGTGGCAAATGTGCCATCTGCTTGCATACAGTCTTGGACCCTGCCAGACCTTCATTCAAAGGCATCCCCTAGATCTGTCTCAGAATCCAAATCATGGGAACACGGACATAGACATGACAGTTGTGATCAGCAGGAGCATCAGGCAGGGATCACCAAGTGTGTATAACCTCAGCAGAAAAGCAGCAAAAGCTACACTGAAATTATATTGTGAATTCTGTGAAGTTATTCCAAGAAAACATATATACTGAACATAGTGGAAATAACAGGTGAAGTCAGCAAAAAGAGGCTTCAAGTAAAGTAAAGCGGTGGAGATTATGGATATAAACTCTCATCCTGGGCATTAAGATTAGTTGTAAATGAACGAGTAGGATGGAGAAATTTCCACAAGAGCAGATTGTTCCATAGTGGTTTCCTGAACCTTCACTACAGCATTTATAAGTCCCTGTTGTCAGGGATAGGATATTGAACCAAATAGCTGACTGATCTGATATTCCAGATCTATTTTTTTAAAAAGAAAAAAAAAAAAAAAAAGGGCTGAGCAGTGTAAATTGTGATAGCAGAAAATTGCTTTTCATGAAAAAGTTATTTAGGGCTCATACAAGAAGAACATGGAATGAAGCGTTTTTATTGCAGATAAGAAAATGCATAAAGCAAAAAAAGCATTGTTTAACTGTGTGGAAGATTGAAGTTGAGCAATTTGAGATTTTAATGAGTCAGGAATATGAAGTACAAATACACTGATATTTCAGCTTAGAAATACTCTGATGCTTTCCTTTTTTGGCTGAGATGCTGTAGCGTATGTGAATTCTAAAAATACCACTCTTGAGTCCCCTTGTCAAAATAGATTTCTTTTCCTTTAAAACTGCATGTAGCAAGCCAGTATTTTCACTATCCAAAACTACGCTCATGAGTAGCTATGCACATTAAGCTGTGCAGTTGAACTTATGTAAAAATACATGAAAAATAGGTTTGCACAGTGCAATCTGTATGCAGTGCATTCCTTAGCTTTGGTCTCCTGCTTTCCCAGTTAGTAAGGGCTGCTTCTGCATGAGGTGATGTGGTACCCTGAACAGTGCTTATCTGCCTAACTCTAGCAACAGAAATAGGAATGAAGTTGGCAAATTTAGAAGTAGTGATATTTTAGTGTGTTTTTTTTTTTGTTTTGTTTTGTTTTGTTTGTTTATGTATGGTTATTTCATGTGTGGAAACTTTGAAAGCTTCTGTGATGTTGCTGATGATGGTGGTTTGGGGTGTGTATGTGGAAGGTTGGTTGTCCCCTATCCTCCCATTTGATGCAGAACTGCGACCCTGTGTGTAAATTCTTGATTTTCCTGACTGCTGACTGAGGCATTGTGCACACTGGAGAGATCAGTGACATGTGTCACTTTGCAGGAGCGAACTTTTATGCCATTGAGTTCCAAACAGAGAGAGAATATTTCCACCCAGTTGTTCTCCAACAATGAATTTCTTACAAAAATATCACAGATATGATTTTGTCCTTACCTGCATGTGTGTAAAGAAAATCCACCTGTATATACGAAAAGAAAGATGTATTTAAAAGGCAAAAATCCCTTTCTGCTCATGTAAGGTTTTTAGTGAGAGACTGTAACCCCCCTTTTTTGTTTCTGGTCCAGTTATTTCTTTCTCTTCCTTTTAAATTGAGTAATGTGTGTTGTCGCTCCTAATTCTGTACAACAATACAGGTCCTGTTTCAATCCTGTTCAGAACAGTAAGATATCCAATTTGCCACTAAATGGCTTGACAGACTGTTTAGTTCTCCATGAGCTCTGAGTGAGTGTGAGATCTTTCAATGTGGTGTTCGTATGTCAATATCTATTTTATAGATAGTCTTTACTGCTGTAAGTATATAAGGACTTTAGATGGCAAAGAGAAGGTGTTTGCTGGTATTGTCTGCTGGAAAGAAAAGCAATTCAATGTTTACAAAACTTGCATGTCAATGAGACAGAGTTATTAATGTTTTATTTTTGCTAAGAGAGTCTTGAAATTGTTTGAATTTCAGAATAGAAGACTTACATAATAAAATCCTGACACTAAATTAGGAAAGGATTATGCTGAAGAGAAAGCCCCATTCATTACTCAGAAATCCTGTAATAGAGAGAGGGAGAGGATCTTTACCGTTGGCTGAATGGACTGGAGATTTTGTGCATGATGTATTGCACCGCTGCATGACAGATGCTCATTGTTTAATGACTTTTATACTTTGGCAAAATTTGTACAGCTTACTTTGCTAACAAAGACTAATTATTAGGGTTAGTATGCCATCAGCAATGCATATTATAGGCTTACTGGATTTGAGGGCTTTAACATTCTTAACAAAGTGAAGGCCTTTTATTGAAATGTGTGTTTTCCTTTCTTCCACCTTTAAAATAATAAGCAAAAAAATCTCAAAATGCATCAGAAGGAGGGAAATTGGCAAACTCATCCTTTGAAAAGAAATCAGATTGTTTACCACTTGTATAGATACTGTCTAGCCCTGTGCCTGATGATCATAATTGGTCTTTCAAACAATATATACAAATTAATTGACATTTCTGTCTGGCATTCATCTAAGATGCAAATATGGGCTACGACTGCAATTCAAATTAGTCTGAAATTTAATATCTGGTTATAATCAGAATTGCTAAAGATGTCTGGATAATTTAATTGACATAATTGTTATAATGTCTCTAATTTTATGTTGAAGTCTGAGGTAATGACTGCTGAGTCACCTCTGCTTTTGGAGGCTTTTAAAATAAAAATGAGGGATACATTGGACTGGGTTGCAAACCTGTAGAAGAAAAGAGTTTATATCAGTTCTTCTCTCTCATTTGGTAGGTTGCTGGAGGGGAATGAATGAAATCTGGAGGTGTACAGCAGTATACCAACCCTATCAATCTCTAGTAAAGATGAGCATAAAAAAGTAAATGGCTCATTTATTGGACTGAATCATTGTTACTTATTTACAGGACCAAAATAGTTTCCTTCATATAAAAAGCCTTCAGCGAGTTCTCTTCGGATAGGAGGATTTATTTATGAAGTCTCTCTGGGATAATGTAGGATGATTCACTCTTTCTGCTACTTGCCAAAAATGTCTCCAGCAGATTAGTAGAATTTAAGCCATCGAAGCATCAGGTAACTTGTAAGCCAAGGGCCTAACTCTGCTTAAAGTGTCAAGGGACAGTTAAAAATCTACCTGATGTAGAGGGCATGCTGGTGGTGGGGCATGCTGGTTGGCTGCTGAGATCCCTGTGTTGCTATGGCCAGTCCCAGCTACTTGGTCTAGGAGTGACCTTCCAGTGCAGAAATGAGGACACTGACATTTCCCGGCCTTCTGACTGATGCAAAAGCTTAAAGATTTTCTTAAGTCGGTGGGAGTAGAGCTGAATATTCGTTTATGAGCTAAAATTATCTTTATTACTTGATCATGGAGATCAGTCTCCTGACTTTGACTTCACCCCATGTCTCCAGCTGAAGACAAATGCATGATTGTGTGCAGAAGACAAGATACCAAACTGACTGCTTAATTCAGTACATGCTGACAGACGGACCCTGTTCATAATTTGGGGGAGGAGGGTAGCAGGGGGAAGCTGGAGAAACAATAGGAACAGAATAGGAACAGGGAAGCTGTTGGTGGTCGTGCAACCAAGTGGATCTGGGGGATGTGGGCACTGCAGGCTGTGCCTGGTGGGTGGCTGAGGTGCAGAGATCAGGATGGTGCTCAGGAGGCAGGCATTTATCTGTCTAAAGCCTGGAATATTGCCTTCAGTTCTCTGAACAGATCATATTTTTACCCTTGAAAAGTAAAGATTCAGTACAGAGGTAATGATTGCCAAGATTTACTTAATCTGTGCTCTTTGCAGAAGAAAAATATGTGCGTTGTGGTCTGTCTGGCTTCCATTTTCAGAAGGTTTCTCATTTCTAATAGACTACCTGAGTTTAGGCTTTATATGCTGTTCTCAAAATTCAGATGGTCTCTATCAACATAATGGTTGTCTAACAAACTATCTATCCTGCTGCTCTTGGATTTTCAGTAAGCTTTTCAAGTGTCTGAGGAGATCAAGCTCTTCCTAGAGCAGAAATTATCTTTCCCCTCTCTAGTCAGGCTTTTTTTTTTTTTTTTCCTAATTTAGCAAATGTCAGCAGATGGTGTTAAATGTGAGAAGATGCATCCACTCCCTTGTCAAAGATGAAGGTTTTTTGCAAACAGGAGGATATATCCAGGCTGCCCTGCAACAGTGGTTTGGGTCACCTGCAGCTGTGTTGGAGGGGATGATCACAGTGTTCATAGGCAGACCATCCTACCTTCATGGTTTTGTAGGTACCATAGAGGGGCATGATGCCATGTATTATTTGAATATTGTTTTAAAATGGGAAGACTGAATTAATATTCCCCAGAGGACAGCAGGGTGGTCTGCTGCTGTCTCCATCTGCTCTTGCCCCTCCCTGGAGTGACTGAGAGATGAACTTTCCGAAGAACCTTGTAGCGTTTGGGAGCAGTGTTTGCACAGACGTATCCGTCATTGCTCTGACATCAGATATCTAATAATAACTTCCTAGCAAGTCATCCGCTTTCTTCTGCTTCACCCACTCTTAGTCAATATACCAGTTTCTGTAGGCTACAAGTAGTAGGCTATTTATTAAAAGCAGTAGCTAGTGAAAAATGGTTTTCTTAATCAAGTTTCTCCTGCCAAGAATGTAAAATCAGTGAGACCAATTTTAGGTGCCTTGAATCCTGTCCAAGTCAGATTACTTGGCAACTCATGTTACCTCAGCTGCTTCCATACCTTCCATTCACATTCCAGTTGCTGACGGCTGAGCACTATTTGAAAATTTGTGGTTATTGGAAAATTCCTTAAAAATTCTTTGTAAGGGAATAGAAATATTTGGCTAACATCCTTCCTGTGTACCATCCAAACCTAGCACTGCACTGCATGATGCAGAGTCTCCCTTTATTCTGAAGGGTAGGGTCAAGGTTATCTGAGAATAAATTGCCTGCTTCTGTATCCCGCTCACCTAAGCATTACCCACAGGGTCATGGCTGGAAATGCCAAGGGGAAGCATGAGACTGTTGGAAGTCTGCCTGTAGGCAAAGGGGTTTGTGTTTTGTCTGACCTTGTTGGCTTAACACACCACTAACTGTGCTTATACTAGTTTTCTAGGTAAGCTCTCTTGTCCCCAAGTTCTTGCAGGAATGTGACATTTCACTTTTTATAATCAGTCAATGATTGACAAGCTCTTTGCATGTGGGAGCTATTCTGACAGCAGGGAAGCAGCAAAGCCAAGCACCCACTCCTTCCCACACAATGTCAAGGTTCGTCCTGCCTGCCAGGGCGGACAGAAAGCTGGGAATGCCCTGGAAGGTTGCTTTGAATGGGATGCAAAAATTTGGGTTTGTAGCAAAAAATACCTGTCTAATTTAGTTTGTTCAAATTATAGGTCAATATACTGCGAACACAAAAGAAAAATAATTTTATGGATTGGGAGCTTCCTAGTGGAAGATTATTTCTGAATAAAAAAGCTTATGCTAGCATAGCTCATTGCTCAGAAGTTCCAACAATTTTTGACACCTCATGACAATTTACAGTGGAGGCTGTCTAATGGGATAGGGGAGTGCACTGGAGCCTCCACCACATTGTCATTTTACTTCACCTTAGCTACACAGGTTTGTCAGTGTGCTAATTTACAGGAATGTTCCTCTAAGTTTTGCATCTCTTTTCTGTGTTCAGTTTTCTATTTTCAGTTTGAATTCATGTTTTTGTGGTGCATAATTTGGGAGAGAGAGCACAAATTACAAATTTTAAGTTTTAGAGTTTTTTCTCCATGTTGGTTTATGCCCTGTCTTTCTGGGTCGACTTCTTAGTTCCCCATGTTTTAAAACTGAAGTGTAAACTTGACTCTCTCATGAGAATCATCATTTTATCAGTCTTCTGGAAGTAAATGACATTTAAAAAATAATTGTGTTATCAAAATTTTCTTATTTCTGGAAGATTCCTCTTTTTGTCAAGGTATTTTGTGCCTCAGTGCCCAGTTTTATTGTTGATTTTTTTCTTTCAACTTCCCATTTTTTGTTCATTCCTACTGTTTATTGCTAAAGTATTTCTGCCCACAAATTAAAAGAGGTATCATTAAGTAGTTTTAGGAAGATCCTATTTCTGAGTCTTCAAATAGTCTTATACTACTGGAAAAAAACAGATACTCAGCTGTAGCTGGTGAAGAGGATGGTTGGAATTAAGGGTTTGGAATAGCTGCTTTGCCACCTGCCTTCTTTCAGCCACCTTTTGTACTTCTGAGATTCAGAGCTGCTAGTTGGTACAGAATGGGTGTGTTTGAGTGCTGAGCTGGCTGGTTACGGAACTCAGTTTAAAAAAACTATCTTCACTGAAACAGCTGGAAAACATCTTTCCCAGTCCATCTTGAAGAAAGAGTAACAGATCTGTTTGACAGAATTATGTTTCACTACCAGTTGCCATTCATCATTAGACTTAAAGCCAGAAATGATTCAGGGAAGCACTGGAACACAAACAGGACTTGGTGGAGCGTCCATGTGAGAGGCAGACGGCTGCTCGAGGAGCAGGTCTCCATAAGCTCAAAAGGGTGGTGTGCTTGTGGTTGTGTGAGTGTGCTTCAATAAAGGGCTGTGATGGAGAATCTGGGTCTTCTGTTGTGAGTGCCTGGAGGGTACCGAGTTGGTTTATAGTTTATTTATTTAATTACTTTTGTGAAATGGCTGGTGTATTTTTATATCGTGTGGTATTGTAGGACTACTTTATAAATGGTTTATGGGAGGAGTAAAATATCATATATCAGTGATTTCATCTTTCTGTGTTGAATAGTCTGTCTTGTGGGGATGTTAAAAGTTGTTGCTGGTGTTTAGTTTTTTACTTTAATAGATCACCTGGAGTTTTAAATATCTTACAAGTTCTGCTGTATGCTTTCTGACTGAGAAGGAGTTTGCTGCTCCCTTCTTCCTTTACAGTTGCACTGCTTTGCTCCTGGTCAGCTTCAGTAGCACTTGCTGGTGAATGGGATGGCCATACAAACTCCCATACAAACTTCAGTGCCATACATAAGGCAGGCACCTAAGACTACTGTCTCTTTTGTCCAGGATCAGGCAATGAAGCTGTATTTTACATTTATGTAGGTTTTATGAATTTTGGCTTCTGATTGTGAAGTGAGAAAGGTGGGGCTGTATTAAGAAGAGCGTGCTCATAGCATCCCGGGCTGCATTAGGAAGAGCATCGCAAGCAGGTTGAGGGAGGTGATCCTGCCCTCTGCTCAGGAGTGGGGAGTGCTGGCTCCAGCCCTGGGCTTCCCAGTGCAAAAAGGACATGGACTTGCATGAAGGACCATGATGATAATTAAGTAATTTGGAGAATGTCATATAAGGAGGGGCTGAGAGAACCAGGACTCAGGGGAATCTTATCAGTAAGCATAAATACCTGATGGGGGAAGTAAAGAAGCTGGAGCCTGGCTCTTTTCAGGGTATCCAGTGACAGGACAAGAGGCAGTGGGCACAAACTGAAATACAGGAAATCCTGCTAAAACACAATAAACAAAGCTGAGAAGACTCCATCCTTAGGGCTTTTGAAAACCCAGCTGGTCATGGTCCTGAGCAATATGTGCTTTAGATCTTGTCTGAGCAAAACAGTTGCAAGAGTATTAGTAAGTCAGTTGGCAGCTTTGCCTGTTTGTATGGACATCCCTAAAAATATTTTACTTATTGTCCATTACTTTCAGAGGTTTCATACAAGTTTGATAAAGTCAGCTTGAGTAGGTGTAGGGAAAATTCTTTCCTATGTTTCAGGATGTGAATTGTCTTTCACTGCCCCACATTAGGAAGACACTCCACCCATAGAAGTAATTTTGAATATATATCCATTAGGTGGTTTTGTACTTAAGTAAATAGGTTGAATGAAGAGCCTTGTGAAAGACCAGATAGGGCTTTCTAACCCCTTTGGTTGCCCACACATTGTCATGTAGGCTAATGCTATCGATTAAGAACGTGGGGGGGGGGAAAAACGTGGCCCAGGAGCGCATAAAATTAAATCGGTTTTCAGTCCTTTGAGACACAGACTTCTTGCTGTTTTCAGTCATAGGAACAGCTATACTGGATCAGACAAGCCCAGAATGTTCCTGGCCAGTAACAGATAGTATTAGGTAAGGGTAAGCATAGGACAGCTCTTTCCTTGGTGAATCCCCTGAACCTCCCGCAGTTGGCTAGCAGAGACTTTCTGAGCTACACTGTTAGCTTGGTCATCTTGTTCAATAGTCAGCGATGAACTTATTTCCCCTGAATTTTTTCCATAAAACCATTTATACTTTTGACCTCTGCAGCATAGAGTTTCACAACTTAATGATTTTGTTTGTGTGGAAAGCTCCTTCCTCTTGTTCTAGCTTGATTTTTTTTTTTAAACCCACTGAATGATAATTTCTCTGAGTCCCTATGAGATTTGTTTTAATGAGAGAGAATAATAATTTTGAAAGTTAGATAAAATACGAAACTGCTAGAGAAAATTATTCTCAATCAGATGGGCCTTTGGCTTCAGCCAGTATGACAGTTCGTTCATTCCTGTAAATGATTAGGTAAAATTCCTGTAAAGTCCTGTAAGTGGTTCTTAAGGAAAGTGATACTCCAAACAACTGGGTAGCTTCAGTCTTTGTGCTGACTTCCCATCCCTCTGAGAGGACATTCATATTCATTGCGTTTTTGCCTTTAACTACTCTTTAGTGTTCAAATGATATATCTCAGTAGACAACAGTAGGAATATGGAAGAAATCAGTGCATAGCCAGGAGAGCGGTACATGTATCTGAAGTATTCAAACTTGATTTGAACAATAGAGAATTAAAATGTTCCAGTTTTTCTGTATATTGTTTCTTTCTTTAGCTTTCTACAGTGACTTTGAGATGTGAAGAGGTGGAGTGAGAAATTAATGCAGTTACAAAATATCTCAAAGGTTAAAAAAGAGATATGTACTCTTAGCTATCTCTGTTCTGACTCCAGAATGACTGAATAAAATGAGAACAGAAGATTAGGAAACAGCATTTAATAGCAGATTAATCCAAAAAGGGGAGTTGAAAATTTTGCAATTTGCTTTTTCTCTTCTCTGGGATGTGTTTTAGCAGAGAATATGCATTCCACTTCCCATGCTTTTAACAGTTATTACTGTATACTGTACTTTTTACAGTGGTCTTACAGATTTAAGAAGAAAATTGCTGTATGAAAACTGATGAGATCTTTAAGAGTGTCACACTCAGAATATGCTTTAATAACCACATATCAGGTGGAGTTCAGCAGCAATGACAGCCGGCAAGGAATTTGTCTGGGTCCTACTGCAACCTGTTTGCAAGCAGATGATTTTGTTTATTTGGAGAAAGATATTTTGGTGATAAGGGTTTGAAAAAGTTGAAAATTTATTCACGATCTTGACAAACCAAAGAAACTTCATATTCGATGGAATATCTGTTACACCAACAGTCTTAGTTTATGGTTATCAGATCATAAATATAATTGTCCTAGTTTTTGTTCTTGATTTGGGGATGGAAAAACTAGAAGTCTGGGAGAA
The DNA here is from genome assembly GCF_965140245.1 of Athene noctua. Taxonomy (NCBI): domain Eukaryota; kingdom Metazoa; phylum Chordata; class Aves; order Strigiformes; family Strigidae; genus Athene; species Athene noctua. The sequence continues at coordinate 114,571,213 of NC_134038.1, read as the reverse complement.
GAAACATAACTCTCCTTTTTCTGCCTGTCATGATCCTCCCACCCACCGCCCCCCAAGTATGATTTCGCTGGGGTTAGCTGAATCTGTTGGCTTATGTAGCACTTGCATTTACCCTACCATAGAAGGGTAGGAGAAAGAAATACACACTATTTGAACTGTATCTGCTGTCTTCAATTTTCATTATACTTCGTAATTTCATTCAGCTAGCCAGTTTTTTAATGAAGACTGCACGTGAAGTTATTTACAGCTGTGATACAGATGGATGTTTAAAATAGCATTCTCCTATGTTGAAAAATTTGAGTTGGTGCTGGACTTCATATGGCTCAGCTGTTGCAATGTACACATTTTTATTGATGTGTACATTGTCATAGGTACATTATCTCTGTGATCACTGCATCTTATTTTTTTTAACACTGCTTCTGTTTTCTCCTAAAGAGTAACTGGTGTTTATGCTACAACTTTTTCCTGTATAATTAATTGTAGGACTTTTCTATTGACTCTGGAGAGTCTAAATGACACAACAGAAGATAAAAGGAAAAACATGCTTCATAAGGCGGTTGCCAGAGATGGAATTACACTATTATTATTAGGGTAAAAATAGTGTGAGAAAAGTTTGGTCATGTCAGTGTATGAACAGCAGAAGAACCTTTTTTGTGAGATAGCTTTGGTTACAGCTTCCATACTGTATGGAAATAAAATAGACAATGAACTGTTACGTTTTCAAGATTGTTTTGAAGGATGGGATTAAGCAGTAAGATTAATTCTGTATAGGATCAGTTCACAAGGTTAACATGAGCCAACTGGGTTTTCTAAAACAGATCTATTTATTTATCCATAACATGCAATTTCAGGGTTGTGTACTTTCACTGACCCTTTACATTTAAAGTTTTTACTTCTGATTGCACTGCTTTTCCATACATCTTGCCACCAAAACTTTTAAAACGTGTCACAAGAAAGATTTGAGCTAAATATAGCATGTCTTCTTCATTTGAAAATGAAGGCACAGGAACATAAATGTGTAAATGATTTCTGTGATGTGGATTTGGAGGATTACTGAATGGCTGCTCTCTCCCATTCCTCTCTTCCTTTCTGAGCTGTCTTGCTGCCTCTTCAGCTTGTGTGCTGTGAGTCACCCTGATGTCATTCCCCGCATTGGCAAAGCAAAACTCTGCAGATCCATAACTCTTTCTATTCTGGGTTTTACAGATTTGGGGTTTAGTAGCATTGTAAACATCTGAATATAGGAATAACATTTTTACTGTCATTCTCTCTTCTACCCCCACCCTCCCATGACCTCATGTGTTCACTTCATGGGATTGCTTTCCCACTCAGTAACACCTGAATGATACCATTTTCTCAAAGTTTTCTCTCTTTCCCTTTCTACCCCTTATTAACAGTTTTCATTAGAGGTGTTAAAACTTTATCAATTAAATACTGTCAATTCGACAGAGCAGTCCAAAGCCTGGAGGTTGGTATTCTAGGCTCCTGTGCAGTGTGAGAACACCAACCACTGCTATGTTTATCTCTGCAAGGTTCTTTATTGAAGTGGTGATGGGCCTCATGCAACTAAAGATTTCTGCTTCAAGTAACTTTTCTGTGGAGATTTCACGATATTGTATTGCTTTTTGAAAGTAAAATTGGAATATTGCTAGATATGTTGAAAGTAAGGATGCAAGTTGCTGAAGCCTAAAATTACTCATCATGATGGAAAAATTTTTTTATTAAAGGAGAGAAGTGCTGTCTTTTTTGTGGTGTGTATGGTTTAATGACTGATGCATCATTTACCAAACACCTTCCATTTCCAGGTCGGCTGGAAAAACTGGCATATTGCAGTAGGACTAGATGATCATTGTAGGTCCATTCCAACTGAAACATTCTATTCTATTCTATTCTATTCTATTCTATTCTATTCTATTCTATTCTATTCTATTCTATTCTATTCTATTCTATTCTATTCTATTAACTAGTTTTTACATTGAACTAGCTTATAATTTTAAACTAACACTGAGTTGTTGCCATAGTGTAATTATATACTTTTTTCCCAAGTGTTAGGAATGTAGTCCATACATACAAGCAAGTTCTGTGTAGCATTCCTGAAGGAGGAATGTCTCTTTCCATCTTGGATTTTGTTGAAATGCAGGGTGCCTGTCCGGCTCACTTTTGCTTAATGTCTAAAACTCTTTGAGCCCTCTGCTTTGCTTTGTGTAAGCCTGACTGTAACAGGACCCCTCAAGGGTTAGTTTACTCACATCAGACAATGAAGAAGGTTGTGACTACACCTGAATGTTAATGGCAGCTGTAATAAAACAAATGTTCTTTCTGCTTTTCATTAATCTTGTACATATTGCTCTTCTACTAGAAAGTTATGTTCTAATTCTTTCTGAATGGCATTTCACACTTAATAAAGGCCTTTTCAATACATTGGAGATATAAATAATTGTGTATGTATGCTATATTAAAAATATTGCTGCCTTCTTTGGTCATGTAATAGAAGTCGAGAGACAGAAATCAGAAGCTGCAACCAAATTTAATATAACTAAATAGTTCTTGCATTTTAAGGTCATAATTTATGGAGACCTAAACATTTTAGTCTTTTGATTATTACTTGTTACCACTCATTGGAAATGGAAAAATTTACTGAAGATAATGTAGCTAAAATAGCGCGAAGCATGTTTTATGCACTGCAAAAGAAAAGGAGTTAATTAACCAGATGTAAAAAGCAATAGAGGTATTTATACAGCGTTTAAATTTTTATAACCTCTGAATTTTGGATGCTGTTTGGTGTGTGACTAATTCATTTTCGTTCAGCAAAGGTAAAATGCAATGTGGAAAAGCTTATTGCAGTAATCTTTTAATAAGAACATAACTACAGACAATACCCATCAGTATTTAAGGAATATGCTCTTAATGCGCTTTGTAGGTTGAAAGAATGAGACTGGGTTGGAAAGAAAGTGTCAGTAGCTCAGATAGTAAAATGCTTTCTGATTGCTGCCTCCTTTTTGGTATTAGTTACACTTTTGAAGTTACACTGTCTGTTTTAATTTAGATTAATGACAGGAAAACAAGGGAAGATAGATAGTGGTGATTTTAAATAGACCTCGCATATTGCTTCTTTGTCACAGTAATGCTGTGACAGACTGATGGGCAAACTTGGTATTACGTTTTCAGCGCTGTCTTGTGTATGATGCATCATCGTGGCCAGAGCAGAGCCACACAGTCTCTTCTATGGAGAAATGCAAAATTGTGTCCATTCTTTCCTTATTTACGTATGTACAGGACCACACATTTACTTGGGATTATTCAAGTGTATCTGGCTGTAATGAGAATTGAATTCTCTGTGTTTTGCAAAGCAGAATAATTGATGCAGTGCAATGTAATGGTGTCAAAAGTCTCCTTGTTATCCAAAGTAAATGAAACAGATTTTCTTGTTAAGAACTTAAAAGTCAGCATTAGAACTAAAATATTTACCGTGCGATTAAGAAGTTTCTCAACAAAACTTTTGTTCTTGCTCAGTAAAAAGAACTTCACAGTGGATTAATAGCATTGAAACTAAGGCTGTGGAAAATAGTTTTAGTAACAAAATAATTGTTTAAATAGTCTTAATTACAGTGATTAGTGTAGTTCTTATTGAGTGATAATATATTCCAACTCAAAACCTTATCTGGGTTTTAAGTATTGCTGCATAACTATGCACTGAAGAGTTAGTATATTTAAAAACAGAACAAGAACAGTTTGTGGTAAGAAAGTGAAAGACAAGCTTGATTCAAATGCATCTAGCATTTTTGTTACATAAAAGTTACCTTGAGGATGGGATGCCCAGATGTGTTCACAGGGGTGCTTCCTTGGTGGTCCAAATTTGAAGGAAAAGTTTATTTCCTCTTATTTCCATTTATAACTCCTGCTTAGTCATGTGTTGTTACAGTTCTGCTTTCCGTGGTTCTCCAGAATAGGGTCTTTTAGGTGTTTCACAAAGGGTAATTTTTATTTATTTTTTTTTTTTTTCATATTGCATGGCAGTGGACTGGGGTTTGAGCAATTCTTTACTTACACACATATCTGCTGTTAATAAATGCATAAATGCTGTGGTAGCTCTGCTAGAGACTGATGTGTCCCTTCGGTCACCAGTGCCAGTGCATTCCCACTGGTGTGGTTTGTTACGCTCCATCTTTTCTATGCCAATTTTTAAACACATCTTGAAGTCCTTGGCTAGTAACTCATGACTTCTATTTTCTTTCTCTGATTAAATTTGTTAACAGAGCCGGTCCATGTAATAAGCCTTAACAGTATGTTTACCGTTGGGTTTAAATAGCAGTGTTTGGAAGGCAAAAGTTTCCTTTTTTTTGTATGACACATCGCAGTCATTTTGTGCATCTGAAACAGGTTTTGGGCCTAAAAGCAATGGTATCTAGCATGGGTTAAGTTCAAGGCTGTGGCCGTCAGGCTGCAACGACTGTCAATTTTGGCAGAAGTAAAAAATATAGCAGGAATTCTTTAGTGTGATCTGATTTATGTTCTGACTATTGCACGTGAACAGCTAAGCTGTGAATCTGCTTGAATTTAAACATGCAAGTATTCCTGCTGGCTGTAATGAGAGTGCCCATGCTTAGGTGAAATGTAGTCACTGGAGTTTGCAGGGCTGAAGATGCCCTCCTGCATTTACTGTTTTATGCTTAAAAGAGGAGTATGGTCTCTCAAAATTGTAACCAGTGCACTAACAGCTGCAGTATATTTAATTTTGGAATGAACATAAACCATCTCAATCAAGTAATACTGTATATTTAATTGATTGCAACAATTTGTGACACAGACTATAACCATTACAGACGTCAGATTAAATGCTGCATTTTTTGAATGGGACATTTTATAATCAGAGTCCTTTGTTGTAAATATTCATGAAGTTTCAAGTTATATGTATATATATTTAATTTAGAAGTGTGTATACTTTAATCTCCCATCTTTTTCTTTATGCTGGACATAAATGAAATGGTTTGGACTCTGCACATCAGGAGATATGCTTGTCCTCCTTTGGTTTCACACTATCTAAAGAAAGAGAATTGGCTTACTGTATTCTGTTAAACTTTAGGAAGTATTGAAAATGTAGTAGTAACATTTTGGATGCATTCTCAGGGAAATGGTTTCAAGAGAAAGCTTGGAAAACCTCGATTGAGTAGAGCTCAAATATAAAAGAAGCAGGAGATCTGAAAAGTTATTGATCTTGGCAATGCTTTTTCTAAGAATTGAGTGTTGCAAAACTTAGTTAGTGACCTGGAAAATATGTGGTAATTAAGAAAGGCCAGAATGCAAAGGCATGATAATTTGTATTACAGCAATTGAATCAAACCGAATGGAAAGGTGGCTAGGGTGACTGCTCCTTTTCCTGATTAATGTCTGAAGGAAACAGATGAGGCAGCACGCCTTGCAACTTCACATGCAGTTTTAGGTCAAGTTTCTGTAGCTTGGGAAAGAATGTTCTAGCTAAAGGTAAGTCAGAAATCATTCAAATGAAGAACAAGTTAGAAAATATACCCTGAGACCAGAGCTGCTTTATCCTGATAGATAGTATTAGTAGTAGGACCTAGATATGTCTTTCTCTTTTCTCATGGATGTTGTAGCTGTGAGATAAAGAAGCGGTTAATACCATAAGTGGTGGCAAAAGCACTCCACAGAGTCTCCAATATACAGTTTTCTTGTAGTTGTGTTTTATTTAAATACACCCAGGAATTGTCATTATGTATGTTTTTATGCAAACCTTTTTTAATAAGAACTGTATTTCAGGAGTCCAAATAACCTCATTTTCATGGAAGACAGATGACAGCTTATGTCCCAATGTATTTTTTCAGACCTTCCAACCATGCAAAAAGAAGTATCTCAAAAAGCTAATATACAGTTGCCAGTGTGCCTGTGGGGATAATAACGCGTATTGTGCCAGTGTATTAATGTATACAGTTAAAATTCTCTGTATTGTTGCCATTTATATAGCATTAGCAATGGGGCTGTTGATTTGCATACTGGTGTGAAGGGTACAGTCTTGGGCCAGACTTTAAAGCTGAGAAGCTTGTTTGTGGCATTAGTAATTGAGATGTTACAGGTTTTCACAGATAAGAGTGGTCTGGATCCATGTAATGGAACCTGAAACATGTTTTGTAAAGAGTAATTTTTATCTCTTTGATCATTGGGGCAATTAAATCCCTGATTTTACAGTTATGTATAGTTAACTGTGCCATTTTTACCATCTGTATTATGTCCATAGTTGCAAGGGGCCCTTGGGTTTTAGCTAGTGTATTTGACTGCATCTTTGTCATGAAATGCGATTTTTTAAATTCAAAGATGGCTGAGCAGTAGGCCTTGATGCAAGTGACCCAGCCTCTTCTCCCTTCCCTTGAACCACCCAACAAGCTTGCCTTTCTTTTCCTTACTTTCTTTTCCTTACTTTCTTTTCCTTGCCTTTCTTTTCCTTGCCTTGCCTACCCTACCCATGGCAGGTGGTTTCAGGACTTTACACCCATGCAAGTGAAGTGGCCTTAGCTCCATCCGCTCCTCTTTATGTCAGGCCAAGGGCTTGCAAGAGCAGAGGAGGTTCAGTTCCTCCTGTGCTGTCTACGTCTCAATCATCAGTCATGGCTCCCCTGAGGATGAGGGTGAAATGGCCTACAGTTGGTGTGCTTGCACAAGGTGAGCCCTTGGTCTCCAGAGTGGCATGTGATTCCTCAACCTGCCGTTCCTCAGTGCTGATTCATTGTTGTGGGCATGTCCTGGCATTCAAATCCTGTTGTTTATAAAGGTTTACTAAACACTTGAAATGTATTTGCTATGTGGTAAGACACATTTCTCTTTTTGCCTGGCTTTCACTGCATAGATTAGTGTTTCGCCAGGGGTATTACGACACTTCATTATTTAAGTGGAGCTGTTACTTTTATAATGTATTCAATCCAGTGCAAGACCAATTGTTTTAATGCTATCAAATTCTGGTGCATGGTGATGGATGTGTTCCTAGCCAACAGAAGAAATCTTCCAATTTCCTCAAGTTTTGTGTGCAATCTGAGAATTTAAATAAAAAAATTATGTTGGCTTCCCTTAACCTCTGTCAGGACTTCTGAGTGGTATTTGTCATCACTGTGTCAATAGTTTCCTTCAGGGGACTTTCAGCCTGACTACTGCATTGGCATCCTCCTTCCTTACCCCCCAGTCTTCTTGGTACATCTTTTATGTTTTTATCTAGGCTGTTTACTATGTTGGAGCATACTGCCATAGGTGTGTGAGACATCTAGTCTTGCTGAGCCATCTTGGACTTTTTTCTGATCTGGAGATAATAAATGGTGTAGATTCTTGAGTAATTACAATAGCATGTAGTTCAGACCACTGCTCTTGTGTGTTGTGGAAAGTAAGAAGCAATAGCTGCCATAGGAGTTTACAATATAAATAGACTCGAGAAGTGAAAGCAGGTACATGAGATGCATTAGTATCTCCCCCAGGTGTGAACAGGTAGAGTAGAAAGTAAAATGATATATCTAGTTTGAGCCACTTTGGTAACATTTGAGGTGAGACAGAAGGAGATATTTAGAGCCCTGTCACAATATGAATTGTTCCAATTAATCTCTCCTGAAGGAGCCGTATAAATGTGCAGTGCTGATACTTATATTTAATACAGTCGGTATGAGGCTCAGTTGCTCCAATTTATTATACAAATGTATAAAAAGAAACAATTTTTACCCTAGAGACTTTACATTCCAGCTCCAGACAAAGTCCTGGTGAGCAGACATTGTAAGAGGGGGAAGCAGGGAAAAGAAGGTGAATGTATCACAGTGTTGACAGATTTCATGGCTACACAAGAGTCACTTTCAAACCACAGGAAGCACTTGGCATCTTTCAGTATAAGGCCTCTTCAGGTCATCACACAAAGTATATACTTGGTATTCCACCAGGTGTTAAACATCTTCTGAGGGTACTCGAGCTCAACTGCTGTTGATAAGAAATGCAGCTGCTCAGCACCTTTCAGGTATTAATTTAGAAAGAATCAAATCAAGAATTATATCTGTGGTTTTTGTCAAACTGTTTACTTATCTAACCTGTGTGCATCCTTTCACCTGTTTCTTAAAATACATGTAAATATGACATACACCGACTATCCTGTGGCTGCTGTGACATTACAGAAGCATAACTGTGAAAGCTTCTGGAGAGAATATTCTCCATATAGATATGTCCAGAAGCACTGTCTGATAAGAATAGCTAGTGCTTCTATATGAAGTTATTTATGTGAAAGCAAACTTTAACTGTTATGTAATCATTTTTGTGTTTCGACATGAAAGTCAGTAAAAGCTCGTGGTAACAGTCTATAAAAAATTGATAAAAAAAGCAAAATACGTATATTAATGCTGCTGATGAAACGAATCCAGTGTTTAGGATCCTACTGTCCCGAGGTTGGTCCCATTAATCATTATCATGCCGAACTTGGTGAGAGTTCATCACTGTATCCTGTATTTACTTCATTGGCTCCATGTTTTATGGCTCTTAGAAGCATTTAGGTTGGAAAAGACGTTTAGGATCATCAAGTCCTACCATTAACCTAACACTGCCAAGTCCACCACTAAACCATGTCCCTAAGCACCATGCCTACATGCCTTTTAGATACCTCCAGGGATGGTGACTCCACCACTTCCCTGGGCAGCCTGTTCCAATGCTTGACAACCTTTTTGGTGAAGAAATATTTTCTAATATCCAGTTTAAACTTCCCCTGGTGCAACTTGAGGCCGTTTCCTCTCATCCTATCACTTGTTATCATATTTGGGAAGAGAGACTGACACCTACCTCACTACAACCTCCTTTCAGATAGTGGTAGAGTGTGATAAGTTGTTCCCTGAGCCTCCTTTTCTCCAGGCTGAACAACCCCAGTTCCCTCAGCCACTCCCCATGTGTATTTCTGCTTGCTGTACTAGGGCTGTGTGCCAGGTTTAATCCTGGATGGTTTTGCTCAGGGCCGATGGTGCAACTTTATTTCAGAATGAGATGAGAGTACTGAGCAATAGGACTTACCAACCAAACAGAAGAAGGGTGACTTTTTAGAAAATGTATAAAAAACCCCAAATCTAACCAGGAGACCTTGTCATGTAGGTTCTGATGAGTTGCTTAGCAAAATGTTGCAGGCTGTTTTAACTTTGGAGTTAACATGCTTGCCTGTCTTGTTGAAGGCAGCCTGCCTGTGTGCTGCTATGCTATAGGATCACTCAAATCACATGAATGAAGGGACCACAGTGTGGTTTGTCATGAGCTGGGATTTTCATGCATTCCTGCTTCTTGACAACAAATTTTCACTCCAAGATGTTAGAGTTTAGATTCTATGTAGAATTTAATTTTTAAAAAATGGTATTTGAAACAAAATGTTTCTGTTTTGGCATTTCTCTTCTGTATAACATTTTAAAATGTTATTTTTATATAAAACACAAAATAGACTTCCCATAGGACAAAGGGCTATAGTTCCTAGCTGGTTGTGATAGCTCAGCCCTGACGCAGCAGTAGAGCTGAAAGAGTATATTTAGTTCTTACTCTAGCAGCAAGCAGGATGATCAGCTATGATGGGTCCTTGCAATTGAATAGAGAATACTGATTTATTTTGGCTAATGGCTGCACAGAAGTTTTGGGGTACAGTCTGTCAAAGCTGCTGAAGCTGTGAATCATTGTGTTTAACTTCAGACAGCAATTTAGGTGTTTACCTCTGATCAAATCATACGAGGATCCATATGTAATTAAGGGAGAAATACAGTTTTTTCTTGGACATAATTTATCTGATCCCTGTTTTAGGCATATGAGGCTCAAGTGAATTGTAGCCCAGGAGTGCCTGTGTCTGTTCATTGTCTAGGAGTGGAAACGAGATTAATGAGATGGATTCATTTGACAAAACTGAGACCTTCTAACCAGAGAATCTCACTAGTGATTTTAATACGGTTTCTGATCAGGGCCCAGATGGATTGACTTGTGACTCTTTATGTTGCCAAACAATGGAAAAATGGGACACGAATTTTGACTAGAACTTTTATGTATTCTAGAAATCCAAGTAACTTGATAAATGGGTTTTAGTTAAAGTTATTTAAGTACCTTATATATAACCAGCAAAGTAGAAAAGAAGGATTTAAGAAAAGAAAGAAGTAGCTTTTACTGCAAGAAAGAATGGACTCCTTTGTTACACTTGGAATAAGATTTGTTTGTTATAGTCAGAGTAAGTCCTTTTACTTCAGACTTCAGGGGCCTTTCAGTTCCAAAAGCCGCTTTACAGATTTTACAGCTATCCAACTTGAGACTGATAGTCTGTGGATAGATGCATCACAGGCACAGTTACGATGCAGGGATACATCATAGCTGATTCTCTTACAAGACCTGCTTACTAGAAGGGAAAATAACAAAAAACAGAGTATATGTTCATAGCTGGCCTGCATCTGGGATCATTGCCAGGTATGTTTTTCTATTCTTGGGTTCCTAACATGTCTAGAAAAGCAAAGGAAAGAACCAGCATATTCCCAGTCACAAACTTGCTGGGAGCTGTTTTGGTCAACATACAGGTAGAAAGGCCCATACATCTGGGTTGCCACCCAAGGTGTGCCAGTTTGGGGCTCCTCACAGGCTGACAGGGTTGGCAGCGCAAGTGCCATGGAAAGGGACTGCTTCACTGGCCACTGCCTCCTCGCCTGCCACAGGGATATCTGAGGAACCCTTCCTCTCAACCCAGAGGGGCTTCAGTCTGGTGTCCATTCCAGTCCCATATCCCAAGGTCTTTGACTGCTTATTGATGTTAAGAGGGCAGGCTTGGCTTTAGTGCATTTAAAGTTCATTTCACAGCCCTTTCAGCCTGTGGGGTTGTATTTTGTTGTTGTAGGAACAGAAGTTTCTCACAAGGTGTTTACATACTTATATGCTGGTCAGAGAGACCATCCTTGCCTGGACCTCAGAACAGTTGTCCTGAAACTCATAAAGCCACTTGTGTGTTGCACAGAAATGTGTGAAACTTCAGACACTGAGTTAAACATCCCTATACAGGGACGAGGTCTGAGATATCGCTAGACTCCATTGTTGTGTACAAGTTAATTGGCCTGTCCCTCCACTTTCTGAGGGCACACTTGTTCCTCAGAAAAATGATTCCTGGACATACCCAAGATTTTACTTTATTTTACTATGTGGACCACACTACCTGTACTGTCACTGCTTTCAGCTGTAGCCAGTATAGGTCAAGAGATCTCAACACAGAAGATACTGAAAGCAGTAACAGAGTGCCACTCACCAAATTAACAGCTCTCCTACAGGATGTCAAGGTTGTTTTCATCATGGTGCAAAAAATACTCTCTGCTTCAGGATTGGCATAGGATCCCAAATTTGTAAAGCAGCAATATAATGAGATCCCACTGACCTTTGACCTGCTCTTAGCTGCTGTTTTCAATGACTAATTTGGGAGAGCAACCCTGTAATCAATACTCTATAAATACAACAGAAACCTTTTATCCCTGTCATCTTAAAGAGTACTGTTGGACTGTCACTGCAGGGGGAACGCATGCTGGTGGGAACTGGAACGGAAAAAGATGGCTGCTTGCAGTGTGTGGTGTGGAGTTGAGGGAGGGTCAAGGCCTCATAGGAGGAGACCCAGAGAACATGTAAGACCTTGATGCTGCTGTGGCCATTGAAAGAAAAGGTCCTGTTTTCAACAGGTGCTTGTAAGGATGTTCCTGAACACTGCTGTAGTGTCTGCACTGCCTACAGTATCTTCAAGTACCAGTTACTCACTGGGTAAGTCATACTGGTACTTTGGTACTGTGTTTTCTCAAATCTACAAAAGGCTTCCTAACTTCTTGGCATTCAAAATGAAATCTGCCTTGTCTCTCTTCATTTAAACTACATGGCATGCACCAGCCCACTGCGTAATTTACATTTTGATGTGATATTTAAAGAAAAAATATTTTTCTCTGGATGAAGAGAAGTTATATGTTAACATAAAGCTAGTTTATTTTTATTTCATTGCAGAAATATTTTTATTGACTTCATTGGGACAATTTTGTATCAGTGAGGCACACGGTATTCAGCTTGTAAGCAGCTAAATTTAACACGCTATGCAATTTAAACAAAAATGCATATTCTTAGATCCATTTGTCCTTTTGATCTCTAGAGTATGCTAATTTAACTACTGTTGCATCTTGTATTGATTATAGTGCCTTTAGAATTTAATGAACATTTGCATCTTTGGCATTTCAGCTTTGGAAAGCTAAATGCATTTACTTATTGGCAAACAAAATCATTTAAGGGTTATTGGTGTATTTGTTTATCAAGATGTTTTTAAGTCAGTCTTTCAACTATTCACAATTGTTCTCTGAGCTGGCATTCCTTGAACACAAGAAATCACTGAAGGCCATCTGTATCTCTTCCTGGCTTGAATGGGACTGTTGTAAAGACACTAGATCTTTTTTAAGAGCTTCTGGCCCATCTCCTAAAAAATGAGGTGGGAAGGACTGGAACGAAGGGAAAATCAAAAAGACTGAATTATAATTGGTACTTTATGAGCACTTGTTAGTTTTGTGTAAACTCTATAGCCGCAGTGGGCTGGGCATGGCCAGGTGGAAAAGGAGCAGAATGCATTTTGGATGAAGAAATGTTACATAATTCCCTGAAAAAAAAGGGTTGGATTTAGAAATGCTGCAGCACAGTGGATTGTTTATGCCTGAATTGTGGTTGTATACAGTTTAGAATTTTTGGACTTGAGCTTGTATTTGTCTTTTATGTTTGCACTTTCCAGCCATGCTGTTGAAATACTAGCAAAAATGTTGGGTTCAGAATGCCTTTTAGGTTCCAGATTATACTAAAATTTGCACTGGATTTGACCTACAGGAATCAAACTAAGCTATTGAAACCAGAGAAGCTTAGGGGGTTGCCTTAATTCAGAGTACAGAAGTGAAATCAGCGTGACAGCAGAATTTCTCAAGTTGATGCTAATTCTGACCAGTTGAAGAAAACATACTGAATTTAACTTAATTATGTAAATTATTTGCATAATTGAAAACATGTTAAAGGACTGATTGAGGGAGGGGTGTATGGAAGTTACAGTGTGCCAATCTGCGGCTTCTAGTGGTCAAAATCACTCATTTTAGGTTCTGTGCTGAGGTGGTTTTGTTTTGAAGATACTTTCAAGGTCTCACCTGTGGGTCAGGAGGGAGAGAAAAGGGATTCAGTGATTGTTAAATACGTTCTCCCACTGGTAACTGTTTTTGCCCCTTCAGATACCTGTGGGAATTCATTCAAGTGTCTAGTAATTGGTTAATAGCACCCATAAAGTTTTGTTGAGGAAGAGTTAGATCCCTTTGGGTTTTAAGATAGGATTCTAGGATGTACATGTCCAGGATTCATGAATGTGTTATGATGGAGGAAGAGGGAGATTTATTACGGAGATGTATTGGCGTGTTTGGCATTTGCTGCTTCAGCACAGTGTAAACACAAGATATTATTCAACCTTGGCTACATACCTTTCCTTGGAGATACCTGTTGTGCTTTTTCTTGGATGTGTTTCAGCTGCAGGAATGGATGAAGGCAGTGCGTGGGACCTTCATGCATGCCTTATCTCCAAAAGAGAGACTGTGTTGTGTGTCTGTCTTGGCAGTCAGTTGGAGACCTGAAACTGTTGGTGTTTTCTGAGCTGGCAAAGGCTGGGAACATGGCATTGAGTTCAGCTGATGGACGAGAGAAACATCTTACTTTCTTCATAGCAGTGCCTCTACCTAATGATCCAAATTAGCTTTTTTGGCCTCAGAGGGAGTTGTGTTTACTCAACCAGAACAAGGGCCATACAATTGGGTCTCGGTGTCAGTAAAAGCAGGAAAGCCTGCAGACAGTCTTCTCAGATTTTCCCCCATCCCCCCCAGTGCAGGGGCAGTGATGGGAATGGAGAACCCAGTAAGCATTTCAGACAAGTTCTCCAAGCTTTATCTGGTAGAGTGTAATGGTAAGCAGCCTCTCATGAAGAAAATTTTTGTTGTTGATGTTGGAAGGTACATATTGCAGCACACCAGTGCAGCTCATTAGTAGGAATGCTGGTTTTGCCCATTCTGACTCTTTAAAAGGAGCTAATGGAAACTTTCTCAAAAAAAAAGCTTGTGTGTTTAGATCGGTCAATTCAACGGTAAAGCTCACCTCTTATTTCTGTGATAAAATTAATATATGAGGTAAATGAAAAGTATGAAGAAGGCCAGGAGAGGGGTTTTTAGCAGGGCCATCAGCGTTACTGTCAGAGTTAAGTTCTGAGCAGCACTCACATGTGAATGTTTGCTATTTTGTGCTGCTTTGCTTTTTTTGTTTAGACACAGAGGAGCTTGTATCCCGGGGACGGGAGCACATATTCATTCTGGCTTGCCATTGCAAAACTCTTGAAGCAGCAGTAAACTTATGGTTTCTGCACCTGTCTTCATGGATTAGTGCCCAGAACCTGTAATTAATGTGAGTCCTTGTGTGTCTAATCTGCCTTGAAAAATTGGACTTTCACCCCAGAATGCACTTGGTGCAGCAAAACAGCCAGTGCAGGCTGTGGCACTCGACAGGGCGGGATGACTACACCAACTCTGCACTGTTGTGTGGAGCAGTACTGGCTCCCTGAATGGCTTCTTGGCCTGTTTCTGTCTGCATGTACTGCCCTTTCAAACAGCACTGGTTGTATGTCCACTGGGAAATCCCAGGTATGTGTATTTGCTCCATGGTGGGTCCCCCTCTCCAGCTATTCCGTGTGTCCTTGTGGTGACAGCACAAGGCAGAAACAATTGAAGAAGTCTGTTTTGGCAGTTGTCCTAAAATCCTTCCTAGAAAGAATGTGAAATTGCTTGTCAAAGAGACAGATGGGATTTGCAGGCTGCTGGGCACAGGTAGCGCGTGGGCTTTCCCTGAGTGAGGACGCCAGGTTCCAGTGATGAACTGGAGCTGAGGGAGCTCCCAGAAGGTGACAGGTATGCTGTGGGTGCTGACCGTGTGCTGGTTCCTGGGAGGTGCCTTGAGGTTCTTGTCAACTTTTAAGCTATTGTGTCCTGTAAGGTCTCTGAAGAGCACATGTATAGGAGTGTCGCTCTGAACTGCAGCAACCAGCTTTGGCAGCCTGTTCTTGCAAGTGGCTTTGGCCCACCAAGCATCCTCGTTCCTTGCTTGGCTCATGTGACAAGTGATAAATATGGATATGGACAAGGAAGGGATAAGTAAGATGCTGAAGAGCTAGAGCGTGAGTTCCTGGTGAGAACTATTGTTGTTATTGATAACACTGTATAATTGGTATGAATTTATGAATACTGCAAATTTATTCAGCAACAGATTACCAATTAAGAGATAATAGGAAGTATAATGCACACAATCCAAAACAAATTGCAAGGACAGATGATTAAAAATACTAGGTTTCAATCTTGTATTTTAGTTTTAAACACGGAAATTTTTTAAGAGCTAGGCAGAGATAGCTATGCAATACTTGAACAGCTTTGTCTCTTCGTAGTTGACACTAAATGCTAGATGAACACTGTTGATTGTGATTTTATGCTCTCTGGGAAGAGCTGAATTGTGAGCCTGCCAGCCCCTGAAGACTACATTGGTAGGATTTGTTTTCCAGAACCAATTTCTGGAAACAATAGGAAAAAAATGTGGCAAGTCATATGTGCTCATTATAATTTTGTAATAAAGGGACTCTGTTTTAACAGGATTTGTGGAGCCTTTTTAGGAGAATTAAAGGTCACCATGGCCTCAAGGTAATGAGGTATTGCTCTTGGTTTCTCTTCAGCTGGGATTTCACCATGTGAGTTAATTACTGTATTTGGTGAGGATGAAATAGTGCACACAAGTACCAACAGCCTTGAGCTTGTTACAATCATATTTTATTTTAACCAGGGATCATTTCAATGCTTGGGTAAGTGATTGCCAAACCCATTTATTCCTTGCTCAAAGTGTCTGATGAGACTATGTTTATGAAATGACTAAAGTGGAACTACTGCAAAATAATAGAGCAAGTTATTCTCCTGATTTTTCCCAACATACTTTTATCCGTCTCTGTGCTATAACATAGACTTCAAAAGTGGCATGAATTTGGGTTTTCCCTGTATCACCTGGAGCTGCAAAGTGGAGCTTATGTGACAGGCAGAGGCAAAATAATTGAACCAGCAGTACAACTGCTGAGATACCGTGTTTGATGTTGTTCGTGATAAATGTAGCTAATTATTTTGCTTTTAGTGGAGAAATTAATATAATCTGTCTGCAGTGTTGAGCTAGACAAATGCAGTTGTAGAACTAATGTTTTGTTCAACTCAAACCTTACCATTAGCAGATGACTTCTGCATATTGTTGAGGAGGAAAACCATTTTCCCTGGTCTAAGATATATTGGATTCACACTGCAAGTTAGGCTTGGTCATTGATTCTGCTCAAGCTGGAGGTAGACGCTTGGGTTGCTAAATAACCCTTTTCCCCAGCCTGTGCACACATAAGCAATATATTAGATACCAGAAATGGTATTGTCATTGTTGAATTAAAAAAGTTATTAGTGTTAAGGTTGCTGGCATGCACCCCATGCTATTCTTGTTGTAATTTTCTTATCCAGGGTGACACACACATGTATGGTCCCCATGGCACTGAGAGAAAACATGCTCTTGTGTGTTGGCGCATTTCTACTTTGGAGGAGGGCTTCAGCATTGCTTCGCAGTAGGCTGGGTGTTGTGCTCTCCTCCACAGCTCCCGGGTTGTCATGGGGATATGTTTTCAGCTGGTGAGCTGAAGCAGAAGGGGGTTGCACTTTGAATCAGTGAATCAGATCTTGCAAATACTGCAACAGTATCACATAAAGATTTGGAGGCTTCCTAATTTTAGGCAACTCTTGAGCATTGTTTTGTTATCAGACATGTTGTCTAATATGAGACTTCAGGATGGTAGTTCCCTTATGGAGGTTGGCTACCTGTAAAAATATTGCCTCCTCTAGCTCACATTTTTCCATTTTTACAGTACTGATTATATCTTATTTAAACGTGCTTTTATTTGCATGATCAAGATAGTCTTCTGCTTTTCCCTGCTACTCATTCCAACTCAGAAGCTGATGGCTACTACAGCTGAAGCTACTCAGCTGTGTAAGGACAAAAGAAGACTTAATCCTAAATGTGTTCAAAGTGTATCAGCATCCATCCATTAGAAACAAAATCTCAAATCCATGAAACCATTGTAGAATCTAGCCTCCAATTCTTGGCTAATTTCCTTCATTCAGTCCCACTGAAATAATTTCTTTGGTGTTTCCTGAATACTCAGACTGAAAATAAAGAGAAAAAGAAGAAAAAAAATCCTACCCTTTTAACAGATCGGTACTGTTTTATTGGAAGAGAAATCTTGCTTTCATTTGTTTTGTTAGAAAGAGGAACAGGTTTTTAATTTTCCACAAATAAGGCCAGAAGAGATTTTCTTACATGTTGTGTGTGTAATATAATATCCACTTTAATTGCAAATGAAATTGAGAAATGATTTATAAATGAAACAGTAATTTTTATTTACTAGAATCTTCTATCTTTAATAACTGAGGCCTTTTTGATGCCTTTGGAAGCATCAGCCAATCCATTTACAAAGTAACTCTTGATTTACTGTCTTTGTCAAGACATCTTTTCCTTTTAGAGAAATGATCTTACTTGATTTCTCCTCTGTTCCTGTGACCACTAAGCTGATTTCATCTTGTTAACAATATGCTGTGTTATTACTGCACCATAAAACAGATTCCTTAAGTCTTGGCATAATAATGATATTCGGCTTCCAGGATTGTCAGATTTTTTTTTTTTAGTTTTTATTTTTTTTTTTTTTTAAGATAGACATTTGGTAGTATAGTAGCCTCATTGTTGGTGCCATCTAAGAACAATACTTGAAAAATGCAGATAGTTTGGCTGGCTATGCCAAGGAAGCTCTAGTACACCACCACACATATATATATATATATATCCAAATCTCTGTTGATATCTAAGGCAGAAAAAGTACTTCATATTAATCTCTGGGTCAAGCCCTTGAACATGTAAGAAGAATCTTAATAAAATATTAAAGTCTTAAACTCAGGTTTCGCTTCCCTGGAGCAGCATTGAACTAGAAATGCTAGCACATCTCAGCTTTGTTGTGCATTTTGAAATCCCTCTAGGCAAATGAAAAGCCAGGGGTGTTGAGCATGCTGTGGAGGTTAATAATTAGCCCCAAACTGCATGAGAGGTGAGGAGCAGAACCCTGGATTTGCCTGTGCTAGACCTTCCCCTTTCTTTCTGGTTTGTGAGAGCATGATTTTAAAACAAGTTTCTTTTCAAAACAAACACAACCAAAATGATCCTTTATGGCCCTTTGCTGTGTTTGTAAAATTTGTATTTTTGGCTGTTTGAATGTTGTAGGAAACCAGCCAAAATTCCTCTACTTATTTGCTGGCAGTATCTTTATGCAGCTTAGGAACTCCTGTGTTTTCCTGTCAGTGCAGAAACTGTTAAATACTGGGTTTGGAATAATTCAGTTTACCTTCTTTCTGAAGTAGATACAGGTATCATAAGAGTACGATTAGGAATCTAGAGGGCAGACATAATAATTGAAGGTCATTCTTGATCTGTCACTTTTCTGAAAACAGATCTGTTCTGGACCAAGCCATCTCACTGCATGGATGCATTGGTTGCTCTTGGTGGTTTCTTTTGCAGAGGTTTCTATTTCTTTGACAATTTTGATTGTGTGATCCCTATAGACTGCTCTGAGACTCTGAGGTGAACACATTTGAAATGCACATTTAAAATATAAGTTCATTGAATAAATGACTATAATTTATAGGTATTATGGAAAAAGATTAAGACAGTACTGTATCAACTAAAGGGCCAGAATGCAGCAGATACTTTAGGATGTGTTTGACTGTGGGAGTAGGGGTACCATTATTAATTTACAATTTTGCTGGACTGTTGGTCAGAGTTTTGTTATACCGGTGAGAGTATCTTTGTCTCAGATTGAGCACAGAATCTAAGTAGCGTGGAGAAATATATCGCACATTTTTTTCTCATTCCACACAAATAGTTTAATTTGTTTCAGTAACTATAACTCTGCATAAGGCTGACGTGGAACCATTATTTCCTCTTCGGTGCATTTCCTCTAATTGCTCATATTTAAACAAAAACTGGGTGCTTACAAAATGGTGATTCAGTGCAGGGAGGAAGTGCAGTATAGATAGTGCTGAGATTTCTAGAAAAAAGCTTTGAAATCTGCAAATTTTTCTAAAATTTTCTAAAATACTTGATTAAAACTCAGCCTTTTCTATATTGATGAAAAAGAGACTTTTTCACCCCTTTCTGGATAAACTAAGTAGTGATTGGAAGGTACTGAGAAAACTGTTCTTTACTATGAATTTTTCTTGTTATCTAGCCGATTGAAACAAGGTTTTATCAGTGCATGGTACCAATTGGAAACTTCTTAAGCTTTTTATGTCTTGCAAATGTCCTCCCACATCTCTTTCTTCCCCCGCAAGCGTACAGGAGAAAGGGAAAAAAGTGAGCAACACGTTTAGGTAGAGGATGATTAAACAACCATGTTTCTGAATAAAAGCAACATTTCTTTCACAGTAAATGACTTTAGTATCGTTCTCTGTAATATTAATAAAAGTATAAAATAATGTGCTCCTTATTTAAGCTAGAAGAACCCCACCACCAGACCGGTTAACAGATCAAGGCAGTCAGCTGATGAGCCACATATGGTAGAAACTGCTGCATATGAATTGTTAATGATCTTCACTGAGGGAAATAACCTTCTTCCTGTTGGTATGGAGCCCAACCGGAGTGTGGAAAAATCCATTAAATATATGAAGATTACAGTGAGTCAGACTTTATATCCTCTTTCAATAGGCTGTTGTGTGAAATGGTGATTTAGAAATACTTTCTAGATTTTATTACATTCTGTGGCATCCTCTGACCTTGATACACCACTAGTTGAAACTCCATACCAAAGGCTAGTTGTTATCTGTTTGAGGTAACACCCAAAACCTGGATTGTCTCAAGATGGGCATTTGCACTTCAGCATTTTACTTACTGTTGCCAGTGCTGAGCGATGGATGGGTATTTGACCCCTTCTCAGTCAAACATTGTTCCACCTGAAGCCATAAACTAGAAGGGTTTGGGCATACACATTTCCATTTAGGGTACGTCCTGGAGAGCAGCCTGGAAGTTCTGTCTTGTAGTCAAGCAAATCATGGTGGTTTAACAACACTGTTGAGGTTTAAATGAGATATTTTGGGGAGAGAATTGGAGCTACTCTTAGAGTTGAGGCTTGGAGCATCTCCCCTCCTCTGTTGGTAACATCTATGGCTTTGCAGAGGTAGATGGATGTGGCCAGCAAACCCTGTAGGTCCCTATGGACATCCCAGGAGCAGAGTCTTGGATCCTGTTCCGGGGTTAAGATTTGCTGCTGTGAGCCCTTGCCTGACTGTTTGCCCCGGTCCCTTACTGTATGGAGGTAGAACAAGAAAAGGGGAAAGTTAATGGTAAGGGGTCTTGATTCTGTTTTCTTCTGGCTTTGGAGACTGTTTCCACCTGTGCTGTTGAACATGTCTTCTGTACTGGTGGGAAACTGTGTGGGTGAGGAAAAACTTTGCTGTGCTTTGAGAAAAATGAATTGTACCATGGAGTTACTAACTTTATTTCTGCTGGCTTTGGATACATTCTGCTATTACTATTATAGTAAAGAAATTGTGGTATGTTTGGTTGTAGGCCTAAAAGCAAGGACTGTCTTCATTTAAGAATTAAATGTGGAATACAAGAGCAACCTACTGTTTTGTTGTCAGTGCCATTGACTTTACTGTGCCTGAATATGCAGGATAAATTCAAGAGTTTCTTTTAGCAGCCTGGGGAGCTGTGAGTGTGGGACCCCAGGCAGGCAGGCGGGAGGATGGGCAGCTGGCAGAAATGCCTGACCCAGATCATCTCTGTTTTGTGTTGGCAGATCACTAATCCATTATACTTACCAAAGTATTTCAAGTACTATAAATCTTTTCAGTGAAATTAAATGACAATGATATAAGTATTTCAGAGAAATTTTGAGTCATCATCTTTGAAGAATATTTTAAAAAAAATTATCTGTTAAATCAGCCCTTCTATAATTTTTGGTTGTGTTTATAGCAAAACTCTTTTTGGGCGAAGGAGGGAAGACTGGTGTAAAGCGCCAGTAAGTGCCAGTTCTCATTCCAGTTCATCATCATCAGATACTAGAGATTGGTGGATACTGTTGGTAAATTTAATTTTCCAATTTAATTTAACAATTTAAGAAACTGAGAAAAAAAGTGGAATGCATGAAAACAGAATGTATTATATCTAGAGGTGTATTATCAGCCCCATTTAATGCTCCATTCTGCAGTCCTTCTTACATAATGCCGCTGGGTAAATTCAGCTCTGCAGAATTTGGCCTTCAGTAAATATTTTTAAATCTATTTATAGTCTGTTAAAATGACAGCATAAAATTGTTACAACAGAGTGCTTTCTCTCTGCAGCTTCAAATATCTACTTATTTTGGTCACCAAAGCAATTTTTAGCATGACTTTTACTTCTCTCAGGA
Organism: Athene noctua; assembly: GCF_965140245.1. Taxonomy (NCBI): domain Eukaryota; kingdom Metazoa; phylum Chordata; class Aves; order Strigiformes; family Strigidae; genus Athene; species Athene noctua. Next base: position 114,549,651 of record NC_134038.1, on the reverse strand, counting down.
TTTCAAAGCTAATGCAGCATTAGCAGTGGGGCTGATGGTGGTGTGTAAACCAGGGAGATTGCAGCTTTGGTGCTTTGATGGAAGTTTCAGCCCTGACAATCAAATTAGATGATAGTGTTATTTTTATCACTGAGGAGCAATAAACATATCCCTACAATACCATTTTGAAGTTAATTTTCAGAGGAGGTCTGCATTCCCATTAAAACAGATGGTTATCTGGCAGTAATTGTTTTCCCTGCATGGCTTCTTTTTTAGAAGGCCTAAAGGCTATTTATGATAAAACTGTCAAATTTTGTATCCTCCGTTTTACAGATTGCTGTTGGCCAGGATGTAATTTTAAAGTCCTGCCTGTGGGTGTTACACAGTTGTGCAGCCTCAGGTGAAAAACCAGGGAGGAACCATGACTCAGAGGCGATGAGTAGGATTCATCTGCCTTCACTCAGATGTCCAAATTTGAGATGCCTCCTTCTGAACAGGTTGTTCTGGTTCAGTATATAGTCACTGAAGGGAATCGGGCACCTGCCAAGGGTGACTCACCTCTACCTCAGCCTGCACTGTGGGGCAGGAGGTGGCAGTGGGAGGGGACCTGTCTCCTCCATGGCCAGCCCCATTGCAGTGGCAGGTATGGCTCCAGTGTTCAGGGCCAGCAGTAGCCAAGGCGGGTGTGCTTCTGACCTCGTAGACATACCAAGACTCGCATTTCCCCCCACTCATTTCATTTGCATAGGGGATTGCAGAAGAAACTGGCTTCTGCATGTTGTCAGAGGCCGCCTTTGGGGCTGGAGTCTAGGGTACACTCATGCCTCTACCCACCTGTTTACAGCAGAAACTGAAGTCTACCTTGATCTTTAATCCCCATTTCCTATGGCTGTAGCTCAGATTTGAGAAGGTTAGAGAGGGAAGCATGCATACACATAGCTGGTTGGATTATATACCCTTTTGAGACTGTATTAGAGCTACGAAAATCTAACTTTTGAATGGTACTGCCTTCACGAGAGGGACTATGTGTTTTATTTATCTTTGATGCTTTCACATATTACACAGCATGTAAGATAAAAGTAGCTCGTAAAAACATCAGAAGTTAGAAATTTTTATCTCTGTTTTTATTTTTGTTATATGGCAATACAGGTATGTGCAGATATGCTTCTCATTATTTAATCTCCATAACAGATTGAGTTGAGTTGTTCTGCCAAGTTGGAAATTGTTTACTGCTACCTTTATATCCATCATCAAAACTTTAGCGGCTCTTCATAATACTTTTAGATGTGTTGGTTTCTAATTCTGTATTCTGTTATGATTGCAGATTATCATGCACCTTCTTTGTCTACATAATGCTAAAAGCAAGGTGTTTTTGAACAGTCACAAGCAAATTTTTGGCTAGTTCAGATTAAATTCAAATCTGTTGCTCACAACAAGTTTTTTATTCTTTTTAGAGATGGTATTGAAATTTTTATAGTAACATGTATTTTAGAGAGTTTCTGCTGTCTCCAAGGCTTTAATGGAACATCACGAGCTGTAACACTAAATCGTTGATGCTGCAAAGAAGGGTTACTGCAGAGGAGTTACTCCAGTGGAGCTGTGCAAGTGGTTTGCTTTTTTTTTGCTTTTGCTTTGTTTTTACCCTACTTGGGGATTAATCGTTGCAGTGTATTACAAGTATCCCAGAGAAGTTTTTCATAATGTTTTGTACATAATTTTTCCAAATTAGTTATTTTTTGTAATTATTATTTGAACCATTAACACTAAACTTGAGATAAGAGACTATGTAGAAGTGCTGCAGCTGATAAAATTGCACCATAACTTGCACATTAAATATTTTAATTAAAAGTCTGAGTACTGCTGTGCGCCAACTTGGTCCCATTAAGGACACTTGATGCTGATATTGCCCGGGGTGTGAGCAGGCCCTCTGATAGTTTCAGTTCTGAAATGTGGACATCTTGAGCAGTGTGAAGTTCTGCATTGCCCTGTGGCAGGCCTGTTAGTTAAGGTCAGTTGTAGGAAGCTGACTTGCTACCAAAATCACATTTTATGTAAGTAGTGCTAATTAACAAAGACATGTGGTTCTCTTATGGGTATAATGGTGTGAATGCAATTTTCTTCATTTACAGGTGAGCGTTTCCCGTTGTTGCTCTGAGGAAAGCGTCTGTGGCACTTTGGTGTAGAGAGGAGGGAGGAAAGTCCTGCCCTCTGATCTGAATAAAACTCGGAACAGCCCTGATATTGAGGTTTTTGCAGCAGCACAATAAACCTTTTACAGGAATATTTTTCTCTAGGCACTTTTCTGTGCAAAGGGAAATGCTATGTTGCAGCACCGCCATAGTTACTTGGTGGTGTGTGTCTCGGGCTGAAGAGGAGAGAGGATTTTGATTTGAGATTTGCTCACGAGGCTAGTTCCTCGCCTTTTTCTGGGTGTTTGTGCTTCTGTATCCACTGTTTCCCTTTAAGCTTTTCAGTCCTGCCTAGTTTCAGAGGATACTGACCCTGTGCCAGGGTGCTTCTGGGTTAAAGACACCTCATTTCTGCTGGCACAGGGTCATTGTCCCCTCACATGCTTCAGAGGCTCCCACTGGCAAAAGGCCACCGAAATCTCACTAGTCCCACCGGAGCTGGTGCAGGAGCAGAGAGCCACCTGGTGACCCTGTGCTCTGGACCTGCCCAGTGCCTGGATGTGCCCTGGGCAGCCCCAGGTGCAGGTGGCGCTGTCGGGTTCTCACTGTAGTCCTGACTGTTCCAAGTCAGGGTTGCGCTCTGTGCAGCGTGCAACTATTGGTACATGGAATATGTTCAATTAACAGCTGTGCCTCATTATAAAGTTGATTGATTGCTTAACTCACTAAAGGACATATGAGGTACCATATTGTTAACTGTTATAGCGACAGCTTAAAATACAGGAAACACAGCAGTGTGTATAATACTGCTTATGCATGTTCTTTGCATCCTGTTTTAATAGTTACTGCTGTTGGAAGTAAACATCTATTTGAATGAACCATTTTTTTCAGACTACAAAAAGTGATGTATTGAATGGCCTTTTTTTGAGAAGAAGCCTGAAAAGAATCAGGCGTGTTGGAGCCATGGCTAAATAATACCTTAAAACACGCTTTACCTATGTAATCTTCTGGTGGTAGCAATGTCATCTCAAGTCAAAGCTGCACTAGTTAATCACTGCAGTATCTTAGTGAGTTAAGTTTGTACTTGTTGTCTTTCTGTAAAATTGAATCGTTCTGGTTCCAGGCTTTACCAGTAATCATGTCTGAGATCATTAAAGGGTAACTACAAGGTGAACCTTGGTGAAGTCCACCGAGTAGCTGTGGGATGGTTTTGGGTTTTGTGTGGGCTTCTTTTGCTCTCTAATTATTCTTTGCAAGTGAAATTAAGAGAGATCTGTAATTAATATGTTCTATTTTTGAGCTTTTGTCATCTTAAGCTGGTGGACAGTACTGAAGTATCTTATTTGGTGACAGGAGTATGGTGACAAAACCAGGGTAACTAAGGAGGCTGTGAGGGAGAAGGCTGGGAGAAGTCATATTCTGTGGTGGAAAAGAGTGATTTTTTATATTATGTGCAGAAGCAACATAATGGATCTAAGTTAGCATTTGGCTTTTGTTTTTCTTATTTTGGGGAATAAAACCCTTTCCTTCCCCCAGTCCTACTGCTTAACTGGACTTTCAGGGCAGTTTCCGTTGTAGAACATGCTGGCCGTCTCATCTCTTTATTTATTCACTGGAGAAATTAAGTGGAGCGAGTGCTTGTTGTTTTCCTCCGTGCAAATTCAGCCTGGTGAGATTAAGCAGTGAAGGATTGGCTGGGCAGAGATTTCCATCGGCGGGGCTCTGGATTGCTGGTTATTAGATGACCCACATACATACATCGGGCCCCTGTTGTGACGTGATTTTTCAGTTCTTCGGTAAAAACCGATGGTGCACAAAGCCCCCTTTGAGATGTGAATAGATGAAAGGAGATGAAACAGCTGGTTTGGTTTTATCCCATTCAGGTCAGATTTTTTGTAGTCAATGTGCAGCATTAATAATAATAAAGCCAGCTGTTGTATACCAGAAAACTTGCCATAAAATAGACATAATTTCTAAGGGGGCTGGTACTGTCATTTAACCTATGCTCACTTCAAAGCAGAGATCTTAGTTTTAAGATCAGGAATGATGAATGGCTATGGCACTACTACTAAAGTATTTGCATTGATTATTTTTGTGTTTGAAAGGAGGAGGCAGAGATCATCCTTGATCCTGGAGTGTCATACAGACATACTTGAATGCATACATAAAAATCACTTAATGTCACAGAGATAAACGGAACCACCTGATGTCACAGAGATAAATGGTTGATAATTAACTTTAAGCTATTGAGGTTTTAGTAGGAAAAGGAGAAGTCTTGATCAGTCAAGAATTAGCAAAACCAGAAGGGTGTGAGGTTCACAGTGGATAGAGAAAGAGACCTGGTGGGTAGAAGGAGGGATTTGCTATGGAATAAAATTACAACCCCAAGCCAGTGCAATGGCCAGACCCTACTTTCCTTACAGCTCTCCAGCTAGTACCCTTCTGCAACTAGTAACAAGAATATAAGGGGTCACTTGCACCACTTGCATCAGGGGTAATTTTTTTAATGAAAAGCATAGTAAATTTGGCAGTTGATGACAGTTACTTATAATGCACAGAGGAATCTGGATTCATGTGAGCCAATTAGTGAAGATTGATGCAAATTAAGATTTGATGGTAGGTATTTTTTAGACCAATATTAGATATATTTAGTCTAATCCTGGCCAAAGTTATGTCTGTGCATGCTTACTGAACTTACTCTTTTCTTCTGGGTTATGAATAGATGTCCTTTAAGTCCTTCAACTGAGGCTTGGGAATTTTACATTAAGACTCACAAAAATCATTCTATCCCTGACTCCGTGTATAAGCTTCATAACCATCTGATTCCTTCAACTACGTCTAATTTCTAGTTTGTTGACTTCAATAAATTTCTGTTACAGCTTGTGCATTCTTATTTGGGAGTTCATTAAGTATCGTATCTAAGACTTCAGAAAGAGGTGACAGTCATACCTGACCTCGCTCAGAAATGAATATTGAGATCACCTATGAAGTTTTCTGAGCTAGTTGCCTATGTGTATACATCCTACAGATAATCTTCCTCAAATGCTGTTCTGCCACAGAAAAGAAAGGAAAAAGAAACAACTTCTGGGAAGCTCATCAAAACTCCCAGTTACAGAATTAACTTCATTAGATTTTGACTCTTCTTTTCTGTAATGTCTTAGCATTTTCTAACTCCTAAAATTTTGGAATAATTTTATTTTGTGTAGCCAAGCATGGAGACAAAGGCCTACTTTACTCGAGATGGGAAGTCATAAGGGCAGCCAGAAATCCAAAGTGCTTTTGAGAGCCAGCTCTGCTTTCATGTTATTTTAGGGGCATCTGGAACTCTCGTTCATACTGTCTGCAATCCCCACCTGCCTTGTGCCAGATGTTGGCAGAACTTCTCTAAGAAAGGTGTCAAACTGCTTTTCTTGTCTGATGTTAGTCAAGTGGAATTGAAAACAATATGATGTTTAAAAAAAGATTGTAGTCTGTTATCACCTAAACAACACCAGAGAGATATTTGATATAGATTTTAAACTTAATTTAAAATTACTCTTGGCCTTGCCTGAGTTTGGTTTGTATTTTGGATCACAGTTTAGATCAGTAATTGCAAGAAATTTTAAAAGTTTATTAATATGAAGCACACAAAAGATATACTAAAACTATTTCTTGTATTATTTGTCTTTAATGCATATGATGATTGATATAAACCAGAAACTGAATATTTTTATTTGTAACTTAGAATTGTTACCTGACTCCTGTGTTAACTCAGTCGATGTTTTGTGGTCTTTGTGAATCTTCAGTGTTTATTCTGTGGCAGTACTAATGAAACCCGGGGGGTTTCTTCCACACCAGCTCGGGGGTGTGTGGCTCGGAGGGAGACTGCTGAGTTGACGATGCAGGGAGGGATGTGCATGGGACCGGAAGAGCAAGATATGGGGGAAATATGCCTAAGTCCATTCCCATATTGATGAGGCAAACTTTAGATTGTTAATAATCCGTAAATTATGCGAAGCAAGATATTAGCTGAGAGTATGGCTGTTTGATGTTTTGTATCATTGGTTTCCTACATCTGCTAATAGACATTTCAATTTATAACTTGAAAAATCTATTTACATGTAGGTGGGTAATATGAGCTGTATAGCTATATAATGGTCACAAGGGTGTGTGTGGGGAAGGTGTATGTGTGTTTATGGATATAAAGTAAATATTTACGCTAGCAACACCAACTCAGTTTCAAAACTCTGTTTTCTCTCTAAAACAGAGAAAGTTCACTGTCATCTTAGTATTGACTGTGAAATTATTCTGGAAGGACTTTTTATTTGCCACATATAACCTATTAGCCCTAAATGCAGACCAGCCAGTTTATGACATGTCAAGGGAGGAAGGAGGGACAGATGAGAACAGTTAAGTTTCTTGGGCTTCAGGAACGAAGAAGCAGGATCTTTCACCAGCTGGGGAAAGGCTGTGTTGCAAAATTGGCTGCAGATAGGTCGCAGCCATGGTTGGGAGTAAAGGAAAAGATTTTAGCCTACACTGATTCTACAGTTTGCTACTCTGAAGATTGACTGTGATGTTTTCCACCTTTTTTCCTTAGGCTTTACTCCTTTTTTTTTTTTTTTTTAAATCTCCCTCTGCCATCAATCCCTGCTGAGTATAAATTGTCCTCTAATATCAGAACAATGAAAAAATAAACTTAATTTTATCTGAATGTTTTTTTAAATAGTATTATTTCTGTCTCCTGCACAACCACTAATGTATGTCCCATTTGGTGACTGAATGTTTTTAATCACTGCATAGTGCTAAAGAGCTGGTCTAACCTCTTGAGGGATTTAAACAAAGTGGTATAAAGAAATTTCTTTTAAGGAAGGTATTCTTTAAAGAAAACAACAGTGGTGATGTACAATAATATTAAAAAACCACAAGGTTGTTCTCATCAATTTTAATATTAAAAATTCAGAATATTTAATGTTTTCTACTCCTTGGGAGTTCTTTTCAGCTGGATAGCTTTCTAAAAATGTTTTCAGGCAAATATCTATCCAAAACACCAAATGAGTAGACTGTAATAGAAGAGTTATCTATAAACACACACTGGTAATGCTGGGGGATCAGTGACTGTTAGAAAGTCTCACTACTTTCCTTAGTAAAAATTCCTGAAAAAATACACATTTTTGCTTTAGTCAGCCATACAACTTCACTTTATCTGGTTTATGGGATCGTTAGCAAGGCACACAAACAAAACTTGTTCACCTGGTCATTTATTCTATTGCATATCTGAATCTTTGTATATCTGCAGCTGAATGGTGGTTTGAAGTCTGTTGGTTTGATGGAGAAGGCAATGTACTTATGCAGAGGTTGGGCTGCAGATTATGAATGTCTTGTAAACTTGGAAAACTGTGCATTAACTTCTTAGGAGAATGTACACACCAGGCATCTGATCTGATGAAAGCAAAGCTATGTGAGTTTTACCCTAAAGAAAATAACAGTAGCAGTTTGTGTATCATTGGATCTGACCACCTTGCTGGAGACTTCCACGTTTAACAAAAGGATCGTTCCTTATAGTTCTATACTGTTTTTCTGCTGTTCATTGATTCTTTTTATTTATGTCAGAAAGTTGCATGGGTAACACCGGTAAGACAGTTTTTTTAAGCACCAGCCAGATTTTGGGTTTTCTTGGACTCCTAACATACAGTGAAACATTGAGCCACACCTTAGCAACAGTTACCTTCATCCCTCTGTGGCTTAATTACAAGAGGGAAGCAGGAAGACTTGTATGCTTGGGTACCCAATGTGTGCTGCAGATTCCTGCTGACGTCTATGTTGTCTGGGGTGATCACGTTACCCTGACAACCAAGCACATCCCTGTTTTCAGGGCTGGTCCCTGTATCTCTGGTTTTTACGAACATAACTATTTTTGTTAGATGTGCACCCATGTTGTCGTGCACACTCTGCTGGACATCTACAAACTACCCATCAGAACAACAAAGAGGTCTCCATCTAGGAAGATGGATGACAGGCTGCCTCACCACATGCATATCACATTTGCCTGCCAGATCCTAACTCCTTTGTACTTTCCTTTCAAGCCGTTTCTTATATTACAGCTTTCCTTCAGTTCTGCAGAATGTAGTGATCCCAATTAAAGACAGTTCCTGTGTTCTTTCTCCTTAAATCTTTCGTTATTTAATAATTTTGGTCAGTGTAATGGTGTCACAAGGCCGGAGCAATGAGCAAAGTCGCCTGTTTATTCTCTTGGAGCAGTCAAAAATAATGGAAACTAGAGCCGGTGGGGGAAATAATTTAACATTTCAAGTCCTTAAGGAGATCATAAGGCTTTGTAAGTGTAACAAGCACATAAATTTTCTACAGAAACTATGTATTTGAAAACGTCCCTACAGATAGCAGTCAGGATTTAATTTCTCACTGTGAGTCTCTTTTTACTAGTGCAGAGTAAAAGTTTAATTATCTGATAAAGTATTTCACATAACAGATTACTTCAGATTCACAGAACTGTACACTGCAGACCAGTGTCTAGAGAGCTATGTATTCACTTTCTTATTTTAACAGTTATTGGTTTACTGTCAGAGCATTTTGGTCAGTGTGCTTTCTTAGTTTCCCTTTTCTAGAAACTGAACATAAGATTGTGAAAAAAAACAAAACGCTTTTGGGGAAATTTTGTAGGTTAAAGGAATGCTTAATATGTGGCAAAAATCTAAATACTAGTTTTTTGTAAATGGCATTCCTTATTCATGGCCATTTAGTGACTTCTGTCTGAAACATGCATCATCTATGAACGGTTTTCCCTGTCTCCAGACGCCAAAGTGCCAACCTTATAAATTGAATGTCAGGCCATGTTTTTCATGGCTCACACATTCCAACCAGGAATAGCAGCTCTTCAACTGGAGTTTAACTAACAGGTCTAATGATGTATGAGCCAGAAACAGTCTAGTTCCTGCTTCAGTTTGTGTTGGATTTTGCATTGCAAAGAGCTGCAAATGAGTAGAAAAGTAATTTTAATCCCTAAAGCAACCAGAGCTAATATGGGTGTCCCATGCAGGGCATGTCTGTTAAGAAAGGGTGGTTTTCTCACAGCTGCTTTTCTGAACGTCAGCATGCTGTTAAGACCATGAGACTCTTTTTCCTGCATCTAGGAGCAAACTTTCACAGATAAAGTGGGACTTTGCTAACTGTGAATTTAAGAAATAGTTATTTTTTTTTTCTCCAGAACATATTAAAGTAATTCCCTCCTCTGTTTTCTTAGATGGAGCTGCTTGTCAAAAGATGTTCAGATGTCAGCAATCATCTCACTCCTTAGATGGATCTAAAATGTTACTGGAGCCATCACTATTTGTCTTTGCAGTACTGTGTTTTATCTCATACGCATTGTGGTAATTTCTCAGTTTGAGAAGTTGAGTTTTAGCAATTGCTTGGTATACAGCTGTGTTGCTGATATCCTTAGGCAGGTATAGTGCAACGGACATTGAATTTATAACAGTAACAGAAAAAGTGTTTTTTATTGAGGTTTAAAGTCCTTAGGTCAAAACCAATTCACTTGGGATTGCAGAAGGGGACTTTACTTTTAATGTTCTTAAGAAATAGGGTTTGGATTGACCGAGAGAGATTGTCCCATCTGTTTCTTTCTCTTGGCTGGAATCAGCTGCATATATAGCTTTTGGGTGATTTATAAGGACTTTACCTGGACAATAAACAGGGCACAGATTAAACTTTCTAGACCTCTGCCATTCCTTGTTGCGTAGCTCCAGACTATCTTAATAGGTTCTGAGTTAATGTATAGTGCCCAGAGATGATTGCCAGGTTTCATGTGAGGTCTGGCAAAGCTGAGCAACGTGGAAGGATTATTCGGGTACTTTACAGGCTAAACACCTGTTTGTATTTCCAGAATGTGGTGATTAGGTGTGCAGTTGCATGGAACTACTAATATGTGTCCGGCAGAAAACCGATTGTTGTCCATTCTGTAGTTCTGTGCGTGATTGATTGTTTCTTTTTATACTGAACCAGTGAAAGAACAAAATAACAGCCTAAGAATGGATAAAATACCACAAAATTTAGGATACAAGCAACCCCTTATGTCCATTAAATTTGCTGTTTGCTCTAGATTAATAGAGATCTCTTTCAGAAGCAGTTTTTTCAGCAAAAAGACCATGTTCTTTGAAGTTTTCCTGTGGGATCAGGAATATTTTTTTTTTCATTTATCCATGAAAACTTAGCAAAAAATTGAGCAGCATTCTGAATTTGAATTTAGTTTTGTGAATATTCCAAATGTTTTCTGCTATTACTCATTCTTCTTCCCCTTTCTTCTTCTTCATTTTGTATGTGAAACATGTAATCGTAAGTAATTTTTTCTTGTATGACAGAGGCACTTAAGCCCCAGTAAATTCATTGAGTTTTACGCAGGGCTGTTTATTCTTACTGACATGAACAGGAAATGCACTCGTGTGTCTTAGGAGACAAGATCTCTGTCTTTTTTTTATGACAGCTCTCTATCATGTTTTATTCATCATAAATAAATGAATCATTTTAAGGCTACTACCGTTAGTTATAATTATTTTACTGTTTACTTGTGTATTTCCATAGATGGGGTGCTCAAGAACATGGGAAAGATTTCTTTCTTTTTCAGTAGAAGAAAGTAGAAATCTGCTGCCTTTTTTTTTTTTCTTTTCAGTCAGTGCAACATACCACACCAGAGCTAGTGCCATGTGGGCAGAAATTAAATACAGCTCAGCCTCAGAACCCCATCTACATTCTTGAATTTGCGAGTGTATAATTGTAAGTTACTTTCCCAGCTCTACAGGTTTTGTGGCTTAATGGTTTTAAGTCTAGAACCAAAGGGGAAAAAAACCCTTCATGTTTTCTCATTTCAGAGTTATCTGAAGTCTGATGTGATCTGGGTCTTCCTGTCGTTATTACAGACTAACAGTACCATACCATCTCACTATATTGTGTCTTGTGGCTTTGGCCATTCCACTCCAAATGTGAAACTGAAGTTATGGTTGCCACATCTTTGTTCCACCATCTGGACTACTCAAATAAATAACCTGAATGCAAGATGGCTTTCGAGTTCTGTTAGTGAGTGCTGGAGTTAGTGGATTCCTGCCTTCTAGCAGGAATGGAAACCAAGATATAAGACCATTTGTCCATCAATGGCACTTCCATTTCAATATAGGCATTGTAGAGTTAAGGCTTCTTTCTTGATTTTAATGACCCCGTTTTACTGTAAGAAAAGTTACATCAGTGATTTAGAAATGACTGCTTTCTTTTCTTGGGAGCTGGTGTGTTGTGGGGATGATGGGTGACCTGGGAAGATGAAAAAAAGGAGAGTGATAGCTTTAAAATCTCTAGTGAGACCAAAGGTTTAATTTGAGATCTCTGTTTCTAAGTACAGTCCTTGTACTAAAGGCTAGGAAATAAAGGAAGTTGTTCTTTTTCTTCTCCAGCCTTAAAAGCATTAAGTTTTACTTTGATAATTAACTCTCCCTACAGTTCTCTATAAGGAAACAATTGAGCTATTTTTGGCAAGATTAGCTGAAAAATGCAAATATGTGGGAGTTTGATTCCTGCTTCTGTTCCGTTTTCTTTTTTCCTATGACTGTACCTCATGAGTCGCAGGCTTTTGCATATATTGGTCTGTGTAGGCACAGCATAGGCAATGGCTTATGTGGTACTTGATTTTTATTGCTATACAGTGAGCTACACAATAATAAAATGTTTCATTTAATGAAATGCTGTGATGATTTTATTGTGTATTTTGGGCAACTTCTGAAGTATTACATTCACTACTTTATTTAGGACAGGCTATAGCAAACCTTGCAGTTGGAGACTTGTACTGTGGTAGGTGGTGTAGGAACTCAGCAGGAGCCTCATGGAGGAAGTCTTGGTGCTAGAGATTTCTTAGTGAGGTATGTTACTCAGAGGGAATATCAGAGCTCTTTGGTGAAAGCAGTCAGGTTTTCCTATCACTGTAGTTGTACTGTGGTGATTTATTTGGGCACAGCCCTTGGTGTACAGTTCTGCATGATGTTGTGTCTTCTTCAGTCTTAGCCCTTACAGGAGCATCTCTTACAGGGGTTGGAGCACGCTCTCCAAAAAACCTGGTTCCTTGTTATACGAGTATGGTTGTGGTTGTCACTAAAGTCAGCAGGAAAATAGCTTTGTAAGCATTTCTTTGCATGCTGTATTCCTTTTTAACTTCAGAGACAAATTTGCTCGTAATGTGTGATAAAAATACTGAGTTGAAGGTACCCAGCAGTGACAGTTCATACTAGCAGTTTTCATGTCCAAACTCTGGAAGACCGTCCAGGGCTCCTCTCTAGTTGATGTAACAAAACAGAGCCAGTTGCTGCTGTTATGGTGAAGCTGGCAGTGATTTTTTTAGAAATCTTGATCTTTATTTCCCCCCTTACATTTTTCTTTGTTTATTAAGAAATGCTGACTGCCCAGCCTGTGCCAGCTGACCCTGGATTCCAAGAGAGTATCCAGCAGCTGTGAGTAGCTGGAACAACTTGGTCTGGGGCCAGCCCTTTGCTTGGCAGTGCCCAGCTCTTGCACCCCCTGTGCATGGCAGAGCAAACCTAGGCTGCTGAGGAAGATACTTCTAAATATTAGGAACTGGTGGGCTGTGCCCTTGCTGTTTTGCTATCTGGACAGGGCTGAGGACGCAGGGCAGCTGAGGATTTTGCTATTTCACATGGTGTAAGTTTGTTGGCACCTGTGAAGCCATTTGCTTGGGACCCAGGGTATTGTTTTGTGTTGTTTTCCCTGCAAAATTATATGTTAAATACATAAGTACTGATGTGGGTAGTAGAGAACAGAGCATGTATATGCATGTCAGACATGTTTTCTTACTATTTTTGACAGTATGTTTTCTCTGCCTGAAATAACAAATTTTGTATAGCTTTCTCTGTTGCTACCAGTCCAGCTTCTTTCCTTTTCTGTTCATAAGTTTTCAGATTTTAAAGCTGGAAAGCAACCTTAGATCCTCTAGTCTGCTCTCTTGTATCACACAGGTCATAGAATTTAATCCAATTATTTCTAACTTCATTAAAATGTAACTATTCAAAATGCCTCTGGTCCTGTTTAAAGAACTTTAGATAACCAACCTTCCTTCCTTCCTTCCTTCCTTCCTTCCTTCCTTCCTTCCTTCCTTCCTTCCTTCCTTCCTTCCTTCCTTCCTTCCTTCCTTCCTTCCTTCCTTCCTTCCTTCCTTCCTTCCTTCCTTCCTTCCTTCCTTCCTTCCCTTCCTTCCTTCCTTCCTTCCTTTCCTTCCCTCTCTTGCTCAGTAAGTTTATCTTCTGGTTAACATTTTTGCTTCTTTGTGTCACATCTCCTTTTTTGTCTCATTGTGCTTTCTCATTTAATACTAATTTCTCTCTGATTTTGTATACACTCTCCAATGGGATTGTTTATGGATCAAGAGAAAGGTTTTAGCATTGTTCCCTAAAATAAACTCCCAACTACCAGTGCTGCTGCTCCCAGTAGTTAATGGCTGCTTTGCTGAAATACATGACTATAGCTTTGCTTGATCACCTAATTGTGCTTGAAGTATACTAAGGAATTAATATTTAGGGCATGTAAATGTTACCTTGAAATCCCAGGTAAAAAAAAAGTGACCTAAATGGGCAGTTCATGCTTCCAAGCCCTGTTATAAGACTGAGTGCAAACAGGGACTGCTGAGTTAGTCATTCCGGGCTCCTGGAAAAACAAACAAACAAACAAGCAAAGAAAAAAAAACACCTGCCAAGTTGTGCTGGGGTTGTGAATGCTTCTTCTGGTCGTGTCCCCGGTGCACGGTGGTTCCATGGAATACAAGTGCTCAGGCACAATTTCTGAAGTTGCTTGACTTGCATACGCCATGCAGTTACTGCAGTGATTCAATGTCAAGTATCGGGTGTTTTCTGTACGTGCTACCTCCATCTGTTTCTGAGGGTAATGGGAACCCTGCCCCGGAATAAGACATCTGCCTTTTCTTATGAGCACAGCACCAACAGAAATGTTTGGGCTCTACTCCCACTCACCTGGGTGTGTTCAGGTGCTCTTTACCACTCTCAGAAGTACCAAATGGTGAGTAAAGTGTATTTCCCATTCTGTGTTTTGTATAAGATGACCCAGCACTTAGGAACGTTCATTCATAGTTGGGCTCTGGATGGAATTGCTGGGAACCATTACCACTGGTGTTCTGGTGAAGGCAGGCTCGGGGAGGGGATCCAGACACTGGCTCAGCCAGCAGCTGAGCAGAGCCTCCGGAGAGCCAGGTCAGTAGCAGCCTTATATTTGGCGTCAAGTTTTATGAGGACTTTGCACTGAACCGAGTCTGTAGGACTCGATACATAAGTCTGACTGTAGATGAATGCAAGGCTGTTGGTTGTGTGCATTAGACCCTCATGATGCATATCATGTGAAAATATAGATTGTAACTGATAGCAGGAAGCAGCCCAGAGCCACAGGCTGAATGTCTCTGAAGTTCAGTTGTTTATGGTATAAAAGCGTGGCCATTTGGGAAGAAACACATGCCTTGGGCTTCATTCTCCAAGACAGGAGACTTGAGTTATGAGAATAATATTGTCTGGACTGAAATATTAGCAATTTTGGCTGAGGTTTTATTTTAATGCCACATTTTGTACAGGGAAATTTTACAAATGGTTGGTTGTTACCAGGGAGTATAATAAATACTGAACAGCTGCTGGAAACGTTGGGATTTTTTGGGTGGGTTTTATTTTTTTATTTAATAAAAATTTACTATCAATTTGGATCTATATTGGAACCAGTGACCAAGTAGTGAAATGCTCTGTATCTGATTAACTGCTCCCCTGTGTCATCCAATCACCTGTGAAAATGTCTCACTCTGGCAGATGTTTACAACTTAGAAAATAGAAAACATTTGACTTCAGTTATTTTCATTGTTGCTGAGTTTTTGCTAGGAGTGGGAGTGGAAGGGATGCCCATGAAATGATTCCAAATGGATGTTAGGGGCACTCACATTTTTTTCTGATATTACTCAAGTGGGAACAAAAAAATATGTTAGTATTGTTACTCTCTGTGTAAGGATGTAATGCTCTGTTTAGCTGACTTTTTTTTTTTTTTTAAAGTAATTTTCTTATGCCAATTGTTTGACTCTTCATTTTCAGCTCAGGGTATTGGTGACTACAGTATTAAAGGCTGAAGATTTTGCCTCTCCTAAATTTGTTGTGTAGGCTTAAAAATGATTATTAAGTGGAACCTTTGCTAAAATGTTTTTTAAAGTACATTTTTCCAGTGTAATCAACCATTGTATATCCTGTTATTTCATTTAGAGGGTATCGAAAAGATTAGTTCCCATATTGCTCTATAGTCCCGATTCTCAGCTTCAGACCTGGAGGTAAATCTCACAAATTTGCTCACACTGGGTACTGTTGTAAGCTGCTGTCACCCTTTGGAATGACTGACCGGCATCTGCAGTTTGCAGCCACAGATTCACTCTCTAAGAAAATGTGAGACTCCAGATCCAGAGCTAAGTTTAGTCCCTGTGACCGTAATGCGGCTCAGAGCACATGTAGGTCAGGCTTTTTTTTCACAGGAACTTGGGAGACGTAAATAGTGCCATTTCAATAAGGTTGTCACGGGTCAATGCAGTTTTTGAATTTGGTTAAATTCCACACCAAACTGTCAAGAAGAATTAGCTCTGAAGTTCTGGAACTTTTTGTCAATACCTAGACAGCCTGGTAAATTGTGAGATTGCATCAGTTTCCATTAAAAACAAAACAAAATTATTTTTAGATTAAAACTTTTGAAAATGTGACTCAAGTGTATAGCTAACAGTTCAAAACCACAAGAGGAATAATTCAATTGGATATATTTTTTTAAACCTTCATAATTTGGTGGCCTAAACCTAAGATTTTGGGGTAATGTAATTTCTAGATTCTCAAAATGGCAAAGCCCTCAGACTAATAACTTTACTGTTACTCTTTCTGTAAGTGCCTGAAATGAGCTTGTTCAAGAACAAGCATGTTTCTTGAGTGGACTGAACTTGGTTCTTTGAATATCTGAGTACAACTCTGTATCATCAATGAAATATCTTAGTATTTTAATAAGATTTTCTTTGTTTAGTTTATGGTGCATCTTCAGAGGGAAGCTGATTGTGTGAAAGGCTGTAAGAGGATGTCTCCATTCCCTCAGTTCTTTCATACCAAAGAGTCATCTGGGGGGTTGCTTTAAAATAGTTTATTCTCTGTGGATCATTCATGTCTCTGTTTCAAATACTTGAACATTTACATTTCAGGGTTTCTAAATTTTGGACTTTTAAATCCAAACCTTGCTTCCTAAAGCCTGCTCTGCAGAGGCTTTTAAGTCTAATAGAAAATTTCATTTTAGCTATCATTTATCACTCCAAAGCCTTTGGGGAAAAAATGTCACACTGCTTCCTTGCCAAGTACAGTAGCTTCAGTGAAGAGGAAACACTCCCTTGAGATGGTTACAAAATATATTTATTACTCTTGAAAACGAACTTTTAAATATTTCAGAGAGTTGCTGACAGGAATAAGTGGGTTTCTTAGATACCTTGCTATCACCTGGAAAATATGGCACTCTCCGAGGACTTCCCAATTTACAGTGTCTTGTGGGATCCACCGCAGCAGAGGACTGGATTGTTTTGGATCCCCGGTTTTTGATCATATGTCATGGAAGTGTTGGTGGCTGCTTGGGTCCTTTTTCTCATGGGTTGTCTCCAGCCTTATGTGATACTTATCGATGATCACTGAAATTTGCAGTCCAGCTTTCCACTGATACACCAGCAAGAGAGAGAAAGAGTAGGAAAGTGTACCTTGCCATGCATAGCTAGTATGCATCTCAGTACTGGGGTTATAAATAAAATAAAATAATAGGACTTGATATATAGCATCAGGCTTGTCTTTGCTTTAAGTGACAAGCATTCAATGTCCCGTCCTGCCCTGTCAGGTAGGCAGTGCTTGTCACAGCAACACTGCTGGGACTGTTTCCATGATGGAGCATCTTTCAAGCTCCCTGTTTTCAGGGTGAGTTTAAATTAATTGTGTATGCCTGCACATTCATAATGTATGTGTTTACTTGCAAAACTAAACTCCAGCTTTAATCTCAGGCAGGGAACTCTATTGCAGTTGCCTTTTGTTTTAACTAAGCCTCTCCTGGGGTGCAGCCCAAACTGGGAGAACAAGCAGTTTCTGCTGTAACAGAGAAAAACCATAATTTCTTCTGGTCTTGTGCTAAACGATATCTGCTCAGGCCCCTGTGTCAGATAGATACTGTGCTCTTTGCTCTGAGCCATATCTCAGTGGAGGGCAAGAAAAATGAGGCTCAAGCAAGATATGTTTGTTTAAACTAGGGCATCACAGACAGTGTGGCACAAACTTACAGGACATGTTATCTTGATTTTATCGTTTCGCCAAATATTTGTTTTCTGTTTCTAATAGGCATAGGATGCAGTGGCTAGAGACTTTCACTGAGCCCTTTTGCAGTTGAGTTTGTCTTCTGAGGATCTGCATGTTGGTAGTTAGATAGGAGAGTTTCAGGTGCTTCAGATTCAGACAGTGTGCATGGCTGCTCACCTCCCCATACTGAATTTCATCTACCATCATGCCTGCAACCCACATCTCCCCAAGCACTAAGACTGGTAAGAAGTGCCGCACAGTCATTTGCAACTCCCTTTGTGCATTTCCTTTTCTTGAAAGAGCTCTGTGAAACTGAGCTGAAAAGCTTCTATCAGAGAAAATAAATGCTTCCAAGTGACTTTTGAGCATATAATCAACCTATGTAATATTATGACTGTATTAATGATGCCTGCTTCTTTCAATTATTTGTGATAATCATTAGTTTCTTTGATTTTTTTTTGCATTTCCTAGAATAACTCTCAACCTGATTGAGATTTCTGATGGTTGTTGCATTGCAAATAACCTTAAAATACTGGGTAGACCTGATCTAATAGAGGGCATCAGAGAGTAGGCACAAGGCTGTGTCTCTGCTGTGGGAGTTTTCAAAGGATCTGCGGTTCCTCCAGACTTTTTAAAGTGATTATACTGTGTCACATTTATGAATGGGGTGCAAAGGCTTCTGCGGGGGGGGAAGGGGTTTGCTTCCTTAATGAGTATGTTTTCAAAGAAAAATTACATTTCCTTGTCACATGAAAGAAAGTAATGTGTACACAAATGCTAGCCATTATTTGGGAAATGGCTCGAGCTCAAAAATTCTGGCTGGAAACCATTAGGAAGCAAAACCTTCTCTACCATCAATTAATGCATTGTTTTTCTTTTCCTTTCATGTCGCTAAGCAGGCCAAAAGATAAGGGGCCGGCTGTAATCCGTCTTGTCAGATGAGTTAAGTCACTTCATGTTATACCAGTCATCTGGAAGATGAAAACTCGGTTTCACTCTGAGTTTGATTTTTAGATTGTTTTTTCAAATTATCTTTGCTTTTACCTAATGTTCTTGTATTCTATTTGAGTGTTCTGATCCAAAAATATGTAAGATAATGCTGCCTAATGCTGTGCACTATCAAAGAAAAGGTGTTAATACATGTTTGGTGTGGTACTTAAAACCTACAGAGTAGATTCTGGTAATTAATTGCCCTCTATGTCTTGAGAGCTGCATCTTCATCACTGACTAATTACAGAAGGTGAGTTTCTGTAGAAGATACCCAGCTCTCCTTGAAACCAGCTAGATAAGGCACTGCCAGCACTGCAGCCCAGGAGGAGGGAAGCCAGTGTCGGATGCTCTGTGGTAGCTAAGAAAGGCTGCTGGCAGCTGAGCTCTGGTGAAATTCAGAGGGACAGTTTGAGACAGTGGTGCCCTTGGCTGGAGTGCACACCCTGTTGTTTTCACCACCTCCAGCAGAAGGGCTAAATGAAGGCTTTGGGAAACATGGTAGGACTTGGCATTAACACCTTTGACCTTTGCATTTCAGCTGTCATAGCTCAGAATATCCCAGTGCTTGTCCTGTGGCCTGAGTCTGCACAGTTATATTAGTAGCAATATTTGAGCTAGTGAGCTGAAATGCTGGTCTTTTCCTGACTGTCTGTAGTACCATCGGTGCTCAGCTTGTCAGGTCCAAAGGGAGGGAAACACAGGCTGAACGTGGATTATGCACCTTCATCTACTGTATCAGAGGTCCCTGTGTATGTGGCTTCCCCCTTTGTCCTTCATTCCAGGTGCTAAGGAAAATTATGGCAGAAGTTAGTGTTAAAACCAGATTTACTGGAAGCATCTCTCGAATTAACTTTTGTAGACACCTCTGACCACAGGAGATGGATGAGAGACCTAGAAATGATACAGGTCTGAGTCCTGCGAGCTCCATGACATGGAGCATTGACTGGTGAGAGTAACGCCCTCACATTGCTTGTCTTGCTCTCTTAACATTTGTGTTTTATTGAAACAATAGAATCAAATCCAGTAGCATATTTAAAGGCATGTCTGACCTTTCCTATGTACAGCAAAGTATTTTGGGGTGCAGGAAGGTACAGAAAGGAGATTGTTTTGTCATTTAAAAGTTATAATCTAGGCATTTTTAATGGCTTTGCTGAAACCCAGGGTCCCCCTGCTTGGTGCAGCTGTAGAAGGCAGCCGTTACTTACAGCCCATGTTCTGCCTTCATAAAGTCCCTTTTAAATAATGGGTTTACTTCTATGTGACACAGACTTGTATACTGACAAACAGAACACATTTCCCAGAGTTAAAGTAATCAGGTTTTTAATGCTACCGAGTTGATTACAGATATTTTTCCCTGGACTGCAGGAGATTGCTTGCCAGTGTTACAGTGCATTGTCTCTTCTGGAAACACTGACAGTGAGAAGCTGACTTGTAGGGACCACATACTGTTGGAGCTGGCTCTGCTCTCCAATGGCTGCACGTTAGACTGTTAAAGACACCTAAATGTAAAACAGTTGGTGATGCGGGGCTGGCACTGCCTGTGTGGTGCTGGTGGTCTGCTGTTGGGATTTGTTGGTGCACAAAAATGCTGTGGCAGCTCTGGCAGTGGGGCCAGCTGGCACAGAGGAGCCCCAGCCAGCACTGTTGAAATGTGTTACACTCCAAAACAGATTGGTCACATCCCAGCTGATGGGTGGGCAGAGCTCACTCCAGAGCTGGGCCACAGGTTGGCTTGGGAGAGCACTGCTTGTTTTGGGGCCAGGTGAGCCCTCATCTCCTGCCGTGAGAGTGTAGATGATCAGGTTCCTTCTCCCAGGAACATTCCCTGCCACTGCTTAATGTGCCAGGATAGATGGAGCCTGCGATCCTCAAAGAGTGATTTTATTAATATAAATCTTACGTAGGAGGACAGCTCTCATTTATGAAATAGGTTCGGTCTTGTGTGGGAAGCTGAGGAGAGGAGGAAGATGAGAAGAGAGATTTAACCCCTTGATTGCTGACAAGCTTTTTTTACTCAAAGAGGAGATTGAATAAGCTATTGCTAAGTAAAATCAGGGAAAAGTTTTCAGAGGTCATTCATTGACTGGGACACACAGTTACTGTTCTGCTGCTTCTGAAGCAGATGTTCAGTAGTTTGTTTGGTTCTCTGTAGTCTGGGAAGAAACGCACTTTGTCCTTCTGTTTGACCATATTTTTTCAATTGAAATTTCAAATGTTAATTTAAAAATAATTATTCCTTCTCTGTCAAAGGTGCATTTTATTTTATTTTATTTTATTTTATTTTATTTTATTTATTTTCCTACAGACATTAGGTACAGAACACAGCCTGTTGCAGTTCTGTTGTTTAGACAAAGATGCCTCCATGTTTCTCCAACACTGAAGTTGTTCTATACAACTCTGAAAAGAAAACAAAACAAAAAAATAAGAGCTATTTTGTGATTGCTGAGTAATTCAAAAAGATAGAGACAAGCTCTACCCTCCCTCTCTGCTCAGCAACCTGAGAGTAGATTTGTATTCTTTTTGCTTTACTTGGGCTTTATATTATAAGTTTTTAAGAATAAGTTAATTTAAAAGCCTGTTCTGTTTGCTTTTAAGCACATGATCAGAGTGTCTAAGAGCAAATTTAGACTCAAGGGCAAACTTAATAGTCTTGAATCTGATCTGAAAAGTATTTTAGCTATTGCTGTGTTTCATTCCAGCCTGAACAATTACATAATTTTATTAATATCAATGGACTTGCTTGGCAGTCCTGGCAATATAATATAATGGGAGTAAATTGTTTAGTATTGGGTTTTGAAGTGGTGAGATTTTTCTCATACATATATATATATATATGAGCCATTTGTAGTATGCCTTCATTCCTCTTTTTATCTCTCTTCATTGAGTGTATAAATTATATCTAAGGCTGTATAATCCTTTTCTTGTGGTGAACCCATTTTAGTATGTTTCTCTCTTTGACTTCTGTCTTCTTCAGTTGTCTGAAATGAGAGACCACAGTCGGCATGTGTTTCTATCACACAGACTCCATGGATGAGATGTGGGCAAGAGCGAGCCTTCCTTAGCAGAAACTCATTCTGTACAGAAGCTGGCTAACTTCTTGGCAGATGCAGTTAATGATGCTATTCATTTTACTTTAGTTTCAGAATAAATATAGTGTGGTTTAATTTGTGTCTGGCAGGTTTCTTCTTTTGTAAATCACATCTTCTGAGGCTATTTACACGAGATTTTATTTTTTCTTTTTTTCCCTCTCGTCATCTTTTTTTGGCTACAATCTGGACAAAAAAACCTCCATCAAATAGATAATACCTCCCACACCAGCTTCCAAAGGCTAAATCAAAGAACAGCAAAAGTGAAAGCTCTGTGGAGCTGAAAACCATCAGAACCAGACAAGCCCTGGAAGTTCAGTTTCCTGCCTTGGAGGATACTTTCTTTGCATTCTGCAGTTGTGGATTTCTTGTATTACTTCTTTGCTGTGTTTCCTAAAGATTTATCATATGTGACTGTGGGTCTGGGAAGAGAAATCGGTAATACATTCACACAACATTATATAGCTGGCAATGTAAATTGGATTTCTTGGTTTAGTTTCTTTTTTTTTTTTTTTTTAACTAGAAAGGGAAAAAGATTTCAAAGACTTATGTTTAATTCAGAGAGCATTATATATCTAGTAGAGATACTGTAGTTGAATTTCGTTTCCTATGATGGAGAGAAGAGCATGCCAGATTATTTTATGTTTCACAGAAAATGTCGTTACATCAATGTTACACATTCGATCTCAAATTTCTGCCAGATACGTGCCAAAATATTTTAACAAAGCAACTTAATAAACATACTCTTCCAATATTGAAAAACGAAATCAACCTTTGATGCTCTTGTTTGAATGTACCAAAACATCATATTTAGGGCTATTTAACCAATTTATGCTCTGAGAAAACTGCACTTGTTTTGTTAAGTCTTCAAGTATGTAGATTAAAAATAATTCTTACCAATTCATGAAATGTGCCATTTTGGGGGCAAGTTACAGAGCCTGAGTTATATATGATGTAATCAGTGAAAAGGGAATTTCTATTCTTGTGCAACATGTTCCAGAAGATTTCCAAATTTTGTAGGCCTTGCAAATTAATATGCAGATGTTTTAATTGGGAGCATGCAAACCCGCCTGTCTGTTGGGCATCATAAGATCACAGATTCTGAACAGGATGATTTTTATGGTTGATTATGCATTTTTGAAATGGGTTGAAAAACAAGTGTACAAGTTAGAAATGTCAGCAAAGCATTCCTCTGAAACTCAGAAGAATAAAAGGAATTGTGTTTGCAAAATTAGCTCATTTCTGATGCATCTTGAAACTATTGTATTGGCCTTGAAAGGTTTTTTTTTTCTGAGAAGATAAACTCATTTTGTTTATGTCTCGTTTGTACCATTAAAAATCAGTTTTAGGTATTAGTGTAGAGCAAATTTCTGTGGAGAGATTTCTGTCAAGAGAAGGAAATCATTGTGGTTAATATGTGGTACATGCTGGCACAGGCTGACTTGTTATTAGCAGCCAATGTATTTGAAAGGTTTTCCTTTAGCATGTGATGCTGCTTTAATGCAGTCATTAGGCCTCGCAGTAATGACTTTTACAGGTAATAGCAATAACATTTTTTGTGATCCAGTTTCTTTCATGAATGCATTATGAAGTAGTTTCAAAGTTCCAGTAGTACTGCATTTTTGACATACCGGCATCATTTTGAAGTGGTATGTTAGGTACATTATTCATAACAAAAATGCCTGTAAAACTTGTACACGTATCTGTTGAGTAGAGTGGGATTCTCTTGAAAATCCTAACTACAAACCTGAAATAAAATAAAAAACTTCACTAGGGAGAAATGGCAATATAATTTTCTGCTGTTCACAGAGGTGCTAAATCGCAGTTTTAGATTCAGAGTTACTACAAGGTGTAATTAAAAAAAGGAGGTAATTGTTTTGAAAAAAATAAAAAAGTTGGATTAGGTCAGAAAATAAACAAGTTCTTGTTAATGATTTACACCAGAAGGAACCAAGAGGTGAAAAAGTGACTTTTCTCAAATCAGCTTTCAGTTGAGAGATAATGGCAAATGATAAGTGAAATAATGAGTGCTGTCATGATGGTGACTGAGTCTGTCTGGCCACATGGGAACAGGATGCTTCTGCCTTCATGTTTGCGACCATTGTTTGCCATGAGATGCTCAGGCAGGGAGCACTGGCTGCAAAGTGCAAAACCCTCAAAAGAGGGAGTGTTAAGGAATGTGATGAAGATATTCCAGTTGAATCTTTCAATGTTGTTCATTTAAAGATAACTCCTCCATGGTAGCTGGAGATTGTGGCCTTTTAGGCTGACCTACCACTCTGTGCCTGCAACAAAAAGTCCCCTCTATTGATTCTGAGGCAGCAGGGTTTAACAGGTTTTTGATTATTAATTTGTACTGCTGGTGCCTAGATGCTGTGCAATAGGACAACTCCATGTCTTTACTAGTCTTGCAATACTTTTTTTTTTTTCTCAATTCAGGTATTTTCAGATAGGCAATTACTTTTTTTTTAGAATCATGTGTGCTGCTTGGGGTAGGGGGCAGGGTGGAGAAGAGTCAGATTTTTTTCTCTTTCCTGGAATGACAGAAGACATACAGAATGATTTTATTTTTACAGAAAATGGTATTCAGTTACACTCCGAAAGCCTAAGGGAAAAGAGAAAATCAAATGTTTTGGGAACTGGCAAGTCTAATTTCAACAACAGCTTCCTTTGTCTTGTTTTCATATATGTTGTTTGGGTTTTTTTCATGCAGTATAGTTCACTTTCCTCCTTTGTATACAGATTTCTCTGGTAATTATGAGAGCCTGTCTATGTGAATTTAACATGGTTTTGGCTGCCAGCGTTCATCCGCAGACACTGTTTCTCTAAAGAAATGGCATACGTGAAGCATGAGGAGGGAACTAAGACTTTTTTGCTTTCTGAGCAAGCTTCTGAGCCCAGAGCCAGACGCTGCATGGAGCAGAACAAGCATCTCCATCGGTGTGGAGACACTGCTCTCCATTGCCACTAGTTGCTGTGTCACTGGCTTGGTTGTATTCCCTCTTTAATATAAATGATAGCATGGACTAATGGCAGATACTTGGTGGCCCAGCTATCAGACCCCATTGCCTCAAAAGCATCCTCCTCCCCCAAACCTTTCCCTTCTCTTCAGCCCAGGCTTTGTACATGAGGCTAAAAACACTGTTTATATCAGAAGGAAAAAAAACCCAACACCTATTACAAATATAAGGGGAAAATAGCAATTGCTCAAGCTACCAAGAGAAACCTGTGCAGACCTGTGCCATGATGAGTACCTCTGTCTCCTCTCTGACTATCAGGCATCACCAGGGAGAGGGAGAGGGAGAGGCTCCCTGTCCTCCTCCCTGGGGTACCTCATTAGAGCTTCAGTCTCTCCAGCCTGATGCCGAGCATTTGTATTGCTGTGTGAAGTTTGGGCAGACTTCTGCTTGCAAGGCATCCTAGGACGCAGTATGTGTAAAGGGCAGGGATACCTCTGCCGTAGTTTGTTTCATCTTTCTCCTCCTTTAATTTCAATTCTATTTCAATTTTGAAACTACTAAAAAAAAGAAATCACCATAGGTTTTCCAGTAGCTTTTTGTCACAGCAGGAGAAATGAACAAAATCACGTGTGGTTGGTGCTCTGACAACCCAACCCTTTGCTTTGCTCTGGTTATGAAATAACGAGCTCAGCAGGCAAGGGAGAGTTTTGGGATAGTTTGATTGCCTATTCTTTCTGAAAAACTGTTTTCCTCTGTGTCTTACTACTGTCTGCTGTGTCAAGTTACTCTTGATTTGCTTAGAAAAAGATTTGGAGGTATACTTAGGAAAAAAACTCATTCATGGTATTTTCCAAGATTTTAATTTTATTTATGTATTTCATGCAAAATTCTACTATCTCAGGATGTTGGTTGTATTGCTCTTGCCAATTTGAATACATGGCTAGATGACAGGAATTACTAATAAAGTAGAAGACCAAAGATATATCCTGAAGTTCTGTGAGGAGATTACATTTAATTTTTGAAATGCATGTTACTGCAGCCATTGTGTTAATTTTCTTCATGTGAAGGTTTTCAGACTTGTTTTTTTTTCCAGGGATATGCTGTTCATTGAAGCTGAGTGAAGCAGCCAGTTAAGTAAAACCAATCTGTTGACAACTGCTAATGGGTGGAAACAACTCTGGCAGTAGTTATTAAGGTTGGAATGATCTAAGGCTTGTCTTCCTCTGATAACCACTTAGAAACAAATAATAACTTTTTTCTTTAGGTCCTTAGCAGCTCTCATTTCTAACAGTTCAGAAAGCAGAGTGAATTAGGCTTAGAAAATGTAAACATGGGTCATCTCCAGCTGTGTTATGTGTAGTTAGAAATGTGGAGGGTGTTGATTTGAAGGCAAACTAAGTATTTGTCAAATTATAGTGAGATGTGTGAAGTGTCATTTTGGTTAAAGAAATTGGTTTTGGTTAATGTTGTGTGCTTCTGTAGATACAGAAGGAAAACTAGAGGCATTTTAGTGTTTTTAATAATTTTTAAGGGTGTTGTGTTAGGTGGAGATATGGGTAATAAAACTAATGGAAATACCATTGGAAGCTGTAGCAGAGCTTCCTTTAATTTTGGCTACCACAAAATTTCCATCAGTAACAGCTTCCAGTGTGAAAACTGCTTCCAAAACTGATCAAGCTAGTTCTGAAATAAAGAGCAAGGAAGAATTTATTTTTGCCCGTTAAATTGACACACCAGTAACCCGTAACATAAAAGGGTTTTACCTTTTTTTTTTTCTTTTCCTTTCCTGTGAAAGTAGACCTCAATTTTTGCCAAGTTTTTAAACCTCTGAAGAGGTAGCCTTCTGGGAGGGAGTACACAGGCTGCTCAAAGCAAATAATGGAACTGTTTGGATAAGGTAGGAGATAGGGGGTGGGAAGGACAGATGGAATGTGCCCAGAGAAAAAGACTTGGACAGGACGCAAGCCTATGCCTGCTACCAGATTAGCAGCCGTGCCAGGCAGCCTCAGCTTCACCTTGACTCATGGGAAGCTGAGGATGAACATACGGAGTTAAACCTGGGAAGAATCCCAGTATGAAGTGTCCTGGCCTCCTTCCTTCAGCTCTCTGTAAGACACGGCCTCAGTGAGTTGCTTTTCTAGCCCCTGAATTGAGCCAAGGGGAACCGGCACCCCATCAGGCTCTGGTCCCCTTCCTCTGCTCGGCAGAAGTCACCTTCGTGCCTGGATTATGAAAATGCATTTTCAGCGTAACTTTTAGAGGGAGGAAATGCCAAGCGAAGTGTGGGACAGTACTGTTAGCTGGAATATTAATCAGTTCACATCAGGAAACCATTCATGAGAACAGTGCTATTTTTTCGGGAAATACTGCAAAGCAGCTGCACACCTTCTAATGAGGATACTCATACTGAGTCTTTAAAAGCTGCCTGCATCAGGGTTTCAGTGCAGGAAAGATTTCCATATCAGATGAGCACGAGCAAGGAATCTGGGGTAAAGTATCTATTCTCTAACATTTAATGTGAGGCATTTTAGAAACGGCACACCTTTTGGTGTGAACTCTTGACTTTTCTTGTTGGCCTCTTACACATGAAATGCTTTGTATCTAATTAAAAAAATTCTCCCATGAAGAACATCAGTAACATCTGATTACTTATATACTACATTTTCCTCAATTAGAGCCTGTCATAGCTGCAAGGTCACATGGCCATCTTCCCGCTTAGAAATCCCTGCTAACTATTTAACCTTGATCTTCACTTTGCAGTGCTCCTGCAAGCGTGTGACTTGTGATGGAATAACTTAGCATGCTGAATCCGTAGTCATCACTGCAACTGGCAAAGAGGGGACGTGGTTATTTATAAAGCCTTAGGCCATCACACATTTTTAATAGATATTCGTTTCCATTCAGATACTAAAAATACTAATCTCAGCTGCAGTATAATCTGATTTTTGGATCATGATAAGGAAAGCTGCCTTTTAGAAATACCTTTAATTATTTAAGAGATCTAATTCTGTTTTCTACATAGGTACCACCTCTAATTAGTTTCCTCTTACTGTGCATTTTATGGCACTTGCTTTTTTATGAAATGATAAAAGATCATCAGAATAAAATTTTGCTTTCTTTTTGAAGGGGGAAAGAAGTGCAAATTTTGAGCATATTTTTCTAGGTCGCTTTCTATGCACAGGATAGTGAAACAGTCACATGAGGCATCAACTTCATTGCTGATCTTGTAGTGTCTGCAACATTAGGCTAGAATTATACTGCATTGTATCACTTTGAAATTTTTTTTTTTGTTGCTATGCTTTATGAAGGTGTTTAAATTCTACTTAAATGAGAGTATATTTTGTAAAATTCTGCCTTCCTAGAATGTAGGCTCCTTTGGCTTTATTCTCTCAATTTTTTTAGATGTCTGGTTTTAGTTATTCCATATAAAATAAATTAGTTGTATAGAACTTGTGTGCTACAGTGCACTGTTTTCTTTTGAACGTAGGAGGCAAGTGCTGAAAGAAGCAGGAGAGATGCAGTGAACTTCAGACAGGTGCTGCATAGGAAACCTGAACCATTGAAATGGTGTTGGAAGGGAGGAGACACATGCCTGCATACCTTTGCAGTCACCAAGGGAAAGACATACTGATAGTTGTTAAGGGGAAAAAAGAGAGGAAAAGGATTTACAGCGACAGTGGTACTCCAGTAGTGTAGAGCAGCATAGCATGCTGCCCTTTGGATAATTATTTTCTTTTTGTTTTATATCCTGTGCCTTTGATAGTAAGTAGTTTGTTTTTCAGATATCACTGAGCATCTGGAGCCCTCCTTCAGGTGGAGGGTTTTGTCTGTGCATGCACACAATAACTGTAAAAATCAGACCTTTGGTATTTAGATGGGAAGGGGCAAATACAGCAACTGGGTGTTCTTTGCATATTCTCATATATTCAGGGAATTGCCATTTTGTAATTGAAGATTTTAACCTAGTTTCAGATGCTCTTTTGAAGAGGCCAGGATGCCAGACTGCTTTTGGACTTGAAGGTGAAGCCCTACTTTTACTGCCTTTTTCCTATATGACTGAGGATGCCATCATTTCTGGAAATGAAACAGCAGTTGACTGAATATCCAGATGACTTTTTCTGTGGTTTTGTTAGTGACTACTTCTTACCATATGGTAGAAACATTTCTTGAAAGAAGGACAGAGTTGGTGGAGTAAAATGAAATGCTTCAACATCCCATCCAAAACAGTACCTTGGCAGAACATGACAGAAATAGGATGTTGCTCAAATTCTTTCTTCTTTCCAGTAAGGTATTAACGTTGAGCATCATAGATGGAGAGCCTCACCTGGTGTTTTACATGCCACTGTGCTTCCTTCTCTGCTGCTCATTTCTACTCTCCAACTCTTCTAAAAGAAGACCGTGGAAGAGGCTGAAGCTGAACAGTGTATCTCACTGTGTCACTCCTGAATTCATCCTCACTTCATCCCCAGAAAATCTGACATCAGCTAAACCTGAACTGAATGAATCTATCCAGAGGACTTTCAGTGTAAAAAGATAAAACATAAAACATATGTCCAGTGAAGAGCTCTCTAGAGGGTGTTACTAGTCAAAACAATTTTTTTCTTGCATTATAGTATTTTTCAGTCAAGTCACTCATTATGCAGGTTTTTATGTGTGCATAATGGGAAACAATTAACTATTAGTGAAAATCCCAGTAGCCCTCTGGTAACTAAAATTTCAGATACGTCTTGTACCTAACCATGGGCCTGTTGAGAATGGCTAAATTTTGCCATCCTCTTTGGAACAGCCTGTGGTGTGACAGAAGTAATTGCTGCAGCTTTCCAGTCCTGGAGAATACCCTGCTGGCACACTGTTCCCGTGCTTAGGATGGAATTAGCCTTATTAATACAGTGATTTTGTGAAGTGAGGTTTCCTTGTTGTAGCCCTTGTGGCCTACTGACGCATTTAGAACTTCATTTTCTAATTTATAAAGGGCTAATATAATTTCTGTGCATCTCTCCATATATATGATAATGTCCTTCGGAATAGTTGCAGGCCACTACCCCAGTTTTATCTTCCCCTCTGTAAACAAGCCCAGCCCCTTCCATTTGTTGATCATGTGCCTCAGGCCCCATTTATCTCTGGATACTTTTCCCTTCTTCCTCATGCCTCTTGAACTGGGAGAGGCCTGAACAAGTGTGGCCCACGTGGGATGAGACAGTGAGCATCATCCCATGATCTGCTGGCCATGCTCCTCCTGGTGTGACCCAAAGCGCGGTATGGGCTGAGAGCATGCTGGTGGCCTTGCTTTTGCCGGGCTCTGTTCCAAACACGCTATGCCGTTGGGTTGCTTCTGTGGCTTTGCATGACAGCAGTACTTACTTGGGATACCGAGAGCTTCAGGTCTACTTTAATCTAAACTTGTGAACATAAAAATGCTATGTGTTTGTAGAAGAACAAACCATTCTTGTGGAATATTTCTATAAAACTTTATGAATATAAGCAATGGTTAGCAGATTCAGCTGTTTGAAAAGACAGTATATTAAATGACATAAAAATCACCAAAATAGTCAAATACTCCTAATGTTAAATCTTCATTATTTTAACTCCTGATCTGGCTCAAACTCATGTTTTTTCCCATTTCTACCGTACATCATTGATCATTGTAAGTGAGTGTGCTTCAGAAAACGACATAACTGTGGCTTATATAGAAGTACTTTTGCTAATGCAGTTTTTTGGCAGGGTGAACAGTACCTTTTCAGGATAAAACTTCTTTCTTTTGAGGTTTTCAATTCTGGTGAGTGGAGGGATTGAAAACTTTTGGGAATTAAGCATATCTTTCTTTTATAGCTAGCAGGACATGAAAATTGCAAGCTGATGGAAGGAGAAGAAGCAGTTTCTAAAATGGACTGTTGGCAAAACCTTCCTGAAGGAGAATTTGATTAGAGTTGTAATTTATGTCATTATCAGGTGTTACTTTGAACACTAGTGATATCAAGTAGTAATAAAGAGAGCTGATATCAAGTAGTAATAAAGAGAGATAAGAAGATTTTGAAAACATTTACAGTATGGTGAAGTATTTGGCCTAATTTGCATATGCTAATACCCACTATTAGGGGACACAGAGCTTTACAGTAGCTTTGGAGAGGAGTTGCGAAACATTAAACTTAAAAAAATTCCCTTTGATCCTTTCTATGTGTGTTTACGAACTACACAGTACCAGCTGTGGAAGGTCCAACCTGGGCTTCTGCTGTCACAAAGTAAGGGCAACCCCTACAGCTTACTTACCATAATTTTTAATAGGTTTAAAAGAAAGCATGCAGTAATTAAGTTTTATTTTATTTCTTTGAAGTCAACTAGGCTCTTTCTAGGTGTTCATAGACTGGTATTCAAGATTGTGTGTCTGGGACAGAAAGGGAGTATTTTCATTCCATGATTTCAGATCATTGGGAGGTTGGAAGGAACAGCTGACCTGGTATCTTTTCAATGACAGAAAATTTTTTCAGGGTTGTGAAGTAACACAGTTTAAACTCATAACAATTTTCTTTACTGAAAAGTGGTTACTAGTCCAGGAACAAAACCTTCCCCAGCCTTTAATGGCTGTTGCTTCAGGAGCCTGTGTTTGGAAGAAGGAATAGGTTTTTCTCCAGCAGTTGGCATTTGGGTCAGTTTGGGAGGTTGGGTTGGCAGGTGAATTTAGGTGTCTGGTGTCTAGATGAACCCTGAAATAATTCCTGGTGCTGTGACCTATGTGAATGGGGTATTTGTGTGTTGGCACCCTATATCCTCTTTTCTTCGGTGTTCTGTCACAAGGGTCAGCTGGATGAGTTACAGAAGTGTCTGTCTAGGTCTTGTTAGTATGAGGAATTGCTATGATGTTTCCATACCGTGTGCCTTCTAGGGCTTCATTTACTTAGTGGTTCATCTCCCCATGTCTTACTCCAGAGTTTTAAAGTCTTGGTCAGGTCCTGCCAGCTTCTATTTAGAAAAAATGAGAAAGTTTGCAGTATGTGTGTTATTTTCCCCATTTCACCATCACTAAGCCCAAACACAAAACAGGAATGCTAAGTGGGTACAGAGGGCTTCCACAGAGGTAGCCAGGACTATTGAATGGCCATAACACACAGCTTGATGTATGTGCTGGTCAGCTAGTAACAACAGAGGAAGAAAAATATCTCACAAACCAGACATTTTCTAGAGCAGGAAAGCAGTGATTAAAAGCAGCCCCATTGCCTCTAGGAGACAAAATCTCATCATGCCCTTCCATTGGTTCTTCATCCACCCCAGGTGCCAAGGCTCAACATTTGCCCAATGCTGTCGGGACAGAGAGGGGACTCCATTTGTGTGCTCTGAGCATGGCAACAGAGGACTAGATGACTCTGTTTTTTCCATACGAAATCCTTTCTTGCAAACCAAAACTGGGTGCAGCAGTAGGATGGGAGGAGTGAAGATCTGGTGAAAGTCTTCCAGCAGCCAGCCAGCGTCCCATCTGGAGACCTTGTTTCATTTCTCCCTCTTTCGTGGGAAGTACCATTGAAAGGGTCCTCCTTAAAACTCTGCTTATTCACCTGTATTCTGCAGTTGTCTAAGTGACACACTACGAATGCATGATTTAATAGGTAACCAGAATTTTAAGCAGATTATACAGACAGTTGAAAAACACAAAAAAGCCCAAAGCCTCAGAATAGCTGTTTTCAATTTTCACTGCTTGAATGGAGTTTCAGAAGGATTTAACCTTTGTTCTTTGATCATGGCACAAAAGAATATATACATGCAAACGAGGAGGCTGAGGTAATGATTATATGCAAAGATGCTGCTAAGTATATAATTAAAAACTGCCCCGTGAGACACCCCCAAATTTTATATCCTAATTTTATTTTATACTGCCATTTAAGGGAGGGATGAATTCACCTCTCCCACGCACTCTTTGCACCTGTTTTGTATAATGGGCAGATTCAAAATTCATCTTTGTAGGAAGTCTGCTCCATATTATTCAGATAATCTTGTGCAGTATTTGTTAACCTAAATTTTGCCCCCGTTGGATACTTCAGTCTAGACTAATTGGCTACAGTACTTAGCATTTAAATTATCAAGCAATGGGGTCTGTGAAAATTGATCTCCCAATGTTTGATACTAATTCTTTGTTTTCTACTTCTTCACTGAGAAAATTGCGGCAATTGTTCTGCAAAGCTTGAAGTGAAGGAAATAAACATACACTTATGGTCACGCTTACGAACATCAGGAATAGATTTTTATTTTTGGGCATCGTTATTTTGTGTGATGGGATGCTGAAACCACGAATTCTCTAACCTTAGAATTACAAAATTACATTACACATCACATAAAGTTATATGCCTATATATATATTTATGCCTATATATATATAAAGATGAAAATATTGATGAACCAACACAATTCTACAGTAGTCCTTGTAGTTTCTGTCTTGTCACTGATATTTTTGTTCTCCTACATTTTTTTTTCCTAACACAATTTGATGTTTCTTTACATTTATATTCCTGCAGAGTAGGGGCTTAATACCAGCTAAGACGTCTACAGCAGTGCAATTCTAATTCTAATAATAGAATTTCAGAATATAACACCAGAAGCTGCACAGACGGTGTTGCAATGAAATGCAACAGCTGGATTTTTCTACTGGCAAAGGTGGGAAACTTGCTTTTGATGGGATTTTCTTTTTCCTAATCCACAAGTTACTGTATTCTTTTGAAATAGCTTCCCTTGTAAAACATATTTTTACTATAGAATCTGACCAACAGAAAGCACTTATGCATGCTTGAGATACTGCAGATATCCATTGCTGTTCTTCCCAGGCAGGAGCATTTCTCAGAGCTATTAGCAATAGCATGTGTAGTGCATGTGTTCCTGGTTTCTCTATCTCATATACCCATTTTCAGGAAAGGGAGGTAGGATTGAATACCAGATACACTTATTGATCAGCAATGTCTAAGATTGTGTCTAGATACCAGAGTGTTTCTATGACCCTTGCTGTAGTTGCACAGATTCCAATGATGAAGGCATCTTAACAAAATGGCTTTTCACACTGATAAACTCAGAGAAATAAATAATTTGCCTTCTGTAATTATG
This sequence comes from Athene noctua, assembly GCF_965140245.1. NCBI lineage: Eukaryota > Metazoa > Chordata > Aves > Strigiformes > Strigidae > Athene > Athene noctua. The sequence continues at coordinate 114,516,052 of NC_134038.1, read as the reverse complement.
GCATTTAGCAGATACTCCGCTGACTGTAGTCAGAGCAGATTTCCAGGTGAGATTAGGTCTGAGCTGTGAGCTTTGTATTTGGGAAGGGGATTCCTCTGAACATTTTGGAAGCTTGACCAGAACAGCAAAGAGGCCAGCTGCTGAGCCAGGAGTTGCAGAAGAGGAAGACAAGCTGTTGCACTGTCTGCCGTTACCTGATAGGTAACTCAAATTATTGCTTTCATGTTGAAGTATCACAAGGGAGCCACGCTTCTGCGCGAGGCACCGTATGTCACAAAAGCCAGTTTTATGTCTAGCCCTTTATGACTGAATAAATGTCTCCCTTTGTCAGTTCAGTACTCCTAGTGTTTTTTGCCATAAGTCATACACTTGAGTTTCATTAATGCTGCTGGCAATTAATCAAAGTGGAAGAGCTGCGGTCCATCATTGTTACATCTCAGATGTCTGGTCAGAATGCTTTCGTGCTCCTTGTTTGCTATATTCTCATCTGGCACAAGATCACTGTGCCTGCAGTACACTGTTGGCATTGGACTGTCCCATAATAACGAATTATTTGTTCCTAAATCACTTGAAATAACAGTCTGTCTTCTTGCATGGTGCTGGATTTTCAGGAACACTGTCTCTGTGAGGAGCTGGCTCTGTGCTGTTCCTGTGGCTTTCGCAGAGCATGGGGAAGGCTGTGGGAGGGATGTGAGGACCAACTGGGCACTGGACAAGGAGGCAGGAGCCAAAGTGGGGCATCTCAGGGTTGGTCCCCCAAGGCTCTGGGTGCCCTGTACACAGCGTGTGGCTGGGTCTTTGTGGGCTTTGGAGGAAGTGGCCTGCTGCAGGACAAGCTTTAGTTTGTGAATACAGAAAATAGAAGGCAAAGGAGCGTGGGTGTTCCATGCACTGAGTAGCCGTAATTATGGATTTGGATTCCTGGCAACATTGAATGCGCTGGAGGAGCCAGGGCCAGATGGGCAAAGTCTCCTGATGTCTACCAGGAATTGTTTCAATGCATTTTCCCAGTATCAGTCACCAATTTCTGCAACTCTTTTTTTTTTTTTCTAAATGGGAGCAAATAAATATGAAACTGATTTGCCTCACACAGCATCTCTTCATGACTGTTAAAACAGTGGCACATGAACAGAAATTGTAACGACTCCTTAATTTATCTGTGACGACTGCTGTTTATTTCTTGGGGGAAGAGGGGGCGTCTTCCTTTGTAAACATTTCAGCTATCTCCCTAGATGTACTGCTTTTCTAGCCCACGTCTCTGTAGCATGTGAGCGTCTTGCAAATGATAATATAATTACTGTTGTAATGGAGTTCAGGTAATAGGTAATGGAAAAATGCCATTATTCACAGCCAGAGAGCAAATTCCAAAGGAGAGATGATGTAATTTCTTAAGGTTGTACAGGATGTTCAGGCAAAAAAAGGGTTTTGAACTAACTTTGATAGTTTTGTACCAGCCTTTTCTGGATCAGTTGTGGAAGAAGGCTTAATCCTGTCCACTCTCAAGGAAAGCTTTGCCATCCATTTCAGGATGCACTAGCAATAGCCTTCATTTAATTCAGCTTTATTTATTACATCTAAGGTTTGGGCACATGCTGTGGAAGATAAGCTAGGGTGTAGACCACCAGTATGTGAATGAACAGCCTGAGAACATGCTCTGCCCTGTGAGAAATGCAAGTTTTCTTGTTCATGTGCATTCTGGTTTCTGCCACACCATGCAGTGTGCTCAAGTGTTGCTGAACTCATGAATCCAGTTTAACAAATCCTGTACTTCCTTACACAGAAACACAGTTTTAATCACATTTTTAAACTAGAACAGAAAAAGTAATTTTTAGAGTATGTTATTTGTGGTTTTTATGGAAGACAGTTTTGCTTTTTTGTCATCACTGAGGACCTTTTTTTTTTTTCCACAGCAGTGACTGTAACAGAGTATTGACTGATGTTTTGGCAAAATTCTCAGTGAGCCACAGCAAATAAATTATTTCCTTTTCTTGAGTGACAGTCTTGACCGATGTTCACTGCCATTGAAGAGTTACTGTAGATCAGTGGGTAACAGAAGCATTGAGTATGTATGTGAGCACTAGATAGGTGATAGAGGGTCTTCCTTGGTGAAGGCTGCTTCTGTATTTAAGTGTCACATTGGCAACTTACCTGATTCTGCTTGGAGTGCAATCCTTGTGGCAAATGACCAGTGAGTTCAGTAGGTGGGGGTCTGACCCCGTGCCTTTTCCTTTTTGGTTTACTTCCCTGTACTCCAGTGGTTATGTCAGAATCTCACCTTCCTCCCTCACTCCCCCCACCCATCACCCTTCTCTCTCTTCTCTCTCTTCCCCTCCCTCTCCTTTTAAGTAAATCAGGAATCCTTAGGGTATGGAGAAAATATGACTTTGGCATATGCTAGAAGTTAAGAAGCAAGGAAGGAGGAACTTGAGCATGTTATATATCAATCTTACAATTTGGAGATTGAAGCCAAGATTATTTTTAAATGCTGACAGTAGCAGTATTGCAGCACATAAAATGAAGTAATTGCTTTCTTATTACTGATGTTTGGGAAATTTTAAAAATGAAGTTGCTCAATAAAAAATGTGTAAATCCTCATTCAGCTTTGGCTATACTGCCCGTGCTTCCAATCCTGGTGGTGTGGCCAAGGTAAATAGAGCTGTGCTGTTACGTGAATGACCCGTTTGTGGCTGATAGAATTGGCAACAGTGTTATGAATCAATTTGTATGAAGGAATTACTGTGAACACCTAATTAATAGAATTCAAGCCATTTTAGTGTTCAGGAATAGTATAGGAACAACATATTTTCATTGTTTTCCTTTCCTGCCTGCCACTTGTAATTGTTTTTCACATGGTTTCATACGCAGGTTAAATCCTGGGAATAACCAAGGAATAATTCAGTACACCTGTTCCATAGGATGGTTTATTTTTGTGATTCAGAGAGATTGACTATATAGTCGATCTCATAAATATCATATTATTTCTCTTTTCTTGATCAGATGATTGTTCTGCAACACCTTAGGGTCCATAACTGGAGAAATCACAGCCATCAGCTCAACATTTGCTTTGCGCAAACATTTCATTCAAATACTTTTTGATACAAACAGACTGAAGAAGTAAATAGAGTGTCGCAGAGATAAAACAAAAATTCCTAAAATCCATTCCTACAGGCTCTTGAGGTTCCTCTGAATAACAGCCCTGCCCTCCAGCATATTGACCGCAAACTTGATACCATCCACTAAGTTGCTGAGGGCATAGTCTGTCCCACTGTTCATGAAGATGTGCAATAGTATTGGCCCCAGTGTCAGTTCCTCAGATACACCACTAGAAGCTGGCCACTAGTTGGACTTCGTACCACTGCTCACCATCCTCTGAGTCAAGGATACAGCCAATTTTCCACTTTCCATGTCTACTTTTCTAGTCCCTGTCTCACCAGTTTGGCCATGTGACTTAAGGAAAAGATCTGTATCTCAAATAATTAATTCTCTGCCCATCTCCTCTGACCCCCAAAACCTCCTCCAGACAGTAAGAAAAAGTCCTAGTTCAAGTTAATGAGAAAGATAACTCTAGAGAAATAATTTCTTTTGTAGTCATGTTACATGCGTGAGGATGGGTGGTCCAAATATGGCATGTACACGATGGTCACCATACTGTCTGCTTAGGAGTCAGTCAGATCCAGGATCTTTATCAGAGGCCCCAACTCTGCTGCTCAGCTGTGCGGAACGCTCACCCCAGTTTGATCTCCCTCTTGGGTGAATACTAATTTACATGTCATCTAGCAAATGGAGATTATTTTGGCAGCCATTAATCAGTAGATCTGATTTGTCACTAACATGACCTCTTTGAGTTTATGTGCTATCCTCTTGATTACAGGGACAGGGCTGCCATTGCCATCGCTCATTTCCTTTAGCACCTGTTCCCAGGGCTGAGGCTCATCACTAATCTTTCCCAAAATGATGGACAGGATTGTGTCTAAAAGTAGGTATGAATGCCTGACACTGGGGAGGAAAAGCTTTGAGACCAACACCCACATGGACACATTTAATGCTGTAGGCTAGAATGATGATCATATGAATATTTTATGCAGCATATGTGAATTACAAGTACTGAGCAAGAAATTTTGGCCAAGGAGAGTAACAAGTAATGTGAATATTTTCTTTCAGTCTATTTAAAAAATATTGCCCGTGATTATATGTTTACATTTTATTTCTTCTGGTCGCTTTGACTCCTCTTCACTTTCTTTCCATTATTCTTTCCATTACTTCTGCCATCAGGTTGTACTCCTCCTGATAGGAACAGGGTCTCTGTGTTTTTAAGTACAGATTATTCTGTTAATGTATGGGTGGAAGGGGTTGCAGCTGTTTGCTGTTTAGGTATTCAAACCATGGAGATAGTCTGAGGGCAGGTATCCACATTTCTTGTTAATAGCCTACTCAAAACCTGATTTAGGATAACATGAAAACTTTGGTTGAATCATGATGGACTGCAGATCAGGGCTTGCTGGAGCCATTTTAGTCAATTCTAGCAAAATGAAAACGCTGTTGCAGTTTATGATATCGAATAGTTCTTGCTTACTATGGTAACTTGGTAACTATGTGGCAGAGCTCAAGTTTAGAATAGAGCAAAAGCTCTCTGGAATGTTAACAGTCAGAAATAGATATCTCTGGACACTTGGACATGCCTGTAATTACCCAAATTGTGTTTCATGCTTCAAGAAAGTAACTCTCTGGGTGTGTCACTTTGGGATTTAACTGAAAGGTTCAAGGAGAGACATCTGATTTTTTTCTTTTTTTAATATAAAATGCAGTGTGAAAAATTTAAACATAAACCATTGAAATTTCTTTAAAAAATACGTTTAATTTGTCAACCTAACAGCAAAGGATTTACAGGAAAATTAAAGTTCAGTAGGCATGAAGAGCTTTTAGATTCACAATTCGTTTGGAAAGTGTTTTACTTGAAAGAAAAGGAAAAAATGAGCAAAAATGTGTATTTTTAAATACAACATATTTGAATGCAGTGGAATATACACAGATGTAGACCAGGCTGTAAATTAGACCAGTGTGGCTGCTTTTCCCTCAGATAGAGGTGGAGCACTGGTCCAGGCTGCTGAGGTGGAATTTCCTGGTAGGAGTGCACAAGGGATGCCCCAAACACATGATTTAAGGAGAAAGAAACTGTGTTTGGGAAGACTGTGATGAATAAGTTTCATTAATACCTACATGTTTGGGTCATTTCTATATGTATTGAAGAGCACAAATATGTTAAGTGTTTAATAAATACATTTTAGAAATTTGAGACATTGGTTTGGATATGCAGCATTTCAACACAAACAAAACAAAGCTCCTGAAGAATCCTGTGCATGCTTTGTCGTTAAATCGAAGCACTGTTTTCTTTGAGCCAAATAATCAAGAGTTTCCTTGGTGATCTTCACATGTCAAGCACTGAAGATTTAACTTTCTGTTAATCTTTTCTATTTTAAAGAAAACATTCTTAACAAGAATCATCAGTGTGTGCCAAAGGCATGTTATTAAATAATGGGTGGTCCAAGTGTAGGCTTCTGAGTTAGGGCATCCAGAGTTTTTTGCTTAAACAGGCACTTACTGTACTTACTATATTTCTTTACAGATATTAGAAGTTACTAGAAATTCTGTGTTCCCATTTTATTATTAAAATAAGGAAAATTTCCTTATTTTATATATACTGGTCTGTGAGATTATGACTGATTTTCAAAGTTAGAAATCTGCAGATATTTGTATATACCGAAAAAGTGAAAATAGGGGAGCTAAAGGTTAATATATGTGTATATAATCCCAAAACCCCATATCTTTTGTTTATTCATTTTCTTTATTATTTTATTATTTGCAGAATTGCTATTTATGAATTCTGATTTTTTTCTATTTATCTGAAAGTAGTCTTGAGCCCTCAGCTATTCATAGAATCATAGAATGATTTGTGTTGGAAGGGACCTTAAAGACCATCTAGTTCCAACCCCCTGCCATGGGCAGGGACACCTTCCACTAGCCCAGGTTGCTCAAAGCCCCGTCCAACCTGGCCTTGAACACTGCCAGGGAGGGGCAGCCACAACCTCTCTGGGCAACCCGTGCCAGTGTCTCACCACCCTCATAGTGAAGAATTTCTTCCTTATAGCTATTCTAAATCTACCCTCTTTTGTTTTAAAACCATTACCCCTCGTCTTACCACTACAGTGTGTGATAAAGAGTCCCTCCCCATCTTTCCTGTAGAAAGGAAGTACTGGAAGGCCACTATAAGGTCTCCCCGGAGCCTTCTCTTCTCTTGGGTGAACAACCCCAACTCTTTCAGCCTGTCCTCATAAGGGGTACTCCAGCCCCCTGATCACCTTTGTGACCTCCTCTGGAACCATGTGGGGACCCCAGAGCTGAACACAGTACTCCTGGTGGGGTCTCATGAGAGAAGAGTAGAGGGAGAGAATCACTTCCCTCGACCTGCTGGTCATGCTTCTTTTGATACAGCCCAGGATACGGTTGGCTTTCTGCTGCAAGTGCACATTGCTGGCTCATAGTCAGTTTTCCATCCACTGATACCCCCATGTCCTTCTCTGAAGGACTGCTCTCAACCCACTCATCGCCCAGCCTGTATTTATGTTTGGGATTGCCTCAGCCCATGTGCAGGACCTTGCATTTGGCCTGTTGAACTTCATGAGGTTTGCACCTCTCAAGCCTGTCCAGGTCCCTCTGGATGGCCCATCCCTTCCCTCCAGCATGTTGACTGCACCATGCACCTTGGTGTTGTTGGCAAACCTGCTGAGGGTGCACTCAATCCCACGGTCCATGTCGCTGACAAAGATGTTAAACAGCACTGGTCCCAACACCGACCCAAGAGGGTGTTGATGACCACTTGTCACTGCTTTCCACTTGGACATTGAGCCGTTAACCACAACTCTTTGAGTGTGACCATCCAGCCAATTCCTTATCCACGCAGTGGTCCATCTGTCAAATCCATGTTTCTCCAATTGAAACACAAGGAGATCATGCAGGACAGTGTCAAATGCTTTGCACAAGTCCAGGTAAATGACATCAGTCACTCTTCCCTTATTCACCAATGGTGTAACTCTGTCAGAGGCCACCAGATTTGTCAGGCATGATTTGCCCTTAGTGAAGCTATGTTGGCTGTCACCAGTCACCTCCTTATTTTCTATGTTCCCCAGCATAGTTTCCAGGAGGATCCACTCCATGAACTGCTGGGCACAGAGGTGAGACTAGCTGACCTTTTAGTTCCCCAGGTCTTCTTTTATTCCTGTGTTAAAAATGGGGGTTATGTTTCCCCTTTTCCAGGTAGAGAGATATTCACTAGACTGCTGTGACTTCTCAAATATGATGGATAGTGGCTTAGCCACTTCATCTGCCAGTTCCCTCAGGACCTGTGGATGCATCTCATAATGTCCCATGGACTTGTGCACCTTCAGGTCTCAAACCTGATCTTCTCCTACAGTGGGCAGTTCTTCCTTCTCCCAGTTCCCACCTTTGCCTTCTGTGTCTGGAGCAGTGTGGCTGGAGCCCTTGCCAGTGAAGACTGAGGCAAAGAAGTTGTTGAGTACCTCAGCCTTCTCCATATCCTAGGTAACCAGGTCTCCTGTTTCCTTCTGGGACTCTATTCTCTTTAAACCCCAGGAACACCATAGTAATCCTTCTAAAAACCTTGATGGAGAGGAACAAGTTGAGTTTTATTCCAGGCGAAGGCCTAGGTTCTGGCTGTTGGGTGAAAAAATGTTTTATTTTTCAAAGGAAGCAACAGTAATGAGCTCATGTCTGAAATCCTTCAAGTAGTACAAATCCAATAATGTTAATCTTACAAAGTACTTTTTTAGTGCAGGTACTCCTTTACTTTCACTGTGTTGTTTGTCCTATCCCTTGCAAGAAGAACGTGGCCAGAAGCAGAGTTAACAAGCTGTTGCAGTGACATGTAAATGAAGTGTATTCAATGAGGAAGAAAGGTACATGAAAATGGAAAGTGGGATGGAAAAAAGTTTGTCTCCCAGACATGACGGGACATTCTATCTGGACTGAAGGGCTTGCAGTCTAAGTTTAGGTAATGAGAAGTACATTTGAGAGAAGAGGAAAAGAGAGGGCAATGATGCAAAAGTCATGCAGTGTTTTCATCCATGTAAGCGTATGCTCACACCTCCATGGGCTATGAAGGTGTGGACTGTGAAAATAAGTAGCAATTGTGATGCTTTTTTGAAATATTTTCTGTTAAATACAAGGAATTTGGAGTGGGATTTAGAGTCAGAGCAAGGGAAAGAGAGGCAGAATGCTCAAGGATCAGAGATGGTAGAGCAGATGGGTGAAGGCCAAGAAAAGTTGTCTTTGTTGTCTCCAGGGACGCTGAAGCTCCCTGCTGGAGAGGCCAGCTGCAGACGTGACTAGAGGGCCGGGGAGGGGGCAGAGCTGGGGGTTCTGGCTTGCTGTGAGTCGCCCTTCATGGGAGAGACTGGGGACCCAGGCAGGCCAAGTGGGCCCTGCGTTTGCTTTGTGTTCTGCCCGCAGAATATCTTATTTTCATCATCCTTGCAACTGGAGAGGCCACCTGAAACACGCATAGAATGAAATATGGGACTTTCTCATATGATTGCTCATCACATCAAAGCAGAGTGTCAGAGGGAGAAATCAGAGCTGATCTGGTTTTGTCATCAGACACAGTACTGGGATGCATGCCAAAACGGACCATAAATATGGTCACAGTCATGTTCCAATATACTAAAAGTAGATATACTTTTAATGAACTTGTTGAATCTGTAGGATATTCTAAGTCTGAAGAAATCTGATTGATAAATTTAGTTTTGAAGGTGACTGTCTTATTGTGGCTTTGCCCTGGCTAAGGAGGGGGAAAATGCAGAGACCTCCTGCATTTGTTTTTCTCCCCCTGCCTTTCTTCCTCTGCTACACTGGACATCTAGATGCTGTATCCCAAAGTAACCTGCCCCCACTGGATGATTTTTCGACCACTTCACAGTCCAGACACTGGCTATTTCCCACTTCCTTCCTTAGACAGAGCTTATGAGGAGGTTTCTCCTAGGAACTGGGACTGGGTGAGTAGTGGAAAAGATGCTGATGGTAGTTTAATTTTGTGAAGCTTGTACTGAGAGGTGACATGTAATTAAGTCACCTTTATCTTGCATAAACTATATTGGTCATTAATGGAAACATAGTTAAGTATAACAGGATTTCTTTTGTTAAGTGTTCTGCATATTTATGTGGCCTTGCAAAGGCGATAAAAACTGTCGCACACTTTCCCCATCCTGTGAAGTAAGGCGCTCTTAGTTATCTACCCTCAGATCACCTGTATCACAGAACTTACTTTACTTTTTTTTGTTCTGTCAGCCAAACATAGTTCAGCTTTTAACACTTCCTTGCAGTTGGAGTAGCTCCTCTCCTATTTCCTGTCTCTTTACTAAGCCATCAGATGACAGCAACTCCATCATTAATTATCACTGATTGAGGAGCAAGTTTACTTTAACATCTCCTTTGAAGCTCACCCAAGAGGAACCGAGTAAAGGGTGGGGGCAGCTCCACGGGTGGCACTTGCTGCCCCGAGGTCCAGAGCCAACTCCCTGCATGCAGTTTCATGTTTGCATAGCTCTTGGCTGCAGAAAGGTGTCTGGCAGCTCCTGACTCACTAGTAGATCCCTTTGGAAATGTCCTCCCGTGAGAATACCTTATGAGCGCCAAATGAGCTCCTGGCAGAAGGCTGATCTGCGTGTGGTTTGGGGAGGTGTGGCACTTTGTGTGCCGTGCTGTAGGTAAAGGTCTTCTGTAATCACTTCTTAATTATATTGCATTTATCTCCTCATGTGTTTTCTTGGAGTCTTTAGCCAGAATTTGATACTAACTTTCCTATATCCAACTGATAAATGGTGACATAGACTTTCTTGTTAGAGACATTGGCTGATTTCCTTCAATCATCTGCTACAATTACCAATTCCTTAATGATGAGAAATGCTTGACTGATACGTGGTTGCCAATCTGATACTCAGTTGTAATTATGAACTATCAAGATTATGCTTCCTTAACATTCGTGATCTTTAAAACATAATCTTCTCCCAGTTGTCTTCTCAATTAGAAAAAAAGTGGCAGGATTGAGTAAAGCTTGTTTCAAAAAGCGTTGCCCTGGGGGATCTGGAGGAGCTCTGTACTGAGAGCTGCTTTTCTTCTTGTCTCCAGTGGTGGGATTCAGAATCACATAATTTAGGACATTAATATTTTTCTTAGATATGTATTTCATAAGATGGTGGAGGCTCTAGCCGACTTCTTAATTTTATGCTGTAGTTTTCAAGATCAGTATATAACACCTTATGTAATTTGAGACCTTACAAGTTCCCACATACCATGATAGTATGTCTAGCTAAAATGTGTAGATAGACATGCAAGCAAATATAGTAGTAGATTAATTGCTCTGGGTTTTCTTTAAAATATCTTCCACATTTCCTTAAAGCTGCTGTGTGTTTACCATAGCTCTTGCCAAAAGTGCTTTCCAGCTGCCTTGATGGAGCATCAGTTCCTGCTGACAGAAAGGAAGTGGTGGCTTGCTGCCTTCCCTGGGCAAAGCCCCCTTCCTGATTGTGGGTCTCACAGGCCTTATGCAACAAAGCTGCCTAAAGAAGACTGCAGGTCACTTTACCAGCATTAACCCGTGCACTTTTCACATCTCTGGCAGCAGGGATAATCCATGCCACAATAAGTTTGCTTCTCCAAGTCATATTTTTGAGCAATGCTCAAGCTGAGCCCAAGAGAATGAATGTGGTCATGGAACTGTGGCAGACAGAAAATAATTCTGATGTTAATCTTTAGTTGTTGTAATGGACAACGTTTAGTTCCTTTCGTGATTGGAAAACCAACTGTGTTCAATTTTTCTCAAGTCGTTATGTCCTCAAACTAATAATGCAGTTCAAGAATGCAGCCTGGAAGCCTGTCTTTGCAAAACATGGTTACTCTGTGGAGCTTGCAAAGAACAGATGAACTTGCATTGTGGGGCTTTGTATTTTTTTTGTGGACGCCTAATTCTTTTAATAGATCTGAATTAGAAAGGGGAATATATGTAAAAAAAAATGTATTGGGTTTGCATGTCAGGGTTTTGATAGCAGGGGAGGCTACAGGGGTTGCTTCTGTAAGAGGCTGCCAGAAGCCCCTCCTGTGTCCAACAGAGCCGATGTCAGTCAGCTCCAAGATGAACACGCCGCTGACCAAAGCCAAGCCCATCAGTGACAGTGGTAGCACCTCTGCGATAAAGTATCTTAAGAAAGGGGGAAAAACCTGCACAACTCCAGCAACAGTTGGGAGAGAGAGAGGATTGAGAATGTGAGAGCAATGACTCTGCAGACACCAAGGTCAGTGAAGGAGGGGGAGCAGGTGCTCCATGCTCTGGAGCAGAGATTCCCCTGCAGCCTGTGGTGCAGCCCATGGTGAGGCAGGCTGGGCCCTGCAGCCCTTGGAGGATAACAGGGTAGCAGAGACCCACCTGCAGCCAGTGGGGAGCCCAGGCCAGAGCAGGTGGATGTGCCTGAAAGATGCTGTGATCCTGTAGGAAGCCCATGCTGGAGCAGGCTCCTGGCAGGACCTGTGAACCCATGGGGCACCCATGCTGGAGCAGTTCGTGAAGAACTGCAGCCCATGGGAAGGACTCATGTTGCAGTAGTTTGTGGAGCACTGTCTCCTATGGGAGGGACCCCACACTGGAGCGAAGGAAGAGTATGAGGAGTCCTTCCCCTGAGAAGGAAGGAGTGGCACAGGTTATGGGTGATGAACTGACCACAACCCCCATTCGCCCATCCCCCTGTGCTGCTGGCAGGGAGTTGGTAAAGAAAACTGTAAGTAAAGTTGAGCCTAGGAAGAATGGAGGGATGGGGGAAAGGTGTTTTAAGATTTCATTTTATTTCTTATTATCCTACTCTGATTTGATTGCTAATAAATTAAACTAATTTCTCCAAGTCTAGTCTGTTTTGCCCATGATGTCAATTGCTGAGTGATCTCTCCCTTATCTTGACCCACAAGCCTTATGTCATGTTTTTCTCCCCTTGTCCTGCTGAGGAGGGGAGTGATAGAGAGGCTTGATGGGCACCTGGCTTCCAGCCAAGGTCAACACACCACAGAAATAAATATATATGTGTATATATGTAATATATAAAATACATTGCCCCTGTTAAGTAGGAACTGAATATTGCAGTAGGAACTTAATACTGTGGTTCTGTAGGAGCACTGAAATAAAAAATGGATCTACCTTTTTACTAGTTCAGCTGTTTGTTAATTTAATGTTTTCCCTGAAGTAAAATAGATTTCCAGTTTTAGAAACAGATAGGAATGGTGTTCCTCACCTTTCTGTGTTGGTATTGCTGATGATCTGGTCAATCTGCATTTAGCTATAAAGGCATTTTATTTCTTATCAGAATAGTATCTCTGGTGACACATCTCAATTCAGAATATTAAACTACTCCAGGCTAGAGAGTGGGAATGAGTTACTAGCTTAAAAAATGCTTCAAAGCAAGAAAACAGTTTGCAAGTGCTCTGCCTCTTTGTAGCAAGGAGCTTCTGGAGGAGCTGCCGATTGACTTGAAAGGTGCTTTTCACCTTTGGTGCAATCAAGAAGCTGGAACTGGGTGAATGGAGCTGTACTGCTTGCTGCTGGGCTTCACTTTTTGACATGGTTTTGTTCCCAGTGGAGAATAAATGGTGTAAAGTGTTTCTTCAGTGGTACTGTGATGCAGAACTGTGCAAAGATATCTTATTTAAAACATGGTGCAAGGGAACTGCGAACTTTAGACCATTTACCTTCATCCAGCCTTGATTGACTTAATGAGTTATGGTTTTATTCATAAGCATGTTAAATATAACTGAAGTCACATACAGAATCACCAAAACTTGATCAGACTATAACAATACAAAAAACCCAACCATATGTAAAATATAATGTATTTGTGTATGTTAAAAGAAAATTGTCAGTACACAATTAAGAACAAATACTGTACCACAGAAATATTTGTTTTAACCAGATGGTCTTAAGTGATGCAGTCAGAGCTGTGGTCACAGTACATTAGTTTTGTTTCCATAGTAACACTAGTTTGGCAGACTGATTTATTTAGCTCTGCACTGCAGTGTTCATAACAGTCTAATCTTTATATACATGCTTTTATTGAAACTTAAATGATACTTAGGTGATCGTGCACACTTAAAAGTGTGCAGATGCCATGAGAAGTCAAATTAACCTAAAGCAAGAATGTCCACATGTATAAATGGTGTTTACTGTTTAATGTTGGTATTAAATTTTTATTAAATGTAGTGTAAACAGAAATATAAAAATTGAAATTTAAGTATAGACATAGAATATGTGGAAGTGGCATTGGGCTGCGCTATGTGCTAGTGTGTGTGCTTGAGGTAGTTTTTGAGTGGCAAGGGACAAAGCTTATCTCCAACTTTCCTCTTCCTGTGAAACTTTAAAAGAAGCTGAAGGGAAAATAACTGTAAGAAGTTAGTACAGAAAACATCTTAATCAGCTAATCTTACGTTATGACATGCATACTGAGTTGTGTTAAAGAGCTGAATTGTGCAGTGACTTCAAAGATTTCTTGGTGAAATTAATCTAATTTAGCTATAACAAGTCATATGATTAGCTGTGATAAATTGTATGCCCACAGAATATGCTCCAAATAATTAAGGGCGATGGTGATTTACAAAATTTAGACTCAAATATTTTTTGCCAGATGGCAACAGCTGGAATGGTAATATATTGTTTACTGGTGAAACGCGGACAGGTACCGCAGCACTTTGGGACACAGATTGGATATCCAGGTCCATCTGCAGTTGGAAACACCAGTTTATAGCACAACAGAATTAATTTTGTGTCTTTTCTAAGCTAATTAAAGTTTGGACTCTTTCTGACATTGATGATAGTATTATTTCCTTGAAATATGGATAACAAGTAAGGTGATGGATTTTCTGCACACTACTGCCAAAAGGGACCTTGGCTATGGGTGTTCTAAACCAGCAATTTTCATTTTGCCCCTCATCACACCAGCAGTACCCTAATTACAGAGGGCCTCGAGGCATTCAGAAGCAGGAAAGGATTCAGAATTGGTTTTGCAAGTTTTGACAAAGCCAATAATCTAATTAGAAACAAATGTGCTTTTCTTTTCAGCTCCAAGTGAACAAATCAAATATAACTGTCTTACTGATCATTTAGAAAAAACCCTATTATTATAAGATAATATTATTGTGTCTGATGTAGATAAACAGCAAAATTCTTATTTTTAGCAATAATGTGTTGAACACTTGTAGAGAAAGAGAGAACATATTTTACTGTATCAAATTACGGTCCTGTGTACTTTTTCCAGGGTCATTGGCTTGCTTTTCATTCAAATTATGTGTCCAGTTATTTTTAAAGTTGTTTTAGCAAAAAAAGGCTTGTGAGAGGAGCAATTTAATACTTGATGCGTCATTTCCCTCTGCCACAGCAGAGATGCTGGTCACAGTCCTTATTTAATGTTTGAGAGCCCTGGACTATGCATCATGTGCCCTGCAGAGGGAGAGTCATACAGTCTGTATGAAGTGAGTTTTCCGTTTATCTTTGGAAATACCTATAACATTGATAGTCTGGGCAGGCGAAGGACTTGCCATGGGAAGGGTAAGGAATGTTTATTTCTGCCATGTCAAATCTGTTGTACACAGAATGGTGGGTTTTTTGACCCATTTTGATTGTTTTCTGTAAAATTAGTGTTATTTTATAAACATTAGCCTAGTGTCTGACTCTTTGCTTTGCATTTTGAAAGCTTCTCCCTGGAGTTTGTGTTGCAAAATTGTGTAGCTGTGGATATATCCATGAACAGCATCTTATAATACAAAAATATATAAAGTAATTTTAAACTAAAATGAAGAAAAGATATAATAAGTGAAAGCATACTTACCACACTTTGCCTGTGTATTGCAGCATATACAGAAGATATCATGACACTTTGAAGTTATCTTGAATGTGTAAGGAGTGATGGGTTTAAGTCATCAACATCAAGTTTTGAAATGACGCACATATAAATATTTTTGTTTCCATTAGAAGAAATACCTAAGAAGTCAGTGACTGAAGTAGGTTAGCAGAAATTATTTTGTACTGTTTGTCATGAGCTTTTTGCTTTGCCTTTGATGTAACATTCAGTAGTGTTTACAGAAATAGCTAGGCTCACAAATAATTTATGTCCCATTGGTCTTTTAGGTGATCCTGAATTAAGAAAAAATGTTTGTGGCCTGTTTTTCTGCCCCCTCATATGGTTCCATTGTTGGGTTTTTTAGCTAAAACTTTGCTTACCAGTGGAAGAGAAACTTGGTTTTCATTTTTGAGTAGGAAGTGTAAGCTAAGGAATGCGTTTCCAGTGCAGTAACTATTAGTAATAGATTTTAGTTGAGAACTGCTTCAAGGGGGTATGTTGAGGGTGCAGGATCGCACTCTGCTGACTGCACACTCTGACTGCCAGGCAGTTGGAGGTGTTCTGTGACACACTGTTAACGTTGCTACCCCATCTTCAGGTAGACTTGCGTGGCATCTGGCCAGCTCAGGGCAGGACATTCAGCCAGACTGCATTCATCTTCAAAAGAATGGTATAAGTGCACTAAGTGTTTGCGAATCTGAGCTCCTAAGCGGTTTTTATATTTATTCCAGGCAAAAAGCAATCACGAATTGTAAAAGAAATGTCCACACAAGAATTGCTTTAGAAATATAAGTTAAAGTAGTGCTAGGCCAAGGGGTAATATTTTATTGGCATAGTGTGTGATAGTATTACAGCAAAATGCAATTTTTACTTAAATAAGATTTTTCGTTGCAAAAACCTTTTCTCCAGTAAGATTTATGAAATTACAATACATAGTAACAAAACCAAAACAAGTTTCTTATAAAGTGAGCACACACTTGGCTATTCTTTCTTCTGAATTGCAAAATCCTTTTATAAACTTTTATTAATATGCTCTAAGTTATAAAGACAGAAAAAAGATTTTTTATGGGGTTTAGAAAGCACATGAAATGACCTGAATATAGGTATGCAAAACTGGGTACTGCGCAGCCCTAACACAAACAGCTCACCAGTGTGCTCTAATCCAGTTTCGCCCCTATTCCAATAGCAATGAACTGTAGCTAGCACCTTTAAATCCTGTTGTCCAGGAACAAAATCCACTGTACATTCAGTGTGTTTTGATGAAATACATTTTAATCAGGGAAATTAAAACACTGTGATTTTTTATTTGTTTCCCCTTCAGGAAGGAAAGGGCTGGGTCCTAAAGGAGTTTAAACTCAAGGCATACAGGTTTTGTGATTGATGGCGTTTCATTCCTGATCCAGTGCTAGCAGTAATCATGAGCTCTAATTTAGACTATACTCGTACCCCCTTCCAACAGGCATCTGTGTCTTCTGAACTCGCCTGTATAAACTGGATAAGTTTATACAGGCAGAAACAGTAATTTATAGAAGTTTAGACCATGGCAAGGTAAAAAGCAGAACTTTAAACCAAGCCACTTTTTAGGCAAGATGGCTTTACAACAGCTAAGCCAGCCAAAGAGACCACCATGTGATATTTGGCAAATGTATTAGCTTTTAACACCTTTAAATTTATTGACTTGTCCTATCTAACCACGTGAGGTGTAACAGTGCCGTGCAATACATACCATCCATAGCTGCATGCAAGAACATTTTCCATGGTGCCTTGATATCTGCTATCAGTTTGGCTGGCAGATACTGTCTGACTCAGTTGACAGCAACTAGCTGAAATGGTGAGAACTGGTAAATGCATCATATTTGTTCATAACATTTTGTCATTTTAAAGCATCTTCCTGCTATAATTTTAGGAACAGCAGAATGAGTTGTGACAGTCATTTAGATCTTCCTTAGTGCTCAGAAATACCTATGACCTGAGCAACGTGGTGGTTTAATGAAACCATAAGATGGCATATGGAACCAATACCTTGAAGCACTTGAGCACAACTAATTTTAAGCATGTGAATATTGTGCTTGTACTTAGCTGTTGTCAGCTGTTTTGAAATGGCAGACTGTCAAACCGATAAACCATAGCTGCTAGGGTCAGCTGAGGGCTTAAAGTTAAGCATGAGCTTAAGTATCTTTTTTTGCTGGTGCCAGTGATGGAGCAGGAATACTGTACTGGAACATTATGGCCTCTGTCAGGATGGCTATCTTGCAGTTTATGTATGCTTTTTTAAAGCACTGCAGATTTAACTCTTTTCACTTACCCTTCTGCTGCTTCATCTTTTACTATTTTTCCAGTATTGTTATTTTAAAATAAACTGCAGCCAGTTTCCTGTTAGCTGAATGTAGGCATACGTCATTTTGCTGCAGATATAGTAGTATAATCAGAAAATCTTATTTTCAAACATCTTTTCACCTGCACTCTGTATAGAGTATCCTTTGTCTGCTTTTAGCGTTTTATCAGTAGATAGTGTTGCTTCCAGAAGGAAAAGATGTACTATTGAGTATGTAGGTCATGAAAACAGCCAAATGATGACGTTTCTGCAAAGAAACGGAGAGTTAAGGCTCAGAGCGGAAAACTACTCTGAAGAAAGACAGGTATCTCCTGGGATGGAGAGATGATCTACTTGATTAGTTTACAACAGACATCCAGTTTAGAGATTTACTCCCATAGGAGGACTTTCCTAAACCTTAGAGCTTTGAGAACAAAGTCATTGGCCAAGCATTGTGTTCTTGATACGTGTTACATTTGGAGTAAAGTAATTTATATTTGAATTATTCAAATCTTTCTGATAAATGTGTACATGGAGATTGTTAAAAATCGGGTAAACTCAAGTTATGATGCTAGGCAAATTTTTCCCTTCATTTTTCTTAAAATTTTCTTCCTTGTTACCCTGTGTAGAAAAAGGTTCACTTTTTCTAGGGGGAAAAAAAACCAAACCAAGACTAATGATGTTACCTTGGTCACTGAAGAATGGAATGGTACTTAGACTAAATCTGTATACTTTAAAAAGCATGCAACAACATTGCAAAATTTTTAAGCAAGTTTTTTTGGGGGAAGCTTTTGTACTTTGTTTCTATGATCTATACCAGTTACAACCATCATCCATGTCTGTGGGATGAGGGGAAGTCTGAACTGCGGGCAATATCTGCAGAAAAGAGTTTTGCAGTTGGCTTAGTTAATATATTTTTTAAACAGAGGCTGCAGATGAAAGAATACAGTATTGTAGGCCAGATGTGGCTGAATATGTCCATATGACTAAATGTACTTAAATGGACAAAGGATAACTTATATGGTCATAGATTTCAGTATATTGTATAATTAGGTGATAGTGTCTAGACTGTTACCATTGTTAGAAAGTTTTCTCTAACTTAGCCAATGCGTTTAAGTTTGCAAAAAAAATCCAAAAAGTTCTGCGTTTCACTTGAAAACTCCTTGACTGGAAGTTGGTGGCATGAAGAATTTGTGCCAAGGCTTTCTGCGTTGGGCTGGGCTGGTTACAGGATCTTTAACCCAGAGAGATCCAGCTGTGGGGATTTGAAAACCATACCACATTTTGACTGTATTTTAGGAATTCATTTACCTGATGTTATGAAAAATAGTAATCCATAAAGAGCCCGTGGGGAAGAGTAATGGTCATTTTTCAGTGTTATCCTATTTTTTCCTCTTGTTTCACATTTAAATTTTAAATACATTTAACATTTCAACAGTTCATGTCAGACATGTTAAATAATTATTACATTGAGCTAAAAATGAATTTTTAACCTCTTTTCTTCAGAAGCAAAGAACATGTAAATTTACAGTTATTTTCTTGGCCCAGTGCCGAAGCATCTCTTTTGTTACCATGAAGGAAAATAGAAAGGTTTGATTAAAACCTTGCTCAGTAATTAAATGTCTGTAGTTTTTATCCTGTAGACATTGTTCCATTTTGGTGGTACTTGTTGTAAGGCTCTGTAGAATTTTAATAAATCCGTCAAATGAACCCCCAGACAGTTTTCAGGATTTTTATACTACATTAGCAATTGCAGAAATGCACTGCAAAAATAATAAAAGCCTGTTAATTACAAGCATTTAATTGTGTAGATTATTAATTTAGCATGAAGAGCAAATGATGGGCTATATTCTGCTGTCTGTTGAAGAAGTCTTGCACATATTTTTAAGTTCTATAAGTAATTTAATTTGGAGTAATGAATGATGCATCTGATACTTGGATCTTAAACTGAACACTTGCTAAACAAATTTATTAATACACAGCCCGGCTCAGTGCTACCTACTCATTGCTACTGAAAACTGTAAGTCAGAGAAACCTACAGTAGGGAAAACTCACTCTTGAGTTTAGTGACATTTTGAGCTACATGGTGTGTAAAGGTTGTAGAATTACTTGTATTTAATGGGACATTCATGAAGCATGGGGGATTAAGGCTACTTTCATGCAGAGAGAACCGGGAAAAAAATATAAATACTAGGAGGGGAAAGGCTGCAGAGGAACATGTGATTGCTTTGGGGTGGATGTTGACTCTTCTGAGCTAAAATTAACTACAACTTTTTCAAGTTTTGCATACACATGGTTACCCCATTAAATATCTGTAGCATGTTTTTGGTGATGAAAAAGCCACCACCAGTATCAGTCGTGTTTCCTGTATTCAGAGCTTGCAGTCAGCAGTGTTTCAGGCTCAGTTTTGAATTTGCTCCAAAGTGAAAACATTATGCTGGATAAAGAGTTGTCTGGGAGGGGTTTCGAAGGCAATGATTCATGGGACCTGCACCAAGGGTGAGAGCTGACGCTTTCTTCTGTGGGGCCTTCCATGCTTTCCAACTTTAATTTATGACAGAGAAATATTTTTTTAACCCTTCTTCTAGTTCATCCCAGGCAGCACCCCAGTGGCTGCCACACTCTCCCTCAGCTTCCCTTCCGCCATTGTGTGGTGCTGGGTGTCATTTCTGAACCCCCTCTCTCCTGATTCTGCCTTTCCTGGCACAGAATCATGCTTTTCTTCATCTTCCCTTTTGGTTTGTACTTTTTCTGCTGCACATATAAAGCTGCTGCGGGACCGCATAATTTTTGTATGTTTACGTGCATTACGTCGTATCCGCCACCCATTTTGCTGCAGACATGACTCTGGTGATGAGCCTCTAGATTTATATACGCATGGATTTCTATGAGCTTCAAGTGGAGAAGAAACCCTTTAACTTCTCAATTCTCTGTTAAGAAAAGAACTGAAAACTGAATTATTTAAACCAGAAACCAAGCCCTGGCATACAACCTAGAGCTTGTGAAGGAAACTGGAAAACAGCGCAGTCAGCAGCAAACGGAGCAGAGTGAGCTCTTGCAAGGGCAACAGCAAAATCCTGTATGGCAAATGCATGGAAATAGTGTCAGTGGAGTGTGCAGCCACACAAAATTGATTAATCTGTGAAGGTGTACAAATCTCCTCTCTACATTGACTTCTGGGATGTTTTGCCAAAATATATAACTGTAATTATAATATATTTTAACAAAGACTATGTAATCACCAAGGACATCAAAATTTGGTCAGCTAGTATAGGTAGATACAACAAGCTGTTCTTCAGGATACTGCATAGACATCCCTGCAATTTAATAAAGCAGAGGCAAGTTCTTGGTAAATGAATGTGGTAGTTTCATTTATTTTAAGTAGAATTGCTTCCATGCTAACATTAAAGCATGTGTTTTGGTTCTGTTTGCAACACTTCTGTTTTAATGTGTATTAATATGCTAAAATCCTTCATTTTGATGTTTAGTATTGAAAAAAAATTGCTGGATTTTCTATTAGCTTTTTTTAACTTACCTGGAAAATATTAAGGTTGGGAGATGTTTTGTGGGATGATTTAACAGCTTGTACTAAACCAAAATACTTGCAAGGGACCAAAAAGATTTTGGACTCAGATCTTTTGTGACAAAAAAAATACACTTTTGGTGATCTCTGCCTCTAAATGCAACTGCTCTTTGATAGTCTTTCTTCCTTCCTTTTTGATGGTGCCAGTAAGAAAACAGGGCTGTGCTGCCTTTTGAATTTCATCTAAGCATGCTGTCGTCTACGTCATAT
This sequence comes from Athene noctua, assembly GCF_965140245.1. Classification (NCBI taxonomy): domain Eukaryota; kingdom Metazoa; phylum Chordata; class Aves; order Strigiformes; family Strigidae; genus Athene; species Athene noctua. Next base: position 114,495,006 of record NC_134038.1, on the reverse strand, counting down.
GGGAGTTCTTTGTGTGGCTAGGGCGTACGTGACAGGAGGACTTATTTCTTTCTTAATTAGGGACTGGCAGTGGGCGTGAAGACTCCTTTTGTAGCTTCAAGATTGTCATGCACTTCTCCAAACAAATCAGCTAGTCACCTGCTGCAAAACATCTCCTCTATTTTTATATAAAAATGGGTATTTAAGGCTCTGGGGTGGTTATGGTGTTTATTATACCAATGAGAAGGATTGTACCTGACAGTTGGCTGTAGAGTCCTTGGTGGTGGTCAGCAAAGCTGCGGGAGGGGAGAAGGAGCTCTGGCGAGTTGGAAATGGCAATAGGGTTTTAATTTATGCAGCCTGGACAGTGTATGGTTCCTGTCTGAGAAAGCCTACGGTGGCTGCCCAGCACAGCCACTCTGCTATTTATGGACAACCAAACTGCAAATGCAAGCCTAAGCTCTAATTCAGCAGACTACTGCCAATCCTTTGCCACGTTCTTTCTTTTGCCCCCCCCCCCCCCCCCCCCCCGGCTTAGCCTTTAGCTGTGCATTTTATGCTTTTTTTTTGCTTTTTTTTTTTTTTTTTTTTTTTTTTTTTGGTATGATCTGTATCTCACTTAACACACTGTTGACTGCAGTGGTGCCAGTGTAGCCCTGGTGAAGCCAGAGCAGGACCAGCCTGTTGAAGCGGAGGGGGAATGTAAAACTCCTGGGAATAAAAATAGCCTGCTTTATATCTTTCATGTAAACTAAACTTTGCTGTTGGTGTGGGACTTTGCCAGGTACGCATACCATCTGTTTTGTGACCTCTGTAGGACTAATGCAAATAGCAGTTGACTTCAGATAATTTGATGTTATTTAGGTCGTTAATTTATGTCAGTCAAAAGACAGGAGGACTTTTCTGCCAGCAATAAATTAGTTTCTGGTATTGATTTAGTGGTAGTGACATGGAAGAATGTGGAATGACATTTAGTATAGCTATGTCAAAAACTATTATCTTAATATCACAGCAGTCAAATTTTAATAACAGCTGCCATGTTACTTCCCTGAATAGGGAGTACTTTCCAAAGTGTGGAAAAAATACGTGGTATTACAGGGTAATAATGGGTGGGAAATGCTCTTTTTATACTCCAGCCGCACCGCTTCTCCCTGGATCAGTTGAGATCACTATGTACCTCTCAGAAGAGGTTATTTTCTGGTTCCAGCAGAATTGTTGGATCCTAGACATGCCTTCAAGCCATCTGGCCACATCTCATTGCATTCGAAGAATGCCGTTGGGCACGTTTAGCTAGGTCCCATGCCAGGCTGCTCTGGCTGGGGTGCTCCTGGGGGGCTCAGGAGGATGAATGCTTCCCTGCTGCAGGATACAGCTTTTCCTCAGAAGTGTGTAACTGGCTTCAGTTTATATCCATATTTTACTGCCTTGTAATCTTTTTATTGGAGGTTGTTTTTCTCTTCTTCTGTATATCTGGCTTTCTTTTTGGATATGGCAAATTTTCAGCACATTTTCAAATTATTTGTTTCATGGCATTTTTAAGAAATATGCCTACAGTGTATTCTGTAAAACATTTTATGCATATTGAAAAAAATAATCCGTAAAGGTCTTGTCTGCCAGAGATTACACAATGAGACCTTTGAGTTTGCATGATGTGTCTTGTTTGTGGAATGAAGATCCTTTGCTGTGATGCTCAGCCTTTGCAGCTGAGAGGTCTGTGCAAGGCCCATTAATTTTCCATCAGTGCAGTGTTAGTAGGTCCCAGGAGTTCTTTTATTGATGGTGGATGTTTACCGTTGCCAGTATCGGGTGGAACAATCTCTCACTTCACAATACTGTTGTTGACTGTTTCTTCTCTTTTGATGATACTTAATGCTTCCTTTTATTTTCCTTAATCTGTAATTCTTTCAGCCTTTTTACATTTCAGAAAATACACTGAGTTTTTTACATGCACGGCTGTGTTTTTTTTAAAAAAGAAGAAAATGCACCAAACAAAAAAAATCTGTCCGATCTAAAGTTATGTAGAGAAAGAAAAATGGAGAGCTTTCTGTTGCTTTGCATGTATGCATGACATTTCCATGGACATCTGTAGAGACAAACCCCCCTGAAAATACATAGTTTGTTACATTCTTCAGTATATTAATTTTAGTTGCACAGAAGTTACGCATTCGTACAAGCTTTATGGCTTTGCTTATAATTCAGTATCCCTAGAAATTTAAAATAAATGCTAGTTATGAGTGATCTGATTGTGTTACTTTTACATAAATTGTGTGATTAAAGACTTAGCTTTTCAAGAGGAAATGAATGCTAATGGTATGTAATAAACCTTCTTAATGAAATGTTCTACCCTGGTACATAAAATGAAGAGAGTAATTTCATTGTTAAGCTGGGTATCTGTAGTTGAATAAAGTCTACTCTTAGTAATACATTTTAATATTTTTGTGATTTCTTTAGAGATCTATTTAATTCTGCCACCGTAATTTATCAGAAGTTAGACTAGCGAATTTAGACATGTTTACATTTGTGCATTGGGAGACATTAGGCTGAGTGAGCGTATGTGGAGGGTTTCTTAAGGAAGAGGGGGATCTGCTGCCGGTATAGTTTATTCCAACGTCAGGAGCACAGCACACACTTGCCAGGTAAAACTAGGTTTGGGGAGAAAAAGTAGAACATAGTATGACACCTTCTTTAGGAACTTGTTGCTCTTGAGAAAGAAAAATAGATATATAAACAGTTTGTCAGAATGAAATCACATGGTTGTTCTATGTGGAGCATAGCTGCACGAATCCAAGAATCATAAGTATTAGCACATGAAGCATGCCTAGAAATGAGGGTATTTTACTATATCTCCTTTCCTCAGCTTTATCTTTTATTCTCTGGTTGGCAGATATTCTTGTGCTGCAATTGGTAAGTTCAAATGAAATTTATTTTGTTTAGCTGCTAAATTCAGTCCTAGTCAGTGGATGTGGATTGAATCATCCCTGGAGATTCCTGTTTTATAAACCTATTTTAGGATCCAGTGAATCACCAGCTGAAAGTGCCTGTCTCTTACTGCTGATTCGAGAGGAAACATCAATCATTACTGCAGAACAAATGTCGAGCATATATATGGCTAAAATTAAGTATCATGAATCTGATCTCAGGACCAAATTAAAAAAACCTGCATATAGAATCATAGAATCACAGACTGGTTTGGGTTGGAAGGGACCTTAAAGACCATCTCGTCCCACCCCCCCTGCCATGGGCAGGGACACCTTCCACTAGCCCAGGTTGCTCAAAGCCCCGTCCAACCTGGCCTTGAACACTGCCAGGGAGGGGGCAGCCACAGCCTCTCTGGACAACTTGTGCCAGTGCCTCACCACTCTCACGGAGAAGAATTTCTTCCTTATAGCTATTCTAAATCCACCCTCTTTTAGTTTAAAGCCACTACGCCTTGTCCTATCACTACATGCCCTGGTAAAAAGTCCCTCTCCAGGCCTTCTTCAGAGCCTTAATTTCTGAAGTGCAACAGAGGGAAAATTTAGTTACTTGAAAAGGGAAATCTGTAAGTCCCATCTACCCACACAGGTGTCGGAGAGGCCATGGGTGTGAAGTCTCCATGTGCTCAGGTGGCTGCAATCCCACTGCCCACTGCCCAAAGTACCTCCCGCCCCTCCCTCCTGCAGTGGAGCTCTGCTTTTCTGCCTTTGAACGCACACCTTGCCAGACATTTATACTCGTTCTTTAATATGTTTATGGTCCATGTAACCATAAACTGGCAATTAACATGGCATCGCCACTTACTGGTGATTTGTGTTGCTTTTGTGTTTACAGGCAACATTTGCCTTCCAGAGTTTCAAAAAAGAACTTGCTTAGTTCACTGCCATTTAATATATCTACTTGCTTCTTTTCCAAAGTATTCATTTTCGTGAGATTTTACCTTTTATGGTACTGTGTCACCTAATTTTTGATATTGTATAAAACTGCAAGGGCCACTTGAAATGAGTTGCTCTGACTGTTAGCTAACAGATTTTTCAGCCTTTTTCTTAGATGGCTATTTAAATGCCTTTAGTATTTTTGTAAGCACTTCATCTTTTTGTCTCTTCCCTGTTGGCTGCTTTTCATTTTCAACACAGGTAATTCTTTTTCTGTAAGACAGCAAAAGCATAAGCACCTGCAGTAGATTGCTGCCAGGAGCTTGCGCAGAGAGGATTATCCCAGCAAACTTTAAAGTTCAACCTCTTCCTTCTACTACGGGTGGGCAAATGCTTTCTCTTTGGTCCCTGCTGCCATATTGCATTAAACACACAGTGACAGGTGATAGCATCTCCTTCAAATCTTCCTGCTGGCCAGACAGTGCACTGTAACTTGAGTGCCTAAGCATATAAAACCCAATTTTACTCTCTGATTACAAAGTTTGAAACCATTAAATGAAATGTGTATAAAGAAGACAAATCCACAGCCCTTCCACCTGAACCCAAATTAATTTCTTTTAATTTTCTAGTGAAGTTAACTAATGTACCATATTATCTTGTCTAAGAAAAAAAAATCTGAAAAATGAGCAAGGGTTGTTAAAATTGCATCTCTGATGCACCTAGTATGCCTCCCACCTAAGAAATGTAATTATTTGACTGTGCTTTGGATTTTTGCATCTCCCGCAGCAGACTTCTTTATGGGATAAATAATGTAAGAGAGAAAAACAGTGTGGCACATAAGGACATACTATTCAAAGAAGTGACGGGGCAAAGCAAAATTCGGGTTCAGTTAAAATTATTACTTTATATTTTCTAAGTACCTGCTGTCTTCCTCTGCTGGAAGTCTGGCAGTGAGCAGACAGGGCTAGGGGTTGGCTGTCACTTGTGTACCGAGCACTCAGAAATGAAACCCCCAGTGTTTCCTATGATGTGAAGAGCCTGGCACAATGGTCTGAGGCAGTGTGTGCTTTCACTCAAGAAAAGTGAAAATCTCTTAGAGGTAGGAATGAAGTCTTCGGACTGTGAATAAATACCTTGATTCACAGTTTTAAGAATAAAATTTCATGCTGGACTGTGAGTGATTTTGATAACATCTATAAAGAATTTGAACCACATTTTACATTTTGTTATATTGAAATAAACGCAGGGTAAATCAAAATGTATCGATTTTTGCCTCTGTGCTGCAATCAGAGGTGTTGCGAGTGAGGGCGAGTACAGTCGTGGCCAGGAGCAGTCCCTTGATGTACCAGTTCTGCCTGGAGATACTCCCATCACATATCTGGCAGCAGAGAGGTTAAATCCCTTTAGCCAGCTACCAGTGATCTGCTGGCAAGGAAATAAGTTTTCCAAAGTTTTGCATAACAGAATGGTTGAACAAGTATGTTTAGAAGCTGTTAGTGCAGAAAAGTTTTCCCGATTTTTAGCATTTCTGTCCTTTTCAAAGACAAAATGAAAGCAGGATGAAGCCTGGAAGGTTAAACACCTGCATGGTGAAGTGAAACAATAGCATTTTGAATGAAATCTGAATGTTTCTGCTCCTAATTCCAGTGATTGTGGTGTTTATTGTACTGACATCTGGCTTTTATCTGTGTGTCCACAATACTGAAGTAAGTTTATAATTTGTCTTCACTGCTTAATGCTTTCACCCGCCAATGATAACTTCTCTTTCCTCATCCTCTTAGGGTCACTAGATATTGCTGGGTTACTCTTTTTGCTGGACTTCTTTTGTGCACTTAAGAGAAGCTTACATTTTACTAGTTTTTTTCTCAGACCACAAATAATTGAACTGTAATTGTTATAGATCAGCAGAAGGCTGTCTTTAAATGTGCAGACATACAAGAACGTGGTTGGGTTGAACTAAAGAAATGCAGCAGATAACAGCACAGACCAGGGCCTGGCTGCTTCTGGGGCCTGGTTTCTCTTCTCTTCCCTCTTCAAGCGTATACATTCAGAAGATATAGGATCGATACACTGAAGAGGCTAGCCAACCTGCCGTGCCAAACCACGGGCTTTGTGAGCAGCCTGTCTCCCGCACTGGGTTTGCTGTGACACTGGCCAAGGGGGAGGATTTTTCCAGGGTTTCATTCATTGCTTTCCAGGCTATCCCATCTGCAGTGGGGCTAGAGCCCAGGCTATCTCCTCCTTATGCTTTGTTCCATTCCTCTCAATTAGTTCACCACTTTGAGAAATAAACTCACTGGAAAGAAGGCTCTTATTTGAATGTCCAACATAAAAAAGGTACTGGGATGTGCAGGCTGCTAGTCCCATGTCTGCCTCTATGATTGCCCTGTAGCCAGATGGCTAGATGACACTTGTCTCATCGGGTCATCCCAGCCATGGTGGCTCCTAATTCTTCTTGCTTTCTAATTACCTAAGAACAAAGAAAAATTTGACATATCTTTGAGCAAGTTTTGCTTGGAATTGTGTCATTTTGCACCAGATGTGTTACAAGAAATATGCAGAGATACCAATTCCAGAATTTACTGAAAAATAGGAAGGAGTTAAATGAATGTGGAAAACCTAAATGAGATAAGATTACAAAAAAGACTAAGAAAAATATTATTATTGACCATATGATGGCTATAATAGAGAAGAATATCAATAGAAAATGCATAATGGAAAAAATTGTTTTCAAAAGGTTAAAGATAAATGACAGAGTAAACAATATTAGCTTCTTTGGGAAAAAATACTGAGCTGTCCCAGCAGATAAATCTACCCTATGGGAAATAGCGATGGAAAGAGTAAGAGGGATGGGTGTTGGCATTTCAGTCTGCTATCTAAAGGCTACAGTGTGACAGGGAGACCTGTCAGATGACTACTGGGCTTACACCACTGAAAAGGATATTTTGTGTTTCAGACATGCACGTCTGATAATCTAGTAATGTGAAAATTTAAAAAGATCAGAAGAGCCCAGGCACCATTCTGCATCAGGAATGATGAAATGGGGCTTAGCTGAAATATTTAGTTTGCCTGTATTTCTTTCACCAAGCTATGAAAGCTATTTCTGTAGCTTTAGTTATTGATGTCACCTTCCACTGTTCGGATACAGTAATGGCTTTCATGGGGGGAATAATCGTACAAAGGACTGTGCTTTTGCATAAGTACATACACTATTGAGGGAAATGTGGGAATACAGGGGAGCAGAGAGCCGAGGGAGAGCTCTTATTGATTTCCTCTCACAAACTGCTGAACGCTGCGTGCAGGACTGAGCCCCTGGAGAAACTTGTCCTGCCACATATATATCACTGACTTTGACATCCCAGTGTGGGGTAGACAAAATCAGGGAGCGCTTGGAAAGGGCAAAGTGTCTGCTCCTCCTTCCCTCCCATATGCAGGCGCTCCCACTCCCCTCCATCCTGTTAAATTGCGACAATGAAAAGAAAAACGTAAAAAAGACTTTCAGATGGGCTTGTGCTTTCAAAATTATGTATGCTGGGAGAGAAAAGTGTTTACATTTGAGTGTTAAGCTTTAAATCGAGGCTGGTGGTGGAAAGGTTGGGGTGATGTGCTTGAGCAGCAGGGCTGATGCTTCCCATCAGCTCCGCCTTCTCCTTCCATAGCAGCAGGGTCTGCCCCGCTCCCAAAGCCTCCCTCCATCGCCTGGGAGGAGCAGTCCGGTGGCCAGGTGGACATTCCAGTTGCGGAGGGTCTGGCCCCCAGTTGGAGTATATTTGCACCAGCCAAAGGGTGAGGGAGGAAAAGTAAATCCCCAGCAGAACTCCTCTGCAGGCTTCCCTTCCTATCATGGCCTAGGAGGGAAGGCAGCCTGATGGCTTGCTTTTGGTTTTAAATGCGGAGATCTTTTATTTGGAGTTGTCTAAGGCTGTCATTGTGTACCTCCATGAAGCAGCATGGTGATGATGGGGGAGCAGCTTGGCTTTTCTCCACACAGGGAAATGCAGCAGCCTCACGCCCTTGCCTAGGGCATAACGCTTCCCGGCTGAAATGTCAAGCTGGTTAAGATTAAAAAAAAGGTTGTTTGGTTTGTTGGGTTTTTTTTCAAATAAATATTTCTTAGGCTTTCTGTTTGCAACAAAAAATAAAGGCGTTTAGTTTTGCTTTTCCCAGCTGGCAGAACACTCTCCTACCAGCTGTACAATTTACACTAGGTCGAGTAACATCATAGCCTTGCCGAATTGGACTGAAACAAAAGCAGCTGGCTGTGAAGCACTGCTTGGTGTGACTTTGAAGCTCAAGGGTAAACATACAGGTTTCTTTGGTGACACCTATACTATATTTAAAGAGTTTCCTGAGTACGTTTGCTGCTTTTAAAGCTACTTGAAAATGCGAGGGTACACTTTTAAATATCAGTGCACCGGTCAAATGTGGAGCTACATGAAAATTTATTTTCATTTTCAGATTTGGTTGGAAACTGGACGGTGGAAGCAATCTTTGATGCTTAATAAGCCTGTATTTTTGCAAATACGCAAAGAGTTTTGAATGGAGCTTTGTATGTATTTTGAAGTGGAAATGACTCTGGGGAGGAAAATATGCCAGAAGACTGTATGCACAGCCTGTGTATAGGCCATATCAGAAATCCTCAGCTTGCAAGTATTTATGTTGGCTGTGGAGAGTTGTCAGTGTGTCTGGATCTGCACTGAGTTATCACTACCAGCTTTCAGCAAGGAACACGTGGTGTTTCTCTACACAGTTAATGCATCTGTTCCATAAAACATGTTTCCTAGCCTTGAGGAAGGTGCTTTTTTTTGCATTCATGAATGAGGGGCAGCCTTTTAATTACGCATACTCTTTTTTTTTTTTTATATTCATCCTAATGCCTTTAGTAATAACATCTACTTTTTAATAGCTTAAGGACTATGTTTACTTGGATTTTCTACTGTTTTGTAAGCCCTGTCTCTTCTGTGATGGAAAATAGCTATCATCCTCTACCAGTGCTGTTGCAGAAGGGGCAGGGCAAAAATGGGTGCAGGTGCTAGAATTGCACAGGGAAATGGGTCTGAAGAGTCCATTGACCCATGTGGTCATCTGGCTTCCTTGTACTAAGAGTACTAAAATGTACTAAGAGTAGTTTCTTTATGTTTTGAGCTAGAGAAGATATGGTAGTGTTACAGAGATAATGAGGGAAAAATCTGTTTTGACTTAGTGTTCCTAATCACTTTTGTAGCATTTTTTGGAATTACGTTTGAAGGGGACATTTCTAAACAGACCAAAGAGGTTAAAAAGCGTAGAGGACAGTGATGGATGGGGAAAGAGTCAAGTAAGTATTTTGTAGACTCTTCTCATTAAACATCTGTTGTATAGATACTTTGGGCTGTGGGTTACTGCACACAATTGCCTGTGTCGTTCTTTCAGCCCTGGTATGCCTGTGTTTTGTCCTTTCTAATAAAAGGGAATAACTACACTGTAATTTCTTATCATTCATTTATTTTTAAATGGACAGAAGATTTGGAGCACAAACATCTTAGCGGTTAGTGGGAAGAGAGACAAATTTCACAAGCTGTGCTTGGTAGTGGGAAGAATAAATTCAATATTAATGTAACTGTAAATGTAACTTTTAATAATATACCTGCTTACCATATGTAAAGACCTTGGCAGACATAAATTGAGCAATGCTGTGCAGCACCCAACATACCTATAATAAACATGCACACAAAAAGTGGTCTGAAAAGAGGGGTAGAAATTTAAGGGAAGTGAGATATATGCAAATACAATAGCATTGTTCTGCTGTAATGAAGTATTGTCATATAGAGTGAAAAAATATATTGCTACCACTTTCTCAGGAATCTTGATGATATAAAGATTTGTATTGCTTTTATATTGTTACTCTAGGAAAAAGCTTTTTATTGCAGTATGGGGAAGGGAGGGCAATAAGTTCTGGGCCACGATTTTAATAATTTTATTTTTCAGTATAGAAAGCTGGGGATAAATTTTACAATGTTGCTACCTAAAAAAATGCATACTTCTGCTATTGTGTGTCACTAGTAAAGCAGTAGGTGAAGAGAACAAAGAACATCAAAGAGATGTAAGACAGATTATTTCAAAGACATCCATAAAAATAGGGGGTTAAAAATTTTCTTAACAGTGACCTGAATTAAGCTTAACTAATTTGGGTCTTGATCTTGAAAATAATTTCATGCATGCTTAGCCTCAATTGTGTTTGTTGTCAACTAATTACCTCTGTTTACAAACTATTAAGCAAGCATAGAATGTTTGCAAAATGAGCACAAAAGAAAAAATGATAAAATCCAGATATGCTAATGTGAAAAATCAGGCAGATAGATAGATACACAAAGTATAAATGTTACTTCACCATTTAGCACTTGGAAATTCAGAAGATGTTAATTCTAGGTCTTTTCAGCCACTGTTGAATTTGGTGAAACCTCCTTTTCACCTGAAAGAATGAAATAAAAAGCCCCAAACAACCCAATTGTAAGTTGATGGAAGAATACTGAACTTAAACAAACATTGCAGTAAATTATGGAGACCAAGTAGATTCTTGGTTTAAGGCCAAAATTTGTTTGGTTTGGCTCAAGTCTTTACAGGTACTTGGCTTATCACTGGCTATTTGAATATATATTACACTTAAGTCATTAAAATAGTTCAAGTACCACACACAAAAAGAATAAGTACCAGCATGACAATTAACTGTTACAAAAAATTCATAGCAATGCCCAGTAAATCAAAGCACTGGGATTTAAAATCAAACCCAGAAATCTTGAGCTGTGACTTCTAAAATAATATTTAGTTTAATCAGGCTTACACAAGTAAAGTTGCAAAGATGGGATAACCCAGGTGGAAGGCAGGACCAAAGACTGCAATTCTTTTCCATGTATCTTCTTGCTAATGGAGAACAGATTTTGTCTGGTATTGATGGTGTACTGTATGTAAATGCTATAAAGCAAAACAATAACTGAAGAACAGAGGCACTGCACATTTTGCCTTTGAATAATTGACCTTTGTGGAAGTCATGCATGTTAAACTGCAGATGTGGTGCGTAATGGATGTCAAGGTCGCTGTTCGGTGGTGTTGCTGGCACCGTCACACGACTTTGACAAACGCCCGGGTTTGTATTCTCTCCAAATTTGTTTCCTGCAAGTTAATTTGTTTTCTATCGGTTTGCTTGGTGGGCAAGAGCTGTACTGAAAGGACCTTTCATCTGGAAGCAAGTTGGAGGTATTCTTCCAGGGAGACTGTGACTGATGCAGGCTGTGTCGCATATTGGGACTTCTGTCATGGTAGTTCCTAAGGGCTTCTGAGCAGAGCCAGCTGGAGGGGTGAGCGGCCTTTATGGGATGTCTGAAAATGAATCATTTCCACTGCATATATGCTAATCTATTTTGCTCTGGAATTCAATGAACACAAATTTAAATTCTTCCAAATTTGCAGCTTTTGTATGATTTCACTACAGAATCCGGATGTAGCGCAGTTTGAATAAATCAGGTTCAGGTTTGTCAGAAGAGGACTGCAAACCTAGCCTTGCCTCAATTTTGAGTTAACCAATATCAATCCAGAGGATGTAAGAGAGGTTTTGGATGTTGTTAATAAGAATTCCCATGAGTTTAATTCTACTGAATTAATGTCTGCTATATGCAGGAGCTGAAACAGAGCAATTGCTGTCATTGCTGTGTTGCCTTTTCTTTGATGGACTTGCCCCTTAGGTCACTGAGCTTTCCATGCTGCTGGTACCTGTCCAATGGGGAAAGCAAAGGTAACCCTCCCAGAAGAAATAAAAGTCAATATAAGATATGCAATTATAATTTTTTTGGTATACAAATGCCAGTCTTGGAATCTTCTTGCTACTGAAGAACACAGGGAAAAGCTAAAGGACAGAAAAGTCATTAGAGAAATTCTGTGATGATTCCCTAGTTCCTGTCTCAGCTCCTCGAGAAGGTGGGACTCTTCTAACACAACCAGGTATTGCTGGGCTTTGGGTTATTGGCTTTAAGGGCCCACAGAATTCTCCATCATCTCATTTTCCATTGGACATTTCTGCCAGTTTGCGGTTTTTTTCTGAGGAGGATTTTGGAGGGGAAGATGTTGAGGGTTTTTTCCTACTTTTCTCCTCACCTGGGCTCTAAACAATAGAGCTCCAGGGAAGCAGCTCCAGTCCTCATTCACTTCAGTATGCAAGTCCTCCGTACTTGTGTGTGTGCTTTTGTTCCGTGGTGTAGCTCCCTGAAGCTGCAGCTGGAATGGATTGGCACTGGCCAAATCCCACCAGTTACATCAGAAGCTCACAGTGGGGCTGGGAGCTGGTGTTTCCCTTCTTTTCCCCATGGCCTCAGCAACAGCAGCTGACCCAGAAACTCTGCAAGTTGACTGAGCTTCTGTTTTGGAAAGGTTGTGCTAACAACGGGCACACTGGGGCTCTGTCTCATGTGACAGGGAGGGAGAAACCTGTGCTGGGTCACAGGGAGCCGTCAGTTTTGGGGCAATGAAGGCAGCATTGTTTCCTAGCAGAAGCTGTTATTCCTCCAGCCTGTGGCTCGAGGTTGCCCCTCATGTGTGGTGGGAAGGAGCTTTGCATTCCTGCTGTGGCTGTTTGCATCCCCCACCTATCATGCCCTCAGTTAAACATAGGCTCTGGAGAAAGGACCATCCTTCCTGGTTGCAGAAAGCTGCAAATTACACCTCGCCTTTGCTAAAGAGGTCCATTGTGTTCCAAGCTGGCAAATCACCCAGCTCAAATAAGATTTAATTTCTCATAGGACCCTATTGTTATCCTGTGGTAAAAGCTACTGTGGGAAGTTTCCATAACGACTGTAAATTTGTACCCACTCCTTTCTGGCGCTGCCTGCGTGGTCAATGACAGCAGGAGCAGGGACTGTCCTGCTGGAGCCGGCTGGCTGTCGCCTGCTGCTTAGCACTCAGTGCTTGGGCTCCTTTAGTCCTCCCTGGCCCAACAGCAGGATTAATTGTGTATGTGTGTGTGTTTCTTGGTCTTCTTTCCCCAGTTTGAAGGGTTGGAACATGAGGGCTGCTTTGAAGGTTAAAGAAGGAATTTTGCATGTGTGTTTGATACCCTGCACAAGGCATGAGGTGGGTGAGGGTGCTGGGTAGCGCTGAAGGAGCAAAACCTGGTGCCTTGTTTCCGATGGCTGGTGGAAGTGAACCCTGTTATGCTGTCATCCCACCCATCCCTGCCACAGTGCCAGAGCCTGCCAACAGGCACCATCAGCAGCCCTGTGCCGGGGCTCATGCCCCAACCCTGTATGCTCAGCACTGCAAATGCCACTGGAGACTGCTGTTCTGCAGCCACTGCCAAATTTGCTGCAGGCTTCACAGGCAGAATGCACTAAACTTCTTAATTTAAATTCCCAGCAGTGTGCATGCGCAAGCATACAGCAAAGGCACGCATTGATGCTTTTGTGTCAGGCTCTGGCATGGGCGAGACCCCAGTTGTCACTGCAGGAAAGGGTACCCAGACCTGCTCCCGGCTCAGTGCTTGAAGAGGGAAAGTGAAATTGCAGTTTTGATCATTCATTGAAGCAATTTTAGAGCTTTAGGTGTTGTGGAAACACATGCACACCACACAAACCTGGTCCTCTCTGCCTGCCGAAGATGCTGGCAGGTGTGCAGTTCTTCATGTAAAGTTGCATCATGTATTCCCATTTTAACGTTTTATTGCAGTGAACCACTTGTAAGAAGGGTTAGTGACTATCCGAAATACTTTTGCACCCTTTTTCTATATTAGATAAGGAGTTATTTTTATCGCATTTCAATGAAAAGGCAAAAATTGTGTAGGCAAAATAATGTTTCTGCGATGACTCTGAAACCGTAAGCTTCTATTTTAGTCTTACAGAAACGGGAGAGGTCAACTTCTGAAGTTTCATTTAAGTTCATGTTTCTGAAACCATAAATTCAAAAAAGTTTATTTAAAACATTTAATTGCTTACTTGTACAAATATCTTTCTATAATAACTCCCCTTTCCTTCTGATTCAGAGATGCAGAGAGATAGGGCATCTCTTTCCATGGTTTCACCTTTTGTTTCTTGGTAGACGTTAGTTGTGAGACATTTTGGAAATGTCTTACCTTTTTGTTTCTGAAGTGTAGGCTGGAAGTCATGCTACAGCGTCTGATAAATGCATGCTCTCCATTTTAAACCTTCTAGGCAAATATTTCTGTAATGCTTTATACCTTTCTTTTGACTCCTTAAAAACTTTAATGCTCCTGACTGTAATTTTGTTATTGTTCTCTGGCATATCTTTTTTAAAATCTTAAATTCAGTGCAACCTGGAAAATTGCTCTCTTTCTTAAGAAGAAAGCCCAGGACTGGGCTTTTAGTTTTCACTTTATTTTTTAAAACCAGACTCTCTTGAATGTGGCGGTAGATGCAGTTTTCATTTTACTTCAGTTGCCCACCCCCCTGTGGCTTGTATTTTATATTTTCAAATAAAATGTAAAAGGAGTTGGCAAACAATATGAAATGAAGCTATACACTCTAGAAATATTCCAAATCCCATGGATTTTAAATTTTAGAGTTGCACCATTTTTAAGTTCCTTAATGCAGAAAAATTTCATCCTGATATAACACCAATCTATCTTACATGCAGAAAGGAGATGTAAATTTTTTAAAAGTACTATACCAGTGAAGCCAGCTCCATTTCTAACTCCTTTTAGTTCTAATATTTCCAGTTTCAGATGACTCGAGTACACATCCATGCTTTCTAAACATTCTTACTTCAAGATGTACTATGTAATGCTGTCAAGTTATATTTAATTATTTCTCTTTTTTGCATAGTTCTGCCCTCAACAACTCACGATATTAATGTGGACACTGGCATAGGCAGACAGATGCAGAGGTACTTGAACTTGTGCTTCATCTGTATGAATAGAGTATGTTTACATGCGGGTGTGAAGGCTTGTGGATCTCCAGAAAATTCTAAAAGCTGTATCAGTGGATTGTATAAAGCAACGAGGGAAGTATTCCATTTCCTTGTCAGAGCTTTATTCTAAATCAGTGGTACACATGAAGCCCCTTCTGCACACATTGCAGGGCTCCATACGCCTGCTTTATCTAATTATACCTTCCTCAGTGTTGCCTGCTCAAAAACCAATATAAATTCTTATCGGATTACTAGATTTTTTGGTTTAAGCGGAAACTGTATAACAGAAAAAGGCTTTCCCAGCTCTCTCTTGGTTTTGGAAACAGCAAGGAGGTTTGTTCATGGGATGCCTTCATCAGATGTGGGACTAAGTTTACCAGCGATCCTCTGTGTGAGCATTTCAGAGGTAGCATGGGATTTATCCTGGGCTGTCTTGTAGCTCAGCAGTGAGGGAGAGGGGGACTCCCAGACTGGCTTCCCACTGTATTTAATCATTTCTTTTGTTCTTCTTTTTCTTCCAACCTTCTGACAAGTTCCTTGGGTGGTTTTCCCACCATAGTTGTCACACTCCCTGTCCCACAGGCGTGCTTTCAGGGGTGCTGCCATGGAAGCTCTGGAAACATCCTCTGCTGGCTTCAAAGGGCCTTTTAGAAGCCTCGTGGAATTAAAGCACTTGGACCATTCCCCAACAGCCTTGAAATCCTTTTTAATTGCTTCAGCTGAGGGTTGTGTGATTGGGTTTGTTTGTTTTTTTTTTTTAGTGAGAGAGAAGGGTATGGACAGAGCAAATATGTAGCAGTAATAAAAACTGCAGATGATCCAGTTTCTGTTATTGTCCCATCAGTCTATTTGTACACTCAGCAGACATTACATGGAAGTCTTTGAGTGTCCTCACAGCTTTGGTCATGCATGCAGAGTGCAACCGCCTCCATTGCATGCTGATGAAGTCTTCACATCAGCCTGTGTTACATATATATGCAAATACCTACAATCAAGCCGATTATATATGAGTTGCACATTCAACATCCTTTGCGGGGTGACCTGTCACAGCCGTTATACTGATATCAGCTGAAGCTGTCATGTGCTTTAGCGACTGAAGAGTCACATGAGAAATGTTGGGTTTTAATTGCAAACTCGTTTCTCAGAATTAGTACTGCAGTTCAAAAGATTTCTCATGATTACTGGTGCATGTGTCTCACCTTCACAAGTCTTTGTTTCATGGATTAAATCAATTTCCTTCTGTTAACAATTGTGTAGGAAATATTTTTTTCCTGGAATATCTATTTTTAAATTAAAAACTCAAAATAAGTAGGTCATACACAGCTTACTGTTTAGAATGCTTACATATATATTTAAAAATACATTAAATTATTTAGGTATGAGGTAAGATGAAACACAAGATGTCAGGGGAAAAAAATCTCATTACCTGTGGTGTCAACCAAGCAAGCTTTGAATTGCTTGTCTTTTAAATTAGTATCCTGCAGCTTCAAGAATATGTTCATATGTAAAATGAACATACCTGCTAGTTTAGATTACAGATATAATGTAATTATTGTATACTTTATTTCTATTCTCCTTCATTTGCCAAAAATACCCATGATAGTGCTTTACGTGAATAAACACGAATCACACAAATGTAGCAGGAATTCCTGTGCCTAAATCATGTGATTTCTTTCTTAATGAAACGACTGTGCTCAAAATTACATGAATAGCCATGCATCACTCCAACTCTTTACTTCTTGGAAGGCTGAAAGCTTGAATTCCATCATCTCTAAGGGAAGGGGAGAATTTATTCGCTTGTGGAGAAAACCTGGAGAAACCAGACTGCTCTTTGTTCCTGCTCCTTCTTAAACTGACTCATGGCAGTTTGATGTCGGTGTCTCATTTCTTTTCACCGCTGACCTCACACACACTGATAAGGAGAGATGTTGACAACCTTCTCTTGCACTCCAAACATTACCTGAGATCCACTTAGCAGTGATTCAGCTAGTATCTGCTAGGGATTGTAGGCTTCTTGATGAGACTCCCTGGTCATTGGCAGTTGATCCTTTATCCATTTTAGGGAGAAGAGGAGCCAGTGCAAAGGACAGCTGCTGCACTGTGCCCATGTCTGAAAGCAGATTCAGTAGAGAAGAGCCAGGAGATCTGAGAACTTCACCACAAAAGCTGTACTGCATCACTGAAATCTTTCATCTCATCAGCAGCCTGTCTCTGCTCCATCACTCATCAATTACGGATGATTAGGGGAAAAATATAGCACAAGTCAGTTATAATGTAACTCTGCCCCTCATAGAGCATCCTAGTTTCTGAAAGTAAGAGGCATAAGTAATTTTATGTCTGGACCTCCTTTTTCTACAGAACTCCTTTTGCAGCTAATCTTACTGTTGTCCTTTACAACATGATGGAGTAGTCAGTTTTGTATGGGAGATATGTTTTATGTAGAAAAGTACTTTTTTCTTCAATTTCTTTTAAATTTGCTGCTTGGTAGTTTCCCTGAGGTACCATTTCTCCTATTTTGTTAAATGGGAAACCATTGTATAGCCATGTATCTGCTATTCATGATTATATAGAAATTTATCATATCTCCTGAAGTGAATATGTCTTCATAGATTTTCAGTATACAGAAATGTTTTCACAGGTCTGTTCACCCTCACTGTTGTTATCTTCCTGATGCATCCTCTCTAAGGTGAGGTGACTGCCACTAAATATGATGCAGGATGGGCCTCACCTTGAATTTATATGACATAAGTATGAGGTTTCCCATTCTCTCCTAATGATTCCTACTACCTGCTTTCTTTTGGCTTCTGGTTATTTCTGATTATATTTCATAGGCTTAATCCCAATAATGCAGACATTTTTTCTCTTCTTGGGTTGCAGTAGGTACATTATTATATAAAATACATGAGTAGAGATTATTTTTCATGTGGTTTCAATGGTCTTTTGCCAGACTCTGATGTTCACCACAGTTCAGTATTTAATGTTGTTCTCTATGGAGGAGATGTTTGAATGCAACTTCTTGGCATAGGTCCTTTCTTCAGAGAAGTTGGGAATCTTTGTCATGAATGGATTTGCTCTTCATTCTGTACCTTTTCCCCAGCAAAAATATGCATGAGCTAATAATGATATACAACCAACCTTGCCAGGACTACGGAAGAGCATTGTCAGATATCAGTAAAAAAGACCATGTAGGTCATAGAGAAGATCAGTGGGGCCCAAGCAGTCGTAAGCCTCTATAGTTAAAAAAGCTGTAGAATCCCAGTCCAGTCAAATTTTTCTAAGCCGTTTTTTTGGCTCATATGGAACAAGCTGTTTGCGTAGTCTGGTGACCTATGAAAGCAAGAAAGAGGGAATGCAAGTTCTATTTAATCATCAGAAAGGAAGGAAAACATCATGTTCTTAGGAATCTACTTTTTTAAAGGGTAGTTTAATAGTATGGCTAATATACTAACTGGAGATCTACATTCAGTTCTCTTCACTGCCATGGACTGCCTACATGACTTCTGGCAAGCCACACTTATTTCCTCATGTACTAAAATAAGTGTAACAAGAGGATATGATTCTATGATGTTGTTGGTAATCACTCATTACTTTACATGGAAACATTCAAAATGGGATATTGCTACTGTCATACAGAAGAGCAATGAAAATGATCTTGCACTCTGGCCTCAAACCAAAGGAGACAAGAGCTACTGCATATCAAACACCTCATCGAAATGACAGATAGGTAGATGGATGTGTTGAGCCTATAATTTTCATGGCTTTTGCAATATGTGGGTGGTATGTGCTTTGAGAAACAATTTCATCAAAACTCCATCCCAGTGCCACTTAACAAGACCTATGTATGTGTGCAAATACAAAAAAGGTGAAATACTCACTGTATTCATTTCTTTAAGAAGGCAAAATCTCAGATACTATTGCTTCTGTAAAGTTGTCCTTCTGTAGTATAACTTTCTGAAATGAATATATATCTATAATTATTTGTAGCATTTTTCCCTCCTTTAAAGAATGATTTCTTTTTGCCTTCCCCCCCCCCCCCCCCCCCCCCCCCCCCCCCCATTTCCCTGTTCTTTCTCTGGAGCAGCTAAAGGAAGATTTAATGTAAAATGATGGTTGGCCGTCAGTTTGCCTGTGGTTGGATGCCAGAGAGGTTGAGGATAAATAATCTTCCTTGTATTTCTTCTTACGAGATGTGATTGTGATGAGTAACATGTCAAAGCCTTCTGAACCTATGACCAAGAGTTTCTTACATGGGTTCGTGCAGTATGTGGAAATGTCTTTTCACTAGCTAGCATTTCATTTACTTTATTTCACGTTTAGTAAGTGCATCCATCTTTTTGTATCCATCTTAAATGCTCAGTGTAACGTGGACAAAAGACTTCTGTTGTTAGTAAAGTTGGGAGGAGCAGTTAGAGCAGTTCCCTTGGGTGTCACGCTGTGGTAAAATTTGGAGTAAAAATCTCAGTATTCACTCCGGAATTGGAGCTGGAGTGCAGTAATAGTTTCTCTTTTTTTAGAAAGAATAACATACAAATTGTATAGAGAGATTTACATAGGAAAACTTATTCGCATTACAAAATTAAGTCACATTTTTTAAGCACGTTAGTATTTGTTTTTGTGAGAACAAATTACAGATGCAAGTAACTATGCAGCAATACACAGAAAGCTGAGCTTTTAGAGGCTTTTTTTTGAGTCTGTACTGGGATTGCTGCTTGCAGGAAACAGAGGCTGTGACTGAAAGAAGAGGAAATGTAATACTAAATTATGTTTGTATAAATGAGAACACAGCCAGCCTCCATGTTGTCCAGTGTAACATTGTTATTGAAGCTTTGCAAACTCTTGAATTTTCATGAACAAAAGAGGAAAAGTGTTGTTTGCCGAGGTTCACAGATCTGCAATCCATCTCCTTCGTTCTCCTGAACTCTCTACCCATGCAGCTCATTTTTCTCAGCCAGAACCAAAGACTTCATCCTGTGTCTTGCTTTTATGTTTAAGAAGGGAGCAGCAGCAGAGTTCTACTCTTAATGCCTTTCAGATTGGCCGGCTCAGCAGTGCCTGGAGTACAGTGGGAGTAGGCTGAAGGTTATCTGCCCGTAGCTGAAAGAGAACAGGTTGAGGTAAAAAGGAGGAGCTGTAGGTGATTTAAATGCCATTTGGGTCCCAAGGTTACAACTGGGTTCTCCATGTCCCCCCTTTCCTCCCTGTTCTAGAACATAAGGTAGTTTTGTGGGATTTTTATGTCTACTCTGACTATATTTTAAGACTTCCTCAATGTCTGACAACTGTAACAGAAACTTTCCATTATTATCGTACTTAATTTAATATAAATAATCAATTAATTCATTATTATTTATATACTTTTTATATAAGTATATAAAGGAATATATAAAAAAATTAATATTCCATTATTATATTACTTTCCACTCAGATAGCCAATGCAGCCCATAGCTTTGCAGGAGGCTACAGCCTAAGTTTTACCAGATTCTGTTAGTCCTGTGTTGGTGGGGTAGCCAGGTAAGTTGTCTCCTTACCTGAGCATACTTCCAGGATTTACCAGTTGATTTTCTGGAAACTGTGCAAACACACTGTATGAGAGCAATACCCGGTGAATCCATCTCTGAACATCTGCCAGTGGATTAGCTATGCCCTGCAGTCCCTATGAGGAGAGAACTGCCAAGGTTCCTGCTTTAGGAGGACAGACGAAGAGGGGTCACTCAGCAGTAAGGTCATTGAGGTTTGGCTTCATGTGGAAACCTCACAGTTGAAAGCAGTGCCTGCCTGCCGTTTGGATGTGAAAGTCCAGCTCCTGTGTAATCTGTAGTAATAACATCACTACAACCCAGGGGAGGCTCCAGCAAGTGGCTTGGTAAGTTCTGAGATAAAAGCAAGCAGTGCCATTTTCTGTCGGACAAAGAGATAAGGTCAAGAAGGGAAGACTCTAAGTTGTGGGTGCACTCTGATATAGTCCTGAAGAAAGTGTATTGAATTGGCTTATTGGAAAGACAATTCGTAAAATGACAATGAAAGTATCAGACAGTGTTTTGAAGGAGGCAAGGCAGCAGTGAGGCTTGGGACAGATCTGTGATACTCCGTGGTCAGCAGAATTACTGAGTTGAATTTCAGTGATGCATGTTTGGGTTTTATGTATTCTGGCTAAGGCCTGTGTCCCACCCACCCTGTAATCTTCACATGTAGTGTTAAATACTTTGGCTGTATTAGGGCAGCAATTTCCCTTGGGAAATGAAGGATACCTTGTGTATGTCCTTCTAATCATTCATAGCGAGCATCCTTCTGATCTCACCCCTTTCCCTGGCTGGTGTCTTCCCAATCTCCTGTGCTTATAGTAGAAAGAAATGAAGTAAGCCTCTTGATACACTCTAAGAGCAGAAAGAGAGCAAGCACTACTGCAGTACATCGGGTATTCCCTACATATACAAGCAGAAGTGTACCATGGCCTTGGTGTACTTGGAAGAAACATGGGCTTGTCTTTCATTATGTTGAGTCCATGGCGAAGGTCATTCATCTGTCACATGGAAAAAAATTGTGATTGCTCTCCAGTGACTTCATTGATATGGTAAAAATGAATCCAATCACCTTTTTGATTAGGTGACCAAAAGACAAATAAGCTGAGCTGCTTTTTTTCCCATAATTTCTTCATACATATGTATGCAGAGTGTAACTTCTGAAATAAGCCATTATGCAGTGCCTGACTTTGCAAAAACTTGTGATTTTTTTAGAGGGGCTGTTTGACATACAGCTTGCAGAGGTTAAAGAGTAAAAATTCCTGATTTATAAAGCTCAGGGCAAGTGTTTTTTCATAGTGGAGGTACAAATGTGCTGTTTGTTATTATGCATTATTTATATTACAGTGGTACTTAGAAGCTGCAGAGAAGAGTGCTCTTCCAGGCTCTGTGCAACCTAATATGGCTCTGGCAGTGCACCTGAAACTACAGAATAGGTCAGCACTAAACCATGATGGTTTCTTGCTCTGAAGTCAGAGTCTCAGTTTTGTGAATTAATATCATTTAACAGAAAGACATCTAAGTGTTCATTCCTAGGAGTTGTTACCTTTACAGCGGCTCTTTTGGCAAGCAGGAATTTAACCTAATAAAAACACTGTAGTCAGAATATACTTTTTTTTATATTTAGACTGTATCCTTGTGGTTCATGCTCCTTCCCTTAGTCAGCTATAACCAGCCCACTGATACGTAAAGATACCTACAGGGCCACTCCTGAATTTACCCAAATTTTTCAGGGCATCAGCCAGTCTTACCTGGACATGCCTGCAGTATCCTCATAATCACAACCCTAGTTGCAGCTTTAGTATCCTCTCATATTTACGAGTCCAAAGAGTGAGTGATTTTATGTTGTAGCATAATTTTGTGCAAAAGGAGGCTCAGAAACCCTTACATAAGAGAAATATTTAAATATCAGTGCAAATGCAAGTTGAAAATTAAAGGACTTAAGAGAGTTCAGGAATTTATCCCTCCAGTTTACTGAGATGGGTACTAATTTCACATTGGTGCTCACTGATACAAATATTTGCATTTGAGTTTTTTATATTAATCCTGTATTTGTGCAGAATTCTTGTATAGGACTAGCCATGTCTAAAGAAACCGGCAAGTATTTTAGGTATAGAGTCTTGGCTGGATTGCTTTTTAGATTTAAATGGAAACTGTTTTGTGTTTGTTTCTTCCAGCTTATTAAATAAATTGATAGCCACTGGGGAGAAGACATGCTGTTGGTCTGTTTTGGACTGCTACATTTCTCTCTCTAGTTTCAGCTCTCAAGCCTCTCTAGTTTCAGTCTTCTGTAATTTTTTAGATATATATGTATATATGTACTGCATTTCAGAGAAGGGGAACTGTATGTGCATATCAGATTTAAAATCACGGAATACTAAGTTATGTAGAAATATTTATACATTAGCCACTACATTAACTACTTTTTAGAGAGAAAGTGTAGGAAAGGGGTTTAGTGAGATGTAGTTCATGCAATGTTATTTTTGTTGTTGAAAAATTTAGAACAGAATCCTAGCAAGAAACAAGGGGAAAAGGGATTCTTTTATTATCTAAAGCCATCTTTTTAACTTTGAGAAAGCAAAAATATGTATTTGTCTTTGCAATCTCTTTAGCCCCCTTATTCTTCTATTTTAATATTTTCAAATGAACTAGGCTTAGACAGAAGTAGATGTTCAAACCATTCTACTTCAATCCAGAGGGCATTTTGGGATAGTGTGATGTTTGACTGAGCAGGACCAAAGGAGTTGTGCTGCCCCAAAGAAAAAGTGGTTTTTACATCAGAGTGGTTTTTACCTTCAAAGCCAGAACTGGGCAGCCAAGGAAAACAAAGGGGGAAGTATAAAGCAGAAAAAAACAACCAATCAACAGAAAAACTCAGTCCTAATGACAACATGATTGATGGTACTAAAATCACAAGCATGATAAGGAAAGTTTTTATTAATATAGAAGTGTATGTATTACAGAATTAAATAATACATATAATATTATAAATTTTAAAGGAGAAGTTTTGTTTTTAATTTGGATGTATGCAGTACTAAAAACATGTTTTGTGTGGGATCTGTGTGTAAGGATGAATAATTTATTTTTCTTTTAAACCTCTGGCCTTGGACTGCCCGAGTCTTAGTCTTACTATAAAACCAGATATGTCAAGTTTTCTCAGTTAAATGTAGCTAATCTCTGCTTTGGGGAGCTGATAATATTTTGTAAAAATTTGCTCTGGGATAAAGGTTTGTCTTTAGAGTTTTTTAGATGGAGACAGGTAGGAAGAGAGACATGAACGTGGGTGTCAGTAGTTGAGGTAAGTGGGCAGCGCTGTACAGGGCTGGCAGCTAGGAGCTGTGGACTGGGAGCACTGGGAAACCCCCAGCTGGAGCACCATGTCAAGTGTTTCTTTCTGCACTACCCACTTACCTGCAGGTCAACTGCCCTGTTGCTGTGATGTCAGGAAAGAATGATGAACAGCATGGAAAAAATCTGTATCTAAAGTGTGTTGAAAATCTGGAATTAATTACCTTGCAAAGAGCCAAACGAGGAGGAACTGACAAAAGTGTGTCAAATAATGAATGCTGCAGAGAAAGTATGTCATGAACTTTTCATGGCAGAGGGTAGGGGGATATTTAATTAACTGAAAAGTTGGCAAATTCACATGCAGTGTAATTACATTGTGGAATTAGTTCTTCATTGAAAGTTATTGAGGCCAAGACTTCAGCAAGATTCAAAGCAGGATTCCAGTTATATTTGGCCAGCAAAAGGTACTCTGAACTGTATCAGTGAATCCCAGAAGGTTTTTGCAATGTCATGCTCTGAGGTTTAGGCGAATCTTTAATAGCTTTTGATGAAACACACTGTGAGGAGAAGGAGTATAGATTATTTACATTTTCTGTTTCAAACTTTTTACCTTACTCTGTCCTCTAAGTAACTGTAAGATATGAAAGACATGAAAGACCATTGGAAGGGATCCAGTGTGACCATTCCTCTGTTTCTGACACTGGACGGGATCCAGTGTGATCATTGCTGTGTTTCTTACACTCTTTCCGCCATAAAAATTAATAACTACCGCTTCAAACATCCAAAGCATGACGTCATTAGAGAAGTGGCAAAAGCCTTTATTCGTCTTCTGGAAGACACAAAGATGTTGTATCTTCCCATCTTACACGTACAGGTTTTCGGATGCCTCTCACTATTTTAATTGTACAAATAGGTGGGAGTCACCTTTTAGTTAATGAAAGCATCTGATTCTAGTTGTGTTGTCCATGTTTGAATAATAAAAATGAAGATTCTAGTGAAAACTGAGATACTCAGATGGAGAGACAGGCATTGCAGTGCTACCATGATAAGAAATCATACAGTAGTGGTGACATCAAATGAAAAAGACGAGGCATTCCTATGGGAGCCAGACAACAAAACTTCCAGACTGCGTGCAGAAGGGAGCAGTTGTGAGGTCTGATGTCAGCCTTGTCCATGGAAAGCCTTAGCTGCGCAGCAGCTGATCCATGAGGATGTTAGGATGAGCAGTGTCTGAGATTGCAGATGATTAATAAAGGTAAGTTAAAAAAAGATTATAAGCCTTGCAAGCATTAAACAGCAAAGGGATGATTAAAAACCTTTGAAATGCACCTTTAGGGTCATACGTTCTGAGTGTGGCCAGCCAGTGCTCAAGTAGCGTGTGGGCATGTGGACATGGACACCCATGACCTGAAGCAGAGCTGAGCAGCTGATTATTTGTGAGGCAGAAAAGAATGAAGATCACTGAAAATGTGATTCTGGTGCAGCCTTACAGCATCAGAGTCTGATGGAAAGACCAAGAGAAGAGTGAGTAAAATAATCAAGTCTGGATAAGAAATAAGCAGAAGAAAATAGAAGCGTGGCTTGTGCCTAGCGTTTCAGGCTTATTGAGTTATTTCTTAAGCATTACCTGGGCCATCTGAGTAGGTGTATTCCTTTGCTGATATGGACTTCCAGTCAGAGGAGGTCTGTTTGAATGTGCGGATCTGCTTGTGTAGGACAGCAATCAAAGACACAACTTGAACGGATACTTCATCTGTGATTGCCAGGTTTAAGTGGACAGTTGTCCACCCATGCTGGGCACTCAGTTCAGTAGCATTTGGGGGCTAAACAGGTGCTTGAAGACACAACTTCAGGACTGAAGATCTTAGATTTCAGTATACAAGTTTGAAGGCTGATCGTTGATGTGCACATGTTGGTCACATGCACTTCTGTCCAAACCAATCTATGTGTATGTGCTATCTGAATTATGCTGAAAAGTCAGTGTTTTGTGTATATTTACAAGATTGTAAATCCTACCTTAATTCTTGCGTTCTTAATTTCTTAAAAAATGGCTACCTTCCCAGGCTCTTCTAGTCCTATTTTCCAGCTAGGACTTAATAACAAAGTATTAAGTGAAGTCTCTTGTTGCTTTTCTGCATGCTAAGTAATCTTTATTGGCACTTCTAAAATATAGCTGTATTGTAACTGTAAAAACAAGTGGACTGATGGCTTTTGTAAGATACATTGTTCCTTCGGTTCTCAGGCTGGCATATTTGCTGATTTACCTCCTGGTTCACAAAATGAAGTAAGCCACAGTGGGAATTCCTGCAAACCAGTGAATTAAGAAACATTTGTGATAATAATTAGCTACCTGTCAGTTTATGACAACTGAAGAACAAGAGCAGAACAGTATCTATTTTGGCATATCGATACAAACATGCATGCATGGGCTTTCTCAAAAACTTATACTTCCAAACCACCAGCCCCTTCTGTGAAAGCCAAACTCAAATGCTGAACTTTATCATCATGGGAAGTGACCTTTGCTAATGCCTGCCTGTTAAAAAGGCGTTGCTGGTTTTGGCTTCTAGTACAGATGAAAATGAACACTACTCAGTAAAAGTTTGCTTGCTTTTATTTTATTAAGTATAGCTATGATTTAATTCCAGCTTCTTTTTTAAAAGAACTTTATATTGCATGAAAGAACCTTAACAAAGATGTGAAAGCAGTGCCTTCTTTGGGGTTTGAAATACTTTATTATTTTTGAAATCGTAGGGAAAAGGCTACAGAAATCACAGAATGAACTCATTAACATATGAAATAAATCATGAACTCAGAACTGAGGAAGAAAAGAAGATGTTTGCACATCTGGCTTACTGCGGCAAATTTCTATCTCTTGATCAAGAGTAGTTGTAAGCTGGAAATGGAGAAAATAAGAAGGATGAGAGTATGGAGATCTGATTTTCCAACTGCATGGAAGTGCATGCCTCACAGCTAGCACAAACTTGTGGTTGTCCAAGTGCTCTATTTCACAGACACTGGAGGGTAATACCTCCTGTGAGAACAGCTGCTGTGTGCTAATATCAGTATGAGCTGTCACGTTAGGTCTATAATAATGTCACGGACCTTTAGGAGCCTTCAGAGGTGATACAGCAGGGAAAAAATGGAATTGTCAAATATTGTGAAAGCTGTGGAGAACAGGGACATCGATTGTGTCTCGAGGTAATTGAAGGTATGCAACTATTTTTCCTTTCGAGTTGTTTTGCAGGCTTAAGAAGTAGGATCTGAGTCAGCCTTTGGGTAATAGAAGTCCTTGAGTCAAAGGATGCATATTTTCAGTGCTTCATAAACACTTTGCCCACATAACAGGAGAACAGCGAGCTGTTTGGGGACTTTTCTGTTCTTTTAGTAACATGCTTGGAATCAAGTTGAGTAACCAGATGATGTTAATTCATCTTGCCGTTCGAGGTCCTTCCAGAACGAAGTGGGAAAAATGACATGAATACATTTTAGGTTATTTCTTTTAAGAGTGGAATTTCAGTACTTCAGTTCATGCAAAAATTATGCTAGTGACAGTTTTCAAATGTAGTTTTTTACATAGAAAAGATGAAGTGATCTGGGTACCTTATTAACATATATTGCAGTTCATGTATTGCGAATGCCTTTAAATAGCTGTTTGTTTTCTCATATCTGGCTGTTGGATCAAATACAATGTCAACAAAATGCATTTTTAAGTATCAACCTAAATTGCATTTGCAGGCTATAAAATAAGGACTAATTTTTTTGATTTCTTGAGACTAGAGACAGATTTCATTTACTCTGCATTACCAGGGTAGGCATATTCTATTTATAATTGGAGATAGATCAATTTGTTCAGCATACATATTTCTTAGTTTTAAGGCCTACATTTGGTTAAAAATCTGAACTAGGTTTTCTTCGAATTGCAAATTAATTGCTGTGAATATTTAGTTATCTCAGGTTAGTAGGAAAATAAATACTTCCAGGAACTTTCTTTTTAGAAACAGTTCGGGTGGTAGTGTTTATTATTCATTAGTAACAATGGAAGAAAACCTCAGTTTAATTTGCTGAAGTACACAACTAGGTAGTATCAGTGCTGGAATACTAAAAGCAAAAACACTAATGGAGGAAAGTCCAGTGTTGGGATTCTAGAGGGCTTTCTCTGAGAGAATGGACATGTGAGCAATCCTGCGTGAGAACAAGACTGATAAGAGCCTCAGCCGAGCAAGAATGTGATAAGGATGTGACCCTGAATAAGGGGGGAGAAACTCGATGAGACAAACAACCCCTGGAAGGGGTTGGGACGGAAGAGGAAGTTCCACAAGGCAGGAAGCCTGGCAAGGCTGATGTGGCACTTTTTATCCAATTGTAAGAAGGTTTAAAGCGCGGGCTAAGTTAACTGTCCAATCTCGAGGACTTGTACTGCATGTTACTCACGTGTGCAGGAGAACATTATAAAAGGGCTTTCTTAGTTGTAATAAATGGGCATTGCTTGATCGCATTGGTCGTGTGCATGCTCAGCTCTCCCGCAGTCCAGTAGTAAGAATCCGTAATTCTCAAACAGTAAGTGGCATTACAAGATTTATGAGTAGTGACTAGTAACGATGTTTAGGAGTGGGAAGGAAAGGTGATCTGAGCCACATGTCTAATTTTAATGGAATGGGATACTTCAGGTGCTTTTTGAAGGAAATTTAGTGAAAGACAGGGAGGTAACTGTAAAACTTGATAAAATATGACCTCAGTTATTAGATTGTACAAGAGTGGCCTGATCTCTTGCTTTGTTAAGGTAGCTCACTTTTTTAGACAAATGAAGTTTGTCTGCCTGGAGGCCAGGAAAGCCTGTGGTACAGGGTTAAATGGAAAAGAATTATTTCAAGTTGAAAAGATGCAGATCAGTGGGAAAATTGCAAAAAAGGTAAAGAGGATGCTATAACAGCTTGGAATAAAAAAAGGAGTCCAGCTGAATTTAGTTCCAGATGGAACTAAATTATTTTCTGAAAGGGTTTGACACGTTTTCCTGCAATGCAAGGGGACTCAGTGATGCAGAAGTTGCCATGTACCTGGCTGACACCTTTGAAGATCTGAAGAAAAAGGTTAGTAAAATGGGAGGTCAGTTTTTCCTCAAGTGAAAGTGAGCTGTGAGGTTTATCAGTAAAAGTATGGTCCTTCCCTCTACAGTGCTTCTTCAGCAAGGGCATCACTTTCAGGTTGCTCTGTTTATTCTGCATGCAGTCTCTGTTCTGTCTCACCAGTCAGCAGTTCACCACTGACCTGCAGTGGGACCATAGTAGTAATTCAGATCATCTGCTTTGGAACTGGTGTTTAATGTTGTGCTGAAGTGAAGTTCTGAACCACAAAATTATGAATAGATTCCCATGGAAAGACAGCATCAGTATGTACGTACCATGGTATTACAGTTTGGAAATTTCTGAGTGTGGTGTTTTCTGTGTCTAGCAGTAGTATCAGAATTACTTTTCAACTGCATGAGAGAGAGAAGATAACACAACTTTGTACCTGTTTTGGATTATTTGCGCTGCAGGATATGGGTCAGACAATGGTGATTAGATCCATGAAATGCACCTGAATATTAACTCTTGCTGTGTCTAAGCAGTAAGTGCTTAGTGAAACCTATGTTTCCATATAAAATTACATTATGGTCCATCACAGCCATCTTAGCAAGAATGTAATTGAAACCCAAGAAGAAATATTGTAGAAGGAGGTGTGGGTTTTGAAAATTTAGGTGACTAATTCTATGCTTTGGACCATTGTGGACACAATGCCACATCCTGAGTATTGTGTCCAGTTTTGGGCACCTCAATACGAGAGAGATATCGAGGTGCTGGACCGAGTGCAGAGGAGGGCAATGAAGCTGGTGAAGGACCTGGAGAATCAATCTTATGAGGAGTGATTGAAGGAGCTGGGACTGTTTAGTTTGGAGAAGGCTGAGGGGAGACCTCATCACTCTCTACAACTACCTGAAAGGACATTGTAGAGAGGTTGGTGCTGGTCTCTTCCCACAGGTGATTAGTGACAGAACAAGAGGGAATGGCTTTAAACTCCAACACGGGAGGTTTAGACTGGACATTAGGAAAAAATTTTTCACAGAAAGAGTGGTCAGACAGTGGAATAGGCTGCCCAGGGAGGTGATGGAGTCACCATCCCTGGATGTGTTTAAGGGTTGTTTAGATGAGATGCTGGGGGATATGGTGTAGGGCAGAATTTGTAGAGTAGAACTGATGGTTGGACTCGGTGATCCCAATGGTCTTTTCCAACTTGAATGATTCTGTGATTCTGTGATCTCCAGCCTGTCTGACAAAGCACAACTGAAGAAGATGCCTTCATTTAATGCACGTGTTAGAGCATATGAAATTAAACTCCCCTTCTTCTCCAGAGGAGATTTGAAGCAATATCTCACCTCTTAAGTAAATCCATTGATAGTCGTCTTTCAAAGGGCATTCTAGGAAAGGAACTCTAAATAGAGGAGTTGTATTTTGCACAGAATAGTTAAAAATCAACCGAGACAGAGAAGATGTAAGCAACTCTTTAATGTTGCTAGAGTGCTTATCACTCAGAGGAAGGGTGTTCGCTTTGATCTGCTGTTCTTACATAGCAGGTGTTGGACTAGTTGTCTGAGGAGGTCATTCCCTTTCGTATGTTTCTAAAATGAATATGTTTCTATACTTTAGATTTTTTTTGAAAGAAACTTATTTTACTCTTTTTTGGAAGCTTTAAAAAAGAGCTGGAGTTACTGGGGACTGGAACAGAGGTATCAGGGGTGTTGGGTTAGGTTGTTGGGGGAATTGCTTATCAGAACTTGAAGATGTCTGGTGGCTTCCTCAAGCATCACAGAATATGGTTCATATTAATTACGCTTGGCACTCTGAGTTCATGTGCCTCAACTGTTCGAGATACGAAAGCAGTTAATGGGTATATCAGGCATTTATGGTCAATAGGCATTTTAAGATTCTTGAATGCTGGCAACGGACTTTGTGATTGAGGGTACTGAATTAAAAGTGGTAGGAAGTGACTTAATAACTGGATTTAGTAAATTAAGCACTATCATTTCAAGAGAAAAATGTGAATATTATCTTGGAAGACACTTATGTTCCCTTTATAATTGATTACTTTTTTTTTTAATTCTTCAAAATCACATGTCTCGTGTACTAAAATGGTAGACCAGATTATTGAGCTTGATGATCTCCCAAGCGATGCATTTTTAAAGACATTATGGTCACTCAGTTTAGTCATTATGGTAATTCAAGTCCCTGTTCACAACTACTTGCAGCTCCTCAATATTTTTCCACAACCATTAGCAGTCTTCTGATTGTTTGAAAAGGAGTATTCCGGCTTTAGTTTCCAGTGGTAGTTAAGAAATCTGGGCTTTTCTGCCTTTGCATCCAGCTGTCAAAGTATCTGGAAATTTGCATTTACATGAAGGGTTTTTTTTCCCAGAAGAGGTTCTATTTTTGCAAAAACTGTGGGAAGAGATTTGGACATTTTGGCATTCTAATACTACAGTACAACTGATCTGAATACCTATTTTTTAAATCAGCGTAATGTCTTTAACCCAAATTAGGGTAAAATAAAATTATTTTAGATAGTGCTGAAAGACTTCTATTATTGACTAGCATAACAAATCTCAAACACAAAACCTTCACGGTGAACCCAAATCAAAAGGGAGAAAGTTGCAATATATCAGGTAAAAGCCATTCTTTTTTCTTTTTTCTTTTCCCGTCATGTGAAAATAAGAGTTCTAGATTTCTGTTCTGAATTGAAATCTGGGAAGAGCTCTGCAGTTATACTGTGGTACCTCAAAATACTGGAATCAAAATTATGGAAGACGGTTTTAGAAATCTGTTGCTCCTTAGAAGATTTGCATTCTCTTCCAAGAATATTAATACTTCTGGACTTTCTTCATTAAACTTGCTAAGGTCCAAATGAAAAAATAAATAGTTAAAAATACAAGGTCACAAGCAGGAGAATTATTTTCATAGGCTGCTTCCTAGATAATTGACAAAATAAATTTCCCTGTTAATCAATTTTATCATTTTACTTAGATATTGCAGGTTTTTCCCTTTGGAAAGCCTGGGTATATTTTTCTGTCCAGAGGAGCAAATAAGCTTGCAGACTGGTTTGTATAATGTATTCTCAATACTGTTTCATAGATCTGTTATATGTTCCTTGTTTAGAATCCTCATCCTACTCCTCCTCTTATGTTTTTTTTTCCAAGACATTTTCAGGGCTGGGAAAAAATCAGGACACAAATTTGCAGCACCCAGTGCAGCGGAGCATTTATGGAAATCTCTAGATTTACTCTGAACTGTAAATTCTAAATAATGATAAGTGGAATTACTGCTGTAATTATCTTTCTTTAGGGAACATTTCTAACTTGAAATATAAAGCCTGTCTATTAAATAACATTTATCAGGAATGTTTCCTTAGGCATACTTTTCAGAATTGTATTTTATTTTTATCTTGAGCAAGATCTGACTCTGCACGGTTTGTGTTAGAGACAGGGAGAATAACTAGAACAGGCAAATGCCTCATAGGCAACAGGAAAGCAAGTGGAGAGATGAAAGATGAGCTTCCAGCAGCTGCAAAAAGGATATACACTTCAAGGATGCCCTATAAGCCTTATAAAGCAATAAAGGAAGGAAAACAACATTATGAAGGGTCCTAACAGCCATAAAATTCCAAAAATGGCAAGGATTGCTTTCATTATATAAAGTGTTCGTTAAAGCTTTAAATAATGAAATACACTCTTGACACTGAGAATGGAAACCTTCACTGTTCAACCAGCCTCTGTTTATTTTACAATAATCCAGGCCATAAAAGTAGTGCCGTACAAATACTCCATTCTGGGGGAGCTCTGGGATGCCCGAGGACCACACAGTTCTTGGGCTTCAAAGGAGCAGGGTCTCCAGCAGCACTCCAGCCTGGCTCCTGGCCTGCTGCCATGCCGCTGGCAGCCGTCGCTGGTGCTCGGCTCAGCCGAACGGTAGAAAGTCTGAGTCAGAAAATCCCCAGGATTGTTTTCGTTGGCTTCAATTAGGTGTTTTGGGGTTCTTTTGGGGGGAGGTTTTTTTTTCTTTCTTCTTTCTTTTGAAGCCCAGGCATATTTAGGGTATTGGAAAAATGTGCTGAAGACTTTGGGACCAGAAAGTAAGTGGGGAAACTCATTAAGGGGTCTTCTGGGATTCAGGGTGGAGATGCTCAAAAATGTCTCTCATGTCAAATGATTAACTACTCACTCGTTTTGAATTAAAACTAAGAATTTAGTGGATTGTACAACAGATAATTTGTCTATCAAAAGAATGGGAATACTTATTTTGAACAGGAATAATTTCAAAATTCAAAAGACTTTGTTATTTTAGCAGTGCTAATATAGTTTACCTTATCTGTTAATAGCATAATCTCTTAAGTATTTTTTCCTGAATTAGAAGCCACTTTAGAAAACATTATAAACTGTGAAGTACACATGGAGCACTCTTCCTTATCTGTCATTGAAATTCAACCATTTTCTGCTTTGCTTGCAACATGCAGGAACAAAATGTATCCTTGGGGAAAAAAAAAAAATCAGTTGTATGTGGGTAAAATTATCACTGAAACGTTTAAGCTACAGCATACTCCCCTTAAACGCACTTGAGCAGTACTGTAATTTATGATGCTGTTTGCAGTGAAATTGTGGGATCCCATTAATTTTTCTGCCCAGTGCCATACTTTACCATTTGTTTCTTCATCATAGTTCTGAGTAATTTTCTAAGCTGCTGATGAGGTTAAACGTCTTTTTTAAAAGGCCTTGGAAAAGAAAACGGTTCCTGATATATATTTTTGTGTTCATGTACGTGTTACATGAGATATATTTGTGCAGTTTTGGTATCTCTGTACTTGCACCATCCAAAATGAAATCCTTTGTCTCTTGGCATATTTTTGGGAGACCAGACAGGGAGACTGTCTGCATCATGAGTGGGAGAAGTAAATGAGTCACAGTTCTCTTTATGAGGAGCTTTGTTTCATTCAAATCCCTCTTGCCAAGATGCTGACACTGAATTTGAGTCATCAGCAATGAACAAGTTGTACAGAAAATTGAATCTTTAGAAGGCAGAAAATCATAGGCAGAGGAAAGGCACTCACCGACAAGCTCTCTGTTAATCTGTGTTTGAGAGGAGTTATTGATTGCATTATTTCCCATGGTGGATTTTTCCATAAGTGCCTTAAACTAATTCAAAGTCCCACTTTGAAATTTCTTTTCAAAACATGTATGTGTAGTGAAAACCAGCAGTATCAGTCAGGCTTTGAGATCGCTGAAAATGAAATTGAGTTTTCACTGCACTAAACAAGATGGTTGTAGTCTCTGGTTTAATCATTAGCTTTTCACAAAGGACTGAGATCAGTAAGTGCTGGCATCTTCCAGGAAAAAGGAAAGATTTGGTGATTTTTATTTATTTATTTATTTATTTATTTTGGTGTTGGGTTTGGTTTAGTTATTTTTCCCTGTATAATGCAATTATCTTTTTTTGAATAAATTATCATGGTAGGACTCATATCAGGACTGAGTATATTTGTGTTCAGGTACTTCAACATTTAACGGCATTTCTTAGTCCTCAAAATGTCTTGTACAACATGGAGTATCCCAAGGGGCTCTCTATTACCTGGAATTCCTTTCTTGCTTGTGATGAGCTGTGGTTATGTTGCTCTGACCCATCTACCCTGACTTTGCCCCAGCATCTTTGTAAATCCAACATTGTTGAAGGAAAGAGAAAAATACAGTAAATTTTCAAAGAAAATGGAGGGTATAATGCAAACAGTACCAGTTGTGGTGAGCATAGTTAAATGAACTTCCACTACAGCGTGGCTTTGCTAAATATAGCTACAAAATACTTATTGTCTGTGGGTGCCTATGTAGGTGAGCATTGCCATCTGCAATTTGGGAAGTTGCAGAAACAGGGGCACGGATCACCAAGAGACAGGAATAGGATTGCGGAGTGCCAGAGCCCTGGTCTTGTACTCTCTCTACTGGGCAGCCTTCTTCCTTGGAGGGTTGTATGGTCTTTCATTTGTGCTGTCCCTTTCATTGCAAAAGTGGCATTTCCCCTCTGTGCCTGGAGAGACTCTGGAAGACTAGGAATTAGAAATGAACTTGTTTTGTGGAAAGAGGATCAATGTACTGCATGTCTGTTGTTCATCAGTCCTTGACAGTCAATTTAAAATATGGATGAGGAAAAATCAAGGTAAAATGTGCTCACTGTTACTGAGTTCAGATCTCAAGCTTATGCTTTGCTCTCCCCTGCTGACCCTTGGATACAGTACCCTTCAGGGAATGCATCTGTGGCCCTTTGATAGTGGAAACCTGTCAAATCACCAGTGGAGCTGAGGAGGAAAAGAGTAACATGTTTAGAGGAAAAAAAAACCTGGAGAATGCTGATGCAGAGAGGAGACTGAACTCCTTGGGTGCAGTGAAGTGAATTTAGCCTGGGAGGAAGTGAGCAAGGAGGAGGAGGGCCTGGGGACCAGCTGTGGGATGAACCTGAGTAGTAGAGAAGGGCAGAGTGCTTGGGAGCAGAGCCAGGGCCAGTGAATGGGGCAAAAGCCAAGGAAGGAGACAGGCGGACAGAGTAGAGATCTGCAGGGAGCTGCTAAATGGAGGTGCCACCTTTCAGCTGCCTGACACTATGGTGATGGTGTCTTGTCCCAGGGAGGCCCATCCCCAAAGGGTCCTGCAGCTATGTGCTCTTTCTGCTCCTGTATGTCCTTAGTGCTGGAGTCTTTTTATTGTCCCTCCATCCATGACCTGCCCTTTTTCCTTTAACCTGCTGCCAGCCTTGTCCCCTGCTCATACTGTCTTGCCTCCCAGAGCTGTTCTGTGCAGCATTGCAATGTGACTTGGAAATGCCACAGAAAAGTCGGCAAAGGTGTCATGAGAAGAAAGCTAGAGAGTGATGCAATGAGGATGTCTAAATGTGCAGGGATTTTGAAGAGTTTGTTCATGTAGTAGACAGAAAAAACAACATGTACTGTCTGCTGAAAAGACATTGTGGGTGAATGAGACCCTTTTCCCACCTGCCTTTTGAGTTGTACTTTGAATGCATGAAGCAAAGTCCCGAGAGTCTGCTGGCTTTTCAAGAGAAGAAGGGTTAATTAAAAAGAGAAAGGTAGCATAAATTCTTCATTCTCATGGCAAAGAGATACAGTTCATTTAATCCTGTTGATACTCTCCAAAAGCTAAGCCTAAATTCAGTATTGTACTGTGGAAGAGCATGAGTTAGGTGGACCTAACTGAAAAGGGGTTTTATACTTGTAAAATTATTGCATTAATTTGCAAAGGAATGAAGTACGTTGACCGGAGGTCATGATATTGTGTGGTAATTGATGATAAGAGCAGCGTTTAAACTCACTTAACTCTTGATAAGCTGTGTTTAGTATATATTAGGAGCTTACACAATGAGTTCGACATAGCTTTGAATTGAAATAGTTTTGCATATATTATAATAATAATTTAATGGTAATTCAGTTATTGTTCATATTCTGAAGTCAGTTTACTTGAAAAAATACAAACTAATACAAATACCATTAATCCTGATAAAGTGTTTTTTTGTGTACTTCCCCAAACTGTATGGTACAGTTGACTTCCTTCCACCTCAGAATGGTAATAGTGATAGTACAATGAATATTTTGGTGATTTTATATTTTGCTTTTACATGGTTTTTTAGATTTGATTACCAGGGCAGTGATGGACATGATTATGGAAAGATTAGTGATAATTCTAAATGATTTTGCCTGTTTGTTCCTGGAAGTTGAAATATTTTCATATTAAATTGTCTCAAAAAATCATTTTACTGGTGGTTTTTTGGTGGAGAGAGTGGTCTGGGGAAGGAGTCACTATTTTTACTTAGAATGATTCGTTTAGGTGGTGAACTTCGAAAGAGTGAATCAGGGCGCTGATTTGACTGAAAGCTTATTATTGACAGGAGGTAACTCTTGGTAGTTATCTTTCATACTTTGATGTCAAAGAAATTGCTTGTCCTCTGCATTTCTTCCTGTTAAGGACCCTATAGGTTTAGAAACTAGTGGAAGAAACTTACATTGCAGGAATGGGTGCAGGTGCCACGAGCACTGTCTAGAATGTAGAACTTGCAATATTGGTCTGCATGTGTATGTACTACTATGTGTGTGAAAAAGTAACCAATAGTTAGAGCACCTATTGTTAATAGTTTCATATTTAAAATAGCTTTGACAACTTGCAGAGCTGTAGTTTTGCATAGGATATCTGTTCTCCTTTAAGAGCAATAGTAAACTAATAAAATCAAATTTTTACTCAAATTAAGATGTTGAATGAATAAGAATTTGGTATTGATGAGCACAGTAAATTAATGGCAATTTGTTTAGAAAAACTCTGAAAGAAAAAATCGTTGGTATTTTAGAATTTTCAAACAGAAATAAACACATTTTTTCATTAAAACTTTTTAATGAAGTTGTATCTGTAGTTACTGTCTAGTTTGTGAGAAGCTGATGATTACAATGGAGAGGGAGCTTGTTTCACTAGTTTGAACAGATGCCAGAAGTATTCAAAATAGGAAGAAATGTGCTTGAAGAGTCAGTAGATTTGAACTTGAAAGGCTTAGGTCCTCTTGCCAAGTCTGCCACTTCTTCTCTGGGTAAATACGGGTTGGTTATCATTTGAAATGCTTCACTCTCACTTTCCTCATTTAAAAACACAGATATTTTAGTTGACTTCTTTTGTAGAGCAGTTTGAGATAGGGTAGCGAAGAGGATAGGTGTTATTTTAAGCACTGTTTTTTAACCAGGAGTGAGAGGTTGGCTCAGGACACTGGCGGAGAGGCTTGGAGAATTTTGCCTCCTCAGAGCTTATTGAAACCATCCCCAAGAAGAGGTCTTTAATCGAGGAGCAACATTTGAAGGTGTTTTCATGTAGTTACTGATTTCAGACCAACCCACAGGAAGCTGTGTCTATACATTGGTGCTAATTTAGCATCCATTTACCAGAGTGGCTGAGATTGAAATGAGTGTGTAGTTCTCGTGGCAAATGCTCTCCTTAGGGATGGAAAAGCATGAACAGACATGCGTTGCTGTATCTAGCTGGACATTACCGCCAAAGCTCCACTTCTTTTTGTAGTTTTGCCCTCCTAAGCCCTCAACCTTTTATAAATATACAAGTCCAGTGTTGCAGCTGAATTTTAACTGCATGATGAGGCTCACAACAGCAGATACGCTTATTGAAAGTGAAGGGAATACGGTGTTATTTCAAAAACCTTATTAAAACCTATCACTCTTTTTAGCATCTGAAGTATCTTGTATTTAATTTAATTTAATACTTACAGTATATGTGTGTGCATCTATGCTCACACATCCGGAAAGAAGAATCTGGGTATTTGAATTATATTTCAACAAGTATTTTAACCATTAAAGGTAGATCTACAGCTCCAGAGCCAGGGCTTTATTGCAACTTAAGTATCAAACCTCTCCTGAACTCTAATAAGACTAAAAGTATGTTTTGTTTTACATATCTAATAATCCATCACTTTCTTTTAGGAAACTTTTACAGAAAAATATTTTTTAATCCTTACATTAAAAAACAGTTACCTGAGGAAACTGCAGACACAGCAAAGGGTCATATTAATCTAATTTAAGAAATTCAGATATTTGTCTCCAAAATTTTTTTTGATATTTAATTGGAAAGTCAGACAAAAAGTCTTTATGCTGTTATTTTCTAGCGCATCTGTGGTAGATTTGGTTTGATTTGGTTTTGTTCTTCTCAGTACTGCTTAGAAATCAGCTAAAACATTTATATTGCAGAAATGATATAGCAGCAGTTTCAAGTCTGTTGTGCCTTACATGCTTGATTAGAAAAATCCCATTTATGATAGAAAATGCTAATCAGTGATGTGTTTTGCCAGCCACCGCAGGCCCACACACTCTATATAATCCATTGTTTATTAACCTAATGAAGGTCATTGTAGCTTTTGAAAGCTTGTGTGACAGCATCTCAAAATGGTTTTAAAACTCTGCCACTGGACTACAGTGCTGGAATAAATCAAGGCTGGGTATTTACTTGTCAGAATGGCTCTGGCGTAAATGAGGTTTTTCTGGATGGAATGATCATACTGTGCTTTTCATTTGTTCATTATAATTGTCAAGACAGACAAACAGTACAGTGGTGGCTAAGCTGATGGTGCTTCCATTAAGCAGCTAGACACTGTCTTTATCCACATCTTATTGATTTTTCTTTTCTTTTTTTTGGCAGGTGACATCA
This sequence comes from Athene noctua, assembly GCF_965140245.1. NCBI lineage: Eukaryota > Metazoa > Chordata > Aves > Strigiformes > Strigidae > Athene > Athene noctua. The sequence continues at coordinate 114,456,217 of NC_134038.1, read as the reverse complement.
CACAGAAAGGATATGAAAAGAAGAGATCAAAATTAATTGGGGCCTACCTGCCACAGCCTCCTGGTACGTGTATCTGTGCTTGCCATATATGAAGATGTCAAGCGTACTGATAGTTGCCACAGTAAAAATCTGCATCTCTGAAAAACATATGTGGCAGAAACAAAGCTATTGTTATGGAGTAAAAGCTTATTCCATCCATTTTATGTATATTTTTATATATATGTCCGCTTTGATGTGTGTGTACATTTTTTACATACGTTGCTGTGGGTTTGGCAGTGATGTCTGGAAAATAAAACCAGTCTAGACTTACTAGAGAGGCATTGTTTGTTAGAAGTAATGCAGAAGCACAGAGGAAAATGTGATGTCCTCACTTACTGAGACCTCAGCCAAGTAAAGCTTTCTAAACAGAGATATACACAAGAGTGGAAGACAACCTTGGATTTTGTACCTTCCTCCATTTCTGGGTTTCCTGTCCAGATCTCCCTCATGAAGACACTAGAGAGACCAGCAACATCCATAGAGTTCAGCTTGTCCTATAATATGTGGACAACTGATCCTTTATACAAATCTGGTCTCAGTGTTGAGGGATAGGTTGTATATACTTGCCGAAAACGTGTAAAAATATCTTCAAACAAAATTTAATAATGTATTGCTTCATTGAAATTGTCTCCTAGATGTATATAAAAGGACTCTTCAGAGTTATTTCATTCTTCCAAGGCACTGGATCATGAAGTTGAATATGTAGCAGTAGGTATTGGTGTAGGCCTCCATTTTGTGTCCTCCTCACAGGAGCGTGCCCCTTGTGGCATCTCTCTCTCTTTATGGAGGCTCCACTTAGGCTTGACTGTCCTCTGAGCCCTGTTTTTATTGTAGGCCTGGGAGCTAGTTTCCTCTTCCTTTTACAAAATCTTGCCTTTATGGTGGAGTTGATGGTTTTCTATTTAAACTGCTTGTGTGTGGAGGCACTGCCTTGTTCTCTTTTCTTCAGGTCTGTATATATTAGCTAGCTCCATAGCAGAATGGTGTTTTGTGCCATTGGTTTTCACTCGGTCTGCTCCACTGGAGAGAATTCACCAAAACAGATTGGTTTTACAGACACCTCTGTTTTCTGAAGTGATACAGCCTGATTTGAGGGTGTCTGTGACATTTCCTAACCATTGGGAGCCATTAGAGAATGAAACAGATTAAATCAACAGAATTACAATACCAGAGGTGCAGTTATTAAATTTCTGGGTATTTATTGGTCTGACCAGACTGTCAGAGATACAATAGTCTTCACAGTACGTTCTCATGAGACTTACTTAAGTTTACTGAGTTACGGAGTGACTGTTGCCTCACAGTAATCCTCAACACAACAGTGTGGTTGGTACCAGTATTTGTTTATACAGTTAGTTGAAACTTTTTTTTCTTCACACAAGAAAATAACAGCTTTTTCTGTAGAAAGCTCATAGTCTTCTGATCAAACTGTATCGTTGGCTGAAACTGCTGGGGATTCATCATGCATGTAATGATGAAAGAGAGAAGGTGGAGAACCCTCTGAGGTTTGTCTTTCAAGGTCTCTGTTGTGATATTAAAGTTTTTCAGTGTAAGGAGAAGCAGAGGGACTCTGTAAGCGAATTCTATAGTGGGGTCCATTCAATAATTTGAATTTTGTTTGAGGATGTAGCTGTTATAGTGCTGTTTTAAAGATGGAAACAAATGGAGTGAATGTTTTCTGCTCTACCACTTCCCAGAAAATCCTACACTGGGGATGTGGTGTATGGATGAATGGAAGAAGATGATAATAGGATAAAGAGGAAAAGTATTGAAATATTGTTTGCTGTTTTCTTGTCCATACATCAAACTCAATCATTTAGCTGATTGCTAAATGAATTATTTTATTATAGTGGAAGACACTGTTTCTACTGTATTAAAGTGTTTTCCTCCAGAAACTGGTATTATTTGTGTTTGGGTCTTTGCTGTCTTTGTACTTTTTGTTTGTTTTGTTTTGTTACCTTTTGGACAAAACTTGAAATAGTGAATTCGATGCTCTCCTTGAAGACTACTCATCTGAACAGCTTGAGGTCCTTGCTCGCTTAGAAAGGGAGAGATGAATCCTTTCCAAGAAGAGATGGGATAACAAAACAGATGCTGCCTTTTGAAAGCCTCTGTTAATATCTGATCAGTCACATACATGACCAATTAGTCATTTGTTTCTTTGTTGTAATCTGTTTTGATGGGGAACTGCAGGAATTTATAAGCTTTGGTGGTCTTGGATCTTGCTGTTAAAAGAGAGTAGATGTTTTAGAGATATTTTAAAACAGTATGGAAATGGACATGGCTCTTGCACTGGGATTGGAGGCACTGGGGAAGGACAGGGATTTGCTTTCTGTGACTACGCTCAACAAACTAAAGGAAATCCAAAGGCAGTTCCCTTCTGTGGGGACATCCAGTCCTCTTGCTGCACTTTTGCTAACATTACTAACGCCCATGTTGGCAGAGTGGAACATTGACCCGCATTGGCTCCGTGAGTGTCCTGTGGTGTCTGTGCGTATGTGTGCGTGTGTGCTCTACTGCATGGGGGCAGCAGCTCCATTCGTTGCTGTAACAAATATAAAAAAACTAAACGTGAATTAATTAGTTTTTTTCAACTTGTTACAGCAGCGAATGGAGCTGCCGCGGTACGGTGTAGACTGCAACACAGTGAAGGAGCTGCCAGAAGAATGCTCCGCACTGCCAACATTGGTGTCTGTGACATCCGGGAAGCGGCCGCTAGAGAGAGAGCAGCCAGCACAGCAGGAAACCGGCCTCTCTTTTATTTTCGTTTTGGTGAGCACAATGAATGTATCTTTTCCAGTCTGTATCTGTCGGTAACTCTGCCTCATCTGGAAGCCTCTAGTAGACACCTACATCAACATGGTAGACTAGGAGCTGCCCGTGACAAGGCAGGACAACCAAGGGACAACATCTGGAAGGCCATCACCAACTTTTGTCTGCCTAAGAGTGAAGTGATGGGAAGGGAAAAAGAATAGTCCTTCTTAGTAACATTTGAACATGTTAACATCTCTCTAGCTTCCATACCGTGGATACTACGGAGGAAGGTTCATACAATAAGCTGGTGAAACACAGGAAGGCGTGTGTTTCTAATTCCCTTTTTGGCACTGCCTTTTTACAGAGCTTTGGACAGGTCCAAGCCCACCAGAATCCGGAGGAAGCTGTAAAAGTCTAAGCACCCCTAATTCTGTGCTGGTTTTAAGTAGAGATCTCTGCCTGAGCTCTGGTCACATCCAAACCGTTTAGAAGCAGACTGACTTTTAGGAACAGACATCAGGCTGGTGTAGCAGACTGGAGGAATAACATTCTGCAGGGCTACATTGCTGCAGCATGGACAGGCAGGGCATGACCCCAGCCATGCCTGTGTAGCTGTGCCCTGCAGCAGATACCTGTCCTGCCTTCTCGGGGTGACCTGTGGCAGGCAATCTGCTCCTACTCCCTGGGTTTGCAGCAAGGCTGCAGAGGATTCACAGGCCCCCAAAACACCAGATTTTCTCTTACCAGACATGTGGGCACATAGAGGGCGTCACACTCTTGCCTGTGTGTTTGTCCATTTGCAGTTCTGTCAGGACAACACATACCTGTGAAAAGATGATCCCTTTGAGAAACACTTCCCACCTCATTTTTAGACTAATTTGCTGTAATATTATAGGGGAGATCCATATTGGATTCTGACAGTGCTGTTTGTATTTCTTCTCTCACGTGGGCCTGCTCTAAGTCAGGTTCCCTCGGTCTGACATGATTAACTTCCTCTGCCCAAGATTTTTGCAAAATGGGAATGATTAAATTTAAATGCAATTTTAGATTTAACAAAATGAATGATATAAAATCATTTAAGTGCTAAATGTAGGCAGTAGAAGGGTTTGCTATATACATATATAAACACTCCTTTCTATATATAACAATGTATAGCAGAGGTCTTCTTGTTGAGCTCATTGGAATGCTGTCATTTTAGAAAGGGAGAGCTGTATAATCCAAATCCAAAATGGGAAGCTGGGCAGCCATGTAGTTGATACTCTACCAGGTGGGGTGGGAGTTCACTCATATGCTCCCTATTTTTGACAGGACAGTCCCAGAGAGTATATTGTCACATATGCCATACAGCAAACATGCAGTGAGTCTGACACATGGGGGACGTGCTAGATCTGCTGCACATCTGCAGGCTGACTCCGCAATGCATGCACAATAGGTCTGACACATCCAGATGCTGCACAGACTGCACATATGCAGAGGACATTTGTACTGTTCCAGCCGGGCTGTCGAACATCCATAAATCTGGAACGGATATGCTGCGTTTGGCAATGTTAATAGAAGAAGGGATAGGGGGAGCCCCCTTTTTCTTTCCCATTAAATCCCCACCTGCTTTAACTTAGGGAGACAAAAGTACAGCTTTGTTTCCTCAAAATGCTTTTTCAGGATGTCAGTTTGTAGCTGGAGATGTTCTGCGTGGAGAGTAATTTTTCTTTTCTTAGTGTGCCCGTATATCAGACATCTAAAAATAACAGTGAATCTGGATCTTTATATATGCATGTATATCCCAATCTCTCACATGCTGTGACCTTTCTCTTACTGCCTCTGTAGAGGAGCCGTGACAGCCAAGACCTGAAAGAATAACCACTTAAACAGAAATTTATTTCGGAATACCTTTCTGAAGATTATCTTGATTAGATCAGTCAGTTCTGGGTAAGATAACATGTGGACAGCTGCATGCACACTATTAAGAGAAACCATCCCTAGAAGAAAAATAACTAAATTACCTGCATCCCCCATAAGCCGTGTTTTTTCCCAATTTGCTTCCAGTCTTTTGCCAGGAAATTTGATTATTCATTCACAGAACAGAGATGATGTTGTTATCAATTAAGGTTTGGTTCTAACAGCTTTGACATGGGTGGTTCGTTCTTTCTTAATCAAGTACTGTGTCTACACTAGATTACTTTCTGTAATTTCCCATCATTGGTACCACCAGCTTAGCTCTATTTGTAGCATAACCATGTAGACCAGTCACCAGTGCTTTATTTATTATGGCTAATAAACCTGTGAGATGCGGTGTTTAAAAGGCACCTGCTGCTCCTTTCACAGGTCTAGAGACAGAGCACTGCATCTCACACAGCACCAGCACAAGATTTCAAGCTACACAGTGCGGAGAAGATAATACATTTGCACAGAAGATCCCTTTACCTTACAAAGAAACAATTTTCTTTAGAATTACAGGAACCCATTTCCATAGTTCCTGTTATTATCATGACACATATATGTATCTCTAACGTGTGCATACATTTGAATACTTTTCTGTGTGTATGCATGCATACATTTGCTTTCAACTATTCCTGCCCCCTTTGGGCACTCAAAGTAAACTTAGCAATTACAATTTCATTTTCTCTTCCACAGACATTGTTTGGATTGCAAAGATTGCAAGGAAATGTTTAAACAAAGCTTGGTTCTGGAATTGGAAAAAAAACCCCTCATGGATTAACTTTATTAATAATGAGTATTCCTATCACATCTGCCTTCTTAATTCTTAAAGCTCTTATCAAGGGATAACCATGATGGACCATTTCAAAGAATGTATGTGTATTGAGAACAAGGCATATTCATTGCACAGCTCATGGACAGATTTCTGAAAACTGTGACAGAAGTTTCACAGATGAGAAACTATGGCACATAGATGAATCCTTAGTAAGTCTTATTTTTAAAAATGGGTTTTGGTTTGAATTGGTGGATGCCTTGCAGAGCCTAGTTTTTTTAAAAAGGAAAGTTCTGAAAGCATCTGAGAACTACCCCTTGATGCCGTCACTTAAAGCATGGTGATTACTGCTTCACTTTTGCCATGTTGATTGAGAGCCCAGTTATCTTTTTACACTTTCTTTGTTTTATGATGGCACCTCTGTTTCCTGTCCTGCAGTAAGACCTCATAATATTAAAACTTGTTCAAACAGAGCAAATAACACCTTCCTTCAAAGACTTTACACTCTTAATAGCAAGGTGAAAAAATGGATGTAAGGGAAGAAATGAATACATGATGAAATCAGTTAGTAATGCGAGTAGTGGTTTCAGCACTCAGGATGATTTTTTTTTCTGGGGAGGATATTTTTAGTACTCAGAGTTAGGGTGTTTTTCAAAGAATTTGAAGAATTTCAATGGAATATCTGTTGTTCTTCATGGAGACCATCTGTGAAATGTAAGAGCATAGAAGGAAACATGGAGATGTTGGTCTAAAAATCTGACAAGTGGGTAAGAAAAGATGTCTCAGTTGGAGGTGAGCAATGAAGGAGAGGAAGGAAATAAAGCATTGAGGACCTTGAAGCAAAACTTGCCTGTGCTGGAACAGAGGAGATGGAGTCACTGGAGGCATGTGAAGAACTGGGTGCCATTGTCAAAATGAGAAACTGCTGGAATTCACAATACTTCCCAAATTTGTCTGCGGTGTAAGTTGACCAACACATTGGTGAATATGTTTGCTATGTGGATAGGTAGCCTTTTTCTACATATTCTCCTAAAAGAATCTTCAAATGGTACACTGAAACTGTGGGACTATCTAGAGAAAAATGGAAATCAAATATCGCATGTGAATTGGAGCTGTACTGTGATGTCCACTATGACCGAGATAATGGGGAGAAAAAAGAAGCCCACAATAGCTATGCTAAATTTGAACTGAAAGCTAAAGCTTGCAAGGAAATGCTGGAAGACAAGATCGAGATTGTAATAAGGAAAGAAGAAGAATTTGAAGTATGAAATCAGAACCAAGTGCAGGACTAAGTGTGAAAGCTCACCTGTGAAGCAAAGATTTGTTAAACATATCTAATCAGAAATTTGTCCAGATTTATCTAGCAGAAAGTGGCACCACTTTCCTGAATTGGTTAGGACTATTGCATTTTTAATTTCCTTTGGCTTATCCAGTGAATTCATTACTTAGATGTACATTTGATGGGAAGAGAGAAATGCCAACTCCAAGTAACAAGTTCCATGGGGATGGTGTGGCATTTAACCTGTTTACAAAATACACAGTGTGTTCATCACCTTGCTTTGATTTTAAAGCTGAGCCACCAGCCATTGCATAGAAGCTCAGGAAATACTTTGAACAGAAGGTAAATACTGCTTCTTTAAACTGCACTGCAAACACTGCCTTCCTTCCCACTAGCCCTGGAGTTGCTGGGTTTATCCTACAGCTCTCTCTCCTGGGGACACACACCGTAAATTAGTTTTAGAACAATAAATGTAGCTTGTGTCTAAGAATGCCTTCTATTTCTTGTCAATTAGACATTTCAGCTTTTAAATATTTTTAGATTCAGAAATTTGACACAGACATAGGAATAAGAGATAGATCAAAGCAACTTGTCAGCTGTCATTAAGGAAACAATTGTCCTCTGTTGAAGAGGGCAATGCAGCTATTGCCAGGTTATCAGCATATGGCACTGCAATTTAGCTACAAAACAAAGTAATAAAGAAGGGAGGAACAAAGAGGTGAAGGGAAAAAAAAAGAAGAAAGGAGGTGAAGCTGCTTCCAGCTAACAGTTTTGTGCCTTCCATGCACTTAAAACTATCCAGCTTCCAGTGGTACTGCTTAAATAGCTTTACTGGGGCTCTTACATTTTTAGCTAAGTACCGTCAAGGCCGGATCCATCTTGCAGATTAGGATTTGTAGATTGATATATCTGCATTAAGTTGTCTGACTATGAACCTGGTATTTAAGCTCCCATTCTTATCTGAAGAGACTCAGTTAATTCAGCTGATGAAATCCAAAGAGCTTTTCAGTTTATTCCAAAGCAGATACCTCCACCGACCACCTGCATAGTGCTCAAGGCTTCTCTGGGCTCGTGGAGTTGCCTGATGATAGGTGTTTAATACTGTTCAGGATTTCCTGTGGTATCAGAGACATCTGCACAGAGTGAGTACATATATAACAGGGCTTAAAGGGGACATACGGTCAAGCCAGGTATTGTAGTCCACAACATCTGAAAAGATATTGGACACCTTGTTTAGACTCCTGAGTCCTGACCTAGGTCTCTGTTTTTCATAATGGGAGCTTAGTTTGATCACCTTCTTGTAGACACCTAAATATAGTTGTCTTAATCTGCCAGCTGAATCCCACATTAGCAGCATTAGATAAATGATCTAATGCTTGTATTAAGAACATGGCTGTTTGCTCCAGTGCACCTTGTAATGCTTATGTGTAATGTGATGAGCATAAAGCACTGATTTCTCAGCCTTTTATATAAAATGTGTTCCAGACATATATATTTTGCTAAAATTCATCATGACTTGTAACGAGTCAATCATTAGTGCTAGTTAAGCTTACCTTTTAAAGTCCTGCTTTAGCTGCAAGACTAGGGTAGGCTGTGGCATTATTAAGAGTGATGCCAGTTTGACAGTGTCTGTGATTGTGTCTGCTCACAGGGCACTGGCGTGACACTCTCCTTTTTTTTTATGAAAGCCATTCATTGCTCTGCCACCTCCTTAAATTTAGGAATCGATCCGAGTATGAATTCTTAAAGCCCATTATGCCACTGCTTCCACCAATTCACAAATGCATTTGGCCAAAGCTGCACTTGAACAAGCATTAGCACTTAACTCACGGACCCTGTGTGCTGGCTGTGAAAGCTATCAATTTTTTTCTTTAGTTATGTTCAGAAGTGAAAAAAAAAAATAAAAAATGCTTGTTACTGCACTATATTGCTACGGCCTTCATTGGAGGTGAATGATTCTGCTGTGAACACCGCTTCGCTATTTATGGCAACACTTCACTGATTTCATGGTACTCATTATTCTGTACGGCTTTTACTCCTACCCATCACTCAAGAATGGCAGTGTGTAGGTTCTCTCTATTGTGTACTTTGTCTCAGACCATCGCTGGTGCTGTGCAAGGGAGTGGGTACAGGGGAAGCGAAGGTGTGAGTCCAGGCATTGCTAGCTAATTCCTGCTTCAGCCCCTTCAGTAAGAAACCATCATCAGGTTTCTTACTGTCTCTCCAAAGTGGGGCAATGCTTTGTGTTTTTTCACATTAAAGGAAGTACACTAGTACTAAGAGAGGTCTCTCCACAGATGGGGGTTGGAGAGCTTCTCTGTATTTTAGTGCAGAATTAACTTCCTCATGTAAATCGGTGCTGTCGGCAAGCCAGGTTCACACGTCCTGCTCCATACTTGGGTACAGGTTTACTCACTGTTTTTATATTTGTGGGAGAGTGGGAAGTAAAGCCATCAAATGATCCTCAGACTTCATAAAAGCAGTAGATATTTCGATATTCTCATTTAGTTTGCTATGGCCTTAAATGACTACTAGTGTAGGATGTTGGGGCTGTCTCTTTCCTAACTGTACGAAGAAACTCCATATTAGCCATTGTGTCAGAAGAGACGTAAAAGAACAAGCACACATTTACAAAGTCGGAGGATGGTAACCTAGTTGAAGTGTCTCAGTTTTAAGATTAGATGAGCGATTTCTCTATCTATAATAAGAACAAGTAGTATAATCTCTGAACTGGAGGAGGGAGGAGCCCTTTGCAGTGTTAGGGAGTGCCTTGGGCAGCAGTGCTGCTGGGCCGCTTGGGCATCCTGCTGCCTTCTGCAATGTCAGGGTCAGTGTTTGAGGTTACCTTACATGCATTGTCTGTTTTACACCTGGAAAAAGAGCTTTGTGCACTGCCCACAGCTGCAGAAGAGACTGAGACACCTGAGGCATCTCATAGCCATGTGACCAGGAGAAGGAGATCACAGGCTTGAATGTATTTTGTCCAGTGCTTTCAGGTCTACCTGAAAGGTCTCCCTCCTACAGCAGCTGTGCACCTCTTTGTAACTGATGAGTTTCTTCACAATTTAAGTTCCTCTCAGTGTTTCTAAAGCCTATTGCATGTGGTTTTGTTGTTGGAAGGATGCATTTGATCCCCTTTTCCTGTATAATCATGATCCTGTACTTCAGCAGCAACACCTAAATTATTTTTGTTTGTTCTTCTCCAAATGCCGTTGCTCTACACAACTCATTTGCTATGGGAAGCCGTGGCACTCTTTCTTCAAAAAAGCTCTGTCACACAGCAGCAATTTTAGGTGCACAATTTTGGGGTGTGGTTTTTTTAAATTTTTGTAAATATATGTGATTTCCAGAATGTATCTCTTTCCTGACAATATGGATAGGGACTGAGAAGAATAATGGTGGATAGGATGTAGTACAGACTGAAAAATTTTTGATAAAATTTATTTTATTGTTACTTTTATATTGCTGGTTCTGAGTGACCCAATAAGGAAAGAAAAACTCTAAATATACAAATGAGGAGAAAATATTTCTTGTGATTATTTTAATGATTCAGAAGTTAGGTTCACCTGCCTTAAAGAATATGATGGCTTGAGAGCAACTGAAATCACACAGTACCACAGCATGGAGACATGGCAGTTAAATGAAGACATTTTATTTGATTTAAGAGTTTGAATTATTAATCACAATCTGAGTAGAAGAAAATTTATAGATTCACTCTGTCTGTTATGCACCTATGAGATTTTACTCCCAGCTATGTTTTTTAGCCAACCAGCCACTTTTCCACAAAACCAAAGCAGATTTGACATTGCTGATATTCCAGAGATTTAAGAGAGAAGCTGTATTTTGAGTTCAGTTTGTTTTCACAGAGAAATAAGTGTACAATGCCAACTTTTTAAAAGATGCTTTTTGGAGAGTCCATTGAAACATAAATGAGACTCACTGAATACAGCATAGAATTTTCCATTGGTCTGTATTCTACATAAAAATTCTTGATTCCACAGAAGTAAACTCTTACCCCTCTCCAATAAGCAGGCATGAATAGTTCAGAAATAGGAGTGTTTTAATTGAAAAATATGAACATATTTCCAAGCATTGTTTTGTTGAATCCAGTTTTAATTTATTAGTCACTCATTTGAATACTTAATTATTAATTATTTCATTCAGTAAGTTTAACAAATCTTTCCTACCATCAACCCTAAGTGCAAGAGGCCAGTTTTACTTCTGCCCTTACAGTTACACAGAGTTTGTAACTACTTTTTAAAGGCAAGAAATAAAAGGAAAAAAATTAATTTCATTTCTTTGGGCACTCCTGATTTTTTTGTCCCTGTGCATCACAGTGCCTAATGCTCCATGCTTTATTAGCTCTGAGCTGAATGCATCACTTACTGGGCTTGTTTGCTCAGGTTTTTCTCTGGAGCAGAGCAGGGTAGCATGTTATGCCACTATTACAGATGCAGGTTTACTTTTTTTTCCTATTGTTTGTTTGAAATTTCCTGCTTAAGTAATTCACTTCACTCTTCTCTGGAAGTTGTCAAGGAACATTAGTTTCAAGAAATGTTTATATAGAATGCAGCTGTTACACCACTACTGTTGTTAAAGGAGAAAATACCTATTTTTAAAAAAAAAACAAATTCATTATGGGAAAGGGATGAATACAAGATTTGAATCCTAAATACTGGATGTTTAGGCCTGACATACTGAGGTGCTGCAGGTATATATTATAAGGCTGAGTTATTTTTATTGCTTTGCTGAAATATATTACTATTTTCAGCCTTGTTTGGTGCAGTTATTGGTTACTTTCTGGACATTGGTGGCTGCAAATGCCTATAGTTATTAATATAGTTCCCTTCCTACAGGGTATCTAGTTTCCATAGGTTAGTATTGTGTTGTCACCTGCTGATGTCATCCAACCGCATGAGGTTTTAGATAATACACACTGGCTAAGTCTTCTTAGGAAGTGTTTTTAGCCAATTTTTCAGAAAGCTTCAAGATCCATTGCAGTGGTGTTTGCATTTATTAGACCATTTAAATATTTCCTGAATACTATTTTATGAGAGGTCACACATTAGAGAAAAAAAAAAACCACGACCAATCTTACTCTCTATATACTCTTCTTATGTAGTCCATGATCCTGGAAAAAGGTTTTCTTAGAGAGAACCAGGAAAATAACCATACCAGAAAAGCTGATCAGAGGCAAGTACTGTGTAACCAATTGACATGACATGGTTTAGCCATTGAATGTTCGTTTTCTACTTCTAGTGTAGGCTGAACTCTTCCTCACTATTAACTTCTGGAATTCAATCAGAATGAGCTTGGTTTTGTTTTTTTTTGTTTTTTAACTAATGCAGGGGTGGACCAGGCATTACCACAAGAACGTCGAACTCCTGTTACTCCGTCCTCTTCCTCTCGATACCACCGTCGCAGGTCCTCAGGGTCACGGGATGAGCGCTATAGATCAGGTGAGTAGAATTGAAGACCACAGAATTGGAATGAAAATTTGAAATGGCTGGTTCTGTTCTTTGTTTTTTCAAAAAGAACTTTGTTGTAAACTCAGGTAGTAGCTATACATGGGAAATACTCATTGTACAAATACAGAGGCGCCATCCAAGCATGCAACAGTGGAGTTACAAAGCCAAAGTGCATCTGGAATTGCATCTGGCAGCCAATGTAGAGGGCAACAAGAAGAGTTTCTACAGGCACGTCAACAGCAAAAGGAACACTAGGGGAAATGTGAGCCCACTGTGGAATGGGGCAGAGGACCGGGTGACAGAGGTCATGGAAGAGGCTAAGATAATTAATGTCTCCTTTACCTTGGCCTTTACTGGTGAGACTTGCCTGCAGGAATCCAAAGCCCCTGAGACCAGTGAGAAAGTCCTGACCGATGGCAACCTACCCTCTGTGAAGGAGGATCAGGTTAGGGAACATTTGAACAAACTGAACATGTACAAGTCCAAAGGACATGATGGGATGCATCATTAGACAACATCATTGTGAGGCCACTCTCAGTTCTTTGAAAGGTTGTGGCAATGAGGGGAGGTTCCTGAGGACTAGAAGAAAGCAAGATTCATTCCTGTCTTCAAGAATCGCAAGTAGGATCTGGAAAGCTACAGGCCAATCATCCTCAACTCGGTCTCTGAGAAGGTGGTAGAGCAAATCCTGGAAACTGTAATTAAATAAATGAAGGACAAGGAGGTGATTGGGAGTAGCCAGCATGGATTTATGAAGTCCCCTTATTAGGTAGGTCAGTCCATGCTTGACCAACTGAATAGCCTTCTACAATGAGATGACTGCCTTGGAGGTTGGAGGAAGAGCAGTAAATGTTGTATGTCTTGACTTTAGTAAGGCTTTTGACAGTGTCTCTCATAACATTCTCATTGACAAACTGATGAGATATGGATTAGATAAGTGGATAGAGGGTGACTGAAAATTGGCTGAAGTGTTGAGCTCAGAGTATTATGATCAGCAGCACAGAGTCCAGTAGACACTGTTCTCCTGTGGTGTACTCTAGGAGTAAATACTGGCTCCAGTACTGCTTAACAGCTTCATTAGTGACCTTGCTGGTGAAACAGAGTGTACCCTTCACACATTTGCAGATACCAAACTGGGAGGAGTGGTTGATACACCAAATGTGTGTACTGGCATTCAGAGGGATCTGGACAGGTTGGATGAGTGGACAAACAGGAATCTAGTGAAGTTTGACAAAGGAAAATGCAAAATCCTGCACTTGGTGAGGAATAACCCCATGCACTTTGACAGGCTGAGTGCCCACTGGCTGAAAAGCAGCTTGGCAGCAAAATCCTGGTCATCAACAAGGTAAACATGAGCTAGCAAGGTACTGCTATGGTTAAGAAGGCCAAGAACCTCCTGGGGTGCACTAGGAGGAATGCTGCCAGGAGGTCGAGGGAGGTGATCCTTCCCCTCTGATTGAGCACTGGTGAGGCACATCTGGAGTGCTGTGTCCAGTGCTGGGCTCCCCAGTACAAGAGAGGGAGGGACATACTGGACTAAGTCCAACAAAAGGCCACAAAGATGATTAAGGAATGGAGCCTCTGATACATGAGGAGGGGCTGTGAGAGCTAGGGTTGTGCAGCCTGGAGAAGAGAAGGCTCAGGGGGATCTTATCCATGTCTATAAGTACCTGATGGGGGAAGTAAAGGACATGGAGCCAGACTCTTCTCAGTTGTGCTTAGTGACAGGACAAGAGACAGTAGGCTCAGACTGAAATATGAAAAGTTCCATTTAAGCGTAAGAAGAACATTTTTTACTCTAAGAGTGGTTAAGCACTGGCACAGGTTTCCCAGAGAGGTTGTAGTATCTTCGTCCTTGCATCTGTTCAAAACCCCACTGGACATGACCCCAAGCAATCTGCTGTAGGTCACCCTGATTTGAGCAGGGAGTTGAACTGGATGATCTCCAGAGGTTCCTGCTGACCTCCACCAGCCTGTGGTTCTGTGGCACAGCTGGTTTTTAGTGTACTGATTCTAGTTTGGTGAATACCATAAGAAAAAATACTTAATTTGAAGTATAGCAAATTGGGAACATCATTATGCCCTAAATGGAAGCACTGATAAAGGGAAGATAAAATTAATTTCAGAGCTAAACAAAGGGTAAAATCTCATTTCCAAATGAATGGGATCCAAGTCTCTTCATGATGCTGCTCCAGGTATAACACAAAGTGAAGGAATTGATTGGTTTATAACTGAAGGAAAAGTGAGTTCTGAAACTTCTTTACTCTTACCTTTGGAGGCATAAACCGCACGTAGTATACCTTAACCAGGTGAAGGACAGGTGTGCTCAGCCGTTGTTTGAACTGCTACAGGCACTGCTGAAGTATAAGCACCCTTCTCAGATGACAGCCAGAGGCCACAAGCTGGTTTCTCTGCTGCTGCTTCTCTTGCACTTGCAGAATAAGGGGGCTATAGACAGCAGCACCCATCAACCATTGTGGCAGAGACCCTTTTGAGCTGAGACAGGAGCCAGGGACTAATGTTTGTGGAGAGCATGGAGGAGCCAACTGTGAAAGTTCTGGATTGTGTTTGAGAGATGCATCTTTCTGGACACAGTCAGATGCATTGTGCTGACACAATTGGAAAATTACAGAGAACTCCTTGTTAAACCTTTTGTAACATATCTCTTGTTCATTCCATTAGTCAAAGAGCTTGCCAGTCCCATTTAAAGGAAAATGGAATTATAAATGTTGGCAGAGGAAGTTCACGTATGTCCAAACCATTCTGATAAAATTGAAAAACTCCCTTCTCTCCTCAGAAACTTTGGGTTCACACTGTAGATGCTGCCAGTTTTTTGCTGAATAATGGTTGTAGGATCTGCATAATAATTCCTTGGTATATAAGCTCCTAGAATTTTCTCCCACATTGCACTAAAAATTGTCTGATTTCTACATGGTGTTTTTAGACATGCAAAGATACTATTCTTGAAATTGTCTCGTTTGTGGTCCTCAAGCCTCCAAGCTGTGACTCTCCAGAGCAGTTCTGTTAAAAACATGTGTATTTGACTGTGTGTTGAAAGTCCTCTACTTGAGCTGTGCTTGCCATTTGTAAACTAAGATATTGAGTTAGTTTGGGGATGGACGAAAGGAGACAATGTGCACTTCTTCCCTGTGTGCCTCTCCTGATACCCCAGGAGTGCTCTGAATTGGTATTGCTGCTTCTTGGTTTCAGTCACTCCCTGCTGCCTTAAAAGCAAGGTGTTTGTTCAGTGAAATGGTACATAAGGTCCTGCCTTAGGATTGGGGTGAAGTATTGTAATTATATATAAAAATAATAAAGACACATACTCTGTTGCTGAGAGGGAAAGTAAGGAATTGAGCGCAAAGGGTTGCTTGTTACTGGCGCAGGAATCTCATCTAGGGAGACTCAGGACTGTAGTATAAATTTTGATCTCTTGCTGCCCTGAAAATGTCCTTGGTGTTAAAACTGGAAAGCTTGATAGTATTTTGGGGGCTTATGCAGGGCTTTGAATTCTACCTTGATTGCTGTATAGCATAACTCCTCAGCAAGTCACTGTGCTCTCCAACAAATTGAACAGCTACTGCATTTCCACTGACTCAAAAGAAGGCTGTATGTAGCAAATGCCAATGAAGGTAAACGTAAACTTCCATTTCAATTTTGAAAGATTATCAGATCATCTTCTTTAGATTTAGTTTCAGAGGAGCTTTGCTAAGATACAGTACAATGTTCCTATCCTGAATTTTGTTCTCCCTTCTGTCGCCCCTGGGAGATCAGAAGTCTCTTTCTTTCTTGGTCCCAGTGCTCATACTCTTATTACTGCAGGTTACAAACTTTAAAGTCAGATTTCTTTCTGGCTATCTTGTCTTCAGATGCAGATTTGCTTTAAATAGAAGCCTTTGTTTCACTTGTTTTTCTGTGCTTAATACTTCAGCATCTCTGCTCTGATCATATTGTGATTCTTAGATTCTAGCTGTTACCCAGTTTCAGTGCATGTTGTCATATTTGGCACATCATCTTGGAAAAGGCCCAAAACAAAACTAATGTGCAGTCTTTAACCAATAAGTAATTCACTTCTAGGAAAATGTTTCCCTTCCTTAGTTTTTTTGCACAATTTATTTCAATTAGCATCTGCAAAAAAATCCTCTACTTTGACTCTGATCAAAGTCCTTTTCTGTGTCTTGGTAAGGTTTTCCTATCTGGAAGTGTAACATCCTGAAAGTCATCCAACTCTCCCTCTATGCTTTGGCTTTTTACATAAATTTAGATGTCAGTGAAGATTGTTTAATGAACTCTCTTTGGAGGCTCAAAATCATTGCTGCCACTAATATCACCTTCAACTTATGCTCTTTTATTATGGAAAATGTCAGACTGTGACATTTTAAATCCTTACCTATTTTCTCACTTCAGTATTTTTTATTATTATTATTTCATTAATGTTGTAACAGAATTTTTCTGCACTGTAATTCTGAAAACCTGGTTTCTATGATTTTTATATTTTAAATAAAATTGACTCTGAGTTTATGGAGGTGATTTTTTTCCTTAAATGTTCCAGGTACATTTTTTGTTTTAAGATAATTTGATTTTAAAATTCAGCTTACATTAGGAATTTAGTCTAATTCTTCAAAACCAAAAAGGCTTCAAATTTCCTGACTGCTTCTTTTTATACGGGAAGGGATCCTGAAATCATTGTTTCAAAATGTCAGCTTCTTTGATCATTTTTTTTTGATGTTTAAAGAAATAGATAATGCTATAAGAGTAGTAACCAAGTCAGTGCAGGGTTAAGCTATATTATTTATACAAATGTGGCAGCTAGTTTAGCTGATATTAATTACAAAGCATTTTTGATTTGTTTACTACTGAATATAAAAATTCTCTTTATGTAGAAATGGTATTTGGAAAGGTTTGCCAAATGTAAATCATGGCAACATTTTTCTCTTAGCAGCTGCCGTTCCTTAGCCAGTGTCTGTACTATAACATTATCTCAGGACTCAAGATGACACTGAAACCAAATGTTGCTGTAGGCTGGATCAGTAACTTTTGCCAAGAGGCTTTTCTGACCAGTGGCTTTTCAGACAAAAAAACGCAGTCAAAGGAAAACCGGCTTGCACTTCGCTTCTGCCTCTGCATGCAGGATAGATGTCAGCATCTGGCTTGATCTGGCTCAGGTGATGTGACTGCAAAGTAAGGCACAGACTTGAGTACGAAGTTAATAATGTTCATGTAGATGTAGCTGTAGTTGAACATACAGCTTTGTTTCCTTAGTTTAGAAACTAGATTTCTTGGGTACTTTTGGAAGCTGCAAATCCATGGATTTGTTATGCTTTGTTGAGATAAGGAGATAGGAATTACACGATGAGGTAAACAAGTAGGTAACCAGAATGGCTTAGCTTTCAGTCTTATCAGTAATGCTGTCTAGATAAACTAACTCAGTCAAATACTGAGATTTTCAGAGGATGTTGTCCCTAGATGTCTTCCATTCAGTAACCTCTTTGCTCCCTGGTAGCATTGCCTACATTCTCCTCCTGCTAACATTGAAATCCCTCATGGAAGGACCTGAAGCTTCTGCCACCATTATTTAAAATACCATCATAGAATGTCTTTCTTTTAGAAGAACGGTATTACTGACTTGGTACTTAAAATAGTGATCTGTAACCTCTCCGTGGTGTAGCCCTGAAGTATTAGTGTTACTAGAGTTTGTAGTATTAGTGTTAGTATTAGTGCTGCTAGAGTTTGGCCCCTTGCCTGTGGCTGTTCTGGTGGCCTGAAGCAGAGCTGAGCTCTGCTGCCACATAAAGGCTGCAGTGCAGTACAGCAGCATCTGCTGCTGTGGCAGCTCCTAATGAAATACCCTATGGGTAAACTGGGCAGATCCTCATGATCAGAAATTGTTTTTCTGGTCACAATAAATCTCCTCCAAATCTGTGTTTCTCAGCCAGTCATGGCCTGTGGGGTTCAGAGAGCAAGTCTCCTTCAAAGACCTTCAGCACCTATTTTAACTCCTCTCCAGAGAAAAAGTATGTTGTCTTACCTCAGCTGGATGTTCAACACATAGAGAAATGAAACATCAGGTCCTTCCCAACTTCATTTTTCCAAAGGGACACCCCTGTGGCCTTTAGATTATGCCAGAACAAAAAGCTTCAGTTCTCCATCACAGTACTGAAAACCAGAGCACCTTCTCATGTGCCAGAATTCGGCTTTTACAGTTTCCACAACTCCCATCTGTCAGCAAAAAAGCAAAAAAAAAAAGGATGATAAAAGTACAGAAAAGGTATACATCAATTTTAAAAAAATGGATAAAAATCGATATTTAGTGATAGGAATGCAGTGTAACATGTTCAGATGCACATGCATGTGTTAGGAATGAGATAGCAGCTCTTAGCCCTGTAATTTCTGCTGTAGAATTATCCTCTGATGAGATGAGGATGTGACAGATGGGTTGGGCCCAGTTTATTAAGTTCCTTGTTTCTCATGAGGTCTTGAAGATGACCAGTGTTCTGCACTGCCTGGAGCAAGTGTAATGCTTAGGAAAAATGAGACCAGTGAGCTCTAAAACCTGGCATTTTCCAGATGTCAGAAATGATGTGGGAAGTAACAGCATAAGTAAAATTGCACTGTCTCTATCTCTAAGGGTTCATGGTGTCCTAGAGGAAAGACCAGCAGATGAGAGCACATGTGCTATATGAACTATATGGACAGATTTTGAAAGGCACAGCAGTGGGTGAGCCTAGAGCTAGGAGCTGAGAAATGGAGTATTTTGAGAAATACCATATGTAGAATCAGCACCTCTCAGCTAGTAGCATGGAGGAAGAGTACTGCTGGTAAAGTTGGTTGTGGTACCCGGACTCTCAGCAGGAAGTACCTCCCTTCTCCTGATCACTGATTTTTTTCCCATACATTTAACTTCTGAAGATGAGAAATTAAAAATCAGTCTGGTACACCATTCATGGAGGTCTGCCAACCCCTGCCCTAGAGATCCCACCACTGCAGAGAACAGCTCGTTTTCCAAGTGCACTCAGCACTTCTTTTAAAAGACATCTTAATATAGGAGATTTTTGGAGATACTGCCAAAACAAACGCATCCTAACTACAGCTCTCAGCTCAAATTCCTGAGCCACGTTTCCCACACTGTGGTTCAGTAGGGAAAAGACTGAACAGCTTATACTGAGCATGAAATCAATGAACTTCAAAACAAATCATCCCAGCCTAGGTTTGAGGGGCATTTGAAATAAGGGAGCTAGCAATGAAAGGCTGTTCCCTGTAGACCCAAATCCTAGAGGAGAAGTTGGCACCAGACCATAGGTAGCTGCGCTGTTCTGCTCTAGGACCTTCAGTACGTGCCTTACAATGTATTTGTTCTCATTTGCCATGAGGTAGGCGTGTGTATGAACTCTAACAAAGGTTGCTGACTGTTTGCGTGTCTACAGCTTACCTCATGGTGATTTTAAAATATATGGGTGGCTTGTATTTTGTTTTTGAAAGGACATTCAAGATCTCATTCTGCAATCTTGCCAGAACTGACAAAAAATAATTACACTACGAGAATATAAGAGTTACAGTGTGTGGTAGAGAAAAGGATGGAATGGGAAGATTTGAGTAATCATTTTTATTGAACTGTTATCGTTTATCATTTCTCCAAAGAAAAGTGTTATGAATGTGTTATGTATCAAGACCGGATGTATGTAAGTGTAAAGGTGGCTCGTCATAAAACAAAGAATTTGTTAACCCCTGAGGTGAGTAAGGGTTACTTGGAAGAGTTAATCTGAATTAATTAACCTGGCTGTAGACACTCAGAAATTAATTCATCTCCTATTTGATTTAGCTTATTTAAAAACTTAATTTCAAGCTACCACTCAATCAGGACAAAAAAGAGGTTGGAAAAAATCTTTTGCAAAGATTCAATTTAGATGACCACATCCTTGCTTTTGACCCAGCAGAAAAATTTGTAAGGATAATTGCAGAACTCTTGAGGAAAATTATTCAAGGATCTCCAGAGAGAAACAAATAGAAAGTTGATTTACTTCAGATTGCATAATAAGGGGGCCTGAGATGAAGTCACTATGTGAAGCTGACGTCCAGATTGCATTACAAATGAGATAATAAATGGAGGGATGGAAATTATTAGTAGGAGGCCTGCATGGTTTTTTATTTCACTTATGAGTAGGTTTAATATAGTTTTAAATCTCAGAGATAAACATTTTTAAATCAACTTATATTACAATACCTTTAAGAATCCAAAGTAAAGCAAAAACCCTGCCTTTGAGCAAAACTAGCAGTGGAGTCATAAAGAGTTCAGTCTTCTGGTTTGGTGTCCTCTTTTTCCATCACATAACCTGCACGTTTCACAGCCTGCCCATACAGCTTTCCCATCTGTGTGTTCAGCTTTTATCGTCTTTCCGCCCAGATTTAAGGATTATCACCACTCCTATCCAAAGTGGGAGATGACAGCTGTGCGACAGCCATGCTTTTCTTCTTTAAGCTTTCTGACCACATGAGAATGTGCAAAGCTTCTAGCTTCTTCAGGTGTGCACCTGGGGGTGGACAGAAGAGGCCTGGGAGGTACTCAGCAGCAGATGAATGATGGCACAGCACAGCCCTTTGCAGAGTGCATGGAGTGCAGTTTCCTGCACCAGTGGAGTTTGCTGGCTGCAGCGTTGTGGAAGAGCCAGGTCTTTTTCAGTGGCACGTTCATGGGAGTGCAGATGTTTTCTAAAACACTGACTTTTCATTGTCAAAAATGGTGCAGGTTACCAAAATTTGGCCCCACATTCATGAAAAGTCAGCAGAACTTTCCCCTGCATATCCATGTATCCCCGGTTCCCAGTAGAGACCCAGTACATAATAGTTTAAACATCCCAAAGTCTGAAAATTACACACTTAAATTGTTTTTTGAAATGTAAGCAACAGTGTATTTCTGTTAGTAACCTCCACAGCCCTCGTATAAATGAGTGTCCTCTTAGAGCAGATGTTCTTGCATTCAGTCAAGTATTCACTGTGTTTGTTGTGAATGCCATATTTCAGAATTAGTAGCACACCTGCTTGCAGCTGGAGAGAAATTAGGTGTCACACTGTTTGGGCTGTGTGCTTTCCTATCTTAATACCCAGAGAGATGGTGAAAGTATTCTGAGACTGCTTCGTTAAAGCATCACCCACAGCAAAGATCTGTTATTACATGGACTCACTTACTTTCACATTCCCAAAGGTGAGATGATTTTCCAAGGACTGATCTATGTTGGATGAACATGGCAATTTTTATGAAATCACTTGCCCCGTTATCTGCCTGAAAATAAGTCAGTGCTGTCAGCCCAGGACAATCAAAAGACAAAGCCTAACTGTAATGTGTTCTGATGATACCACATTTACCATGTCTCACCCTATTTAGTACGTCCTGATTGCATTTCCAATAGATGTAGCTACCAAATTATCTCTACTCAGAGTACTTACAGGCCACGTATTAGGAAATGAATTCTCAGTATATCCTTCGTTTCCATGGTAGCTACAACAAAGGTCTGATTAAACTCATAAGAGACTTTCATGCTTTCAACTACTAGTTTCCTGTAAAGCAGCAATTGCCAACCTTTCCTCTGTGTAATTACTTATCATACCATTACTATACTTAGCATTGCCTTATCTAGAATTTTCAGCCAAAACTCACCTTCGATAGCGCTAGTTTGATAGTGCTGTTTTTCCCATAGTATCAGTTGCCTCCCTGTAACAACTCAGAAGCTGCTAGGATTCTTCTGTTGTACAATATGTTGATGCAGCAATAACTGCTCTTGCTCCTGTGGCCTCCTGCAAGCCGCCTCTGTGCCTGTTCTTCTAGCTGTTTTCCTTGATGCCACCCCAGGTGCTGGCTTCCCTGAGACAGAGAATTATTTGTGGTTTTACTTATATGTTAAATGTCTGACATCAGGGCTGATCCTCTACTGCAATAAAAATAATACATAAATATGTGTTATATGTACATAAATAACCTCTTATTAAAAATAGTTTGGCATTCTCAACTCATTAGTGCAGAGCATCAACCTTCTTGATCTTAATAATGTGCCATTCTGAGAGCAAGTCAATTGTGTTTGTGGACTATCCCATAAAAACCAAGGATGCTAAGCCTTCTCAGAGTCCTTAGGGCCTGTGCTGCTCCCAGTTGTATCATCATGTTACAAGGCTACTAAAGCGAAGGAAGAAAGATTGTTTCCGAAGGCTAAATAAAAAAAAAGACAAAAATAGCTCAGGGGAGTGGAATTACATAAGGCAAAAGGAACAAACAGATGAAATGGATGAATTCAGATCACATCTAGATATGTCTCCCAGCGGTTTTATTCTTCCACTGGTAAGTCCCCCAAAGGGAGGGATGAAAGTACTATTACTGCAGAACTGGAAAACCAGACTGCAGAAGATGGTAGGGACTCTGTTAGATAGTTCTGCACCTGTACAGCAAAAATTAGTTAATAGCTTGTTTTTCCATATTTCTGTTTCATAAACAGCTGCTGATTGGGTTATAATTTTAAGGTTTTATAATTACTGGGAAACTGAGAACTCCAGCAAAGACAATAAAAGTAATATATTTTATCTGAAACATAGGTAGAAACAGACTTCTGCTATCTTGATTCTAGCAATGCACAACTCCTGTTTACAGCAAATCTTAATTTCTTTTCCTAAAAAGAAACAGGACTGCGTGATAGATTAGATGCAAGAGAACTACTTGACACAGAACTGCAAGACCTGATTTAAGTGCAAAAGAAGATGCTGCTTTTCTTCTATGTGCTGAGGCATTTTCTGCAAGGGATACGAAGAACGGTTTTATAATGTGGAAATTTTTAATGTAGCTGATGCTTAACATGGGAGGAGTACTCTGTTTCATGATCCATGCAGAATTAACACCCCAATTCCTGATCCAGTGGATAAGTGAGGACGTATCACTTTGCTTACAGTATGTTGAGTGTTTGACATGCCTGTGAAACAAATGCAACTGATACTGAATAGAGGAAGCCACTGAGGCATGTTAAACTCATATAGGAAAAAAATTTTAACAACCCCTCCACACTGAAGAAGAATGCAACTATCATTTGTTGAATAGGTTTTTGTTTTTTAAAAAAGAGCTGAACAAAAGGGAGCAAACTCATTCTTCTGCTAA
The DNA here is from genome assembly GCF_965140245.1 of Athene noctua. Lineage (NCBI taxonomy): Eukaryota > Metazoa > Chordata > Aves > Strigiformes > Strigidae > Athene > Athene noctua. The sequence continues at coordinate 114,432,842 of NC_134038.1, read as the reverse complement.
AAGCTGCAAAAGTCTGCGGGAGGACTAGGAGTAATGCATCTTATTTCAAATGTTACAGTTCACAGCTTTCAAGGACACTGTATCTATCTGGCCCAAGTAAGGAATGGGTCATCCCTGTTCATAGAGTGTAAGGGGGAGAGCGAGTCAGGATTATGCTCCATGCCAAACAAGGATGCACACTTCAGAAGAGTGCTTTTCTAGCAGCTGTATAGAAACATGAGATACTGCAGCATGGTTCCATATGTGGACCAGGAAATGGCTGACCTTAATCATTGCACAACAATTGCTTTCTTGCTTCAGGAAGAGAAGGCTGATTTGCTTGTGGAGCTCATCTGAGCCTAGAAGGATCACCTTTCCCAAAGTAAACAGCTAGGAGAAGACAGCTTGTCACAGAGGAAACTCACCACTTTTTATAAATACTCATACATTTGTACAAGGAGGAGAGAAAGTATGTTGCACAGAAAAGACTTCCGTAAAAGTTCAGAAGAGACTGCCTATCCCACAGCCAACACAAACCAGACTAAAACTCCTGCCTGGCCAGGCTCTCTGTGTGCCAACCTAACTACAGACTAAAAAAAAAAATGTCATGTCATTCCCCCCCCCCCCCCCCCATTACATTCCAGGTCATTAAAAAATGTACGGAATAAATGATTAAAGAACACTGTGAAAAAGGCACAATCTGTAATTAACAGTGTTTGTTAACATTTCTGGGCATTATTATTTAACCTTTGAACACTGCCCACCTATCAGCAGTTAATACAGTTCTCTCCCTATTATCTTCTTTCACCAAGTTCTCCCTGTTGCTCCCTCTCACATCACCATGTGTTTAAAATGAACAATCTCTGAGCACAGGCTCATCCCTCTGGCATGACTGTGCTGACCTCTGACTCTCTAGTCTCCCACTGGTTTGTTATGGGAGCAGCCTGCCAGCGTAAGTATAATGTCACTTTGTTCCACAGAAACAGGGATAGGCTTGCTGTTTTCCATGGACAATCAGATACACTGGTGTGTTGAACATGCAGTCATTAGATCACACTGAGGTTTAAAGCTGGGAAAGACCATGGTGTCCATATCAAGCTGCTGCTGTGTAGCAATGTATGTTAGTGGGTTGGGGTTTTTTTCCTAAACCTTTTCCGTTAAACAGGGAGCACAACTTTGTGCCAAGTTACAAGATAAACCAGATGAAAAGGGTGACGGCGCTAAGCAGAGCACCTCCTGGGAAAGCTGGGCAATTCGTCCTGCTGATGGAATGAGGAATTTACCTCTATTTGCAATAGATGAGTGTTTCTGATTATGGACCGCAGTGGCCAAAGCCATGGGAGTCTGAGCTTATGGACCCTCATTTCCTATGCTAGTTTTAATTTCTCTGCCCTTTGTTTCGATGCCTCATCTCTTGTTTAATAGATCATTAGCTCTTTGAAGGGAAACTTTCTACCACACGTGTTTTTACACTTTCACTTTCTTTATATTTCACTTATTGACTTTGCTCCCAGTAGTATACTTGCCCTCTCTATTCTGTCATAGAAAGTAAAGGGAGACAATAAACAATCAAAAATGCTTGAATGCAACAAAGACTGGGGACAGAACTGTTTTGTCTGAAGTTTGCTAGATATTATCAGGCAGCCTATAAGGAATACATGTCAGGTTGAATACTGAACCCCAGGTTGATTGCAACAACATGAGTTAAGCAATTAGCTTTCCCAAGTGTGTTGCTTTACTCTTTCCAGTTTATTAATTCCTTGGGTACAAACACAAATTGGATTCAACATGTGGTTGGCCAGCCTAAAACAGTGGAGGACAATAGCAGATTAGAACTGCATGTTGGTTCCTACTACTGTACACAGAGGTGGTGGTATTTTACTCTTATGTTCTAGATTTCCCATTGAGACTTTCTTGTGGAAAAGCCAGGTGAGTGAGTATAAAGATTTTGTTACCTATAAGAGTGCTTTGAGGGGTCAGGACCTGGAGTTGTTTTATCAGCTGTAACAGTGTAGTTAGAATGTCACAGACTTCTGCGTGAAAGAAAATTTTGCCTAGAAGAATTTTCTTTTCACTTAGACCCAGGACATTTTCAGAAGGCTCAAGTGCAACTATATCAAGGTATATCTGCATTTGAAACTCTTATCAGAAGTTTATAGTAGGTGAGAAATTGTAACATGCCATATATGAGGAAAGAGAGGAGAGGTGGTATTTTTGTTGTTTTGGGGTTTTTTGGATGAAAGCTCCTAACTGTGTGGAATTTCTGGACAAAATCTTCATACGTGAACATTTGTTTTCATGCATATTTAACAAGAAACCTGTGTTTTAAAGCAATGCTCAATCATAATATGATCAATTCAGTTAGCCTGAGTGTGCCAGGGTAACATGAGAAGACAGTCGAGACAATTCTGTCAGACCTGTAATACAAGGGGCATCACCCTGCCAGAGATGGTTTGAAATTCTAATATGATGTTCTCTGCTGATGCTCTGTGTGATATGTGGAGAATAAAAACTGCTTTGTGCTGATGGGATTCGGGAGGATAAGCAGTCTTCTGTCCTGAGGACAGATAGATAGGCTAAGACATTGGATATGTCTTCTTAGCCTCATTATACTTTGTCCCAATGTATATCACAAATGTGGTTTCCTTCCTTTAGTGAACAATGAGCTTCCAATTACTATTGTATAAATCCCTATTACAAGTCTTCTTGTATTTTTTTTCAGTAGCTGCTAGGGGCAGATTGTGGACAAGAGTGGGAGAGAATGGGTCACATACAATATGATGAACACCATAGCCCATCTTTCACCAAGATGAAAGCAAAAAGCTACCACACTCTTGCTCAAATCGATGAGAAGAAAATCACCAGGGTCAGTCTTTGCTAAGGAATTTACATTTCAGTTTAGTTTAAATCCGTGCTTCATGAAACTATGAAAAGAGATTATTAGTCGTATTTTGGTTAACATTCCTTGTGATACATCAGCAAAGTTGGCTTGTAGATCAGAAAAGCAAAGCTAAAATTTAGAGAAAAGCAAAGCATATATATGGAAAATGCATACCTGAAGCTAATATTTGGTGGGAACAATTCTACTGTTTTCTGTCTTGTTGTGGTTACAGGATAGATGTTGTAACCTCAGAGTTGTTCTCAAGTGTAATTCTTAAGTATCAGTCTGGCTTTCCCTCACCTCTTTGGTTTCTCAAATACTTTGGGACATAGTCTCTAGGTATGAATGGCTTGAATGCTCTTCAATAGCTTAACAAGTCCAACTCTATACAAGACTGTCAAAATAGGTTGAAGAGCATCTTCAGAACCCATCAATAGGCTTTCATTCAAAAAGAAGACCATACAAACTATATAGGCTGTTATTCATTCTTTACCTAATCCTTAGCCTTCCTTTAAATGCTTAGAGACACTTCGCTTAGCCAAGAGTTTTATTCCTGGGAGAGAATGTTGTGAAAAGATTTTTCACCGGAGCTTGACTGTTTCTGCTGCCTTTTTTTCCTCTCCCCCTAAAAGCATGTAAGTTCTTGCTGATAGACACTGGACCATCCCTGGACTGTCCTGTCCTCAGCCTTTTCTAGGCATGTGTCCTGTTTTTTTGGTAGCCTCCATGCTCTGAGTAATGTCTTCAGAATAGTTGACCTTGCAGGCTGGGCTGGGAGCAGGTGTGTGTGTTCCTTCTCCCCAGTCAGTCTCCCTCTTTTTTATTCAGTGTTTCTCATCTTTTCTATTGTATTGTCTTTCCTGTGGGGTTTGGGTTTGTTTTTTTGAGTGGGTTGTTTTTAGTAATCCATAGTTTGGTTTATTCCACAGTAACCCGTTACAAATAAACATATCAGGCCTGTGCTTTATTAAGAAAACAATTCAGTTCCTGGACTCCCGTGGACTCATTTGAAAATCAAAACCTTGCAGAGTATTTTTAATTAGGCTGATGAGTTTACTTTCTTACATCAAAAAAGAAATCAAAGAATTCACAAGTTATGATTCAGTGTCCAGCATTTTAATAATGATTTTGTCAGCTTTCCTACTTTAAAATAACTTTTGAAGAATTTGAGTTACACCTCATCTCCCTCATAATGAATAGTGAAAAACCACTCCTCAATACAATAATATACAAATAATTCTTCCTGTCTTGATCAGCAAAATTTATTCTCTTCCAAAAATTGCTGTAGAGTTTTGGTTTCTTTTAAAAGGGAAAGCTCATTTCTTTACTGCTTGATATCTAATTGCTATCCTTTGAAGGAAAACCAAGAATTTTCCTTGTTTGCTGGGTAAGAAACACAAACTATTAGTGAGCATGTTCAGTCCTGTATATGTTATTGGCATTGGTGTGGAGTGAGCAGGTAGGAATTTATCTTGGGGACATGCTCTTAGGTAAAGACTTACATTGTTTATTTTGTTAGCCTGATACTTTTCACATAAACTTTTCATCAGGTTTTAATTATAAGAAAGACCTCAAACCTTCTACTTCAAAATAATGACAGGAGAGAAATTGTTTTCTGGTTTGAGGTTAGCATTGCAATATTCTTCCCTTTTGGTCCATCAGCTGCATGGCTCTTTTATCTTTCGAGTATGCTCTTTCAGCTTTGCTGTTTGCTTTTCTTGATTTGCTTTCACCTATGTGCTTATTGTCTTAAAACAAAAGCAAGAAACAACTCACAGAAGCAGCTGATTGTTGGAGAATGGCTCGTAGAACAAGGCCATAGCTCCCTGCAGGAGCTGGTCACAGCCACCTGAGGTAAACAGAGGAAAAAACCCAGGGTACAGTGATGCTAACAAGGACTGTTGTGAGAACAAAGAGATAAATTGGGGCACATTATGGCCTTGGGGGTGATAGAAAAACAGCCCTAGGAGAAAAACAGGTTCAAAGGAAGAAAGGTGTTTATGCAGACCTGAAATACCACAAGGGGTTGGGATATTATAATGTGACCTTTTAGATGTATCCAATGGCTGAGATATTATAATGTAACCTTTTAGATGTATCCAATAGATTAGCGAGTAGTGTATTGTAGAGTGCTTATATAAGGTGTGATTTCTTTCAATAAAATCGAAGCTTGCTCTATCATTCACATTGAATCGGCTGCTTGCTTCCTCCGCCCGCAGCAGCTGGTAATGTTCTTTTTCTTAGACTTACTCTTCCCTGCAGTCTTTCCACTGAGAGGTGCTTAAACCCTGGCAGAAGACAGGGAACACTTTTATTAAAAATGAGACGTTGTGGCTTGTCAGCAGAGTGTATCCTCTAGTGCTTCTAGTCATCCTTCTCAGTTGTACTTACACCGATGTGATCCAACCAACAGGTCTTTAAATTAAGATATATATACTCTTCTCTTTCTTGTTGCTTTTCTTGGGGAACATTGTCTGTTCAGAGCTGCCACCGCATCAAAACAGGAGTAGGAAACAGGCTGTGTGCTGCCAAACCAGCCTCCAAGGGTGGTCTTCAAACAGATTCAGCAGCAAAAGTGGGATCCCTCTGGATTAAGCCTGCTTCACTATGCTCCTGCTTCACAAAGGGGAACAGCTAAACAGTGCACACAACTTGCTGTGTTTTCAACAGCTGACTAACGGTGACTGGTTAAAAGGCAACGTCTAATGTGCTTCCAGTTGTGTGCCAGATGGTCAGTGTGTGGCAACTTCTTCAACCATAAGTGACTTTTCTTGGTTGCCATGTGTTTTGCGTACAGTATCCTCATGCATGTCTTGTCCCAAACCCGTATGTCTAAGCAAAGTGCAAGGTAGTAAACTAAGGGCAGAATTATTTCAATGTATAGTTATGGTAGTAATTAAAAGATTTGCACAAAACAAAATAAGTAATCAAAGCATGTCACTAGTGTCTTTTAGGCGTGATAAATGGCCTTTTTCAGACTTGGGGAGGCAGACAGCTATATGTACATGTGAAAGGTAGAGAAGCTCTTCATGGGGGATGTCCCACGGAGAAGGGATCTGTTGGATGCTTTGGAATGGGCTGGTGTGAGCTATGTGTAGCACCCGCCTGTGAAGTACCAGGCCTGTGCTTGGGGTGCTTTTTCTTCTCAGGCCAACCTTATGTAATATTTACTTTTCTGTGAATAAAGCCAAGTGAAGGAGTCAGGAGGAGGATTTGGAAATGGGGGACCTGCTGCCGTTTTGGTTGTGACATTTCACATGCCTCTTACCTTTCAAGCAAATGTTACCATTCACTTTGTCTCTGTGACTTCTGTGTAAATTGGAAACCTCATTCATTTATAAAACAGGAAATGTTAATACACCACACTTTCACTGAAAACAGTAATGGTTGCTGAAGTAACAGCTCTTGGTTAAAGAGAGGTTTGCTCTGGGGAAACGGAGTTCCTACTCTTCAAGTACTGCAACACTGCTCTGGAAATATCGTACAACTCAAAGGGCTTGTCTGTTGGTATGGTACTTTTTGCTATAGCTGCTTCTTCTACAGTGAGGAGAACTCAAGCAGTCCCTCTGAGATCCCCTGCATTCCTGGCCTTTCATCATTCGATATGCACTGCCAGCCTAGCTGGCATACAAACGAACCTGCGTGCAGGTGGACTGAATGCACAAACAGCTTGTTTCTGTCTGAAAGCTAGCTTGAAATCTCTCTTTTCTTCCAGATGTCCACACAGAAGCAGTTCAGGCAGCCCTTGCTAAACATAAAGAAAGGAAAATGGCAGTCCCCATGCCCTCAAAACGACGTTCATTGGTGGTGCAAACATCAATGGATGCCTACACACCTCCAGGTGAGCATCTATGTTTATTTTATGAGATTTTAAAAAATGGTTCTTTGGGCTGCTATGAACTAATAATCTGCCTGTATAGATAGTAATGGAAATGTCATTTGAAGCACACTGAGCATAACACTGGGGTATGTTTGAAGAGGAGAGAGTGAACTGAGTGGTTGGAAAGTCAACGGGGGCGGTTCGCATAATTGCGTTTCTGTTGGTGGTACCTCAACTTGCATTGGTCCTTTTGGTCTTATGATGACCTAACCATGGCCAGCTTGTCATATTTTCTGGGACTCCAAGTTCCTTTCAAGTTTTTAGTTTGTTCCGTAACACTGTAATGGAACGTTGTATTTACAGTTAGTCATGCCGTTCCTTTCAAAATTATCTGTTCTTTTACCTACTAGACTGTGAAAATACCCCACATCTCTTGCATTCTTATACTCACTGAATCCGTCTGGGACTCCATTTCTCACTGAGGCATGAGCTTTCTACAGTTGCAAAATTTTTTCACAGACTTTGTGGAGTTAGCCTGGGCAAGTATTTTGGGTATTCTGTGCTGTTAGTACATGCAGAAATTTCTCAAGCCACATTATAAAAGAAGATTTCTGTTATCCTTATTTTTGTACAGCAATACACAAACCATGGCCTTAGAGCAGGAAAGCTCTCTCAGTGTGCAGTTAGCAATTGACTTCGTCTCACAGCTTTCAGTATTACAGACTTTTAAAATTATGTTTGCGTACCTTCATGAGTTTTTCTTAATAGCAGTTATCTTTAGATTTGTAATATGAACATGCCTTATTTCTATTAAGAAAACCCCAGAGCACTGCAAGTTAACAAACTGTTTTTGATTACTAGATACTTCTTCTGGTTCAGAAGATGAAGGCTCCGTACAAGGTGACTCCCAGGGAACTCCCACCTCAAGTCAGGGGAGTATAAACATGGAACATTGGATCAGTCAAGCAATCCATGGCTCTACCACGTCAACCACTTCCTCCTCCTCAACACAAAGTGGAGGCAGTGGTGCTGCACACAGACTAGCTGATGTTATGGCTCAAACGCATATAGGTTAGTATACAGACATTTTGAGCATGTCCAGTTTAACATGAATTTTGTCTGTTACATTCATCTGGTGCTGCTATATAAAGTCTCTCCTATGCTGCTTCTTCCTTCTGTTTTTCTATTTACATTATATGGAGAGATAGTCTTATGTTCTTATTTCATGAGAAAATAAAAAACAAGTAGCAATTTAGATTGGAGGGCAAACTTATGGTGTGGCAAACAGTCTCTAGCTGTTGGCCCCAGATATCTTAAAATGCACGGTTGCATGACTTCTGTTAGCACTAAAAAAGGTCTCTGTAGGATCCATCAGCAAGGAAAATCAGTGCATGCAGCACTAGGGATTGCCTGCACACTAGTTTTGCCTACTGCTGCACCACTTTACATTGTTTGCATGATTTTTGATAATTCTGTTAACAGTAGGTCCTCTTAAAAATATTTTTTTATCTGCTCTTAATTGAATCTAGAATACATGGGTTGGGGTATCTAGCCATTATAGTCCTTGGGAAAGTCTGTTGTACACCTTTGGAAAGGAAATCTGTTGTTATTATTAGTAGCTTGTTATATCCTTTGGAAAGATCCTAGGGAGTCAAAGCTTTCTTTCCATTAGGGCTAAGCTTCACAGACAGGAATAATTTCTTGATATTGTGCCATTGACATTAGTCTTCATTAAAATGAGGCAGCTATTTGATCAGGCATGTGGAAAGCAAGACTTGTGTTCTCCTCATTCTCCGATAACTGCTGTTTATCATACAACTCATCTGCTTTGGGTGCATTCTTGTTGGGGCTGTGTATTTTGGGTTGTCTCACTGAAAATCTGTTGGAATCTATATTGGAACAGATAAAACAACCTTGCTGCTGTTCTGCTACACATAAGAAATGCAGATCATTCCTTTTCAAGTATATGTAATGATATACATGAAAACATCTTAAATGTTCTGATTTTGTGTGTTGGAACTTATTTTTTCTGTAAGTATACCTTGATGTAACACCTGTATTTTCAGATAAGTAATCATCTCACCGTGGCCTGGATTTGCTGAATTGCAGTCAGGAGAAGAATTTCTATTGTATTCTTAAATTCATGCTAAATGAATAGCTTAGAACCTTGGTTTAGAAACACATACACTTCTGAACACATTAATCATTGCGTTTGGTTATCTTCTGTGACTTCATCCTGAAATGCTAGAGGAAATTATAGCATAGAGAATTAAATTTATCCAAACTCTAAAAGGTTGCATTACTCACACACCAAGTCTTAATGTGCCTTTAAATATAGCTTCTTTATAATGTGACATTTCAGTAATTTTAAATCTGGCACAGTAAGTCTTTTTTTATAACCACTGAGTTTGTGGTAAATAATACAGCATTTATAAAGCTAAATTAAGATGGCAGTATTCTGCAGGAGAGGACAAATACTACGTATTTTACTTGTTTTATTTCACCTTGTTGTTGTTGACTGGAAAGATTTCTCTTTTGAAGGAAACAGTTAAACTTACCTCACTGTATACATATTTTTATTAGTTCTGACAATAAGATACCTTAAATGGCATCACTAGTTGGACAGTAGTTCTGATGTAGTAATGAAATGTTATATGAATACAAAATGTGAGTGATATCTGCTAACAGATTGAGACTGTGATCTTAAGGTTACCATCAGTCATTGTTGCTAAGATGACTGGAAATGTAAGAGAAGCTGCACAGATGATAACTGCAAGATGTATTTCTTCATGGGTGAGCTGCTTCCTGTAAGAATTTTAAATTAAATGGCTCTTTCACTTCCTTTCAATCCAAATAGGTGGATTTTGCATTTAAATGTATTCTAAGAGTTAATCAATTTGAAATATTCCCACAGATAGCATTGTTTCAGAGGCAGTGTGGCAGTGGTAGTAGATGAATAATCCTCTTTGGTAGGAGAGAAGGCAACAGAGAAGAGTAATCCTGTTCTCTGAAGTTCCTCAGCTACTGGAGACAATTTGTTCTTGATCACAAAGAACATATATTCCCATGGCTTGATGTTTCTTAAGTCCAGGGAGTTGTTCTCCAGAGACAGATCAGCCTACAAGAGAGGTATCATCTATAAATATATAAGGACATACTTACTGAAGATGCCAATTTTGATAAATACAAATTTAAGGGGCAACAGGAAAGATTTTTAACGATAACCAAAACCAGCCTTCCATTCTGATATCCACTTGGATTTGACCTGCAGAATGCATCACTGAATCAAAGGGATATTTTTCCGATTTAAGTACTGTAATGCAGTCCTGAGAAGGGATTTGATAAAAAGCTTTGGTTGTAATATAATCAGAGTTCAGTTTTGTGGATCATTCAGATGATTTGCATAAGTTATTATATGCTTTTAATGTTATACTGTTCATTTAATTTGGCTGCTGCTGCTGCGCTATTATGGCCAAAGTTCTAGTTTAGAATAGATATCCTTAAAATATTTATTCTCAGCTTTAAGACGCTCAGGTGTCTGTATTAAGCTACAGGTAGAATCTCTAGTTTGGCATAGATATCACAGTTGCGTTGGGTAATTCTTGAACTTACAGGTCAAACCCCTGAAATCCGTAAAAAATATCTAATGTTCTGACCCATCTTTGGATCAGTACTTTTTATATTTCTAAGGTCTTTAAAAAAAAAATCAAAGAGAAAAAACACATCTCAAAGCTCAGAAAGTTCATGTAATGAAAATCACATAGCACTTACCTATGATTATACATTTATGTAAAGAGTTAAAAATCTTGCTATAGAATTTTGATCCTGTAGGTGTGTTTAATGTTTCTTTTATATGCTTCAAATATGTTTCTGTTTGAAAATCACATTAAAGGCCACATAGATTTCTAACAAAGTAAATTTAGTAAATCATAAGGCATGACTGATAATTCTCTGACAACCTGAAAATTCTTATGTGTTCTGAGGGGAAATATTAACTTATAATACAGGAGACTAGTTTAAAATACTCTCTGTCACTGGGACATCAATATGGGAGAAACCCAGCTGATGGAAAAAGCTGCACCTCTGACTCTAGATTTCTCTTCCTTGACAACCAGAAGAATCAGCTTGTTTGGGAGAAAGAGGTGCATTTTTTCAAGTGTAGTAATCTAGAGATGCTTTTTGAGTTCCCAGAGAGTTTTTAAATACATGGTGTTTATGTGTGCTGCCAAACTTCCACTGGAAAGTATTCCTCTACCTCTTGGCTTCTCAAACTTGGGGCTCTGTCAGTGCACATACTCTGTACCTACATGAATGTGCTCTGCATTGTTGGTTCTTTCTGATTTGCATGAAACAGGGTAAATTGTATCACTTCAGTGGCAGAAATTAAGAGAGCCTTAACTGGAAACAGCTGTTCTGTCTGTGATCTTCTAATGCAAGAATATTGAAAGAGATGGGAAGAGGAGGTCACGCAAATATCTATGTTTGATGGAGGAAATGCTTTGAAGTCATGCAGCTGTCACAGTTTCTACTTTTTAGTGAACAGATGTGTCAGGATCATTATTCTTAACTAAACCTCAAACAGTGCTTCAAGTTACCTGATACACGACCAAGCAGCTCTATACAGATTGTGTCGATAGTCTAAGCCTGGATTTGGTTCTGTACTAAAAAGGGTACGTTTCACATAACATAACAATTATCTTGGTCTTTAGAAGTCATTCAGACCAAATTTTTGTCTGTATGGCTTTCATTTCTCCAAGCCTGACTCCGAGAAGGGAACCAACTGAGTATTTGTAAATCTAAGGGATGAAACCTACAGCTGTAGATATTGCCATGATAAGACATCTGTTAAGCAGATACTATAAATGAACACAGCAAGACAAACCTTAACGTTCCTCTTCTGCTGGATAAGGGTTCTTCTTAATGGAAATGTAAATAGCAGATGGGCAGCCAGAGTGCTAAAACCCTACTCTTTGGCCAGCCAGTGGTGGCCACCTTGGGAAGGGAGTTTCTTTTCGGTAAATTCATGTGCCAGTGCTGCTTGTTCAAAAGGAAACCCTTTTACAAAAGAGCAGGAAGCTTCTTTCTCATGTTATTTCACCCTACTAGGCACCATGTGTTACAGAGAAGTATTTTGTTTCAAGTGTATGCATCTGAAGGGAGAGCATCTCTGCTCTGTGGTGCTTTGAATCACGTATCTTCTCTCGCACACATTAAAAAAAAATCATCTGAGTGCTAAAACCTGAAAGGAGATACTTTAACTCCAATTCAGTTTGCCTTGTAGAGTCTGGAAGATGGAAATACTTCACTGGAAAGATATAAACTATTATAGCTAACTTTAAAAATACTTTCTCACATTACTAATAGCTAACTAAGTACAATTATTTTCTTAGTCATGATCTTCTCTCCTATTTGTGTAGCAAAACTGCATTATAAGTAAAAGATAAAAAGATAAGCAGCATTTTTTAATCGACTTAGTTACCGGGTAATTCAATCATGATCTATAAAAATCTCTTGCCACTTAGCAAGGAAGGGCAAAAATTGTGCTGAGTCTAAAATACTTGATAATGACAAGACATCTAAAAAGAAGACATTATTCAAACCATTACCAGCATAAGCTTCATAGCCCAAGCTATTATACTTAAGTTGGTCATTTGCAGCAGAATATAAGTGTTTGTTTCAGTAAAATTATAACAGTGGATTGGTCAGACTCAAAAGACTCAACTGGACATGTGTAGGATGTAAGGTTGTTTTTGAGTTGCACGATAAAAGCCATCTTGTGTTTTCTTCAACCAGATACTGTGGTTGAGTGATGAGGTTGAGTCCTTATGATGCTCATGAATATAAACATTAAATAACAACTGTAGACATTAATGTCATTTCTTAATTTTTCATGATTGTCCATCAAAGCTAACTTCAAATGAGAAGTATGCAAAATAGGCATCTAATACATCATCCCGCTACTGTATGTGTAGGTATAAAAGTAAGTTTTTCAACAATATCTTTGTTGAAGGTGTGTGAATGGATTGAATGCACAAGAATTACAATGATCCAAAGTTCAAGACCCATAAAAATGCTTTATAATTACATTTGCGGTGGAATTTATTGTAGAAGTTGGTGTTATAGTACAGTTACGACACCATAATGCTTATAGGACAGATTTAATTAAAAGCACATCTTGAAAACAGTATTGGAACAAGATTAAATTTTTGCAGAATTTTTGCATTTTTAAGGACGCTTAACCTATTGTAAAGTGGAATGCATTCCTCTTCACTTCAATGACAGCAGAATGAAGACCTGCCTTCTTTTGTTCTCAGAGGCTGCTGGGGATCATTTATGTCAATTGAGAGAGAAGTTGTTACTTGCTCATGGTATTTGTCTCATCTACTCTAATGTGGATGAAAACCTGGAAAAAAATTATGAGACAACCTATAAAAATAGGACAAATATGTAGGTAATACAGACTCAAACTTGAAAACATGGGAAAACAAACTGTGGTAGCATGCTGAGTTATCGGGCTATGAAAGACAAAGATCTGCTCTTGTTTAGCAGTGCTGGCATGAGTCAGACCAAATTGTATTTGCCTTCTGGAAGGCAAGTCTTTGTTATGCGGAAGAATTGAAATAGCTCTGTCTAAAAATAATAGACAAGCAAGTGTCCATGCAGAATGCAAAGTTCATGTTTCTTTACATTTTATTTCTTTCCCCTGGATTCCAATCCTGCTATGATCAATTTTTTTCCCTAAAATACGAATGAATTCCTTTCTTAACTAAAATGGGCATGTTCAAAATGCAGGTTATAAAAGGGATATGCATTGGCACTTGCAAGTGATTGACAACAAGTTGTATTCTTTTTATTTAGAAAAAAGGATGCAATAATCTCTCAGAATTATATTTGTCTGGGTCTTTTCTTCTTGAGGCTGTTCACAAGCTTTAACTTAGTATAAAATTTAATGTCAGTGGAGAATCTACAACCTGATTATATCTTTTTTTAGCCTGTTGCTTATATGATTGCAGATATACAGCCCCTGTTTTCATTGGTGGAAACTTTATAAAAATTATGCTGTACATTATAGCTGTATGCATTCATTTTGTGCATTAGCTTTAACATTTGTTCTGACATTGGGAAAAAAATCAAATAGTATCCTTTTGTCTTCCCTTTGCTTTTCTGCCCTTCAACACTAGAGGTACACAGTTAAATCTTTTAACTTATTTTTCACAGAAAATCATTCTGCCCCTCCAGATGTTACCACTTACACCTCAGAACACTCAATACAAGTAGAAAGACCACAAGGATCAACAGCACGGGTGGCACCAAAGTATGGAAATGCTGAACTTATGGAGACTGGTGATGGTATGTCACAAAGCAAAACTGGGGGGTTTTTTTGAGTATTTAACCTTTATAGTGGTTACTGTATGCATCTGCTCTTTGTTTCTTCTGGGTACTTTTTACTTATAAACACATAAAAAGTTGCAGCATCTTTACAGTCTTAAACTGGTATAAATGAAGCCGACATAGAGAAATATTTCATAATCAGCAGAGCTGACTCCCTGTAGAAATTGTTTGGCAAAAGAAAGCAGTGAATCTCTTTAGATCCACTTTTATTGTGCTGCCTGGTCACAACTAACCTGTTTTTTAAATGGCAAAGAACGTGACATGCTACGATGGCTGCATCTTCAAAAGTGACATGTTTATTTTCTGAAAAATTTTTTTTTTTTTTTTTGAAAAACAGTTATTTGTAAACCCTTTCTTATTTACTGCTCCTCTTTTCTAAAACTTATTAAACAATATTTCAGCAGGGTGTGGAATTGTTGACCAAGTGTATCACATCTAAACTTGGCAGCTTCAGCTCTAAAAGCCACTTGGTAAAAATGTTGGAGCCAACTTTATGGAAGGGTAGGAAGTTGAAATTTCTGCAATTCACTGACAGAAATGTATTAGTTCAGGAACAGAAGACATAATGTTGCAGAGGCTTTGCACTCAACTAGGGAAAAGGAAGGGGGAGGTGACTGATGAGATTATGCTATAAAAGTGCCCCTTGCCCTATACTGCTGTTCAGAATTTGTGGTTTTTGAAGTACTGTATGGGCAAGCACACTCCCTTTGGAGTTTGCTGGCTGGTGAGATTGGCTGTAGGAACGTTCAGAGAACACAGGGTCATGCTGAAGTAATATAAGAATGTGAATTATGTTTAAGATAGATACGGGACAGATGTCCATTACAGTGTAAAGAGCAACCCAGAATAAATGATGGGGCAGAGCCTGTGACCCACACTCCACTGCTGCAGTCTAGTCAGATAAAGTTGGTATGACCAGTGTTCATCGGGAGAGCCAATGCCTGGTTTCTCACTGACCATTACCAATGCCACCTAGAAGAGGTTACTGACACTTGCTGTAGGGAGGGTTTTTTCTCTGTGTTTCTCTCCCTCAGTCTGTGTGCTGTTTTCCCTCTTAATTTTGCAAGCTTACTCTGACATTGTTGTATTGTTTTTATTTAAACTAGGCATCATTGTTCCTTTTTGCTGAAATGATCTTTATGTCTTAATGTTGAATACTTGAGTCACAGTATGGCATGAAACTGTAGTTGTGGTGGCCTTGCAGTCCTAGACTTTTTCTTACCCCATTTAATGTCTGGTGGGGTTCAGCGTAGCAGGCAACTGATGTCTCCATTGATCCCTGTCCTGCAGGAGTACCAGTGAGCAGCAGAGTGTCAGCAAAGATTCAGCAGCTGGTCAATACACTAAAACGGCCCAAACGACCACCATTACGAGAGTTCTTTGTAGATGACTTTGAGGAATTGTTAGAAGGTAAAATGACTGTTTTTCAAAAGGTTTGGGGATCTCTTATTAAAACTCTGTAAAATGTTTGTTTCGTACATTAACTTTCTAGAAAGATAAGCAACCCCTCCCTTTACTGTCAAGCACCAAAAGCATCAAAATTCAGTGGAATCTGCTTGTAGTGAGCTTGGACGTAGCGTCGTAGAGTCCAAAGTCTCTTGTTTGCTCAGCTCCTGGCTCTACTTGCAAAGAAACAACAGAGGAGAGTGGAGGGAAGCTTTGCATTGGGAACATTCAACTGTGGATTACAGTCATTGCTTTTGAACGCCAATAGGAGAAAAATTGTCAGTGAGGGATTGTGTTAAATGTTTTACACATCCTTGTGTAACAGAGAAGCATTGAAAAATTGTACTGAATGTAAGATAGAAACAAGGATAAAGTCAATAGATGTAATTTTTTTTAAGGAGGCCAGTGTTTTGAGAATTAAGATTAGCCAGGATGTGGAGATTTAAATAGTCTTCATAGTAGTTTATAAGAAGTCACTGTAACAGAACATGACTTAAATCAGTCTGTTACTGATGACTTGTTAAAAGTACATTTTTTCGGTAGTTCTGCAGTTATCTCATTACTGCATTTTTTCCAGGAGGAAGTATTCTCCATCTCTCTAGGAATAAAGAAAGGTTGATTATTTCGAAGTTAAATATATGCATGCTACCTCAGCAGTTTCTTTCCCTGCTTGTAGAGCTAGTATAAGAGTAAGTGCCTGCACTCTTGAAATGTTTCAGTTGCTTCATCTCTGTTAAAAGTTATTCTGTTACATTTTTCTGTTGCTTCTCAATACCTTCTAACATGTTATTATTTTCAGGATATTTTGCAAAGGTAATTTATTCTTTTGGTTACACAGGTGTACACAAGGTATAGAATTTACATGGTAACTGTATATCTTTTCATAATCATAAGTTCAACAGCCAGATCCAAACCAGCCAAAGCCAGAAGGAGCTCAGATGTTGGCTATGCGTGGGGAACAATTAGGTGTGGTTACAAATTGGCCGCCTTCTCTGGAAGCAGCTTTGCAGCGATGGGGGACCATCTCACCGAAAGCTCCTTGCCTAACCACTATGGATACTAATGGAAAACCACTATATATTCTCACTTATGGTGAGCACTCTCCAAACTCCTTGTGCTTTTATATATTGAATCTAACATCTGTGTGTATAGTAAATGCATAAATATACGGTGAAAAAAGCCATCTAATGATGCATCTGTTCCATTTCTGAGTAGGATAAGACAATTCTGAACCTTTGGTGTCTGAGTATGAATTGCTGAGATGTTACAGTACGATTGATTTCTCAAAGAGAAAAAGAGCTGAGTAGATACACTCAAGGAATCACAGATTATAAATTAAAACCACCTTTTAAATAGAAATACATCCTAGGGCAGATTTTCCTGAAGATTAGCCTCTAAATTGATTGCCCTTGGATATTCCCCAGGCTTTGTTCTGCAAAAGCAGAACCTGGTATACAAAATTCACCAGCTTCCTGCAGAAGTTAAAAAAGGATTTTTTTCCCATGTTCTACTGATATGGTAGTAAGTGTTTACTTACTTAAGAATTACTTCTCCTGATATGTAGTTGTGCAGCTAGCAAATGTACCCCCTTGAAATAGGTTTACCAGGATGTATTTCAGTGTATGGTATGTTGATATAGTTCGATGTGTACTGCCTGACAATCTATTGCAACCAAGAAAGGCCAAATAAAAATAAACAGATATGTCTGACAAATAACTACCATATAGCTTCTAATTCTGAGATGTTCAGGGGACATTTGGGAGATGTTCAAAAGAATTGTTAGGAATAACAGACTTTGAAAGCAAGTTGGAATATTTCCACTTGCTATTGATATGGATATAAAAAAATGTTTTGATTTTTTTATTTCTAACTTCTCAGGGACCTAGAGTTCTGTGCAGAGAATATTTTTATATGCTGTGATGTAGAGGTCTGTTTTGTTCAGTGCTGAATGCTTCTTTCCATTCAGGATTCAGTGTGAGTGATGGTCCCTAGCCAAAAAGATGTCTGCTGCAAGTTTGGCATTGCAAATATAGTTAAAGGATTTTAAAGTATGACAGAACCTTTGCAACTGGAGGTCATGCATGAAATATTTTCCCTTCAGGTACCTTAGATTAAGAAGTTACTTAAATTAGGGAGCAAACATATGATTCACCATTGATCAATGTTTTTCTTCCTTAAGGACATTTACTTGGAACTAGAGAAGAATTTTAAAGTTTGCAATTACATGTTTGCAGAAGAGCAATTCATATCATCTAGTGAATGCCCTAAATAAATTAGACAGGAAAGGAAATGAAGATGCTAGTGAGAATCAGACCATTTTTCTGAATATGGGACTCTGGCCAGAGAGTCTGAGCATATGTCCTGCTTTGCCCGAAGGGCTGTAAACTGAGCAAATCAACCTGAGGAACTCATCCACGTGGCTCACGGAACCAGCTATCCTGCTTCTCTGTCCTAAGATAACTGTTTCCAAACTCGTCTTCTAAATAGTCCGAGTCCTGAGAAAAATAGGACTAAAATTCATGTTTTCATTACTTCCATTAGGCCCCACTCTAGGATATGGTTTTTGCTGTTGCCATTCAGTAGTTTCATAAGGTCAGAAAAACTAAATATTTTTTTCCTTCTTTTTATAGATAAAAGAAATTGCAAACCAAAACATTTCATAAGGAATTCAGTGACTTCTCTGCTAACTAGATTTCAGGCTGACATTCTTCTTCATGGGAAATGTCCATTAACTGTGCCATAGCAGTTTTCTTTACTTAAATGACAGCTGTTTTGAAATATCATTAACATTACAGCCACCTGCGATTTTATTCATGACTTTAAGGATTATTTTGCTGTAGCTATTCCATCTTTTGTGTCTGTAATATTTTTTAGCAGTTTTGCGCATGGTATTTTTTAAGGTGGAACAATAGCAGACATTAAGCATTGAACTCAGTAAAGACACTCTTACTCATGAACTTTTATCACTGCACATGGTTCCACTGGCTCCTGCAGTAATAAACTTTTGAAAGATGAGCTTAACCTGAAATCCCACCACATGATATTAATGTGACACTTCATTTCCTTGTGTGCATGCTATGATCAGATGAGTAAAACTTTAAAATATCAACATGAAGGACTTTCACTAGCTTCCAGGTTTGTACCTCACAGTTATTTTCAGGTTCTTTGACAATTTAAGAAAACACCGTTGCCAGGATTTTTTCATATGTTCACTATTTTGACAAATATTCAAGAGTTTAAGGAATAATTTTAAGTTTCTAGAGGTTCAGTCTTTGGCATGTTACCAACATAGTCACTGTGCATCTCTTGAATATTTTATCTCTGTTTACTGTTTCTGCTTCAGTCTCTTCTCACAGCCTCTTGCGTCTTCATGGAAATCCTCTTCATTCATCCTTCACCGTTCTGGTTAAGAGGAGCGTCCTCCATTGTGTCTTTTGATCCCTACTCTTCATACACAGCATCTTTTCCAATTTCTTGTCTCTGCATGGATGAGTTGCTGGTTTGCCTGCTTCTTCCAAACTTCTTTCCGTCTTTCTAAACTGGAATTCCAGGGGGGTGTCTGTAGCTGTGAGCTAGGTCATAGCCTGAGTAAAAGTGCTTATTCCCTTAACATCAAGCATATTCATCTCCTCCTGTCTGGAGCATCGTAGACAATATTGCCGTTGTGCCAGTCACTCAGGCTGTAATTTGGTATTGTACATGACCCGGACTTCTCTTTAGTTTTGGACAGCCTTTCTGTGTCCAAACCTCACAGGTTATTTTGGGAGCAAATCTCTTCAAATACAGACCTTTTGCTGAAGCTACATGGCAAAATCTCATCCCATCTGTCACCTTAGTCTTGATTCTTACAGCAGACTCTCTCTAGCCCAGAAAAATGCAGTATTGGCCCGTTGCATCTATCCAGGATGCTTTCATACTTCCCCTTGGTGGCCCTGCATGCCAAAAAGGAGCTCTTAGAGTCCACAAAATTCTCCTTCTCCAAAGCCTTCCTCACAACTTTTTTGCAGTCCTGTCCAGAGACATCTGACAGTGGTCAGACCAGTGGCCAAGCTATGAGACGTTGTGGCAGACAGCTGTAGATTGGTGTGATAAGACCAACTTGTGTGCTTTAGTGGAATGAATTTCCCTAACAGTGGCAGATGTGGATATGATACAGTTAGTGTGGATTTAAGTGGTGAGTGTTCTCAATCATGATGTGCTGTTGTGCCATAAGTGGAACTAGTTTAAAGAAGTTATTCTTTCAGCTGTTGCTTAAAATCATCACTGTCTTCCCATTCCTCTGTTGGAATTAATCTAATTTGTAATGCCTTTTATCTCCCATGTCTTTTTCTGCATGTTTTTTGAGATTTTTGTCTTCACAGAATGTCAGGACTGTTTTCTTCCATGTGTCTCAGATTACTGTAGATAGAAGAAATGAGTAACTGCACTTGTAAACTTGATCTTTTTTTCAAGCAAGTTTTTGAAGCAGTTTCCCTCAGTTTTTGAAGTTCTCAGTGACCCAGTTGAAATCTTTGTTTAATGTACTCAAAACTCTTAAACTCTTTCTAGTGAATGAAACACTATGAATATTACTTCTTTTCTCAAATATTCTGTTCCTCTGGGAACTTGGTGAAGTGGGGAACATCTTAGTTAAGTTATTCACAATCCCTTTATAAATCAAATTACTGAATATATATAAACTGAAATGCCTGAGATACGGGAAGGAAAGATGTCTTTATCAGGTTTCATGTAAAGCTGAACTCTAGAAACCTGATATGTGCTTTGAGGAAAAGGAAGACAATTTCTTTCTCAGACAAAGTTAATCAGAGTAGTCAGGCATCTGGTTCTGGTATTGTTGTATTAATAATGAAGTGCTTACCGATTTCTTAGAGGAGAAACTTGAATAAAGGACAATTAAACCCTATATAGTACTTATGCTATCACTTTGAATTTTATCACTTTGAATACTATCAATTAAAATGATTATCTAAGAAAAATCAGAAAGGCTGGGGAAAAAGTAAAGACCTGAAAGTAATTTAGGAATGAGCAAGTTTTGAGCTTTTTTATTGTAGCCATTATTAAAAACAACAAAACGAGTACCAGTTAACTACATCTGATTCAAAGAATCTGATTTCCTTTATCTAACATGTTCTGTAATCAGATTTTTTAAAAACCATTTTCAGTAGCTCTGATGTATTGTTTTCCACATCATAGGCCTGTTGAGACAGCAAGGCTAGAAAAAAAGAGCAGAAAAGGCTCTCTGGATAGATAAGTACTTTTTCTGTATCGATTTGTATTCTGTGGAAAACAAAATGCCTGAAAAATGGCATTTTTTACAAATTAATTCCCATTAAAAAAAAAACCTCAACGTAACTGTAAACGTTTTGATGACAAAGCAGAGGTGATGTAGCTTGTACTTGGGAGATACCCTGAGACAGCTGAAACTTAACAACAGACTGAAAATAGCCAACGCCAAGCCATGCCTGGTGTGCGACTTGGCCTCCCACATCCTCTTGCTGCAGGAATCTCCTAGGCCAGGAATTTCTCAATCATTAGGAGGAGAGAGAGGGAATCAAGACTCTTCTAACCAAGCAGCTACATTACCAGAGTGTCCTTATCTCTGAAAATAACTCAGTGCTTGCAGAGGTATGGATAGCCATGGTTCAAGTCCCTAGATAGGTACCAATGTTATGATTATTTAATACCTTAAACCTTTATTTCTTTAATAAAAAGACAGAAAATTACTTTTAAAAATCTGTATTATAATCTATGATTAAGATTAATATCAAGCAATGTAGCAGCAAGGTTACCTCTATTCTGAGTATGTCTGAAGTCTTTTATTCTCTGCAACAGAACATTTTTATTCTTTTTCTTTGGATTTTTTTCTCCCAAAAGGCAACAACAACTTCATTTGCTGCTCAGGATGGATCTAAAGAGTTCATGAAGAAAGGGTTAACAGAGCAGTAGAACTGCAATTACTACTTTGAAAAGCAGAAAAAGTGCTCCTTTACCTGCATGGCATTAGGAAGTTTGCCATTTATGCCAGATTTAATAAATACACTTGTTTCTATTTGATATAAGAAATGTCATACTGCAGTTTTGAGAAAATGAATATTTGACAAAATTATTTGCAGTTAAACTTTGGCAGTCTCGCAATCGCTGTGCATGGAGATTGGTAAGCAACCACTGGTTTGGCTTTGTTGAGTTAGTGCTGTGTGGTTCTGAAAAGCATTCTGAAGATGATAAGGAAATTGATTGTGGTTTGTTTTTTCTCTGAGTTTTCTCTCTGATAAAGTTTTTCTCTTACAACCTTCTTTACATTCAACACAAACATACAGTCCTTTCACAGATTTGCAAAGGAAGAATAAGGGAATTTACCACAGTGTCATACGGAAAGCATCTAATTTTTCTTAACTGATCCCTTTTTGTGTGATTTTAAAAACGTGGTGGTTTCCTTTACCCTCATAACGTGTTGCTTAATCAGAAGGGACTGGCTGTTAACTCACTCTGGCTTTCTAAATTCTAGTTGGTAAAAGATACTACCCTCTGAACAGACTGTTAAAAAAAGAGCAAAACTGAATACAGGAGAAATGTAAAATATATGTTTGCTGGTGTAATTTGCTACTATTTAACTAAATCAAAATTCCAGTGGCAAAAGAAAAGGGACTTGCCCTACACAGGTGTTAACAGTGCTTGTCACAGCTGCCAGAAAGCATGATACTGTTTTCCATCCTGTCCTGCCGAGAATATCTGCGTACACAATGTCTGCTAGATATGGCTTGGATTCAGAAGTATAGCGGTACTTGCTGATACTTGCTGGGCAGTCTTGCTGGAATGCTCAGCTTAGTTTGCAAGTGTATGAAGAGCATTAAAGGCCTTCCTGCATACACATGATGCTAGGGCGTGCAAGTCTGGCAGCAGCACTCAGGGCAAGTGGCAGAAGTGGCTAAGGAAGATGCAGTCATCTTTAGAAGAAGATGTTTTATTTCAGTAAATGCTTAAGCAATTATAAGTTAGGCAATGATAGATGCAGAGAAAAGCTTAATTTCTTACCATCTCATGGAGCTATACAAGATCTTGGAAAGCAGCACCACAGTTAGCATCTTGATGGGAGGTAGGAACAAGGTTATAATTTGTAGTAGAGGCAAGGTGTGCATTAACAGTTGTTGTTGGGGTTTTGTTTTTCAAAATCAACTTGGAAAACTCTTTGATGGACACCTACCCATTGGCTTTGTTTGGGAAATAGTTTTGTGACCTGAAAACTGAGGGGTAATTCAGGTACTTAAACATCTCGTGCCCCACATTACCCACAATGTGTGCGTGTGACTGGCAGACATGGCACAGGGTCTGCAGAGCCTAGGCCCCTTCTGGAGGGCACCCTTGTGCCTGAAAGCCCACTGGACACTCAAATCTCTCACTACTGACTTATGTCTGTGGATGACTTACCAGTTCTTCATTTTTCAATGCAAGAAAGTAGCTGCTCATGTATGGCTGGTGAGCAGATCAGAGCCTGGTAGGGACAAATCCTGTCCCTGTTGAGGCAGGTAGGAGTGTTGTTCAAAAGGACCCTGCTGCAGCAAGGACACAGACAGGAAGGTGAAGAAGAGGAGGGCTCATGGGGTCTGGTCTTTACCTGAGGAAATAGCGGGGAAGCAGCGGTGCTGCTGGAGGTTCCTGCACCCAGTGGCACATGCTCTGCCGGGCTGCAGGCAGGGCTGAGAGCAGATTTCTGCTGCGGCAGCATGGCTGGGAGAAAGGAGCTCTGGCACTGAGCTGAAGCACGGACTGGTCCACTCACTGCTAAATGAAACTGTTGCTTGAGTTTCCTACATCTGCCTTCCTGTCTTGAAGCCAGCTTATTAGAAGATTAATGGCAGTGTGTTTATCTGAGGAGGACTGGTGCTTCATTGCACTCCAGCTGAGGACAACGGGGCGTATCCTCAGCGGCCCCAAACAGCCATATTTCTGCTGTAGCCCATGTAATGAAGATGGTTTACCCCACACAAGGATTGGCCTGGTGGCGCTAAGCCCTGTCTCAGAGAGAAAGCCTTGGATGAAGCACAGCTGGCCTCCTCGCCAAGGCCTCCCTCTCCCTCTGCGCAGATGTGGCACTGTGTGGAGGTCACGGCAAGGTCACAGCATTGGGATTTGTAGGAAAGGTTTTAGCAATCGGCTTTTTCCCAGCAATATCTAATCTCTGAAGTTTGCAAAGGAAGAGTTACACTGAATTGCAACCTAGGCAGAACCAAGGAAGGAAATACTTCAAAGATTTCCTTCTTTATAACATCCTCCGTTACTGAGGGCTTTTATCCTGCAGTTGTCAAGTCTTTTGTGTTTCTCAGTGATGTTGGGGAGGCCAAACAGCCAAGGTGGCAAAATAAACACACGATTCAGTCCACCTCTGCACAGAAGATTGTGCCCCATCCAGCAGCCACAGATCTGGCCCTGATGATTCATACATTCCTGGCTCCAGCTTCTGTATTACTGCTCCCTTTGTAGCCCTTTTTTTATTTATTATTTGGAACGCAGCTATATACCCTGGAAGAAAAATTCTGGGCTTCCTGTTGAATGCAATCCAATTCAAGATCTGCATGGCCTTTGCTCTGCCTGCTTATGAGGGGCCTTGCAGGCTCTGCCTGTCCCCTGCTGCCGCTGCCCACACTGGAGAAGAGGCAGCGGCAGCTGGGGCCAGGCAGAGCCTGCAAGGATTGCAGTGAAGTTACGGAGCTTTTAAAGGCTGCAGGACAGACGGTATATTCCAGCTCCTTCCCAGCTGAATGCAAACTAGCTTCTTTGTTCCAGTTTTCCACAGTTTCATACCCATATGCACATGCAGTTAGCTCGGCTAATCAGCACAGTTTGGTACTGCACCAGTAAACAGAGCAGGAAAGGGCTGTGGTGACAGAAAATCCAAGTCTTTTCTGACCAATAGAAAATATTATGGACATTTTTAGTGAGGTTTGAAGTGTATTTAAACAAAAAGATGAGGTATTAAGGAGGCAGCCTTATATGCTGTATGTTTCAGAAGCTGAGATTGAATTTTGGCAGTAAAAAGGCATCATGACAAAATGTATCTAAAGAATTAATTAAAACCTTACTAGAAAGTACCCCTTTAAATTTAGTGTTTGAGAGAACTTAATTTCTGTGTTCACTCAGATCACTTAAGTGGAGTTGGTTGTACTGCGTACCCGAGTACTTCTGAAAGAATGCATCTAAATACTTTAATATGAATAGCCCTTAGATTTTGAAGAAAATACTGTAAGATGGCACATTTGATAGATGAAAAATTAGTGTGAATATGTCACAAATGCAAATTTAAGACTTGTAACAGATTTAATCTCTATAGCTCAGACAGAACTTTTCACAGCAGCCCCCCTTATGTCTCTCAGAAAAAATTAAAAATTCAGTGTTCATTTCAAGCTTGAAAGTGTTTTGTGTAAAGATGGTTCTTTCTTGCAATTCAGAACTTTTGCCAGGCTTTTGATTTCCTTTTTTCCAATTTTCTGTATCATTACTAATTGCTCTTTTAAGTTTGTTGCTACTGAAACTTTAATATCGGAAACATTTAAGAAAAAGAATATTTGCTTTCTTAAGGCATCCTTGTTTTTATCCTACTCACTTGTCAAGTTCAAGTGTTGACTGTAGCAGCAGGGATGCTTTTAAAGACTTTTGTTCCATCAAATGCAGGTAGTTCTGCCATAGTGCTATGAAGGTTAATCCTGGAGACGTACGCCGGTATCCATGCTGAGTTTCCAGTGGAACAGAATTGAGTCATGTTTATTTCTGAGCATCAAGGCAGTTCAACATGCAAATACTGGAGTAATTTTAAATAAATTCAAAACTTTACAAAACATTGTTTGATGATACAATATTACCATTTTCATAAGAAGTAATTGCATTTATTACTTTCTCAGTAACAAGCAGCAGTGACCCTTCCAAAGTCTCCTTAAGGGGAAAAAAAGACAATCTGACCTCGTTGTACATTATATTTACATCACTTTTCCATTTAAAGGTAATTCAATAGTATTGCATTTTATAACGGGTGCAGAGGAACTTACTGCTTGGCCTTAGTTATAAATAGCAATACTGTATGTTTGGGAGCCTGAACTGCCAAACCCCATAGGTAATCTGTTGTCAGAACCTATTATCGTTTAAGTTATTGGTGGGCATGAATTAAAGATTTGTTACTGTCAGGCTGAATACTGCTTAAAGACAGTACCTAGGGGCCAGCCAAGAACAAGGGCTGTTACACTCAGTATTGTTCAAATGGAACTAGCAAGGGAACTAGCAAGGGAACTAAACAAAGGCAATCTGGAATAGCTTGCATAGTTGCAAGATGCCAGTCACCTGAAGGATTAATGAAAAGCATGTAACAGGGCCAACGAGATCTTGATAAGATAATTTTTTTCTTTAAAGAATATCTGGGTGAGGTCTTGATAAGGGTTAGCTAAGCAGAGAGATGGAGAGATGAAACAAGGGAGAAACAGTAAGAAGGAAGGGTAACTGAGGAATGTGAAATGCAACTGAGGGAAGGAAGGATATGGGAGCAGGTGAGAAAAAAAAGATAAGTGAAATGGAAGAAGGTCCAGAATTAAAAGTGAATTGTAGCCATATAGATATGCTAAGAATCAGAGGGTCCCTGCTGCTTCAGTGTGCCCCTTTGGTTGTGGGGTGTTTTCTGTTTGTTGGGTTTTTTCCTTGTCTCTGCTTCTTGGGACTCCTTTCCTTTTTCCCTTGGTGGCTTGGGGAGAGAGAAGTGCCATCATGAAACCTGAGTAACAGCCGTGAAGGCCAATCTGGGCTGAAATGCAACTTGTCCGCTTGCTACAGCTAAGGGTGTTAGGATGATAGCGGAACTTGATGATGTTCCAGCCATTTCTGATGGTTAACTTTTGGAGTCAAGATCAAATTTTCTCCAAAGTAAGAAGCTTCTGCCATGAAGAGAACTATTATTATTACTTTTTCTTTTTCTTTTTTTTTTTTTCCCTTAAAAACATTGCTGTCTTTAAAAAAAGAAGCTCAAAGAAAGCTTCTGATAAGTATTTTAAGTATTTCCACTAGTCCCGGTACTAGTGTCATATTTAGTTGGAAAATAAGTGTTCCTACTAAAATGAATAAATGTTCCTACTATTTTTTTTACTTCTCGGGTATTCTTTCTCTTTAATAATCTTGTAAAACATAAGAAGAATTTTAAAATTAATTTCACAAATTTTGTATTAATAGGCAAACTTTGGACCAGAAGTATGAAGGTTGCTTACAATATACTACATAAATTGGGCACAAAACAAGAACCAATGGTACGACCTGGAGACAGGGTGAGTATCTCAATGATTTTTAATTACTGATTATTCAGATCTCACATTGACAAAGAGAGAATGAGGTATTTGGGTTGCTCAGAGAAAATTCATGAAGTTAAATGTTGGGGGAGTGAAATCTGACTTATACTCAGAAAAAGATTGAACATTCAGACAGATGTTTTGAATTGCATAATAAATAACCTGAACTGGTACTTACTGAATAATAGCTTGGAAGTTGTGGCAACATCAACAATAAACATTCTCATGGAAAGTGATTTTTGGACATAGAACAGCAGTCTGTTTAGCAAAAGCTTGCTTATGGAGCCTTGAGGTGTCATGTGGGTAGAAAACTTCCTTACTAATGACTTTGTAGTTGTTGAGATGGTAGAAACAAACACTGTGGAGGACAAAGTAAGCACATTTTGGCAGACAAATAAATTACGTTGTCTGGTAGCATGGAGAATATTTCCATTCCTGGTCCCTGACTCTGATGCAGCTACTGATAGAAGCTGAATCT
Organism: Athene noctua; assembly: GCF_965140245.1. Classification (NCBI taxonomy): domain Eukaryota; kingdom Metazoa; phylum Chordata; class Aves; order Strigiformes; family Strigidae; genus Athene; species Athene noctua. The sequence goes on along the minus strand of NC_134038.1, from coordinate 114,405,531 downwards.
AGGTGAGTGGATAAAATCAACAGAGAGCAAGGGTTGAAGTTTTTTAATGAAGACGAGAACATCCTATGGTTTTGTACTGACGTACTGAAAAACCTACCCCTTCCTCTCTCAAGGCTGGCTGAGCCTGCTACCCCATTTCTCTGCCAGAGTGTGCACAGAAATTTCCACAGGTCCCATTCCAGGTTGGCTTTAAGCCGTGGAATGGAGATTCCAGAACACATTTGTCAGAAATGCAAATTTTAGTCCTACCTTAGTGCTTAGAGTTGTGAGGGTGGGATTAAGTCTTTCTCCCCCAGGGTCTGATAGCAGTTCTCAAACTCTTGATTCACTTGGTCCTCTTGTGCCACACATGAGAAACACATGTGTTTGCATTACACATTTCTTAGGGCTTCAAAAATGAGAACATGCAATAATGCTTCCCAAAAGAAAAAAGAAGAAAAAAAATAAAAATTAAATCTGACAGTCCTTCCTATGTTTGTTTTTGAAACAAATCATAAAGAATTTAGCTAAAGGATAGATCCTTAATCTAAATTGCTTTCTACAGTAACATTCAGCCAGGAGTAGGATCTGAAGAATCTCTTTTACCTGGTATAGAAATGTGTCTCTAAGCAACAGCAATAGAAACAAGTTGTTCAAGTGTACACATCAAAACAATCCACCCAGAAAGCTCCAAAAAGAATAAAGTTCACATACAGGCAGTCTGCATCTCTCCTTATCTATTGTCTGCTAACTGCCCATCTTCGTATTCATTTACTGCAGCAGCCACTGGCATATCCTTACATTAAGAAAGGATTTGTGGATAATTCAGGCTGAAAGCTGGAAGTTTAGCTAGTGCAGGACACATAAAGAACAAATTGCAGCTCTACTAAAATAAGTCCACCTAGATTACAGTGAAACAAATGTTTATAGCTGAGTGCTGAAAGCATATGCTTTGTGTGGTAAAAACATCTTGCCTGGCATCCCTGTGTAACAGAAACATGATCATTTGAAGCAGCTTCATATTGAAGATGAGGTGTTACTGTACTTCTGATGTTTTAGGCTGTTATTCTAGCTGTTACAGCCCTGTTGTAATAACATAAAAGCCTTCTGACCCCTTTGAAGATTTTTTTTATTCTAAGTAATGTATTTTGTGTGACAACAGTTAAAGGTAGTTTTTAAACGCTAAATGAAATACAGACATATATTTCTATTTTTTATGAATGAGAGTGTAATTGTTTCCTTATGTTAATATTATATAAAATTCAGAAAGGCTTTTTCCCTTTAGAAGCATCTACTATCAATACAATCTCTATTTTTCATGACTACCATTACATCACCTCTTAATTTCTTTGTCTGAGCCAAAAAATAAATGAATGTGCCTGCATTTCATTCCCCATTTCTGGTATTATTATAGTACATGATGAACTGCATTTGCCTTCTATAGTAACTTCAGAAATTTAACCTTGTGTCACCCCAGACAGCTGCCTGGAAATTCAGCTTGCCCTCTGAAATATCTACTAGATAACCAGGTTCTCATCTGTTAATATATGCTATATGGTTGGTTTTCCTTCAGCCTTACCCCTTTTTGCTTTTACACACATTATTTATTTATTTGGTACAGGTCTGTTAGTCATTAATGTTTTTTGGAGGGGAAGTTAATGCCTCATTCCCACTGGTCTTCAGTGAGATTTTTTTCACCTGTCACCTCCTTCGCAAAGATTCCCAGCCAAAACTTCACTGCCTTTATGTAAGCAGAGTTACACAAAAAACCCCAACAATTCTCCAAGTACCTTTTGGGCTCTTTCAACATCTTTCAGATGTTTGCTGGGCTCAGTAAACTCTACTATCCCTTCAGTGCACCTAAGAAAATCCCTTTCTTTCAATTTCCCCTGAGGCTATTTATGGTATGTGCATGTAGGATGCATACAGTAAGCTCTGCAGAGCCATCTCCAGCAGTTGGATTGTTTCATGTGCAACTGTACAGATAAAGTAGCAATACATTTTCTCTGAAGTTTCTCTAAACAGTTATGAGGATATGGTCTTCAGCTTAAAAACAGATATTTTGGACCCACTTGGACAAGGTTGGTTAGATGTCTTCTAGTTTGAAGAAATCAAGTTACTGTCTTTGAAGCCATGTGAAAACACTGGAAACAAAATCTCCAGTAACTGAGCCTTGGACCGTATATGGAAACATGATGATTTTACTTTGAGAGACTGAAACACAGAACTCTGATGGATGTCAAAGCAGTCAAAACTCAAGAGTTACTAAGTATGTTCAGCGAATTTTAAGATGATGTAATAATACACTCTGATCCTGTGTGCAAGCCCAAAGGAATTAAGTTTGAAATAATTTGCCATGCCTTTTGCATACCACTTCAGTTGACTGTGCAGGATAGTTACGAGCTGCATTACAGCTGTTTAAGACATGAGGTGAGAACATCCATCTGACTGAATGAAAGCAAAAATATAGGCAGGGTCTAGCCACTGAGGTCATTCACTAGTGAGAGCAGTAGTATTTCCTTCCCTTGCAAGGAGAGTCATGGACTCTCTTAGCTTGCTGGATCCTCAGCAAGACCATGCACTCTCACCTCTCCTTCGCCTTTGCCCCTGGAGGATCTAAGACATTGTTTACAGTACCCGCAGAAGTAAGCTGCACAGATCAGCACGTTGGGGGAAGAAGGGCACCTACCTAGTGAGCATACAGGTGATTTGCTATGATCGTTTTTTGGTATTCGTTTATCTAAATAATTCCCTAGCCTTAGCTCTGAAGCTGTGAAGATTAACAAATCCAGGCCTGTGTTGGCATGCTATATGGCCAGTTCTGGATGTGCCATTTGCTTCGCTAGATATCAGTTATTTGTGTTCTCAAGTACAGAGAAACTTCTGCGCTTCAAACAACAGGCCAATACTAAAATGAAATTGTTGTGTGAGGCAAAACATAGTGAGACAAAATATAATGTGTTAATGATTAACATAATGGCATAGTAAGTCTGGGTAATCTGAACTGATCACAGATTCACTTTGCTTTTGATAACTTTAAGCAAATCATTAAATTAGAGTGTAAAATTCTATTAATTCCATTTACTTGGTTATTTAACATCTGTAAAGCAATCAGTAAATTGAGAACGAGATGAAAGGTACTGTCAATGTAGGAAACAATACAACATGAAAATATTTAACTACATGCTAAGTGAAAATGTTCACAAAAGGAATACCTATCCCAATAAATTCCTTCTGATTCCTCATTCATCTTTCATTAGGTATTTGAATAGTTATCGTAGAAATATTTCAGTAATCATCTCTCTCCAAAAAGAAGCATGGAAACTCCAGTTATTGTTATCTGAAACCTGGGATAAAACATTTTTAACATACATCTCTGTTTCAGGTAACACTCGTATTTCCTAACAATGATCCTGCTGCTTTCATGGTAGCATTTTATGGCTGCCTGCTTGCAGAAGTTGTCCCCGTCCCTATTGAAGTGCCACTTACAAGAAAGGTAGGAAAATGAATTTCTTCTCTATATGCATTTAAAAACTTGTGTCAGAACAAATCACAACCGAACATAGCTTTTGAGTACATTTTTTGTGATTAACTATCTCTGAATCTGAGGATACAAAGATAGTGCTGTGTGGTGAGTTACATGTTCTTTCTTTTCTGTGATGGAAAATCTGAAGATGTGCTTGCAATTTCAGCAAATGCAGGTCTGTCTTGAGGAGAGGAAAATTTTCCAAGAAAACAGCTCTGCCAGTCTTAGATGGATTATCTTTGCAGCCTCTCAAATCATTCTGCTGTTGGCCACTGACAACAAATCATTGGCAACAACTGCTGATTTTCCACCTGTCCCTGCAATCCAAGCTATGCTATAATGCCACTAGTGCTGATTACGCTACTTCAAAGCAGTTATGGAAATGCCTTCCCTTGTGTCTATATGTGCATATGTATCCTGAAGCTTCTCTTGCCACAATCATCTCTGCCAAGGGTGGCACTTGGACAAATTAAGTTTGGGAATTCTTGACACAGGCCATACATTCATAGAGAAAACTGACCATTGCTCATCAAAAGCCTTTCACATTCAGTGTTGGTTCAGAGATTCAACCCTGTATCCTAGGGAAGTGTTAGTAGGCAGATACAGCAGTTCCAGCCAGAAAGAATGCCTGGAGAGAGTGAGGGGATGGGGCTCAGTGGTGTAGGTGAGCCACAGCTGTGAAGCTTACACTGATGCTGCTGAACTTCCTTTTTTTTTCTGAGGATGTATGCTTTGAACACTATAAATACAGCAAAATGTATTTATTAATTACAAGTTGGTTTTGTCATATCCCCTTTTGGTTCTCCCAAATATCGCCTTATGTATTCCTTTTTTTTTTTTTTTTTAGCTAGCACTAATAATGCCTTACTCTAATTATTTGGTCTGGAATTGTCTGCACAGTGTGTTCTTTAATCCTTACAATCTTTCTTTTTTAAACTAAATTCTTTTGGAAGTTGCTGAGTGAAGCCATGAGGTGTTTTCTAGGAAAGGGCTGGGGAAATGTATTGCTTTGCTCACATTTTCAATTTTTCAATGGCCAAGGGCTTTTCTTTGAAAGACTCTGGTGTCACAGCACCCTGGAGCAGAAGCTCCAATCTGTGTTTCATGGACGGGTACCCTGCCTTTCAAACGAAAAGCCATGAAAGCAAGCATCTAAGCCCTTGTAAAGGCTTTGCGGTTTGCACACCTCGCATAGCAATTTAACAGCTAAAAATATCTGGAGAGTCCTAACTGAACATGTTTGAACCTTCCTCATCTCTGAGAAGCTGAGTTGATCTCAACGTGTTCACACATGCCCTGGCCAACATCTGTGGTGGGCCCTTGCCATGGTGTAACCAGAAGCTGGCAGGGAGAGAAGGTGGTGGCTGGAGGAAGGGATGATTTGCTAAACTGGTGAAGGAGTAGAGAGAGATGGGGGAAAGTCACTGGATCGGACAACAAAAGGCCATGATCCAGCTGAGCAAACCTGAGAGTAGCTGAACAGAAGGAAGGACACTAGGAACCGAGGGAAAGAGGAGACAGGAGGTGCCCCAGCTTAACAGGCTAACTGGAGGAAACGTACAGGTGAGCTAGAAAGGCCGTGCAAGGTGAGAGAATGGGATCTCAACTAGTCTACCTGCTTTGGGGAATAGGGTTATGATATTTTATTTGTAAAATAATTGTATTTGACAGCACTGAAATGTGGACATGACTATAGAATGAGGATAATAATTTTGGAAGAAATACAGTGCATTTGCATCAGGCTATCACCATGCTTTCACACATGAGTGCAGTATCTTTAGTTTGAGGCAGTTACATAACATGGTGGAGTATATCAATATAAACCAGATATTTCAAATGCATCAACAGAAAAGGCAAGCAGACTATGTACATTTTAAGATCATACAGTGCTCACATGGGTAAGTCTGTTTTCATTCTACAAAAAAAAAAGAAGAAACATGGCTTTGAGGGATAAAATTCTAATATGTCTTTCCCTGTTACTATTTTCTGAGGTTTAATGACATTTTAAAGTGCATGGATAGGTGTAAACTTGATTTATTTTGGAACATCTGATACCACATCCATGCAGTAAACCATAAAATCCAGCTGTCCGAGTAAATATATCAGATTAATAACTTACCCTAATTTGGCTGAACCTCTTGGGTGGTTTTTTTTATAAATATGTGTGTCTATATGGATATATAAATATACACTTACACATGCATATATATATATATTTATATAAAGGGATATCTACAGACTTAGACTGTTTAACTACTGCTGAGATCATTCCATAATGTTTAAATATCAAATTAATAAAACAATAACAAAGATGTCAGTGCCACAGTTAAAAAAGCAACATGATTTATGATCTATAATTAAAACTATGCAATCTCATAACATATACTGATGCAAATATTTTTGCATTTGTTTATATGGAATGGGAACTGGAGTGGAAACAATGAGATGAAAATCGTGTTCTGAGCAGACCCAGAAGGAATACCTCTGCTTACTCAAATAGCAGTGGATTGCTTCTGGCATCCGTGGGAAGATGTCATTTGTGTCATCACACAATGGTCCAGACTGTTCTTTTATGCTTTCCCATTATTTGTTCTCTTTTCTACATGCTTCAGTACATTCTGGCAGTGGATGGTTTTTGGTTTGCTTTTTGGAAGACAGAAATGTGAACTAACAAATAGACCAACAATTATATTGTAAGCTAATAGAGATTTGCAGAATAATAAGCTGATAGAGGATGAGTTATTTCAGGGAGTTATATTATAAGCACATTTTTAATATTAAGAATCTGCATTAGCAGCTTTAATACTCTTCTGCATTTTCATAAAGAAGAGTTTTTCACAGCTCTGTGCAAATTTTTTGTGCCTGGCAGTTTAAAATTGAGCAGTAATGTTTGCAGCCAGATAGCCTTTTGGCTTATGTATTACTCTGAATACATCTATATCCATATGGAAGCAGAGGCTTTTGCTTTACCAGCCCATAGATTTTGTATGCTGTTTTTTTTAAGATGTTGGCAGGGTTTTTTTCCAGTTCATTATTACCTGAGGGTCCACCTCTCCTTGTTCTTTCCTTCTGTATCCCACCTTTGTGTTGACAGAATACCTAGAATTAGCTGTACTTCCCCCAGGGACTTCAAGAGACCTGTCTGACATGGCATCTGGGATGGATTGCCTGAATACCTGGCAACCACACAGCATTCTCCAGTTTAGTTTTATTCCCAGACTGCTTTCTGGTGTTCAGCAAAGACCTGGAAATTGTCATTCACGTCAGCATGGTTTTGGCTTTCTAGACTTGGAAAATCAGATCTAAAGTTAAACAATGAAATACCAGGCTTTTTTATTAATTACATCAAACCTAACTTTTTATTCTAGAAGCAGCAGTCAGGGGTTCCACAGTCATTGTAACAATAGAACAAACACCATGTTTTATTTCTTCTTTCCCTCCATTAATACCTCTGAAATCCCTATATCATGAACACTCCCAAAAATTTTTGTAATTAATCCTCATCCCTCGGATTATGGGCTGCATTCTTTCAGAACAGTGTCAGTCTCTCCAGATATTTTATGTTTCCCAAACATTAGCTAACAGTATGTTCCATGCAGCATCTCTTCCTTCAGATCTGCCACTTTTGTTAATCTTGTCTGAAGTTGGTGTTTTAGAAATTGTTCCATTGTATGTGTAATATGATGTGAATTGCAAACTATGTACCATAGAATGTGCCACCAAAGTAGATAATGCGGGATTTTTGACATGTCAGGTACTAGTTCAAATAGTGACTTATTTCTCTTATGAAAAGATTTTAAAAGATGTTTTTGATTTCTTTTTCTTTAGATTTTTTAGGTTAATGTTTTGGGCGCCGTGAAAATTATTATTATTCTGCTCTGATACAATCAGGGGAGCTAATCAGTTTTAATCTTAAAATAACATTTTTGTCCTCCAAGCACATTCATAGTTGTGCTCAATCACATGCTGTGAACATATGAACAAAGCAATCCCACATAGATCTTTGTGGCCTCTCTGTCATAGGTGGTGAGTATTTGTAGCAAGGTATGACATGAAAGCATGTATTTCTTAGTCAAAAGACTATTTCCTAGCCTGTTAAGTTTAATGCTCCGTGTGCTTCGAGAAGGCATTTCTGTGCTCTTCCAGATGCTGGCTCTGACAGTGTGATTGGAAGAATGTGCCTGTGTATTGTCATAGGAAATAGCGAGATACCCACTCCAGGACACTTGGGTTTTTTAAAGGATCCTTCATACAGGCTAAAAACTGCTTTTCATGAACTGTTTATTAAATCCTGAGAAGTTAGATTATTAAAGCTTTAACAGTAGCCAGAGAGGTACAGCTCTTTAAAGACAGTGACATTGATACAGACTTGTCTTCCATTTGAAGGCAGAACTTCAGTATTCCAAAGGAAATACACCTTGATGCCTTCCCTAGTGTTTCAGGACCTGAGTTAAAATGGAGTTTGTTTCCTCTCAGCTTTAGTCATTGGGCTCTAGTGTGCCAGAAACACTGGAGCTCTACATACTTTTGAACATCTTTTGACAATGCATCTCTTTCTCTATTGGATTTAAAATATGCATAAAATGTTACGTATTTTCTTTTTGGTGACATAGTCTTTCAGTCCCTCCAAAGAGTACAAGTTCCCTCAGTGCCACATGATCTCCTGGTGCACACCGCTGGACCCCTGTAAGCCCTATGCCCATCCTTCCCTCTTCATACACTTTGGCAGCTGGGCACTGAGCAGACGTCTTTGCTCAGTTGGACACAGTGAATCTCAGACCCTTTAATGTCTATGTTTTCTTTTTATGTTTTCAAGTTTAGGAAATGGTAGTTTCCTAGATAGCATATCACATTTCATGAAATGTCCTCTGCCAAAAATAACTGTTGTCTTGCTTTCATTAAGACTTTTGGACATTAAGACTGCTCATAGTTCCAGATTTCACATGCAAATTACAGCCATATAGTTAGGCTTTGTCTGAGAAGACAGCTGATTTCTTCATCTTAAAGCTAGTTACGAAGATTGAATCTGCTTTGTGTTTAATTTTTATTAAGGTCTTTGATATTTGTATTTTAAAAGTAGAGGGCTTCCTTGATGCCTTTTCACTTTTGGTTCAGAACTGGTGATGCTGGGCCTTTACGTCTGACGGTTGCCCTATTTGTTCTTTACCAGCAAATTTTTGTTAGGGTGAGGGCAAATGGAGCTCAAATAAGCATTGTAACAGAAAACAAGATTAGCTCAGTCTGCGATGCTTCACCACATAATTCTCAGTTTGAAGGCAGCCTGGGATTTGCAAGTGGACAGGAGTAACCTTTATCAGGCCAACCTTTGCATGGACTGTCTCTGCCTTCCTCCCTTATTAGATAAGGACATGCACTCTCACTCACGGAGAAAGGATCATAATTGTTTTCCTTCACACAGATACTCTCACAAAGCATTATAGAAATGATATTAACAGCATGCTGAAATGCAACTACACGTGGGATTTTTTTATCCTGACAATGAATTATCACTCTCTCTGCAGCAGGAAGAAGGCAATTTGCCTCTGGGTACTGGTGTAAACTTTTAGGGAACCTTTAATAAAAGTCTTCAGAGAACCTTGAATGGCTACCTACAGCAGAGAGGATTTCTGGCTCGTTTCATCTGAAGGATTGATCTCTCTAGGTGTGCGCAGACATAGTCTAAAGCTATGCAGACCTTAGTTTTCGTAACCCAGCAAGTGCTGTGCCTTCAAGAAATGTAAAATGATAGTTCCAAAGTCAGCAATTGGTCTCAGACCTCATGCTACGATACCTCAGCTCTGTCTTCTGCCTTCCACCTGCATTACGTGTCATTTCAAACTGTGGATTGTGGTGGATTTGACAGTGAGCGTCGCTGGCAACTCTCCCCGTCTGCGGTTGGGACTGCGTTGGTTGAGTTGTTTCACCTGGTCTCCACTGGCTCCCTGAGGTTTTTTTCTACCCCCACAAAATACAGCAAATACAGCAAAATAAAGTGTTTGTGGCAAGTGAAGGCTTGCCGAAGTAACAGATTATCATAAATTACCAAAATAGCAAATAACACTGCTGACAAAACAGTGTGTGCTAAAAATTTATTCGCTTTACAGGCAAAAGAGTGATTTTATTTAAGGGGGGGGGGGGGGGGGGGGGGGGGGGGCGGGGGATTTTGGGGTTTTTGGCAACAGATGATTTGGTTTCTTTTTCTTTTCTGCTTACAAAGCAATTTTCAGCATTGCAGACATTCATTTTACATTACTCAAAAGGGGTGCTGATAGCTTGTCTCTGAAAACTGAAATAATCAGCTCCTTTAAAGTCAGTAGTCTTTTTCCCGGCACACGTGGAAGCTTTGACTGCTTCATGCAAATGACTGCATTTTCAACTCAGACTTAATTTTTCAAACTTAAAAGTTTTACCCAAGGTCCTCATTGCTCTGGACCTGTCATGCTGAGGTATGAGGAACAACAAAGACTATCATGTTTACATGCTTGTGTAGGTTCAGCTGTGGTGTGTCTGTGGGATGTATAAGGCTCTCAGCTTGTGACAGTTTCAGATTTTCCACCTCCTGGCTGTCAGTCCAGCAGCTCAACACCACTGGAATAGTTAGAAACAATTGCTTCTGTGAGGCAGCAGGTATCGCGGGGCACCTGAATGAGACAAGGGATGTTGACCCCTTCATGTCTCTGTTCTATGCAGTCCTTTTTGCTTCTAAGTCAGGATAAACCCACCAGAAGTAGGCAGGAGGTGGTGATAACTAGTTAGGAGGTGTGAGACTGAGACAGAAAATGGGAATGATGGACACAGACTAGCAGACTGCCAGAAAGCTTCATTGTGATTACACAGTAAGATCCTCAGCTGGAGTTCCTATGACCATTGAGAACAGCCGTCTGTCTCAGTACCTCTACTTCAGCAACTTGGTTTACTTTTTTCTTACAAGGCAGGACTTAGTGTGGACACCAAGGCCATAGCATTGGATTTGAAAGTCCGTGAAACACTGGTTATTGTCCACGCACGGTGAAATTCTTCCCATCTCCTATAGTAGCATTGCATCACATAATTGTTTAGGCATGTTGTCCTTTCAAGTGAATGAATTAACTATACAGAAAAGAATGAGGTAAAGATTTTAATGCTGTTTGAGGTGGGCTTGTCCTGACGTAAATCAGTCTGCTATTAGAATCTGTGACGTGTGAGTAGATTGTATTACATAATCTATACATGATTCTGCTTGCATGTGAACTTCTACAAATGAATGAATAATATTTATGTGGACATGCTCTAAACTGGTTGATATGGCACTAAGTGGAAGCATAGTTATTCTTTCTTGTGGTATCTGATAAACCCAAACTGTTAATACAAGTTCCCTTTTCCTGTTGTTTGGTTTTGCTGAGAAGATCTTGACAGATCATTTCTTAACTGATGCATCCCCCAGAGCTGTGATGTGCTGATGCTTCAAGGTCCACACTTTCTACTGGTTTACGTAATTTCTTAATGGAATTTATTAGTCAGTTTCTGCTTGTAAAGTCCTGCATTAAATTGGATTTTGTTGCTTTGGAATTGGCATTATCTTGGTATAGTGGTGAAACAGTTTGCTAGAAGTCTCAACATTTTATTTTTAATTTAAAATTGCAACTGATACAGTTGCTGCACTCAATTATGAAATGTATATGCAGTATTGTTTTTTAATTGGTAGTTAGAAGTTCATATATATCCATACATTGGTAACCATTTTTTAGATTAAATTTAGTGGGAAATTTTGGGTAATGATATTTTAAGAAACTGGTGACCTCCCTTTGATAGAGTAGCAGGTCTTGGAGTCTATGTCTTGCCCAGGGAGTGATGTTCTTCATGGAGCACTTGAGCCCTCATCTTCCTGCCATTCCCTCTGAGGGACCTCCAAGGAGAACCATCCCTCCCACACTGTCTGGGCACCCACATTTCCTTCCTTTGAGCACACTCCAAGAGTCTCATCCTAATGTGGAACCAGGATCCAATCTTGCTAAGCACTTGTGCCAGGGGTTTGACAACATACATACATATGGGCCAGCTAACACAAGAGTCAATGAGAACAGTAACGCTTGGCAAAGCCCTTTTTGTCCTGGAAGCCCCAGTGGTGCAGGTATGTTGGGGTCAACAATATGCTCCCCAAAATGTTGTTCATGGACACACCAGTATTATATTCTGTTGTTCAAAGGGTACTCTCCTTGTCTGTTTTTTAATTGGAAAAGATGACGCATGAGCTTAATTTTAAAAAGCTTTCCTGAAAAAGTACCTTGTCAATTTTTCCAGTTTTTATATGCATTCTGGTTATAGTAGGCGAAAGCAAATGCAGTAATTATGGATGGAAGGAGTTACATAGCATAATTTTGACAGATCCCACGTGGTTTGCTCCAATATCAAAGTTCTGATAATTGCTGCCATATACATATTTTGAGGTGGTATGGAAAACAAGTAAGCTTTTGTTTTTCCTCTGATCTCATTGCTTCTCTATTTTTGATTGCTTTATTTCACTACATAAAAATTGCATTAAAAATCAGCCAGATACACTTTGGGGCTTTCTTTCCATCATACAGTTTTGCTTTGAATAAATCAATATATTAAGGCAACTGTTCTGTATTTCTGGTTGCTTCCATGGTTAAGTGTGCTTTATGGTTGATTTGAAAGGTATTTTAATTTGATCTTTTAAGACTCCATAGGCTATTTTCTGTAGAATCACTCTGTGAAAAAAAAAGTTAATATTTCTGTGTGCATTTGCACCTAGGGCTTTGCTCTTGTGAAGAGCATAGTGGATAGATGTAAAATTCATGAAAGAATCATGACAAGAGACTATACATAAAGCAGACATAATGCTGTGGAAGCACAGCATCTCTTAAAGAACGGCTATGGCCTAGACTTGAAAATCGTTACATGACTTTAGCCTCGATGTTTATATCCCTTTGATGAAAGTAAAGTGTAATGTACTTTCTCTAATGGACATCTGTAGTGCTTCTGAAATGTGTCTTTAACTACTTAATGAAGTGTTTATTGACGAATCAGGTTAGATCACTGTAAATAGTGATAGTGTCACCACTGTATGTCCATCATAACATCTTAAGAGTTGAAAGCTTTCTCCAGGTGGAAGTATCTATAACCTCAGAATCATAGAATAGTTGAGGTTGGCAGAGACCTCTGAAGGTCATGTGGTCCAGCTTCCCTGCTCAGGCAGAGCCACCTGAAGCAGGTTGCCCAGGACTACGTCCAGGTGGCTTTTGAATATCTCCAAGAATGGAGGCTCCACAGCCTCTCTGGGCAACCTATGCCAGTCATCCTCACAGTAAAAAAGTGCTTCCTGATGTTCAGAGGGAACATCCTTTGTTTTAGTTTATGCCCATTGCCTCTGATCCCATCACTGGGCACTGCTGGAAAAAGCCTAGCTTGGTCTTCTTTACACCCTCCCTTCAGATGTTTGTACACATTGATGAGATGCCTTCTGATCCTTCTCTTCTCAAGGCTGAACAGTCCCAGCCGTCAGTCTTTCCTCATAGGAGAGATGCTCCAGTCCCTTAATTACCATTGTGGCCCTTTGCTGGACTCTCTGCACTAGCTCCATGTCTTGTACTTGGAAGCCCAGAACTGGACTCAGCATTGAGATGGACTGAGTAGGGAGGAAGGATCACCTTCCTGAACCTGTTGGCAATACTTTGCCTAGCGCAGCCCAGAATACCGTTTTCCTTCTTTGTGCAAGGGACCATGCCTGGCTCACATTCAACTTGGTGTCCACCAGGACCCCCAGGTCCTTTACTACAAAGCTGCCTTCTAGCCAGTCGGCCCCCAGCCTGTGCTGGCACACGGGGTGGTCCCTCTCCAGGTGCAGAACTTTGTATTTGCCTTTATTGAACTTCGTGACATTCCTGTCAGCGCATTTCTCTAGAGGTCCTTGTGGATGGCACGACCCTCTGGCATATTAGCCACTCCAAGCTACTTGTCATTTCTGAAGAGATGTGAGAGCAGGCACTGTCTGATGGCTTCAGTTCCCCTTATGTTATTGTCACGTAATAACGTTTTCAGCCTATAGTCACTGCTAATCAGTTTTGTGTATTGCATTTATTTTGTCATCTACTAGGATGCAGGAAGTCAACAAATTGGCTTTTTGCTTGGAAGCTGTGGAGTTACTGTGGCCTTGACTAGTGACGCATGCCATAAAGGACTGCCTAAAAGCCCCACAGGGGAGATACCACAGTTTAAAGGTAAGCTAACCCTTGCTTATTGTGGATATCAAGGGTCATTTACTACAATAACAGTCATTGCACTTGTTTAGTTGTAGCGAGTGAGGATCAGGCCTGTGATGAAACACTTGCCACAGGAGCAGCCATGGCTGCCCTAGCTGTGTGTCACTGTCTGGGTGGTAGAGATCACTGCTCCTGCCTCATGGCTGCCCAGCAGTACGAGTGCTCCTGATCTGGTTCTCCACGTGTTCAGCTGGGCTGCTGAGATCATCTGTGGCCACAAGTGAAAATTAAACCAACAGACTTAGGACTGTAATAGATGAGAAGCAGTTGTATGATTCAGTCCTATAGCTAAGTGATAGGGACAGTGACCTCTGACAGGAGAGTAGTAATAAACTATTTGGGTCAATAACAGTTTAAATTGCCCAGCCATTTCTTCAGAAATTGTCTGAGAAGGCCACAATAGCCATGTTAAGAAAGCAGTTCTGGAAAATCTCTTTCCCATGCTATGCTGAGGTTTAAAAGAAGCAATGTTTAGGTAATGGTGACACAGGCATTTGAGAAAAAAACTCTGGCAAAGGAGAATTTTGTCTTGTCTTATCCAGCAGAAGCTCCACAAAAGCTGACTTTTCTTTGTACCTCAGGCTGGCCAAAGCTGCTGTGGTTTGTCACAGAGTCTAAACACCTCTCCAAGCCACCTCGTGATTGGTTCCCACACATCAAGGATGCAAACAATGACACGGCTTACATTGAGGTGAGTTAATGAAGATGCATCTTCTCCTCGAATCATTGCATACAGCACTTCTGGATTAGGTAAACATCATTATTCATTCACTAGTCACAGAAGCGAAGAACATCCTGTTTTAGCTTGTTAATAAGTAATATTTTCTAATAAATTATGCTGGATATTGATTTCACAAAAGTTAATGAAATGTTAAATTGCACTTCAGGTGTTTCTAACGTTAATATTTTTATGTCACCTATGTGACTGCCACAATATTATATTAAACTTGCCTTGACCTATCTCAGCCTTGTTCACAATGTGGGCTTGCCCATTAGCCTTGAAACAAATACACTGCAAGTTTCACAGTGAAGCTTCAGTTCTCATATCACAGCTTTCAGACCCTTTGACAGAGAAGGAACTTCTTGTTCGAATGCTTGCCAGTCACTTACTGCTTTGTGAGTCATGCTCCCCCAAAAAGACCAGCATCAGGAAGAGAAAATTAGTGATGGTGTTAAGTTTCATTTTTTTTTTTTTTTCCCCCCATTCTTTTCTCCCATTTCTGCATTGACTCAAATGCCTTAAATTCAGTGATGTTAGTATTCAAGTGAATGGAGCAAAGGTATTTCCTGTCTTTTCACAGTCAGAACACTGGGCCAGAGAAGCAGAGATGCCTCCATTTTCAATCTTGACTCATGGAGAAAGATAAATGCTTAATTTACTTTAATTACCACTGATAGTTTGCCAACTCTTGCATAAAGTTTCAGAAACTACTGTAATCATCAGCAATGATTTCCCACCTCTTTTTTATGCTGCTTTCTTGTGACTCTTTCATATTCTTCTGATCTAAGGGCTTGTGTTTTTCAGGCTGTATACATATAGATTAACATAACAACACCCAGCAAGGATTCTGAGGTCATCTCTTATCCCGTGCCTTGTAAGACACAGAAGGGAGAAGCTCAGGTTTATTGGTTGGCCTAACATGTGAACACTTTGCAGACTGAACTAGGTTATTCTCTGCTAAATCTCACCAGTCCTTTAGTCACTAACATGATCAGAATTGTTAGAATTATTTTTCCATAATGCCTGTATTCAAACAGCAGATAGATTTCTGATATCAAGCCTGGGAAGTTTCAGTCAAAAAGAGAAAGTCTATCTGAAAAAAGTGCCTTTTAACAAAAGAAAGACTTCCAAACTCCTCAGTACTGCTGCCTTCTTAAAATAGAGTCATTAGATGTGTCCATCATTCACCTACATAGGAAACACTTTAAACGTAGCTATTAAATAATGGAAATAGTGGAACTATTGCACATCAACTTTCTCCGCTTATTTTTTTAGTACAAAACATGTAAAGATGGAAGTGTGCTTGGGGTGACTGTGACAAGGATTGCACTGCTGACGCACTGCCAAGCTCTGACCCAGGCATGTGGATACACAGAAGGTATGGAGTGCACTTCCCTTGCTTCAACCTTAAAATCAAGTGCGAATTGTAATGTGTTTCTCACCAGTCTCCTGTCTTATGTTTTACATAGATCTGTGTTAAAGGCTTCTAGATTTAAAAACCCAAGGTTTTTTTCATAGGTTTTAGAAAACATGCACACGTTTAAAATACCTTTGTGAGAGGTACAAATAATGTCCATAGCCTGCAGTGGAGACTTACTATGAAAGTTAAGCTTTGAGGTCATCAGTCATGTTATACTGAAGCTTCCTTCCTTTGAGTGGGTTTGCCTTGGGTCAGTGCCATGTTCTAAAAAATAAACTCTGTTTTGTTTTTGTTGGACAGCTGAAACAATTGTGAATGTATTAGATTTCAAGAAAGATGTTGGTTTATGGCATGGGATTCTTACAGTAAGTATGTTTTTTTATTTTGTGTATTTGAAAATAAACTGAACTGATATGCTTATTACTATCACAGACTGGGACGTCCTACAGTTTCTTCTAATACAAATTTTTCTGCTTTGAAAGCAAAAAATATGTGACTTAAATCCATGATCTTCTGCAAGTGCACTTACCCATAATGAGCACGGTAAAGATGCCAATGTATTTTTATGCATCATGTCAAGTACTCTGGCCCCACTATTACCATCTTACTCTGATCTTACTAATGCATGATTCTGAGATCAGACTTTATAACAGAAATTAAATTAGTACTTGCCTCTGTAAGGATATGATCCAATGGCATAACTATATTGCCACACCGACTAGATTCTCTATCAAAACTCCCACCAACAGTTGGTTTTGCTAACATTAAAGAATTTCTGATACTTCAAATTGCATAAATCGTCTACTTGCTGTTTCAATGTCTTCCTCAATTGACATGGGAGGCAATTGACATATTTTTAAAGATTGCTTCTAAAGGTGCTGCTGCAGTCAATGACTGACAAAATACTTACTGTTTACTGATCGTTTAGAGAACTGATATCATTTTGAAGGGTCACTGTTTGGGGGTCCCAGGTTGTACAGACCCTAGACGCTATGATTCCCAGGGATCTGGTGTACTTTCCCTGTGAAGTGTTATACTGTTCTTGATATCACAGGGCAGTAATAACACTTCTGAAGCAGAAAGGGTCTATTAGGTTTAACACCTATAAGTATTTCATGTTAAAAAACCATATTTATCACTGAAGTTGAAAGCAGGCCTCTAATAGATCTTTTCTGTGTCTTCCTTTGCTATTAATCTTGGTATGAACTTCATTTTTTTCATGACTTGACTGTAAGTACTTTTCCTGTACCTACAATTGTGCCAGACTGAAAGGAGAATTATCTTTTGCAGTTCTACAAGTGTTTAGATGACTAATCCACTGGCACACTTAACCTTTCTTAAGCCTAGATTTTCCAAAACAAATACTGTATTTAACCCAAGCTGCTATGAGTGGAGACATGTTGTGCTCAGAAGATGTTTCTGAATGGTAACAGAAGTAAAGCAGCAGCTCATTTACAATCTGTTTGTTTAGTAGTAACACTGAGAAATCATTAAAGCAGTAGACTGCCTCAGACTGTGAGATTGGTTTTGGATCTGTCATTGGTTTCACTCAGCTGCTTTTCCTAAACTTTTCATGATTTTGTTGAAAATACTGGAAATAGCCCACCTGGAGGAGGGCTAAAAACTCCTCCATTTATTTTCTGTTACATAAATGGATCTCTGTTTTAATCTGTGACTCCCAATTTCTCTGCCTACTGTCTTTATATGTGTGCCCTGCTACCATTAGTGGTTTTTCAGTCTTCACAGAGATGGATTTTTTTAGACAGATATGTTGCTGTTATTTGTGCTTTTGAGTAAAAAGTCTTCATATGTAGTGAAGTTTGGCAGGCTTAGGGATAATATTAATCTACATAGCAAACATGCAGACATTGTTCATCCTTTTTTTTTTTTTTGAGTGAATCACTTTAAGTATAAATATGAGGAAAATCCCTTTTTTTCAGTACTGCTTCCAAGTTATGATCTAATTGGTGTAAATCCTTAATCTTTAATCAAAGCATTTGAAAATGAGGGTCTGTTTCACCTTAATGTAGATAGCTAGATGGGAAAAGATAAATGCCATCATTGACAATAAAACAAGCATAGAGTGATTTGCATAGATGCCTCTGCCCATAATGCAATATAAATAATGATTGTTGTCTAAAACGCATTTATCATATTTGATTTCAGAGTGTCATGAACATGATGCATGTTATAAGTATTCCATACTCCTTAATGAAAGTGAATCCCCTGTCATGGATACAAAAAGTCTGTCAATACAAAGGTAAGGAGCAAGTATATACAAAAGTGTGTTTGATAGTCAAAAGCAAAAGTGTGAATTGATAATACGGCTGTGTAGCTTTTATATGGTGTATTAGTAATCTTTCCATTCTTATTGCAGCAAAAGTTGCCTGCGTAAAATCCAGAGACATGCACTGGGCATTGGTGGCACATCGAGATCAGAGAGACATCAACCTTTCCTCACTGCGTATGCTGATAGTGGCTGATGGTGCAAACCCATGTAAGCTATGCTTCTGCTGTCCAATAGAGAATAGGGAGTGTTTTTATGTCTTGCATTTAAAGTTTCAATCTTCAATCATTTTAGCTAAAATATTTACAAAGTATAAGGTTTGTCTACTGCAAACTATACAATATTTATGGAAACACTAATTAATTTTTGATTTTTAAAAAATATATTCTTTCTTTAACTAATCCTGAAGCAAACTTGATATTCCACATAATGTAAGTTGCAGTAAATCCAGTTTTGTTTAACATGAAAGACTGAAGTGAATAACCTTAAGCTATAGAAAGGATCAGAATATTTCTTTCGAATGATAGTTCTCAGATGCAGACATAACTGAGAATGTTAGGGGACTACTTATATTACTCTGGAGAACCACATCTGGATCACCTCATAACAATTATATAGCGTGAACTGTTTAATATTATTCAAGAGACCATTATATAGATGTTCCACTTATTTGTAGTATGGCTTGAGTTTCTGAATTAAATCTTTAATTTGCCTCATCCCAAAAAAGAAAACTGTAACGGAATTCATATTGTAAATTTAGCAGTAATGGCTTCTCTACATAAGCATAGTGAAAGGATTTTATACTCAAAAATTAGTCTTTATTCTCTGTACGCACACACAACTGTATATACATATATACAGTTGTAGCGGCTGTGACTTCTTTCCCAGTGGACATGGATCCTTTTTAAAATTTTTCTCCTGAAAAGCCTATTTATTCAATAGTAAGTTTGAATAGCATCACTTCAGAAATCAGGTTATTTTTCTCCTCTGATTTTTTTTTTTTTTACCCCAGGGTCTATTTCTTCCTGTGATGCATTTCTCAATGTCTTCCAAAGTAAAGGTCTAAGACAGGAGGTCATTTGTCCCTGCGCTAGTTCGCCAGAAGCTCTCACTGTGGCTATTCGAAGGTACTGTGTTACACCAGTGGAAATAGAACCACTGTAGAATATATTTGAAAAGAAATGAAAAAATGATTCAAGTATGAATCTGCATACTTCTGAATGACATTTTTAGTTTTAATTTTGTTTATGTCCAAAGAAGTCATACAAAATGAATTTGTAGAGTAATAATTTAACTTCGGAGTGCTTTATATTTCCCATTTCTGTAATTTTATCTAAATTTAAATTAAATAGACTGAAATGCAAAAGCTAATTCTGTAAAAAGAAGTGGAAAAATGCCACCGTAAGCATAAAATTAATCAAAATGTGGGGATTTAAGTGGAATTGCTATCAAGGAAAATCATGCTTTAAAGTAGTCTGTTTAGAGAGAATTATGACATTCCGCAGGTTGGTTTTGGCTGAATGGTGCTTTTTAACCATTCATAGACTCTAAGTAAACGTCTGGAAATGCTCTTTGAGTCTGGAGGATTTGTGCCTAGAAATAAAATGGATAAATTCTAATAAAACTATTAAGCCTTATGTACATGAATGTCATTATGCAGCAGTCACTTGTCATGAGTGTTGTAGCACCCAGTAAATGGCATAACTGTTGTCTGTTTTGGCAGGTTTCCAGAAGTTGTACATTGAACAGTAGGCACTTTGTTTTTAAGTTCAGATTTCTGCAGCCGTTTATAATTGTTTCACATGTAAAAACATGCAATATAAAACTGTAAAGCACTGTAATAGCATTAAGTAAAATACTTCCTGCCACAAAGTTTAAAATACACTATCCAAGTGAAATTCAACTAGATTTTCAAGTAGCTTTCCAACAAAACATCACAGGAATGAAAACATGAGGCCAAGAGTGTGGTTGACTTTCATCCACCTCATTATTAACTTAAAACATCTGAAAGCTATTCATCAGGGCCTTATCCTGTCCAGGTTAGTTGTCTCTCTGTGAACTACAGGATCTCATAGAGCCCTTCATTCAGCTCCACCAGCCTGTTCTCAGCTTTATACCAAGAAGTATGTTGTTTTTCCCTTGCAGTGGGTTTCCCTGCCGTAGGCTGTGCAAACCTTCCCTCCCTTGGAGTGAGTTCTTGCTTGTAAGTGCAGAGAGGAAGTGGAAGGGCAGCAGATGTCGCTTGTGCTGAGCACTGATTAACAGGAGAAGGTTTTCATTTCCTGTGCTAGCTCTCGCAAACCTGCCCCAGATTGCAGGTTATGAAGTGGGACGACTCACTGCATCTCAACGTACAATGGCTGGCGTGCCCTTTCTAGACTTAAATTCTGTGCTTATAGCCACCTGAAGCACTACAGATTAATTTTCAAATTAAATAGCATTGAGAGCTTACATAAAAAAATTTATTAGCACATGAAATAGTGGATAATTCAAAAAAAAAAAAAAAGCATTTTTATCTTCAATACCTCACTGTATAATTACAGAGCAGTTCTTACTACAGTGAATGTTATTGAACATATCTCCTTTTTTTGAAGTCTGTTTAATGGGAGGATAATACCAGCTGAACTTGGGAGCTTTAGTATTTTTCATTTTATTCAAGCCATCTCCACTGACAGTAAAGTCATTATCATACAAGTTCGAAAGAGTTACAGCTGAAGTATGCATTAAAATGACTCCCTGCAGAGCACAGATCCAGAAAGCTCCCTGTTAATGCTCCGACTCAAAATCTATGGTGTATTTTTACTGATCTTCCTGCAAGGCAGAGTAACAAAAAGCAGTTCTTAGTTGAAATACCCTTATAGTTTAGAAAAAATCAGTCAGTCAGTAATAGACTAATAGGTACTTTAGCCTTAAAGCTGAATTATGAAGCTAATATTTAAAGGAATGTGTCATGCAAAAAATTCTTTACGGTATTCTCCTTTGGTCATTTGCATATTAGTGTGAACCCACTTGCTTAAGGGGGTGCAGAAGTTTAAGTACAGGCCTGTCCCCATTTAAATGACTGGCAAAAATAGTAGTAAAATAGATTGCATCTGTAAATGGTAGTAGTAACTGTTTTCAGAATGCACTACAGCCACTCAGTATGAACAAGTCAGCTTTAAAGTATATGCACATTGTCCCTCTTTCATGGTTGAGGAAGCTAAAGGGGTAGGTTTGTCTGGTGGTTTAAGCTAAATTTACTTAGTATATAAAGTAGGTGGAATTATACCTTGTTTAGTTGTTCCTACCTTAATCAAAGGATTTATTTTTGTCTAGCAAGCAGTCTTACAGAATTACAAATTCAATATTAGAAATATTGAATGTGTAAAGAAAATTTAAAATGTTAACTTTAAAATTAATTATAAATATGTTCAAGACAGCCAACATAGCTTCACCAAGGCAAGTCCTGCCTGACCAACCTAGTGGCCTTCTATGATGGAGTGACTACATCAGTGGACAAGGGAAGAGCTATGGATGTTGTCTGTCTGGACTTTTGTAAGGCCTTTGTTATGGTCCCCCACAACATCCTTCTCCCTAAATTGGAGAGATATGCATTTGATGGATGGACTGTTTGGTGGATGAAGAATTGAATGGATAGTTGCATCCAGAGGGTAGTGGTCAATGGTTCAATGCACAGATGGAGACAAGTGGACCCCTTCAGGGGTCTGTACTGGGACCAGTACCATTTAATATCTTCATCAGTGACTCGGACAGTGGCACTGAGCGCACCCTCAGCAAGTTTGCAGATGACACCGAGCTAAGTGGTGCAGTTGACATGCCTGAGGGATGGGTTGCAATCCAGAGGGACCTTGACAGGCTTGAGAAGCAGGGCCATGTGAACCTTATGAGGTTTAACAAGGCCAAGTGCAAAGTCCTGCTCCTGGGTCAGGATAACCCACGGTCTCAATACAGACTGAGGGATGAAGGGATTGAGAGAGCTGCCCTGCAGAAAAGGAATTGAGGTACTGGTGAATGAGAAGCTGGACATGACCCAGCAGTGTGCACTTGCAGCCCAGAAGACAAACTGTATCGTGGGCTGCATCAAAAGAAGTGTGGCCAGCAGGTCAGGGAAGGTGAATCTGCCCCTCCGCTCTGGTGAGACACCATCTGCAGTACTGTGTCCAGCTCTGGAGTTCTTGGCACAGGAAAGACATGAACCTGTTAGAGCGCCTCCAGAGGAGAGCTACAAAAATGATCAGAGGGATGGAACACCTTTCCTATGAAGAAAGGCTAAGCATTGGGGTTTTTCAGCCTGGAGAAGAGAAGGCTCTGGCGAGACCTTATTGTGGCCTTTCGGTACTTAAAGGAGGCTTATAAGAGAGATGGGGACAGACTTCTTAGCCATGCTTGTTGCAACAGGACAAGGGGTAATGGTTTTAAACTAAAAGATGGTAGGTTTGGACTAGATATAAGGAAGAAATTTTTTACAATGAGGGTGGTGGGGCAAGTTGCCTAGAGAGGTGATAGAAGCCCCATTCCTGGGAACATTCAAGGTCAGGTTGGACAAGGCCCTGAGCAACCTGATGTAGTTGAAGATGTCCCTGCTCATTACAGGGCAGGTAGGACTACATGACTTTTAAGGTACCTTCCAGCCCAAAGCATTCTGTGGTTCTATGATTCTATGATTTTTATCTTCTTTCCAAGTGATTTTTCTCTTTCTGATTGGCAGATATATTTGTTTTAGGGGTGTTCCTGTGTGGATATCATGGACAGGACAAAGTAAGATACCATATACATATATATTGCAGGGTTGTGCTGACAAGATACTTTCTGAAACAATGCATAGGTATTGTCAAGTGCTTGGCTCCCCACCTCACTCTTCCACCCTGGTCCTCTGACTGCATTCCCTTTCAGTGTCAGATAACTAGTTGCCTGCAAGAGGAGTCTCAAGCACAGTAATTGGTGTTTCGTTCAAGGATCCGCTTCTGACTAGCAAGATACTTGAAGTGCTCTGAAATAGCAGCTCTGAAATGCCTGTCCTGTGGACCCCACATCCTCAGCGCTGACTCTTTCCTTCCACACACCTTCTTTCTAACCCAGGCAAAACTGTTATCTCAACCCAGGCCACAGCAAGTTTAGCTCTACTGACAAGACCCCCAACATGATCTTAGCGCGCCTCGTGCCTCCAGCTTCCTGGCCTGGCACCTCGTCCATTACACAGCCAGTGCCTTTCAAAGCTGCTCCCACTCTTCTTTTTATCAGTCTTTGAAAGTGATAAGTAAAGTCTAGATGGCCTCTACTTGTAGAAGGTTGTGAGAAGCTGTGTGTGCCTGCAGGAGACTTTTCTTCTCAGGAGCAGTAAAATGTGTGTTTTGGGGAGCAAGGGTGAGAGGAAGTTGATCAATAATGTCACTGAAAGTTCCTTTTACATGATGGGAATGTTATTTATCACAGCTGCTTGTTTACTAGCACTATTTGTTATGCTCTAATGGGTTTTCAAGCGTGCCCACATCCTTCTTTGTTGACAATGTCACTTGAGAAATATGCCTCGTAAAACCTATTAATTGAAATTTATAGTGGCGACCACTGCAAGGCTTACATGAACATGATTGACTAAGGCCCATCTAGTATTTCAAGCACAGTAGAGGAGAAATGTCATATAAAAGGACATTAGCTGTTAAGAAATAATTGTGTTATGATGGACTGTTTAGGAAAAATGCAGAATCTTGAACTGAATATTGCCTGATTTATCCATCTTAAAAATAGCTGAAGTCTGGCTGCACTGCATGGATGCATTATCCACAATTAAATCGGCATCGCCAGTTTTGCATTTTAAAATGCAGGACAGTATAAGAATCTTGCCAGACTTGAAAAGCCTTTACATATTCCCTTGACTTAATAACTTGCATACGTCAACATTCATCTGCTCAAGGCACACTCTACATACGTATAATTGTCTCCACTGATACAGCAGGTGGTTTTATATTGAAACAAGTTTACAGACAGCCTGTGCTGATGCTGTGCAATTGTACAGCGTGTCTGCAGTGAATCTGAGCAAACTCAGTGTTACACAGTTACAGTTTTACAAAGAGGCTGCATCCACAACATTTTGACCATGACTGATGAAGGTGTAATTTGTTTTAACTTTCATAGGGTAAATTAGAATAGGAAGAATTCAATTACATGTACTAAAATAAAGATGGTAAAGGCCTTGCAGCTTCCACAGATACTTGGCAGTGAATCTATTACAACCTAATTTCTTCTGTTGAGTAATTTTAAATGCTTAAGTATTGGGAGTGGGAAGTCATATCTGTGATCTGAACACAGCATGCTTGTATTCTAATCCTAGTTTTGATGCCAGTGTGCTGGAGTTAGGCTTTTAGTCTGACAGGTGAGTTTGATTTCCTAGGTTGCCCCAAAGTATGTAACATATAGAGAGTTTATCAAGTTATTTACTGATCATCTGCATTGCATTCATTATTTTTACAACAAGGCAAAAGGCCTTTATTTGTGTAATCAAACAATCTTTATAAATCTATCTGAAAATTAAATAAAACCTGTTTTGGGTAAATGATAGGTGTTACTTTTCTCTTTGCAGCCCCATATATGTGGGTGCCTACTGGATGGGAGAGCTGACAGATTTACTCAGTAATGACTGAAAAATAGGATTCTGTCAGGTCTAGTAGGGGAAAAAAGGTGAAATTTTAAACTTAAATAGGGGAGTATTTGCAGTAATAGTCCATCAGGAATAAGTAAATGTTTACGTCATCCTGATGGTGCACTGATGTTATAACCCATGGTTGCAGGCCAACAGATGACAGCAACCAGCCACCAGGCAGAGGAGTTCTGTCCATGCATGGTCTCACCTACGGAGTGATTCGAGTGGACTCTGAAGAAAAGCTTTCCGTCCTGACCGTCCAGGATGTTGGCTTAGTGATGCCAGGCGGTAAGTAACTTTGAAACTTACTATGATTCATCAATTTAAGTAATTATTAATTAGAAAGTCATAGGTGGGCATACTTTGCTGTTAGACAACAAGCTTTGGAATTAGAACATGTGTACTTGAAAACATTTTAGTCTATTACCTTGTAAAACTTCACAGTTTGGAAATCTCAATTTTTCTTCTCTCTGTTTACCTCAGTGGCTGTCTTGACTCACATTAGTGGTATACTTTAAACAGCTTGTCACCACATCAGAACATCCATTCCTTAACTGTGAGATACTGGTACAGAAAATATGTAGGTTGGATTTCGATGTCTGGAAGCTATATTCATAAGCCTGACCCAGATGAGAGTTGGTAGTGAAATTTTTCATAACCTATGCTAAGGATAAACAAAATTGCAATCTGAGGGCTTGCAGAAAGTTTTTCCAAAGATGTTGTGGTATCACGCAGTTATTAGAAAGAGAGGGTATGACTCAACAGTTCATGTTGATAAATTCAAACTGAAACCAGTGCTTCTAAAGATGAAGATAAGATTTTTCGTAAGAGAGATTTTAAATGAGATGTTACAGAGAGTAGAAAAGGATAATACTGTAGTTTTTCATAAGAGAATGTCTGTTATGCACCAAAGGAATAAAACATAATGATGCATCTTAAAAAATTTTTTTTAACAACTTAAAATAAAGGAAGATAAGATTGGTTGTTGTCTAATAGTTATCATATAAGATATTATAGATGTGCCATCTTGCACTTCATACTACATTCTGATTGTTTTAATAAAAGTACGCTCTCCTGTTTATCTTCAGAGTGAGAGAAAGGTCATTCAAGATTCTTTACACTTGTACTTAAAAAGACATGCTGATTCATTTCTGGTGTCCCTTGTTCATCATATTCTCTTTCCAACTGCAAAATCTACACATGCTGGACTCCAACTCTAGGGATTATAGCTAAAGCAGCATACCTGATTCTTATTCACATGGCTGACACATGAAATAGTGCTTCTCCTCAGACCAGTGCTTTCTAATCCCTCCCGTTTAGCTCCTGCTGTCTCTGCAGTCCTGTAAGACCAGTGAGAGGGAGTCAGCTCTGATAAATTCTTAGTAAAACAACTGTACTAGTCTGCTAGAATATCTTGATCTTTCATAAGGTGTTACTTGCTACTTTGTGAGAGCTGGATTTCCTGGTTGCCTGCCTCCCTGGCAGTGTAATTATTATCAAGAACTCCATTAGGGTATTTCATTTTGCACTGACTGTAGCGAATTCGGTCTTCAGTATGCAAAACTGGGAACACAATCACATTTCACAGCAGTGTTACGGATCAGCTGAAATTTTAGAGAGCAAGGCAAATTAGATTTTGTTACCATTGTAAAGACTGAGTTTACATAAAGATCTTTGCATTTTTTGTATAAATATTATTTATATTACAAATAATATTTGATAAAGTTGAACACCTTAATGTTTGAGAAACCAGTTGTTAGACTTTAGTCTACATTTAATTTATTTGTTTATGCCAACTCCACCACAATGTCTTATTCTGTAGTTCATTTTATAGGATTTTTTAAAGTCCTTTGCTCTCCCTCTAGCTATAATGTGTTCAGTGAAGCCAGATGGAATTCCTCAGCTCTGTAAAACAGATGAAATAGGAGAACTTTGTGTATGTGCTATTGCAACGGGTACATCCTATTATGGACTCTCGGGCATGACCAAAAATACTTTCGAGGTAAGCTGACCAAGAAATGCTATATAAAATCCTTCTTTTTAAAGTTTTTCTATTTCAATATAATATTTAACATAAAATATTGATAATAATAATATCAGAATAGCAGTAATAATCAATGCTTGTGTCTTGGGACCTGTACTCTGGCCAGATAATCCGCACTGAAGCCCATTTCATTAAGTGCAATAGTAGATCTTATGGGTTTAGTTTTGGCTCTGAAGAGCTTTTGCTTTAATTTTGAAAGAAGATACCAGGGGCTGAAACAATCAGAAGGAAAGCAGGAAGAAAGACAAAGTTCAAAAGGTAATTCTGTGCAAATCTATGAGCTAGCTACATGCAGAAGTCGATTGTTGCAAACAGTAAGTCTGATGGTTATCTTTAAAAAGCTGTTTACAACATTTCCACAGTGCAGCCAGCATTAAAGCCTTGCATTTTTGCAGAGTCATGACAAATGTAATCAAGAGGTATCTGAATAGCAAAGATACCTTTTCCTAATTAATCTCTACCTGCTTTTGTTTGAATTACCTTAGGTGAAAGTCTTTTTGCTTTGTGAAACCTCTTTACCAGTAGGTTTTTGCTGCAGTGCAGACAGCTGTTATCAGTAGCTCTGTTGTACCTGCTCACTTTTACCATTAACTTCTGCTGAAGCCAGTATGAAAGGCTGAACAAATCAGAGAAATACTAAAAAAATTTAAGCTCAGTTTTTTATTAAGTTCTGATCCTTTTTTAATGTTTGAGAAAAAAGTTAAGAAAAATAGTTACATTTCTCATAACAAATTCACTGATATTACCATTTTTAATAGAGCAAATATGACTAATATCTCCTGAAAAATGAATGCTGAATGCTGTAAAGGCTATACATTAAATAATTAATGGAGACTAGTGGATACGATTCTCCATCCTGCTATTGAAGTATGAAGTATTGAAGTATGAATCATACTACGCTATTGTGATCTGAAATTTGTTGATAGCTGATTACTGTGCTAGAAGTACAATTGGCAGTACCCACTGTGAATGATAAGCCCAGATTTGACTTATTTCAGTGTAGAAAGGTACTTAGTGTAATTGTAAAATCATTCATATTTTATAACTGGGTCTACAGTTTAGCAGCATATTTAGGCTGATTTAGACTTACTCCTAACTGTAAGCAAATAAATTGCCATTGAGTGAGCAGAACCACTCATTTTTAAAGTTAAGCATGTTCTTAGGAGCCCTCTCCAAGTGGGCCTCTTTTCTGTTATACTGTGTAATTTGTGTTGCACGTATTAGAGAGTCAAATAGTTTTGTGTTCCTGAAATGAATTATGGCTGAAGATGTATAAGCATCAAATCTGTTCAATAAGAGTCACCCATGGGCATCTGGCAGCAGAATCTGACCTTTCTTTTTAGATGAACCTTGAAGGACACTATATAGCCATGGTCTTCCACTTGACATTGGCTTAAATAATTTGCCTTTAGAATTTTAAGCAACAACAGGAAAGTGTGGTTGTGTCAGAATGCAGTTCAAAGTAGCTCATGCACCAGAAGGATAACACTGTGCTAGTTAGGATAGAAAAAGTGGTAGAAATCTTATCCTGTGGAAGTCATGTATGCATCTAGTGCTGAGACATTTAGAGAGGCTCTGTGTGGGGCTGTATTTTCACTTCTACACATGCTACAGAGGCATTATCACTGATACTGTGAGGACTTAATTGACCTTAGATAAAAATGTGGTCAGCTGCAATAGTCATTAGTGTACAGTACCTTAAAATAGCTTCACTTCTAGCCTGCTTATTTCTCTGTAATATGCTGGAAATGAGCATGAGGTACTGAAAAGAACTTCTACTGTAATGTTTATGATTTAACCTCTCAGTAACCTATACATAGCACCTCAGGTTAGCTGCACTCTGCACAGCTTTTTTATTAATTCAATACTGTTTATGTTGATGTTTATATTTTTTAATGTCATAAATAATTCGCAGAACCATGGTTAGGGAAAATGTGTATAGTAAACAGAGTGGGACTGAACTTGCTGGAACTCAGATACTGAAAATTACACACACTAATCTAGGAGTTTCCTGACACTCCCCTTATGGTCAGTGAAGAGTAAAGAGCATCACCAGCGATCTATTTACTTCATTTCAGAAGAGCCATCTCAGAGAGCATGCCTGAAATATTTTGCAGCTTGATCTCTGTGTATAGAATTGAAGACCTGTGTTTCTCTGTTTTGCAGGTGTTTCCTATGACCAGTTCGGGTGGCCCTATCACTGAATATCCTTTTATAAGGACTGGACTACTAGGTTTTATAGGACCAGGTGGACTTGTCTTTGTTATTGGCAAAATGGATGGTTTGATGGTTGTCAGTGGAAGGAGACATAATGCTGATGACATTGTAGCAACAGCACTGGCTGTGGAACCAATGAAATTTGTCTACAGGGGAAGGTTTGGTCCTTTCTTTTCTTATATTATGTAGAAATCTTTTATTTTGCTTAGGCCAGGTGTCAGCGATCCAGAATGCTTTCAGAAGGCAGTGCCTAATCTGCACTATGGTTTTCCTCCGTTGCTGTTCATATTGCTAGAACCGGGAGACAGAGGAAGCCTAAAACAGTCTTGAGGTAGACTTTAGATACCAAGGTCCAAAATTGTGATTATTAAAATTTCCGGTTTGAACCCCTGGTTAATTCTGAAAGTGTTGACTCAACAGGATCCCTTCTGTCTGAGTTAAACATTTCCAATATGCCTAACACTTGACACAGCGGTTCCTTCTGTGGCCTTCTTAATGTGCTGAAACTGAGCAGGAGACATGTAAAACTTCTGAAGAGTCTAATGCTCTCAGACATGTGCTCACACTTGATCCCATGGCAGATGTCTCACAGAATGATGTTGTAATTACTTTCTTCTAAGATGGGGCCAAAGAAGGTGCTTATGCTGGCTCTTATGTAACAGCTTAACATCAGCCTTGGTGTGACCCAAATTTAGTGCTTTTCTTATGCCAAGAAGGTTCACTTTTCCAACCCTGCTGTGACATTATGCTTACATTTACGTGATTCGAGAACAAAGCCCTGTATTTCAACTCCAGAAGTTATCCAAAACTGTTCTTGTTGTTTTTTCCCCATAAGTAAAATGATAATTGATGCACCAGCTGTCTGAGTAATAAATAACAAAATCATAGTTATGGAGAATTAACTTAGAAGACATGTTTTTTGATCTATCCTGGCGCTAAATACTCTTCTCTGTTTCTCTTCTATAGAATAGCAGTGTTTTCAGTGAGCGTGCTGCATGATGAAAGGATAGTTATTGTTGCAGAGCAAAGGCCAGATTCCACAGAGGAAGACAGTTTTCAATGGATGAGTAGAGTTCTCCAGGTAATGGTCTTTATGTATGTTTGGAAGCTATTTTGTCCATCTTTATATTCTTTTTATTGATCTTTCGGGCCCTCAAAGTAACTGACATTTGTCTTTGAGTAACTGTAAGTCCACCTTCAGTTGCACTTGCACCTAATGAGCACAAAATTAAATTCTTTTGAGTGACAACAGTAGATCTATGTATCCAAGCTAGATTGCCAGATACTTTTTTTTAATCAGTGAGAGAGAATTATGTGTTTCTAGTACACCATATTGATAGCTAAAATAAACTGAAAGAAACACAGACTAAAAATGCCAATTTTTCTCCGCTGAAGTAAAGGGTAGTGATAGATTAGCTCAGATCTAGGTATGTACAGTGCATAGAGGACACCTATCTGCATCTATCTGCATGGAGAATACCTATTGCAAGGAATCCCATTCCAGCTGTCTGGTGGATCATGCAATGCACATACCACTCTGATGAAACCCACCTTGGTGGTGGTGTTTGACAGTTTGTCTGGTACTGAATGCAAAAAGAAATCTGATTTTCTCCTTCACATATAGCAGTCCAAGTTAAGGCAATATCATTACCATACTCAAAGTTTTTTCAACTCTAATGTTCACACACAAAAAATTAGATACTTTAGATAACAGTCATCCTCCATCTCCATGGTTAAGCCAATGCTTACTCAAAAGCAATAGGTTTATGGATGATGTAGTCAAATGGAGATGTATTCAAATTGAGTTTATCTGTTGCTACCTTGTGTCATGGTTTAACCCCAGCAGGCAGCTCAGCCTCACACAGCTGCTTGCTCACTCCCCTGCCAAGGGGGATGGAGGAAAGAATCAGAAGAGTAGAAGTGAGAAAACTCCTGTGTTGAGATAAAGACAGTTTATTAAGTAAAGCAAAAGCTATGCACACAAGCAAAGCAAAACAAGGAATTCATTCACTACTTCCATCAGCAGGCAGGTGTTCCAGCATCTCCACGAAAGCAGGGCTCCATCACGTGTAACGGTGACCTGAGAAGACAAACACCATCACTCTGAATGTCCCAGCTGTGTCCCCTCCCAACTCCCTGTGCACCCCCAGCCTCCTCACTGGTGGGGTGGAGTGAGAAGCAGAAAAGGCCTTGACTCTTGTGTAAGCACTGCTCAGCAGTAAGGAAAACATACCTGTCTTCCCTAGAGTTGAGCTGCTTTGGTTTGCAGAGCATCTTTCCAGTGGGTTGCACATATTCTGTCTCTCTACGACCCTTCCTGCTCCTCAGCAGAGGGCTGAAGGATGGTAGAGCTGCTGGATGTATGGGACTGTGTTGGACTGCATCTGTGGGTTTTAGCAGAGGCATGGTTGAGAGGGAGTGGTCAATCACTGTACAGAGTTTCTTGAAAGTAGTGGAGGAAGAAGGTATGTTAGTGACACTGTGAGTGAAGATCCCAGATCTCTCAGCAGTTCAGTCACATGGATCCTAGATACTCATTCATCTCCCAGGCTGCTGCAAAGTGATCTGACCCTTCAGGCGATGTTGTTGTTCCTCTACCTGGCAGACTGGATTTTAGTCTGCCCAGAGAATTTTGTCAGAATGGGATGTTTTCTTAGCTTGAACAACAATGCAATCTGGACTCTGCAAATACTGGTATCTCTAAACGGTTTTCTCAATGAAACAGAAGAATAAAGATTTCGGATATTCTGTTTACTTCTGGCTAGACAGTGTCATTTCAAAAACCAAGCTACCTCATCAGGAGGCATAAATGCCAGCAGTGTTAAAATTGACTGGTACTCTTCTCTCAAAATTTGAAGGCTCAGTTCGTCAGTGCTCAGCCTTGTGAAACAAAGTCATTCCCTCCTTCAGAAATGTGCCAAACTGAAAAGTGTGAAAGGTGACAATTTTGAATGACCCATGGCATTTTATCAGTCATTATGCTGCAGAGGTAGCTATCAAGGGAGACAGTCTGGAAGTCACTGGGGAATTGTTATATAACACACCTCATGCCACCCCAGCTGGATATTGCTTTCCATTCACCAGCTCTACGAGCAATACTGGTTTACATTTGAATAAGAGTGGTTACTTGCTCTGTAACAGTTTTCCTTCAAGCTGATGTCAGGTGAGGATCCCATGATTTATCACTGCTTTCAGAAATACATATAACGTTATGGTTAGGAGATTATGATGGTTTCTGCCAGAAACATGAGTTACCGTGTTTTGACTGTCATATATATCTCCCTATTGCTGATCTTTCAGGTAAGATGTCTGTAGAACCAGCAGTGAGGTCTTCTGGTGCTACTGTGAGATCTACCAGTACTAAACTGCAGTCTTTGTAAAATGAATAATAGATTTATTATTCTTTCTTATGAAATTTTGCAATCAAATCAATAAAAAACAAAGCAAGCAGAAGCCAAAAGCAAAGCATTAGTTAGAGTGTCTGTAGAAGTAATCAGTAATTTATTGGTCTACACTTAAGTACCTAACTATAAATGATTATTTGATTCTCAGGATATAGATTGTATCTTCAAAGCAACAGATGTATGCATTCACTTTTCTCACAGTTAAACATTAAAATGCAAGTTAAGTAAATTGTATTTTTGACTATTTAACTGTGCATTAGAGATGCTGTCTGTAATTTGTTTCTCAGTCTGTGTGGATGTCTGAAGCTGTTTTTCTAACTCACTGCAATGTTTATTACCACTCTAAGGAAAATAACCAGTTAAAATGTGTATGGAATTAAAATCTAAGGGCATGGATATTCATGTTTACTTAAATAAATTACACAGATACTCTAGATTACAGATTTCTTGAAAGTGATGCAGTTTACTCATCAGATAATGAACATGGTTACTATAAGATTCAAAGATGCTTATTTTTCATGTTTTCATTTGACCAATTTTTTTTCAAGTAGATAGTTTTGTAGTTTTCCCCTGTATTGTTGTCTTTTCCTATTCTTGTCTGACAATCTTTTACACCATAATCAGGGAGTGAAACAGTTGCTATCTTAGAGAAAATTTAAAAATTCATAAGCTGCATATATGAGTAGGTATATGGAGATATATGTGCAACCTTTGAAAATTTTTTTACTCTACAAAATGGACTGGATGTTAAGTTGATAGGAATCCATTGAATTTTAATTCTGAGAAGCGTGTAGGTTAAAATCAGTTTCACATGGGTGGTCAGCCCATTTTAGCAACAGGATACGTGTGCCTAAGGGTGATGCCTAGGTATCATTTCATAATAGATTTCTGTGTATTTATCACCAGGGTTTTGTTTGCTTTTTTATCTTCTGGAATGAGTATAATAATGTTAGTGTTACATTTCCTTTCACCTATTCCACTAAAAAAAACCCTCCTTATGACTGACATTGCTAATGTGTCTTTCCATTGCTAGTTATTTATTAGGGTGTTTTATGCAGTAATTCAGAGCAACATGTGCTTATTAGAATGATGAAAAATTAGCCTGTGATTAAAATCGACTTCCTGCTTTTTTTAGGCTATAGACAGTATTCATCAAGTGGGAGTCTACTGCTTAGCACTCGTACCAGCAAACACACTTCCCAAGACACCACTGGGAGGAATACACCTTTCAGAAACCAAACAGCTCTTCTTGGAAGGATCGCTGCATCCTTGTAATGTGCTGATGTGTCCCCACACATGTGTAACAAACCTGCCTAAACCAAGGCAGAAACAACCAGGTAAGATGAGTGAAGGCAAAAGAACCACAACTTAATGCTGTGTGTTCATGGTACTGTATGGAGCAAAGTCAAGTAACTGTTGATGCAAACAAGAATCAGCTAGATCAGCTGTTCCTGTTAAATATTCCATGTGTGTTAAGAACATCATTGGCTTTGGCAGAAGCTAGAAGTACGTTCACAAACGGTGCAAGGGAAAATGATCCAGAAACCCAAGTTCAGTAAAGATGAGGACATCACTCTACAAGGCACGGCTGAGACTACACCTGAATTTCTTGTAAATTCCTGTTCAGTTATGTTTAAAGAGGATGAACTGAGACCAAAACAGAAAGATAAAGTTCTGGCTTATTTGAAGGCTGAGTTTGTAAGGTAGAAATAGAGAGGAAGAGGACTGTTGACACAAATAACAGTGCTGGAAGAAGAGTAAATGCATAAAAACTGGTCATGAATAAATTAAACCCAAGAATAAGGATAAAGGTTTTTACCTGAATACAGAGGCTATGGATTATTCATTCTTAGGGCAGGTATATTTGGGGCAACACACTAACTAGTTTCAAAGTGGTTTTTCAGAAGTTCTGCCACCTTCATGAAGAATATTGAATGCAGTGGTACAGCAAGGCACTGACTCAGGAGTCTGAGAAAGTCCTTGTAGTCTGCTGTAGTTACTGGTTACTCATGCCCAATGACAAAGCAAATTTTAGCAAATTTCTAACTTTGAACCAACTGCTGATTTTAGTACTCTAACTGCAAGGATTTCTGGATCTGTAGCCTCAGGCTTAAGACCTGAGTTCAGCTACATCAGTTGGCTACTGATTTAAGTGTTGGTTAGTTTCCACTTTGAAAACCAACTTGGAATAAGAAGTGGTTTTACCCTCTAGATCTTGAATATGGGGACTGTCCATCATGGATTCAGTGCAAGTTTGTTTGTTTCATCTTATTTGTTTAAAACCTTCAGACAAATGTTTCAGAAATCAAAACCATAATCTCAGTTTGTGAATACTGGGAAATGTCAGAGGTTAACAGTGACTTGTACTAAATTAACAAAAGCAATGAAGCCTTTAACTGCAGTGCTCACTTTGGTATTTCCTTGTTGCTGCTTTGTAAAGTAATCACTGAACTAGGGTTAGTGCAGCAGAGATACTTAAAGATACATTATGTACATATTATATATCACTATGGTAAAAGCAATGGCAGGAATGCAGAAACCAAACTGGTAGCATCACATTGTCCCATTTTGCATAGTTGTGACGTACACAGAGAATATTGCTTTCATCTTTTTAAAGCAGAGTAGTCTGTAGATGTTGTTTATTGCCCATTATCTGGTTACTCATTTTGTATTTTGACACTTGTACCACATACCATCACTGAGACAAAGCTTGGACATCATAAACTAGAAGTAAAGTCTGTTATCAATTGCAGTTGATCAGTAATGCATGGTGGAGAAGCAGAAAATAAATGTTAACATGAACATAAATGGTATCTGTGAAACAGGTATTTGTCCCTAATGGCAGCAACAACACATCAGTGAAATCCTCCTTATGGAGGTGTCAGCTGTGACATCTTCCTTCTTCTAGAGTTAGGTTATTTTTCTTTAGTCTCTATCTTGTGCTAAAGGGCTTGCATGTATTCTATCATGGGCACCATCTGCCTTCCTAATGCGTGTCACTTCATGTCTGTAGCATTACAGAGTTGCTAATACAGATGAAATTTAGGCCAGGGAACAGAAGAGAGAAATATGAACATTGTCCCTGAAGCCTGCAAATGTCTCATCTGGTTGTAAGCACTCGAATGGACATGCCTAAATTAGGAGCTGGATTTTCCAAAGATTCCTCATATCAAGGCAGCCAAGATGCATCGCTGGCTATAGAGACCCTGTGCTAAATGGGCTCCTCAGTTAGATAAGTTTAGAGAGGATGAATCCAGGCCTACATATCTTCCAGCTGCTTCTGGCCCATCAACCAAAGTTTGTGTCAACAGAAGTGTACTAAAGGTTTGGTGTTGTGGATAGCAATGAGGAAAATAACATGTAATGCAAAAGAAATAAAAATAATTTTCATTCCACAAGCAAAGGATTTTTATTGCACTTAGCACATTTCTGCTTTATTCTAGAAATTGGCCCTGCCTCTGTGATGGTGGGGAACTTGGTCTCTGGAAAAAGAATTGCACAGGCCAGTGGTAGAGATTTGGGGCAAATAGAAGATAATGACCAAGCCAGAAAGGTAAGCTAAGTTTTTCTGTTACAGCTTATATTTAGCTAGTTAGCTTCAGGACACTTAGCAGTACATAAATTGTATTATTATTATTATTATGGCAGAATTTGTTGATGGCTTTTTTAATTCACACTGAAATATTTCAGAACACCCTTTACAGATAAATATAAAATAAACATGAGGGAGGATTACTGCATTTCATTTGTATGGATTTTGTTTACAAGTTTACATGGGACAACAGAACAAACATGGTGGAAAATGTTAATGGGGCTTCTATAAGAAATCACCCTCTATTATATCTTTTTTTCCTAGTCATGTGGAGTCCAGGGAATTTTGTTTGCATGTACGGTCCTGACTGTATTTGTTGTTATTTTAATCCTGTAATATTAACTTGAAATTCAGCGCTTATGGGAGCTTATCTGGGTAATTAAATTAGTAAATTCTAAGGTGTATAAATATTTATATCTTTTTAGTAAGAAAAAGAGAGCAAGCTAAAGAATTAAAATTGTGCTTAATTTCAGAGAGATCAGTAAGAACTTTTTTATTGCTTTGAAAGTCTGTGTAGTAATATATCATAATTACAGCAGTGGCTTCACTTCCAGAGGACACTGCTACCGTGCAAAAGCACCTTGCTATAAACATGTGTGATGACAAGAGAATTAATTCATGTTTAGTGCTTCTGGGTTTTCAGGCAAAATGTAGCATATAAAGAAAGACATAGCTAAACTAGAAAAAATAGGGTTTTGTTTTCTAAAGCCAAAAAGTTATTTAGTGTCATGACTGTCATTCTGCTTTATTTTAGTTTCTCTTCCTCTCAGAAGTGTTGCAGTGGAGAGCTCAGACCACTCCTGACCATGTGCTTTACACTCTACTCAACTGCAGGGTAAGAAGCTCAGACTGGTACTCTGACAGACTACAGTATGGAAGATGGCACACCAGTATTTCAGCTGCACCTGCTTGTGCTGTGGCTGAATGTGACCTTTCTGTTTCTTTTCCCAGTAATACTCAGTTGTTATATTTAATGTTCTCTGAAGCAGAAAGGAAAAGAGAATAATCACTATCAATTGTCAAAATACAGATTGCTTTGTATCAGGCAATGCGCCTTACCCATTTCTCATTTATTTTTCCAGCACTTATATGTATGTGGTGGGTGAGCTAGCACTGCAAATCTATTTCAATACTGATCATTCCTATACCAAAGAGTAGTATTTAATACTGCTCATCATCCTCATTTCCAATTTGAAAAGCATAGGCTTGGCATAATCAAAGCATTTTCCCTAAATAAAACAATGATTGTTGGTTTTGAGGCTGGACCATCTGGGGGAGATGTGACAATGGGCAAAGCAGGTGAAGAGAAGAAGAGGTATGTCCAGAATCCAACCAGGTCTGCAGAGGATTGCTAATAATTCTCTCTGCATAGACTACCTGAGATGCCAGCCTGGCACAGCATTTCATTGCTTGGCAAAAATGAATTAATACATGTCACATGGTACAGAACTTGGCTTTACTAAGGGTGGGTGATTACAGACTTCCGAGATGATTGTAGATGACAAACCAGTAATTTACAAGACCACTGTAGAGAAATAAAGCTGATTTCAAACCATCCCACCACACTACATCTAGACACATCTGTCAGAACTGGGAAGCATATGTAGTGTGTGAGGGTCTCCAGGAGAGGAGGGAGAGGCCTGGAATAGTGCTGTTCCCCTGGGCCACCTGGAGTAGCTGGTGTTGTCTCAGCCCATGTGATCCCTGCGCTACTTGGATGGGTTCTTAAACCTCCAGTAATTTGTGAACCCCTGTGAAATGACCACATACTGTATTTACAGGATATGCTTCCCCAGTCCATATTACAGTGCTGGTACCAAAGTTTGGTTTGAGGCTACTAATGGGTCATTAAATGTCCTTTTTTAAAAGCAGATGAATAGCTAATATGATTTGGACATGTGCAACCTGACAGAAAATAGTGAAGTAGTAATGTAGCTGATTGTGGCAAAATAGAAAACTAGAGAGGCAATGCTTTTTATAGATTCAGTATTACACCATTAAAATATTGTTCTGTCCTGCAAGTTAGGGGCAAAGATGCTGTGAGAATGAGACAGTGACATGTACTATACCATCTCCTCCACAGAGGCTCTTGCTTTTGAGCTTTAAATAAAGCCAGACTTCTCATGCTGGCAGAAGGGTTCAAACAGTGGGAGGGAAGGACATGATGTACAAAAAAGGATTAGCAAAATAATTTGTCGTTCCACAGAAGTGAAAAATAGTTGAATTTTGAAATTCAGTTTCTCCACTACTCTCAGTGTGGAGTATCTTATCACATGAAATTTGTTTGAGAGATGTAATGCTCTATGGAGAGATTTAATGTTTCATGGAAAGAAGTGACAGGTTTGGTGGGGTTTAGGCTAGGCAAGTTTTATTACCCATCTTGAACTTCAGTTCTGGTTTGTGACTTTTCCCTTTTTGTCTTCCTTCCACATTGTCTGTACAGTTTGTTCTAAAACATCCAGGCATCTTGCAGTGGATGACTAATAGAAACCCACTGAGATTAGTGTTTTCCTGTAACCTAAGCTTTTTGAGAATTTGGAATATTTCAAAATTAATGCAGTGCATTGTTTTTAGCCTGTCACGAATGATTGCAACACCTTAACATTGCAGGACACCTCATAAAAGACCCAAAGGGAATAGTTTCCTGGTGCTTGCCAGTGATTCTGGTCCAGCAACAGGATTCTCCTTTCCTGCTCTT
Source organism: Athene noctua (assembly GCF_965140245.1). Classification (NCBI taxonomy): domain Eukaryota; kingdom Metazoa; phylum Chordata; class Aves; order Strigiformes; family Strigidae; genus Athene; species Athene noctua. Next base: position 114,366,747 of record NC_134038.1, on the reverse strand, counting down.
TTGTATAAACACTGTCTTCCTGCTGGTTCACATGCAGCAAGTGCCAGAAGTCTTAAATGTAAACAAGTTTTGCACAAATTTACATGATTTGCAGCGATTCTCTTTCTGTGTCAGTGGGGCCTGTGTTTCTGATGTATGTGAGGATATAAAAAAGATCCTTCTTCCTATGACCTTGTAAACAGGCAATTTCTTGAAAGAAGGAACAGAGTTTAAGCACATTCCTACTGTCAGGTCTACAGTGACAAGGACGCTCAGACCTCAGGTCACTTTGGCCATATTTACAGCTGGACAGATGGAAGCTATCTTTAGTCCACATAGTTGCATATGCCTTTAGAAGAAGCTTTCTTGGTGAAATGATCTCTGCATTTTTCAAAAGACTGATTAAAATTGCCAGAAGTGGATTTGACTAAGTGTGGTTGCTGAAGATGGTGAAGAGGAATGCTAAGTCCTGACTTTGTCCGTTCAATTCTCAGTTAGGTTGTCCTCTTTGTTGACAGTTTATAATAAAGTTTATAAATGCCAAGTGGTGCCTGGTAACATGCCACTACTTCCAGTGCTAGACCTTTGTAAAACCACTCTCTCCTCTCTGAAGCTTGTAGAAAATAAATACTGCAGTGGTATGTGGGATGGTGGTGGTGGACAGAAACCGGCAATCAGTGCAAAAACTTACTATTCCTTGCCATGTTAAAATAGAGTGTAAAGTATATTTCTTTAAAACAGTAGATCTTGTTTTCTCTCTTAATAAGGATAGTGATACAATAGCTTTATTGCATTGCATTTTTGATACATTCTTCTTTTGAAGTGTGTGTGTATATATATATTCTTCCCTTTTTTTACCCCCAGTTTTTTTCAGACTCCCTATTTTTAAGTGAACTTAGTGCTTGTGATAGGTGCTGGGTATATCACAGTAGTACTGGAGACTGAAATCCTCTTTCCACAGAACAGGTGCACAAGCAGAGGTGCAGCCCTTCCTGTACTGCCCCATCCCTTTATCTCAGCCCAGACCTGGCCAGACCAGCCCTAGGTGCAGTCAGTCTGTCCTGCATGTTCATTTCTAAACTCCTCTTCTGAGGTGTCAGCTGTGGTAGTGACTTTTGTGACACAGATGTATATATTTCTCTAAATGTGTGTTTGTGTATGTGCATATATATACACATACATATTTAGGAAATGCAAGAATCATAACACCCATCCAATTTAGAACACTCTATCTGATAATTTTGGGTTAGTGCTATTTGAAGTGCTTCAAAAAGCCAAACTCTGCAGCATATTGTCACTAGTTCTTTTTTCTTTTTTTTTTTTTTTCATGCTGACCAGGGTTACTCAAATTCAACAAATGCCTTTCTTCTCTACTTCATTTATGTGCGTGTGCTTAGCTTTTGTTCCAGACTAATTCTTTCCACTCATCACAAAGTATTGTTTTCTCCTATCTTTTGTCTCTTGAAGTATTTCTGCTGTGCCATTTGGCTTCACTCCAGCATGCAGACAACGAAGTGCAATTTTCAGGATTGCTCTCCACAGATTCTCCAGATTGCTGCAGAGACCATAAAGGCACTTCCCTGGCTGTATCAGGAATGTTACATGTGTAGCAATGGAAGTACAGGTTATATGGGCAGGATATTAGCATACTACTGTACTCCCTTAATTAGAGCAAAACCACTGTTGAGAGCAGAAGGTATAGAGAAAGGAATAGAGAACATTCTTGTGCTTTACAAACATCTTTTTTTCCTTCCAACTACAATTTTGCATAAAGCTGAAGGCTTCTGTGTTTAAGTTGATTGCATGACATATTGTGGCTGTACCTCATCCAGTAACTTCTAAGGTGCAGAGGCAAATAGTTTCAGCACATTGCATTATCTTCTGTGACATTTACCTTTCTTCCTCTGTAGGGAACAATAGCCAACTCACTAACATGTGTCCAGCTACATAAACGAGCTGAGAAGATAGCTGTCATGTTGATGGAAAGGGGACATTTACAAGATGGAGACCATGTGGCTTTGGTTTACCCACCAGGTAAAGAACTGCCATGTTTGGTAGCTTGGGGGTCCCAAAAGATCCTTTAGAATGGTGCTACATTGGTGGTGTTACCAAACTAAACCATGTTAATTGGCAAAACACAAAATATTTGCCTTATGTACATTTTGTTGAACTTAATCAAACATATGTAAAATAATTTCTCTTTGTGTATGTGCATAGGTATTATTTCTTTGGGTTCAGATTAAGATTAACCCATGTTTTTAAAGCCTGTCTCTTATAAGCAGTCAAATTTAATTACTTCTTTTCTTTTAATTTGCTGCAAATATACTATTTTATGAGCACACTGTTCTGCTAAAATGTTCCATCTACTGAGTGTTCTTAGATTTGCCTGTTCAGTTCCCTCTTGGAAGTGCTGCGTTTCATGAGGGTAAAGCAGCAATACCTAGGAAGCAATCCATGTTTTCTTAGAGTAGAAATATGATGAATAAATAGGAGATGATTAAGAATACTAAATTATAATCACTGTTTTCTCTATAGATCTTTAACCTAGACAGCTCTCTGTGGTTTGGATTTTCATCCTTTGACATAAGGGGTTTTAAGTTTATGTAAAGCAGTACCATGTTTGACATTTGCTTGAAATTATTTCTGATCTAGTGCTGCTCTTTTATCTTTAGCATTTCATGTGAGTTGGTGAAATAAACAGTCTGATTTAAGGTCTGTATTGTGATATTTGGTTTATAAGGGCTGCAAGATGCTGGCTAAATCTTTATAGTTTATAGGAGTAATTTCTCAACAGTTAATATGAAAAATCTTTTTCCACAAAAGACTGTCATTTTAAACTTAAGTTTTTATTTTCTGTATTTCATTGCCATGAATAAAGCATTTTATTGAAGGAACAAAAACCTACCAGTACTGCAGATCTTCTTCCACTGAAAGAATAAAACAGCCCCCACTGTAGTCTTATCACAGTCTGTGTACAGCACTAGGGAGCTATCAAACAACAGTATTCAAGGGGTCTTTTGCTGTTGTCTGTTCAGCCTCTTTAGGTAGCCTGAAGTTTGCTGTCCACAATCTGTCACCTGCAGTCAATAGTTATATAGAACAACATCTAATTTTATGTTAGAAGTAGGATTTCAAAATCATGACCCTTTTTTACTGCAAAATACCAGGTAGATAAGTCAAAGCTGCATATCTGAGGTTAAAAATAACATGAGAAAGACAACATTTAATGAAACCTCCAGATGTTCTTTCTGATAGGAATTCTGATAGCTGATAGGAATAGACATCATCCTACTTCATCCCCTTTCTGGAGCATCCCTCTTCTTGTAGACTCATTTGTCTACAAATGTAAATTTAGGAAGATAATTAATCTGTAGAAATCAGTCTTTTTAACAGGTTACTTCCTGATTGTAAAAGTGGAGTTCACCTGAATGATGATATCTGGCTGCAGCTTTGTGTGTCGCCTTTGGTTTTTCATGCTCAGAAGAACAGTAGTATTGAAAGAAATCAGTGAAGCTGAACAAATACTGACAAGGGGCTGAAAAAGAAGTCTGTTAAAGGGCTTAGTTGCTCATTTAACCTTCTGAGTTGAGTTCCAAGTAATATTTATGCTGACAGAGATGTCTGTGATTAAATGATTTGATTTTCAGGGGAGGATTTTTGTTTTGTTCTTCATGCAGGAATAGACCTGATTGCTGCATTTTATGGATGCCTGTATGCAGGCTGTGTGCCAATAACAGTTCGACCTCCACATCCCCAGAATATAGCTACCACGTTACCTACAGTGAAGATGATTGTGGAGGTGAGCAGACACCTGAAAGTGCACAAATAGATTAAATGGGTAATAGGTTTGCGTAGTCTTAAGGAATGGTAACTTAAGTGAATGGTGGTGTAGGCTGAAGAGTTGTATTTCTTCCAAAGATTCAGGACATCAGTGTGTTGCAGAGTCAATGCTGTTTGACAGCACACAACCTTCTGACTTCCAGTGTCACTTTTTGCCACAGTTATGCTCCTCCTTTCAAGAAGTACATTTGTAGTGCTTTCTTGTATTTAGCTATACACCAAGAATGGTAGGATTCCTCACCTGGCAACACTACACTGACTATTGAGAAAAATCCCAATGGAAAGCTTAGCTTGACCTGATGGTGATTTGTGCTCAGCTCTGTACATCTAATTGTTATGCAGGCTGAAGCAATTTCAAAGTTCTGTTGTGAAAATATTGGTTGGTATTTTGTTTCATCCAGAGAAGAGTTACTCAGACTTTTTTATTCAGTGCTTTGTTTTGGTATTTTGGCTTTATATTTAGTCTTTGTAGCACATAAATAACTACATTGTGCTTGTTACTGAGGGAAATAAAATGGTTGCAAAGAGATAGCCTTTTACATCTGGTAGTTCCTAATCAGTTGAGTGGAATTCTAAGTCTCTGACAAAACAAGTTGAAACAAGTTGAAACAAATGTGATTTTAACATTTCTAATTGATGTTGATATTTTCAAATAATAAGGACTAGAGATAGTTATAATTTGTGTCTTTCCTTATGGCATCGGATGCCACAAAGCATCAGTAGAGGTATGAGAAAATGTCCTATTGTCTTTAAGGTTCTCATTATTTAACATTTAGGCACTCACAGTTTTTAAACATCAGTTGTTCATATTATAGAAGTGGTGTAAAATGTTTTATTTTGCTTTTCCTTTGATGTTTAAAGCCAAACTAGATCTATTTGGTTTCATGATGAAAAACAAGGACAGATCTAAGATGACTTGTAATCATTGTCCCTTCAACTAAATAACTTTAAATAAAATGTAGAAATTTATTAGCCATATTAATGCCAGTTTGACTTAAAAGCCTCTCAGCTCAGTTTACACAAGATTTCCTTTCATTTTGGAGAGGGCTGACCTTGTAGAAATTAAAATATTGAGGCTGTTCCTTCATTGCCAATTCAATCATACAGACTTCCTGATGTGATCGGGTCAAAGCCAGCTCTGACATGCTCGATGTCTACACAGCACCTTTTGAAGTCAGTAAGAATGACTTCTGAGCAAAATTTGGCCTGTGTAATTGTGTTTTGGTGATGAACTGATGATAGTAGTAAAATATAACTGAATGTTGTTGAGCCCCATCTCAAGCAGTTGCTAACCTGTAGCTAAAATGTCTTTCTCCTTGCCACCATCCCTACATATTTATCTCAAAATTGCTATTCTCCAGACATGGACCTTCTGTATTTTAATGAACCTTCTGATCTTCAGATAATATAGTTCCTGAGAGGGCTAGTAACCACCAACTCTTGAAATTCCTTTTGTTTTATGGCCTCACTATGTCCCAAATTAAGATTTTCGTAGATTAAGATTATCTATATAAGAATTACCTTGATTTGCCCTAACAGTGACATGATTGGATTGAGGGATGCTGCGGTGGCTTTATTTGTCTTCAGTTTTAGCTTGAAATATTTAGATTGTCTATACAGGGAAATCGTGGGGTTAGAGGAAGTTGGGTTAGTGCTTTTATGCTCCTAATTTCCTCCTGTGCTCTATAAAGTTGACCTATAAAGCTGAGCACTGTGAGATTACTGTCAACAGAAGCTGATCTCTTCTGCACAGTGGTAAAATTTAGTATACATATGGTTACTGATTTCCTTAGGTTGAATATTGGAAATTCAGTGTGCAGTGAAATGTTTCAGATTCCTTAAAGAAAAAGCTACTCCTAGCAACATTTGCAAGATTCTTAAAGTTTGGGGAAAAGAATAATGATGCTGCCTTTTCAATTTTTCCTCTGTACTATCTTCAGTCATTAACAGTGTTCATATTTATGTTTGAATATTTCCTTAAATATAATAATTTTTATAGTCAGTAAGAAATATTCTTGTAGCTGCTACTTAGAATTTTTATAAAAATAGCAAGTCTAAAAGGAGAATACTTCCAGCATGTGTCATCCAAAATTCAGCACAGACAGTATTTGCATTAAACTCACCATCTCATTTCATAGTGCCACTTGTAGAGTTTCTGGTCTAGAGCAACTTTTGCCGATACCAGAAGAGTTCCTAGTGGTTGATCACTAGCACAGGAATTGGAAATACGTGGCTAAGATAAAATTGACTTGATAGTAAAATTATTCATATAAATGTCAGGCTAGGTTTTGGTTTATGTGAAAATATTGTTTATTAACCAAGATATATTACTATCACATAGGAAATGTTTTAGTCACAGTCTTCTGTACTGTCATTCTGGGTTGATAACTGATATAATGTGCTGGAAAAGTCATGTCTCACTATTAAGGTGCCTTTAGTTTCATTACAACACTCTTCTCAAAAAGTTCAATTTTCACATAATTTGTAAAACTCACATGACTTTTGTCTGCTTTGTGAGCTGCATTTTTTGTGCATCTTTCCACCTTCTGATTGGAAAACATAAGACTAATACACCTGTGTCCTGTTCTGGCAGAAAATAAATCATGGTCTTGCTCATTTTCGTGGGAGAATGAATCATTATCCCATTGTGTTATTATTTATTTCTTATATTCCTAGGTGAGCCGCTCTGCCTGCTTAATGACTACACAATTAATATGTAAATTGTTACGGTCACGAGAGGCAGCAGCAGCAGTGGATGTCAGAACATGGCCTCCGGTACTAGATACAGGTGAGTACTAAGGCTAGGGGACCTCTGTATCTCTTCTTTTATCATTGTATTTGTCAAGCACTCAAAGTCTACCTGTCACAGAAGTAAGATACACACATTTTCTTTCTCTATTTTCACTAGACGATTTGCCAAAGAAGCGGCCTGCACAGATCTACAAACCTTCTAACCCTGAAACGCTTGCTTACCTTGACTTCAGTGTCTCCACAACTGGCATGCTAGCAGGGGTAAAGGTAGGGACTTCTTGTTAAAGCTGGCATTCCTGCTATCACGCCTGGCTGGCAGGTGGTGCATTGCTCCTGATTTGTAACTCCTCTTGATTTCTGGTAGTAGAAATTGAATTGCTTCCTCCCTTGCAGTCATTATTTGATTCCATTAACATGAAATTAGTTCTTCTATACTCACTATGGTACTGTGTGCAGAGGGTACCCCCTCTCTTCCTCCTCAGTCTAGAAGTTTTATTCAATACCTCTGCAGATAGCCTAGTAACTTGTCTGTCTGAAGCGTTCTTCAACTGAAGCATCTATTATTTTATGAAAGAAATGAGACTCAGTCATCCTTTTTCTACTTGTTCCATTGCCCATTTTTTCCTCCTTATTGCAACTCAACTGCTGGCCATCGGTTTTCAATATTCTCTTCATGCAATTAAGGGAACTTCTGATGTCTCTGGTATATTCACCTGGTACAATACTAGAGTAAACAGAAAAAAATTCATTGATGGATTTTTTTTATAAGCTCAGGCATCCTGAGCTCTTTAAATCTCTATTCTGTCTTTTTGTCCAACTCTCTAGACACAACTTGTCAAAGCTGTTTTATCTGGCTGCTAACTTATGTATTATTCCAGTGTTGGTTTCGCCAACACGCAGGCAGAGGTAAAATCACTCTCTTACTTTTACCTGTTACTTCCTTACTCCTATCTGTTGCATATCCAAGGATTATTTCTGCTGACTTACCACATTTACAGCCTATACTGAATTCCTCATACGCTTTGACATCATCCATCTATTTTCAGAAGCTGTCAGCATACTTTATTAACAAAGAAAGTATCCTTTTCCCAGTTTTCGGATGGAGAACTGGAAACACAGAGCAGTGAAGTGACCAGCCTAAGGTTGACTGATGGCTGAGCTGGCTGATGGTCATCTATCAGACACACCTGAAAGATTCATTTCATCTAACTTTAAATAGCTACAATGCCTACAAGATGTGGATTAGCCATTGGGCTCCTCAATAATCAACAGAGAGAAGCAGGGACTCTTAGGGTGTAATTTATCTGATTTACCTGAAACATCTACTTTTGCATGGGGTGAATGTCACATAAGTCTTCATTGCTAAAGGCAGCCTTAAATGATTGTTTCAAATGCAGTCATCCGTATTAAATCAGCTCTGAACTACACCTTAGCAGACTTGCAGAAATGGCTACTAACTATGCAAAGTCAGTAATTGGAGAGCTTCAAAGATAGTCAAAGGCAGGGCAAGTCAAAGAACCTTTTCTTACTGTGCCTAAAGGGAAGTCCAGGTAAGCCTCTCACATACTTCTTGATAGCTTCTGATAACTGGGTCACAAAGCCTCCAGATCACTGACTCAACAGGTTTATGTAAACAGTTATCATGTACTATATCATCACTAAAGATTAATCAGTTATACAGGGATCATAAGAGGCCACAAGGCTTATATTCATAATGCAGTGGTCCTAAATTAAAAAATTGGCTAAACAGCTTATGTGGATTCTAAAAAGTTGATAAATGTTTTGTAATCAGTTTGGAAGTAGTAGATTCAACTACATTTACTTTCAACTTTTTCACTAGCTTGTACCAGTATGGTGTAAAAATTCACAGAATATCACCAGTTCTGGCCCTATAGTTTAATCCTGTGTGAAAAAGTGGTCTTGATTCAGTTAGAATAGAATTAACCTCTGCAAGCTGCAGATGATCACCATGTGGACACCTGTTTTGAGCTGGTCCTTTTGCATCACTTGGAACATGTCCAGCCTCAGTTATGGCTCTCATTGGCAATGGAGAAAAAGTCACTTCTGGAGCTTTATTCCCCTGTTTACATTAAGATCAAATAAATTTTACCTTCCAAGTGTGTGTTCCCCTCCACTGACTCTAAGAGTTTATAAAGCAACTGGCTCAGTATGTGGCAGAGATCAAAGGTTAGATGAGTTAAATCCTATCCACACTGTATTTCTAACACAGGTATCTTTCTGGTTATTAACAGAGAGGACAAACATTAAAAGACGTAACTCTGTTCCAACTGTAGTTAGAACTTGTAAGACAGGATGGGTGAGTGTGGTAAACATCCTAACACTAGAAAATAAAATCAGAAGAATTTCCTTTTGATCAGGTTTTTCATTTCTGCTTTCTGTTTGTTTTATATCTGAGAGCTTTCTGACCAAGATTTTAAGAGTCTGTTTCTCAGTTAGGAACTGGATTAACATGAAGAAATTTTACAGAACCTTTACTAGGTTTACTGGGAAAGTTTATCACTGAATGAGTACGTCCTTAGTACAGTTTTGCATGCAAAATCCTCTTCAATTTAAAAAGTGCATTGGCATTTTTTCTTGATTGTATTAAGAAATATGTGCTTAGTAATATATCACAATATATGATATGATATATCACAATATATGATCAACAGAATATTTCAACTTACATTCAGATCCTGCAGCCATTCATTCCTTTGTTCTTCCAGAAAGTTTAGCTTGTTGTCATTAGCTTCGCATACAGCTTGGAGCACATATTTAAACTACTCACAGCTTTCTCCCTAAATCATTTCAAACTTACCATTCATTCTGTCTGCCCTCGCCTTTCATGGTTATTTGAATGCCCTCTTGAAGGAAAGTTATGTTTTCTTAGACATAAATTACATGTGTGTTTACACTGAGCACAAAATCAATATTTATTTGTTTTCTTTATCCTGTATCTGATTTAAGCACTTGGCACAGTTTAGGAACGAGCCTTCCGAATTACATAGTTGATCATTTTAATTACTTTGCTGTTGTCTTTCAGATGTCTCATGCAGCCACTAGTGCCTTTTGTCGTTCTATTAAGCTGCAGTGTGAGCTTTATCCCTCCAGAGAAGTCGCTATATGCTTGGATCCCTACTGTGGACTTGGGTTTGTCCTCTGGTGCCTCTGCAGGTGAGGTTTCTCCTCAACCTTTTAAAATACAGCTTCCGTTGTAGTGTAACACGACAAGCCAGATAACGTGAGTGATAAAAAGATGGGAAGAACAGACAATACCTCTGGGACTAACATAGGCAATCGGAATTGCTGGAAGCTATATGGAGAGTGCTGTATGGAGAATACACTTTGTTTGAGTGGGGCATGGCCGTACCTATTAAGATTTAAGAGTGCAGAGCATCGACAAAGCTGCTCATTGACCTCCTGCTGTTTTACTGCTGTGTCTTCAGAGTCTGGCTAGTGTTATTTGATGAAGGCAATGCTTTACCAATATTACCTTAAGGAAGTGGTTTCCTGGTGTCCTCTTTTTCGTTCTGTAATCTGAAAGCACATGTAGATATCGGGGAGTTCCTCGTTTGTGGGACTTACAGATATGATTTTTGCAGAGACATGGAAGTGTGTTCTCCTGCAGAACGATATTTTATAGCAGTAGCAAAGCTATCAGAAAAAAACATTTATAGTGGAATGCAAATCAGCTTTTTTTGTTAAAAAGAAGATTAGAAAGTGAACAATTCTGTCAATCTCTATACTCCAGGGAAGTGTAGAGTTCAGCACTGAAAGTTCCATTGATTTTTTACTTTCTTTTTTTTTTTAAGATAGCTGGGTTGATGCAGAGGCAAAGGGGAAGAGCTATGGGAGTGTTAATGGAGCACATTCTTATGAAGACATCTTAGAGTCACAGTAGTCTGACATCTTTGCTTTCTCCATAGAAAGTTCCTTGGTGTTAGCAGTATTGCTATTTTTAGTTACTAAAATGAAGATAACCCAGGGCAATAAAAGTACTCCGTATAAACTTTAATTATTTAATTACAACTGCAACAATTCATCAGCAAGTATTGTTTATTTAAAATAGTCTAGTAGCCTGTTTTGTTGTCCTTTTAAAATATTTGTTATTAAATATTAAATTCATTCTTGATCAGTCTTCCTTCATTTAACATGTACTTGTCCTAATATTATTTCAGATTTTACATAGGGATTAGAGATTTCTTTCTTTTAAAAAATCATTTTATTTCAACATCTTACTTCCCCAACACAAAAATAAAAATGGTGAGGCGGCAAAAAATTCAGAAAACCTTTCAGAAATTTTGAGATTTTAATTCTCTGTTTAGGTTACATTTTTTAAATGTTGATTTTTTTAAGTCAGTTGAATATTTCTTACATAGATTTATATGTTCCAGCATACCCCAGTGTCAGCACTATTAGACCTCTGCTCTGCTGGGGGCTAAGGCCAGACTGCCATGGTGCATTCGGTGAGACCAGGGGAGGACTGTAGAGCACCGGGGGAGAGTTCAGCTAAGGAGTGTATTACAGGATGGAATAATGCTGGGACACGGAGCATCCAAGAATAACTTCCGTGCAACATCATGATAGAGCCGTAAAATACAGATAAACGTTGATCTGTCCCAAACCCAAGTAATTTGTGGTGCCCATGACTATCCTGAATACCGAAATGTATGTTTCTTCCAGAACCATATTTGCAACAGATGGGCATTTGCTGCCCTTAGATCCTTACCAATACTGATAGTATCAGCCTCTTAGGAGAAGATTGTTTATAACTGGCAAGTGAATAAGGCAGCAAACCTTTGGGATAAAGCAATCAAGGTCTGTGCCCCTCTGTAGCTTGTAGAAGGTGTAAAAAATTTTATACCATTTTCAAAGAATGAAAGGAAACAAGGGAGTTGAAGGAACTCAGATCAGGCCAGCAACACTCTAATCTTACGAACAGTTGTGTCAACCTCTTTGCCACTGATCTCCTGTTCCTATAAAACCAAAATGCAGGCTGCTTGCATTGCGACTGTCATTTAGAGAAGGCTTACATCAGAAACAGCTTCATTAATTCCACTTAGAAACTTAATTTCCATTTCATTCCTATTTTAGAAATTAGTATTATTTGATGTGATAGCAAAAAATACATCCTTCAGGTTATTAGACTCTTACTCTTCATAACTTAAAACTGCAACTTTGCATATCACTCTTTGCAGTTTAGCATACCAAAATCCCCCCCAACATTTTACAGCCCAGATTTCTACCTCGGAGGATTCTACTGTAAAGTTATGAATGTCACCACTCCCATTAACTAAATTAATACTATTAATGGCATATGGAAATGAAGTTAGATCTTCAGTTTTTGATCAGCTGGGGGTGTTTGAGAGTTAAATAGGAACTCTTCATTTTAGGAGCCCAGCAGGAATAGAAAGCAACCTCCTGTGTTGGGTGCAGTTAGAATTACAAGTACATCTTAATACCTTTATTAACTGGACCAAAGGAGGCATTGACTAAAGGATGAAAGAAAAACTAACCTTTTATCCCCGTTGTAGGTGCTTAGACGTTGTGCTGGCCTGCTCCACTGTGGTGCCCCAGAATGCCCCATTCTGTGAGGTCAAAGCTACTTAGGAAAGCTGCTGGAGCATGGAGCCAGCCCTTTGGTAAGTTTGGAATATATTGCATAGTTTTGCAAAGTTTTTAATTTTTAAAAATTTATTATTTTATGGCCTGAAGGGTATAAAATAATAAAGAAAAGAAACCTTGCAAAGCAGAGCAATACATTTTTTAAAATGAGATTTACCACGTTCCCTCTAAACTGGCTGCATGCTCCAGCAGGGTTTCCTTGGAACCTTTGTCATTGAACAGCACATCCTGGGTGTGGCAGCAGTCATCAGCCCCATGTGAGTTCACAAACCCCAAACTTCCTAATTTTGAGAGGTTCTTACTAATGACTCAATAAAATAATACATTGTTTTTGTGTTTCTCTCTTTAATAATCTCATTTATCCATTCTGAGAGGGTGATCCTAGTGATTCTGACTTGCATTGCATTGCATTTTAAAATGTATTATGTTCTTTAAAAGACAAAAATTAAATGTCCTCCAATGTAAAAAAAAATCAATACTAAATCCCACTGTTCAAAAATCCTTCCTGAAATTAAGATCACTGTGGGAAAAAATAGAGCATTCTGCAGTTCATTAGTGAGGATTTACTTAATTAGTAGTTGCTGATTGATGAAGTAGAATAAGAATTTTCCCTCCATTTTGGCCCATCTAAGCCAATCCATATTGCAGTTCTGCTTTTACTACTGGAAGATAGAATTGTCCTTCTGAAATTAAAGTTAAGTACATTAAATCTTAAATAAATTTTATATTTGTTCTCAGAAACTGAGATTGTAATAGTGCAAGTAAGACTCAAAGTGGACCAGAGGAACTGAATTTTCCAGTTCACAGTGGCCATGTAATAAATAGTGTGAATGCTATAAAATGGTGCTGGGAAGGCTTTCCAGGTAAGGTGCAATGAAGTGGCTTTCTCCTGTGCTGATTCTACTGTCTCTGTTCCATAGCCACAACCTGAAGTCCTGAGCGGTGCTGCTGAGTAGCTGCAGCAGCAAGAGACTGCAAGTTTTCTTACTAACCAAACAGGTGGAACGGTGCAAGAAGTAAGCAAGGAATTGCAGCATTAAAATGAGGACTGCCTTTTAGAAATCTTTAGTGTGCTAGGACTCATTAAGTATTGTTAAGTTTTTAGGCTAATTTGAAGATATCTGGTAGACAGGAGCAATTCACACAATTTCCAGCCCATTTATAGCAAATTAAATGCAAGACTTTATAAAGAAGCCTTAAAGCCACATCAGTAAAGGATAATTCTGATATGGGACATGAAGGATATGAACATAGCCATCTCTCATGTATTTTGCAAAGGGCATTACTGGGGGAGGAGGACTGTGAAGGTGCATCTGCCCACACACTGCCATGTGCCCATTTCCCATTTCTTTAGCCAGTGATAGTTTGCAGAAGAGGCAATTTATATTTCCTCCACATTACAGTAGGTCTAGTAGGTTAAACCTGCCTCAAGTCTGGAAGGTTCAGGGGTAGCTAAAACCTCAAGTCTGGAAGGTTCAGGGGTAGCTAAAAGCTCTGAGTTACCTTGATATGCAAGTTCTGCGATGAGTTGGCAGACTAACTCCGCTGTAGACCTGCCCATATATGGGGGAACAACTGGGGCAGGAGAGGTGGTGCTAAGGCACTGCCTGAGTAGTGCTCAAGCCTAAGCAATGGATGCGTTTAGCCTCTGCCTGCCTTAGGATGTTTCTAATACCAATGCCAGCAGAAATGACACTGCCATCTGCATCCTCCAGTTAACCTCAGGGTCTGTGTTCTCTGTGCAGAGCAAGATGGCCATCTCTTTTTTTCTTCAATACAAAATAGAAGCAGTGGCCAAATTTTTAAAATTTACTCACCTGCTTTAAGTATTGAGATAAAGGGACTTTGTGTTGAAATGACCCTGAGCACTCTTTAAGTTCCGCCAAGTGTATGATTCCCACTCCTGGTGCTGCCAGGTGATGTGTTTGTGCTCAGGAGCAGTCAGCAACATGCTTCCTGATAGGAAGTTACACATCAGTTCAGAAGTGCCGAGAAGCAACCTGGAGCCATGTTAGAAGGCTTCCCTTGTGAGGTTCAGAAATTGCTGAAACAATTCTCTGAAAGGGGGAGGTTAAAGCCTTTTGAAGACATGCCAGTAACAAGAAGTTCACATTAACCTCTGGCTCTTACTCTGGGCAGACAGCACTGTCCCAGCAGGTGGTGCAGGCACTACGGGAATAAAAACCTGGCATTTCAGTGTTAACCAAAGACTTGAGAGGTATTTGATTGGGGTGCCAACACCAGAACTTGAGTTAAAGCAAAGTGCTGGATTATGACACTCCTCTCACCAGCTCTCAGTACTCTGATGTGGAAGTTGTAAAAGCTGGACCTATTCTCAGCACCAGAAACCTGTCAAGAGTTATGGGTGAGATCTTTTCCTTTCTGGGAAAATCTCTGTACCCTACACAACAATCCCTTTTGCTGTACATTAGTTAAACTTCTTTGTGAAGTATCTCTGTCTATCCAGTACTGATTGCTTATCTGCTTACCATGTGCAGTCATGCTGTTAGTACACTGTATGCCAGCTAGGCATCTTTGGACTCTGCAGGCACTTTGGGGTCCTTTACTTGTTCTCCAAAAGCCCCTTTTTTTTGCACATAGTGTTTCTCCAGGGGACCTGAAGATTTAATTTTTGTCCAAGTCCTATGAAGCCTAGGTCAGACATATGCCCAAACACTCTGTGGCCTGTAATGTCCTTCCTATAAGCTCTGGTCCAGATGATTGTGAAGACTTCTACTCAGTCCCATTAAGTTCCCTCAACACGCACACTCTTTCCACAGACTTTGAATTATGGGCATGGCAACTCAATTTTTTTGGGCTCTACCAAACTCCCATACCTGTCCCTCATCATCAAATGCCAAATATAATCTGTAGAAATTCAGACACTAAATACATATACTTATAAGACTCAACAGTATACCTGCCTCCTGCAGTTAAGTGGGAAAGCAGCTCATATCATCTGAGAAGGACACCAGAAGTAAGGGCAGCAGCGGGTCAGTAGCCTGCCAGAATTCAATTGCAAGTTGCAAGTGCCATTTGTCAGCATTTATTGCCCTGCTGAAATTTCTGGAACTATAATAATACTTCAGAATTTACTGTTAATCTGCCTCAACACAACATGGGGTAAATCTTTGATTCAGTGGAACAGTTAAGTGCCAAGATGTCCTTCCAGGCATTTCTGTATGGTGCCAAAACAGCCTGCCAGGCAGTGGAACCGGTGTTGTGATCAGATGGTGCCGTCATACCAAAATACATCCAGGTGCCTTTAACTGGAGAACTCCTGTCCTTGGGCAGCCCTTGCTTAATGCAGGCAGACAAGGCTCTTTGTTTACTGCCCAAATCCAGGGCTTTGTCCACCATGTGAATACTCTTTCTTCCCCCAGATTGCTTTGCAGTTCCCTAAAGGAAGACAGCATTTCTAAAAGGTGATCTCCCACCTCAGCTACCATCCCAAAAGTCACTGTGGCAAGATGATGCAAGAATGCTCTGTAGTCACTCTTCTTTTTTGTCTTCTTTTTTGACTACTCCTTTTGCATTTTCTAAAAATAGTGGAGACTGATAAACAAATGTCCAGGCCTGTCAGGTAGTCTCTGCAGTTCTGCACTGTGTTCACTCCTGTTGTAAGACTTATATCAAGAGACAGTCTCTTTTGTGCCAACAGATTTTTACAGCAGTGGAAGAAGCAATCTTGCTTCAGTTCCTTCCCAGTATTTATGTAACTAAACTCTTGTGCCTACTCCAATATATCATATATTGTTGCAATTTCAGAATGGTAGTTTTAGTTTCTACAATTCATATTTAAACCCCCAACTTTTCCTAATATCCCATCTGATCCCCCAATGCCACAGTGTTCACCATGATTTTCAGTATGAGAACAGTAAATCTGACATCTTAACTATCTCTTGATGACTATCATGTTTCAGGGTGAGATGGAACTGTCTATTTGTTCAGTGCCTCAGTTTCAGGATTAACTCTACTGTCTAGAATGTACCGTACCTAGATGTACCTACCAAACATCTCTATCATACCTAGAATTACATGAAGGCATCACTGACAAAACTTCCTATAGGTTTGGGACTGTATCTAGGATTATCCATCATCTCCAAAGCAGCTTTCCATAAGTGCAGTGTGTTCAAGCATGTGATCCTCTGCTTGGTTGTTGGTATCTGTACAAAGGAAACACCCTCTAATATCTCACAGTGATTTGAAACACTGGAGTGTTAGAAATGTTTCAACTAGCTATACAAGGGAGTATCTTTTTTTTTCTCAGCTTCTCTCTACCAAAACATTGGTGACATACAGCTTCTCAGGGGTTAATGTGGAAGTATAAAGTCTGTGGATTTGCAAGGATATGTGGCTACCAGGAATGTTTTGTTGCTCGGAGTGATTCACAAAACCTGCATAACATTTCTGAGATTGATTCAGGGAAGTGAGCCAAGTTATGACTGACATCGTGGTGGCCAGGTGCTGCATAAACCACTTCAGCTGTGGAACTGGCACATTCACCCCAGAAATATGTCTTTGTAGTTCCTCTCCTGGCTCTACCAACTGCTCTAGCAAATCAGATGATATGCATGGGTTATTAAACCATAGCTCAGTAGGCAAAGCCTGTGTTGGTCATCAAGTTTCCAAGCATAATATCATCTTTCTGTAAGGTTACGTACTGTAGACAAGAGCAGCACACATTTGAGGTTCTGCACCACAAAAAGCTTCCTTCCTGCTAGATACTTCCTGCTGCTCTGCAGTTTAATACTGAATGCCTTCGTATTTCTGAGTGATTAGAAAACTTAGAGAAGGTACTAGCAACGTCTTAATTTATTTCTGTCTATCAGAGTGTTTTTTTTAGTTAAAGTCTGATCATAAGAGTGTTTGTTTCCCTCAGTCTGGAGAACATGGAGTTAATTTGCCTTCAAATCCTCATGCTTTGCTGCATGGCTGTGAGTGGGAAGTTAGGAGGAAACACAAGCATCTTTCATACTTGTCCAGCATTAGTTGATCAAGTGAGGGAGACATTTCACTGTCACTCATTAGTATTGCTGAGGGGGGAAAGATTCGTCTTTGGTGTAAATTTGTATTCCCAAATTCCACCGTTTTGGACTCTTTCCTGGTAAAATGCACTTGGAATCAATTATCTGTTCTTCTACTGAAAGCAGTGCAGCTATTTCCTCCCTTATCACTGTGGAGTTTGTGTGGGCACTTTTCAGTACAGGGATAAAGTTTGTTCTTTTGATCTTGTTTTTAATTTGAGATGTTCTGACCAGTTGAATAGGTGACACTTATGGGATCCTAATGTGGTTCTGAGTAATAATTCTCCCACATTTGACTGCCTGGCAACTTGTTTATTATTGTGCATATTTTTTTTTCTCCTGATATTGGTTGTATCAACTAGAGTAGTTCAAGGGCAAGAGGGAGGGTTTGATGCTGAATCTCTGTATACCGTATTTGTACAGATTAGAGCCCATCCCAAGTTCTTACTCAAGTGGTTACAGCTTCCGTTTGTAAGAATTATGTATTCATGACAGATCACACACCTTCGTTGTTTGTGGGGCCCTAACCTTACATTTGTGAAGAACTCAAACCTTTTGGTCTTCTCTGAAAAACTCAAGAGAATGGACTGAGAAAGAAAGAGTGAAATAATATTTATAGTAAAAACTGTTTACTATTCCCTAGCTGGGTTTGATCTGTCACTTGAGCTCAGGGCATACTCCTTTCAAGCTTGGGTAGTTTTGCCAACAACTCTTTTTACATGTTTATGAAGCACATGCTCAAGGTTTAGTCATACTTTATTCTGATTATATAAAAGCAACATGAAAGCATAATGCTTCATTTGACCGTCCTGTGTTATAGTCGTTATGTCAACCGTATCCGAGAACACATCACTTTGTGGCAAGTCACTGGTCATGAATCATCAAGAGTGGCATAAATGTGGAAAAGCAGTCAAAGACAAAATTTTTACTGTATGATAAATGAAATTATTTGAACTGTAGTTCATGCATATTCCATGATATCCACTGACTCATACTCCAGCAGAGACCTAAACTATTTGGATTATTAACTGTCATTGTGGCTGGACTTGTACACCTTTTATGCCTTTATGCCAAGTAAAGACATCCAGGTCACACAAACCTTATTGTAAATTGCACAGCTTTTGAAAGCATTCTCATCAGGTTTTGAGGGGAGTGGGGGCACTCACTCACCAAGGAGGGAAGCTGTGTGAGCAGCCTATCTTCAAAAATTGCAGAAGCGTGTGTCTTCTTCCTAATGGCAGATGTTATGGAGATACTCATATTCCTGAAAATAAACTTCCATATTGTGTCTTACCTTGGGTACTTGGATTTGATAATGTGAGCTTTACTTTACCAATCTGGCATTTCAAGTTTTCAAGTCATGAATTAATTTCTCTCATGCATCATGAATCTCTGGGGCTTTATGGTCCTTTCTCAGAACTTCTAATTGGGGGTTTTATGCTATGACCATTCCAGTTTGAAATATCTACAAGTCACAAATTAAGATGTGAGGAGACTGTAAAATTGATGGTAAATCTGCCTGTCTGACATGATTGAACAACATAGGACTCACGGGAAATAAAGACATCAAATTGGAAATATTTTTTTTCCCCTGGGGAGAATCTTGGGTACCAGAGAAATTAGTTCTGACATAATTGTTTCCTTCAGGGACCCTGATAAGTATCTTTTTTCAATACTTATGCTCACTGGGTATTCAGTAAACAAGAGATGTGTATATTTGGGTTTTAAAAATTCACAAAACTTTCATAGAAGAAATTTAAAGCCACTAGGATTGTTAAATTGGGCACAGATTTACTCCCTTGAAAATGATCACAAACCTCTTGCTTGCCTCAGCAGGAGAGAGGTTATTTCCATATTAAGCAATCAAGTACCCTTTTAATCAAGGTGTTTTAAAATGGTAATTACTCAATCTTAATTATTTGTCAGCAACACATAATTTTTGTTGATATTATAATACTGTTTATTAGCACCATTAATAACCAAGCTAGTTTGCTCTCTTCAGTAGAGTTCTAACAGCAAAGTCCACAGGCATTTTGAGTAAATTAGTATTTTAGGAGCATGTTCTGCCTGCATTCCTCATGATTCTCATAGACTCTGAAGGTATATCAAAAACCAGAGTGAAACTTCGTGTTAAGCTACTGGACCTGTAGAGCACTGTAAAACATTATACAGTTCATCAGGTGCTGTGATAAACTTTATATTCTTGTACCCCATAGCTTGTGGACGCAGGCATTTAGCATGCGTTAATGAATCTTGTGTCTTTACAGCGTTTATTCAGGACACCAGTCTATTTTGATTCCTCCCTCAGAACTGGAGACCAATCCCGCTCTGTGGCTTCTTGCCGTGAGTCAGTACAAAGTGAGAGACACTTTTTGTTCCTATTCAGTCATGGAGCTTTGCACTAAGGGACTTGGTTCACAAACAGAGTCGCTGAAGGTGAGTAATTCTGCCGTCCTTCACAACCTGTTGTCTGCACAGTGATGTTTGAGATTCTTCCCTGCCATGAATGGCTGTGCTAAATGCAGTGAGGAGAAAATCATCAGAGGGCAGGGGCAGCTTCCACAGAACCTTTGTTATTCCTTGCCAAGGGCTGTATGTGAATGTGAGTCATTCTCTTTCAGATCACAAGGCTTTTAAACATAAAGGAAAGGCTTTTATTTACCTAAGCTTTCTGATGTGTGTCGCAGCCTGTGTTGATAGGCAAGTGTTGGAAAACAGAGGTATAAACATCCAAGAGGCCCAAGGAGCATTATATTGTATATTATGTTTTATGAATTCCCTGATTATATGAAGTACTAGTTTGGTTTTGACCCCTGTATTTAAATAATCACATACTTAAAAGTACTGTATTGTTTTAACTGTGCGTATTATAGTTGGGGGCAGGGGTGTATTTTCTTTTTTTTTTTTTTTTTCCACCAGAATTAAAAGCCATGTAGCAAGTTACATTTCTGAAAGCATCTAGAATTTCCAGTATGCTACTGAAATAAATTAAATCTTGTGATACTGATATTTATGATGTCTCCAGCCCTTACCATCCTCGCTTAATAATTTCTTAATCAGTTTTTCCAAGGCTAGACACTGCTTCCTGCTTGCTATTATTCACTGGCTTTCTGAATCAATATTGAGAAATAGCATTCCCTTTATTCAGAATTAGCATACCCATCTCTTTCTACATGCTAATGTTGAGATGCCAAGCAAGTATGTCTGCTCTTCTACAGCTATTAGACTGTCATCTGGCCATCCGGCCTCCAGGAAAGATGGAAATTATACTGGCACCTTGGCCTCTTTTCCAATATTCCTCTTGAATCATAATACCTACACTTAAGTACTACTAATGGTTTTTCATTAAATCTGCCCATTTTTTGGCTTTTGTTACATTTTAACTTCTTTTTAGGCAAGGGGACTGGACCTTTCACGTGTACGGACATGTGTAGTAGTGGCTGAAGAACGACCTCGAATAGCTCTTACTCAGTCATTTTCAAAATTATTTAAAGATCTTGGTCTCCATCCACGGGCTGTCAGCACATCACTTGGCTGTAGAGTTAACCTGGCAATATGTTTGCAGGTAAGATTTTTTACTCCTTAAGCTCACAGTTGTTTTAAGAAAATAGTTTTTGATAAAAAGCATTCATTATATTTCCTTTGGCTGCTTGGTTGTAGACATGTTAAGAAAATGCATGTGGTACTTAATGTTCTTGCATATGCAGGTATTAAATTCCTGTTACTTTGTCAACTATTCATCCCTCTCATGTTGCAGTCATAGCATTTATTCTGCCCATGAATAAAGTAATTCAGAAAAGCGCATGGTAGTGAGAGAATGTGTACTCTGTACTCCAAAAATAGTATTTAGTCATGTAATGTAAAATCCAGTTTCGAAGTGCTTACTTTAGTATGTTACAAAATGGATTCCTTCTGTTTAGAAAATAATTCCAACCATTACTTAATTAACAAGATAGATATTTTCTGCACCCAGTTTATTGCTTACAATTAAAAAATATTTTGGTACATCTCTTTCATTCTATTTTGATCCACTAATCAGAAGAAAGTACCCAGGGATAATTCAGGATTTAACTTGCATTCTCTAGGAATCTTTACTGAGTGATGATTTTAAGGACAGATGGAGCACTGTAGCTATCTGGTCTGAATTTCTGAATACCTTCTAGGTTTTCACCCAATGATAACTATACCAAGCAAATAGTTTTAGACTGATCTGCAGTATATTATTTTATCTTTCAGGACTTCAGTGATGAAAGTTAACTTTCCTTTTTATAAAGTGTTAAATTTTTAATTAATTTTGCCTTATTTCTAGTTTAAATTTATCTGGTAATAGATTCAGCTATTTTTTATTTTATTACATTTTTCTAATTAGAGTAAAGAATCTAATTTCTATCATGACTCTTACATCTTAGTCTTTGGTACAATACACATCTTCGTCTTTGATAAATAGATGGAGAATCTTAAGTTATGCTTTCCTGATCTGTGTCTCATTTTTATGACTCCTGTTCTCTTTCTGTCCTTCCAAATCTGGTATCAGAACTTAACATATTATTCCTGTAATAATGCCACATGTGTCCTACTCAGATGTAATAAGATTTCTGACTTAATAATATTTTTAAATAATACAAAAAATCATCTTCTGTATTGGCAGCTTCATTGGCTGGGAAGTTCCATATCCATTTGGTCATTTACCGTATCTCTAACCTCTTCAAAGTCACTGTCTCCGCAGTAGAACTCTATATGGTGCATCCCACATTTCAAATCTGGCAGTTACCCCTAGCTTACATTAAAGGGTTTCTCATTCATGTAACATGCAGAATTGCTTAGGTGGGGAAGCCAGAACAGATCTTAGTGACACTGCAAATGCTATTCTTTTCCTGATTGAAAATATGAAGATTCTTTATTTTATCAAAAAAAGTCACAAATACAGGTTATGGGTTCGGCACAGACCAAGTCTGTTTGTTATGCCTGCCTTAGCCTCTTGCCCTGTTCAACATCACTAAAAAATCCTGGCTTCAATCAGACCTTGGCTAAAAGTGACCTTGTTTTTCACCATGTTACCAGAATATGAATACAGGAGGTATGCCACATCTTCAGTGCTGCTTGCTTTCTCTCTGACTACCAGCAGAGTATCCCTTCAGCCCACAGTGATTTTAATTATTCTCAAATATATGACAAGGCAGAGCTGAGCAGGGTTAAAAGTCATTCTGTGTCCCAGAGGTAGAGTTCTTTAGTTTGACATTCTGTAATTGCTGCCATAAATATTCTCCAGGAATAAAAGTTTAAGAAAATCTCATGTAGTCTCAAAAGCAGCAATTTTTTCAAAACAGTTTTTACCCTAATAGAATTTAATAAATAGCCTTGAGAGAAAAACACATGTTGTAGGCTTGAAACTTCTATGAAGTCAAGCAGCATCTTCCCCTATATTTCTGTCATGGATTTGATACAAAAAGTATTGACTGAAGTTTTGAAATCTCTTCTACGGAATGTTTCTTTGCAGTAATATGGACCTCTTCATTTCTTTCTCCATATTTAAAGTCCTGGGTAATAGCAAGGCAGACAGGACAACTCAGAAACCATCTAGGAAATCTTTAGGCACTTCCACCTGAGACAGCACAGTTTGAACGGTACCAGTTTAGGCCAGTTTGCAGGTGCAGGTTGTTTTGCTTTCCCAATTCGCAGCCCAACCAGGCTTAAACACTTGGGTGGGAGGGGCACAGAAGGCAGCAAGGACACTACTTTTTCTAGTAGAAAAGGAAAATAAGAGAAAAAGATGAGCAGGTTACTCAGTAACAATAGTTTTCTTATTTGCTCCTGTATCTTTAGACATTTGGAAGTGCCCATGGGATGTCTTTTACAGGGGGGAAGGAGGGAAGTGGTGGCATACCTTCTTGGCCAACTGCTCTACCTTTCCAAACAGATTGGGATGGGGCCCGTCAGCTTCCACCTGCAGCTGTGGTAGAGCTACTTCTGAAAAATAACTGAACTTCTCTGGCTTCTGGTCCATGGAGGAAGCAGACATGGAGGACACTGTAGATAACAAGAACAAATTAGCTGCAGAAGTTTGCTTTCCACTAATGACAATCTCCATTTCAGGCTTGCAGTGATCTCTGGACTGTTTGTGGTGGCTGCTTCACTTAGAAGATAAGTCATTTGTTCAGGACAAGTAATAAAACCAGGGAATGACACTAAGCAACAGTAAGCCAGGTTCAGTGCCCAAGTATGCTTCATTGGAAGTAATAATGTACTGGGTTTGCTGGGATGGAATTAACTTTTTGCATAGCAGCCTATTCAGAGATGTGTTTTGAATTTGTGACTAAAGCAGTCTTGATAGCACACCAGTGGTTTAGCTATTGCTGAACAGTGCTGCACAGCATCAAGGCTTTCTGTGTTTCTCACTCTGCTCACTGCACCACCCCTCCACTGCCCCCAGGGATTAGGCTGAGGGAGATCAAGGGACTGGGAGGGGACACAGTCAGGAAAGCTGTCCCAAGGTGACCTAGAATATCCCATACCATATTGTGTCATGCTCCACATTAAAAAAGGGGGGATTGCCCTTCCAAAGTAGACACTGCTCGGAGACTGGCTGGAAATCATTCTGCTGGTACGAGGTGGTGAGTGATTGCTTTTGCATCACTTGGGGTTTTTTCCTCTTACCTTCACTCATTAAACTGTCTTCATCTTGACTCGTGGGTTTTCTTGCTTTTGCTCTTCCTATGCTCTCCCCTGTCCTGCTGGGAGGGAAGAGAGTGAGCTGCTGAGCAGATACTTAGCTGCTCTCTGGGTCAACCCACTAGAAACGTGCAGAAAAGCTCGGTACACTCAGAGAAACTGAAAGTCTAGTCAGTATGGCATTAGGCTGGATTTTTGCTTGAGTATCTGCCTTTTGACTGTGTTAACTCCTTAGCTGAAATTTGTTTCTTAGATGGTTCTTCACATAAACTCTTGAAAGAGTTACTGAATCAAACTGTAAAAGTGGTAACTCTCTGAAGGAATATTATTAATGATATTGAGTATGAATTTAAGAACAGCACAGAATGAGAGCCTTGAATGAGGTGATTAACAGCCTGGCTGATCATACAGATTAGTGTCAGGCTTCACTGAGTTCTACTAAGATGTTGCAACTCAGTCTGTAGGACAAACTAAAAGCCATACACTGTCTAAAGAGTGGTCTAGCTGGAATGAAGAAAAGCCATTTTGGAACAGCATATATTTAGTAACGTTACCCTTCCAAGTGGAATGGTTTTTGAAGCATTTAAGCCAAGGGTAGTTTGGCAAGTTTTAAAGGGGTTTGAAAAATTACTAGAGATGTTACTTACAAGCGTCACTGCAAAACATGTCATTTTGGTAGAAAATATAAAGATACAGGATTGCGTCCTTTGAAGCATCTGGTAGTAGACACTGCCAAAGACTGGATACTGAATTAGACTAATTGAATGCTCTTCCCAAACCGTCTGGAAGTTTATGGCGAGTGATATTCCAGAATAGCTTGTGGGTTATTCTGTTTTCTGGGCTGAGGAACAGAATGAATTTTAATCCTTGATCAACAATGTTCCTCAAATTAGCATTGTCTCCAATATGTTCCAGAAATGTATCATGATTCTGGATTCTTCACACTGCATAAAAATACTTCTAAAGATGTTTGAAGCAATAGCATCCGCCTTTGCTTTTTTTTCTTCCAAGTTGTGTCATCTGTGAGATCAGCATGTGGTTCCTGGGACACCATCTTCCACAGGGGTAACTGATCCAGCCTATTCTATGGTCTTTCTAAAATATGTATCTACTAATCACCTTTCTAAACATATCTCAGTATTGAGTTATTGATCTTTACCGGCAAAAAGCCTATCCAGACTTTCTTCTCTATGGGCTGCCTCTGTCACAGCTTGAATGCAATCAATTTTTTGGACAAATGTAAGGTTTAGATCTTTCAAGGAGAAGGTATCCTGATTTTTCCAAAAAGCTTTTACTGTTGTTCCCCACCTCCAAAAAGAAGAGAGGGGGGTGTATGTGTGTGTGTGTGTGTAAAAACTTCATAGCAGAATTTAACCTTTTATTAAAGATTACTTTAAACAGGAAATCATTGTCATAGTCCCTTTGGTACAAAAGAGCCTTAGTCTACCAAATAATCTTGATTTCAGAATTAAATTCACTGACAGACTAATGTATTGTCATTTGTATTCATTTCCTCTCAAATTTAGAACAGATTTACTGTGGGTTTTTTGATGTAGTCATTTTGCTAGATTTTTAGAAGAGTGCTTTTGAAAATAAATAATTCCCTCCATCTTTAGGCACTTAAATACCATTAATATCTGACCTTTTATGGCTGTATAGTCACAGATAATGGTCCAGGGATTTCTGAGATGAAAAGATTGCATCCAGCATGTTCTAATTCTCATTAACTAGCATCTTAGCATTCTCAAGAGAGAGAAAAAAATAGATATGAAAAGCATCCTGATTCTTACAACAGCACAGATGGTAATCTAGAATTTCAGCTAATTTCCATTTAAACACTTGAAATAAATATTTTCATTTTACTCAACCTGCTACTCCAGTTGAGGAAAAACTTCTAGAAGTTGTTAATTTTTCTAAGTTTTACGTGACAATGTACTAACAAATCTGCCCAAGCTAGAACAGGAGAGCAAGATTCATCTTGCTTCTTTTGTTCACCTCTAAGTGAGATGGAAAGGTTAAGTTATGCAATATCCAGCTATAGTCAGTAGAATCAAAAAAATACTTCAAGAGCAAGCATCATTCAGCATATCTCAGGTGTCCATTTTGGGATGAGATTCATCACTATCAGGAGATAACTTCCTACCTTATACTGCACACTTTCTTCTTTGATGGCTGAAGTCATGTGAAACTAATCCTTCCCTCACTGTCTAGCAAAGGGAACTTAGTAAATTTAGGGCTTAAAGTTAATGTTTCTTTTTATTTAGTGATAGATCACACTTTTTGAGGATCTTCCAAATTAAAAGTAATAAGAGATAACTCTGTGAAGAGTGCAACAGGAGACCATGCACTTTATCAGAGGTATGATTCACATTTAGCAATGTAGTACAGCTCCAGGTGAGTTCCCTCAGATTCTGTGTTTTCCCACCTTTACTATGAATCATGCCATGAAGTTCTTTTCACAACTTCAGCTGCTGTGCTTGCATACATGAGATCATTAAGTGTACGTCAAAAATTCCATTTCTGAGCCTCACTGGAGCAGAAGTAGACTCAGAATAAACATTGAGACCACATCCTTAGATAGCCAAACAGGACCCAAAACAACAGGTATTTTTAAATTATTAGGACTTCTGATTGCCTAGTTTTCCTGGTTTTTAACTCTGGGGAGGGAAGCGGGAGAAAGCATTCAGCTTGGCCTTTGACTCAGTGGAAATTAGGTACAGGCTGAGTGCTGGCACATGGTTATCCCTACTGCTGATTTGATGGGGTAGTCCTCTGTGCAGTTTTGACCTGCAGTGTTTTTCCAGAGGATAGAAGCCTGGCATGTTGCAGAGGTTTGTACAGACCAGGGATGTTTCACTGGTGGCAGCCTATGCATGAGCAGGAGATTTATTCAGTTCAAGTGACGTGACTTAGCTATCTGTGATGCACCTGTTTTCAGACAGAAAATGTTTGGCGCATTTTATTTCCTTGAACACTACCTAGCATGTCCTTAGTAAGTATCAGATACAACAGAAGTCACGTAATTTTTTTCCTATTACCAGTGTTACAGATGCTCTCTATCTCTGTCTTGCAAAATAAATGTGCACAGACAAATTGAGTCAGTCACTCTGGTCTTGGCTAAGACTGCTTCTTTTGAAACACTTTCACAGTATCTCGGCTGAGCTGGCCACAGAAGGACAACGCTGAGACATTAACTGCTGTTTCTCAAGCCCTTCCTTAGTTAAAAGCCATATGAGGCTCTGATACTCTCAAAATCCTCTCTGGAACTGCAGTATAGTCACAGGCAATGAATTATATAACTGATGGATTTCAGCAATTATCCTGCTTTCTTGCAGTTACACAGATGCAACCCGAATTATTAGTAATGTCTCTATTTTGGGCCCCAAGGTAATAAGCAGATCCATCCTATTTTTTTAAATGCGTCATCTTCCCCCACATCCAAAATAAACCTGGTTTCAGGTGCTGCTGTGGGAGCTTCCTGTCATCTTTAACTTTGCTGGAATTCAGAAGATTGATGAAAAGGTTGTGGGATGCCAGTGCTCTCAGACCTGTTTGTTTTCACAAGTTGTCAGGCAAGTCCCACTGCAGCCATCTTATGTTAGATGCTCCACGTGACAGTAGCAGCTTAGGCCTAGTCGCCACTGTGTTTTGTCTCTTCGTTGCATTATCAGTCATGTTGGAGAACTGATGAGTTTTTATTGGCTTTTAATTTTATTGTTCCTTATGCATATTACACTGTTTATCATAGCAAATAGACTAAGAATGAAGAATTATTGAACTATGAAGTTGGTCCCTTATTTATGGTCTTCTATTAAGTTGTGCATGAAGTCTTGATTTTATTTCACTGTAGGAGCAGGTTAATCTGTATGAAACAAGGTATAAGTATCTTTCTCTGTTCTATACTAATTTCTTTTTTTTCAAAAAAAAGAGCTTACTTTTGATTTCCAGATGACATCGCTTACAAACTTCTTTTAGGGAAATGGCAGACCTGGAACCCCTGTCTCAATGGATGTACATTAAAATAGCAGGCCATAATGTTTACTGACTTCTCCACCAAAAGCAAACAAAACCAAATCACTATGCTAGACACTTGTTTTCCACTAACAACATTGTCTGTAGTGTCCTAAAACCATTTAAGTCTGTTTGTCCAAGGTTAGCAGTCTACAGCTGTCTCTTCTGTTGCTCTACTAAAATGTTGACACCTCATTTTTTACTTTTTTTAACCTTTAATGGTATAATGGTTAATTTGTAAGATTCCTGTATTTGACATTGTTTTTCTTTTTATTTTACTCCCTGCTTTTTGCATTCTCCTCTTTTTTTTCTCCCACCCTTCATTCCCATTTTTTTATTATTATTTTTGTCTTGTGTTACCTTCTTTTCTTCTCTCCCTCCTCCCTGCTATTCCTGCTGCTATAGCCTCACAGGCTGGGGAAGCTGGCCGAGCAGGTAGGGGATTTTCATGTTCCCTCAATACCCACCTATCAGCTTCCAACAGTGGGACAGACTAGAAATTGAGTCTGGAGATTTGGGGATTTCAGATCCTTCTATGAAATTATAAACAAGTCCAGTATAGATTTATCTGGATGCAGGTTTCATCAAATATTAGCTGTCTGTTGTAACTATTTCATTCACACTAAAAATAACAAATATAGTGATTGTCTTTAATTTTCAAACTTGACTGTTTCCATTATTTTATAAATCAATTCAGGTTTAGTTTTATTTTTAAAGATAACCAATTTTTCCTTGGTTGTTTTTTTGTTTGTTTTTTTTAAACATTGCATATATTTCAAATAAGTTCTCCACTCAGCACTAGTCTGTTACACTGCTGAGTTTACTAGTAGACTGAAAATCGTGTCGTTGATAGCTAGAGAGGATTTTGTATCTTGTATTGTGTATAACAAGCTAAAGAGGCTAACATGCATGTGCAGCTCTATTATTCTCCTCTGGTGGTGGGTCACTGTCAGTATCTGTATAGTAAGTATCAATTGGTAGTGGTAACTCTTTTTCCCTTTAGATACAAAAATGATCTATTTGTGGAACTCCATGGCAATTTTTAGTGCTCAACAAATTGTGGAACTACCAGCCAGCACTGCAGAAATGCAAAATTTAGCCCTAGACATTCCTAATGTAAAGAATTGTACTCTATGATATATCCCAAACAGTACAGAAATCATTGGGAGTTGATGTTGCCTGCTGTTTTAAGTAGTAAACATCTAAATTACTGACAAAGGAGTTCTGGTGCCTGTAGATTACCAGGGTTAGGTGAATTTATCTGCTGAAAAGAACATTTTCAAAGCTCCAGTGTTCCAAAATGAAGTTGTGCTTTTCTTCTAGCTTCCTGCTTAGCAGTGACATGAGGTATGCATCAGAGAAAAGAGCCCTAGACTAGAGCATTGAGAATTCACATGATGTTCAGTGGTGATGAGTTTGAAACTTCATATAAGGAAAGATCATAGCAGGTTACAAAACTGCAGCAAAGCTGTGGGTGGAAAGGCCTAAAAGACTATCATCTCTGCATGAAAGGAAACTAAAATTAGTCTACTGCTTGTCAAGTAACTAAATATTGTGACATAAAGCAAGGTTGTAAATTATGCAGTGGAAGACTGAAAAGGAACAGAATAATTGCTTACAGACCTTCAGTCCACATTGGTTCATGTCATGCGTGCTACCTTTACTATCTTTAGCTTCAAGTATATTCTCTGTTGCATGTATGGAAGACTCTAAGTAAACCATGCTTCACGTTCCTGACCATGTGCTTCTGCCATTAAACTGTGTGTCCTCAGCAATTTCGCGTTCCTTTATATGGCAAAACATGTTTAACATTTTTTGTATGTACCCACGTGCTGATTACTTGGCCTTTTGTAGCAAATAAAACCTATGTTGACATATGTTTGGTTAAGTATTTTGGTCACTTGATGTTTTTCTGAACCACAAGGTAACAAGTACCCGATGGTAGGTATGTTTTCCAGTCTTTCTGATTCTGTAAAGCTGAGCTTTGTTTGATGAATAGCTTAAATATAACTTGTCATTTGATTAGCATAATTAGCAGTGAAATGAATGTTTGATTATTTAGGGGGTAAAACTCTTTTTTCCTCCCAGACTTCAGGTTCTGATTAACTGATGTTGTTGTTTACAGGGAACTTCTGGACCAGATCCCACCACAGTGTATGTTGATATGAGGGCACTGAGGCATGACAGGTTGGAATCACCTTTTTCTTTTTCTCTAATACACACAATGAACAGAGTTTCCAGCAAGAAAGCTACTTCAGCTTACCTCACGGTTGCTGAAAACCTTTGTAATCCTCATAGTTTCTGCTAACTCTTACCCGTGAGCACAGACATTTTTATTAGTTGTTTAGCTAATTCTACCATTGATAAAACTGAAGCATCTGACATCACCACTGCAATGACTAACAAGATTCCCTGCTTTATTGCCTTCAGGATTTCATGACACTTGTATTCAGGTGGTGCAGCCTAGCTGGTCCCGAAGAAATGGAGTCCCACTGGGCCTTTTAGCTTCACAGAGGGTTCTCCAGGGTTGGCAGCTGTTAGCCAGTGGGGAGACCAGGGGGGGTGGATTTTGCTGCAATTCTTAATGCTGCAAGACTATGAGGGAATGGATTATTGGCTTCAGCCGTTGTTACATTCTGTAACTGTGGATATTTTCCAGTTCCGTCTTTAATGTTAGACACATATACAAGAAACGAGAACTAAAATTTACCACTTGCAGTATTAAGAAGGCCAAAATGTTATGGTAGAAGGGAAACTTGTGATTTTAGGTGTGATTTTATAAAATACCAGTGCACATATACTTGAGTTTTCCAGTAATCTGGTCAAATGGCTAGCAGGTAGTCTGTTTACAAAATTTTAACAAAACAAAAAGTTTTCTATTAACTCTGGAAAACGTAAACATT
The DNA here is from genome assembly GCF_965140245.1 of Athene noctua. Taxonomy (NCBI): domain Eukaryota; kingdom Metazoa; phylum Chordata; class Aves; order Strigiformes; family Strigidae; genus Athene; species Athene noctua. The sequence goes on along the minus strand of NC_134038.1, from coordinate 114,335,942 downwards.
AATTGATAGTGATCACTGGTCCTGGTTCCTTTAAAAAATCATTATCCAAATTGGTCTCTTTTTTTCCTTTTTTTCGTTTGTTTTCTTTTATCCTTCTTAAAAGCTTAACAGAGAATTTGTTCTCCTTAGGTGAATACCAATTTTGGCTATATCAAAGTGCTGAGCTTGCAGGGTGCAGACCTCGGGGCGCTGCAGGCCAAAATTATCCTCTGGATAGTTAAGTCAGATACACACATAGATATTTTCTTGTAGTACGTGGAGTTTGGCAGGTGGAAGAAAGGAACTGCAAGATACTTGACTCTCACCATTTCTTTATCCCTTTTGCACACAATATTACCAACAGTGATGCTTATCTTTGATCCATCCTTTGGGATACTAATATCTGCATAACCCAGTCATAGAAAACTTGATCTTTCTGGCCCAGCAACTGTGGTACTGCCTAGACACAGTCTGTGCTTATACTCAACGCAGCGGAAAAAAAAGTCCTTTTTTGTAAACAGGTGTTATTGTTATGTGAGCCTACCATCTCTGCATTGCACTTTTGAAAAGACATTTACCTGAGAAGCTGAATGATTTCTGTTGTAAAAAAGAAATGAGAAGGGGAGCATTTCTTTACATAAGAGCAGGGCAAACACTGTGACCAGGACAGATCTCATCCAGCCTAAAGTGGTGTCCTAGGCTCCTTCTACGGTCACTGGAAAGGCACACACACCACCAGTGCATGGCAGCTATCATCTCAGACATGCACCAGCATTGATGACCTCACCTTTAAGGTACCTTTCTTTCTGTATTGATGAGGAAGGAAGCTTATATGACTGTTTGGAAAGCAAATGTTTATTTTTTAATAGACACCGTTAAACTGAGACTTACCCATAGTGTTTGCTCTAATCTCAGAGCTCTGAAATGGTTGAGATTAAGTTGAACACAATGTAGACAGATATGTGTAAGCATCATTCAAGTGCAGTAGGAAAAGCGAATGAATAATTAAAAATAAAGTTGTGGCTTTAGAGAGGAAAGAGAAAAGCAAATGTAGATTAATTCCTTATTTAGAATTATTTTTTCAGAGAGGAGAAAGAAATTTATAGAATAGTTGTTGGAAGGGAAGTATATAGAAACAAATGTATAGAAAGAGAATGCAACATTCACAGTTAATTAAATTTATAAACAATTAAAAAAATTTGTACATATTTACATGAGGAAATAAGATCTACTGTTCATAAAAGCTGCATAAACCATGAGTATACTATTACCCTGCCTTAGCATGTCATTGAGAAGTAGACATCATTATCAAGATCAGACTTTGCAGGGTATTAATTTATATTTAGTGACTAGTTCTACAGAATATGAAAGATGATCTTTAGAGTTGCTTCTCAGATTGTGGTAAAGTAGTTTTTAATTTGATGGATTAAAGCTGTGCCTCATTTACTCAGTCCTGTGGAATTTAGAATTAGATTCATGGGTCATAAATTAGGGGAGAAAACAACTTTATTTGACATAGTCTCTTCACACTTGCTGTTCCTAACCATTTTAGTGAAACTGAATGTCACTGTTGCTTAACAATAACTGAAAGATTGCTGTACTAGCTGTGAGACTGTATAGTAAAAACCCACCAAGTTTTTGCAGGTCAACAGCCCCCCAACAATATGAAAAATGTACACTGTACACTTAACATGAGAATTTTTTCACATTTTGTATTTAGAAGATATTTTCCAGAATTTGAAAAAGACAGAACATTATTATTCTTTTGTTTTTTTTTTTTCTTGGCATGATAACACTTTCTAGTTGCTACAAAAAGCAGCTGTAGTTCGTATCTTTGAAATTATTCAAGTCCTATTCACATCTGTAAAAATTAATAATTAGTTTGAATACAACTATTTCAAGCTCATCCAGTAATTATGTGTTTGTACACTTCACAGCTTAGAAAATGTCATTGTTTGATAGGAGTTTAGATCAAAATTTGGGTAGAGGTCTAGGGGTGGTCAATCAAACTAGACATTTCCTCCCAGCTCTCACTGGATGTGGATGGTTTGCTTCTTAGGTCAGATTGGAGGTTCTCAAGCACCTTCTTGTGTGTGCCTCTGTGTGGTTTTCAGCCACCAGCCCACTGGTTTAGTTGCTGGGACTCTGCAACTCTGGCCGTAATTGCCAGGTGAGGGAAATAACTGGGACTGGGCTCACCCAGAGGTTCAGGAAACTTGTGCCAAGGAGTGCAACTGGTCAGTCAGTGGCCGGCATCAGTTGTGATAGTGAAAGAAGGCTTGATTGCCCAGCTGTGAGTGTCGAGTGCAGTTTTAGATGCTACAGCTACTCTAATACGGTCTTCCATAGAGCTTGTGTTGTATTTGCTAGCACTGTTGAGATGTCCCAGCCACCCTGTGCTGTCTCAAATGGCATTAGGCGCCTCTTTTTGGAAACTGAGTAATGTCCTATAGCAAGAGTATACAGCTCTGGCTTGCTTCTGGTGACAATACGTCAATATTGTTGTACTCAGCATCTCACTGATCTTCTAAAAATCAGAGTGTCCTCAGGACACTCTGCTCACTCAAGAAAGAGTGAGCAAAGACAGGCAAGTCCCACCAGCACTGCTTTATAAAAAAACAGAAGATGACTGAGCTAGCACCAAGTGGCTGATATGCCCCTGCACTGCAGTGCAATGCAGTTTAGAGAGGTTAACTTGGATCCAAAAGACCAAATGGGTGGATTAATGCTTCACCGCTCATGAGCTGGCCTCATGGCAGGCTGCACTGGCATGGCACGGCTGGTCTCAGTTGCTGACTCACTGTGCAGCTCAGGCCACATAAAGGTGCCCACATGCATCTGCATGGAGAGCAGATGCAATAGAACTCCAAGTGTGAGTACCCTGTCAGGTTGCTGACTGCATTTCTCTGTCGCTGCCTCTGGGAAAACCTTATCCACCTGCCCCCAAAAAAGAAAATATTCCTATTCTTGTCCCGCTGTCTAAACTGCTGGTTTTCAGATCATTCCATCATCATTTTAGACCAGTCACATTCTCCTCAAAGTTTTTCAGGTAGTTAAGCGCAAGATACCTAAATATGCTAAAAGCAGAGAAGTGCTTGGAAGACAGAAAGGAGAGAGAGAGAGACCCTTTTTTCATCATAGCAAAAGATCATATAATTGAAAAACATTGGCTTTTAAAACATTTACATGCTTTTGTAGCAGTAAAGATATAAATTTAAAGACCAAGCATCCCTTTTATCCAGGATGTTCTAAACCAACATGTACATGCGTTTAGAAAATTAAAAATGTCCAACAAAAAATACATCTCTGATATTAGCATAAAAATTTCACAGCTTCGTCATCCTTAACAGCAGGTTAGTTCTTGGTAGAAAAATTATTTATTGGCAAAACAAGTCACTTCATCAAACTGACAATAGACCTTATTTGTATTCCGAAATAAATCTTCCTTTCGAATAGACAGGGCAAAAAAAAATTTTGGTGTTCTTCAGGAGGTCAGGCTGGGTTTTCAAATGTTTTTAAATGTTTCAATATATTTGCAAATATTTGAAAACATTTTTTTTTTAGAATTGTTCAAAACTTTTCAGAATGTTACTGTTTTAGCCTGCTAGTTTAAATTTTGGTATTACCTTAAATTTGAAACTAAGCTGGTATGATTGAGAAAGAAAATATAATTTAAAATGTTGAAATATTTTTACTCCTTTGAATTATTGATCAAATTTTTAACATAGGAATTTTTCTTCTGCTTTTCTGTATCTTCCATATTTAAAATGTTGTATAGAGGATTTCTGCAGAATCTTTAATTAGTGAGCTGAAGGATCCATCTGGTGATGGCTGAGGGAGATCATTGATCTCTTAAAGTTGAAAATTCATACAAATCCTGTGAAGATAAATATACCCTTGCGTTCTAATATTCTATGCTGTAGCAAAACCTTCTCCATAAAGCAACAAAGATTATGAACATCACTGTCCCTAGTGGGGCAAGGAAAGATCTACTTGATATTGGAGTTTATTTTAAACTGACAAAAACATAAAAGGATACAAATTCATTGCAATCAATGTCTACCCCCAAAAGCAAGTAAAATGTCATCAGTCGTTCAGTAGCAGGTAGTGACAACTTACAAGCTCTGGCAGAGTGGAATCTTAGAATTCTAGGGGGAGAGAGCTACTAATCAAGTCACATATATATTGATAATGATTTTGATATTATTTTGCATGCATTTGTAATAGACAGTTTCCCCTTATTTTTACTACAAATTCTTTTTAAGCTGATTATTGAATTACATCCACATTTTGTGCCAAACAGGGCAGGAATGAAGACTTTCAACCAATGTTAGTAAACACTGTTCTCAATTTTATTTGATAACATCTCTAATTTCATATATGCAGGCAACCTTACCCCCATACTCTTCTGATCCTGTCTTTAAATTCCCTTTGGTAAAATAATAGGTGCATTAAATGATCGTTTAAATTATTCAATTTCATCTAGTTAAGTCTGTATTCAGTAAGGTTAGAAAAATGTAGAATTTAATTTTTTTAACCCTTTTGTGGTTTATTAGATTGCCTTTTGAGCTACATGTAATGGTGAGCTGCTTGTATAATTTCTTGATCACAGGCATGGTGAGGCAGCTGACATCAAAGAGGGAGCCAAATCCAGATGTAGGATATTGCCAAATAGACTAGAAGCACCAAGATGTATTTGAGTTCAAGTTAAGAATTTTTTGGTCTGGCTATCAATCAGTGTATGGTTTGTGGTATTCATAGTCTCTCATTGAAATGCTCCCACTCCATCATTAAAATAATTATTTTAATCTGATTACCTTCTGTATTTATTAAACAAGCAGTTTATGGAGCTGTACCAATAGTTGTCTTCCCTTATGTGGTCAATGAGATCTTCTTGGAGTGATGCAAATTAGTGTATCTCTTAAAAAGAGGTGACCCTTGTATATACTTACGTCATTTAGCAGACTTGATTTCTTATGAAGTCTTTTGTATGTCATGTTAAATCTTATTTTTCATTTTGGACTTCAGGGGTATTCAGACATCCCAGAACTTCAATCAGACTTGCTTAGACATTATCTCCTTGACAAAGGTGATTCCAGAGGATGGAAATTCTGAATCTCATTCCTTCAGAAAAGAAGGGAACACCTGTAGCATTTCAAAGATGTGTGAAAACAGTTACTTAGGATTTATTTTTATAGATTGCTTATATGCTGAGCCCAGTTTCAAATGCAGGCTCTGTCAAAAGTAATCAGTGAAGGCTTTGGCTTCATTTTAATAAATTCCAGCATTTCAGACTTCATGCAGGAAGAGAAAAATAGCCTTTTATTCTGGCTGTCAGTTGTTTATCCTTCTCCTCCATATTTTACTGAAACTTTCATGTTGTGTATACATTGTTTTGGGTAATACCAAGCAACAAAGCCATAGGAGCTTTTCTGATAATTCTCGAACACTTCTAGTCCATCTACCTTGAAAAATACTCTTATTTTGGTTACCAGACAAAAGAACTACTTAGCTAAATTATTATCTAAGCTATAGCTGCAGCAGTGCTCTGTAGTACAGTCACAGCATGGAGGATAAACATTTTATATTCATGTAGTAGGGAAAAGAGAGGGGGGGGGAGGTATGTCAGAAGAAGACATGCTAATGGCAAATGACGGTAAAATAGTTACCTTTTGTGAAACTTTAGCTGATTAATCATACTTGAAAGCCATTTGCCAATGGTAGCAAAAGAGAAACTTTGAAGAGTGCTCCCTGATGCGCTGCGGAGCAGTGCTTTTTCCAGCTCTTGTAATGGGTTACAGCATATAGAGCTCTGTTGCAGGTTACAGAAAATCCCAGTCCTCAATTATTCACCCTGTGGGTGGTCCAAAGGGCTAGTTAAAATCTATTATTGCCCGCTTTGACACCCAGCCACCTTTTTCCTTGCGGTGAGATTCAGTAGGTAAAGTGTGTATTTTGAGGTTTGAAGTGCTATATACCCAGTGAACTGTTCAGAACATAGACCTAACAAGTCATTGGCCTCAGAAAGCCACCAGTGCTTTATACTCAATCAGAATCTCCCCAGGAGTAACTTGTACCCATCACCCCTTGTCTTTTCTGTGTGACTCCTTGGAAAAAGGGAGTCTCAGTCTTCTTTGCAGCCACTTCATAAGGTTCTTGTTAGCCCACCCTTCCAGCCTATCCAGGTCATCCTGCAGAGTAGCTCTCCCTTCTAAACAAGTAGCAATGCAGTTTGATTTTGAGGAGTCTGTAGAAACGTCTGGCTTTTAGGCATTTTGCCCATTAATTTCCAGAATCTCATTAGAGAGTTTAAGCTGTCATGGTACTGGCAAAACTCTCCTCGTTCTTCATGGTTTTGCTCAGGAGAAGATACAGCCTTGGCCTTTTAGCAGCATTGTGTTTTGTTTCTGGCATGCAAACCCTGCTGTCTCAAAAATCCCCTTGTCACTGTTTCTGATCTATGGGAAACAAATGTCCCAGAAAGAAAAGTTAATTCAGGCTGATAAACATCATATCAACACTTTCAGTTCTAACTTGGAGAAGAAGTACCAGTCTGTCTGGAGTGGAGGAAGGGTGCTCTCTTGATGTTTCTGCCTGCATTAGGGGACAAACCAAGAGACTTGTTCAACCTCTGTGCACTGGATAGTCAGTGATTAGGAATAAAGCTGATGACCTGGGAAACTGAAGAGGAGCAGTATTGTCTAAGGGATTGCACTGTTTACATATGAGGATCCAGAGTTATGACAAAATTTGTAAATGTTCTTATTTTAGGAGCTTTGAAAGATGCTTCATGGTTCCAGGCATACAGCAACTTCTGTTGCAAGTCAGGAGAAAGGGACAAACATCCAATAACTTTCAGATAGGAAGTCACCACATCTTGTCCCAATCAGTCTGAGCTGTGAAACTAAACTAGGGGATGGGAGCCCTACAAAGCAATTTCTCTGCTTTCTAAGGCAAGATCACTAGCTCTTGAAGTATTTACCTCCCTTGAAAAGGTCTGTTTCTCCCTTGATAAAGTCATATTCAAGGGATCAGAATATTATGGGTTTAGTGGAACAGGACAGTAAGAGTTGGCTCTAAATGTGGTTTTTCAAAGAGGAATGTGGCTTAGCATACTTTAACTACAGATCAAAAAATTCCAGTTATATTTCCCTGGAGGGCTTAGGAGAAAGAGAATACTGTCATGTGTACCAAGTACAAAGACAAAGGGAAAACTGAAAAAGCTGTAGCTTTCCAGGAAAGTAGGTGTATTGCAGTTGTACATTCGTGTAATTGTTTGTAAGTGCCATTTGCATGTGATTCTTCAAACATGAGTAAAAAGAACTAGATGGAAAATGGTTCCATTTTCGTTTGTTTTCACAAACCAGTTTTGAACTTCCCAGTAATATTCCAGCTTATTAAAATACACCAACATTTTTGTTCCTGAAGAATGTGATGACGCTGTTAGAAAAAAAAAAAAGGGATTTCCCATTTCACAGTGTAGTGAGCTTCTTTGGTGATACAGGTCCTCTTTCAGTCATGCTTCTTACAGAATCTGGGAATTGATAAAGCAATCTAGTCACTCACAGTTCTGAGGAAGATTTATTCAAAATTCTTCCCTTTTTTTCCCTACAAGCCATACTTCTTTCTTTCTCACTCCCAGAGTTTGCCATGAGTCTAACCATACTGGTTACAGGAATGTCTTAAAAAAATGGATTTTTCATTGTTCCTTTTTCTTCAGATAAAATGTATTATGTATTATGTATTTGTTTTTTACAGAGTGTGTTCTGAAGCCTAAGTTGCTTTGTTTCCCTCTTTTTGGTATATACTAATGGACCATTTAACAGTGATTCTTTAAAAATGCCAAGAGTGATCAACATTTACTGTTTCAGTAGTGAAGGAAAAAGTGCTGCTTTCCCATACTGCTACCTTAGAGTGCATTTCACAATAGAGACATCTGCTTTGAAAGGAAAAATACTTAATGAATACATGTAAAATTTGGAGCAAGCCTGTGTAGCTTCTGCAGACCTGGCCACAGACTGTGGTGTGCTATAGGAGATGGAGCTTCCTAAGTGCTTCCCATACCTCTTTCTTTTCCCCTCTTCTCTTGCCAGCCTTTGTGGGAGGACAGGGACTTTGCTGTTCCACATGCTGACATTTTTTTGTGACATAATTCAGCAGTGTGCTGTGCTGGCAATTACCTCTGGGAAATGGGCTCTGTCACCTTTGGGACTCATTCCAGCTTTGCTAGCCTCAGGCACTCATTTGGTTCCTGTCCTCAGGATTCTCTGACTGCAGGAATACTGAATGGTTAGGGTTGGGAAGAAGATCTCTGAAAAACAGTAAAAGCATCCTATATTTATATAAGGATCTGTCACTAACTTGGTTAGAGATGTGATATCCTCTTAAATGGCTCTCTTCAATGGCCCTTAATACGTTGCTTCAGGGCTCACGTATCCTTCTTAATTTTGCATATACTAGAAGTGTCTGCAGAATATGAGCTTACTTATGTGAAGAGTCTTGAGAAGCTCAGCCAGGATTCCCAATCAGTCTCCTGTGAAAAGGACAGTCCCTTTTCAGTGCCTTCAGGTGTACAAGGCACTGCTGCTCGTGGCATCACTGACCTTTTCTTCAGAGTGGTAACCTGCAGTTTTAATTCAGTTGAAGAAATAGCTCCATGTGTTGAAGTTTTCCATGCACAGGAAATGTCCCTGGTGGTTGTTAAGGAGAGGGAACTTGCTGCAAATTCTTCCCCAAAAATTCAGGGTGAGTCAGCTGGTGGTGTAACTTTTGAGGGTTATAGCAAGATGAGGGGGCAGGTGAAAAAGAATTACTTGATTTCAGAAATTCCACTTTTGATTACCTTGTGTGAATGTAGAATAAGAATATTACATGAGGGAAGCTAAAATTTCCATCATTTGTTAACAACAAATAAGCTCATTCAATTAGATAAGGATGTTTTCAGATCCCAGGTTTGTTATAATAAAAGTTTTCCCTATGTGTGAAGTCTCTTTTTCTCGGTTATAACTGGGAAGATAAAGGGTTATGAAGTAGAAAAGGCGTATTGCATTAAACAGAATCATCAGAATACAATTGTGATTATGAAAAGTGCTGTAAAAGCAATTAATGATAAACACTGTGTCCTGGGAGGTTTGTAATCTGAATAAAAAGATAACAGCTAAGAGCAGCGTTATACCTGTTTTTGCCAGCGTGAGCCTGAAGTACAAAGAAAGGTGATGCTGTGCCTGATGGAGCACAGTAGGTGTGAGGTAAGGCCAGGAGCGAGACCAAATTCTCCAGAGTCCCAGTCCACTGCATTCACTTGAAATAGTTGTGCATTGTGCTTTACACAATGTGCAAAGTTAATTTAAACAAATTTAATGTAGTTCATGTATAATGAAAGCTGAACATTCTAAAGTACCCAAAGGTTGAAAACAGACATAAACATGGCTTAGTTTTTTACATATTCCCATAGGTTTATATGCTAAAACTATTGCTTTTTTAATCTCTGAAGCTTTGAATATTCCCTTCCTGAATCAGAGTTTCTGCCTCATTTCGATCCATTTGCAACTTTCTGAACTGTCTTAAATCCTTGTGTAGCTTTTTCTGCTTCTTTGTTTTGCCATCTGTAGGGTTGGAAGCTGTTTGCTTTAACCTCAGGGAATTTGGGACATGAAATGTAATTTAGGTTTATAGTGAAGAAAAGTCTTTACATTAAAGGAAGTGACTTAATGCTAAATGCTTTGAATGAACTTGTTGATTATCAAATTAACAGGATTAAAATATTGAATTAACAGGATTCAAATATGTCCTAGACATATAGAAGATTTAATGGCTGCTCATTTTGTTGGCTAAAATTTTCCTCAATCCAAAATCCCTTTTTCAGTCTCAGTTGTATTTAAACATTATCTGAATTTGGGATGTGATGGGAGAAAAATGCTCTGAGGAAACCAGGATGACACAGAGAAACTCTTCTTCATTATCTAGAGCTTCCCTTCATCTTAAGTGTTCAGCTATGCCATTTTCCTACTTTTCTGATCTGGCTATTTGAATCAGGTACGTGATTTTGGAAGGCAGAGCTTATGATCTTTGATCCGTATTTCCATTTTTGGTAGAATGAGCTCACTGACTTGTAAATTCTGGAATAGTTTATATAGAAATATTTTACTATTTGAGTAGAGAGAAGATGCACTGGAAGTCGTGAGTGTCAAAGATCCCCAGTCCAGGTTCCCACTGTTACCTACAGTGCCCATTTTTCCTCTTAATATAGAAAACCAAAACAGGCTGCATCAACCCTTTCCCACCATCAGTCTTAGCCTGGCACCATCTCAACATTAGACAGAGATACATATCTGAAAGGTATTGGTGATGGCAATGGTTCATGGCAATAGTTCCTAGCCATTTGAGTCAGAACTGGGAAATCACTGTGCCGTGGATATAGCTACATAAATGCATATGTGCATTAAATGCTTTACAATTCAATTTTGGTTAAAATTTCTAATTAATTAGTGGCTGTCTTTTTTCACCAGAAAATATTATTGTGCTGAAATCAGAAGAGTCAAGTTTTGACAGATCTTTTTCAGCTTAAAGAAAAAGAATTCTCAAAGTGGTCAAACACCCTGCTTTAACTTTTGAATTTTTGCTCATGATGGTGGTTAAAGCATTTTCAGTTTGGAGAGGATTTAAATCAACTTACATTTCAAAACAAAACAAAAAAACCCTGGAGCACCAAACATAAATAACCTCTTTCTCTGACCTCCAACCTTTTCTTTTTTTTTTTCAGATTCCATTTACAGCTTTCCATATTTCACATTTTTGTTCCAGTTTAATACATGAAAATTTTCAAAACATCCATTTCTTGCAGGATAAGAAAATACCCACTTTTCCTCCACAAGCTCAGCTTCTAATGTAAGATGACAATCAGCAGGGAAACTTAAGAAATAGGGCTGGAATGAAACCAATGAGACCATCAGCTGTTTCTGCCATGGAAAGGCTATGGGCAAGGGGAGGACTTACGTACAGTGTTTTTTTGATATATATTAGGTTGTATGTGCATCAGATACTATATGGTTTCCTCTAGGTTTTGTTGCTGAAGGTTTTCAAGAGTGGCAGCATTCCAAAACAGCTACTGAAAGAAATTAGTGTGCAAAATAGCTGGTATTAAAGAAACCAAAAAGCTGGCCTTCCAAGCTGGCATGACTGCAAAGCGACATAGTGTGAGAACAGACCGATCAAGACAGGAGGAGGGGTCGGTAGGGTAGACAGAGAAGTAAGACCTTGAGATAATGGAAGGTGCAACACTTTAGTGCCCAGGCCTGGCTAACAGCAGAAGGTTGCTGGCACACTGGCAAGGAGGAGGAGGGCGGTTAACATGGCTCAGCTTGTAGGAATGGCCATAAAGGGAAAAAAAAGGTTCAAGATGTGGTGTTTGGCCAAGCATTAGGGTAAAAGGGAAACTTTTTAGCTGAGTTGTATTTACAAAGAAAGGGGACAGTGGGAAAAACTCCTTTGAATTGGACATGGAGATCTAGTTAGAAATAACAAGAGGAAGCTAAGAATGGTTCATGCCAAGCATTGCAGAGTAAAAAGGTTCCTGATTATGAAATACATTCAGCTGAGAAATAAACTCTGAAGGGAAGTGGAAGAAGCCCCATCATTTGAAATACTGTAACAGGAGTAGACAAAGCACTCGAAAGTGCACTGCAGGGAACAGTCTTCTTTTGGCAGGGAGCGAGACTTGGATGACCTCATAGCCTCTTTCCATCTCTATTAGAATCACAGAATCCAAATTCTTTTTCAGAGCAACAACACAGCCAGCTTTGAAGGTTTGCCCAGTTTTGGCATTGTAACATTGGTTAGTACCACTCTGCACACTCCAGCCTCTGCAGATTCCCAAAGCAATAGTTAATAGCTTTGCTGACAAACATTCTGATTAGTGCGGAATACTAGCAAGCTTTGGAATATATTTTGGAGAGTTTTCATCACTGAAAGGACCTGAGCATAAACAAAATTTGCAGTTTCATGTGAGATAGTTGGGCACAAAGACATTGTTACGGTATTTTGATATCCCCTTTGCTGCACAGTGATTCCAGTGCCCAGTTATAGCTTGACAGTTTACATTCTGAAGTCGGATTTCAGTCCCACTTTACTATAGTAATTGTTTGATTTAAAGGAAATTAAATCTGTCCAGTGTATTAAATAGCAACAGGAAAAGTTTAGCACTACTGGTGTTGTAGCTGCATTCCCTATTAAATAGGGAATATAGCCAGACTGAATTAAATAGGGAAGAGTAGACAGACTGAAATATCGGCAGCTTTCTCAACTGTACAGCTCCAGTTAGAGATTTTTTTAAGGAAAAATTCTAATTCTTAGGAATGAGTGAAAAAAAAAAAAAAGTCAAAATTATACTCTCCTATACTTTACTATTTAAACACCACATTGTGTATCATCATTGCTTATAGCTTCGTAACAATGGTTTCTAAATATCTTCTGCCTCTCCCCTCCAGTGAGACATTTTGGTGGGAGAGAAACTTTGTCTGCCCTACATCGGGTCACTCATTTGTTTTCCCTCTCAGCTTGGCTGCAAACCACCAGAAGGTGCAAAAGTAGCTTTCACGCCCAACAGCAGCATTTTTCTCCCATCCACTTGATCTTCAGGCTCTTTGCCCAGGCTGGCTCAACTGTCATGTTCTCTTCTGCCCTTCCCAGCAAGACTCGAAGGCAGCAGAAAGCAGCAGGAAGGCTCTGCACTCACTTTGTAAGAGATTGTTTTCACTCCCAACAAAGAATGGCTGGAGCACTGCAGAGAAACAGGACTTGCCATTTCTAGACCTCTGCTGTCTGGAACCACATTATGATTTGTGAATTTGGAGACTGTTTAATAACATTGTCCTAAGAAGGCTGTAAGAAACCATGGGTTACTTTGCCAGCATCACCTGGGTAATTCAGAGGCATTTCTCATGGGTCTGGTCAGCCCTGTGCTCTGCCTCTTAACCTTGCCTGCCAGACCAGCCTTGGTAGTGATGCTGCTTGCTCAAGAGGGAATGCAGGGAAGTTTTCAGTCATATCTGCTGTCTGTGTTTGTCAGTGGAAAAATGAAAATCTCTTGGGGAAGTGTGGGAACAATTGAATTACTTTATGCTGAGACACAGTAAAACTCATTTTAAAAATTATTGCCTAATGTCCATAATTTATTCACGTACTACTCCCAGTAGAGTTAATAAGACTATTACACACTTAAAATTTAAGTATGCACATAGGAGTCAGTAACATCAGAATCTAATGTTTTACTTTTTTTTGAAATCTCTTTGTGGCAAAATATCTTTTATTATTTCAGAGTTGTTAGAGGTTTAACAGCATGTTCCCAAATGGATTGTGAGCTTAACAGAAACTTTTTAAAAAGGAGTCCAAGTTTTTGAGCACTAACAGGGCCCTCACAGAAGACCTCCAGGAAATGCTGTTTCTATGTTTAGTGCACTACTGTGATAACTCTGTAGGGATGTGAAGTGGAAAGCACAGAGTGGGAGAGGTTTAACAGAATTGGAAACTGAGAAATTGCGCCTTCTGGATTGTCATGTGCTAAAAAATCAGACAAGGTTACAGGAAATAGGTGGAGAAGGGAACTAGAACGTGTTAGTGATAATAAGAACAAGGTGGGAAGGACAGATGCTGAAAGCAAAGAGGAAAGAGATGGCCAGATTTATGAACATCGATTCATTTCCAGTAGTCTTTTCATTGACTGCTGAATGGATAGCTTTATTATATGGCATTTCTGCTAGGCCTGGAGTTCAGCAACACTTCACTGAGGCATGTCTTAGTAACGGGTAGGGAGCAAGGGCCAGCAGTATCTCTGGGCAGCTGGACAGCTCTGACATACACTTTTCCTGCCCTAGAGGTTTTTTGCTACTGTTATCCAAATTGAGTTGTTTTTAAACCAATCTTAAGTTCAAATAAAGTACTTCCTGACCTTTGTTACATCATCACTCTTAACAGTGGTTATGGCTGACATTTTTTAAATTGTCTCTTTTTGAAGATTGTCTCTATTTGGCAAATGTTGGTAAATAATAAATGTCTGTTAAAGGAGATACCAGGTGGTTGAGATGATGACTAGTTCTTCTGAGAAGAGCTACCTGTCTGCAAATACATACCTAAAGACTGGAGATATCAGTTGTTTGGAAGAACTCAGTTCAAGGCATTTTATATTTCTACACTAATAATGATTTTACAGAACAAAGATATATATAAAAAGGCATTACTAACAACTGTTTTTTGCAAGATTTTTTTTTGTTTCCATATGCACAGAATTATTTTTAAAGACTTTGCTGTGTACTCCTAAATACCTATGATTTGGCTTGCCATTTGAACAGCAACGCAAGTGTGGCTTATGCAAACATACCCTTCATAGAGTAGCATTAATTTGGCCTTGCATGTACACCTTAGAGTGAAGCTGCTGTGTCCTGGGTTTCTGCTGCTCCAGATCTGTGTCCCTGGTTGAACAGATGGATGTTGTAACTTCACTGTTTTTTCTGTAAAGCCAGTGACAGCCCTGCTGCTCTTTGGCTGGTGGGAAGCTCAACAGAAAATGGTGTAGTAAACGCAGATGTCTGCATGCCTGTAACACAACAGAGGTTTAAGAGAGCAATACAGTGTAAAACAAGGACAGTATGACATTAAAGGTAACACACAAAAGTGGTAATTAGTGCTTCAGACTCTGTCTAGGAGTTTTGTGGCGGTTGAACAAATGTTGGAAGGTGGTTCCTGTTACACATCTTGCAGGAGAGCAGGCCAGGCTCCAGCTGCCTAACTGTGTCTGCTCCGGGTTGTGCCCCTTGTAGGACACTTTACATCCTTTTCCTCCCAAAATGACTTGGAAAAGCAGTCTGAAATTGCTGGGTATTTAGGTTGTATCTCTTTCTGTTAGTGCGAGGAACTGTTCACAATGATGTGCAATGCCTCAGGGCTTAGCTCTGCCCCGTCCATCAAGGTTGAGAGACTTCCCAGAACTGCAGATAAAACACTATTCACTATTCTTGCCTTGACCTCGACAATCCCAGCTTTTATAGAAGATTTTTGGAGCAAAGAAATAGCAAAAAAAAAAAAATAAAAATCTTTTTCCATCTCCTTTATGTTTAGGGGCTGCACTTGCCAAAGCTTTGTTCTTCTCCAAAGGGACCTCTAGCTGAGGTCTCTCTGTGTCTCATCAATCCTTTCCCAAACTGAGCACTGCAGTACTCTGTCTATAAAAAGACCTCAAAACAGTCCGAAAAAGATCTATCATGACTGCTCCTAACAGACTGCAGTTTTATGATCAGTTTAACTGGTTCCAGTTCTCCACCCATCTACTCCTAGCTATGTCTTCCCCTCTTCTGACATTTCATCTCTACCTTTTACAGGGTTGTTTTTTAGGCATCTTGTGTTGGTTTTTTTTCTTTCTGATCACAGAGCTGAGGGGAGGAAAGAGGTAAGAACAGCTCTTTTGACAGAAGTCCAGGTTTAGTTTGGTTAAGTGGATTATGAAAAATGTTCAGGAGTGGAAAGTTTAACGTTTTTCATGGGCTGTTAGAGCTTCTAAATTATTTCACTTAAGATACGGGAATGCCTAAATTTTACCAATTTTTCTTCACCATCTACTGGCTGAGATCTTCGGATATTTTAGCACTTTAAAGTCTCTTTCATTCTAACCTGCTGAGTACTTTTTCAAGGTTAGATAAGGAATTTCCTTCCAGACCATCACACCACTGAAGGAGAGCTGCCATTTCTGTTCCTTTAGTGGGAAGTTATCTAAGAAAGGAAGAGAGAGGACCAGAAAGCCACACTCAGAGAAGGGGTCTGACCTCAGCAGTGATAATATTTTTCATTAAACGATATTTTAAAAAATGTTTATCAACCACTGGCCATTGAAAATAATTAATAGATTGCAAATGCAGATTTGAAGCTGAGGCCAGGTTATGAGTTACACGATATGACTTTCATTTTAACTGTTAGCTACTAGTGGAATGCAGTTGCTCACTCAGTTCACATGCTTTTGTGTCTGTGCCTTGGTATTTATGATGTTCTTGTGGGAAATCAATATTTTAGATCCCTTTTGTGAATAAATTTGTGCATTTACAAGAGTCTATCAAAACAAATAAAAGGCACCAAATACATTTGAAGAATTTAATATTTAAGAAAACGTTCACACACATCTTTTTTTCGTTATTTTCCCAGGCGTGTCTTGCCTAAGATTAAATATTGGGCCCGATTATGTCCTACAGGATATAAGCTTCATCTGTTCCAAAAATAACATTAATCTCTGTGACCATTAACTATTCCTTTTAGAAATAAATGTTAATGAAAAACAAATAAATGCAACTGTGTATTATGCATATTATTTTTACATGTATTTTACAGAGTTCGTTTAGTGGAAAGAGGGTCTCCACATAGTTTGCCTCTCATGGAGTCAGGAAAAGTAAGTAGTACTGAAAGAAGATTTAAACGTACCTTTTATTGTAAATATTTTCAGTATATTTCCATGTCTGTTCATTTTTACATGAATGTAGTGTTGAGGAAGACTTTAACAGCTGTGCAGACTGAAAACCTTTCTTTACTGATGAGGTAACAGCGTGATGGCGCTAACTGATGCATTACTGCTCTCTCAGAAGCTGACACCCCCCCACCCCACCCCCCTTTTATGCAAAAAGCATTTCCTTCTTTTATGCAAGAAGAAGGTATTTCATCCTCTGCACCTCACTCTTGAAACTGCCAACATATGTGCCACTAGTGAAGGCAGTTTTATCGATGTAGACCCACCCTTACTGAGAACTGGTCTGAGATTACCAACACTGTAGTCATAGGCTACTGATCACCTGCAGAGGGACTGTCCCTGGGGGGTGGCATCGCTAGGGGGACAGGATGAGGACACGGGACTGGCATACAGAGATAGAGATGCTGCTCTCAGCTCTGTCCCTGGCTGCGGTGTCTGGCCATGCACCAGTGACCGAGGTCTACTGCTAAGTGTGCTCTGCCTTTGGGGGAAAGGAGAGGTGCCATTGCTGCTGCGCTGAGCCACCAAGGCACTCGCTGCTCACTGACTACCCTTGATGCTGTGGATGCTCATCTAAAGCTTTCTAACCATAGATTTGCAAGCACTCTTGGTCAGAGGATGCTCCCTCTTCCATTTTAGGGTTTAACATTTGGCCACCTCTGTAGTGGGCGAATGTCCATTACATGAAGTCACTGGCAGGGCCTCGTTCAGAGGAGATTGCATGGTGCCTCAGGCTTGCTTTCTGTTTCAGTCTAAAAGTTTCATGTGGCTGGCATTGGTTTTTTTCTGTTCTAGTGTATACTCTCAGAGAGACTTGGGCCATTTGTGGTAGGATTTTTGTGTGGTAGGTGAACATTTGATTTCTGAGGAGTTTTTTAATGAACTGTTTTCACAAAAAGAAGACGTTTTATAGCATTTCCCGGATACCTCAAAATTTATTACAACTATGGTCTTTTAATTTTTGAATTATAAGTCTACTTTAGATTTTTAAGGATTTCTTGTAGTTCTAAGGAAGGTTTTTTGGGGGACAAAGAATCAGCATAAGTTTGCATAAGCTTTCTTACTATCTCATGTTTTCTTTCAATAGATCCTCCCAGGAGTACGTATCATTATTGCTAATCCAGAAACAAAGGGACCCTTAGGAGATTCTCATCTTGGTGAGGTGAGTCATGAAAACTTAACCTTTATATGCTCTGAACTAAACTGCAGAGATAAAGCTATCATTCTGTATGCCAGTGGTTTCCTATAATACATCTTATCAAATGTCTGGTTAAGAAGATTGTGAATTCTATAGATCTTTATAGTGTACAGTGTGTAGCATGATATTTGTATCATTATTAAAATTGTTAGTAACATACTTGATAAATACTAATAATACCTCAGGTTCATTAAAAAAAAGGAAAAAATCTTTTTCTAACTATTTTATACTTGGTGTTTCACTAATTCTGATGGAAACTTACATGAAAAAATAAGTTTATTGATCAGTCTAATTTCAGCTAGATGGTTTTTTAGTGCTATTCTCTTTATAATCATTGTGCTTCAGTGCACTGAAGTACTCTCATTAGATGAATTGAGCAAGGCTATATGTTTTTTCCAATTGATTTTATGTTTAGAGAGAGAGCAAAAAAATGTTATTTTCAATGAGCAATTAAAGATATAATTATCAACATGAAGAATTTGCTTAGTCATAATTAAAACTACAGTCTAATTTGTGAAATTCATCTGTAGGATTTTATTACTATGAAATCATAACTATTTCCATAAATAATGAGTTAGATGAAATGAATCCTTCTCCATAGGTGAAGGTCCCTGGCCTCGCCCTTTAAAATAATCTGTCTGTTGTTCATGGATGCCCTGCTGGAGTAAATGCACTGAACCAGGAGAGGGGGTACTATGGAAAGTGCACTGTGGTCTGCCATAACCAAGCAGACTGCAGAGCTAGCTGAGCCATTCAAGGAGGCTGTGCAGGTCTGTGGCAGGTGTCCTCGCAGCCGTGGGTCCAGTGTCCCTCTGCCCCAGGCACGGCGCAGATCTGCACTCTGACTTCAGGGAGGTTAGACTGGGGTCTCTCTGCCTAAAACTGGGTCAGTTATCGGTTCAGAAACAGTGTTAAAAGGCATTATAGTGTTATCTAGCGATGACTAAAAATATTTGCAGCAAGAATTTTCAGTAATGCTTCATTCTGGAAAGCTACTTTAATTAATACCAGTATAATTGCTTTTAACTTAGATATGGGTTCACAGCACTCACAATGCCAGTGGGTATTTTACCATCTATGGAGACGAATCTTTGCAATCAGATCATTTTAATTCAAGACTCAGCTTTGGAGACACACAGACTATTTGGGCTCGAACTGGCTATCTGGGGTTCCTGAGAAGAACAGAACTCACAGATGCAAATGGAGGTAAGAGCTTTCTTGTCACCTAGGTCTATGCACATAATTTGGATTCTTTTGAGGCTGACGCTTTGTCTGTTGGCCTGTGTTACCCATAGTGTTCAGTCTGTGAAACCTGTAGAACTGCAAAAAAGCCTTCGTTAAAGTAATCCAAAAATAAAACAGAGGGCAAGATTTCCCTGCTGAAACAGTTGCTTTTCCTTTGCTGTACCTCAGGTGCTATAAATCCTCTCCACCAGTAACTTTTTGGCACTGTTAATGTGCCAAGTGCTTCAGCTTGAAAAATAGGAAATGTAGCTTAAAATGCTGTTATTTACTCTCACAGTCATAGACGCCGGAATGCATCCGTGCAGATAGAATAAGCCTTGTTGTGAGCCTGAGCCCTGTCCCTCCTGTGACTACCTTCTTTGATAATTCCTCTGTTATAAACTCATTTACAAAAGCTGTCCATTTCTCAAATTTCCCTGGCTTTAAACCTGTGGGGATGGTTACTGAAATGTAATACAAGCAGTAGCCTGCAGGAGAAGCTGCGGGGTGTTTGAGTTTCTGTTGAGAAGGAACAGGATTTTGTTAGTTGTTTTTATGACATTCCTTATGTTGTGTACACATGTAAGCAAACCAGCGCTGCCAGGCACAGAGTCTCTGCTTGGGAAGACGTTACTTTCCTGTAATTTTTGCAGAGCACAGTGCCACGAGCGGCAGCTGGCTGAGGTGGCAGTCGAGGCTGTTGGCAGAGTGGTTTCTAGCAATGCTGTGAGCACCTCCAGGAGTGATCCCAGGGCCCCAGTGTCAGTGCAATTAGAATCGCAGCTATTCAACTAAAGAGTGAATTCATCAAATCTGAAAGCATTTTAGTAATCACTGTGGATTACAACTGCTGCCTGTGTCCTTATGTTAGCATCTTCCTGAAGAGATTTACTTTGAGTTGCGCAGGCTTTTTTCATTTCATAATGATAGTCCAGCCTTGAGCAGCCTTGAGCAAATTCAGGATGCTCTGAGGATATTGCAACTTAAGCATCCATATGGCTTAAATCCTGGCAGAGTTGCAAAGTCTCTATTCTCCTCCCACTTTTAGCTCCAGCACAGAAAGTTCTCTGCCGTTTATCGCTGGTAGAGGCTATATTGCCATTACATTACCATCCTGCAACTATCTAAATTAATGTAAAAAGACCCAGTTATCTGCTTTTAAGTCTATTAGTGAATATTATTTCTTTATGGATAACATCCAGTCATGTATTATCAGCCTAATATATTTTAAAAAGTGTCATTTCAGCCTCATTTATTTCTTCAGTGCGTAAAAATTTATACTGTAAGAGCATTATGCTTCAGAGCTTGCCATTTATCTGAATGAGCAATTTACGATCTGGCACATAGCACGTATTTCTAGTTTATTTATAAAAACCTTTCTACTACAGCTTAAGCATCAGTACTGACCATCTCAAAGCTACTGGAGGAGCATCATCCATACTGTTATGGACAAATCCATCCTTTCTCTTTCAAAAGTCAGAGAGAGAAATAAGGAGCCTCTTGTCTATTTAGGGCACCTTAAAAAAGAATGAGTCTGCTCTGCATTCACCTGGGAGAAAAACATGACTTTATGCCACTGTCTTTGGACTTCCACCTTTCTCTTCTTCAAATGGGAATAGTGTTTCTGCCTTCCTTTCTTCTGATTTTTGCTCTGCATTGCACTTCAGTAATAGAAAATTCTCATTAGTTCAGAAATCACTTTGGTGTTTCAGAAATTTGAGGATAACATAAATGTTATGCCTATTTTACTTATTTATTAATGTGAACATTTTTGTAATTTCATATACTGGAGAATAGAATCATTAATATTTTTTTCCTTACCACCAGAACGCCATGATGCACTTTATGTTGTGGGTGCATTAGATGAAGCCATGGAGTTACGAGGGATGAGATACCATCCGATCGATATTGAAACCTCTGTAATTAGAGCACACAAGAGCATCACCGAATGGTAAGGATTATATAACAACAGGGCCCTTACGTAAAGCTGAAATATCTATAATGTCTCGGGCTTTTTCTTGGATATTGAATTGATCCAGGAAATAGCCTGTCAGGATGGTCACCGGATTTATAACCCAGCTGTAAATATGTCCTTAGGATGAAACTTTTCACAAACAAACGGATTTAATCAAGAAGGACCATTTTCTGCTAAGATCATTCAGCACGTTTCTTTTTTCATGTGGTTTTAAGTACAAGTGAAGGATTAAACTTTTAATTTGAGAGAGCCAAGCAGCCCTCAGGTAGGTCAGTAGCTGTTTCTTGGAGTTTGAGATTTATATTCTAACCAGGAAAAGCAAATGGATATGAGCTCAGGTTTAGGAGTGTTGTTATTAGAAGGAGTAAGCAAGCAAACATTTCAAATAAATGAACACACTCATAAACTTTATTAGTGAACACACTGTTACTTTTGAATTGGTTATTAATAAATCAAGCAGTGATCAAATCAAGGTCACAATGGAAATTGAAGCAGTAAATCAATGAGTTAATAATGGTGTCTTAATCAATGTATCACATCATCAAATGCACACAGCAGGTAATCATTTCTTCAGGCCAACATGAGAACAAATTGCTTTTCATTATTCTTGCATCAGAAGACTGAGTCAGGTAGTTGTTTTGTTTTGATATAACCGCAGCTCAGCACTTCTCTTTTCAGCAAAACGAACTTGTCACAACAGCCAGAGCAATTCAGCAAGTGTAAGATGTGACTCTCCATTTTTCTTTTTCATTCCTGGCTGCAAAGGTACGGCCTGGAGCAGTAAACTTAATAATGAAACACAGCAACCAGACTGGTTTCTTTAGTCAAAACGCACTGCCTTTTTCTTAAATACCTGTTAAAATTAAGGCAGTTAATTGCTTGGCTGACTGTATGTGAGGTTTTGCCTTATTGCCTCCTCTCTAGAGCATCATCACTGCTGGTATGGTCTTATGTCAGCTCACCATTCCACACTGTGTCCTCGTATAGACCGGTGTGAACACTTCAAGGGTGCTGTGAAATTCTCCTTGAAAATGTGTCAGATCAGTATCAGCAGTGGATGGAAAGTAAGCTATTTAGGGACAGCTCTATTCTAAAATGGCCACAGATTCATAAATCGATGAGTTTAGCAGTACCTGTTTGTCAGTGATTTGTGTGTTCTCGAAGTGTGAGCTCATGGGCAGTGAGTGAAGTAGCCATATCACACTGCAGAAATGGTCATCATGGGTTTCAGTGGCCAAAAATGCTTACATTATGTTCCTTTTTCAAGACCACTGAGAGCACTTTGAGGATCATTTTCCTTCCATTATCATGGCAATCCTGAGTGGGATAGTGGCAACTTAAAAAGGGTTAGAGTAAGCTGGGAGGACCAAAGAAAAAGGCCACTGTAAGATGGTAGAATTACATGCAAATAATTCCTGGTGCCTTAACTCTTCCCAGTAGCTGGGTGATAATGTACAAGGCACATGAGTGAGATTTTCAGACTAACCTTTGCCCAAAGGCCAAAATTGAAAGTCTGCAGGGTTGTTTTCTACTCAAAGAAGAGAGCTTGCTGATAAGTTAAATGTTTCTCTCATGTGGTTTCTGAAAAAAACGGAGGCACAGTAGTTCAGAGCGACAACATCTTGTTTCCTCACAGTTCCCAACCTCCTCCTAACCAGTGCTCTGCCTAATAGCTTTCTCACGCCACCATCATGGAGTTTTCATTCATAGCCCTAGTCCTCACTCTCTTTGACTTTTCTCACTTAACTTCTCTTCCAGCTTCTGGAGATCATCCTCTTGCTTTTGTGAAACACTCATTGACAAAATAATAAGCAGTTAAATCTTTCTTTTTATATATACTTTGTATATGCATTTCTTTGGACAGGGTCATGAACCTCTGTTCTTCTTGGAGGCCAGTGTTGTTTCAGTTACGATGACCCATTACGGATTTAACTGCATCAATACCTATTGCAAATGATAGGTACTGGGTATGTCCAGTTGAGAGATTGTAAAAATAGCCTCAGCTTCCAAAAAGCACGTGCTTATTTTGTAACATTTAACACTATTGAGGAAAGCTGCGACTTGTTGACTGACATGTGATCCTGCTGTGCAACTTCTGTCATTGAGAATCAGATCTAAAAGGTCATTTAAAACTATTCTTGTCTCTTAAGAAATTTTAGCACAAACCTCTGACTCTGGACCTTCTGTGTCTCACTATGTAAAAAGCAAAAGAGTGGCACAGTTTTTTATTGTAATTTATAACTACACCAGGCATTTTTGAAAGTGTTTAATACTGCAAAATATCTTGAGAAATAAAGTATGTGTATGTGTTTTAATTAAAACACATTGATGACTCATTTAAACGTCAAACCCTTGAAAGAGGAACAGAACATAGCTTCCTGGAATTCGCTAAGAAGTGGTTTTCTCTCTCTGCATAACAACAAATAGGTAAAGCTCCACAAGATATTTGGAGAAGAAAATCTCTTTCTCTGGAGGGGTTTCAACAACTTCCTTGCTTTTCCTGAAGCATTTAGTGGGATGGAAGCAGCAGGAAAGGCCATTCCCAGCTCAGTGCATTGCCTGTGTTACATCTTTTGGGTGTGACTCCATAATTTCTTAAGAAAGTGCAGCCTTCCTGGATCCTAGGGCATTTTTTTGTTGTTATTCTTTTTATTCATCAAGGCCAGAAGGTTACTGTATTCATATGTAATACATGCTGGCTTCATCTTCATCTCAACTGGTGAGAACATAAAGAGCAGTATATCCTTTTACTTACAGTGGTCAACAGTGAGTTAGAATCATAACAGATGAAGTGAGTTTTAAATTCAGCTGAAAGCTTCTCAGGAGTGTCAGTGGCTCTAGGACTTAACAGCAGCTTCATGAAGGTTTTAGGAATCAGTCTTCTGAACTCAGACAAACTAACTTCTCCTAAGCCATGTTTTAGGAACCTTCTCCTGAATCTTGCCATTAATTCCTTTTCCAAGTAACAAGCTAACAGTAGGTTAGGGTTACGGTTTCAGGTGCTAAATTATATTTTAATAAGACCTCCCCGGACTTTTTGTTAAAATATATATAATACTAGTTTAGATGTCTGTACAGCAATCCATAAAAATTCTAGGACCTCTTTGTAGGTGGTCGCCTTTACAGTGATTTCACTTTGTTAATATTCAGCATCAATCAAAACTTACTTGAATGTCTGTGAAAACATAATTACAAATGAAAATACATTTCATATCAGTACTAAGTCAAAAGGAGCCTGCACAGCCTTGCTTTGTCTGCCCATTAGTTTTCCAGATCAATAAGCACGTAAGAATTCAATCAAATAGTACCTTGGCAGATCTGAAATGAACTTTTTTTAATAGTAAGTACTTTTCTCCTAAAATCCATTCTGTTAAGCATCAACATAGAGCACATTTTCATAGCTAACTTTTGGGCAAAGTAAGATACGATTCCAAAGTACAGGGATTTTTAGAATTGTCTTAGTAGACTAAACCACTGCATTTTTGTCTCAATCAAGCATTTGACCTTAGGGTAAGTAGCTCCTTTTGAAGTTGCCGAACTTTCAGATGCTTATGCTTGAGACAATTCTGGGAAATTATCCCCTGATTTTATAAGGTAAAGGACAGGGCTTGAGGTATGAGTTACATGTGTAGAATATTATTATTTATGCTATGAAATAAGTTAGAGGATGAAATAACCATCGTCTGTGTCTTAAGCACCTGCAGGTAATAATGAGATTGCTTTTTGTGGACCCTCGGTCCTGCTGCCCTCCTGGGAGACTTCAGAGGCTTTGGAGACCATTTGAGACTGGGGAGAAGGATAGAGGGAGCATACACCAGATTTTCATACCCTTCCAGCTTCCATATTTGGAAGGATAAATAGCCAGAAGAAATGCCCAGTAACAGAAACCAGAATTTACCTGCTTTGGCTCACAGGCTTAACCAAACTTTTGGGGTCTTGCAAAGTTCTTTTAATAAAGAGGAGATACCAGCGATAATGGTGTTCCCTTGACTGTTGCACCTATTAATAATGAATGTAAAAACTCCTCTGTCACCTTAAGCCCAACAGAAATAAATCATGGCCAAAATAAAACAGATGGAGACACTGCTGTACAAACCAATTGATCCAGAAGAATCGCAGCTCTTTTGAGCTGAGCTCTGACCTGCCTGGACAGCAGCCAGCCCAGTCCAGAAGGCACATAGCCATGTTAGCCTAGCACCATGCAAGTGAGGAAGCCCCCTCCCCGCCCAGCCGGGGACCTCTGTGCAGCTTGCAGTGTGCCATCTAAACATTCTCAGGGCTCTGCACCCCTTGGCTAGGCAGAGATCACCCCAAAGAGCTGTCAGGTCGGACTATATTCCTGCTGTTCTTTTTGGTGCCTCCTCTTTTAACCTCCTTCGCTCTTCTGGGCAGCTCTTCAAAAAACCCCAGAGAAGACACCTCCACCCACAGATCGCTCATGCATGCCTTCGTGAACACAGCAGTGCTGTGACAGTTCTTTGGCTTCAGAGGGAACCGCACATTGTCTTACTACCTGCTTACATGATGGGCAGGGATTAGACTCAAGTTTTTGTGAAGTTCAGCCCAATACTTAGCATTGCAGCAATAGTAAAGTGAGAGTTAGTGGGGCTCTTCTTCTGCCCCTGCCTGTGGACATGTTCTCTCTTGCTACTTGTGTTTCGTGGTGAGCATACAAAAGGAGCCCTAGGAGTTGAAACAAAAGGTAACCAAGGTGGAGTGAAAAGGGCAAAAAATGAAATGGATAAAAAAATCCCTGACACCAATATTATTTTTTCTTTCATTCCAGTGCGGTGTTTACCTGGACAAATTTATTGGTCGTTGTAGTTGAGCTGGATGGATCGGAGCAAGAAGCTTTGGACCTGGTTCCTTTGGTCACCAACGTGGTCCTGGAGGAACACTATCTGATTGTAGGGGTGGTGGTGGTTGTGGACATTGGTGTAATTCCTATCAACTCCCGTGGAGAGAAACAACGTATGCACCTACGAGACGGATTTTTGGCAGACCAGCTAGATCCCATCTATGTGGCCTACAACATGTAGTCTTGTACCTTAAAGCTTCCATGGACTTTACTATAGATGTATAAAATTTTTTGGTGTCCACTAAAAATGTGTGCAGATAAGATGCTGACACTCATCAGAATGGAACTGTTTCTATTACGACTTTTCAAAGCAGTCACGATTGGCAGGAAATAAAATGTGAAATGTTTTCTTTTACCACTAAATTTTAAAAAAAGAAGGACTATGGGGTAAGGCCCTTCAGTGCGTTGGAAAAGCCCATTTTAAACTTTTTTTTTTTTTGCTTATTGGACAATACTGCTTTTTGAGTAAATGTGGCTTTGTATTTTACATTAAGTAAGCTGAAGTAGATTTTTTTTTTTATTCTGCCCTCCAAATGGATTCTTTTAAAACGATTTGCATCCTAATACAAATTATTGTTTTCTTCATTTGTTTTAAGATGTCATAAAAAACTGATGAATACAGATCCGTTACTAACTTAAGCCATTTTAGATCCCACATCTTAGGAAACTACGTAGTGGTACGAGAAGAATACCCAAAGTAGCACCTTTCAATTAGAAATCTTGCAGCTTTCTGTCGGAGATGTTGAAAGCCCAAAGGCCAAAGAGCCTTTGTTGTTAGCATTAGAATGGAAGAAATTTATAAATAAGGTGTATTTCGGCAATGAACTTGCAAATATCTTTGTACTAAACTAAAAAGATAAAATAAGTTAACTACTTCTTCTGTAATTATGTACAAAACGTTTAATTTATTTTGATCTCTTTAGAACTATAAAAGAGAAAAAACATTCAAGAATATTAAACTCTTGAAATGTTTGCTAATATAAAAACAAAGTGTTGTATTATCTTGAGTGGATAGTATCACATCAAATATATATATATGAAATATAAATTCACTAATGACAAAAGATTTTAAAGTTTAAAATGCAGTACTTGTCACTTGCATGGTGTCTCCCACTGTAGATAATCAAATGTTACTCACAAATTTTTTGGAAAAAAAAAAAAAAAGCAATCCTGGATTGCTAAGTATCCCTGTCGAAAAGAATCCTCTAGATACCAGCAAGTGGAATTATTGCTGCCTTTAAGGCAGTGAATGAATTTAAGACTAAAAATGCACTAAAATAATTTTCTTTTCTTTGCCATGGAGGCAACAATAAATATTCGTGCTGGCATGTGCATACACTTGTTAGACTTAGAAAAGGCAGGTTGAGGAATAGCACTGTTGTCTAGCTGCAGAACTTTGTTGCACAATTTTTTTCATTGTTTTAGTTGGTGTTTTTATTGCTATAAGGAAAAGTTTTGGGGTTATTTGCACAGAGTTAATCAATTTGCCTCTCAGCTAGGACACGTAGCTTGGTGGCCAATGCATCCAGTTTACATTTACGGGAAACTGTTGTTTCGATGGTCTTTAATTTATTCCTTAACAGAGAGGAGCGTACAGTCACTACGACGGATTTGGCACAAATTGTGCATCTGCTAACTAGTCCCTAAACACATTAAAACATCAGAGGAGCCCATCTGCCTGTTCAAAGAGCGGAGGAGTCCCGTGGTCTCCGAGCTGAGGCCATCACGGGAGAAGAGTAGGGAAACATGCATCACAGCTGCCTTCATTTTACTACCTTTGGATAAAAGAGAGGTTTGATCCCCCATTCTGTTGTCTTCCCTGCACCCCGTGCCCCCTTTTTTAAAACCTTCCCCTTCCTTCATGTGGTTGTAACTGAATTGACCTGTTTGTGATCAAGAGTGGGATTTACCAGCTGCAGTCCAAGAATGCTTTTCTTATTGTCCCGAATGACGTTCCTGTGCTGGCTCTCATTACCGGATATGCATGACTAAGATGATTGTTGCAGGGCAAATGTAATAATGTTTATATCACGTATAAGGGAGTCTCAATGCTGGGTGTTTAAAATCTTTTTAAAAGGTAGGGACGTTTTAGTCTGCATGTACAGTACAGAGCATCTTGCCATGTCAGATGCGTTTTCTTTCAGACCATCCTTTCCGCCTTCACTGTCCTGTGAATAGCCCTATTCATGCTCTGCAGACCAATCCTATATTTTGTCAAATTCCTTTTCTGCTCCCTAAAAAGAATAAAATCTGTTCTTAATGGCAAGTTGTTGTAAAGGTTTCAGACAAGATGTTGATTGATTACAAACATAATTGCAGTGTGTGAACTAACTTGTGAAGTCCTGCTATCGCTGATCTCAGTACTGCAAAACAAATCTCGCTGTCGTTCAAAGCATCACTTTAACCTTCACGAAGTCAACTTTGCATTTGTAGAGAATAAAAGAACTGCAATGCAGTTGTGAAACGCAGTTAATAACAGCTCTCTTCTGCAACCTGTCATCCGTGGTTGTTAAATCCTGAGTTAAGAGAAATGATAAACTGAGTTTCTGGTTTTGTTGTGCAAGCAAAAGGAAGGAAACATTTAAGCACCATCAGACTGAGCAATAAAGAAGGATTGTTCTGTATTAGAAACTGTACTGTAGATAAACCATTCATGAGAATGTATAAAATGTTTGTCTTGTGACCTTGTGCTTTTGGAGTCAGACAAAACCATGTAATCAACTTGATGCACATGCACAAAAAAGAGGGTACACAATGAACATTTAAACACAAAACTAATCAAACAGGAGCAGATTCCTCATGGTGCTTGTTTATTATATATATTTAATCCTGCTTGACACTTTACCCAAGGGAAGACTGTCCCTTTTATCAGTTGAATGTTAGCAGCGTTATTTCATAGAGTGTGGTGACTGGTTAGAGAAATTCATGTAACTCAGCCAATCACAGTTTCAGACAAAAATTTTTATGTGCAAAGGACAGCAACCTTCTTGTATGTTAAACCACCAGTACGCTTTGTACATCTGTGATAACGCCTGTTTTATATTCAAATGAACAAATAAAAGCTTTTATTTTTGTTGCTCTGAAAATATCGGTTTCTTAATTAGTCATCTAAAATGGAGCTTCTGAGAGCTGCGGATGCTCAGTGGAGGAACATGGAGAGCTATACTGTAATTTTATTTTGTTTACCTCTCTTGTTGCATAATTTATTAGTACAAATCATTATACTTTTAACAATGTTTAAATACTGGTGTGGGCATTTATTGCTGAAAGACTTTCATATGGCAACAAATGTTTTTTGTGAAATGTTTTTTTAATTCTTTTTAATATATTCAAATATACTGTTCACATTTTTGCTGAAAGTGTAAAGATTATTGTAAGCTTGGTAACATTTTGTGAGAAGCAATAACAAGCATTAGTACTGTAAACTCCACAAATTTGTCACTTATCACTTTTGTTGCAAGGTCTTGGCTACCGACATACTGCTAATCAGTTGTGTAAGCTACTGATCCAGGTATTACATTTCTGCTGGAGCTTTCTGCCAGTGAAAATATATGGGTAACTGCTTGGTCACACATGTGGGGCTAGAACCTCTGTGTCAGTTCAGAAGCCTTGGATGACCAGATAAAATCTCTAGGAAATGTGTTCTGCCCATTTCCATTGGTCTTCTCCAAGAATACTGTGATTTCAGAGCTGGATGCCAGTCACTGCGTAGCAGCGTCCCCAGAGAAGAGAATTGTCCGTAGCTCTGATTTTCCACACGTGATTTCAAGGGATGAAATTCTGAGTCCACGTTTCTTTGGTAGCCCAACTGAGAGGTTCGGGATATAAAATCCATCTCCAGTGGCTTAAACTGCTCATCACAAGAGGTGGGCGCAGGTTAGAGGACCCACAATTTTCCAGAGCAGAGAGTGCAACCCAAAAACTGGGAGGGAGAGGGCAAGCGAGGGGTGGCAGAAGGTAGAGGATGATAGAACAGCAGTAGTTCCTGAGTCAATTTTACAAGTAATTTTCTTTAAAAGAGGACGGGTTTTGATGTTTTATGCTAATAGTGATGAGGACTTTTAAAAGGTAAAAATATTTACAGTACAGATTTTAAAAATCTTTTTGGCATATGGTAGCTATAGCACTGAAAAGCTGGTGGGGAATCTCAACCAAAAAAATTTGTAGTAAGGTTAGAGGAATAATTTCACGTGCAATAAGAACAGTATAATTTATTCATTATCAGGTTGATACTAAGAAGGTAAGAACTGGGAAAAAGCTTGCTAAAAGACCTTGCAGCTTTTTGTGTGTGTTTTTTGACACAAAACTTTGCTTTATGCACCATTATCATCTAAGGTGGGGAGGGGGGGGATGTACACAGAGATCCACCACAGACTCTCACCGGTCACCTTGTGAACCAAATCACAGGAGAGCTGGGTTTGGGGGAACTCTGACTTTCTCCAACACAGCTTTTTGCAGTCAGCCTGAGCAGTCGCAGATCCCTTCTGCAACCCTGGGGATACAAATCCCTGCTGTGCTTTCTGTGCGGGGTGTGCAGGTGGTTGGGTGGGGCTGGGCTGGGCGCTGGCGTGGGCCTTGGCTGGACGGGCGGTGTGGAGAGAGGTAAAGCCCAGAAGGATCAACCCAGTGGGGATGGACCCCGCTATCCCCAGGGTAAGAACCAACCCTGATTTTGCATTTTTTTATTTGTTTGTTTTAATAGAAGAATTTTTTGCTCGAAACTGGCTGAGATTTGAGGAAGAAAAAAACCATAACCAGATTCTACATTCTGAAAGTAGAAATCAGTAATTTCATTTTTGGATAAAATAAAGTTCAACCTGAGTTATTTTTTGGTATCTGGAGTGCTTCATTTGGCAGCCACCTTCCCAAAAGCTCTCACTCATCGTACCATGATTTAGATAAATAGCTTTCCTTTCCAGGGATTCTTCTGTTCTCTCTTGAGGGTTATCATCTTAAAGCTGGTCCTCTCAAGGCTTGCCTCATCTGTGTTGTACCTCATTGAGGTCAACATCTTCAAAACAGCGGCTCTCCTTTTCTTACCCAGCATCGGCCCATTTCTATACGTTTTTAGCATGCACCCTGATGCTGGAAACTGCATGGCATTTAAACTCAACCATAAGTTCCCTAAGCAGGTCATGCTGCATCATTGCCAGTCAAAATCAGTAACCAGGAGTGCTCTTACGCTTCTTTCTGGTCTACATGGACAAGATTTCTCCAAAGCCAAGGTGTATTCTGTATGATCCATGCAGGGTAAACAAACAACAAAGGCTTTGCCCCAGGGATCCCACAACAAATCTAATATTTTTTTTTTAAATGGTTGCAAAATATGGCCAGTTAATGGGCTGATGCTAAAGGCACAAAGCTGATCTTGTTTTAATGTCATGCTTTGGTGGATTGACGTTGATAGGCTTCACACAAGGGAGTGTCCTGCGGAGGGTCTGAAGGAAGGGACAAAGCCGTTGGAAGCACAACAGGGAAGGGCTTCCAGGGGGAGAGGCAGCATGTGGGAAGGGTTTGGAGATGCCAGGGAGAGGCACTGAGAAGAGCTGTACTGAACCATCACTGCTGGAGTGGACACCAGTGGAGGAAGCCATAAATGAAGGTCAAATTTAGGTAGAGCATTTGGTGTAAAAGGGAGGTAAGGTCAGAAAAGAGAAGATAGTGCATGTGAGGGAAAGGGTCAAGCAATTGACCCAATAGTATCAGGCATCTTATTTTAGCGGCCTACAGTTTAATTTTCTCAAATAGGTGAGCCCATTTCAAATTAGGGAGCTCCAGGTGCTGTGATACACAGCCCTGCTGCTCTTAGCCGCACGTTCAGTCTGGAGGCTTGGATGAACTACCACGGGCTGAATTCAGCCAAGGGGCTTTGGGATAAGACCCAAGAGAGGAAATGTATGGAGGTGTGAGGACAGACAATGGTGCAAGACAAGGACAGAGGTTATCCCAACCCAAAAGGTTCAGGAAACAAAACACAACAGGTCTGTATCAGGGAAAAGGCAGAACTGAAGCAGGGGAGTGCTGAGAGAAGACTAGGGTAGGAAAAGCGACTGCAAGAGAAAAACTATGTTTCCACGAAGCAAGGTCAGGAGAGGACTATGGCATGGCCAGTATTCACAGAGCAAAGGAAGATGAGCATTTGAGCCAACAACTGTCCAAAGGAAATTAGTGGCCGAGGAGATACAAAGGGATTAAACTTTCCATTGCAGACACATGCACTCAAGCAACATTTCTAGGATGCCTCTCACAACCATTTGGTTTCAGATACTTTCCTGAAAGCCACAGGAAGATTTTTTTTGCATGGCTCTTTCTCTCCCCACCACACAGAGCTGCCCACCAGGGTGAGGATACACACTTCTTTGCACGTGCAGGGCCTCCCGGCCGTGTACACGCCCTGCGAGGCCGTGCTGCAGCCGCAGTGGCTCAGCCTGGGGTAGCTGCCTGTGCGGGGGCAGTGATGGAGACACACAGCCCGAAGATGTGTGTTGCAGGGGCAGGCACTCAGCATCTGTGGTCGTGGAAACCCACAGCCCACTCTGCCAGTCCCAGGTATAGGGCCAGCAAAAACTGAATGGGGAATGTTTAAATTCTTCCCTTCCCTCCTCCTATAGCTCTTTGGTTACTAGACAGAAAGAAAAAAGCAAATGAAGTATGGTCTCAGCTATAATTATTTTTTCAGTCAAAGGATGGAAGCATTTTTCATCTTGGGGCAAAGCCTTTTAACAGAACAGGAAGATTTTAACTGCTATTTTGAGCCATAATAAAATTACTATTAGGGAATCACTCAATTTTGAAAATTTTCTAACAAACCCCAGATTTTCTTAAAGGAAAACTTTCATTAAAATACTTCCATTTCCAGTGGATCACATAACAGGGCTGTGGCCTCACTGCAAAAACAGTGCAACTGCATTTTTACTGTGCATGCATGCAGACACGTGCACTTTCATTGCACTTTACTTACAACTAACATCACCATTTATTTCTCCAGCACAATAAAGCTAGTGCATCTGCAGGAGAGAGACAGGATGCAATGTGTCAGTCCAAGACATGACAAACTGTAAGTGTTGGAGAAAGCAACCAGAAATACAGGTTACAACTGGTCTCGTTGTCAGTTTGGTTTGATTTTAGGTAAATAGTGTTTCTTCTATTTATCCAGTTTTGATTTGGAAATGCTGAGCCACAGGAAGGATAATCATTAGAGGACATGTTGAGAGTACTCGCTCGTTGCAGAACTGTACTTTGAGTCATAATCTCTCAAAAAATCAAAAAACAACAACAACAAAAAAATACCTGAGCCCACATTTGACTTCGTTTTTGAATATGGATTGACTCTATCTCAAAGGGAGAGCATTTTCATTAGGGTCCATAAAGAGCAGCAGGAGTTACACGGCTTCCTCGCCACACCCATTTGGTTCCCGTTAGGAAGCACACAAATGTCTCGGAGGGCTCTTCTGAAGTTCAGCATGATCAGTCCCACTCAGCTGACATGAAGCTGTTACCCTGCATCCCAGTTCATGGGGGAAGTCTGGGCTGGAGAAGCACCCCAATCCAGGTGTGCCCTGTGAGGGATGAGCGAGGCAAGGAGCCCTGCTTTGCGACACCAATGGATTCACACACAACCTTTGAGGTCGGAGGGATGTGATTGTGCAATGAACTCGAGCCTGATAAATGGTAAAAAATTTGGCTGAAATTCCCTTCAAGGCAGTGTTTGTTCCACAAAAAGCCTTTGTAGAGCTTCCCCTGCCCTTCGTGAGTGTATTTGTACAGGAACATTTCTGCTCTGCCCACAGGATCAAGCCAACCAAACCATGGATTAAGAGGTTGCTAAGAAAAATTTAAAAGTATAGGATAAAAGAAAGTCAAAGCAAAAAAAAAAAAAAATCCCTGCCCTGCTCCCAATCCCATGGTTACTCCTTTGGATCCAGTTCTGCACTTCTTTCATCCAGTCAGCCTTAGTGAAGCCCTGCCTATGGCAGGGGGATTGAAATTAGGTGATTTTTAACATCCCTTCTAACCCAAACCATTCTATGATTCTTTCTGAGTCATATTAATGGAGATTATAGAGTTGGCCCATGTAGAAGATGCTCAGAAATGTCCTGATGGGTGTCTCTAACCCTACAGCTGAGCTACACATCCTGTGCAAGCAGACCCCAGTGACGGCTGTCGTGTCGTAAAGTGACTTTGTTCAAAAGCGCTAAGGTGCTGACATGCAGAAAGACAGATTTCAGCCTCATACTAAATTGCCACCCCATCTTCTTACTGCAATTTCTGGATGGGCAAATGAAAATGGCCTTTCTCTTCTTCCTCCTCTGCCTGTTTACAGCTTATTAAGCTTGAATTCCTGGCTTGCCCCCTGCATGGGACTTTTCTGCAGCAGTTGGTGCTTACTATTGTCAACAGCTTTTAAAAGGAGGCTCCTGCACTGGGCCAAGCTTGAGGTGACTCACAGTTTTCTCGACTGGAGCCAGTGGCAGCACCGTTGCGTTGGCATGGCACTGCAGGACAGACCCAGCACCCCATGGTTGGGACCAGCTGTGTGAGCTGCCTCCTGCTCCCCTTCTGGGCCCTAAAAACTGACTGGAGGGAAATATAAACTCCAAGGCTTGAGGTCTTTTTTTGCACCTATCCAAATACTGCACAGAGATACAGCGGCCATGCTGCTGGTGGGAGAGGGTGAGCAGTCCTCGGCTCCAGCTCAGCATCCAGTGCTGGCGCCCAACAGCTCAGCGTGGAGCACTTGCTCACTGCTGCAGTGGCCATTGACATTAGGGAACCCAGAGTTAAAGTGCTGATGGCTCCAGCATCCTCAGAAAAAAATTACTGAATTGCACATCTTTTGTTTCTTCAGGGGAAAAACAAAAAGGCTTTCTGGCACTCGTGGTCTTTACAGGCTTGTGAAAAGACAGGGAAAAGCTCTGTCACTTGGTCAAGTGTTGTGAGCACCCCAGACCCGCACAGCTGTCACGTGTGGGAACGGCTCTTATTCCTCCTAACGAGAATGGTTAATGGGGTGCCCTGATCAGCCCAGGCTTGCACAGGTGGCCCACACCAGGCTAAACCCTTTTTCCTAATGACAGGGTCTTTGAGAGCTGATGTGAGCAAGGGACTGGCTCCCTTTTTGTTTTTAATGAAGCCATTTTTCACCTTGAAGGCCCTGTTACAAGGGACAAAAGTGCCTTGCTGTGGCCAAGAATGGCGGGATCGTGGCTCAGCACCAGCCCTGCAGAGAGCTGGCTGCCACACGCTCTTGCCAGGGGAGCATGAGTGGAGGAGAGGCAGAGACCTCATGTGGCAGCAAGCAGGGTCCTGTGCCACCTGCAGTGGCTGGCTGAGAAAGATACTTTTCCTCTTAACAAAGTAGTTGAAAGTAGTGTTCTGGCTGTAGAAGTCCTTTTCCACACACTGGTAAAGCATTTCACATAACCAGCTTCACAGTGATTCTCTATAAGAACTCAAGTTTATTTTTAGGTACCTCTCTGGGGCAAATTCTATTTCCATTGAAGTCTTATGCCAGCTTAGTTTCACTTCCAGGGCGTCAAGACTCTGGCCGGTGACTTTGTAAACAAACACATGGCTCTGCCTTTTAGCATGGCCCGTTTTCACTCTCCCGGCCTTTCTTCTATATGATCTTCAATTATTTGTTCCCTTCTACATGTAAATTATCTGCAAAGCAGAGTCTGTATTTAACATCAGCCCCTCCATTGCTCTTTGCCATGCCTGGAGGCATCTTTCTGCACTTCACAGCTGTGGGGCTGGAGAGGTGCTGGGGCAGGCATGGCCATGGGGAGCAGGAGGGGCAATTTAATTTTCTCTGGGTTCTCTTTCTTTTTCTGACTTTAGAATTCCAAACCTTTATTAACCCAAGTTGTTGGTTTTGGTTTTTGTTTTTTTTTTAAACAGTGTTAGTCAGAGTCTAACATACTTTTGAGTCTTTTGACATCTGGAAATAGGTTTTATTAAGATAAAATATGACAGGTTTTTTTAGGTTTCTGGAAGGTCCAAGATAGTTTGGTTTGGTTTTTTGTTTGGTTTTTTTTTTTTTTTTTCTTCTTTTACATTAGCTATAAACATCTCCCACTTAAAACTAAAAATACTCTATTATTCTCACAAATGGCTGAATAATTCCACTTGCAATTTAATTTCTTTAACATGAAACAATGCAAGAAGGGACTTTCTGGTTTTGATACACCACCTCCCACCCCCCCCCTCCAATTTGATTTATGAAAGCATGTGCACATATTGCCTATCTGCTCTCACTCTGAGGCTAAAATAGGCTGGGTAGCCCCTAAGTACTGGTAACAAATCCCAAACATATTTCACATAGTCATGTAGGATCTGAAAAGGCAAACAAGCCCTGAGCTGGGCAGCTCACTCCACCTAAAGGAAGTAGGAGGCAGAAACCACTGTTCCTCCTTACTAAAATAAAATTATAGCTAGAGTTAAAATTAATAATAATAATGATGTTAACAATAACAACAATAGTAATAATAATCATGACAAAAAATAGGAAACGCCAACAATAAAATGCCAAATAATGCCTTCAAGACTGATGCGCTGGGAGCGCTAAGATCCAGCCCTGTCTGCAGTGAAGATGCAGCAGCTCACAGAAACCCCTGCTCATCCTAAGGTTCCTGGTGGAAGGAAATTTGCAGATTTGGGGCAGTAGAAGGACAAATATCCTCCTCTGCTTTGCAGGGGTGGTGGTGACAGGGCCCAGCGTGGGACGTGTGATGGGGCACAGCAGGTCTGCACAGAGGGGTGCAGAGGACCCCTGTTAAGCGATGGGGATGGGAAGCTGCCGTGGCACATCCAAAGCATTTAACCTGCTTGGTCCCGATACTGGTCCCACTGGTGGCACCTGAATCAGCAAATGCACTTGGGGAGGGGAACTGGGGAGCGTTTCCACCAGGGTCTTCTGTGAGTGGGGTGCTGGTGAGCAGTCAGTGCTGTGCTTGGAGGCTGACCACCATCACCCAAATGAGAGGTGGCCTGGGAACGGGAGCTCAGGGAGGGGTGCTGCCTCTTCCTGACCCCGCTTTGCTGGCTTGTTTCAGTATAAATGATTCATTTGTAATATGTGCCCTATGCTGGTTATTGGTATATTCAATCGAGTTTCATCAAGATGAATGAATAAAACTTGCACTCAGGTAAAATTCTATGTTTCATGTAAAAACAGAAAAGTTTGTATAGTAAAATAATAAGAGAGTTTTGAGGGATCTTTAAATATTTAAAATACATTTCTTTTCTTTTTTCCCCCTGGGACTAGCAGGTCTTGCCAGGTCTTAATTCACACAGGGAAATTCTGAATTGCCACAGAGAACCCAGTTCCCAGTGTCTCTCCTGCAGCCCTGCAGTCACGCTGGGGCTCCAGGACAAACCTCCCTGCCTGTGGCTGGTCCCCAAACGGCCCTTTCTCCTGAGGGTGGCTGTGGGACATGCCCCGTGGGCAGCAGCACCAGCATGGGCCCTTGGCTCCCTCGGGCACCTTGCGGGCAGCAAGTCCTGATTTTGAAAATAAGTGCGAGAGAGAGAAACTGCTTCTCAGGGCTGCATTTGTGAGAGAAATGCTGCCACTGTTCAGGCTAGAGCTGGATTCATAGAGTCCTCTCAGCCCCACCAGATAAAAATTTGTTACTAAAATGTCTAACAGGCACAGGCTAAGGGTTGGTGACTGGGGTAGGGAGGAGGCAGAGTGGGGACGCTGGTGAGAGGCAGCACAGGGAGATGGGGGTCTGCGAGCCCCACCCTGGCATTACCACCAGGACATGATGACCGCAGCCCCCCGGAAAAGATTCGCTTTTGGAGCTGAGAGCCATGTGAAATGCTCAGGCCCTTGTGTGGACCTGCCAGCTCACCTCGAGCCAGGAGCAAGAGCCCCGTGAGTTCAGGCCCAGCTCCCCCATCCGCAGCCCCGGTCTTTTTAGGTGAGGACAAGTAAAAATAGCTGCCTCGTGAGTGCCCACCCAAGGGCGTGAGGACAACTGGCGGACAACTGGCCAAAATCAACACAGACACTTTCCGTGAGGGTTTTTTTAAATACATTTATTAACCAATGTTAACACATTAAATGACTCTATATATTGCTAGTCAGAGCAGCTTACAAAATGCCAGAATGCATCATAAACTGGACAGCCACAATGAATAATTACAATGTGCATAGTGGCTAAGCTCAACACTTTAATATAGCTTTATGATTTGCAGAAAAATTAATTTTAAATCATGATTCCTAAAACAATCAATTGTAATTTTACCTAAAACTTATACAAAACCAGGCCACAATCTTTTTTTTTTTGTTTTGTTTTGTTTTTTTTTTTCTTTAAAACACACAGTTTTCACGCTGTAGTAACTTGGAAATGTGCAACCGTGTCAACAGAGACAAAAAAGCCAAAGTAACACGAATCTTACTTTCATGCAGCTATCAGATAAATATTACATATTCTGGAATGATTTTACACCAAAAATATTTCCACAATAACTTGCTTTCATAGGGGTGGATCGAAGTTTTGGAACTTGTAAAGTAATCGAACAAGATTGATTTTTAGTTGTGAAGTGTTTTACAGTCACAACACAGAGGCGACAAAAGTTAATTACACATTTATCAGGCAATAATGTAGCTGTGGTAATACAAGTTACCATCTACTTACTATTTTTTCCAATCAATTTACCACTTAATTTCTGCAACATATTGGGCATTATTTGGCAGTATCTTGTCAATTAACTTATATCACCACTGTAAGTAAAAATGATCAGGATTCCAGTGGTAGTTCACAGAAGTCTTAGTTATATTTTCATCTTTACAATGACCCTGACAAATCCTAGAGAAAACTTTTTTAAAGGCTTTCCTCCTGATTCTTCAGCTTCCATCGTTCCATCATGTAATTGCTTTCAATAAATATCAAAGATCTAAATAAATATTTACAAATTATTCCTCTAACTTCTCAAAAAATAGCTGGATGATTAATGGGCATATGATTCAGTCTAAGACCAATCTTTTAAAGAAACTAAAATGCGGAGACACTTTAAAAGAAAAGCTATTTAAGTAAGCTTTACATCTATTTAAAAAATTGTCTCTGAACATGGATGCAATTCATATATCTATATATAAAACAAACAAAAAAGAAAATCATTTTTCAACTATCGATCCATTCCTATTGGTAATGCTTCTTAATCCAGACATTCCGCAAAATACAGACTTTTTACAAATCACGGCATCTTTAATACAAGAAAATTAACATGCATTATTCTTCATTCTGAGTACAGTGATGGAGCTCATTATTAGGCAATGACCCATTACTACAAACATAACGGCTTCTGTGAAACTTAAGTGCTTTTTCTCCTTTTATTATCAAGTTACAATGGACCAGGTGACACCAGATCATAGGCAGTCAAATGACATTGGATTAGGGAGGCTGAAGGGGGGCACAATAAAGAAATTTGCCTCATAATTCCATGTATGAATAAAGGTAGTTGGTTTTTTTTTTGTTTTTTTTGGCTTTTCTTATTCTTGTTACAAGCACTCATGTTAGGACAAAGATGAAATGTGCAAACTTCAAAATTTAAATATTCATTTTTCTCTAAGATCCAGCTCAGTAAAAGATTACCCCAGTTCCCTGTGATTTTAAACTACAAGATCAAAGCTAATATTTTGTTATAAAAGTTATATATTGAAAAGAAATAATGAAAATAAAACACAGTTGGGAAATATTTAAGAAAAAATACGCAGGACTAGCACCTGCTGTGTCAACCCTGTTCCCTAAATTCAATCATGTACCCACTGGTATAACCAATAGATAATGCCTTTAAACAGTAAAATTAAGCTGAACAAAACCAGCTCAACAAGGTTAAGAAATAAATGTTACATCAAGGTAGTATGCTTTGTTTTTCTGAAACAGTTCTACATTTCTTACATTCAGATCTAGTTTTTAAACGTTCCTTTTGTTACACTTGCATGATTTTTTTATCTTTAGATCTGCTGTTTTTAAAGATTAAAATCTCTGTAAAACCTAAAAATGTTTTAAAATTTGCTGAAAATGCAACAAATCCTCTAGTTTAAAATTATTTAAAGTAACCTGCTCCCACAGATGTTAAATTCATTTCGCCGACAAGATTTTGGAGGAGCATTAAACAGAAGATTGAAATTACTGTGCAAAATTTCTTTTACGAAAAGTGTTTAAAGGCTGGTGCAAAATGGGAAGCAAATTCTAAACAATTTTGGCTTCTTGGAAACAAAAACCGCTGTGTCTGAGAATAGCAATCATCGGGGTGGTTTTCTAGGGGAGGAACAACTCTTTCATCTTTTTCTGCGGCAGGTACGTTTGTGTTCGGCATGCCAATGCTCCTGCTGACACTTGATGGAGCAGTAGGAAGTGTTCCAGCAGCAGTGGTACATGGCCTCCTCTTCACAGTTGTAGCACTGGAGAGAACAAACGAGACGAGATTACTACCCTCGCAGGATCCCTCCTTACCGGCACACAAGTGTTCTCACCTGCTCGTGGATGCACCAGCACATGCAGAGCAATACTTCTCTTTTATTTATGCTTGGGGCATCCAGAGGCAGGGCGTTTTTCACACGTGCTAAGTAAAGCAGCAATCTTTAGCAAATCTGCACAACGCTTCTGTATCTTCCGGAGTCTGGATTATTGCTTTTGAAAAAATCATCTCTCATCTAAGAAAACTCATCCCTCAGGGGAGTAGACAGACATTTTTCAGCCACACAGTGCAGGAACCACCTTCTACCCTACATTTGTATAATAGCACCCTGATCTATGACTTAAAACCTATGATAAATCAACAGGCACTTCTGGCATGAACAGGGTCTGCACAAGCTCAAAAATCAGGGTTTCTGAGGTTTCTTTACAAGCCTGACCTGTCCAGAGGTTGCTGGGGAAGATCCTTTTGGGCTAGAAAAATCTCAAAAGTCACACAACAACATCACTGGGGAAAAGAATAACTTGTTACCAAGTGGTTTGTTACAGCCCATTGAGGGTAGGTCTGCAAGGAGGCTACTGTCAATGGGGTTTGCTGACTGCCAGACAGCTCTGCCATCTCATGAGAAGAAAACCTCGTGCTACACCCAGAGTTACTGAGAAGAGTGACAAAGAGCCTTTTCCTTCAGGTCTTCTGGAAACCAGAGGCAGCCTGTCATACACAGGACGGCCTCATGGGCTCTTGCCTTTTGTCATGGCTGCCAGGATGGCACAAAACACCTGACAGAAAGAGATGTTGCACAGCCCGTGATTTCTGCAGAAGTACTTGGTTCTGCGGAACGCTGCAGCAAAGAGGGGTTCTATCCCAGAACACACAGAATGCCTCCTGTTCCATGGCAGCTGGAAGAGCTACCTGGAAAACAACCACATGGCCTCCGAGGAACTGAGAAAAAAGGGAATCAACATGCTGGTTGACGATACGGAGGGTCAGCAAGGAGCTAGGGCACCCAGACAGGCAATGTGCCCTAGCTCCAGGTGGTTTTACACCACTTAAGGGAATGCTGCAAATGCATTAACTATCATTCTGACAAAATCCTGTAAGGCAGGCCA
Source organism: Athene noctua (assembly GCF_965140245.1). Classification (NCBI taxonomy): domain Eukaryota; kingdom Metazoa; phylum Chordata; class Aves; order Strigiformes; family Strigidae; genus Athene; species Athene noctua. Next base: position 114,294,671 of record NC_134038.1, on the reverse strand, counting down.
GCATTAGTGCCAAAAGAACCACTTACACGCAGTGCCATTGAAAGCCAGGTTCTAATGATCTCAGATTTGTCCTTCTGAATATGGTCTGCTCAAAATCAGAGCATCTTTATGAATCCAGTCTGAAATGCTTATTGCATGAGGGGGAACAGAGGGAGGGATATCACACAGTCTGTGCAGGCTGCTATCAAAGCACAGAATAACACACAATTTACTTTTTATATCCTGTCTAGCTACAGCACTGTTAATAAAACAAAGAATTACAAAGAAAACAAACCCAACTGCCCTAAAACAAAACCAAACCACAACCCTACACACTACTAAAAGACAGATCCAAGAAAGTCGACATTTACATTGGCTAAACCGACAGCTCTTTATTTACATCAGCAATAAAGGGGCTTCCCTAGCTGCATGAGAAGGGAACCTCTCCATTTTCCTTTTATAACTTAGCTCCAGGGAAGTTTATTTGTAGAAATGTCTGAAAACAAGTGTCCTCTCAAGAGCTGTTTTCCTGGTTTTTCATGTTGTTGGCTGCCCACAAGCCTGTGGGAACTATTAGGATCATCTGCTGGAAAGGTGCAGGGAACAGCTGTGCATCTCCGTTATGTACAGCATGGGCCTCAGCCCAGAGACCAGCTTCACATCTGCTGGCTTGGAGAGATCAAAAAAAAGGTAAGACAAGAGAGGACAACTGATCTGTGAGTCCTGCACTTGCCTTTACATGTGCTGGCCATAAGCATGGGATGTAAATCTCCACTCACATAAGGAAAATAGTGTCATCTAAGTTGGTACCAGCACGTGTGGCTGAGAAGGCAAAATGCCAGCTGGCCTCAGGCCTCCTCTTTTCTTTGTATTTTTGTCTTTCTAAACATTATCAATCACTTGGGTTTTCGTTTCAGACAGTACACATCAGGGACAGTGCTCATTCACATAAAAACAACCTGTTGCAAGTTAGAATAAATATACACGTGACTATAATTGGAAGGGACAGAAGTTAAAAATTATCTATAAAAATGAACTATGCACCAATTTAAATGAGGCTTGTATGCAAGTAAAAGAACTGTGAGAAATTAAAAAAGAAACATTGTCAAGAGCAGCACTCTAGCCTGTATTCTGGAGGCCATCAAACTGCATAATCTCACGATCGTTATCCCTGACTTTACGTTTCTTCCTTTCATTTGCTGTATGAAGTATCTGTATTAAATACAAATTTTCTGGAGGTATAAAAATGAAATTGGGTTAAGTCAAGGGGACTGTGACCAGTTAGAGCAACAGAAAACATTGTTCTTTAACTATGAGTTAGGCTCCTGAGGGCTGCGTGCGAATCTTCTCATGTGCCTGTACACCACCAGCAAAACGATCCCTTCATCCTGACCATGTTTTTTTTTTAGGTACGAGAAAAAGACAAATATAACATGAATAATAGCAGCTCTATTCCCAAGCCTAGACATCTGCATTACGCAAAACCATAGGTCTCTGCTCCTAATTAAAAAGCAAAGCCACCAAAACTCATTTAGTATGTGTGTTAATTACATGAGATTTTGGTAAGGAGGTATCATTATAATAGCAGCATACAAGAGCAGTACTACACACCAGGGATTGTCATTAGTACCACTGAAGGAAAAATCACTGGGGAGTTGCGTAATTGGACCAACTCCAGCCGCCTAAGGCTGTGTGTTGGCAGGCAGATCCATCAGCTTGAATGCAAAGGTGTTTATCCTCACCATCCCTCTCCCACCACATGCAAAACAGCTGCCTGTATGATGCCTTCATTTAAGGTGGTGAATGACAGATAGTTCTGGGGCCACAGAAATGGGGAAGACTGTCAAATACTCTTTATATATTTAATTGTCTTGCTCAGAAAGAGGCTTTATGCACATGATCATAAGATGCATTGATGTGCTATCAGTATGCTCTCTGACTAGGCTAAAGGAAATGGCAAAGGCAGTGGAACAGATGAAAGTAAGTCTCAGGAGTCTCTTCCATAAATTCTGCCTTCAAAAACACCAAAAAGCAGCTATAGCTAAGAGTCCAGACTCACTATCAAGTTACTATCAAGTTACTGTGATCGAGTTTATGCATATCGGCTGAATGGTGGCAACAGTTCATATATGCACTCGTAACTTTTGACAGAAGAGAGCTAATTTGACATAGCTCTATAGTGGGCAATGCACTTTCCCTCTCAGGTGCCACAGGCAAGAGCATGCATGCAGCCACCAGCAGCTGGTGACTCATTAAACACAGTAACTTGATCAAGTCGGAGACCTAAGTAACTTCTCTGGTCTGCAGAGACAGGTAGACAGGGAGGAATTTTCTACCTGACAAAGACCCAAGCACTGCAGTGTCATAAAACCCACAGTAAAATCTCTACCAGGAACAGAAATTAAGACTCTACAGGAGCTCCGGCATTTGAAGTAATTCTTCTCTTTGCAAAAAAAACAGACTTGTGACTGTGATAGTCATCAGCCGATTATCTCACCTCATTATTTATTTCACTCTTCTACAGAGCAGAGATTTCTCTGCAGGGACCACGGTTTCATCTATAAGAACGAGGACTAATGAGGCTGAACATAAACAAACAGCCCTTTACAGCAGAAGACAAACAGGAGCTGGGGTCGGGGCCAGGGCTGGCTGTCAGTGGGCGGCAGTGGCTGTCCATCGCAGCTCAGACCTGCGTGCCATCTTGTGGCAAGGCACTCGTGTGCTGCTCAGCCACATCCAGCAAAAACAAAGCTCAAAAGGAGGCTAGCAGAAAATCTTGTGCCCACCCTCCTGTATGTTAGAGATAGCCATTACAGTGCAGTGTGATTTGCTGAACAATGACTTTGATTTCCTTGTTCTGTGAAAAATTAGCAAGGGAATAGCGAAGTTTCTATGTGTGCCAGGCTCACTGCTCCTCAGTGTAGCAGTTTCCACCCTTATTCTGCTAGAGGCTAGCAGCACAGGATTATAGTACTCGCAGTGTTTGAGTAGATGCTGTACAGACATGTGGGAGAACAAACTTCTGGCTTAAAAAGAAAACAGGAGACACAAACTAAACAAAACCAGAAAAAGTTTGCAGTATGTAATGGAATAGTAAATTAGATGTCTATGATGCCTGTTTTCACTTTTCTAAAGGGTAAATGAACATGGTTTTCCCAGGCAATGCTGCAGATTTGGGCTAAAGGACTGAACAAGGGAGTGAAATGTATTTCAGAAAGTCATGTCTTAAATACAAAAGAACATAAAAGAGCTGCAGAAGAAGCTAGGAGAGGAAAAGGCCAAAAGGGTATCACTACCAGCATTATTAACAGGGGAATCCAAATTGATGCAGCCAGGTATTGTATCCTCCAGGGCCTTGACATCAAAGGAATGTGAACACAATGCAAAATATGTCTTATATGGAGTAAAACTGCATTTAGAAAAAAGTATTTTGATACTAACATCTGGTTGGACTCAAGAAGATGGTGCTGTTAACACTACATAATTAAGATGGAAAGTAATCAGTACGTCAAGTTGAAATTTGAAGGTTCAAAAACTTTGAAAGAAGTAATATGAAGGAGAAAACCTTAAAGCTGAAAGACCAGTGAAAGAGTGGTGTAGTTAAAATAAGGAAGAAAACACCTTCAATTGCCCTGAAGTATTCATTATGCATTTCCACTTACTGTGTTGTAAGAAATTTTTGACACTTACCCACTGCTTCTTCTTGGTCTGGGAAATCAGTTGCTTGTGCTGGCCTGCTAGCTTCTTAATTTCTTCTAAAAATTCTTCTTTGCACTTCTCCTTTACCTGCTTACATTTTCTGTCCATCTCTCCTTGTGCATTGGCCACAGCTTTATTTACAGCCTGCCTTTTCTCTTCTTCCATCTCCGTACGCAGCTGCCATGAGAAAGTCAGCAAAACAAGTCAAGGGACAACTACTGGAATAAAAGTATCTTCTTTAAACCCCTACTCTTTAAACCTCCATTACTGATGTGGGTGGAGGTCACATAGAGACTCCTATTCAGAAACCAGAAAGTTCTCTTCTTTAGAGTTATAACAAAACAACCATTCAAAATAAAAATGCCACAATATTTCTGTTCTGCTAGGCATCTACAAAAGTAGCTAAATAGGTTCCATGTATATTTTGTCAACGATCAGTTTACAAATTTATGAATTTATTTTAGACAAAGATTTTGTCTTTTCCAAACCTATAACTGCATATAAATCACAGCAAGGACACAATGGAAGTACAAAATAGAACATCCCTGAGTTCAGTAAGAGGTACCTTTAAGACTAATTGTCAGTGGGTTTCCTTTGCCCTTGCTCAGTTATCTAAAAGTTTGGTGTCTTAATTCTACAGGATTAAGCTCAAGCTTAGATATTGAATTCAACAGGTTATCATTAGATAAGAAAACTCAAACAAATTTCGGTGAATCTATTTAATGTTGAGGTCAGAAGACTGACAAAAGCATTACTTATGAACAGCCTTTAAACAATGCCATCGTTTACAACCACACTCGACAATGAAGACAAAGGCTTTGGAAATGGATACTCATGAATGAGCAATTAGTTTCAGCTTTTGGATCACAAACTGGACAAGAATCAAAAAAAGCATGAGTTTTCTGTTTAAATTAAGGTCTGCTGGTACAGAAGTAGTCTAAAAAGCAGTAATGAAGACTATTTTTATGTGATCTCTTTGGAAAAGGTTTTTTATTCATTTTCTTAAGGGTGGATGTCACAAAAATAGAAAAGAATGTGAAAAAAATCCACACTCCTCCTCTCCTCAAACCGGAGTGTAGGTGGTGTTCGACAAGTGTTACCTTTTCCACTGCCTCTCGCACAACTCTCTCAGTTTCTCTTTTGTGATCAGCTTTCATCCTGTCCTTGAAATCATTAAAGATTTTGGTGTATTTGTCATGGCACATGTTCTGACACACTCCATCATTACTTGTCTGGGTGCTCCGATGCAGCATTTTTGGAGAAGAGGCACTTAACTTCTTGGTCTGAGTTGAGACTGAAACTTTTTCAATGGGCTGAGGCATTGTGGGAATTTCCTGGCTTGAACTTACTGCTTCAGTTTCAGGTTCTGGCTCCTACAGAGAAAGAACAAACTTGTAAATCCAGGTATCAAAACAGAACAAGGTAACTTTCAGTTCCCTCTGGAGAAAAATACGTTGCATGACTAATGTCAGCGCAATTAACGTGAACGGTGTCTGTTGAAGACTTTTAGTGCTAATGGGACGTGGGATCCCTGAGGAAAACCAACACAACAGTGGGTAGGCTCTTTGGTCAGGCTTTTCTGACTTCAGGTAGGAGCCCTCCAGAAGGAAGCACACGCATGGCATTAGTATGCCATGCTCACCAGCTTCTCTTCCCAAAAAGTACAACCACCATCAGAAGCGATGCTGAATCCCTGCAGATCCCTTGGGACTACTAAAGGGTTGCCATAGATTTCTTCCCCCTACCATTCTCCCCAAAGAGACTGTTGCTGCATGCCCAAGGTGCCTGAATTGTTTTGGCAGACTCTGGGCTTACTCTGGCCCAACAGGCTGCACTGGAATCTGTAATATTTCACTGATTTCATAGAACTGCTGCAGATTGATTAGTACTTCAAAGGTGCTTTGAAGATGAAAGGCTAATGAGCGTCTAAGTCTTGCTTCCAATAATATAGAACTAGACTTGGATGACCACAGAAGCTTTCTGTAATTACACAATTATCAAGAAAGAAATCATACTTACTGTAATGTACTGTAGTGAATGCAGCTGCCTGTGTTATTACCCTGTAACACCAATTGCTTGTGCTCTTTAGAACAGATGTAAGTAATATTCCTGAAAACTCTTGGTGACATTTGAAGTGTCTGAAGACACAGATGAACATTATTTTGCTTTTTTTTAACTTGGATTTTCAAAGCTCATTTAACCGTGTACAGGTAAAGCACGCAGTCCTTGTAACACTGGACTTGCTCAGGACTGGACTTTGTGCCTGTCTGTGTGATGGGGCACTGCTCACACCAATCAAAAGGCTGATTCTGTATTCCCTTTTGAAACCAATTACTCTCTAATAGGTCACTGTGATTGACTTCTGGATCACTGGTCAAATATGAGCAGAGCTAAGAGGTAAATGTTAAGACATAAATGTATAAAGCAAATTACAGCATTTGTTTGACAGAAAACACTATAAAAACAATGAGACATCCTAAACTGTAGTCTCCCTGTCAAATATAGTTTGTGCCCCAGGGAGCACAAACTGTGTGTCACTGCCTCCACTGATGAAGGTGCCTCCTGTGGTATCAGATACAATGGGGAGGCAGGTGCCCAGAGTGACAGCGTCTGTATTTCAGGCACCAGGGCCATCCCACAGAACTCTGGTGCTAAAATACCTGAACCCTTCTCTGTAATTGAGTCCTGAGTCCTCTTCCGAGGACTGTGCATATGTGCAACTTTTTCTTAGTGTTCAACACGTAGCTGAAACGAGCCAGGAAAAAATACTCAAAAGTTAGGAAATACGAGATTATGGCTGTGTCTCAGCTACTGCCCCCTTGTGTACAAGCAGAGTACTACAGTCCCTTGGTTACATGATTGTTCAGGGTGCAAGTTGGATAATCAAGAAAGTTTCATGGACAAAGGTGAATACAACATTTTCTAAACTTAATATTCTTGATCATGCAAAATACTTTCTAATTTCTGCTGTTTATACACTAACTAGACTACATTTTTCATTTAAAAAAATGTTGTAATTTGATGGTTGATTTATTCGTGATACAGAATATGACTACGATGACACCAGTGGCTTGCATGTGGGATGTACAATTATTTTTGTTAGCAAGGAGGACCAAACTAAGGGGCTGGAACTTCCAAGATGAATACTATAAAATCAGTAAAAGGTGACAGAAATTGAAGGGACTGTCTATTATAATTTCAGACTTTTTGTACTTTGCTATCTCTACAAACATAGTAAGTGAGATTACTTACTTCTTTCTTGAGTTCCATACTCTGGTTACGTCGTCCTTTCTTTGCTCTTGGTTCCTGAGTAACCTTCAGCTGCGAACATTAAGAAAAACATACTGAATAATTCCAAAAATCAGTTCATATAAGTAGCATTCACTGTGACATGACTGATGTACCTTTTATTTGTGATTATTTGCAATTGTGTAATTTAGCAAACAGAAAGTTGAATACTGTTCTTAAATAAGAAGTGCACACAATAAACTTTCCATATTATCACCGATGACTATAATTGCATGAAGGAACAAAATTCATGAACAAGGTCTAACATTCAATATGTATTTGCTAAAATACCCTTAACCATTCTTTTCTTCATTTCACACACAAGTTCAAACACTTGTTTTCTGGAATATTCTGATATCAGTGACCCGTAATTAGGCAGAAGATCTTTCTGGAAACCAGAAAACAGCAATAATTATAATGTATATATGTGAAGATGGTAAGATTACCCAGACTTGCTAGAATTGATTATAACTCGGAGGGGTATGAAAATTCATGCTTTAGAATAAAAGCCAATCTCCAGTAATAGAAACAAGGATGATATCAAAGGGGATGGTATATTATCTTATAATGGCTTACAAAAAAGTTCTTACTCCTGCCTTTGAAGCATTCAGTGCTAACACAGCTAGTGTTAGTGACAGGATACTGAAAAGCACTGACTCGGACAGCTACTCTTATGTTCCTGTATCTGGGAAACCAGTGAAACAAGGATAAGAATTAACCAAGTGAAAGATGAAGAGTTGGGGTGGAACAGAAAATATGTAAATGGCCACTTCAAACCCTATGACTGACATTCTGAAAAACTGGGAAAATGCCACTGTTATTTTTCGTAAATACAATTTGTGGGTGTTTTCCTGTTTCATCATACATGTTGCATGACTGCATACACAACATTAAATAAAGGACCTGCATAGGGTTAGTTAAGTAAAACAGGCTAAAAAAACTAAACCCACTTTGCTAAGGAGCATCCCCTTAAAGCAACATCCAGTTTTATAAGCTTTCAAGTTTTTAGCTACAAAAGGAAGAGGGTCAAAACATGCTGATTTTTAAAAATACAGACTTAGAGAAAGGATAGTGCTTTTAAATGAGGAAAGAAGATGTTGCCAGGGCAAAGGCTGGCAAAAATACAGAGAAACATCCTGCAAGCCATGAAAATCTTACTGTCAAGTCAGTCATAGTAAATATATAACCCCCTTTTGGACAATGAATGACAAGCAAGGTTCAGCCATGATAAGGGAATTTGCATACGGCAGTGCAAAGTTTTGTATCTTGGCCCTTGTGCTTTTCACCTTTGTTAAAGCAATATAATTATTCTTGTTTTGCAGAATTATTTTTAATTACTTTAATCAGTTGCTGGTCAATGGTCGTCAAGTGCAACATTTCCACCTAACTTTAGTTGGACTTGCTGAAAATGTCATGATTGGTGTTACTTGGGAATCTGTAATGCAGAATGCAGTCCAAAGTGAACACACTCCAGCTGTGAAAAGGCTGAACAGCTACAGGGCTGTCCCTTGATAGGAGTCCAAGAAGGCAGTGTCGCAGTCTATCTGATATCCATGACATTTAACTTGAACATTCCTATTTAACTTTAGAAATCTTGGTCTGCCTCTCCAAGGTGCTGTAGGTGACAAACATTTTGAAACTTCCTAGAGGTCGTCCAAGAAACTGAGGAAAAAGGAAAACTCTATATTCTTTCTATTACTGAGCTATAAAACACAGGGAAAATAAGCCTTTGAACCCTATTCTTGTCACCACAAAACTGCAGAAAAAGCACAAGGCTAATTTAATAGTGGATTAACCAAAAACGTCATCTTTGTACCCTTTAATAAATTGCCTTGATTGCTAACATTGTGGCAGCACTTGCCTGCTCATTGCTGGTGGAAGAGATACTTGACTCTGCCTCCTCTTCCCCTTTATCTTCATTCTTTGATTTCCAGAATCGCCCCTCACGAAGAAAACGCTGGTGCAGTTCCAGCTCATCACAGGCCTTCTTCCACCCCATACTGCGTTTCACGTGCAGCCTATGGATGTTCACTGTGATATCTTGAATGTTTTCAGAGGGGATCCAGGCCCTTTTGAATAAACAGTACAGACAGGTTCAGAAACACTGAATACAGATGAAGGATCCTGACCTGAGAAACGGACTTCAGAAGCAGTTTTTCACAGCAGCTGATCACTGACAATTCTTTTGTACTCAGAATTTTTGTATATTCAACACATTTGGAAAAAAACAGACTGCATACAATTAGACACTTGTATTACTATAAGCACTTCTTAGCAGTGGGTGCTATGGCTGAAAGTCTCTTTCATTTCTGGTGAGCCACAAACCTCCCCCAGCACCAACAGCAGTCACATCTCCTACCTGCTCTCTTGCTAGATGCCCCAAATCAGACACAGAGACATCGTTACCGAAGGTTCATATGCTAATCCAATTTAACCCTTGACCTCTTTGCTAAAACTGTCAAGGAATGTACCAAATTATCACCTCAAATAGAGTAATTTTTTAGTTAGGGGCTCGGTCTGTCAGTAGTGAAATCATGCGGGGACTTTATGCTCTTTTGGACTGAATTCATGCTAGTGACTTGGTTCCAGAGGTATTTTGTCACTTAAATATTTTCAGAGAGTCCTCATAGAGTTATATGGGCAGCTCTTGACATTTTGAAAGGTTATACCAAGCAACATTGGACATTAAAGAGTCACTGCCATGGACATCTACATAACAGAGTAAATACTGTAACAAATTAAATGTCTGCAGACAGATTCTCAATTCTTACAAAATAAATTTCATTTCAGTGAAGTCAAACAAACAATGTTAATCTATACCAACCAGGAAACTGGCCTTTTGTCCAAGTCCAGCACAGTAACTAAGCAATGGCATGCTAGTAAAATGTATTTTGCCTTTTCTATCAGCACATGTTTAAGACATTGCAAGCACCTCATCCCACAAGCGTCATGTTACTGTATTAAATAGTTTGAAGCTGTGTGAATTTAATGCCAAAACTACTCATGAGATAAGATGTATTTGCAAACAGATTCAAGGTAAATCATTCTGTGATTGAGACGCAGAGATCCTTTACCAACTTTATGCCCATTAGAAAATCTTGGTAGTTCATATAACAAATGAAAACATGTTATATACTGTGCAAGTTACACTAAAAGCAATTTAAATAAACAGCCTCATAAAACACTGTTACTCAATTGTCTAGACCCTTTTGGGATGCACCAAAATATACCACCTTCCCAACAACCATGAATTACTTTGCAAATATCTCCTCCCCTCACATTACAGGCACATAAATCAAACAGTAAAAAAAAATCAGTACATCCACTCTACTAACACTACTATAACCCTCCCCAAATGCTGAACAAACACCTGGAGATGGGAGTAAAAGCTGATCTCTAAGAGTGAAGTTTCCAATGTAAAGAGTTATTCTCTGAAATTGCAAACTGGCTCACAGCAGGAGCTCTGTCAATGTTCTAGCAGTGAGACAGAAACACTTGTGATGTATATTATGTTACTAAAACACAAAATTGCAACGTGTCTGCTCAGAAGAGAAAATTGCACAAAGTCAATACTGCTGATAAGTAAGAGTACATTTCTGTCCAATTTTCACCTTGCCTTGGATCAGCAGGCTGCTACTGATTTGAAGAAACAGTTGAAGTTCATTTCCTTTAATTAAAATGGCATTAAGTAACATCCCTACAGCAACTGTGGAAAGGGAATCTCTGAGCCATTTGGCAACTTTGGATGTGTTAGACTGAGCTTCAAATTTTCTGAAACAATTATGGCAAAGTACTCAGTCTTTCTAATGTTGGCAACTAGCTGAGCCAGGAATTACAACATGATAGATGAGATAAATTCTTTTAAGTATTGTTTGTAATAAGAAGCACATGGAACTAATAAATTACCTTTGGTGGTGATGGCCAAAAAAGCGAACATCAACTTGATTGTCCTCTTTCTGCATGACTTTGGCTGGCCAAAACCCAAAGCCTTTCATTTTGGCCCAAACCAACTCATGATTAGGTATCTGGAAAAAATGTTGTATTTATTATTGGATATGAAGTATTATATTGATATCTCCCACAAATACTTTGCTGTAATACTATGCTAGTATCTTACGAATATGGTCACTGTTTATGTCTAGTGTTATTTTCATTTTTATCTTCTTACAATATATATTTCTCTGTTAGATGTACTGCTTGTATCAAAGTAAAAAAAATACAAAGTCTGAAAAGGGTGTAACTGTCTACTGAAAACAGAGATCTTAAGCAACCCAAAATTTCAACTTGTCTATTTTATAGCTTCATCCAGGAGCAAAGTTTTACTTCTGTAAGCTCCTTATTTTCTTCTGAGACTGTTGTAACTGGCTGATAACCAGGTTTTATAACCTATAGTATTACAGCTTTGAACTTCAATCAATGTTTCACTTGTGTAAAATATCTAGGCTTACAGAATCTTAATATGCTTTTGAAACAAGCCTACTGAAATGTAATAGTCAATGCCTTAATGACACCAAAACTGCAGGCTTTTATACAGAAAGGCAAACAAATGAAAATCTGAGTCAGCAACTTACACAAGGATAGCAGAACCAATTGTCAGGTCGTGCATTTGACAAATAGAAACAGTTCTTGCAAAGCTGCAGTTCATCCAGCTGAAAAAAAAAAGAAAGGTAAATAAGCCAAAAAAATCCTATTTACGTGTCTTCAGAAGTATCCCTTTCTCTTGAGTAGCAAGATTTTTCAACTCTGCTTGCTAATTTGGTAGAGTTACTTCTGTCTGTGCAAACTAGAGGTGTGAAACTGAGGTGAGCTAAGAGTGGATAAATGACAAGCTGCAGAAATGTTATTGATATTTTAGAAAAATAAGGCAGAAGGAGGAGACCAATTCAACTCTTAATGATTTATTATAGCTAAAATGTAAAGAAAAGTTCTCTAAATTAATCAAATATTTAAAGTACATTTGAAAGAAGTCATTCAACTGTACAAAAGTGTGACAGCTCCCCTAGCTTTATTTTCTGGTCTCCTCTGAATGTTGAGAAATGTTTCATTGCCAGCTACGGAATTTGGTAGGAATCTCACCTCAGGTTCAATTTATATTAAAACTATGTATTAGTAGATCATTTTCAAAACTAACATTTGAATATCAGAATTTTTTTAATAGTTTCATTGCAAAAGAAAAGAAAAAGGAATTCTGAATCATCTGTTAGAAAGGGAAAATTTATATTAAACTTCTCACCCTTTTTATTTTTGTAATATGAAGAATAATTTTCTTAGATTCTGAAATAAAAATCAAGTATCTTGTCTACATCTTCATTACTCAGTACTACTTACTTCATGACATGTGTCTTTGTAAAGCATCCTTGCTATATCAGCTTGTTCACTGTCCGCTATAAATTAAAAAAGATGGTATGAACAATCACAGTATGATCACAGTGCGCACAAAGATTTGCAGCTGTCATTGCTATGACTTTCATGCTATAATTGTCTTGCTTGAGAATACAAAACATAATTGAGTCACTTGGATAACCCTTCCATTTAAAATTTTCTAACAATCAGTTCTATATTTGTTTTCTCTTTCCTATTTATATGCAAAAACACTGTTGGGAGCTTTTCAACTGAACAATCCAAGTACACATCTGAGGAGAAGCATCAGGGAGTCAGGGTTGCTCCTAATATGGATCCAGTTGCTTTCTCTGTTAGTGTCTTAATGACACACTGCAATTGTCCTAAAACATGGCTCTCTGCTATCACCATTTGACAGGAACACAGGTACAATCACATAAGCATTTCTGCTGAGAGTAATGCTTCACAGATTATTTATCACTGTGTGTTTCCCTTTACACCTGTGTATTTCTCCATCAGCACATTCACATCTCTCTCTACCAGTGACACTGTGGGTCTTCTGATGCTGCAAACAGACTGGTCCCACTGTTCTCCCAGTTTCCCTGAAGTGAGCTGTGTCTGCAGGGAAGAATCACATCCTTCCTGAAATGATGGCTCCGGAGAACCCTGTTACAGGACCCGGCTATAGCTTCTGGACATGGTGGTGGTGTCTTTCCACTTCCATTCAGACTGTTCCATCGTATCAGTCACTTAATACCTTCCCAGTGGCTAGCAGCTTTTCTAATGGCTGCACCAGCAGGACACTTCTAGTGGGGGTGTAGCTATCTTTGCTGTCACAATACCGCAGATATTGCCCACAAGTGAAAAATACGTGTTTCTGCTGACACAGCACAGCAGAGATCAAACCTCTTTCCACCCAAACCAACAGAAGTATACTGGCAGAAATCTGCAGTCCAGACTGACTTATGACTTAGGCTGCAGAAGAAACAGTACGGCAAAAGTGCAAATTCCCACAAACGGTTTAGCCAGAGAAGATGAGAATAATTGTGTAGTAGGTGGGCTAGAAAAGACCCTGCAAAGTCCTCTTGCAGATTACTTGGATTTTTAAGGGCTCTAAAATGACCTCATCCACACTTAAGACTATCTAATACCAAATTCAATCCTGAACTTATGATTTTCCTGCTGATAAAGATAAACCAAATAAAGCAAGCAGTAAATGTAGTACTTTACCTCCATAGAAAATCACTGTGTTGTGTAGAAGCAGCTGAGCATCTGCTTTGAACTCCTCATAACTCCTGTACTTTCCTTCATTTACTTTCTACACAAAAGAAAACAGGACTGTGAAAAAAATGTCTAAGTGCTATACCTGTTTTATGCAGAGAAGCTTCCACAGAAATCTGCATTATTCAATACAGATCAGACACTGCCTTTCCTGCATACAGAAGGAATACTTACAACTCTTTGGCATGGTTTGTTAGTATCTGAACACTGGCTGCGCTGGTCCCTTTAATGCAATATCCAGAGGTAAATAGGTGCTTTAATACTTGACTAAGTTTTAAAAAAAATTCTCTTGGTTATAACAGGGTACATCTGGAGTAGCTTCATCATAAAGTGTGGCCCAGAACACTTGTTCAAATTAAAATATACTCCCTGACGTGAAGATTTTGTACCTTAAAATACCAGCTAGTTTTAAATCAATGTTATACTTCCAGGATCTTCACTTGATAGTCAGTGTTTTCTGATGAAGGCTGATTGTCTTAGTCTTCCAAACTCGTAGCAAACACCTACATGGAGCCATGCAGTTCATTTTCCTAGTACGGTCTTTTGTCTGATAAAGAATGCAGCATTTTCACTTGTGCTCTGTCAAGAACACCTATGAGAATTCCAATCATCAAACATCATCAGTTTCTAGGATGTTATCAAGGTCAAAAGACCTTTCGTGGAAGCAGGTGAAGGTGACACAGTAAAAGGAAGGCCTGACCTATTTTCAGGCTCAACCAGCGTTGCCAGTACTTCAAGCCAGCCAGTTGTGTTGGTCTCCAAAACTGTCAGTGGATGCTATTGTTTATCCACGTGTTTCAACAACAATAATAAAACAAAGGCTTTTCACATCTATGGTTGTAAAGGGCAAAATATACTATAGCACTGCATAGTAATCCAGTTCCAGCAATGAATAAAGAATATGCTGTTCATTTTGGTCATGTGCCATTGATTTACATGAGTCATCGTCAGAACTTTGGTTCAGAAAAAAGGATAATGCATTTACTAGTACTTTATTTTTGGAAAAATTAATGCAAAACAGATGTTTTAAGTGAATCTTGTTTTTTCATGATCAACAAAATGATTGGTTCTTTATGAATCATTTACATGTTTATAAAGCTGACACCTACACAAGGGCATAATGACTAAAATTGGAACATAGTCAAAAGCATTGGGCCAGATATGCAAACATAAGCCCTCGAGTCCATATTCAGTGACTTACATAAAGGGTACTTTCTCTAAAGATTTCAGCTACCTACAGCTCCTAGTAAAACCTTAGTACAAAAGGAATTCAGGATACTCTGTCTGAAAACTAGGCACCACTCAAAATGGTTTTACTCAGTTACCAATTTATGAGGAAAAGTCTGAAGTTTTAAGCTCCCAAATCCAGTGTGGGATACAATAGTGAAATAATGATCATAAGGAGAAATAAACAGGATTAGTGCTTTAGTCCTTAAGGTTTATCTTCCCTGTTAAAAGGCACCATAAACATTATGGAAGTTAGAAAGCAAGTCACTCTACCTCCTGTATAGTAGGAACATCAACAGCTGAGTGCACCAGCCTTCTATACATTGGGTGTTTGTTGTCTTTCCCTTTCTTGTTTAGATCTATAGCCTGAAAGGACCATGAGAGAGTGTTAGTTACTGCATTTAGAATCTGCTTAAAACACAAAAAAACAGATTAAAAAAATGTAATATTTCAGGTGGGGAATACACAAGGCCAAACTGTGGATCCACAATCTGATAGATGACATGTATCTCAAACCTCAAAAATGTCCATTTCAGAGGAGCCACAGGTTCATGGCATAAACTGCTCCTGTCAGAATGATACTAATCCGAGCAATGAGACCTGATAAGTGTACGTGGAAATACACACACCACTTATGACAGGGGAAATAAAATGACACCTTCCTGTAGCCCTCTTCTCTGCACAGTCACACATGGCCAACCGTAATGCATCCTCTACAGTGCAACCCAACACTCTGATAAACTTCCCTGTTTCAGACTCACCCGCTCCTTCATACGAGAGACTATGAATCGCAGGTATGTGCTCATCTCTTGTTTACTTGTGTTTTTCTTCTTGATACTCTGTCAAAGAAAAACAGGATCATATTATTATTTTAAACTTGACTTCAAAATTCATTCAATAAAAATTTTCTCTGTATCACAACATTATTTGAAAAGGTAACTTTGAATCATATCACACAATTTTTTAGGGAAAATCTTTTCTGGGAAATTAGTAATGCTAACACATCACAACCATAATGTATGTTGCTTTGAATTACATCTGGGCTGAGGAATTCAGGAGTTACAGGTTTTACTTCCACATGTATCCATAATACTTTGTCAAAAACCTCTCATGTAAAAAAGTGTCAATTAGAATAAGACAATGAAGAAAGGCATTTTAGGGAGCAGTTTAGAATTTATTTAATGGACTTTTTATTAGCAAGGCACTAATATTTTCAGTAAAAGAAGACATTATTTTTAAAAGAATACCCTGTGCTATCTACAAATTATGTGCTTACTAGGCAAAACGACACAGTTTAGAAGGAAGTCAAATAGGCTCTAGCCAATAAAAACTCAGAGCACTTTTTACTGCTTGAGAAACATAGCTATTGTTGATTTCTGTGGTTCTTCCTTCACAAAATCTAAGCCACATTCTGGAACACAGACTGCTTCTTTTTAGCATTTCAGGATCCAGAGTTTTCCCCCCTCATCTTAGACTAGTATAGAAACTTATTCCCACCCTTCAAAGTCCATCCAGGCTAGTGGGAAGCACTGCATAAAGAAAACCCATTGCTAAAGGGAAGGTGGCTCTCTGCAAATGCCTAGCATGGTCTTACAAACCAGCCTTTCCAATTCCAGGTCACAGCAGCTGTGCACAGTTCTGCATGGCCTTACAACAGCTGACTGAAAAGTGCTATCTCCTTCTTGCTCTTGCCTACAGTAGTTCTCCAAAACAAAAACACAGTGAGTGAATCAACAGCATGAGTTCCAGGTTTATTATCCTGAAGTGCCTTCTAACTGTTCACAGCTTTTGCAAAAACCTTTATTCCTCCTCACACCTTGGAATGCACTGAGTGCCAAGCTGAGTTCTCCCCTTCTCATGCCTCACATCACCACCTGTATGCAAACTGCGTGGACCAAACTGGCTCAGCTACATCTGCATCCTCAAATTTTGATGGTCTTTAGCAAGATCCACATGATTGTGCAGATGACTGTTGCTTAGCAAACACAAGAAAAAACAGAATCCATGTCCTAATAGGTAGCTAAAAGAGGTAGGAGGCTCATGAATTATTAATCACTAGAAGTGTGCTATTTTTTACTGAATTACTTATATATGACTCTGAACATATAGAGGGAGCAGACACATTGAATACAGAGCCACATACTTTTACATATTTACTTGGCAAGAGTAAAAATTACACATTAGCACAAAAAAAACATGCTAAGATTTGATTGTGTCTCCTCTGCTTATATACCTCCTGCAAGACACTGAAGACACTGAAAATCACAGGGGATTGACTTACTACCTCCTTCTTAAATAAAAATTGTACATAGCACTACCAATGGAACTGTTTATTTGATTGCTTAACAGTATGCATAGAATTATTACAAACTGTGCTGAAACACCATAGCTTTTTCCTGACAAGACACTACCACTGGTGGGTAAAACTCAATACTGGGGAAAGGGCCAGCACTAGGTCATGCTAACATTCACAGAGCATTTAAGCATTATTTTCATAATATTAATGGTTCCCTGATCTTCCTTTCAAATTCTGGAATGAGATAGAATTTTACCCTGCACTGTATGTCTGAATCACCTTCTGTGTATTCATATGTTACTTTGTCTGTGTGAGAACGTGCATTCTGCTGGAATTCAATTCACCTCTTCAGTTTTGCACGAACCAAAATCGCTACTTCAAATGCAAACCCAAATGTGCATTAAATTATCTGCGTTATGAAATGCTGCTGTCATTTTGTCATTTTAGGCACTGGAGTGCTGTGTGCTTGCTAATGACACAGCATTTAAAAAGACTGAGACTTATTAGGAGACAATAAAACCCACTTGCACTGACTAGTCCTTTTACACTTCTTTTTCTGACATGGTTCTGAATTTATCATCCTTTGAAAGTATTTCAGAATTCATGCGAACCGTTTTTCATGCCCTGCTGGGCAAGACAGTTTGTAAGAAACTGTGTTGAGATGGATAGTTTATCTTATCCTTCAGATTGTAAGAAAAGATAGATAGATAGCTGGCTTTGTATCGTTATTGATGTCAGCAATTAATATTATCTTAAGCACCAATGAAAATGATGTCATTAATTTGCCAATTCAGGCAAACTTGAATTTCTCCACTTTTCCTTCAATTCCCTACACTGATTTATTTTAAGAAAAATCTGATCTCCAGGTTCCTCTACTAAATGTTGAAAGGTAATAAATTTAGGGAATTGGAGCCTATGAGCCAGCAAAATGTCTTTTTATGGTGAGGTTGCTCACCCTTTGTAGAAAGCAAGTTATAATCCAACCGCTTCATTCACTTTTCAACAAAGATTAGCCCTTTAGGAGGTACCACTTACACACTCTTTGGGAGCTATAATGAAAAATGCATAATTTTTCAGTAAAACACCACCCCCCCCCCTTTCTATTTTGAAGACTTGTAGTGTTCTCAGAGAAGTCAACCTAGAACCACTAGCAAGAAAATAGATAATACTAGATGGGGGGATATAATTTACATAAAATGTACTTATATTGCTCTGACACAAGAAAATATAACCACTTTCAGGTCCCTTTATAGCCAGAGTGATATAGAAGCAAATATAAATGAAAATTGGGTCTTTTAATTTCCTACAATTGGGAAACGAAAACAATTACGGGGGCGTGTGAATCTGTAAAAGTGGCGAGATCCACCGTGTATCTTTTCCCACAGTCAAATCTACTAAGATATGGTACTGCAAACCTTAGTTAGGTCCAAGTTTCTTTCAAGGAGGCTGCTAAGATTCAATCCAGCCCCAAAAGATTATCAGGATCTTTATATATATATATATATATATATATATCCTATTTGCGGGATATATTATCTTAATACAGGATTGTACTAGGTCTGGCAGGGATGAAGTTGTCTTCATAGCAGCTCATATCATGTTGTGGTTTAGATTTGTGACCAAAATCATGTTGATAACACACTGATGTTTTAGTTCTTGCTGAACAGTGTTTGCATAGTGTCAATGCCTTTGCTGTTTCTTGATCTGCCCCCACAGTGATTAGACTGGGAGGTATGCAAGAGGTTGGGAGGAGACAAAACCAGGCAGATGACGTGAACTAACCAAGATATTCCATGCCATACAATGCCATGCTCAGCAATAGAAAAGGAGAGGAGGGGATTTAAGGGGGTTGGTTAGCCATCCTTTGCTTGGGAATTGGCTGGGAATCAGTCTACCCACTGAGGGTGGTGAGTGCCTTTGCATCACTTGTTTTCTTTCTCGCTTCTTCCATTAAACAATTTTTATCTCAACCCAAAAGTTTTCTAGTGTTTATGCTTTCTTTTCTCTTCCTCTGTCCCACTGGGAGTTGGGGAGAAGTGAGAGAGCTGTTGTGTGGTGCTTAGCTGCCTAGCAGGGTTAACCCACAACAAGGATGATTCCTAAGTCACACCATTTTTAGAGAAATCTGCAACCCTTCTGCTTTTAATCAAGGTAAAATGAAAGGCTTGGTCAGGAATACATGCTTACATAGGGGATGTAGGAGTGAGGTAATAATCTTCACAATAGCAGTCCTCATGTAGAAGATTAATGGGATCTGGTAGGTGGAAGGCCAAGGCTGCAACCTAATTCTTTACTTGTGGGTGCAGGAAATACCTTATATATGCTTTATTCTCTGCAGCACATCTATTTCTTAGAAGCTGGTACCTGAAGGTCGGATTTACATTGCTGTTTATATTCAATATTCCAGATCAATAATACTGCTTAGATGTTAAAGAAGGTAGCAATACATTGCACTGTGCAGGTGTGACTTACTTAGTAATTCTGACATGCTTATAGTGCAGGAATTCACTACCAGACTTTACGAACCCACACGAGGTTAGCAGCAGCTAGGGGTGCTGCCAAGAAATGCTCCATCCTGCAGTAGCACCATTTATGATGGAAGTGACTATCCTTTGCACCCTGAGTTAGCATGTAGCTCTCAATTCCCAGGGTGACAATGGTCATTATGCTGCAGTTTCTGCAATCTTTCACTTGAAGAGAAAAAAAGAGAAACTCTAAGAAATGCAAGGTGTTAGTGCCAGCATATATGGTTATATGCTATAAGCATTTAAATTACATTTTCTTCATGTAAAGAGGTTTCCCTACATTCTGCCATTAACAATTTTTTTTTTCCCCTTCCTCTCTCATCTGTTATGTGTATACACACATGAAAGAGCTCCATTTCAGTTCAGTGACTGGAGTAGGTGAAGGCTGCTCAGTGACAGATATATGTTTCTAAGACACCAGTAACATTTTCAGAAGCAATTCAGGTTTCCAGGTTTCTATCTGCAGAGGGGAACTATGTGCACGAGTTTAACATACATTCACCACTGCTCTTTAGAAACTGCTCGCTTTACCCACCAGCCCTTGGGATTTTTGTAGGGCTTAAATTTCCAGAGGAATTTGGTGCTACATATGGAAAGCTTTACTGCTCTTCTGCCTTCTCAAACTTCCAACCCTAAGATCCGGAGGTTTCTTATACCACTAAGAAAGATATGTAGGCACACAGGATGGGCCTCAGAGCAACCGGTCTGCTGTATGCCCTGAGCAGCACACAGAAAAGGATCTGCATGAGCAGAACACGGCATGAGACCTGCCTCTTGCAAGGCCATATACAGTTAAACTAAACTTTTCAAAGCATTAGGTGCTTTTGGAAATGTTATAGCTAATCCACAAATTGGTTTGTACTTGTATGGTGCATTAAGCACCTTCTGCATATGAAGCATCATGTGAATTAAATATGCTTTTACATGCACAGAGAAGGTGGTAGGAGGCTCTAAGTGGAGGTTTCCCAGTTTTCTCACTGCTGTGGACAAATTCCTTTACACTCTACTAATATGCCCTATGCAGTGCGCAGTTCTGTCGCCTCCCTGATTTACTCAAGGGTGTCTGTGGCTGCAAGGTGAATGGGAGGGACTTGTCAAGCATTAACACCTCCCCAGGTGTGGGCTCTGCGCACTGAACCATGTGGTGCTAATATTGGTCCTATACTAGGCTATTACTCTACATCTATCCATGGCTACTGTTTGTGTGATTATGCTAAATACTGTTTATAGAATATGTTTCATCATACAGTTATCTAACAAACTCCTACCATAACACCCCATAAAGTAAGTCAATAGAGCCATATTCTTTCTTCCTTTCTTGTATTTTACATTACCCATCTTGACTGACTGCTAGTACCTAAAACGCCCTGATCTAAGTATTCGAGTTACTTCACTTAAGTAACCTTCATCTTTCTGTGCTTCTAACTTTCTGTTTGTCATTCTCGCTTGTCAAATTGTCTAAAGTTGATTGTGAACTGCATGATGATGTATTTTTATGTACTCTATGAAATGCTTAGTACGGTACCAGAACTCAGAAATAGCCTATTTATAGAATAGTTATCAGCACAGCATTTTATTATCTTAAGCTCTACACTTTGTTTTACTCTCATATATATAAACCAGAAATATTGAAACCCCCACTATGATAGATAAATTGGTTATAATTCTTTGCAAAGCACATGCATGGAAGATCAATTTCTGATCAGATGATTGTAAAAAATTTAGAAGCCAAGTGAAACAATACAAATAATTTTTTTTTTTTTGTTTCACAATCCAAAACTATTCCTCTGTGACAAACTATATGTCACCATGCATAATTTTGCCTTTCTATTAAAATTATTCTAAAATTTTAATTTAAAAAAAAAAAAAAAAAGTCAGTTACCCCAAAATGTGATCAGTATCCTCCTATTCAGAATTTTATATATATCTATTCCTCCCCAAAAAACCCACTAGTATTTTTGCAATACATGCTGTAGTCTTTAGGCGCTGAATTAACAGCTGGAGAAAATTAATTTCCTTTTATCTAACCAAAGAGCATAAGTCTCCTGCATTGTTCAGAGATTGAGTTGACTAACCCTGTCTTGAATGGAACATTACAGTAGTGGGGAATATAATCTCTAAATTCATTCGATATGAGTCTTTCTTTTATGACCTGTCTACCAGGAATTTTGCTGATAATACCAATTTATTTCACTTAAGACAATGATTAGTCAGCAGACAGGGAAAATTTTCAACCAACGCAATGTGGTTTGAATTGAACTTTGGTTGACTCTCGACTCCTGCTGAGAATTATGCAGGGTACAAAATATTCAGAATGGTACCGTCAAGTTAAAAAAAGCGCCAGGCATTGGACATTCTTGCTTATGAATGCAGGGGAGAAAAACCACCAGCAGGAAAACAAGAGTTCAGAGAAAGGTTTGCAAGGGACTGTTATAAACGTTATGGGAGGAAAAATATTTTAAAGTTATGAACAAATCCTTGGCAATGTCCTTTATAGAATGTTTCTGAGTAGTCAAGTGTGCAAGATAAAGCTGCACAGGTTGATTGAACTAGTACAACCAGCAATTGTGAAATGAATAATCCAAAGGCTTGCTGACCTTGGCAGCATTACAGAAGCAATCTTTACATAAGAATGAAGTGTTCTTAGATTATTTTTCCCAATATATTAGGTTTCAAACATACTTTTACTTCACCTTTGTATAGACCTTTGAAATCCCCAGGTGAAAAGTGCTATGTCCACTTACAAGAATAAAGTATGAAAACATATGCATCTCTTTGTCCCATCTATTACTTTCCTTGAACGTACATATTTACTGCTGATAATGCAAAGTAAATCCCATTGCCCTTATGCAAGATAGTTAAGCTCTGTTATGTCCTCTGGACATCAGCCAGGGCTCTCCAAATTACCATAGTTTTTTGAATACAGGCCTCTCCTGCTTTTAAACTAAAATGAGAGCAGTCATCTCCTAGGAAGGTGGGGAGAAAGTAGTGGAAGAATACTGAAGCCTGACATGAGGATGCTAACTCCCATGCCAAACTAGACCTCCTTTGCTTACAGGGACTGTGCAAGCCTCCTTAGTCCAAGTTTGTAGACTTAGGACTTGAAGTGATTTGGATTAATCACAAGGAAAACAAGAACTGCCAGCACAGGGGGAAAAAAGATGCCATGGCATTCAAAATGGCAATATTCACAAAAAGAAGTTCATCATTATCTGGAGCACTGAGCAAGCCAAAGATTTCTGAGGCAGGAACTATTTAAGACACAACCTCCCCCCACCCACCCCCAATCTCTCCTTAATTTTGTATAACAAAATGGGAACCAATATGCAGAAAGACAGGCACAGTGCACATGGTCTGAGTTTCACAGGACTTTTCTCAAGGTAAATCTTTGTTTAATATCATTGCCATAAAGGATTTAAAGGCTCCAGCATGAAAGTCAAACTGTTCTCAAAGCTGACCACCCTACGTACCTGTGCATATTTCATGTGATGATTCAACATTTCCACTCTGACAACATCCATGTTACAAGACAGATGTTATAAACCACCTCATATACAAGGTGGTTTAAACCATTTAAATTCCCTACTCTCACCAGGTGTCATCTAAAATTAGTGGCAAACTAGAGAGGAGACTGGATCCAGTTTATGTAATTTTAACTATTTATAAGAACTAACAATACTTATTACGAGAACCAAGAATTATCGAAGAGATTCATTTAAAAATCTGAAAGCAAGTCACCTATATATTGTCATTCTCTGTTTTTAACAGAGGGAATATTGAATAGATAAATGAAATTTCAGTAATTCAATATGGAGAGATACAGTACATGTCCTTATTCTTAACTGTTTTTTCCCTGCCACTACTTCTTGTTCGTTCCTTTCTGTTTCCTTAAGGTGGGCTTGATTTTCTTGCTATTTCCCTAAACTTTGAGAGCTTCCAATCTGAGGCAACAGGCAACAGCTTTTTTACAACTTGTTCTAAGGTAACAGCAGCCAGAAAGTGCTGTTTTGAAACAAAGAAATCTACTTGTTTTCAAAAACTGCATCTCTGTACTGAGAAGCGCCTGAACTCATACATTCCTTGCAGCACAGATCATCTGAAGGTCAGTCTGCTGCAATACAGTTAGATCTAAGCAAGGGAACTTCCTCTCCCTCCAGCAATCCAAGGCAGAGTGCAACTGGCAGTTTTATGCCTTTCTATAGCAATATTTTTATCTTAAACATTCGCATGCATTAGTCCCTCCATTTAAGGAAGACTAGGAATGTGCTCCACTGGGGGAGGTGATGCAGAGATGACAAGAGTAAGAAGTATCTCTCTGATTCAAGGCTAGGTACCAGTAAGCACCATCCTGACTAGAATGTTTCATCTTCTAATGACATGTAGATAACGTACCTGCTTATTTGTGGAAAGGAAATAAAAAAAAATACTCTTTGTCGTCTCCCTACCATACTCATAAGAATAGCAATTTTAAAGAAAAAACAATATAGATATGGATGCTATGGGTGAAATCCAGATTGGTCTTTTTGCACCAATAGAATCCACTGAATGAAATGAGAAGCAGGATTTCACCCCATATTTTTTGATACTGCCCTCATCAGTAACATGACTGTGGCTTTAAAATGTAAAATGTGATTCCAATAAAATACTAGGAATGCAGTCATCAAAATACAAAAAGGTTACGATTCATTAAAAAGATGTTAAATAAAAACAGTAGCATCTTATACAGCAATTTGTTTACTCATGTTGAATATTTCCACAATATACTGCATTCATACGTGGCATACACACATACACACATTCCCACACAGTATACTGTGTGTGCTCAAATGCATAAGTAAAGCTTGCTGGGGTCTTCAAAAATGACCATCTGCTACATGCATCATATTTTGGTATCTCTGCATAGATGCTCTAGATATGTACCATCATTTCAATATTCAGTTCTTTATCCATTAACCTGCCAGACCATCTGGACACCTTAATGAATCTATTAATGAATATCAATCCTCTAATCAGCACATGAAATCTCATAGGTACTCACCCTGCAAACTGGGCACTGCCAGTGACTACTGCTGTCTCTAAGCCTGAACTCATCAGACAAACACTTGGAATGATACACACGAAAACACAGGTCACATATCAACACCTCTCCAGGCAAATGGCATTCAAAACAATACCAGTCATGATTTTCTGTTTCCCAGTCCTACAAAAAATACAAAATATTTTGGTATGACATTCTGTCAAAATCTGCAGGAACTAAGAACAAAATTGATATGTCTTGAAATCCAGCAGCAATTAGACATTATAAACATTTTAAGAAGTGTATAATGTTTAAAAAACAGGGGAAAACCTACACGCTTAAAGATCTTAATCAATTTAATACACACTAACTCCAATAGAATATGAATGCCAAGTTTTAGTTTTTTCAAGTGTCTGATTAGTAACAATTTCAAATACGAGCTCTGTCCACAATGAAAAGTGGGTTTGTTTTCTACCTTTGTGTAAAACACTTGTTGACCTCTCTGTATTAGACTACAAACAAAGGTTTGTGCACCTCAACAGACCATACCTATTTCCTTGGACTATTTCTCCTTGTTTGGTTACAGTATATTTTGAACTGTAATTTTCTGAAGGGCAGTCCCTTCCAGTCTTTACTCTCTTAAAACTGACAACTTTTCAGCATCAAAATGTTGAGTTGCAAGAAATAAATGAAATTATTAATCTATTACTGCAAGAAATGTTTCTCCTAAGCAATCCCAATGCAATTTAAAAAGTAAAAAATGTTTCACTTGCAGTGCCCCATAGCACTAGGCTTATTCCTGAAATGTTCTACAGAAGACAAAGGATATGGTTCTGCTGATGCACAGATGTCTTTAATACATTCTTCCTTGAAAATTCAGCCCCAATGGCCAAATTCTAACCTTTGAAACATGTGCACAAGCTTTGCTGAAGTAAATGAGAGCAGCATGCATATAATTTGGAGGTAGAATTTTGCTCTAGGAATCTATAGTACAAACACCAGACAGAATTGCCAGTGGCCACCGTTAAATGTTTGTGTTTGTTAGCTGAAATGCCACACTTTTCCCTATACTTAGAAGACAAAATAGCTGTCATACCTCAGATAAAACTCCCAATGCCTTTTCATGTCAAATGTCACTTTTCAATGGGTTCAGACCTCTGAAAGAATTACTCCTATTCTTCAATAAATTGTCCTGACAAAAATCTGATCAAGGTGTTTTTTAATGTCATGTTATAAAGGTGGAGGTAGCAATTCCCACCAACTGCCAGAACCGGCATTTGTCCAATTCTCATTTTCCCATGCTTGGGAACTATGGTCATTAAGTCCTTGTGTGAGAGGTCTCCTCCAACAGAGCAGTGTAGGAAGTGCTACACAGAAGTGTCACTTCCAGTCCCTTATGCTGAAGAGCAGCCGTGTTGCATACATAATTCATCCGACCACAGCCCCCATGAATATAAAGAGATTTAGGGACAGCCTCAACCTGGACTGCCTACACTAAAGTTTATACACCATCAACACTGAACTGCAGGAGCAGTAAGTTTAGGGGAAAGAAAAACCACCAAACAACCCTTAACTGATGATTTTTGAACTCAGAACTTTGCCCTCCTTTGTTGTTCAGATTAACAGTGTAACTTGACTCTTCTATTATTTTTCCTAATTTAGTTTTACTTGCCAATTCTGTATGTCTCAGACTGGCACAATAATAGCACCAGATTTGTCTATAAAGAACACATTCTTGTTTCATGAACACTTTCCCCTTCCACAAAATCCAGTGGCAGTGCACTTTGGGAGCTCTTTCTTTAAGATACTTTAGAAACAACTAAAGATACTGCATTGTCGATGTACTTGATTTGCCTGTAGACTGAAAAAAAACCAGGATAAAGTATTGCTTTGTATTTATCTTATATTAATATTCTCTCATATTTATCTTCTTTATGAAACTAAAAAAAAAAAAATCAGATGGCAGTGAAGGGCCAATTAAGCAAGAAAAAGAATAATTTTTGATTAAAGATCTATCCAGATAAAATCAAAGACCCCAATAGGTCCTGGGTACTGAGGAATTTCAACACAGAATCAGGATTCCAGGAGTCTTAATTTTTTTTCATATGAGTTACTTATTGGTATATCCCAGATATTCCATTGTTAGGAAATATGCTGGCAAAGAGATGTGGAATTTCATAAATGTACGGAAATATACTTGCTGGCAAGAAAAATCATACACTCAAGCCAGAAACCATGACAATAAATAAAACACCAGAAGAAGCTTCCTTCAGTATTCACACGGTAAAGTTTTGAAAACATCATTACTTCTAAGTATAATCACCCAGGTTTTTCACAGAAAAGATTTTTAGTTTAATGCAGTATATTTAGTGCATAAATATATATAAACCATTAATTTATGCAATATATTTGACAAGTTAATAAAGAAAATAAAAAAGGTAGATAGCCCTTGTGAACAACTACACTATCGACTTCAACAGCAAGGTCAGAGGCAATAATTTTGCTCCAACAGCAATGAAGTGTTATTGCTTCTCTTGGTTTAAATAAGTTTGAATGGGAGGAGGATGTGCTCCCAACATATTTTTTTCATGCAGATCAGATTCATTTAAATAGCTTAGACTCTGACTGTCAGTGCTCGGGGTAGGACAGGTCAAAATTCTCCGCCTGCTGCAAACACGGTTAAGTCTGCATTTACGAAATACACCACCAGGTGTCATCAGCCACTCCGAAAATGACTGATTAAAGGGCAACCATTGTAACAACATCTTGAACTGTAACAAGTGAGTAACCACTTCCAGCCCCCAGGAGAGAGAAAAAATCATCAAACTACATACATACATTAATGTAGACTAAACTCAGAATTGGAAGTGATATGGATGATGGTGGTGGTTAATATAGTAAACTAAGCTATCCTAATGGAAGACAGAAACGTAATAGAAAATATGACAGAATTCAAAACCACATAGTGCAAAAATTGTTCACCTTGTTTTTTGCTGCTGTCTGGGAAAAAGGCTGCATACCGTAGGCCTTTCAAAATAAAAACAAAACAAACTTTGTATCTATACTGTAAGCCATCCGATTATCAGGATATACACAAGGCTAGAAAGAATTCATGCACAGTGACCAGGAAATCAATCTGTTACTTCTAACATTTGGTTGCATACATTTCCTCCTGCATTTCTGGAATGCTACCCAACGCTTTCACCACATTTTTTCTTTAAAATATCCCATGTGCTTATATCATTAAAAGAACCCAACACCCATCTTCTTCCCCATATACACACCCACCACCAGGCCAACTAAGAAATTGTCAAGAATATTAGTAATTGTTAATTAATGCACTCTCTTTGATATATAAACCTTCTTTGGGCATCTAAAAAAAGATCCCTATAACATAATTTACTGCATAGGGAATAGCCCCACCAAAATCAAAGCAACACCTTCTTTGCTGCATATTGTCAAAGATAAAGCTATCACTTTATCAATAAAACTCACAGTCCTTATTTGTGTATAAAAGGTGATATATTTTCCTGGGGCCATGCGGAATGAAGGAAGGATCTCCGCCACAGGGACTCAATTTGCCAATATCTTTTTTTCCTGATGTAGGGCAGGGAAAGCCTCTCATGTCACGGTGCTGGCAGACGAAGGGAATCCTCTGCCGGCAGCACCCGGCTGCCCAAGTTCAGCAGTTCAGCAGCACCCAGTGACTGGCCACAACCCCCAAGAGGGAGCGGATTTGGCAGCAAAGCTGCATAGCTCAGATGTAACAGGAGGCTTTCCCTCTTCGTTTTACTCAGCTGCCCGTTGCATCTGTAGAGAAATGCATCAGCAGGGCAGCAAATGTCTGTTTGGGGGATTGTATTTAATGGCCAAAGAGCTATGCTCTGTTAAGCAGAGTGGGATCTTGCAGTGATATGGGTCACTTGTGGTCCCTTTTCTTTATATTCAAATCAGTCAATCATTATATCATAAAGGTCACTTTGCACTGACATAAACAGTTGAGATTTCTCAGCAACATGAATGAAACAATGCAACATATTCAAAAATACAGCTTAATTTATGACCGACACGTAAGCTTACTTTTTTGTGATTTGTCTTAAGTAGGTTGTCTTAAAGCAAATACATAAATTTATTCTGGAAGTACAGAAAAATAACATGGGACAGAAAATGTCAGGCTATCCAGAACATTTGACAATTTAAATACAGATAAACCCAAGAGAAAGGAATGAATCATCATGTCGTAGCCTTTACTGTAGAATAAAATATATAGTTGTTGTCAAGGAAAGAATAATTTTAGCGCATAAAGAAAATGTCCATTATAATGCAAATGTACATGGAAAAGAAATGCTTACTCATTAGTAATGGAGATTTACTTAGCTGTAATTGAAATAGGGAATCTGTATGTTGGAGAATGTGACATCCTGCTGTACAATTAGCATACCATTAAGTAGGAGATGTGAAGCACATACTGACAGTAAAATTAACAATAACTTAGAGGTCACAATTGTAACTATTAGGTCACTTCCATACCTTAGCAAGACCATAATTATTGTAAAAAAAAAAAAGTAAAAACAATTAGTAAATTTTAATTTTCCTATAAATTATATGAAGGCATAGCACACGAAAACAATATAACCTCTTTCTTAGACTTTGTCTAAAAGGACCATTTTGCCTTTTTATAATGCATATCCATTAACATAGCTCATTTCTTACCTGTTAATCTGTTTTCTCCAAGTCCCTTAATGGTAGCCAAGATACTCGGTATTAAGCCACTCTACTATCAGGTGGAGAGAGGAAAAGGGAGGGGGAAAAAAGGCAAAACTCTATTCATGAAACTCCCCTTTATGGGGATTTGCTGGTTTCACACTGTTGAACTAGATTTCCCAAACCATCCAAATTATGGATATCCTTTGGACCCAACCAGTAAGCTAAAAAAAAAAAAAGGGTCACATAGAAGGGAAAGACAATTATAAGTCAGTTATCTCTTTGGCGCAATCATGTTTATTTATGAATAGTATACATACAGTTCTGTTGTCCTAAATTCAATATGACGCAAATGAAGGAAAGCTTTTTCCATGGAGCTCATGGTTCCCAGCATTTCCTGTGTGGCACTTGTCCCATAGCACTCTTTGGACTCTTTTTTCCCAGGTGTTCTGTTTCAAGTGCTTCTCCAGAGTTTCTCTGCTGCTTTTGTATGCACTGCTGTGGTGTTTCTCTGTATCTCTCATCCACACTCATGCACACACAGTTCCTTCCAGATCACTGGATTTTCATTCAAACCCACCTGTGCGCAAACCTATTGTCAGCCCTGCCTTAATGGTCCCTAGAGGTCCAGCTGTCTAGCAGAAAAGAACTTAAAACAGTTTTTCACATTTAGTCTAAAAGAAGAGTATGAGCAGATACCCAGTAGATTTCACCCACATTGTTTTGTACCAACGCTTTTGGTCTGTCACAGTGGTGGAATCTGGAATGGCAACAAGGTTCATCTCCACAGAAAGAAGTAATTTACAAAATAGAAACTATTCAAAAATAGTAGTATTTGCATGCTGTATCTATTTCAAGATGTTTTCAAATCACCAGCCCAAAACTTTGGTATAACCTTTTCCTGACTATTTCATAACCCTTTAGAAAACTGGAAAGGATCTCAATGAATGAGTTCCTACCATTCCTCAGATTCTCATTTCTTTGACATCTAATGAGATAGACCATGTCCTGTTTGAAGATACAACTTCTGAGGCAAATGTTCTGGATTCTGGTATTTTAGGATTTGGGAACAGCCATAATGAACACTTCTTTCTTTCCTTCCCACCTCCATCAGCTTTAACATTAGAATTCTTTCAACTTTCCTACCTTCAGCTAACTGAGAAGCTTTCAAAATCTTGGATTCTGCTGCTAAGGTTTCTTTGTTGGCTTTCAGTAACTCTTCACTGAAACCCAACAAAGTTGACTACCAGTCCATATCAAGTAGACAGATGCACTGAAAGAAATGCCTCCCACAAGAATTATACATTACTTTTTTTTTTCACATCTTTCATTTTGATTTAGGTTTTGTAACCTGCATACATCATTGTCTGCTGTTGGGAAGTAATTCTTATTTTCTGTACTTAATCTTTCATATTTCAAACTTTCTGCTGTAAATGAAAAGCTTTTACTATAATAACAAGTGGTGGTACTGCACTCTATCATGAGTGTATCTACCATACCATCATGCTTCTCTGGTATCCAAGTCCTCTCCTTAAGAGGTCTCAGAGTATGCTGCAGGAACCTATGCCCCCATTCATATTAAACAAAGCAGCATCTATTTCTTTCTAAAGACATTTGCTATTCTTAATCAATCAGTTCCTTTTGGTTTTTTCAGGCATCTGTTCCCATCAAAGCTTTCTTGATTGAACATGAGCATTACTACAGGTAACTGTCAAAACTTTGCAGTGCATTTTGCACTCAAATATAGCAAACCACTGTGGGGTTGCACTATCTATGTGCACTCCTATTCTCCAGTACAAAACCTGAAGGAAATGCTTCTTATACATTTGCTGTAAGTAGCTACTGTACACTTAAATTATTTGTCTGTTCACCCATACTTCTCTGAAAAGTATATCAGACAGTCTGAAACAGGCTTAGACAAAGGCAGTGGTTAAAGAGCCCTTAAGAACTGTGGAAATGCTAAACCGTGCTCAGCTTTGAAATGTTTCCCCTTGCCCATCTAGCCACTGATTTAGCAATACTGTTGAACTTCCAAGTAACTGCTCTGTAATAAGAGGAGTTTTACAAAATGTGGCTGTTGATATGTAGAGCTGGACATACTGGAGGCATACTCCTTTTTTTTTTTTTCAGAGGAAAACTAGCATGTGCATCTTCTATGTGCACACTGGCTTCTTTCTTAATCAGGCTGTATCTTGTTGGGTACAGTAGCTAGTAAGAGATCTTCAGCTTATCATGGATCTTTGGCAGATGTATTGGTTTTCACTCAGACACTAGCATGCGTCAAATACTACATGGGTCGAACAAACATGATGTGTCATGAAACACCATTCCCAGTATTTTTTCAAACACAGTGGGAACACTGTGTACGTTTTTCACCAGAGGTCCTAGCCTGCTGTGAGGGCAGTCCTACTCCTGCACTTTGGGTCAGCCTTCTCTTTCATGCCACAACATCCCTGGCTCCATCTATTCCTTATTGAGCATGAACCCTTCTGTAAACTTGCTTTCAGTAGCCCACCGAATCTGCTTTTATCTTTTCATCAGAATGATAGGTTAGGCTCCAAAGTGAGGAAGGCATGATTAATTCCTTGATGTCTCAGAGGACTTACGCCATCTTTGCAGCAGGTAAATGGTGAGCTAGCTGTTTAATAAAAGTATTGCCCTTTTATCACTGCTCTGCAGGATCCATGCTTGATCAGGATGATTGCTTTACAATGACAAAGTTTCTTAGATCATCCCATGTTTTACATCTAGTGTTAGAGTAATACATTAGAGTAAATTCAGTATCAAAATAAGCTTATTTTCTCCCCTGTAGTTTCCTTGTATATATGTATTTACTAGATACATTGCTTCCTGTTTTGCATCTTTTTTTTTCCTACTGCTTTTGCTCATCAAAAGTGCTCAGCAAATAAACAAGCATCCATCTCTCTTTCAAAACCAAAAAGACTTCAGCAGCTAGAATCCCTTTATGAAAATTGTTTCACTTTATCTTCTCTTCCCTCTTCTAGAAAACTACCACAGCAGGTAGCTACAATGATGTGTGCTTTTGCAGACAGGATAATCTGTCCATTGCAAATCAGTTGCCTTTATAGATCCTTTCCTTTGATGACCTGGGCTTCAGCTTTAAAATGGATTTCCATAAACTGACTCTGTTGGACACTTTGTATGTATTCATTACTCGTATTTTACCACAAAGAAATCCAAAGCAATTACGAGTTCATATGTCCTCACACCTACCTAGGCATCTTGCTTAATTTCAAGTACTTTTATTTATTATGGCCAAGATTTTCATAATCTTGGCAATTAACTTTTTTCTTAGTTTTGATTTCTCTCATTTTAGAAATCAGTTTTATTCTAAAAAGAACCAACACAAAACCTTCAGTCAGGAGACAGACCCAAATCTCCTTCTCCATAGTGCATATTAAACACATACATATTTTTAGGCTCTTGATAATCCATTTCCATTTTCTTCACTGATAACTGCTTCCTCTTCTGATGCACTGATGCAAGAAGATTCAGGTTCTGCAGTGAATTCCACAGCCTCTCAGAACACTTTTGGCTTGCTTTCTTTGAGTTAAATCTGCAAGTCTAAGTTTGTCTAATTAATTTATTGCCAGTTTGTCTTAGAAGTCTTCTGTTTCTGGCAGAAACCACCAAAGTCTTTTCTGGATTCCTGCCAAGACAGGTAGATTTTTATTCCCTCTCCTACCTTGTAGTTATGTTCTGGAAATTCAGGATGATAGGCTCCAAATTATAAAGCCAGTCTCTAGCTCCCAGAGCTAAAGAAGTAAAGTTATTTCAAGAAGTGTAGTAGCATGCCAGCAGACAAAATGACTGCTAAAACCCCTGTCACACTTGTCTTCTCAGCCTTATAAGCTGTGTTCCTGAAGTAATGAATAAATCTTAGTTTCCCTCCCAAGAAGATCATGTTTGAGTAGCAGTAGTTTACATTATTTGAGGTGAGACAATACAAGTATTCTCCAGGATATCAGAAACAGAAAATAGTTTCAAATGAAAATATTTTCTTTCTTCATGTTCCAAGTGAGTTCAAGGTTAATAGAAACTTTCAACTTATCTCCTCAGAATCTGGATTTGCTTCTGCTATTAATGTCACCATTTTTTACTTAGGTTGAGCCAAGAGGAGGTTTGTAGGCTATTTTCATTAGGAAGATAAATCAGTGATGGAGTGAAGTATTTATTAGGTGCAATACCTTTTATTTCCACATTATGTATGTGAAGGTTTCGTTCCCCTAGAAAAAGGATTAATCCAGACCAGAAAGAAACCATCTCTTTGCTTGTAGTTCCAAGTCTTCTTCCAAGAAGAACTATGCACAGAAGGGGTCCCCCTCCCCTCTTCTTTTTAAAAATACATTTACATTGCTTTTCTGGCCTTATTTTCTCCACAGAATTTTGTAGTGTGTTTCTAGGTTGATGTTTCTGCACACAGAGAAACATTTTATCTGAACCAACAGCAGAACCTCCTACACACTTCACTTAAATCTCCAACATCTTGTCCATGTCCCCTGTGCTGTAGGTGTGGCTGGTACTGTCTCAGCTGTCAGTGATATAAAGGCATGAGGCCTGGATTTATTATAAGTGAAGCATGAATATTAATAAGCCCATCAGCTTCAATGAAGTTTCATTCAGTGACCAGCATGACGTAATAATTCAAAACAGTTGCCAGAGATGCAGAGCATTTTGAACCCACAAAGTTTTAAAAGAACAACACTACTAGTTCAGGGTTGGCACAAAAGAGGTGGAAAAAACGAAGATGCATATTTTCAGAACAAACTCATGATGGACTTATATATGTCATCTAGTCCATTAGCATAATTTAAGTCCCATGATAGAAGCTTTATACAGACTAGTTTGACTAGTTTACTTTAAAACTCATAAGTAAATTATCATTCTTCAAAACACCCTTTCAATCAGAAAAAACATTTTGTGAAATCTGTGAACAACATCATCAGTATCTCAACTACCGAAAAGCCAGTGAAAGCCTTAAAGAATACAGCATTACACTGACTGAATTTTTGAAAGACAACTTGGCAAAGCCAGGAAAGACAAGTGAAGATGCTGATGAGGTTGTTTTACCAGTTTAAAAGCATCATCATCTCTTAGGTATGCAGTAAGATGGACTCTACTAGTGTCATCTTCGGTAATATGAAGATCCTCCAAACAGCATGAGCTCCTTTCTAGGGGATGAAAAATAAGGATGAGGAGAGGAAGAAATACTCCTGAACAGATGGGAAGAGAAAAACAAGGTTGGAAAAGGAATGCAGAAAATTGTTCATGATTCTTAACCCATCTGGAGACAGGAAGAGCCACTGAAATGACAGTGAGGCCATTCTCATGAGCTGTATGCTAATAGCCTTAATCAAAAGGCAAAGGAGGGTTTTGGCTTTAATACAGCAAAAATTTCTTGTCCGTGAGGTGGGATTTCAGAATTCTAATTTGCTTCTCAAGGACAAAATAGTCTATGCTTTGATTTGTCAATTTGAAAATACTTGCTTTTCTGAACTTTCACAAATCTACAGCAGGATATTACACCAGTGGACACTAATTTTTGGTTCATTAATAAGCAGAATTTTACACTGGTGCACACCGTGATAATAATTTGCAAGAAAAATCATTGCTTTTAACACACAGTGGATTGATATGGTGGCAGTCTCTTGGCAAAATAAGCTCTGAATAATGGGACCTTAGAGGATGGAAAGATAGACAGAAAAGAGATTTAAAGAGCCCCAGAAGCTCATTTCCCCTCCATGCTCTCGTGTGACCAGACTGTTATGTGGCCTGACCCTCAAAGCCTGCTTATACTCTCCCTGAGGTGTGGAATAAGAGATGGAAGCCAGTCTGAACTTTTCTCTCCCCCAGGATCACTCATTAACTCTTTGTATCAGTGAATCACTAACTGTAAAGAACACTGGTACTTTCACAATAATTAGGAATCTACCTGGAATGTTCTAGCCTGGAAAATCCTCAATTTCTTACAATATGTGAGAAATAGTAACTATCATGGTTTGGGCTATGTTTGGACCAGCGAATTCACACAGGACTTCAGATTAAAGGCAATATGGATGGGTAAGACAAATTGGAGAATTTTTTAAACACCAAACAAATTTTTTCTTCATTTGGTGTGACATGTTCTTCCTCTTTGTGCTCTCTAGTTGTAAGAGTTTTCATCATGAATGCACTGGCTGTCACCATTGCTGTTTCATATTACCCTTCTGCATCTAACTGAAATTAATGGAATGTACATTACAACTATTCCTCAGCCTAGTTAGAAGCCCATAGTTTGCTAGCAATAACTGGTAGCTATGTAGGTTGGTTTTGGTTTAAGGTTTGGTTTTGTTTCTGTTTTGTTTTTTTGTTTTTTTTTGTTTAAATTTAAAGTGTATTTTATGTACAGAAAAGATTGAAACCCTCACAGTGACCGTTTTAAGCTTTTTACAATTACCTTCATATTTATGGAGACTCAAGATGACACAGCCAGTTCAAAAAACATCTTCTGGCTATCAATACTGACTAGCATGGAAAAATCAATATAAATACAAAAGCAATTAAGCATGGCAAGTAAGGAACCCAGCCTTTTCTCAATCTAAAGTAATTTAGATTAACACAAACATAACAGCCAAAATACTCCTTTCTCATAGACTGATCCTAGCAAAATTGAACCTGCAATACATCAAATCACAATAATCACTGGATGTGTGCCTAAGGTCACTAGGGTTAACAAAACCACCTTCTAAACTCACAGTGCCGGCAGTGGTTTACAACAAAGGTTAAAATGATGGGAAAGCAGACAGAGTGAAGAGATGGATTATTTAGGCAGCCTTGAGACTTGAAAGTATCTGGAGTCACTTTGAGCAAGCACCAGTACTTTCTAGATATAAAGTATCAGAAAATCTCCAGTAATGAATTAGCCAAGTTATGAATACATGGATGTGCTGGGAAAAAGCACATTCTACTTCTAATGTTCTCTGAAAACAGGAAAGGAAGCAAACTGCCCCTCCAAATAGCATGTTCTCCACTAAACTAAAAAAATTTTGTCAGTGAAGAAATAGCTCTAAGTGACTTAACTAAATGTGAAGCCTCACTCATCACATCTCATTAGAGCATTTGGCCACTATAAATGAACTTTAAATCACAGGAGTGCTATGAGATATGTTGCATTCAGATGCAAACAATGAACCTGTGTTACTAACACAACTCCATTTTAGAAGAGCACCATATTGTTTGGCTTTATGAACACATGTAAATTGAAATTATACATTCATAATGCCTCTCTCTGGGTCAGTGCAGTTTTATGGCTTTAATCAGGAGGAGAAGAATTAGCACATTAAATGCTCAAAATAGCTCCGTGCACACTGTAGAAAAATAACAAAATATGTAAATGAGTAAGACAAACTAACTCTAAGAACTGTATCTAACCCCCCATAAAGCTACATGACATTGGTGCTTTATTTTGATTTCATTCATTGAGATTAGACTGAGCACTATTTTACACAGATAAAGGTACATAAAAATCATGGCATAACTGAAATAGAAATGAATAGGTAAGGAGAATCATGATTCTTTTCTTCAAGACTACATTTCCCTTCTATTTTATTGACTGCATTGAAAACATAGTTAACAACGTTGATTTGCAATTTTTTTTCTAAACCTGAAGAGCAAGGAGATAATTTCTTTTATGTTGATAATAAATAACACTTCCAAATTCCACAAGTTCTGTGAGAAACAGAAATAAAGCTTTTAGAAAGAAAAAGTAAACTTCCATTACCAGATTTCAGGACTGACATTTCCCTTGCAAGGCAAGAAGCTGCCGAGATTTTGTTGAATTGCATAATAATGGCATCAACAAACAGTGAAAATGCAGAGTTCCTAACTAAAATCTTGGATAACAATGGAAAATAACTTCTTCTTTCATTTATTTTGTGTCAAATGCATTAATCATCTGCAAGATGAGAAAGCCTGTAAGATGAAAACACATTTTGAAAATGTGCAAAACATCTGTATAGATGGCAAATGAGCAAACAAAATGAATACCTGCACAAGGCCTGGAAGTATAATATTTGCAGCAAAGTTCTCGTATAGGTACCAATCCTTAAAATATCAGTTGGAATACGGTATGCTTAGCAACTGACTCCATATTTTAAATTTAGTAACTTATATAAAAATATTTCCCCCACATATATCTGAGAGAAAAAGAGAACAATTTTATACTCTTTTAAATCTGATCATTCTTTTTCAGTTTTTCAGAATATTCATTTTTACATGAGTTGTCCTTTTTTGAAGGGCCTCCTGATGCCCTCAAACTGTTTTGTCTTTGCATGTCAGCTTGTTCTTTTGTATGGTATCTCTAAATATAATATTTTGCTTCATTTTTTTACCATAGCTTCAACATACTGATAGAACAATGATAGCAAGGTAGCATAATCTTTTTAACACATTCCTCTGAAGGCTAGGAGTAACCCTATTAGAGATTGTGTCCTTACAGCATAGATTTATCATTATGTCAACCTATTGGATAGGGCAAATGTTTGGAAACACATAAGTAAGCATCACAGATTATCTAATGAATCTTTTCCAAATACAGATGTGTTTTCATAATCTGTATACTCTCAATTATTGTTATCATTTAGCAATCAGTCCACAGTCATCATTAAAACCAGTACTTTCAGGCCTTGTGGCAGTCTCTAGTCAGACACCTATAGAAATAACAGATACAGGTGCTCAGCAGTTCTGTGGCCCAGGCCAGTAATTTATTTACTTGAAAATGGACTTAAAGTGCTAAGATTTTAGGTCCAAAATTTAAAAAAATGGAAAGAAATGTCAAGCAAATACTCAAATAAAAGATAGGGGGAAGTACGACAGGAATAACTTCCACTGTGGTGCCAGAAAACAAGCTAAAAACCAAGGGTATTTTTCTACTGATGTCAATAGGTGTTGGATCAGTTCTCAAGCCTTTCTCTTTCACATTATGAGCTTTCCATGTTCCTGTAGTACCATTCAAACCAAGTTTGACAATTGGGTCAAGGGTTTGCCTATAAGTGCTAAAGTGTGGTGAGCCTGAAATCCCTGTTCCAACATTAATAGACCTATTTCATAGAGTTCTATCTCCTACAAGTGGATCTCTCAAAAGACTTCTGTGTGTTTGCCCTCACTGAAATGTAACTTGAGCTCATGGTTCAACAGTCATTAGTACCAGATCTGAACAGTACTGAATTACAGAGAACTACAAACTGCATCTTGATCAAGTGCAGACAAACCATCCGTAAAACTATACCGTGTGTCCAATGTTGAAAACATACCAAACTTCATGGTTTTGCACCAGTTGTTGGAGAATGGAAAATACTTGATCTGATGTCAAGTGATGACAATGACACTTTGTTACTCGTTAAACTTTTTTGAATAAAAGAACAAAGAGAACGATTTATACCAAGTCAATGTGTTTTACTTCATCTGCCTGCAGCATTTTGATTCAGTATTACGATCAAGAAGTTGGGTACTGTTGAAACATGGCTTGGATCAGAAGCTGATTCCTATTTTTGCATGAAACTGTGAAGTCAAGTATGCACTGGTGTTCTGAACAACTGAGATGGCCATCAGACATATGGACACAGCACAATGCATCAGTGATTAGCAGTCATGTTGAAAATGCAGTTAATACTTCTAACCAAAGGGCTGTTCATAATGTGACTTAAGCAGCATCTTCAGTCAAGTCAAAGACAGGTCTTTTCATTCTGAGATAAAATTATTACGTAACCCTCATGACTCAGTGGGCATTTACATGCTGGTTATCTTAAGGTTTTGCTGGACAAATGTTGCTAATAAGCAGGAACATTTTTTCGAATGACTGTTTAAGAAATGGCTATTGTGAGGCATTCTGAATCTCTTTTTTTTTTTTTTTTTCAATAGAGGAAACAAACATAATGAATACTTTGAGATAACTACAGATCTCAGAGTTTATGTCATGTTGAGTCTACACAGTTAACATCACCTCTAAGTAGATAAAACTGACATAAGAAACACCTAAAAGAGCTAAACTAGAATTTTGAAATGTTTACCCCCAGGGACAATAGTAAAAATAAAGCTACATACCCTTTAAAGGCTCCCTTGAGGGTTTCTAATGAAATCAGAATGAGAATCTTAACAGTGACATGAAGCACATTAAATATATATTTCAATACTTTAAATTAGTGTAACTGGGATAATTTTAGCCATAATGTTTTCAGTTATGGATACTGCTTGCTTTCCACTTTCTCTCACTTTAAAACAAAAAATACTCTGTTGTTTCACTTTCAGGATCTTACTGATGGCTGCAATAATTCAGTTACTATTTTGGTGGTTTTTTGAATTTATTTTCCTGCAGAGTTTTTCTGGTTTTCCTCAAAATTTAAATTATTACCTATGTCTGAGACAATGCTGTCTGTTTTACCAGTATTTAATGCAATTTATATTTCAAAGCAACAGTCCCTATTTCAAGTATCTTAAAGCTTTGCCAAACTCTCTTTTTTAATTACAAAAAACGTGGTCTTATAAATACAGAGGCCACGCTCTGAACAAGGCAAAGCAACTGTAAATGCTTTTTCCTAGTCTATGGGACTATTCTCAGTTAATTGTGAGTGCATTCCACCTCAGCTATGGAGGGATCGAGAAAACACGCTTTTCTTCCCTTCCCTAACTTTCAACCTGTTCAACTCAATTTAAATATTTATTTCACACATCCAGCAGATCAATGTCTAGATGCCTGTAATTAATTTGCTGAGAAAATCTTTCCGCACTGAATGACGTGGTGTTCACAAATATTTGTAAAGCATATCTTTTCATGTGTGTTTGTATATAAATGTACAGCTTCTTGTTGCACTTTTGAAAAGGAGGAATTCTTCCTCAGATTAAAGCAAGATTAATCAAAAATTGTCTTTTTTTTTTTTTTTAGATACCATCTTTGGGATTTGAGGACGTCTGAGGATTTCAAGTAATACCAATAATATTTACTGTCTTCCTGTACAGCTGTAGAAGAGAATGCTACATAAAAGTGAGGGATGACTAAGCAAAGAACTTTGCTAGTGTTTCATAGCAGAAAACTCAGAATTCAAGAAGAAAAAGTTTCTATGGAATAGAAAAGGTTAAAAAGTTTAAGAGTGCATTACTTCCCTGTTCACAAGCACCAAAACAGCATCTATAAATAACTTTAAATAGAAACTAAAGCAAGTTTCATGCTAAGATACCAGAAATTGTGATTTACTTTCTCAAAGACATTATACTCACAATCTCATCTCCTGGCAACCAATATCCTTCTTGTTCAATACCAGCTTTTGACCCTTTACACCCCACCGTCAGGGTTTCAACAATAAGACCATCCTTGACTGCTAAACTCAGCTGACGCGTGGTTTCTTTTGGATGCATACCATGGACTCGAGACATATACCTGCACACAAAGCACAAAAGTCTTTAAGTGTTAGTGTTAAACTATAAAATGCGTCAGCAAAAAAATACTCTTTTTAAATACTTGATCAAAATTATTTAAAATAATACAGTCTAAGTTTTAAAATGTTTTTAAAGCCTCACAATTTATACAAATTCCCTCTTTACTCTAAAACATCTTTTCTTCCCCTTGATGTTATTACGTACACACATAGACAAGTAATAGCACAGTAATCTTCTACCAAAAAAAAATTATCACAACACGAGATTAACATGACACTGCTTGGGCTTGTCTTTGCTAAACTTCCACAACCATTTGTGCCCTTAAAAAGACTTCTTTTAAATTATTTGAAACTTGCATTTCTGTGATACTTTCTATAGCATACATACTATAGAATGAGTCTGGGGATGTACCAGTGAATCTATGTAATGCTTGTGAATACAATTTATAAAAAACGTGAAATTTTTGCATCACATATGAAAACCCAACATCTAGAGTTAAGAGTACTAAGTGGTTTTTCTCCTCTTCTTAAGATAACCACAGTGATCACACTATGATGAACTGCACTGGTGAGAACAAAACATAAATAGCCTAAACTGTGTATATACACAAGATTCAGTTGTATAATCCTGACCTTTTACCCAGTATAATTTACTTCTAGACCAACACCAAATATTAACTTGGAGTAAACAACATAAAATGATCTTTCCTCAAATAAAGACGACCTCCCTGTTTTAAGATCATTACACTTAAGATATTTTTTTAGAGAATTCCAAGAACATATCTATGAGTCACTGCACATGGAAAAGTGAAGAGAGATGCAATCGCATGCAATCAGCAGATAAGTCAATTGACTTAGAGCCAATTTTTTGTGGACATATTTTTCTAGTTATAGGTCTCTTAACAGTTACAGGGCTAACTGAATTTCTCCCCCTTTTGGTTTCTCCAAGTAACTCTGTTTTCACCTGTCTTGTAGGAGAGAAGTCCGTAATTTGCCTGCTCTAAGACAAAGCTATCAGCTGTGGTACCCTCTATATCATGCTTCATTATGAATTCCAGCAACCATGATTCTTTTGTGACTATCATCACAAACATCTTAATAAAAAATATAATTATTATAAGGAGCAAACTTGAGGAAGTTATTATAAAGCAGTAGCATTACATGAAAAAAATAGTTACATCAGTTCTTTTTTTTTTTTTTTTAATAACATGTCTGACAGGAAATTTAATGCCTTAGAAGTCATAAACTTACAATAAGAGATGAAGACCATTCCAGTGGTCAACCCTCCAATCACCTCATCTCTTTGAAGACACATGCCTTTCAAACTTCTTATTGTTTTGGATGCATAAAGATCTTTTCCAGTCCTGCATTCTCTCTCAAGCTTTTGCTGGAACTGGTTTATGCTAATCTAATCTTTTTGTTTTGCTCTAAAGGAAAGTAAATGCATATAATCATATAGTAAATTTCTGATTGAGTACAAGTATATATTTGTGTAGTAAATTACACAATCATCAGAGCAACACAGGACATTTATAAATTTCTGCCTGGTATCAGAGGCATTTATGTAAATGCAGCATGTTGGCATGATCTTGTGGGGTTTTTTTAGGGTAAAAACAGACAGATGCTGCCATTTATTATATTTTACAATGTCTATCACAACACGGTCCCAGTCTGGTTGGTTTGTACATGCTACCACTGCATAAAAATAAGTAATAATAAATGAAATTAATAGAGAAAGAACAAAATTCTGTGAAAGTCTGATAATATATATGAAACTTATCCTGGCTAGCAAAAAGGATCGAGGGCCAAGCAATGACTCAGAAGACAGGCACATTAGTTCAGTTCTGTATCACACAGGGTGGATGTTCATCTGCTCAAACTGATCCCTCTCTGCTTCTGTAAAAACCAAAACTCAACATGAGAACCTGTTCAAGTGATATTAAACAGTACAAATGTGTTTCCAAGTTTTCCAAGTTCTCCAAACTCCAAGGAGGTCTTAAACAGGCAGAGACTCAAATCTATTACTTCACTTTCAAACAGAGTACAAGTGAACACCATTAGTTTGCTGAGGCATAAAGAGCTGACATTTAAAAACTGCTTGAAATAGGGAAAACAACTCATTTTTTTATACACTCATGTTACATGTATTTCATGTGTGTGTGCACATATGCAAATATTTATGCAAACACAACTAGCTTTTCAAAAGGCAAATTAACTTTGTCAACATTTGCTGACTTTACTGGGTTTTCAGCAAATTTCCATTTTAATTCTGTACTAACAACCTCGCTGTCAGAGCCATAGCATTTATGTCTTCTGGAATTTATTCGGGTCTTTAATAGGTCTCAAAATACATAGCATATGTACTATCATTCTTCCTATTTTAGTGATAGAACAAATCAAGACACTGAGGAAGTGATTTCCCTACATTTATACAGTAGGCTGCTATAGGTCTGAGAGCACAAATCAAGTACTAACGCAGGGCCATAATCTTCAGTGTTGAAAAAAACCATGTATTTTGCATTGCATCAACCATAGTTGCTGAAACACAGTCCAACAAAACTCCTGAATGTAAACTACACAATTTGTGATTATTTCTCACTCACATCTCTGAACAGAACAGATATATAATACAAACCAAAAATCCTTAAACCAACTTTAATCAGCTAAGAGGTTTAATCTGCCTATTTCAACTGTGGCTGGGTGTGCACTAGTGAAAAGGAGCACAAGGCTGAGAATCTCCCACTCAAATCCAATCTGTGTTCTCAACCACAGTGAAGGTACTGCCACCAACTAAAAAATCTCCTCATTTTCTCTGTCTGTAAATCGGGAGTAATAAATCCCCAGTGGCTTTCTGAAGAATACCTGAGCCAATGTTCAGACTGTGCAGTCTGGATATCCGCAAGGGCTATGTTTTCCATTCTTAAAATAAAATGCTATCTGCTTTCACAGGAAAGCATACATGTGTAGAGAGAATGTTTTTACTTTGAAGAGCAGAATTGCTGTTAGAAAAGTGCCTCCTCCCCCCAAAGTTTTACTTATATTAAAACCTGTGAA
Source organism: Athene noctua (assembly GCF_965140245.1). NCBI lineage: Eukaryota > Metazoa > Chordata > Aves > Strigiformes > Strigidae > Athene > Athene noctua. Next base: position 114,250,832 of record NC_134038.1, on the reverse strand, counting down.
GTGTACATGGCTAGATATTCACAAAGACTATAAAACAACACTGGCAGGGTCTGGATGAAATCCTATTTTGTTTCTTTCCAACCAGAAGGACAGCAGCTAAACTAGGAAGCGATTAAGGCATAGGATTTGAACCAGAAAAGGCAGTTAAAGTTCTTCAATAATGAAATGTGAAAAACTGTCACAACATGTGAAAGTTGCTGGAAACTCCAGCCTAGAGACACAAAGCATGATGTCTGGAGTCCTAACTACCACATCAGACTCGTTACTGGATTGGGGAAAAACAATATTGAAAAGTCTTTGTGCAGAAGTGACACTACTAATCCAGGGAGCACAAGTCTTTTTCTGGCACTGCATGCACAGAAGCATCTGGCACCAAGAAGTTAAAAAACAAGTAAGAGAGATAAAGCAGTCCACGAATGCTGTTTTCAACAAAAGCTGATTAGCCTTACCTTGGAGACAGGGAGTTGAAGCAATACTGGTTTTTTATGCTCTTGCCCAGTCCTCCATATCGACAGATTGAGAAGTGTAATACAATCCCTATACTGCTATTATGTAGCCAGCCAGGAGAAGTAAAGTCAATACATTCTCAGATGGGTGAGAATAAGGCATGAAGACAAAGTAAAATCCCCTAAATCAGGAAACCAGCCCTAATCAGATAGGGGGCTGGAACAACCATTTCAAAATACAATTTAACTGTGCTAATCCCTGCTATATAAAATGAGTGTCTGATGAAGAGAGGAGGTTTGGCCTGATAATCTGCATATTACATTCCAAATCTCACAAAACGAGGCTGGCTGTCTGTGGGATACAGAAACAACCGAGCTGCTGCTCAGTATTACAGTATTTATAGGTCAGTATTTTCTCCATTTATAAACTGGCAGCATAAACCTTTTTGAAATTAACACAGAAGAATCTAGCAAATCTAGCAAAATTACATTTTTCTTAATCAACTTCTAAAAGCCTACCAAAGCATGTTTTCAATTATTGCAACACCACTTGGAAAGCAAATTAAAAGAATCTTTAGCACCCTTAAATAAACCTCAGCATTGTCACCCTATCAAATGTGCATGTAAATTTGCTGACTTTCAGAAACAAGATACTACCAACAGAACCAGGTAGATGCAAATGTGCACATAGCTAATATTTGTGAACAGCTGTTTGACAGCAAAAGAAAAAATTTAGAGGAGAACAATAGAGGATGATCATTAATAATCTGTAGATTGTATATGTGTGTGCATGCTCATGTGTATTTAGTATACAAATATCTACCAGAAAAATGTGAAATAAGAATTTTAAACCTGTTTGGGACTGCAGATGAACAGTAGTCAGGTCTTTTCAAATTTAGCAGCCGTAAAATGTCATCGTAGTCTTCTGTTTATATACCTTATTCTTGTTACCCATACTAAAACCTTGACCACCTCTCAGACACCACTGGGACAACCCAAAGGGTCAGCAAAGCTAGAATTGAGGACTTGCGCAGTTCTCACAGGCCTCATGGCATCCAGGAGCCACACAGCTGTCTGCTACACACCCTCCCTGAGCCACGTTGCAATGACGGAGCAGGAACAATATGCAGGGAAACATGGTATGTGCCCTTCCAGAGTCTCCTTCACAGCAACAAACTGCAGAAGCTCCTACAGAACTCATGACACTACCAAGTGAAAACTGGATCTTGCCACCTTCCTCTGCTAAACAAAACTAGACCACAGGAATACCCTAATCCACCTTTAAACCACTTGCCTGCCCAATATGCAGGAAACATTGCAGAAACACCAAAGTCCGTCAGCATATGAGCAATTTACACCTAAAACTTCAAAAAAATTCTCAAACCAGCCACTGTTCAGAACATCTTTCTGTTCAAAACATACATCTAATACATGTGCTTCATAACATACATTAAAACTCAAGAAAATGGTTTGGTTTGATATAAGGGGTACGGAGGGAGCAGACTCTAACGCTGCCATCACCATGGGAGCAAAACAGATACAAAAGTAGCCGGCACCTGCAGGGGATCAGATGGTGAACTTTTGCCTACAGCTGTCACGTAGCTCCCAACTCTTGCTTGGTTCTGTGCAAGACACAACACGATGCCAAACCCTGTCCCACAGAGCTTAATATATATGGCCAAAAAATAAATGCACACAAATAGCTAGCTCTGCTCCCAAAGAGTTCTCCTAAGGCAACTGTGGTCTACTGAGATGCAGCAAATCTTTTACATGGGCGCAGTTGTGTTGTGGCCAAGGAAAGAAGGAAGGTTACTTAAGGTGGAAAGTTGATACGGGTATTTAAAAAAAGCAAAAATCTCAGATTTTCTGGCCTCACAAGGAATTGAATTTTCAGCCACCTGAACTCATCAAAAGCAAAATACTGAAAAAAATGCTACAGCAAGCATCTCTGTAAAAGACTAAAGTAAAATACATACAGGAAATAGCTGTCTTACATAAAATACAAGAGTGTGACAAGTGTAGGTAGATGCTAATTTTAGTGGCAAACACTGTAATCTTGGTCTGATCAATTATCTCTGTCTATGCTGGATGCCTCCACCCTCCACGATATGAAGGGAAGTAGCAGACTATCTGCTAAGCAAATCATCCAGGGAGGAACAGAGGTCTTAAGATGTCCTTGTACGCATAGCCCATCTCACAGTTGAGATCTGATAAAATACAGCAGATCCCATTAAACTCAACTGAAAGACTGCCATTAATTTTAAATGTTACCTACAGGTATATAAAAATGTCCTAGATTCAGGGACAGACCTTAAGGAATAATACATAAAATGGAAGGAAAGCAGCCAAAAATCTATTCTGAGTTCTATATTGTGTTCCTATCTCTGGTGAGAAATGATGCCTTTTGCTTTAGATTCAGTGTATGACAGCAGTTTTATAGAAGGCCCACGCACTTCTTTTAAGACTTTTTTTAATTTGCAAAGAATAGGTAACTTGGTCATACTGAAAGTAAAAATGGAAGATATGGCTGTGATTTTTTTTTTTTTTTTTAAACAAATACAGCTTCATGGCATAAGAACTTAAAATACCCAGGCTCAAGTCTCAGGAATCCACTAGCTATCCTTATGGAAGATTTGTGCCCACAGTTGTATCTCAAGGTCTCAACTCCGACGTGCAGGCTGCCTACTCCCACCAGATGTAGCACTGTGGTACAAATCAACTTTCACAAAACATGGGCTAAACATTACAGGTATTTGTATTTCAAAACAATATATTTGCCAGAAACTGAGAGCTGGTCTGAGAGCTGAAGACAATACAGACACACAGAGAAAGCAGAACTGTTTACAGTGCAGATGTAGCAGCATACTTTTTGTTTTCTAAGACACTTCTTTATTTGTTTACCTTTTCTGGAGTTTCAATTATGGACTAAATTCACTAAGATAAAGACAACCAAAGCATAACATTCTTCCCCTGTACTCACACTTCACAAAGAGAGATGCATGTATATGAACAGGTTGCATTTAATTTCCACTGCACTCCACATACCAACAGCACACTGCATAGAACACGCAGGCATTGGCAGAGCTGTTGCCTGTGCAATAAAGTGCTGATTACATGATCTACATTTTGTGCTCTCCAAAATTCCAAGGGGGGATACAACATTCATTCTGAATACATGTATGCTATCTAAGTAGGAAATTTTAAAAATTGCTTTGTTTAAAAAAAGCTTTGTTTAAGCTCTCCTTCTTAGTCTAGAAATACAGCATTTGTATGAATACAGAATCTAATTTTGTTCAGCATTTTTATAAAACAAAAAGAATGTATAAACTTGATAGTGAGACAGTAAGATCCAGCAGTTCAATGAAACTCAGATCTGCCTGGTGTTTCTTCTGCTGCTGATGCTAAAACAAAGCCAAGGAGCAGTCTTGTTTGTGCATGCTTTAGATAGCCCAGGCACCATGCCATGCAGTTTCCTATAATGTTAATCACCCGGGTTGTTTTAGTCAAAACCACGGTAATTGTACCTCAAGTAATTTAAATTCTCATTCATACAACTTCACTATACACTTAAGATTGTGTAACCTACAATATGACCATAAAAAGCAAGTAATTAAGGTACCAAGCTATTCAATCCTTATCTACAAAGATCTCCCTTTCAGAACTACTACCACCTTCTTAAGGAGGAACTTATCTAAAAACGCGCTCTACTCCCATTGTTCCAACCTAAAAAGTTGTGTGTGATACTGCTGGTAATGTACATGTACGTGGACTGAGCACTACTGGCAAACAGCAGCACTAATTTTTCAGGGGCACTGCATTCATATGGACAATTGCTTATGTATATGCAGGGCCACTGTTCCATCCAGCACTTTTCTATGGATGTACTGAAGAGACAAACAAGTAGTACATGACTCAGAATATAACATCCTATCTAATACCTTGCAAATGAAATATTTAGTCAGCTCATATTGAGTGTCTCAACTCAAAACATGCTGAAAATATATATATTCAAGTGCTTTCATGATTCAATTTTTCATAGTTATCTAATTTAATTTCCATTCTTATCTGGGTTAAAAGTAACAAAACTTTTTTTTTTTTTTTTTTTTTTGGTCAGATTCATTTTAGCTTGGCTGAGTTTCAAAATCATCACACTGTCACACAAATGTTCACCTAATTGCCAGCTAGGGAACAGCAGAACGGCTGGAAAAGCCATCAGGGCAGGGCTGTTGCTTTTGGTGATGATATTCTTTATATGAATGGGAATATGAAACCGCAGCCTAAAATAGTTTGTATGAGTAGTGCCTTAGAGATCATTCTCTCTCCCCTGATTACAGAGAAAGCCTTGATGAGCACTTCAGGCCAGATAACAACCTGCTAAATGGCCATGTCACACTCATTTTTATCTTTTACTTCTAATAGAAAGCCACCTTTATTTACAACAAAGAAACCAAACATAAGCTAGAAGTTTCACTTTTAAATATTATAAAGATATTATGATTTGAGCAAAAATCAATACTTATGTGACCTAAAAAGTAAATTGATTTCCTTTTAGTAATGAGAAATAAAAGATAGGCTGTTATTCAGTTTTCTGTGTAAACTTATACAACTTCAACACAGATATTAATAGAAGTATGGAGTACATGAGAATATTAATTAAAATGAAAACAGGATAGTGATTTTCAAGTCAGTTACAATTCCACCACTTTCCTTCTCATTATTTATACTGGAGTTCATAGTTTGCATGTATTATCTAAGAAAAGTATTAAATACTGAGCATTACGGTTTTTATAGTAACACACCGTAAGGAGAGTTTAAATGAGTTTGAACTCATTAGTGAACATCAAACAAGGAGTATGGCTGTTGTTAATAACCATGTGTTTGTGCTGTAAGTGTGAATCATATTATTTACCAGTCATACTCATGCTCAGCCTAGAGATGACTTCACCTACCAAATCAATGAAGAATATCGATCTTTGAGATAAAAAGAGAAAACTGCCTTACTAGCAATACCACATAAGAGCATTCTTAAGAGAAGAATTATCAGATAAATTATTAGATAAGGAAAATCGATCACGCAAAATTCATTAGCACATCTAAGCACCTATTTTTTTTTTTCAGAATGAACTGTAGGAACTAGATGTGTACGCATTAATATTTCTCATTAAAGCAAATACACAAAAAGTTTAGCCTCACCTCAAGCTCTAGACCTCAACAAAACAGCCTTATATGCTAAACCCCTAGAGGCCTAGCAGTTGCACAGCCAGCTACAGCAGCCCTTCCATTTCATGAAGTCAGCATAAAGCAGGAAAAAAAAAAAGGTGTCAAGGCTAGAGGAATCTCTGTCAGTTCAGTGTTGACGTTTTCTACACTACGGGCTGAATTAGTCTTAAGACAGCCAGCACTGAGAAGCAGACCCAGCAATTCAGGTAGCCATGTTCTCTATCACATGGTGGGACAGTGGCTCAGTACCAAGTTGAAGGAACAATTATCCCTAACAAATCACAACACTGCTTAATATATCTGGACTTCTTTTTATGTATTCCTTTAACCAGTTTAATTAATGTGATTAAATAGAATCGTTACAAATATTGAAGGACTTAAGTATATCAACGAAAGAGCCTGATGGGAAAAGAGTAATTATTAATATGCATTATAAACTCAAGATGACACTTTAACCAAATCTAGTAATTCAGAAATTTAAATTCTACTACTACTCGGAGTAAATGCAGCTAGGATTATTTTTTTCATATCATCCCTGCTACCACCCTCCTGAGTCAAAAATGTCTAAAACCAGCTCTTAATATGGACCATTAATACCAGCAATATTAAAGTTGCATAATATCTCAAACAGAAAATCATTATTAACTCACAAACAAAATTAAGATTAAACACCATATAAACAAGTAGATAAAAGTTTTATGACAAACGTAGCTATCTACAATTAACATAGGTGACATTTAATGAACATAGGCCATTATGAACATTCCTTGTACAATCAATGACAATCCATCATTCCTTTTAAGTTCTTGTAAAATATCAGTGTTTAGCTTAGTTCCTCACTTCTCTTCAACATTTTTGCGAATCTGGATGTTAAAAATCCTTATTAGCTTGCTGAATATTACCTCAGTGGTCAGTCTCGGTACAAACTTACAAGCAGAACTGTCTGTCAGTTATGATGCAAAACCTGGTGAGATTCCCTGTATATATCCAGTTTTCAGTGTTCTTTTTATTACTTTACAGCATATATCTGAATCTCTGAAAATGTCCGAAAATTTTGACCTGAATGCATCATTTAACCTGACTACAAAGCCATCAGTATAAAAAATTAATGTACCAAACAAGTAAAATGTTTTGTTATCTATCATATTTCTATCCAGCTACAGCTATGTTTGTAGCTGATAGTTATGCACACATAATGCAGAGTTTTTATATATAACCAAAATAGTATTTTTGCTAAAAATTTGTTATTAAGGAGTCAAAAATCAGTTTTAGATTGCTTTTTGTTTTATTAATATAATGATTTTTAACCAAACACATCAAAAGCTGAAAAAGCACAGAATACTTCCTCCCCTCCCAGCTTTACAAGCTTTAAAACTCTAGACTTAGTTTATTCTCTTCACTTAACATAAAAATAGTGTTATGAAAACGCTGGTTTGGGACTAAAAGACGCAACTGAAGTTTATCATGGGAAAGAGAGAAGGAAAGTAAAAGAAATTGAAAAGGAGATTTACTTAGTGGAGTCAGACAGACAGTGCCTTATCCTTGCCTATTACAGAAAACACAAAGAGGTATGTAAGCTAAGAGTCTTCTACCCTGTCTTCACCTGGTGATGTGTTTCTGTGTTTGTTTTCTGTAATACATATATCTATAATTAAGCCAACTCAATACAAACTGAATTCAGTTTTCTCAGAGGCGAACACTCAATAGACAGGCTGCCACTAGAAGCAGACATGTGGCCTGCTGAGGAATTACTATTACGCTTCTTACTGTAGGATATTGTACTCCAAATTTTTGCTTACCCTTGCATAATTATGAGCTGCTATTACACTACATGGTGTGGAAAAAAACTTCATAGTACCTCATCCTTTCCCAAGTGGTAGAACGTGAGCTTTCCTGGGCAACTCCTTCAATATTGACCTGTTCCACCACAGTACAACTGACCAGGGTTTGATTAACATGTACCAGATTCTGAAGAGCTGGTTTTAATAACACTGTTTGCTTCACATGGTCACATTTAAAACATATATGTGGATGATGTAAAGACATAGAAAAGGAGACAGTAGCACTGGTTACAACTGAACTCAAGCAACCACTGCGGTCCTCTGCGTAACAGGATGATACATTAACTTCAAACAATTGTTTTCAGATAAATCTACTCGCCATTAAACAAAAAGACATGTATTTTTTGGGAATGGCTTGAAAAAGGATAAGAAACTAACAAAGCAGAAGACCTTTTCTAAGCTTTCATTTCAGTCAAAGAAATATCAGGTGCTACAATACTTCTGCTCATGTAAATGATTATCTAGTTATAAATCCAGAGTCATCTGCTCTCCTAATCATACTTACGGCTTATTATTTTTTTTTTATGCATGACTATTTAGTTGCAACATGCAAAATACTAGGAAGATTTAAATTTTCATCAAAGTTACTATAAATCGTGACAGATTTTTTCTAACAAGTTTCTGAACTTCAAATAAGCAATACTGTAAAAATCTTGTTCTTTCATTTTTTTCTTACCGCTGCAACGCATATTCTTATTTATAGACTTGTGTGGTTATTCCCTACCCATTCAAAATTGCTCATTTTCTTATTTATACTCTCTTGTGATTATTCTCTACCTGTTTAAATTGATCATTCTCATATTTGCTTTAATCAGTGCTTCTAGACATTGTTTTCTGTTAAGTAGACAGCCTAGAAAGAGAACAGCAAAGGAACTAAGGCAACAAAAACAGATTTATGGATGGGAGAGGCCCTTAACTTTAACTGTTCTCAGAGATTGACTGGAGAAATTTCACAGAGTGATATTTGGAGAAAAAAATCCTCCTCCTAGGACTAAATGTCAAACTGAGAGGGTCACATACTCAATCTGCAACTGCTAGCGACTCCACCTCAACTGTGGGACCAGAAAACCTCATCATTTTACAGCAATCTTTCATACTGAGTAATTCCTTTCTGGCATGCTATCCCATCAATGCTGATTAATGTCAGTCCACACAAAGCTAACAAGGGACTGACAGAGTCTATTCTATATAGGCTTGGGGTCTGCTCATTTGTCTTAGATGTTCTGACTTAGCTGCACTTACATTAAATTAGAATGTAACAAAAATGAGTCCACAGAACAAATATGGGAAAAATGGTTATGACCAATTAGGGACCTAGTACTGGACCATTCCACTTGAAAGCCAATTAAAAAGACGAGTGCCGCTGTACCTATTTATGAAAAATAGACATTTTCTTGTATCACCAATGTTGTAAAACTGCTTATTGACTGATGAAACTGATAGTTTCAGTTTCGCTCCATTTGCCAGTAACACAAATTCTCCTATTCTAGCGTATCAGTTTTATCCTAGCTAATGGTCTTAGCTTCATCAGCTTCATTACCCCAACAGTTGGGATACCTCTACCCTGTGGACTATGGTCACTCTTGGTTTCATTCCCAAACTAAGTCATTCTCAGGCTCCATTCTGGAGAAAGACAACTTGTTCCTCCTGAGAAAAAGGCAAAGCATGGCCAAGAGGTTAGTTTGCTCCTGATAGAGAACATGGATGTAAACCATGCCAAGATTGGCTCCTTCTGCTAAGGGCACTCCACCACTGTTTCAGCATGCTATGTGTCCTCAGATGCCTTCACATCATGCCCGATGGCAAACTATCATGCCTCTAGCTTCAAGTTGCAAGAATAGCACTGCTGTGGGCTGTATTATTTTTGGCACTTAGAACTGAAGAACCACACACACATATAAAACAAACAAAGAATATGTCAGGACCAAAGAAACACTCCATGAGCCAAAGGCAATGTGATGTGGTCACAGCATATCTGCTCCAGATGGTGCCAAGGCATTCCCTGTCACAGTACACCAAGACAGTATAAGAGACAGGGAGAGAAGCCAATCAACTAAATAGATCATGAAACACATCAAAGGGTGAGAGAAAAAACTATGAGGAAGGAAGTATGGAAGCAAAGAATTATGTTTTGGTTCTTCACATTAGTCTTCATGGAATAGTTTAGAAACCAGAATAATTATCTGTTTACAATGACAAAATCTTGAAAGCAGACAATAATAGTTCTAGAACGCTGTAGTTGCCAATTGGGTATTTTAATAACATTAACTTAATAGGTAACGAACTCTGAACTAATCATAAAGATCATGAAATGTTCATAAATTGCTGCTGAGGAAATGCAATACCTTGTGAGAAAAAGGGTAAATATTTAATTAATAGTTAATTAAATCTTAGGAGTCCAATTATCTGTAAGGGAATTATAAAGAAAACACTATAAAAGAAACTGGAAGACTGGGGTAGCCAAAGAAAGAGAACTTTAAAAACATGTCTGTGCAGAAATACTTACCAATCTGCTATGCAACTGAATGTTAATAATTTATCCTACTCATTTAAATATGCATGCCTTTTTTCCAGTGTATTTAAAGGCATTTTATTCCATAGAATCAATTTTTGAGGTTACCCCAAATCCAAAACAGATGGAAGATAATGAGGAAAAAACAGAAAGTCAAAGCATAATTATAATTTTTAACACACTTTTAGGGATGAACAATTTGTCAAGCTGCTCTCTTGACAGAGAATTCACAAGATATGGGAAGCCATTTCTCCACCAATGTTTACAGCATAACAAATACCAATAATACTCATCTAAATAATTGACATATTAGGATCAAATTAACCCAACATCAAGTCTCAACAGAAAAATAAGTCCTATTTCCTGATAAATACCTCTTAGAAATACCATTTTGCTATTAAGTAATTTGCTAGTTTAGAAATGTTAGATATTTCTAGTAGTTAGATTTTAAATTATTATAATTCATTGACTTTACATACACTATGACAACATAAGAAGGGTGGGAATATTTATTTTGCATACCTTACAGAAATGTTGCCACTGCCTTCAAATGAGTTTTATTGTTAAATAACAATGCACTGAACACACTGAAGCCTATGAACAAAGATAAGAACTTATATATATATATTTTAAGTTCTCTTCAAAAGGCAGTTTTCATTTTTAGAACTAATTCCTTTAACTTCTCTACATGTTTACTTCCTGTTAATACTGGTTTTCAGTTCTTCATTTACTTTTCAAGCGACTGAAGAATGGTTATCTCCAGCCAACAGAAAGTACCTTTCCAAATATAATGTACCCCCACACATAATCACTAACATTTCAGAATCCCATTCATATAATGATTTGTTGATTTTTTTGTTGTTGTTGGAGACATCGAGTCTGTGCACTGTGGTCTCTTCCCTACCAATGCTTTTATTTAAGTATTTATATAATACTCCAATTAACAGTGTTGTATTCTTGCCATTTATGCACATACACATATTTAATTCTTTCAAAAATAGACACCTTTTTTGTGTTTCTTAACACTTCTTTGCATGCAATGACTTTTCTAAAATAATTGCCAGAAGTTCAGTAAGCTTACTAATTTTTTAAAGGCTCTAACTTGTGTATTCAAATTTTCCCAGTGACTCTTTCATCAATGTAAGGCAGTTTTCAATGACTTTCTAATTACACATTTTTCTATTCTTGCTTTTCCCCCTCATCAATTTAAAAAGCAAAGCATACTTGATTTAGTCTACTTTTAATTAAAGGGCCTCTTTCCTTATAGGTTTTTCCTGATATTAGAAATACCTTCTAGTGCTCTTAGCTCCTCCTACACTATCCTCCTACTCTTATGTTCTCTCCAGAAAATGCGTGGCTAGTTCTATAGATTTTTCTTGCATAGTTTCCATTGCCAGTATCTTCTGAAAGTCTTTCTTTATCCCAGATATTTTTTAACAATTACACATAAAGTGCACAGGCTACATTTTACATATTGTAGCGTGCTATACAAATTTGTCTTTTTTACATATTGCATTGAAACAGTTCCTAATCTATAAACAACATATCCTCTCATCTTATCACCAACATTTCCTCCCCGGTCATAAACAGTAAATGCTCCTTGCTATGTACAATGGCTTCTACCCAGCACCGGAAGACTAAGAAAAGCAAGAAGTAAACGAAATAAAAAGGAATATGTTAGGAAGAGGGAGACAACCATGCTGAGATGCTGGTTAGGAGAAAAGCTAACAAATAGATTTGTCTAAAAGTAGCCAACCATCTGATGAAGAAAGCAGCAACAGAGGTTCTGCTAGGAAGGTGTTTGGATTAGCAGGTCACAAAATATACAAGACAACTTGTCTCTAGAAACAAATGAACCCTCAAACTATTGCAAAAATAAAATAAAATAAAATCACAAATCACCTTTTCAACTTGGGAAGTTCTCTGAAAGTACACATTTGCCATTCACTGTATGACATGGTGGGATGAATGTCACTTACCTTAAACATGTATTTATAATAAAGATTATCTTGCTGGTTTTCTGTACACTTACTCAGGAATAAGACATATTTCCATAAATTTCACTGTCAGTATTACTCGCAATTACTTGTAATATGCAAAGCCACTCTTCGACAATCCCAAGAGATATTAACACTTCTAAAAAATGTTACTAATCCAAGACTGAAAATCCTTCTTTTGGCTCAAGCTATGTATGTGTGCTTGTAATTTTCACTTTTGACCACTGTTTGGTTTTAATCTTTCTTATTATTCATACATTTGCCTATGTGCCCAGACCCTGATTGATCTTTTAAGGAAAGAACTCGTTGCAGTTGTACTAGTACTGTAAAACAACTCAACGGTCTTTATCTTTTCCTTGTCAGAAGTTATCTCCTTAAAAATATCATATAATAAAAACTAGATCACTGTTCATCACTCTTGTCACTTATGTGGATGGGAAGCATTTACAGCTTCCAAGCACTTTTTAGATTACTCTTCACTGCTAACACCTTGCACATCTTTCTCAAAGTACTGGGGCTGCTTGCATCTCTGTTTAGTCACTTATTTTTCTTCTGATTAGAGATGAGTCATACAATCTGGATCTAGAATGCTTTTTAAAAAAACAAACTACCCTTTAGTTACCAAGAGCAGTACTTCTTTTTCTAGTATCTAATTACTTGTTTTCTTGACCTTGTTTGTAACAATGGGATTTGCCTCACCTAACTTTACCCAGCTAAATGTTACTCGCACTATCTTAAAAACAGGCATCTCTCTTAAGAGTGGAATGAATCCCCAGCTAGACATGCCTGTCTCCCTTTATTACATATAAAAAGAGCATAAACAGCTAACAAACTCAGCTAATATATGGCCTGGAGCAAATAATTTGAAATGTTAAAATGAAGTGTATAGCATTAGTTTACCTACTTGTTTCCTTGGAGACATGGTGCAAATATATATGCTTTAAAGCATTCTGAAACACAAGTGCAACCTCAAAAATGAAATTCCCTAAAATATAATCTCCCTCTCAAGCCCACTTGGAACTCTCTATCTCTGGGAAGGTGCTTTTCATCTTAATGGTACATTTTTCTTTGTTGTAGGAGCCAGGTACACACTAATTCATTTGGGACATCATCTTTTTTCCTCCTCTTGTTCATTGTTCCCTATGTTTGGAGAAACTGAACTGTTACACTTCTTCCACTTGTGAAGCCAGTTTTGCCTGTCACTTCCACCCCAGAGCTTCCAAACTCTGTCAGTGAACCACGTTATAATGATTTTCACTTGTTAGTCACCTGCACTGTTTATAACTCTCCCCTTTAGTGATCTCTGGCCTCATTATCAGTTCACACTGGTTCTGGCAACTGAAGAGTTGCCAACTGGTTAATTTTGCTCTCTTAAATTATTCATATTGATTACTTTGACAAATGTGACGTACATGTTGGCCTGGAAAGGCAGACAAAGCAGAGAGAGGCACAAAACCTCCCTCCATTTTTATTACAGTGGCTATTCCAAGTTATCTTAAAAGGTATTTTATTCCTGTAGACCTTTTTACACACTGCAAACTCTACAGAACAAAGAGAATATATTTCTCTGTGTGTACAGCACCTAATACATATTGCAGAATATTAACAATTGTATTAGGCATAGGTGATAATCATCTCTTGTCTTCTTTAATAGTATCCTATGCTCATCTCAGCAAATATGGATTCTTATTTGTTTGAGAAAGCTAACATTTCAGGTTTATCTTTGCCTTCTGGAAAAGAGTTCTCCACTGGTCTATCACATTTTCCTAAAGAATCAGATTATTTACAGATTTTATTACCCTTTTTGCCTTAACTTGTATCTACTTCTTGTATTTTGACCAAGCTACCAAGTAAGTACAACTCTGACATGCTAAACTCAGTTCAAGTATTATAAACATTGTGTATTTCCTAAAGATGCGCATACAAAACAAATACAGGATGAGCAAGATCTCAATTCGATGGATTAAACGTCCCTTTAGGATCTTTAAGTGCTCAGATCTATGAGCATTTTTTTAAATAATTAGATAATTAGTAACACAGAAGTGCACGTAACTGTTTCACAGTCTCTCACAATGCTTACTGTCTCTGTTTCCCAGGGCTTTAAATAGCATCAACCTTCCCCCTCATCAAGACTTTTTTTGGAACAGATCACTTACTTTGTAATACGGTCAATGTTAGCAATTTGCTTCTGGTTCCGGATTATTTCTATAGCTGCCCAAAGATGCTGGATAGCCTTTGTATCTGCCTGTCGTCTCTTCGTTAAGCGTGCCATGACCTGTTTACTTGGTCAGCTGCAGCCAATAAAAAAAAAAAAAAATACACCAAAAAAGTTAATCACGAATTATGAAATGGATTACATGATGATCGTATTACAATAAATATGACTACAAGGAAAATTTTGGTACCCTATAGCAATTCAATTTGTATACAGCAGCATGTTCTTATGCTTAAAGAGCAGTAAAAAGCAAAAAAAATGTAGTTTTCAAGAACCCCTTTCACATCACATAATCTATACAGAAGACAAAAGGTGAGCAGGAAAAATTATCAAATCAATAGCAAACAACGTAATACATCAAACTGAAAAGTCACTTAGTTCACATCTCAGTTCCCTAAAATTTGGTAAAAAGCAGAAGCTACCCTAGCCTGAAGCTTCCACAGCCTCCTGCATTGCCCAGAACCGTTAAAAAGGGCAAGTGGTGCTTGACTACAATACACAGTGCAAGCACAAACTCCAACACAGAAAAACCTGGACCCACAGTTTAGTATACAATACAGTTTTCAGAGCATTGCTTTCATATTTTTATAATTTACAACTATTTAAAAAATCCATTCTATGAGCAGAAACTTGAAGTATATTTTCATGGATGATAAAGACTTAAAAAAATATTTTGGAGCAATTCCATTTTCTGTAACATGATAAAACCCAACAGGACCAAAGTGCTTCTGATGGCATTTACCCATCTAATCAACCCTGAACGGGAACATAATGAGCATCTGGCTTTGTTTACAAATTTTCCAAAAGCTCGAGGCAATGAGTACAGATAAGCCATAAATCGCCTACAGCTCTACTACAGGCAAAGAATCCCTTTTTAAAAGCTTAACGATGCATTTTGATCACTAAATAACTTTCTTCCAGTGCCACCACTTTCTCAATGAAAAAAATGACTGATTTATGACTGCTACCAAGGTCTATAATTTATTTCAGAGCTCTGTCCTCAAAACGAACTCTGTGGTATGCATGCAGATATTTGCAGCTAGCAGAATATTAACTTCACTAACCCAAAATAATATAAAAAATGCGAAAACATTATACCATCTGTGCAATGTTAAAGATGGGAATTTAAGTATTAAAAGTGTCCCTCCTCTCAAATTCAGAAAAATTACACAGATTCAAGTATTCAATCAGTTGTGGCAATGTAATTTTCAAGTCCATGAGATCTACAGGTACTTGTCAGAGGGCTGTCAAGTTACAGGTCCAATATTAGCTCAGCAACGCTCACTGACTCTACAGGTGTAAGGAAATTAAGTACAACATTCTATTATTAAGGAGAATAAATGATGTAACAGCATTATACTTAATATTACATACCCTATTTTTAAAAAAAATAAAAGAAAAAAAGATGATGTGAACTGATGTGTGCACATCCAGGTGCATGAGGCACCTCTGGCTGCTGCAGATAGCAGGGAAGGGCAGAACAGAGCGGCACTCATGGACACATGGTGCGGTCACACATCGAACCCACATTTCTGCTTTAGAAATCTCTTCCCACTGGGATTTAAAGCAAGGGCAACTAGATGGATCTCCCAATAAAGAAAGGCCAAGAATACATCTCTGAGGGAAGCATAAGAGGGAATATGACAGACATACAGCTAAGAGTGACAGCTAGTAGATAGCATCGCCTAAGAATGGTTCAGAGAAAGCAAGCCTCTGTTGGGAATAGTGGGAAAAGACACTGCATTCCTGTGAACTCCTTTGCATTCATTTCATGGGATGTGAGACCATTACAAGTAAAAAAACCGTCCTAATTTGTAAGAGAAACATATAATTATTTGTAGAAATTCTCAAGGAAAATAGACCTGTAAAATACAAAAAAAAAAAAAGTTAGACATTAATATGAAAAAGTACAATCTCTACAGCCCTATTATCTCAGCATAAAACTCCTTTCCTAACACAGAACTGACTAAAAGTGAAATAATTCTTCTCCTTCTAGCTCTCTACAAACTATCTGCTTTAAAAGCTCTTAGCCAGTATAGCAGTCGACACGCTGGACATGGAGCCTTTTACACAGTATCATGTCCAAATGTGAGGATCAAGGAGGAAACACTCATCCTTCTCAACACTGGTATCAGTGTGAAACAACAGACCAGTTCTCAGTTTATTTTGTAATAAAAACGAAGTGGGTCCTGTTATCCCAACTACTTTTAAAATAACCGTTATTTTTGGCAGCCTGGCATATGGCTGTCCATGTGAGAGCCGCACTCAGTGTGCCTGGCAGAGGGGGAAGGAGGTGGTTTTCTCTCACACCCCTGCGATGCCTGGGCCCGAGGGCCTCAGCACAGGACAGGGCCCCAGGGAACCCATCTGCTGCCTCAGCATGGCCCCATGTCCCTGCTGTGCAGCTGAAGGAAAGGGTGACCTTTGGGGCTAAGGAATTCCCTCTTGTGTCTCCAGGGTGGGAGAAGCAGCCCATGACAGGGACAGGGAGAGGGAGAGTGAAGGATCACTGTAGTTACGGGTTCCTTAAGCCCTGTGGTTGCAGGTCTGCCCCTAAGATGGCTGCCTGCAGGCAGAGGAAGGCCTCTCCCTGCAAAGGCCCTATGGGCTCCCCGTTTCCTTTGGAATGTACTTTTGGAACAAATTTCCTGACCAGCCCCCTGTCCAACCCTTACTGCACTTTGTTGGCTCGGCAATGCAAACACTATGTCCTGTGCCATGGCTAACTCCAAGCCGCAGGAGTTGGAGTTGGTACAGACATGCACCTCCCGGGCCCCAACCACTACAGGCAGGACACTCCATGGGACCAGACTGGACCTGCTCTGAAGTAACTCCCCCAAAATCCAGCTGATACAGATGTGCACCCAAACTGCTCCCTCCTGGTTGATCCCCTGCTCCCCACCGCTCCTCACACAGGCACAGCCATGGCCCTTTGCTCCTGTTTGTCTAGAAATAAAAGCAGTAAGAATTCTGACACGTGGAACAGAGTAATCACACATGTTCTTCTGTGTTCTTTTTTTTTTTCTTTTCTTTTTGTTAAGATACAATAATTTTAGCAGGTGTTCTGCCTTCAAAGAACATACTTTTCATTTTTATAGCTTTGGTTTACTATTTAAGGGCACTTCTGTCAACTGAAGAGTTGACAATCCACTATTGAAACAGGAGTTCTTATACACCACATTACCAAAAATATAAAAATAGATTTTTTTTTTCCAAAAGCCCAGACCACATTAGCATTAATTTCACCTTTCTATTGTGCGGTGTAGAAGAAATACAGAGCCTTTTTGCATTAAAGAAAAAGATTAAAAGTTTGTGGCATATTTCTTGCTCTTCATTGCAGTCACTCTTCCTCCATGGTAAAACTAACCACAACAGGCTACTCCCTGCATTCCTGCAAAAATATAAGCAGTTTTCTATATTATTATAAAATCTTAAAGATAACTTGTATCTGACTGTTAATAGTTCATAAAATGCTTTGGGGTGCTACTTCCAAGCAACAGAAAATGCTCCCAGTGCTCCAGCATGCACAACTTATTCATGCACTAACAATTTAAAGTTTAATGGGAGACATTAGATTCTTAAATCTATATTTATCACTACTGATTATTTGCTTATGTGTGGGTGCACACCCAAACACATCCAAGAGAACAAGCATAAATATCCAGTGCGTGTGAGCATGTGTAAGAATCTATGGCTTAGAGGTTAAATACCAAAAGAGGTTGATTCATCCATGCACTGTTTTATAGAAGTTAGAACTCCAGAGACTCTCTTTAGAACCACAATACTGAAATGTACATTCACATATAAATGCTCGAAGATGTTTCTCATCCCTCTCTTTCATTATAGCATTAATTTCAATATCCTGGGAAGAAAAACTAAAACTTGAAGTAAACACTAATTTCCCACTTGTGATCTGCTGGCCATCACGCTTCTTCAGCTAGGGTATCCCCTGTCCATACAAAATTATTTGCTTCATGCCATTTCTGTCACGCCCGGCTAGCAAGTTTATGGTAGGATGCAGCTTCTTGGAGAAAGGTTGGCAAACAAAAGATGGCTAAAAATCTAAGAATTTACATCAGCAGGACATGTCTTAAGCTTTGCAAACTTCCATGGGACCTGCAGAATATAAGAAGGATTCTCCTAACAAAGGAAACTTTGTGTGGCTGACGTGTCAGCTCACACACTTCCATCACACGCTCACTCACACAGGGCCCAAAGCAAGTAATTTATCTTCTCAATTTTCAACTCTAACTGTTCCTCAGTGTGATCTGAGTAAGGTTTTACTATATTTTATATTTTAAATCCCTCCTGAACGTCCTATGTGCAACATTTTGAAAAGTATACCACTTTATTGTACACAACTTTCCTCAAGAGCTAAATGCTACCCACGTTTCTTACAGGCAGGCTCAACAAACTGCACTTTATCTTGTGAATACATACAGCACAGTTTATCTTTTCAAAGCTCATAGCAAAGCATGCATTGCCATGCAGTGGCAACGTTACAACAGTGGCAAAGCGGACTTAGTGCCAAAACATCAAGGCTACTAGTCATTAAGCATACACTTGGCCAAATGAAATGTTGTACAGCTGTCTGTTGCAATAGTAGTGGTTATGGATATCTGCACTGCAAGTTAAAATAAACAAAAATCACCTTGCAGCATGTCTAGGGATTTAGCCCAAGGAACCTCCTGACCTGCTGTTTGCGTTCAATTTAGTAGCTACTATCAGGTACTAAGTTTAGCTAGAAACTCTTCCTACAGACAGAAATAACTGAAAGGTAGTCAAATGTTGCCATGTTTTAGCTGTTAAATACCATCATCCAAGCAAAATATGATGTTTTTGAAAATTTAACTAATGAATTGGACTTTGCACTAAAGCAGACGGTGTTTCGGTTGGGTGCTGCTGCTCTGATGGGAGCTGCTAATTAAGAGCTGACAAGTAGTAGCTTGTTAAATCTTCTGTTCATACCTCACCATAAGCAAGACTACCTGTGGCACTTGTCCCTTTCAGCGCAAAGTCAAACAGGTTAAACTTCATCCCTGCTATTAGCCACCATTTGGCTGAGACTTGGCATGCAGTTAATTGCAATGGAAATACAGTTTAAGAAGTTGATCCTTGCCACTGTTCAGCTGCTAGTTTCTGCCTTTCAGCCCCACATCTCTGGGGCTTGCTATTATTTCTTCCACACTAAATGGTGAAAAGATTTCAGGCTCAACAGGCAGAAGAAGCTAGGCTCAGTCCTATTTTTTGTTGCTTTCATTCTGTGAGACTGGCTGAGTATGGATGGTTAGAAAACCCGGATGAAGGCTTAGCTTCATATTTATATGTACATTATAATATGGGCTCTAGTACTTCTTAAAGTGTAACTTTTTATAGTAAGCATAAAACTGTATGTATCAGCAGCACAAGTAGTTTCAAGTACAAACAATACAACAGGAGTTTCCTATTAAAATACAGATTACAGATTTGTGAATTGATGTGGAGTTTTGGTCCCTGGACTTCATACAGGTCTTCGTTGTACTCTGAAGTTCTGTAGTTTTATAGTTTACCATTTAAACCGCTGTTAAAACATATCTTTCATCATCAGTTCAGGGGGAGGGTAAACTCTTTAGTCTTCCCCCTCCTAGAACAACTGAGAGCAAAAGTATAACTACTCTGTTTTTACATATAGAAGGTGTATGTGAAAATGTTTTGACTGAGCAGCAGTGAGGGTCATGCATGGGAGGAAAAACAAGAGAAAGTTTAACTTCAAGTCTGCCTTCCAGGTCGAGTGATCTAGAAGTGTGGGGAGTAGCTGCTAGGGTAAGGAAAAAGCTTTTGACAAGAGTAATCCCACATTTTTCTTACTATTCACTTGTTTTCCTGAGCACGCAATATTATGAACATAACCTAGGATTAGCTGGGCACTTGGTAGCAGGAGACCCTCATTTGTAAGAGTGCAGGTTACCAGAAAAAAAGATTGTGCACACAAAGTAATTTTCAAATGTTTAAGAATAAGCAAGTGTTTTGGCATCATTAGATACTTATTCTCGACTTAATCCAAATCCACTAAAATCAACAAATGCCTTTTTGCTGACTTTCCAGGGTTTTGGACTAAACTTTCAACTGCTGACTGCTCTTCCACATCCTCACAATGAAAATTTTAGGGCGATGTTCAATGATGTTAGTGAAGCTGAAAGATGTAACAAAGGTTTGTGGCTGCAATAGGCAGAATTTCTTTGTTAATTAAACTAAACTCAGATAATTAGACTATAAAATAATATTTCATAATTAATAATCTAAACAACAATATATTTATATAAATTAATTATATACTAATATATAATAGAATATAGGATAGTTATATATTAATATAATTCTAATTAAATTAATAAAAGTTACCAAATTCTTCAGTGAACCTTTTTGTATTAAGAGATTAGTTCATGCTGTAATGCTGTCATTTGGGAAGTTATTAAACTACAGAAGATTTCTGGATGCTGAATGTGTCATTCCTAATTAAAATCTTTTCATTTCACTGTTAGATTAAGGTGTACGCAGTCCATTAAAAAATGTTTATTAGCATAATTATACAAAATATTTCACATGTGCAAGTGAAATAATCATGCTGTTATGCACCACCCCATCTTTTGCAGTTCCTGATTGCTAGGTGTGTAACCTTGACACCATGCAACTTTCTGAGTGAGGTTTTGCTTAGCTCCATAAAGCGAAGTACAGACAGAAAACATGACTACATGAATACAAAACTGTAGTGCTTCTTTCCCTCTGTAGTTTAATTTTTTTCCCAACTTCAGTACACAGAATACAAGAAAGCTTTTGCTATTACCTGGTGCCATTCCAAGATGGCAGTGAGCCACTGAAGAAATGAGAGCCAAGGACAGTACAGAATTAAAGGCCCCAAGAATACTTTTACTACACATATGTATAAACTCTATTTTAATCCCCGATACCACATTTACTTCATCTGTATTGTATTTCATTCAAAATGATTAAGTAAGGTCCTTCACTGAGGCTAAGGCACATGATACTTGAATTTTAAACTCAGACATTCTGAATCATCAGTATACAAACAGTAGAACTCTCATTCTTTTTCTTTTGAAACCAAACTGGGACTTTCTTGTTTAATTAATTCACCTTGCTAGAGAGAATTTCACACAAATGTGGAGGCACCATACCAAAAGAGAATTTCTAAGAAAGTGCAAGTGTAAATCAGTGTAAATGGAGTATAACAAAACCTCAGCAACAGCTGCTGAGAAAGACAGAATAATAGCCATACACCCCAAACAAAAGCTGTCAAAGCGATTTTGTTTGCTACTCAATACAAATATATGTACAGGACTAAAATGCAATCCTGTATTCTGCTGCCCCTCCAGCCAACCTGTATCAGGTCTGGCGGAGCTGGAATTGTTTTTCCCCTGTAGTAGCCCTCACGGTGTTGTGTTTGATGTTGGGAGCTGGCAGGGTGTTGATAGCACCCTGGTGCTGTGGCTGCTGCTGAGCAGCGCTTACACAGCACCGAGGCTCTTTCCGACATTTCCCCCCTCAGTGGGACGGGGTGGGCAAGATCTTGGGAGGGGACGCAGCCAGGACAGCTGCCCCGAACTGACCAAAGGGATATTCCAGACCATGTGGCGTCTGCTCAGTATAAAGTTGGGAGAAAGGAGGAAGGGGGTGGGGGCACCCTTGGTCCTCCGAGGCAACCCCTGCGCGTATCGGAGCCCTGCTCCTGAGAAGGCCCCACATCGCCTCTTCATGGGAAGGAGAGAATAGATCTGTTTGCTTTTTTTTTTTTCTTTTTGCTTCTGTGCGCAGACCTTTGCTTCGCTTTGCTTACATTAAAACTGCTTTTGTTTTACCCACAAGGGTTGGTTTATCTTATTTTCTCTCCCCTCTTTACCCTGTTGAGAAAACAAGGGGGAAGGGGGGGGGAAGTGATAGAGTGACTTTGTGGGTACCTGGCATTTAGCCAAGGTCAAACCACCACACAACCCCAACCTGGAATTTCACAGACAATAGCAAATGCTGTCTTAAAAATTGGAGGGAAACCATCCTTTGTTCCCATCTGGCAGAAATCACTGAATAAAACTTTACCTAGCAAAGTAAGTTTGGGGAAAAGAAGAACACCGCTGCCAAAGAAAGTAATATAGTTGAAATGGCTGAAAGCAAAGAGCCAAATCTGTTACTAGCAGTGTGGTTACACCAACTTCTTTCTGTTGAGTTCTTTTGTTTCAATAATGGTCATCACGTTTCACTCCAGGTAATGTGCCTAAGTTAACTGAAGAACATAATATATTTCCTGCTAAAGATTTTTCTCAACACAATTTTTCATGTGTACGGGTTCCTCATTAATCTTTTAAAATAATCACTATTTTCCATAATATTTCAATGTTTGATAGAGAATATATATTTTTTAATAGCTAGTAACAAAATTAAAAGTTACATAGGAACATCAAGAACGACATGAGTTTTTGTTTACATGAGAAAATACTGGTTCAAAGCTACACCAGAGCAGGTTGAGATTGGACATTAGGAGACATTTCTTTACCGAGAGGGTGGTTGAACACTGAAACCAGCCTAGAGAGGTAGTTGATGCCCTGAACCTGTCAGTCCTTAAGAGGCATTTGGACAATGCCCATAATAACATACTTTAACTTTTGGTCAGCCCTGAAGTGGTCAGGCAGTTGGACTAGCTGATTCTTGTTGGTCCCTTCCAGCTGAAATATTCTATTATTCTATTCTATTCTATTCTATTCTATTCTATTCTATTCTATTCTATTCTATTCTATTCTATTCTATTCCATTCCATTCCATTCCATTCCATTCTATTCTACCACAGAAAATGCATACACTGCTAATGCATTTAGCAAACTTCTGAACAAACACAATTTAAATTAAAAAACAATTTAGTGTGGTTTCGCTAAGGTTTAGTTAATGAAATTAATCTACACTAAATAAAGAGTTTCCACAATGGAGCTTGCAGTAGTATAAATTGCCTTAAAAAATACGGTTATGTAAAGTGATGCAAGTTTCTCATGAAGATAAGCTTTAGCTGCCATAGTAACATAGCCCCTTATTTCCAGGATGATGATACACTAGTATTAAACAGCCTTTAAGTTGTTCATCTCCAGAAGACTACTCATCTTTGTTCAAAGAAATTTTCTATACAAAAGACAGTCCAACACAACTAACTTCAACAACACAAAATAATAGATGGCTCATACAAGGTGTAGAAGATTATTCTACACACTTCTCGTCCCCTATCATGACTGATAGTCATGATAGGAGACAAGATAGTCACTCAAAATAATGAGTTCTTGTCAGATTTGTTTACTTGGGGAGTTAGCAAAAATAATACTAGCACCCGATTTGCTATCAGCGATGCTCTGGCTCCCCTGTATGAATGCACAAATGCATGGACACACAAGCAAGTTACACACACATGCCTTGATATAAGAGGCCTGAACTAACACATTTTACCTTCCATTTGCCACAGACTAAGAGCATGAAGAGGGTCAGTTACAGAAGATTAAGTGACACATGGAGATGGGATCAGGTTCTAAACCCATGCTGCATGCTAACATAGGCTTTCTGTGGTTTAACTACACTCACTACCAAATTCCATATTTTCCAAAGCAGCCTAAAGCTAAACCACAGAAAGATGCTGGAGAATCCATAGAAGGAGTTAACACCTAATGAGCAGTCTGAGCTATTTCCCCATGTAGACAAGCCCTTAGTAAATAGATGCTTCCTGTCCACTCGCCTGGCTGTAGTGAGCAGAGATGATTAATGCAGCTATGCATCCTGACAGGCTCCAATGCTCACTTGGTTGTAAAAGGGGAAAAATCATGGCCAAAGAGGGCTGATGGTAAGGGCTGGAATTTCAGTTTGGATGATAAATAGATGCCACTTTGATTTTGCAACTCCCTCTAATAAAAGTGAGAGGTGGAAGACATCTTAGAAAATGCTAAGAAATGTAAATGAGAAGAGTAGCTCTTTCTCCGAAAGCAAGCTTTTGATCATCATCTTCCTTTCTGTTCTGAAAGCTAAGGACCTTGGTTATTCTGTAAGCCTCAACTGAACTGATGCAACACATTTCTCTGTCAGTAAGGTATAATAAATAAGGTATGATGACATAAATAAATAAATGATTTTTTGTATTATATTAGCAGGGAATGTAATTCTGCATAAAGTCAGTTTCACACTAAACAATGAGAGAGAGAGATACGTATTTTCCAGGTCAAAGAATTAGGAATGTATGGAAAAGCACTAAATCATCAAAAAAAAAAAAAAAATTCATTGCAGATTATGTAAACTGTATGGTAAACAAGGAGTTGATGTTGACTTTTTGCAATGTAACATGAGATTCCAAATTGCTGGTTTTTCTTCTCTCTCTCTGAACTACACAGCTGACAGTACCTTTAAAGTACAAATTGTGATTCTGCTGCTAGCAACAGGACTTAAACCTTAGATGTTTGTAAAAACTATTCCTCCACCAGGCTACATTTTTATTGACAAAAGGCAGCTGAATCAATTTTTGTTGCTCCTTAACAAAAACGAAGACTGCCTGAACTTGTTTCTTTCAAAGCTATTCTCTTTGGCCTCTCTCTCTCTCTAAATAAAAGCACAACTACAGAACTTCTAAAACTGTACAGATATTGAATTATTTGAAAGTCAGTGTGTTATGCAGACACGACCACTTTTCTCCAGAAGTCAGGCCATGAGCAACGTTAGCCCAGAGGAGACCTTCTCTTGTCAACAGTCATCTCAGGGAAAGCTGACCCTATATACAGAAAACAAGAGTAATTTTGAACCAACTAAGGTTTCCAAGCTGAAGCTTCTTCAAGCCCAAAACGCCTGGGCTTACCCTTGGAAACCTTCAGAAATATGCTCAGAATTTACAGAGTTAAAATACATCAATCTGTAATGCAGGTAAAATGAGCCAAAGATAAACACTGCCAAAGCTTACAGGCTTTTACAGCATTAATCAAAAGAAACTTTAAAGCAGAGAGAGGATCAAATTGTAAACTCCAACCTTTAGATCCTGCTTCTGAAATTCAAAGCGAATGTCAGAAATAATGGACCTGAAAGTTTCACGCAACACTCTCCCAGCTGTGGGACAGTTCATCAAAACAAGAGCAACAGAAAGAATAATACATTGTAGAACTGGAAGCCTTTCCCCAAGTCCTCATCTTGCTTGGTTTTCTTCTCCCTGTTTTTCCTAGGTTGGGCACAGACATCTGGCTTAAAAGTACACTCTGTGGTATATTTGGAGTGTATACTCTCTCTTTCATAGACAATACCCAAATTCACTAATTATACGCATTCCAATAAAGCTCTCCTCTCATCCTGCCCCAAACCAAGTCTATCATCACTCCTTAGTGAAGCCTTAATCCCTATCCATTTCGAAGCTACATTTTTTTTTTTCCATTGACATTTCAATTTGTTTTTATACCTCAAAAGCAGGTAATTTATTTTGTTTGCAATTTTTTACTTCAGATTGCCCGCAGATCTCCCCCCAAAACGTTCATGTTTGGACAAGGATGAAGCTTGCCTAAAGGACAATTTACAGACATGTGAGAACAGCAGTTTTCATGAAAACTAATGTACAGTGATAAACAACTGCATTCGTAACTAAACAAATCCTTAAGTGAAAAGCAGCTGAGTATAATCATGCCCCTTTTCTTTTTATCTTTGTTGCAAAAGTTGATAAATGAAAAATGGAAAAATAAGATTCAAGCCCACAAACTTTATAAAGACAAACTTTAAAAGCCAGAAAAATATTCAAAGAAATAAAGATCTTCCAAAGAAACTGGTCAGGTGACAAAAATATGTTGCCATTACTTCAGATAACACCAGTTTCTCAGCAAACCAGGTAACAGCTGACATCAAGAAGATTTTGCTCTACCACTCCAGGTTTGCTTTTCCTTCCTTTAAGTTGTTTAAAAGAAACAGGAGTGAGGACAGGAGGAATATACACTTAATTTTCCAACCAGCTCTTAGTGTGGCTGATGGCATGGGGGAGATTGGCAAATGGGATTTTCTGGCATAGAGTTTTTTCCCCAATATCATACATGCTATTTTGGATTGCAGTCTCCAATTTGTTGAGCTGTTTCTTTCAAAGACCTTGGTGGGAGCTCTGGCATGATCTCTTTTGATAGACTTTCTATTACATATGACTTTCAGATGCTTCCAACCCTTTTTTCTCATCTTCTCTTAGCTGAAGCAAACTTACAACATATCTTTATTTTTTAATGTAGAGAATTCTACTCAAGGCTTTTCCAGGACCAGTTGCAGGTAAACTGAATTACTCGCTTTTTTGATATTGATAATCCATTTCACATCAGCATGATTCTTGCATTTTATATCTGCTCTGTATTACTTCTATGGGAAACTTACTACTTTGACCAATGGTTTCCTATTATATTCATATGCATGTCCATGGCATATGCTAGAGGTACAGGTCAGACAGACAGAAGAACCCTCTGCAGCTCTGCGAGATTACAGTACTTTTCACTTGCAAAATTATGTTCTGCCTCTCCTCTGGCAGGTGCATCTGAAAACTACTTCTTCAAGCACTGATAATGACAGCGATGACATAGAGCAGATTACAAAGGCCCTTTAGGAAGGAAATAACTTCCTGAACACTCAAAAGCTCTTCCTGCTAGGGCTGAGGTTTATTAAAGGCAACAGGACCATAACGTTCTCTTCTCAGACATTTCCTTCAGACACAGAAACACAGAAGCAATAATTTTGTCAGCAGAATTAGGACTTAATTTTTCAGATTATTTCAGTTATTCTACTGCCAACATTTGGCTGGGTTTTTATTTTACTCCTTTAATCTGAATACAGATGAATGAGCCAGAGCTCTGACACAGAGACTTAGCCCTACAGGGTGAGAGAAATTCATGAAAATGCAGGATGTAACTGAACAGCATGCTCTCCCTGTGGCTACCAACAAAAGTTGAAGCCCAGGAAAATTAACTAATCCTACCATCAACCTAACATAAATTTCAGAAAACATCATACACGAAACACAGCCTCCTGTTGTGATTTCTGCAAAAATCTTTTCTGCTTAACCCAAAGAAAATGAACAGCAAGAGTATCATAACATTATGGTGTTATAGCAAAGGGCAAGCCTGATGACTTGAAGCTTGAATTTACAATATAATATTCCGAAGGAAATAGAGGAAACAAAATGTTAGAGTTCTGGCAGTTTTTCCAATCAATATCTTATTTTGTCATGTGGTGGTCTTTCAACCTAGGTAGAAGACCTGGAGTCTGGTGTGCTGCTGAAGCACCTGCCTGGAACGACTCCAGTTGTGATGCCTGATGCTGAATGAGACATTTAACTCCAGGCTACTTCACCAAGCACTAGAAACCACCTGAAGCACAGTCTAACACTTCATTATCCTCTTAAGCTGCTCCCTGTCCTACAGAACCAAACCCTAAGCAGAAACAGAGAGGTTAATTTGTTAATGATGGAGTTTTTGAAACTGAATTACCAGAGTGCTTGATTTCAGACAGCTACTCCTTAGGTAAGTGAGTACTTTCTTGCAGGAATGTAACTTTTATTCTCACATTAGAGAAATCCATTGATTTAGAAAACCAAGTCTAAATTTGGGAAGACTTCATAATAGTGATTTCCATACAGGCTTGTGTACATGTTTCTTTTTGATATACTTACATGGAAAACTAATTCTAAAATGGTTTAGACTGTGCTCAGTCCCTATTTCTATTTCATTTGTTCATGACTCTTTCATAAAGGTTTAATTTATTTTTTCATTTTAGTTTCTTGAGTATGACATGACATAAAGCAAGACTATAAGAGCTTCTTTTACTTTGAGAAGCAAGATTTGTTTCAGTGATGCCAAGGCCCCAGTGGGTGCCCACAGTCGAAGTGACCGTCTTGCTGTATCTTTTACCATGAAATCTTTGATGTTTTTCACTGGTTTTACCTCCATTAATAGAAACATAATGTGTCTGTCCAAGTGATGACATATGCTGAAGGAAAAACATGGGGAATCCTGAACTGGTCATTTTAAAGCAAAGAAAGACCAGAGTACTGGTTTTAGCCGTTTCACATCAATTCTTCCAGTGCTGAGAGATTCTGACTTTTACCACCTCTCTTCTGTTGAAGATAGTCTGCTATTTTACTTTTAGACAGGAGATTTCCCATCAAAATCAACTGTGGGTTTACAATCTTTGCTGAGCTCCAACTGAAAAAAACTCCTTTTGGGGAGACACTTCAGGCAGTGTTTGTCTGAGGCTGCTGCCACCACAGTGGTCACCCGTTGTTCAAAGCACTAGTTTAAACAGACCGCAAGAAATTTTTCTCCCCAGTCTAGCAGCATGGCTGTTAAACCACACACTGTCCTGTCTTCATTAAGGTTCATGCTCTTTCTGCAGCCTTCAAGTGTAACTGTTTCGGTGTGCTAAACAAGACACTGACATTCATGTCAGTCTCTGGATTGTAGCTTCTGAGTATATGACAGATGGGAAACCAACAGAGGAGTTAAAATCCTATGAATCCACACACAGCTTATAGCCAGTAGCCATCTGGCTGGGGATCTACATAATACCACAAGAGGATGACAAAAAAAAAAAAAAAAAAGACAAAAAAGAAGAAGAGCAGTTACATTTGCACTTCCATTTCTCTTTTCCTTATTTGTGCTTCCTGGTTTGAATATACCTAATAATCACATTACAAATAGTCTTTCAACTATTTCATACAGGTTAAACAACTACAGTATCTTCTTACTAGCACTTTCCACGCAGAAATATAAATTCAGTAGTAGTCCAACACACAATAACATACAACATTTGTCTATGGTTGGAAACAGCCAAACATGCAGCATTTAACAAAAGCGTAAACATTTGAGGAGAGAAGAGAGAATGGAAAGCACCAAGAAACCCCCTTCAGCAGCGTTGCCAGTTGCTCTGTAGTAACAGTTCAAGGCAGAAGTTGTAACACAGGGCCCCTACAGGATAATTACTTGGGAAAAAAATGTGGCCAACAAAAGTTACCTAACCTGTTCAGAGAAGAAAGCGGCTATTTACCCCCAAAATGTGCTGGGAAGGCTGAAAATCTGGTTTTCAAAGCAAAAAGCATAAACTTCATTAAAACCCCCTTTTGTTCAGCAGTGTCTCCTGCTAGCTAGGATCCAGGAAACAAGGAAACATGCAAACCTTCTTTAAAGACAAAACTCATTTTTTGCCATGTTTAGCTAGGCGTTTCCAACCCGTGACAGCATGTTTGTTGGGGTTTTAGTTTTGTGAAAGAGCAGATTTCTGATGTAAAGAAAGAGTAGAGCCACCAGACCAAAAACTCTTTTCCCTGCGTGCCGTGTTGCAAAAACAAGAGCATATTAAGCAACTGGAGAACAGGAAATAACGCTGACAAACAAACTGATATTCTTTCCGTAGCATGGTCGCTCAGAGGAGGACATTTGAAACTTCATCTCTGCAAATCAAGAAATGTTTATTCTACTTTTGGCAAGGCTGCCGAATGCTTGTGTACTCCTTATAGTTCAACTGTTTTATGATCCTTTCAGTGAAGGAATCACACTAGAGTTGAAATTAACATTGAGCTGAAAATTTCTTTAATAAAGCTCTCTCCTTTGAAAAATATTGGTCTATTGCTACCAAGTTGGTTTGTGGAAATATACACAGACTCTTACTGACATGTATGTGGGAATGTATCTTGGATCCCTTCACCTCACCTGGAGTGTCTGGCACCATAAGTGAATACTGTAGAAGCTCCAGCTATACAGCCAGTGTCCTACAGTGAGCCTGTTGTTTTGTTAATGTAAACTCCAGCATGAGAGAGAGATTGGAAAAAACAGATTAAATGCAGACATCTATTTCTGAGCTAATCACTCTATGCTCCCTTCACACTTGACATGATCTACTCAGTGCAACAATTCATCTTGTTTTGAAGCAGACATTGCAAATAGGTCAGATGAATTAAGCCCTAAAATTAACCATTTCTCTCCACAGAAGATAAAGTGAGATTAGGATGACTAGTTCATGCGACTGGATTTAAATCACATGCATTCCACTCAGGCCACCTTTTTTAACCAGTGTCTACACATAGCTAGTTTAAAGTCCAGCTTGAAACTGAATTTCTAACATCTCATCTAAGGGCTCTAGCCACCATATTATTGATTTTTCTACCACTTTGCCTTTTTTGGATGAAAAATTTCATCGATATGTTTTCAGTTTCCATATGGACATCTTTGAATAACTGAAGATATCTTATTTACCCCATCTGTTTAAAGTCAAAAAATGCAGTCATGTTTTTCATGGGGAAAGGCTTAAATAACTGCATTTCTTACCTCAAAAATAAAAAATAAACAGAAAAAATTCAATTATTACGCTAGTAATATCATTACAATTCTAGTAAAATGGCTGATTAATGGCAATGTCTGGTATATATTCAAATTTTCAATGTGAATAATTTATATTTTGAATTATTTTTTCTTGACAGATTGAGTTTTTAATTAAGAAAAAATTGCAGTGTAAGACATTTTTTATTTTTCTTACAAGAAGTGTAATTTTTATAAATGTGGCTATCTAGCCAGCATAATGAAACTGCAATAGCATAACCGTAGAATTTTCTTCAGTGTTTTACAATACCTTGATCAAGTAGAATCTGAACTAAGAAAGACAATATCCTTACTTATTTCAGGAGGCTAACTTTCACTATCGTTGACTCCTATGTCACAAGGCTGTTTATTTCAGATCAGTAGTACCTTCATTTAAGGTAAAGCATAAATTTTTCATCTCTTTTTGTAAATTTGTGGCCTTTGTCCTCTATACCATATCACTGCTGGAACCATCATCTCACCCTCCTGACTTCATCAGCATGCAGCTAATCAAATTTATTTGGTTAGTCTGAGTTTGATTTCTATATGCACTGCCTGTAATACCCCCAAATAGTTTTAAGAAGTGCAATAAAAAGAAGCTGCAAACATGAGTAGTGGAAATTTTCAATGCTGATGTCTCTGTCTTCAGCAGTCCAAAATAAATTTCTCCCTTTATTCACAAGAGGTCCTTCAATTTGACCTTGACTTTTATAGACATCACAGAAAGTTATAAAATGGAATGTAAAATAAATAAGAAAAATGTTGAAACCACAGGTACAAGCTCCCTTCACAGAGAAGCTGTGTGTGGAACTACATCCCATGACCAGCAAGCAGCCCACCAAGGAGTCACCCTGCTCACAGGTGATGCCCCAGTCCCTCCAAGGACTTCTCTGTAGAGAGGTGCTAAAAAAGCAGTTCAAAACATTTAGGATTCATCTAACAGTATAATTCAAACCTTCAGCCTCGGAAGCTGTCTTTATCTCTTTCTGTGATTTATTAAGGGTTAACAGCATGTTCTTTGACCTGTTAAAACATGTTACTCTTTCCTAATTTGCTAAATAAAAAGAAACAGTATCTAAATTCTTTCTTATGGTTTTTACTTACAAAGGAGGAACTCAGGTATGATAAAACTCATTCAGTTGCATTTTAAACAAAATATTTTAACTTCAGCAGTTGTTATTTAGAGTAAACTTCAGAAATAAAAAAATTAAAGCAAAAATCAGATATAAAATACACTTCCATTTTTATTTCAAAAGAAATTGCCTACTTCCATGCATTTGGTTCTTATCTTACAACTGCTTATAAATGCAGGGCTTTTTGGCATGAACAACTGATTTGCAGAATAGTTAAATTAAATCCCAAACTACCATGTAAAAACCATTCAAGTTCACTTCTATTTGATGGTGAATCAGGCAATTTTGTGCTTTTGCAGCTTAGCAGCACCACCACATCATCAGGTTCTTTTGTTTCAGACCATGCTGGTGTCATTCAGCACAGCACAGAAAAGCAGGGCAACATTCTGTGCAAGCATTTGATATGATATGATGACATACAGAAGACTGTATCCTATCCCTAATGATTGCTAGTAGCAATGCTTCAAAAAAATCAGATGCTACAAATACCCACAATGAACCTTACTAATTGCAGAAGGCTTTGTAGGTGACAGAGAGGAACGAGGTCTTTCCAGATGCTCACAGGTAATGCACTTATGTCTTAAATCACGAGATTTGATTACCCTTCTCTAAGCATGCTTTGCTGCCACTGTTATTAGCCTTTATATCATCAAGCCCTTTTTGAAAATTGAACCACTATATTTAACTATATGACCTCCACAGTGAATTCTACAGGCTAAATGCATGCTGTCTGAAAACACTCTTTATACCTTATAAAATTACAAAGTACTCTTAAATATCTGATTTCTTGATCTTGTTTTATGAAGCTGGAAAAGAAGGAGAAAACAACACAACCTGATCATTTCTACTCTTATTTCATATTACCGTATGTCTCAAAACTGATTTTTTTTTACTACTTCACCTCCAAAACAAAGAAATGCTTCCCCACCCCACTCCCTGTCATCTCACAGACAGGACCTTTTACTCCTCTCTATACTATTCAGTAGTCCTCCATTTTATAGCACTTTGAAAATTTAAAATTTTAATTTTATAGGCTGAAACCATTAACTCTTTATCTCTTCTTCAGTTTTTGGGCTCTCTTATGGTTGACAGCTGCAGCAAGACAACTTCCTGATACACTTTCATCCAAACCCCTCCAATAGGACCACAGAGGAATGAGAAGGAGTTCCAGAGTTGGGTTTTTTTTTCCCCCTTCAGCTATTCTCTTTAAGAGTTATGGATTTTTCTTTACTCTTTGAAGACATCTGTATGAAATTACCCACACAACAGTAATCCTAACAAAACCAAGATTTATTAAAACAAAAAGAAATGGAATTAAAACAAAATAAACTGTTTGCTTAACATAGCTGAATTTACAATTCACATAAGTTAAATTAGATAAGGCATAAACCAGATAAGCTTGTCTTCAGATAAAAAAGAAAAAATGAATCCTGTAGTTTATCCTTTGAAATTAAATATCCTTTCTGACCACACCAGTCAGCTTGTCAATGCTGCTTGCTGCTTGGAGACCAACAATTCTCTCTTTTGTCTACCACAGATATGCATAATAAACCCCGGTTCAGGTTTCCTAAACACTTTTCCGAAGACAAACAAATGGACTTTAGTAAACAGCTTCAGTCTCTATCTCTGAAGAGTTACACCACTGAGAAAACGAAAAACCTTAATTATGATTTATGACTGCCTTTTCAAGGTTTATAACCCAGCTCAAATACTGCCTTTTGCTAACCATCTTGGCTGGCTCCAGGTTTTGGCGAGACCCACAGGCAAACCTCATCTCAAGTCATCCCTTTTCTCTTCCACTTGTCACAAGAGATGAGTTATAGACAAGGACTAAGGCTCGCTCTTACAATCAGCTACATCTCAAACAAAGTCCAACAGACCTTTGAAAAAAATTGGTCTTGGCTGATGTCTCAAATGACAGATTGTTCTTTGTTTCTGCCTTTATGGGTTTTAGGACTCACATATACATAATTTTTGCTTGAGTACGCTGTGTCATTTAGCAGATGGTATTTCCCTGATATAAGGAGAGTATGACTCTTGGACAGCTATAATAAAAACTGATCTGTAATAGAAACTTTAGCCACTTTGGAAGTATGACAAACTTGTTCCTTTTCATACGCAACCATGGATACAAGCATGCTAGCAAAAGCAGCTTAAATAAGTAGAACTTCTTTCATTAAGCAAATGAAATAAAGACAAACTGAAAACAGTCCCACTGAACAGCCTCCACACTGGGACATGTACCAATACAGATGTACCAGAAGAACGAAAAGAGCAGTGGTGAACAAATCACACCTGTACCCTGCGTTATTAACTCAGTGTAACTCTTCTCAACCTAGAGCATGGTCTAAGCCATTCTCAACCCTTTACTCTTCAGCTTCCCCAACAAATCTGAAACAAGGAAAAACAAACAGACAATAAATAAACCCCGAAGGCATGAAAGTAATGGAGATATTATTACAGAGCTATTTAACATTATCCATATATGCTTGTCTGATGTGATACAGTCCAGTGCTAAACCAGCACTACTGTAGGCAGGCAAGAAAATTAAGTAATCCTGACTTGAAAGCAGATTCCTATAGGAGAAGGTTAGTTTGTGACTCCCAGAGCTGGAACTGTGTCACAAACCATTTTTTGATATAACAGGAAGAAACCCTTCAGCAGCAGGAATTCAAGGTGCAGCTGCACCTAGGTTACCTAAAGCCAAAAGCAAATGAACTGTGATCTGAGATCTGTTCAATAGAACATGATATTAATTTAATTATTTTTTAAGTTATTAAATCATACAGAGGACACTCTTTCCAAGCTCTAGATCAAGTTAATTTCATTCATTACAGAGGCACACAGAGTTACTCAAACTTTCAATTAAAATAACCTTACAGAACTGCATTTAAATTGTATCATCACTCCAATGAAATCCAAAGCAAAACATAAAATAAAGGTCAAACTAGAGAACACTATGGAGCAAGTTAATACCCATGAAAAATGAGCACAAGAAAAACAGAACTATTCCCCAGTGAAAAATGGTAGCAGAGGATGTGAGAAGAGATGTTATTCCTCTCCTTTATTGCTGCTCATCTAACAGAAGAAAAACTGAAGAAAAGGAACTTCAACACTGCAATGGGAAAAAAAGAGACAACTCTGCCCTACCATGTAACAAGGAAAGAGAGAGTTAGAAAAGGAGATGCATGACCAAAAGAGGACCTCGCTGCTATCACATCTATCTGTAAAGCCCTAGGACACACAAACCCTGCTATAGGTGATTGGTGATTTTTTTTTTTTTTAGTTTGTTCAACAGTTTCTTACAAGGAAATAATTTCGTAATTGACTTAAGGCAAGGATTCCTTCTTAAAAACAACCAGAAAAAATCTTAATGCTTTTGTAATCTCTCCTTTAATCCTCTCTATACATATCATTGGAAAAGACTTTAAAAACTGATTAATCCAAAGATAATTATACTAAATTGTTCTCCAAAGAGGAATAAAAAAGTATTGGAACTCAGCTAACACACAACATCTTCCTTAAAGAAATAAATATTCTTTCAAAATGCTTTCAGATGCATATATTGATAATATCAATAAAAGTTAATGAATGTTACCTACATCTCTAATAGATTCCTTTCAAAATATTTAACTATAGACTTTCTGCACACATTTGGGGCCAAGAATCTACCACCGTGTTTAATTATTTCTAACATAGAAATGTTGAGATAGCATGCCTGTATCTGTGAGAAGGGAACAGTCCTCCTTGCCTTTACAGGAAAAATATGTAATATATTAGCCATAAATTATCATGATACTTTGAGTAGTAACCATGAAAAATCAACCTTGATACAAAATTGGAATTATTCAGAAATATATTAATTTTAGATTCTGACCTTCTGACTACCACTGCAACAGAACACAATTAACACTCTTCTGAAGCTCCCACAATGTATATTCCAAGAGGTTTTTTATGACTAAGTCATACATAGAAATGATACAAGGGAACTCTTTGAAGTCCTGAATGCTAACAAAACATTGAGAAACAGTATCTGCCATGTTTGCACACAAATACTCTGCACAAGCAATGCTGAGCTAAACACATCACCAGGAGAGATTTTCTTTACAGGTGGTGAATTTGAACAAACATTATTGGCCCTACATTTAAAAAAAAAAAAAAAAAAAAAAAAAAAAAAAGGAAAAATGGCAAAAGTCTGTTAACAAGGTAGTGTTTTAGAATCAAGGTTTGTCTTCAGTGAGGACAGAGCACATTTTAAAGACTCATTGAAATGCTAGTTTCAGGAAGGTAGGTGGCGTTCTCATCGTTACGCACCACTTGAGGTGGAACCTAGTACAATGGGATCTGGGGCCACATTTCAGGGGTACGTAGGTATGTACCAATGCTGCTAAACATGCTGACTTTTTTTTTTTAAAAAAAAAAAAGCCCAAGTAATTTTAGTTTTAATCACTGAATTACTGTATTTGACAATAGGTCACAAAGTGATTAACACAAAGTGATTGTGAACATGCACCTAGGTTCTGTACAAGCATTTATGGACCAGTGTAGGATAACCAACAGATGCACAAGGTGAAACAAATATTTGTAAAATCTCTGCCTTAGTATTTGTAATCCTTTACCTGAGTTAAAATAGGACCTTTCAATATTTGGGTTATAAAGGTGTGATTTAGGGCACTTGACTACAACATGGTTTACCTGGCATTCAGAGAACCCTCAGCAGCACCCTCAATGGCAAGGAGATGTTCCCCACCAACCCTGGAGCAGCTCATGGACAGCCCAGGCTAGGGAGTGCTCAGTTGCCCTGCTGGAGTGCTGACACTTACATGAATAATTAAGTATTTATTCTAACATGGTTCAAACCCTCAATTCCTACATATCTGCACACTCCCTAAAGTTAGAAACCTGGTGTCTGTGTGCCTTTCTTATCCACTGAATATGAAAGCTTAAGATCACACGAGGCAAGAGAAACTAACTCTCTCATACATTGTAAAAACCTCCAGTGAAAATATATTCATCACTGTGATATTGTCCATTGGTTTGCACCTGGAATTGCATCTTTGCTCATCCCTAAGTAAGGAAGAATCAAAATTACAGTGGTTTTTTAATTTCATTTTTACTGAGGAAATAAAGCAAAACTCTTATAGAAACAGATATTAGTAAAAAACATACATATTTCAGTTTTCACAAAAGAATCTGGAGAGGGGAAATTATGTACTATATTTTCTTAATACATTAATGCCTTCAGTGACCATCAGCTCTGACGAAAATTGGCACCACTTATTTTTTTAATTGCTAACACAAAGCTCTGGATTAGTTAAAGAGCTTATGAACTCTTCAAACTCTAAATATGTTGTTAAAGGCAAAAATGTAAATGGCTTTCATTCATAGCATTTTAAATGTAAAAGGTGACAGTTCTCATGACAGCACTGTAAGAAAGCAGTGGAAATAGCATACGGTGGTTTTGAATTACACTGGGACAGAAGCTGGCATGTCCAAACCAGTCCAGCCCAAACAGAGGAGATGGTTGTGAGATGTCCACCACCACCACACAAGAGCATAAAGACAAACATGAAAAGAAAGGCTATTATTCACATGTGCCTGGAGAAGGAGAGGCCTCACAATGACAGGGCCTAAGATGGAGAGCGCTCCTCAGGCAGGTCCCCATGAGAGGGGGAGTGCAAAATGCTTTCATTGGAGACAGCATAGAATGAATGTCCTCAAAAAGCAGCATGATGATGGGAATGGTAACAGGAGCTGCATACAGGTAGAAACTGGTAAAGACATATTCTGTGGGATGACTCAGGCTAATTCCAAGAGAAAAAGTTATCTTCCACTGCTGTATCAGGCAGCTCATGTCCACAAGTCAATTCCACTGCATAGTCCCACAGTTCAAACCATAAATGGATGTATTTGGCCAATACACTCATACTGGACTTGCCACAGGATAGAGGGCTAACTCTAAGCATTATCCAAACCCCAGAAAAATATATTAATTTCCAAAGCTCATAGATAACCCTTCCAGAAAAGGTACCAAGACTGGATGACTAACTCATTTTCTCTAGTGTAGTTCCCAGTAACCTAAAGAAGCTGGACTTTTTTGTTAGATCCTCCAAAGAACTTCAAAACCCTGCCCACAATCTAAAGCAGGGGGAGTTGAGTCTTTGAAAGGTTAAAGAGCTTGCCCAAGATCTGTAAATAGCAAAGACAGATCTCCAAGCTCCATCTCTCCTGTTCTTCCCTTACTCCACCCTTATGAATCAGATATAATCCTGCACCAGAGCTTTA
Organism: Athene noctua; assembly: GCF_965140245.1. NCBI lineage: Eukaryota > Metazoa > Chordata > Aves > Strigiformes > Strigidae > Athene > Athene noctua. The sequence continues at coordinate 114,212,822 of NC_134038.1, read as the reverse complement.
TCCCAGGGATTACAGAAATTATTTTAAAAGACGGCATATGGGAAAAATACATAAATCAAAAGTTCTGGCATGAATTCTAAATAATTAAATTTTAAGAAAAGTTTCAGTTCAATTCTCAGCTCCAGTTATATTCTTTCTCCTAAAAATCAAGAAACTCATTTCAAAAAACCCGAGATGAATAAACACCCTTTTCAGTAGAGCAGCAAATCAGGTAGATGAATATCTTAAAGATATGTGTTCAAAGTTTCACATCTTATCACTGCCTACAGCCCTCCAGTCTCAATCCTGACAACAGTCAATAGCTTTTATGAATAAGCATGTTCTGGAAGAGACACTGGACTACGTGGCTGGATAAACAAGCAGATAAGATGGTAGAGAAATACAAAACGTCAAACATCCATTTACCACAGGTATCAGCCTGGGAGCTTGCAGTAATGTTTATGCAGATAAGAAAAAAAGATCAAAAGGAAAGCTATGCAAGTAGTTTGGTTCCATTTTTTATCATAAGATTTTGGCTTTGTAAATATAAATCAACTACAAAAGTATAGCACTGCCAAGGAAATAAATTATATTTGGTATCTATACATTAATATATTCCAGTAAACCAGACTAAGAAACAAATCTAGTCATAATTCAGTCAAGAATCTGTACAGAACCATACTATTAAATTTCTATGGTATGTGAAGAACAAAACAAGTTTAAGAAATACAGTTCTTCAAATCATATCAAAAGCAAAATGACTGCAAACTCCTAAAGCAATGTTACTAATTTATCATTGTTACAATTTAAGAATGTAGCCATATCACATAAATTACTTCTCCCTCACGTAGCATCTTGGAATCGCTCAATCTGTAAAAAAATAAAATCCAATGTGTATTACAAAGAAACTGCACATTTATAGCAAAGGAGGTAGTAGACGGTGAAACAAGAAATAATATAATGGCATGAAAAATTACATGCATTTTGCATTGGATTTATCATTTACATGATAAATACACAAGTGTACAAAAAAAAATTGAGACACTCAATTTTTTTCTCTTGCAGGTGGAAAATCTGTTTGGTATAAGGTAACTAGTTGGAAGACATGTGGAATTTTTAGTAATTCCAAAAGCGACTGAAGTACACAGTAACAGCTAAACTGTAACTCATATACAAAATGCTTTCCTAACAATTTTGAGATGTTACAAGGTGTAGATTTACTTTAATTACAAATAGGGTTAAGATATTCAGAATCTTACACAACAGGCATATTATCACTACAAAAATTTGCAAATGAAATTCAGCTTTGCCTTTCCTGGATCTTATCCAGGAAGAGTAGTGGACTTCATAATTTTTTCTCTTGTAATTAAAAAAAGTCAGATTTCTCTTCTACTCCATTAGATATTTTTCTGAAAATCTTTATTTTCAAAAAAGTATAAGGTAAACATCAAGGGCACTTAATTTCCTTCAGGTAATCCATCACATTGATACAATTTTTGTACCCTTAATTCTATGATGCCTCCAACATTCGTGACCTGCTCAAAGCTATTCTACTTAGCCATAGTATCTGAGTACTTCTCTGCCGACTTCAGTTATTTTAGTCATTTTCCCACAGCAAGAGCCTCTTCAGTTGTCCAGCTGATTTACTATAAATTTTCATGGATTACAGGCCACCTCCCTGACATCCTCCCCATCCCTTTTTATATCTTGTTTCCTGCAATTGTGGGAAAGGGATATGGGAAATTTCATCTGTGCTCTGCCTGATTTTCTCGGTGGTCCTTACTTCTTTTTATTTTCCATTTGCTGGCATCTCAAAAAGCCCAAAGATTTTCTAAAAAGCAGTAACAGTGAATAAATTAAAAATATATTTTTTAATCATCCCAAAACTACTTTGAAAGTTTAGTGCATATACTGAACATGAAAATGGTAATTATGAGGAATAAAAAATAAACTGATGTGATTTTAATTGGCCACAGTTAACAGCTAGAAGAAAACAAGCAAGAGAATTACATATGGAAAGCAAATTTGATTATTTAAAGATGTGATACTTCTTTTTATTGGGAATGTTTTAGTTGCTGTTTCAACTAAGCTTCATGAAGAAATGTGAAAAATAATTATAGTGTCTCCATTTATTCAATTTTTAAAAAAACTTACTACTTTCAATAATTAACTATCTTACACAATAAGGTTTTCTTCTCAGTCTACTTTTTCTTGTTGTTTTTCTTAAGGAAAGGAAAAGCTTGTGTAAAATCTGTGCAACTATTTTTTGAGAAAGAATTAAAAGACCACCTGACCTGATAAGCACTCTGGAAGACTCCACTAGAAGTCTAAAAAATAGCAAAGAGTGAGCTGCAGGAAGATTGCACTGACTATTTTGGTACTAAGTCTCCTGTCTCGTGTGCCACTCCTATTTGTTTTAAGCAGAAATGACAATGCATGGCCAGCTGCTGACAGTCAGCTTCAACAGTATAGCAAATAAATTTGTTTAAGAAGGTCTACCCTGCAAGTATATCCAAGTTCAATTCCTGGCAGTCCTAAAGTGTGACACCAGGAAAGTTTCTTAAACTCAGTTAAAAAAAGATATCATCCTTATATTCTTTAGTAGTTCATAAAATGTGTTCATTTTTGCAAAATAGAAAAAAAAAACCAACATACACATTCTGATTATAGTACTCTAGTCATTCTTGAAAGATGGGTATTCAGATTCAATAAGTGAACACTGAAGAAGCCATTCCTGTTTAATTACACTCAAGAAAGAAATCCGAGAGGGTGTTCCCAAGTGTAGGGCTCATGTTCTATAGCACAAGCACTCTCTGTACTGAAGGCTTAAACCTGACAATTTCTATAAAAACAATACTCAGTTCCCTAAAAAAGCTATGAGGGCAGTTTCAGATTTTATCACAGTGAATGCCTCCGTTCACTGATGACAACAGAACTTCTGATGTCATGGCAAAATGTAAAGAATGGGCTATGAGTAAATGTAAATCGAAACACATTTCAGTCTCCCCAGAGAAGAGACATTCACTAGAGTACTCGTAAGAGAATTGCTAGCAAGATTTGTTGTCTCTTGGTGAAGATTTTAAGGAAGATTTTTTTCTTGAGGAAGATGATGCTACTTCTCATTACATTCTTTCACAAATTATTAGCAGTTTCTCAATTTCAAAATACCACTGATTTAGTTACTAAATACAAAATTTGCTACCTTTAATGTAATACTTTCTTTAAAACTAATCCAAAAATCATAGTAACAAGCATTTTTCATTATTTCATTTCCTGCTACTACAGGGGTACCATCAACTTGAAGTTCCAGCCATTTTTATAGCACCATTAAACAATTTAGTGTATTAAATCTGCTTGCCTTTTACTTTTGCACTTGCTTTCATTTTTATCAACACCACTTTCTCTCCATCCATTGCTCCCACAAAAATAACATGCACTATTTCTTACTTCGAATTTTCTACTCTTCTAGTGCTAAAAGTATTGGCATATTACCTTCATCTGCTTCTGGTCTTAGAAGCAGACCTGTCCTCAGAATAAAATGTAAGTGTTTGCCTTAGCAACTGTTCCCCTCTAATTTATACTCCAAATGCCTTGTAGTATAGCAAAGTGCTGATACTGCTATTTTACAGGGAGGAAATCATGCCACAGAGAAGTATATTCAAAATCTGTTACAAGCATGAAAGTGAGACTGCATGACTGGTAAATCATTTCAGATACCTGAAGAGTTATTCTCACCTGCTCCATACAGAGCTGCTGAAGTCAGTGGTGGCCAGTGCACAGCTCCTGAATCACTCTTGGCTCAAAATATTTCAGGTGTGGTTCCTGTGAGGCTGCAAGTCATGTATCTGGCAGCAGGGCCATGCTGATGCAGCAGTGGGTGAATAAATTCAAATTATTGGATTTTGGAAAAACAAGTCAACAAGGGATGCTGAAGCAAACATCACCCTAGCACTCAACTCTGAGACAAGCCCCAACCCGCACTTCAGGAGCCCTCAGCTCTCCAAAGCATACGGTATGGGGGTTTTGGCTCTTATTCATATAGGAATTTTAGTGTGTAATCCATAGGGTGAGTAAGTTTGGCTATACTTGCCCTATACAGTAAACACTGAAAAGCAGCCATGACACAACATGCATCTAATATAGACATCATAGTTCTTCCATCTGAAATGCTAATGATTAGAAACTACAGCCCAGCTTCCAACCTGCATTTATTCAAACTGGCTGTATACAGTCATCCTCACGCCAGTATTGGTCTGGCTTAAGTGGCTTTTTACTCTCTTCCATAGTCGCCTCCTTCTAGACATACTTACAGAGATCATAAGAACCATAGGGATTGATCAAAGACACATTTACTGAATTCCTTGAGTATGACATGAAGCTACTCAGATACATGGGATACTCATGGGCTGAAGTCAGAGAAAGTAACATAACAGCATAGTTTCAGCCTCTGTTGGAACACTAGAGAAATGTCAACATCTAATTCACAAAAAATCTAAATCCTCGCTTATTAATATAAGCAGACTGTAAATAAGAGTAATAAAGATTAGATATTTTTACTGACTCAGTGAACAGATCTTCATGTTTCTAACAGTTGCCTTCCCAACATACCTGTAAGGCCCACAAATACTGGTTCTTTCTCTAAATCAAGCTCTGACTAGAAGGACTGAGTATGCTATGAGAAATCTTGAGAATCTTTTACTTTGAAGACAACGTGAAGCATCCTGGGTCTTCCCTGGGAGCCTTTTTGTTGTGCCCAAGAGAAGGAATCCTAAGGAGAAATATGTCCTAAGCTTGGGGGCTCTCAATGTAGGTGTTGGCTAATTGAATCCTTGGAGAGAATGGTCTCTAGCCTTTGGGATAAGGAACAAACCTCAGCTGAGAGGGTTAGAGGAAATAATTTAAGGGAGACATGTCTGTTCTCCTGCCTGAAAAGTTTACTGTAATCCACTCTAAGTGCAAACAAGCTGGGCCAAGAGCTCCCCTAGTACCTACAGCACACACATCCAATATGGCCCAGTGTCCCTCCTCTACAGTCAATTCTGAGAAAGCAAAGAGAAGAGAGCCGTAAGGACTCTGTGGTGAGTAGCAGCTGTATAAGGTTACTAGTATTTTTTTCACAAGCCATCTTGGCTGAAAATCTTGTAGCCTGGAACATTTCTATGCTCACAGCACTGTGTAAGATTTATTTTTTAATTTTTTCATTTTATAGTTGGGGAAACAATACACAAAAAGCTGTGTTTGGAAGGTCCAGTGGAGATACTCAACTTCAGCATCACAATTACCAGGGTGTGCAATTTCAGAAGCCTGACAAGTGGTTTTTAGCCTCTGCCCCCAGTGAAATCAAAATAATTACATCCAACAACTAACACTATCCAGGCTATTCTGCTGTGAATAGTCCTGGGTATCTCTAGTTAGCTTACAGCTCAGTGCATTATTTTGGTGACTTTATGCAAAACAGAAATAGTCCCCATCACAAATTTCTACTATAGACAAAAATAACATGAGCACATTAAGCTGCTTTTGCTTGTCACCCCTGATGAACTTCATATGGCAACCAGACCAAAAGCCCCTGCTGAGCCCCTGAAGCTGAATGTGAAACGGAAATATCACAAAAAAACACTGCCAGCATGCCAGAACATGACTCACGCTGCTTAAGTACCAAATCATTGCATTCAGAAGATTCTTGTCTGGATATTTTGTATGGATAGATCAAGCACTCTGAAACGACATTTGCTCAAGAAAGTAGACTGAGCGCCAGGGCTCCTAGGACTTGGTACAGTCTCCTCCTGTGATGGTTAAGTTCAGGCAAGTCACTGCATATCTCTGCATTTCCAAATGCAAAACTAATTACACTAATCCCCTTTGTGCAGCACTTAAACATCTATGGATGAAAAGAATTATCCTAAGAACGATTTATATTATTAGAGCAAAGAACTACAATGCTATGTGGAAAGCCAGAGTCATGTCTCTTCTGTCAGTCTATCCTTCTTGACAGGTATGAATTCTAATTTCAGAAGTTACTGCAAAATGCTTTTATGGACCTTCCCGAGCAGAGTAAAACAGAGAACTGGTAAGGGACAACCACTGAAACAACTCAAGGAATGCTGTGAACTGTGCTAAGGGCCAGATTTTCAAAGATGTCTGAAGACACAGATGAGGTCCACACATGGTGGAATTTTCAGAACTAACATTTATTCAAAGTCCCATTAAAATCCATGGCAGCTAAGTAGTGTAGCCTTTGCAGACAGTTTCTACAACTTTAAACACTTTATCATTGAAAATATGACCCCAAGCAAAAAAAGTAACTAGACATTGCTTAATGTTACTTGTATGACTATTGTGGAAAACTTTTTAAAGACAGAAATGTGACTTTTAAACTGCAGTTTAGTTATCCATAAATGCTAATGAAATCCCATGTTGTCTGTCCTGTTATGGTTTTTTCCTATTAAAAGCTTGTTCTTTTTTTAACCTAATAAGCACATCACTAGTCTAAGCACATGCATTTTTCAAAGTTTAAATTTATAGTTAAAATAAAGAGAGGTGGCTTACCAGTGGCCAGAATTCTGTGAAACATGAATTCTTCATGTATATTCAAACTAATGAGCTACATATATTTTCTTTCCCTTAAGACTAGTCTTATATCTTTGCAGTTAATAAGTATATGAACTACAGACTGACTGTGCCACTTCCAGTTTCCTCCCAACCATGGAAATAAAATTCAGGGAACTTCAAAAAATTCTGAGGGAAAGTAAAATAATCAAAAAGAAAACATAAATGTGAACTATAAATATATATAAAAAAGAATTGCCTATTGGTAAATCACCTCTTTTTTTCTTTTTTAGTGACAGTGCACAAGTATAGTTTATAAGAGTGACTTAAACTACACCTGGCCACTAAGTACCTGAGGTCCTGGAGTCTTCCATACAAACTCTAGCACTTCTTTACCAACATATAGGTTTGAGTAATGTTACAGCACATGGTGAAGGTAGGGATGGAGCTCCAGATAGCATCACGTCCGGTATCTCAACTATTTTTTAACAATGTTGTGCGCTCTGGAGAAGTACTCTGTAGTAACAGCAGGAGATTAATCTTAGCAGTCTGATAGCAAATTTTGACACAGTCTCCAATTGACTTCGACAGTCTGTGTGGAAATGGCTGAACTGTTAAACCCTTCAGGAAACACACATGAATTGCCTGAAGCGTTTGAATGTGTGAATACAGAAGTAGGCAACCCCTGGCATAAAAGTATAAAACCCAAAATCTGCTTTAGAGTCAGAACACCAGAAATAAAATTTGGAGATTAAATAAAACCTGCTGATTAAGAAGTATAACTCTACCGTGATTTGAGGCAGAAAATGGAGAAGGTCATTCATAAGAACATATGTATCTCCTGCAAAAGGCTCTGAGGAATTGGCCTTGATGAAAGCAGAAGTAGTAAACACCAAGACCAAGATCTTAATCAGGCTAAGTGAGGGTTCAAACTTAAGCAGATATTCCATAAGAGCTTTAATAAATGATAAAGAAGGAAAAACCCAAAACTGGAAGAAGCCACATGGATCTCATTCACAGAATGAGCAGCACGTGGGTGCTGGATGGCTCCTCTCATTGAAGTATTCCTACCTCTTTCCATTAAAAATGCCCACAGATTACAAAAAAAGAGCCAAGTGGGCTGACACTGCTAAATGGGTAAGATCCCTGTCTGCCCCACAGCACTGAAAGATGGGTTTTCAACCTTTTCACTTACACACAACAGGCTGGCTGCTATCACAAGGGCTCATGATGGCATTTTCAGTGGGCTTGATCCAGAAGAAATAGGTAAAATTATTTAGACTGGGTTACACAGCAGCTAAAGATGGTCAGAATAAGTGATCAGGGTAGTTCTGCTAGATAAGAGCTTAGAGGTTTGATACTACTTTGTATCTGTGGCCTAAAGTGAAAAATACTTTATTGAAATTCTTCCCAAAAACTATGTCAAGACAGATATCCCAAAAAACATTAAACAGACCAAAATAAAAACAGAAAGAACTGCAACTTTCAAAAGCACATGCATTGCCCTAAATCTCTCTTTTACATAAGTACATAGTACATTATGTACTACTTCTATCAGCAAATGAAGTAATGTAAAAATGACTAAGAAACACCAGTGTTAATATGCAAATTCCAAGTTATTTTCAAAGCCATTTTTTCCATTTCTAGAAAAATAAAACAAAAAACTGCCAAACTCTCTTTTTGTGAAGTGAGTCTGAAATGATTATGATTCCACTTACAAGTACTATTCAAAAACATTTTTCTTGAAAGCATTTTAAAAATGAAAACTGTTTAAAACTATTTTCCATGTACTTATAATATCTGTGTCAAATGGGGTACCTCTGGGCTGTGGATGAAGCATCTCTAAGCAGACTTAAGTATTTTTGGAAGAACACTGGGACAGTTCTTGTAAATATTAGACTGCATTGGTTATGCGATATGGTCTAATATAGGATTATTTTGAACTCCCGTGGAAACCCATTAGAGGTTAATATTGATTATTAATATCAGTTTTAAGAGTGAGCTTGCAGCTTTGATGTTCATCTTTCTGCAGAACAATTCTCCACAACAGGATGTGGCTTGGGTTCTTTTTTTCACTTACCAGTTACTGTACAGTAACACACAGCAAGTTCTTCCTACTGTAATATAAGCAGGATACTGAGAGACTTAGTGGCAAATGATAAAATGTGCCTTTGTATGTAGAAGAGGAAGATTTCTGCATCAGCAGATGACTGCCAAGTCCTACTGACATATATACACACCACCACACAGACTCCACCTCCTTTGTTGATAAACATGTAAAATCCATGTCTAATAACCTTGTAAAAAAAATAGTTTTAACTACTATCCAAACAGGTATTATTTCTTCTACCAGTGAATTATATCCATTCCTGCTGCACCATATATCATATGTTTAACAGCGCACCCTACTCAGCAACTTAATCCATGGTGTACCAGATTCTTCAGGGGTGTCTTCTACAAAGCATTCTTGAACTATACCTCACCCCATGTTTCTTTTCTCCTCCCTCCTAGAATCTCTCTCCTTTGTCTCCATCACCCCTTTGCTGTCTTTTTTTACACTTGCACTTCACAGATTGCACTTTCTCTTCTATTTCATAAACTCTGAAAATGCACCTTTTCTATGAATGCTGTTATTGAATGTGCCACTTTGATTATTTTTTTTGTACTGTATTATGACATACTATATTTATTCATGCACAAATACTTAATGTAATTTGGAGCAGGGATTTTTATTACTTTTTTTATCCTGGGCTGTTATTTTGTAAACTGCCAAGTACATATACATTACTATGTAAATAAACAACAATAACAAAATCCAGATGAAACTTTACAGAAATGTAGATAGTCAGAATGTAATTACCTAAACTGGAACTTGGCCAGGACAAGAGGGCAAGCATCCTTACTTGTGGAAAGTGCCAAAGGATCATACAAATGGCGTGGATGAGTCAAAATCATAACTACATACATATATACTTCAAATGAATTTCCCAAACACGGTACACTATCATCTATCACTTTTAAATTATCTAGCATACCTGTCAAGGGTGCTAGAGCCTCATTAGCAAACACCTTCTCAGGGCTACCTCCCCTTGCAGCTTACTGTAGCCTGAGACGCAGGAAGTGAAGGTCCCCATTTAAATTCAAGACAAAGCAGCACATTCTGCCTGAGATGTGGGGTTCCTGAGACAACAGCTAACCTGCAGCTCTCCACCGAGTTTGGCAGTTCAGTTAATTTCATTAATTCAGTGGAACTCAGAGGAAATGCTCAAAAACAGGTCTGTAATTTCAAACTGTCAGAAGGTCTTTTGTTTCTTAAGTTTAGTAACGCAGACATGAAAAGGTTTGATACCCACTGTAATACTGTACTTCATTTATTTGATAATCATCTGGCCGCCACATCCACCAGAATGGACTGAACTCAATGGACACGGGTTAACTCTCCCATGCAGGAGGGCTTCCTCCTGCTTCACCTGTGGCCAAACACCCCTTCCCATGATGACTCCTAAACTGTAATTCAGCCACCCAAAATCTTTTTCAAGAGGCATCTTCAGCTCCTGAAAAAACCCTGCAAGTATGTTGCATTAACACTCACTTTTTGTTTTTATTATCACTCAATTCTCATTTTTCTTTGCCATGCAGCTGGGTTTCAGCACCATTTTTTTTAACCTCACTGAGTTGCCTTCCATGACCAGAGTCCCTATTTACTGGGGAAGAAATATACAGTGTGGACACAGCACATTTGTGTGAGTTTGCAGCCTATACAATGATCCTCCGAAAGAAAGAAAGAAAGCAGAAGTATCAGATCCCTATTTAACCTGCCTTGCTCAGCAATGGGATGGCATTCATAAAACCTTTAGTCAAATTCCTCCTCTACACACAGACTCCTCATGTATATACATCATGGTGTGTTACTTAAAGAAAGGAATCACATCCCAGAGTGCCTAGATGAAAGTATAACAAAAAGTTGTACCAAGATTGTCATAGACTAATATAATAAAGCATAAGAGCTATTATAGTCTGAGAGTGAAACCACTGAATAATTTGCTTATTAAGAAAAGTTATTGAGATGAACAACTGACCCCTTCCTCTGTTTAGAGTCTTCTCTGCTGAAGGTATAGTAACACTGAGAGACACTTTACATGATCATAACTGCTCATTTGATGAAGCTTTCAGTGTACATCAGGAAAGCACAAGGAAATAAGCCAAGGGATCCAGACACAGACGCACGGAATTAGCATCTCTGGATTCTTAGCTTTCACTTAATAAGGAGGAAATACAGTTCCCATCTTCATATGAAACATGACTTTCTTGTTCCACCTGCATTCAAGACAGACTAAAACGATACCTCAGAAGAGCATGAACTTTCCTTTTCATCTCTGCAGGGAAATAACTGCAAAGTACAAGGGTGACCCTTTAAAAACCACTGCTGCTAAATGCATCACTGCCAAAGAATCTACCATCTCTTTTTATACAAGATACTTGCCCATTACATACCAAGAAGAGGTTTATTACATTGTGAGTAGCTCCCTCTCAGAAAATACAGGACACTTAAGAGCATCATGACAATCTCCTCCGCTTTTCAATGCCGCACATTAGCTGTTGCTACATTTATTTCTCTTTTTATATATCTAGATCACTGAGCTTCTACTGTTGCAGCACTTACAGTCTAGGAAATCAGTTTCCTACTGCTGCTGAATACCTAAAATAAAGACTTCCCACTTTTTTGCATGATTATACTTAAAATTAAAGAATAAGACATTTTTAGAATATTTTTAATTTAAGAAAGTTATTTGGGGTTATAATTTTAAAATGTGGCTTTCACTTTCATGCTCATAAACTACGTCTGTTATGAAAATATTTAATAGCAAGCTGCTGTCTAAATAGATGACTTAATGTTGCAAAATTCTGTATTTAAAAGCAAAAGAACTGCCAAAGATCAAAATCAGATTTGTTTTCCCTTTGTTTGCTACGATGTGTATTTTTTTATATTCTGTACAAAAGAAAAGTGTTGAACGATAAAACCACAAATTCACACTGTGTTTTCCTCTATATTGTTTGTTAACTGTGATGTTTATAGCTTGTTTTTTTTTTTTCCCAAAAGTGACATTTAGAAGCCAATAACCAAAGTATATTACTGAAGTCTTTAACAGCGTCCGATAGGTAGATGACCTAGCTGCAGTGTGATTAAAAATAATCTAACTGCTAGATCAATGAATGCAGCATGAATTAAAATGGCTGCAAGCTTCTCCAAGCATAAGATTAGAGATCCAAAACAAGGTTTCTCCTACTTTTTATTTTACATTTCAAAGAAAATGTAACCATTTATTAAAAAAAAAAAAAAAATCCAAGTTTTCCTGACAGAAATAATACTGAATTAATACATGGTGACTAAATCATATATATTTTATTGTCAAAGATCTGACTACATTTTGCCATTCTCATGCTGAATAACCTCATTCAAGGAAAAAGCAGTCTCTGCTCAAGAAACATAATGGTGCTAGGATCTGGTCCAAAGTGAACTGTTATCTCACGCGTGAAGATAATGAATGTTAATTTAAAATAATGTTCTTTCAACTCCAGGTTTTTTTCATATAATCAATCAGGCCTGAAAATGTGTGCATGCGCTCTCACTCTCACACACTCTCTCTCTCTGTCACTCATCCATAACCACTTCATTATATATTCTCATTCCCAGATATAGAGGAGAAAATCTTCTGTGGGTGTAAACTAACAGTGCTCCACGGAAGTCAACACTGCTGCAACAAATTTTGTTAGCAAAGACACTGGTCCTCTCACCCATACACTGTGACATGTGTACCTCAACTTTCACTTAATGCACATTTCACATCAAAGTCTCCCTTTCTTCCTCCCATACGTACATTTCCCAGCTCTTATTTGCACTCAGCAGACAAATGCTATGGCCTTTCATTAACTCGCCCCTCAAGGTCTCTTATCTCCATCAAATACTGTGCGGACAGGCAGGTATACATGGCTCTTTTCTGCAACCAAGGAAGGAGCTCTCACTAAATGCTAGATGAGAAAGAGCACTGCAGTGGGAGGCTGCAAGGCATTTGGAGAGGCAGGACAGGCTTGACCTAAAAAGGAGCAGTTTTAACATTATTAGCTAAAATGTTTGGTTATTACAGTAAAGAGAATTTAAAACATTCCAAAATGGAATAAATAAAAAATCTATATGTGTAAATGCAGAAACCATGACCTAAATGATTATTGTTTGGGAAGTAGTAAGGCAAAAGTATTCTATAGCTTTCTATATCAGAAAATTGGCTGATTTGTGGCACCTTTTTAGGAGACATTTGAGACTGGCAATGGCTGGGGACAAGACTCTGGATATACGACATGCTACTTCAATCAAGAAAGGCAGTTTGCATGTCAGAAGAGGCAAGTGGAAATTTGGGTATCATTCCTTCCCACTGGCCCAGGAAACACCGTAACTGCTTATGCACTAACTTGGCAGAGCAAACCATGTTCTGCTTCTATGCTCCTTGGCACACCTGTGCTCAAAGCATCTGCACCACCAGTTAGCTTTAGCTGATACTTATCAATATTTTCTGTGCCACTACGAGGGACAAAAATCATTCCATTTTATTGGAAGCTACATGTCTTCTGAAATGTTACTAATGTATAAACCTTACTTGTAAATAGATTATTTTCATAAAACTTTTTGAAACTATTGAGAAAAAGAATGTCAGCATGGATTAGAAAACCTAATAAAACTAGCACCGGGAGATACTTCACTGATAATCCATATTTCCTAAAAGGTGTAAGTTAAATAACAAGAGGAGATCTCATGTTTGCAATCAGAGAGAAGTTAGGAGCATGCTTCCAATTGGGAGGTTTTATAAAAAAGCCTTTTGGGAGCCATCATAGTGAGAAGTGAACAGGAAAAGGAAGAATCTCTTTCTTACAACAAATATTTCCTGTAAGTCTATTTACTTCAGGTCAGTGTAAGAAGAAGAAGAAGACAAAGCTACAAAACTGAAAGACACAATTACAGATTGAGAGTGTCCATGTTTCTTGCTTTCCAACACTGTCAAGTCTGAAATGCTTCCAGGTATGCATCAGCACGCTCCTTCAAAAAGGTATGTCAGTGAAATAAAACAATCTCTTTTTTTTTTTTTTTTAAACAAGCAAACAAATAAACAACATTTTAATATGGCAGCTTTTAAACAACCTGACATCACATTCTAGTCAGACTGATAAGAGGTCAGATGCTGTGAGTTACCAACGAGCAAAGTGTACACTCACTCTTCCTCACATTTTACCGAGACAAGTTTTCAGAAAGCTTATTTTGATTGGAAAAAAAAATAAATCTTTTTTTATTGAGAAAATGTTAGTGTCAATGCCAAGTTATTCAGCGTGCTGTATTATCTTCAAATGTCAGCTTGCACATGATGACTGACACTGAAACATCCAGCTTCCTGAGAAAAGGTTTATTCAGTCAGTTCTTAGGAACATCCTAAAGTCTCAACTACAGTTATATGAAGCTACAAATGGTGCCAGTCTGGTTCCTGTGAAAACAACTAATAATGATTCCTTGCTTTTATTAATATAGAAAGGAAAAAAGTTTTCTGAGATTTCTGAACTGCGTAACAAAGAAAGAATAGAAGCACATGGTGAGGCGAATGTTACTCTTTCTAAACTTTGTTGCATGGAACAAAAAGGATTGCTTACATTTTGCAGGTAAATGCTACTGAAGAGGATGAGTCAAGGTAATTTTCGGAATTCATGGGTTTGTTATTTATGTTCTGTGATTAACTAAAACAAAATAACGTGATTATTAAACCTGCCATCACATAAATGATTTATATAATTTTGAAACTATGTTAAAATCCTCACGTTTCCTGACCCGTTTCCTAGCTTTCATAACATAAAAATAAACATTTCTTCTCATAAAGGTATCAGCTTTTCCAGGAAGAATCTTTGTATTTTTTCTTCTACCAGTTTCCTTTATTTATAATTAAGGCTTTCTATAACATACAGGATCTAAGATATACAGAAAATGTTAAAAAGTCACTAATAGAAAAATGTTATCCATGTTTCCTCTGCTCTTTTCATAGATACTATAAATTCCTTCAAAGACTAATGTACATGTAGGAAAAGTGCCTTAACTTCAATGGGAACAATCATGCATGTAAAATTTAGCATATTATTTTAGCAAAATAAAAACAATCATACTGTTGATATTCAACAGGTATGAAAAATGTCTATATAACACTGCATACTCCAGTAGAAGAATCAAAAACATAACATTACAGAAAATTATTTAGGCAAAACAAATTGTAACTGTCTTCCTCCTTGAATATTGGAGTTGTACATAAAGTTCTAATTTTAAAAAATATCTTATGAAAATAAACTTGATTCATCTGTATGCTTCAAGGCCTATGCATTTTTATGCATGTGAGAAATGAGTGCTTCTATGATCAAGGTCTCCATTATTACAATGAATTTACTGCAGTGAACATCATCAATTTTCATCAGTGAACAATCAGTGGCCTGTGATTACATTTTATGAAATAGCAATTCTTTTGTTTTGATTTTGTACAATTTTGAACCTGAATCTTAAGTAACTGGTTGGGGAGAGGGGATTATGCATAAATACTGGGTTTAAGCTTGTCTCTGAAGTTAGTGACAGCTCAGAAGATAAGGATCACAAAATTAACACCCGACCAAAAGGAAAACTGGAAAACAAAACCCCCACCATTCTAAGGTAAAATTTCCACTTTTATTTTGTGTGTGTGAACACACACATTGCTATGTTATGCAAGTCACAGACTATCTCCTCTTCAGAAATTTTCATTTATTGGCAATGACACCAAGAAAATAGTAATAAGGCACAAGCAGCCAGTGGAGACTTGGCTGTTACTTGGCTTCTGACTTGAGGAGAAGCATCTGTAATTGTAAACAGGTATCTGTAGTGTGACATCCTCTCTTACTGAATGCATGAATGTGTGAGACTTAATAGAAAATTATGATAGCACGCTAAGAAAGATAAAGCTCTCTTCTCTCTCAGATCTTGTCGAAGATATTTTCAGCAATAAACATATCTTACATCCTTTTAATTTATTTTTCACTGTACGTTATTTCTAGCTACTTTGGGATTCTGCTAATCATGTTCTCTCAACTCCATTTTGTTTCACTTCATCGCTTTTCCAAAAGGTTCCAATAAAACCTAACGTTGAAAGATAAGAATCACTCTGCTAAAATTAGTGAACTAAGTACCATATCCCATGAGTCACTGCATGCGACTCCCATCCACCTATCTTTAAAAGACCAGATAATAATGCCATGCTGTAAGTGTGCGAGATCAAAGTACAAATACTCACTTCCCAAAATGCTGCTTTTGAGTACTACACCTACTAGCAGACTCCTACAGTCTGTAACCAAAACATCAGTTGTCAGCTGCATTAAAATAATGTATCTGAATATAAAGGAAGTTGGTTTCATGTTTATTTTTAACATACTAACAAAGGAAAAGAAAATGAAGCATAGGAGAAATGAGAGGTAAACAGTAATACGTTTAACTCTTCTTTTTTTTAAAATACTAGATCTCAAATCAACAGTATCCTATTATGGACAAAAATGAATTAACACAGTGAGACCAGTTCTTTGCATGCTAAAAATGCTATTTCCACAGAAAGGGTGAATGGGATGTTACTGGTATTTTTGTAGGTAAGCTTGAGTTCATTTTTTTAACCAGTAAGTGGGTCTTAGCACTTTAGATTTCACTCTCTCTGGTGCTACAATTATTTGTTAAAAATTAGGTTTGTATCATACTGTAATTGAGAGCTGTATGAGGAGTCATAATCATTAATTCACAACGTTTTATTTTGCAATTATTTAGTCTTGGAACTTAACACTGAGTATAGTGTAAAGGTATACGCAAAGATATTCTGACTGTTGGTACACCAGTAACAATACTTGACTTATACTTTTTAATATTTTTGCAATTTTGAAATTAGAAACATTACAGTCCTGCCATTTTAACCAGTAACATATTTAAAACTCAAATTACATGTCTCTATACTTTCAGAGCAGAAACTTCTGCACTTTAGTGAAGCAGAAAATGAGAGATTGGAAGAAAATCAAAACCAGTCTTTTTGTACACAAAACTCTCAGTAACTACACTTTGGATTAATCCACATTGTACAGCTACAGGATCAGGCTCTGATGGGTTATGACCAAAGCTGTCTGACCTAAAATTAGACGCCATGAGCTTTAACTTGGGTTCACGGACATGTCACAGTGTATCACCACTGTGCCTGCTGTCGCCTGCCCACAAAAGACCCTGTTTGTCTCAGGGAGAAAAAACAGAAGACAGACATAAAAAATATGAATGAAATCTTACTAGAATGTAAGGAAAAAGTCAGCCCCTAGCACAGCTTATGATTCAAGTTAGTTCACCCTTTAATAACTTGTGTATTTAAAGAAATTGATTGCAACCATCTTACATAAAAAAGCATTTCAAGCCAGCTGTGTGCGTTAGCATGACTTCACACACTCAGTAAAACAATATATTTGGAACAGTATTTACTCCTTTTGAAACAAAAATAATGCTAAAAATCCATTATGCAGTTATTTGTCTAGTTTTACCCCTTAAAAAAATTTCTTCATATAATTCAGTGTTCACAGCTTACTTAAAAATTAATAAATAATAAGAGTTCAGGCTTGCTCAATTAACTTCATGGCAGATATTGGTTTAAACAGATGATAAAACTATATTTAAAGACTAGAATCAAAAATATGGAAAAAAATTGTCTCGACCCAGCCCTGGTGTTGCAGGGACATGCATGCAGAGAGGCCTCTGAAATCAGAGAGCTCCATGTGCCACAGGAGTTCAGGCTAGAGGCCACAGTGTTTATTATACTGTACACAGCCACTATGGTGTCTAATAGTCTAATTCCATTACCTCCACTACACTGAGGAACGAAAGTTTTCCTGGAGAAATGTTGTTTTCCACCACTTAAAGACAAATCTGAGCTTTATTTCAAGAAAAAGTTTTCCATGTTTGTTTTGCATTTTTTATAGATGACAAGACAATCTTTCACCATTACTGAATTTGCATCTTTATAGTGCACTGAAAATCAATGAAAACTTTTTTTAGAAGTGTAAGAGTTAACTTATTAAGAAATTCCTGCAAAATGGAATCATTACTTCAACTTATAAACTACCTATTTTGCAGGCTATATTCTCCCAACTGGCAGATTAAACCCTAGAACAATAACCCAATTATGAGCTAAATTTACATTCAGCTGATCAAAAATCATCTAGAACCTGACAAGAACAATCTTTGTTCACAACATTTAGCACAAGCAACACTGACAGACTAAAATGTATGAGCTATATAAAAGATGACATATGTTGTACTGCCCAGCTACCAAGGGCACCATGCTCCAAGTACTACACAAGCACTACAGGAGTGTTCACAACATCCCAAGACTAAAAAACCACAACAAAACCAACACAAAAAACGCCTGGAGATAAAGAACATGATCTCACATTAGCTCCTAAACAATCAGTGCAAGGATGGCTAGAGAAACTCTTATTACATGGAAGGAAAACCATCCCAATTAATAAAACCAGTCAGAATTTGACAAAAATGTATATATTTACTGGACAGACATGGGAAAAAAAATTGCTCCAACAATTCTGACCTAACTCTTGCAAAAAAAAACCCTTTACCTCATTCAGAAAAGTAAACTCTTGTATGCATCAAGCCACTAATTTTAAACAACTCCACATTTTATGAACCTAGTTCATCACTGGTATGAGCCACATAAACGTTGCATAGATTTAATTTTGTTTATAGTTTGACAGCATTTGTAACAACCTACACTACAGAGATAAAAGACTTATTTTATTGACACTTATGCCACTCTGAAGCTAGCTGAAAAGCCATTTAAGAAGAAAATCAGAAGTTTACTGAAGCAAACTCCATCATCATCCTGTCCATCTAAGTGCTGGGTTTGTGTAGATGGTGGGGGTTTTTGGTAGCAGGGGAGGGGGCTACAGTGGTGGCCCCTGTGAGAAGCTTCTTGAAGCTCCCCCAGCTCCAAGTTGGACCCACCTCTGGCCAAGGCTGAGCCAATTCGTGATGGTGGCTGTGCCTCTGTGATAACATATTTAAGAAGGGGAATCTGAGAGCGGGTAGGGAGTTGTGAGGAGGACTTACGAGAAGGATGCCTGTGCAAACACCGAGGTCAGAGGAAGGAAGGAGAAGGAAGAGGGGGAGGTGCACCGGAGCAGGGAGCCCCCCTGTATCCCATGGTGAGAGGGCAGGGCACCCCCCTGCCACCCATGGAGGTCACCAGAAGAGCAGAGATCTGCCTGTGGCCCATGGAAGACCCCACGCAGGAGCATGTGACTGCGCCCAAAGAAGGCTGGGACTCTGTGGGAAGAAGAAGCCACCGCTGTTGTAGTTTGGCACTGGGAGTATTGCAACATGCTGGGGTGATTCATGCCGGAGCAGCCTGGAAATGGCTGCGACCTGTGGGAAGAACTCACAACAGAGAAAGTTTGTGGGCAACTGTCTCGCATGAGAGGGCAACCACGTGGAGCAGAGGAAGAATGCAGAGGAGTGCTCCACCCTGAGGAGGAAAGAGCAGCGGACTGACCAAAATCCCCCAATTCCCTCCAATTCCCTGTCCCCCTACGTTGCTGCGGAGGGAAGGAGATAGAAATATGGGAACAAAACTGAGACTCGGAAGAAGGCGGGGGGGGGGGGGGGAATAAAGGTGTTTTTTATATGTACTAACGCTTCTCACTGTCCCACTCTACCTGTTAAGTGTTGGTTTTGTTAGTGTTTGAATTAAAGTGATGCTCTTCTTCTTTCCCTAAGGAGTCTGTCTTTTGCCCCTGATTGTAATGGGTGAGGCACCACTCCCTGTCCTTATCTCGATTCTAGTTCACTGGGGTGAAAGGAGTGAGTGAACAGCTGCCTGGAGCTCAGTTGCTCTTGGGCTCAAACCACAACTTCTACGCTGGACAGATTCACTGCCTAAGTCCTGTCACACTTCCAGAGCTAAGTGCTCTGAAAGACTGCAGAAGGCAGTAACTATGAAAATTAGTTACAGGTATGTTCAAAATCTGTGAGCTTTAGTTGACTGAAGTTGGGTACTCAATTCCAAAATAAGTCCCCAAATTCCAAAATTTCCCCCGATTCTCAATTTCTGTGAAATGAGACAATTTTCTAACAAACTAGACAATGAAGACATTTATGGAGAGGTTTAGATGCCTAGAATTAAGAAAACATTTTCAAATTTTGTCTTTTATGTATCTCTTTTTGAAGTATTTGATCCTAATTCAGAGATTAGCACAGTTCAGTGGTCCACAAGCTGTGGTTCACTGGTAGAAATGCACAACAATCCAGATGTAGCCTAAGTCACTTCAAGGTGAGTTTCAGGACAAATCAATTGTCCATCCACATTGTTTTCTTCTCCAGGAGCACCACATCATTAACAGCACCCAGTCAAAAGGTGGAAATGCCGAGCACACTTCACAGCCTTTCACCATCTCATTTGCTCTTGAGATGATATTAGGCTGAAAAGATGATCCAGACTCTTCCCCTGCAGAAGCCTCAAGTCCTTCCTAAACAGTGCCTTTTACTCTCTGCTACACGCGCAGGAAGGACCCCCAGGCAACCTGAACACTAGCTGCATACAGACCGCCTACTACCATAGCATGGACACACAGCACCAGATTACAGTAAATGATCTAGTAGTCACATATTGCATGCACAACAATTACAGTAATGAAATTCTTGTTACTTTTGTAGTGTTTAATTTTTCATGAAAAGAAGTATTGCTCTGTCTTACAATACATAAGGACTAAGACAAACTACTAAGAATTTTAGTTCATGGTGAAGAAACTCCATCTTTTTACATTTATATTGTCAAATAATAGTTGTAAATGCTTGCTTAGGATAAAAAACCCAAACCAAACATCAGTTTAACTGGTATGGAGGGCACTTCCCTGTTAAATTAGTGCTACAAAGCTCTAAACTGTGGAAAAGCATATTCTAGCACACCACCAATGTCTTAATAATACCCCCACGCAACATCCATACGCTCAAAATTCCCCTTGCATAGCTGACTTCATTACTAGGTAACTTCCATCACACTATCCCGCTCATGAGATGGAATGCAAGAGTCATTTTTCTCACTCAGTTCTTTGGTATTGAACTTGATACCAAATATCAGTTGCAGATGCCTCTTCTTGACAGCAGAGACCACCACCATCCATAGCACAATCAACAAGGGGTCATCAACACAGTAACTTTTTTTCGTTAAAACCAAACTCATCATCAGGAAGATAAAGTGCTCTCTACTGTACTAGCAAGCCCATGAACCACTCCCTTCCCCATACAAATATCTGGTCAAAGCAGAGAGGGTTTGTTTAGGCATGGAAAAGCTGACATTAAATATAAATCCATGCTGGGAATTATTTTGTGCGTACTTTCACTTTTATACAAAACAGCAGTCAGCAAATGGTCTACTTCCCTAGACTTTCTGTAGCGTGGTCAGAATGGCTGATAACAAAATAAAAAAAGAATTTTAAAATGTGGAGAGATGCCAAGTCCTTCACGCTGAAGGATGAGGGACTAGAAAAACCCAAGGGACTGCAACCGGAACCACAAACTGGCATTTCTACTCCCATTCTTCACCCTTCCCAACACCTGTCTCAGTGATCACCTCTAAAGAATTAAACAATTTCCTACAAAGAATGGCAACAGAAGTGGAAAAAAAAAAAATAAAAAAAATCAGCATTAGTATCTAAGACAGGAAAGCATTTTCTACTTCTGGTCCTTTCCACTGCAGTAAGATCTTCTTAAAACTACACCAAATAGTATTACTCCTACAATACAGAGACTATGGCTGATGTTTCCAGGGTGTTGAAATGCCAAACTGTACAATTCTAAAACCAACCAACACCAAATTAGTTTGTCACCCCTCTTCCTCCTCTCAGGCCACCCCAGCTTTAGCCTTTGTAAAGTTCTGTTGACCATGTTCGCAGGAGACAAAAAACAAATTCCCAAGGTCTGCTGTTTTCAGCATAAGCCCCCAAAGCCACACAAAGTTTCCCAAGCCCTTAACACCAGCATTTTACAGGGGGGCTGTTCTCCGAAACGCATGGAAGATCTGGAAATCACACCGAAGCTCCCCATCATTCTTACCGAAGGAAATCCCACACCTACACTTGCATCCTTTCCCCGTAAAAGAAAGGGAGAGGACACAGATAGGCCTCTGGACAGCCCCTGAGGTAGGGGAGGAAAGATAACACCCCACAAAGTGACCCGAGGGGAGTTACTTGGAGACACGGTTTCAGGGACACACGCACACACACAACCCCCCCGCCCAAACCACCAAAAGCAAGCCCCTCAGCAGTTCATATTCTCCCGAAATCCGACCGCCGAGTCCGGCGGGACTCCGGGAGGGCCCTTTCTGGCCGAGAGGAGAGAGTGAGCTGCTCCCGGAGGGCGCGGGAGGGCCCCGGCCCGCTGGCAGCCCGGCTCCCCGCACGCCCCTCGCCCGCAGCGAGCGGAGCCGGAGGAGGAGAGCGGAGAAATCGGCCCATTCTTCCCCCCCGCGCCCTACCCCGGGGCAGATGGGGAAGGCGAGGAGGCCCCCGGGGCCGTGCCGGGGGACGAGGCGCTCCGCCCGCAGGGCGATCCGGGAAACCTGGGGCCGCCGTCCCTCGCCTGCCCTCCCCGCAGAGCCGGGCGGTAAGGCCGTCCCCGCCGCGGGGGTGGCGCAGCCGCCCGGGCGGAGGAGGGCTGGGGCTCTAAGTTCACCCCTTTCCCCGTCCCCTCCTCTTGCCCCCCCGCGGGGAAGGGGAGCCGAGGCCCCTCTCCCGCCGCGGCCGGCCTGCGGGGACCCGCCGTCTCTCTCCCGTGGAGACTCGGCGCTGTCGAGCAGCTGCCATTACTCGGGCCAAGACCCGTCCTCTACGCAGACAGCCCCCACCCCAGCGAGGAAACGGGGAGGCGGCGGAGGGGGGCTGTGAGAGAAAGGAAGGGGTTGGGGGGGGGAGCGGGCAGCAAAGCGGTGGCCCAGCGTGTGGGGAAAGAGCGGGGCTGGGGGGTGGCGGGGCTGAGGCCGGGCTGCGCCACACCCCGCTCGGCCTCGCCTCTCACGCGAGTCCCCGGCTCCCCCGGTGCCTGCAGGCCCGCGCGGAGCGCTGAAGGCAGCGGTTCTCTTGTGCGCCCCTCTCCCCACCCCATCTCCTGCCGCCCCGACCCCGAGCTGGCTGCAACTCGGCACGGGGGCGCGGGGGGCCCGCCGCCGCCTCCCAGCCGAAATCCGACCGGGGAAGGTGTGGGGACAAAAATAATCGCCGTTAATAATCACACGCGCTCCGCCGCCGTCCCCTTGTCCTCCTCGATTTCTAAGCGGGCTGCCAGATAATCCTGCCCACTCCGAAAAATGAAATAATAATAAGAATAATAATAACAATAATAAAAATCCCGCCTTCCATCTCCCTCCCCCGGCAGCCCCACACATTTTATTAAGTATAATTGCTCCCCCCTCCCCATATGGCACCCCGCGGGGCAGGATTGCCCCCTCCCCTGGTGCCCAGCCCTTCCCCTGTCCCCTCTCCCCCATCTCCTTGGAACAGTGTGTACATGATTTTGTAGTTTTTTTAAGGCGCCATGTTTATAATCCTCCATCATATTAAAAAAAAATCCACCCAGCATGAGACACGGCGTCTCTCGCACCCCAAAGCCAGGGAGGCAGACACAGAAATATCCACAGGGCTGTAAATTCAACCCCCCCCACCCCCCCCTCCCGCACACACACCCCTCCTCCCCAGACTTAAAAGTCTCTCTCACCTTGTGCTGCTGGCGCTGCTTCTGCTGCTGCAGGGGGGGAGAAGTTAAGCCAGGGGAAACTTTTCAATCCCTTCCCCAGGCCGCTGCTGCCTCCTCCTTCCACATATTTTTCCCCTCAGAGTTTTATTGTGTCTGAATTTTCTCTCTCTCTCTCCTCTTCTGTCTGTCCACAGTTCAGGTTTCTGGGGTAAACAGGGTTTAGGATGGTGCTAGGGATATTTGGGAGAAGGAGAACTCTAGTGGTGTCTGCTGGAGTTGCTGTTTGTTTCTTTTATTATTTTTTTTAATAATGCATTTGAAACGGATCTTTAACTATTTATTATATATGTATTTTATCATACTCTTAAGTCTGAACCTTACCTTACTGCAGAGGAAAAATATGCCGCTTATCTGGCCCTGATACATGCAAATTCCTCCTATCATGAAGTCCAACTTGGAGAAATTCCGGATAACATTTTCCAAAGTGGATACTCACCTTGAGCAACAGAAACGAAAACATACAAATCAGTGGTCTGTCTCAGAGTTGGCTATATGTTGCGAGCTGTAGTTTGACACTTTCACTGCAGGACTGGGAGATATGTAGTAATATAAAACATATAACATTATAGGTGCATACATACATCTAAGTACCAAGAAAACATGTACATATTATGCTGGGTTTATATGGATACTGAGATAAATATTAATAATAAATGTCTAGGCAAATACATTCAAAAGTTTCTGAAATACATTGGGAATTATTTAATGGAAAAGTAACATTTCACAATTAATCTTGACTAGAAATAGACATATTTTATTAAAATACACTGTAAGCTTAGTTCTACAAACGTTTATGCATGCAAATAATTTAGTCATATGAGTAGTCATTAGTATTAATAAAATAGTTTTGGACTGCTGCTGATGAAGAAAATACATCCATTGTGCCTAGTTAGTCAAAGATTTAACAGAGTTTGCACACTGAACAGTGAAAGTTTCTTCAGTGTCTTTAGTAAATAAGATTTCTAGTAGTGTCTAACACCACATTTTGTTTTAGATCGCTGCATCAAGATTTTTAAGTCCTCTTTTAAAAAATAGAATGCAAATAACAGTTAGTTGCCCATCAGTGATAAAGCTTTACTTCTGTTATGTATTTAAATATGAAGGAACATTTTATGTTATCTAAAGTAAATAGATAGGAAAGAAAGTGCTGCTAATCTGCTTTCAAAGGGTGCTTGAGGGGTTGGGCAGATAGCAAACAGCGGTACTAATTTAAGTGCATTATATTGCTTGTATTGATAAAAAGCAACTGAAATTTACAGGCATTTCTTTAAGTAAGATGGGATTTACCATCAGTATAATTACAAAAAGGCTACCTTATGTTAAGCGTTTAGTTGTGATGTTTGACTCCGGTTTCATTAAAGCATGTAATTTTCAAAAGAAGTGTGATAGAAATAAATGCCAAGTTTCCATGGGATATTGCTGTCTTGGCTGTCTCAGGTTTCTTTGAAACCACCTCTGTACAAATTGAGCTATATTTATATAAGAAAAAAAAAATGTTTGAGTCGTTATTGTTTCTATTGTTTCTACCATGCAGTCAAGCTAACAGTTCTACTCAAGCTGGTGTGGTTAAGGCACACAGATTTTTGCATGCAGAAGCAGACAGAGGAGAAGCATATCTAATAGCGTACATAACCATCTTTAATTCTTCAGCCTGCACAGCCAGGTACCCCCTACAATTGGGTTGGGGGGGGATATTTGTCCTAACTCAAAAAAATCCCTCCAATTCCAGTCTCACGTTCTTTAGGGAAAAGATTTATTACTCTGCTGCAGTGCCTTCTCCTTACCTATGTAAATATTTATTTCAGGCAGAAGTTCAGCTATCTTCAATATAAAAAGGTTTTAGGCCTTTATCTCTTCAGGACCCATAAAGAGCTGTCAAATAGATATTCAGGCCACAGTTTCACCAATGCGGAAGCATATGCAGGGCTGAAGGCTTACTAAGCTTTGCCTACCTTACAGGTTTTTTACCTGGAGTCTGCTGCTTGCCAACAATTTGCTGTACTTAAAATATTTGTAAAGGCTAGTCTGGACCGTCTCCAAATATTTGTTTCAGGATACAAATATTTGATTTTGGAAAGAACGAGGTATCCTAAAGCAAACATGCAGGGAGTGTCTGCAACTGTAACCACTTTACCTTGTCTGAGCTGGTGGGCAGCAAATTAGATCAAGTGTAGAAAGACAAGCATATAGCTTAGATATGGGCGTTCGTGGGCCTTGTCTTGTAATGTTTTGATATCCTTGGGCCCCCTGGGTAACTGTTTGCATTATATAGCCTTCAGGGTGCACACTGAAGGGTAAAAATGATGCATTTTTCAGTCGTTTTAACTTGGTTTTATCTGTATTGGAAATACTTTTTAATGCTCATTAATACACAGGTTTGAAGCCCTGCTAGGCGGCCTTGGTTAGCCCCGATTCTTGCATTTATCTGCATTTAGTCTGCCAGCCAACGCGAGCCCTTTCGCGGAGCCCTCTTGGCCATGAACTTTCACGCAGAACACGAGCTGGGAGCGTTAAACAGTTAACGCCGCAGCCGGGAAGGCTGAGCCCGGCAGACAATGGGAAGGAAATCCCACCCTCCCCCGGCGCTGGGCAGCGGCGGGTTTCCTCATAGGCAGGGGGAAATGTTTGTTAAAACAAAAAGCGGGTTTAGGGCCGTCTCCCCCCCCCTCCCGGGGGCGAGGGCTGGGGGCGGTGCGAGGCCGGTCAGGCATTTCCTCCCTCACTCCCTGCCCGCTTTCCTCCCCGGCCTGGAAGGTCCCTGGGAAGGACGAGCGGGCGAGCTGGATTTGGGGAGCGGGGCGTGCTCGTTTCGGGCTGAAGTAGCTCGGTTGGGGAACGAGTTTGCTTCTCGAAAATGTCTGCAGAGCTGCAACCGGCGGCTCGGGGTGTAATGGTGAGGGGTCCAACCATCTGCTTGTTTACGTGGTTGTGGGGAAAGAAGACGCGCCACTAATGCGATGTTAGAAGGAAAACATGATAAAGTTACTTCCTTTCGAGTAGAAAGTACTTACCATAGGAATAAATCAGGCTGCATGTGTGCTATATGCTTTTGCCAGTATTGCTGTGATGGTGTGTAAACAGTAGGTTTGTGGGTCCTGGTTTGCTCCCCTTGGAAAGGGGCTGGGAGGGCAGGACGAGAAGCTGCGTAAACAGAAGATCAGTTTTGCCAGAATAAGCGGTATCCAGACTAAGAATGTAATCTATTGCTGTGAATTAAAGGGGCTATCGGGCAGGTTCATGGAAAAGAAGGCCCTTGATGGTTGGAGACACACGAGCCACGACTTGGGAAAATCCTGAGCTGAAGGCACCTGGAGGCTGGGACATAAATATCCTAGGTGCCAGGCTGGGACCATGTTTCCCAAGGCATGGGGAACTACTGTGTCCACAATGCTTTTTGTGTGAGAAGACTGACACTACATAGTAGCATGCGGGCAGGTAAATATGCCTCCATTTTCCTTTTACATTATATTCCTCCTCCTTTTCAAAAGATTGTTTTATGTTTAATTCTAATACTGGACAACACAGTCCCATGTGGATATGGCCTTTTATTCTTACCATGCTCCTTTGCCATTTGCCTGGTTCAGTGATAAAACCATCAAACATGCAGGTGAACAAGTACACAATTGCTGTCGGGTTCTAGGCACCAGGCTCAGGATCATGAAGACATCAGTTGGATGCTGCTCTTAGTAGAGCAGGGAGTGTGGTGTCCTCTCCATCATGGGACTTCTGCTAGGCTAATGAATGCACAGCCCAGCTGCCTTCTCCAACTCTTTCTACCATCTTCCTGGCTGAACCAGACCCACCCACTATGTGCTCAAGTCTTTATCTGGCTTTGTAAGACAGCTGTCTTGTGCTGTTGGTAGCAACCCACTTTACTGTGTGCTCTGCTCCCAGCAGCACTGAAACACGAATAATTTGAATGTGTTTCCTGAGAGGCAGGTCTGCTGTGTTGTGATCATAGAAGTATTAATGCAGAAAATTAGTGTAAATTTTTCATCAGAACAAAGTTTAGCAACATAGTTTTCTTTGCAGTAAAAATCTCAGCAATGCATTTAATTTAGGAAGCTGGGGGGAAGGGAACAAAGCCTTAATAACAGTCTCAGGAAATCCACTGAACTGAAAACAGTTGGAGGATGGGAGAGTCTTAGAGAGAAGATTATGCTCTTCCTTTTTTCCCCAGGCATTGAAAAGAAAGTATCAGGCTCAAGAGGGGGACACAGAGCAGAGAACCCCCAATAATGTGTGCTGCTCCAAGAAGCTGTCTAAAGAATGAGTGCATGTCACCCAGAGGTGCTGTCCTTGCAAGCATGATGAGGACTGAAGTAGACCCTGCAGCAGCCAGGATGCTTCCTCCCTTTTCAGCTTCCTTCATGCTACATCCCTGGCGATGCAGACTGGCCATCCAGTGCTGGATAGCCACAACGCTCAGAGGAGCTTGATGAGGAATTCTGTGACTTGATGGGGCTTGAGAAAGTAAGGGTATAAATAAAAAGGTGGGAGGAGAAGTACAGGCAGAATTTCTAAACATGTTCTGGGGTATTTGTTGAAGACAGTACATTGTGGGGAGGTGGATCTTTGTCTGACCCTCTGTGGCCAGTACCCACATGTGCAAGTACCTTGTGGGTATAATAATTGGTAATAACAAAACCAGAAAAGCTTGTCAAGTATAGACGCAGATTAAGATACAAAACACATTTTTATTTTCACTGTGTTCTCTCTTTACATTTTCATGCACAACTGGGACTAGAGGTTTATCCTAAAAAGTTTACCTGTGAGTAAACTGACATATGTTTATGACATATGACATGACATGTGTTTATGCCAGCATTATGCTTCATGAAAACTGTATGCCTGGTTCAGCACAGAGTCTGCCAAAGGAAACCTAGCTCCGTATTTTTTAACTAATTCAAAACAACAGAGTGAGTTTGTACCAGTTTCATGCTTTGTGTCATCTGGCTACTGTATTTTCAATGCAAGACAAGGTGCCATAACATGTAACATGAAAAAAGTTTTAATGCCAGCTTCCATGTGTACATTAAATTTATCTCACATGGGTTTGTCCAGTCTTGGTGTAATATATAAAATAATTTGTATCTGTGCAAAATAAATAAATAAAACTTGGAATTGCTTTTAGACTGAAATAGTAGCTATTGTTATTTTATGAGGATGCAGTGACTGGAGATACATCATTTGTCAGAAAAACAGCTGTGACTATGAGGAAATAAGTAGTACCTTTTGTTATTAAAATAATTACAAAACTAGAGTTTTTACGTAAGGAGACATTATGAATGTCGTAATTGCAAGGAAATATTAATTACATTGTGCATCATATTAAATTCCAGCATAGCCAATAATAAGAAAAAATATCCCATATTTAAAGTAAGTGGGATCCGTCATCACAAGACAGTGGAAATACATGGATAAGGGAGACATTACAGCATGCATTAGGAGCATGCAGAGACGTGCAAGTGCCTCTGCACTGAGTTAGTTCATGACAAGCGGGGCTTGGCCAAGTTTGGTCCAGCACTGCTTTTGAGCTAATTATTGCAGAAATACTCTGTCTCTACCCTGCACTTCAAAGCCTTCCATGTTCAAATCTGGCTTGTTAGCTCCAATGTAGTGCTGGACCCAGAGTGGTTCCATGCATTCACGTGGCACTTCTCTGGGATTAACATGACTTTCCAGTAAACAGACTTCTGTCATGTATAGAGCAGAGACATTCAAATGTTTCTGAAGGAGATGATATGTTATCACCAGGACTTAGTTGAAGCTAATAAGCCTTGTTGGACCTGAGCTGATCATATGCAGAGCTACCCAGCTGTGGCTCTGTACAGCTTTTTCCCAGGCTCCAGTTTCCAGGAACACAGTGTTTTGCATGGCATTAGTTCCAGTCTCACACAGCTTATTATGCCAGTTGCGATGCTATGCAAAAGAGGCAAAATTGTTTCTGGAACAGAGCTGCTCTTGAATCTAGCGCTTTGCTGGAGCTAGAGATCCCTACCAGACCGAAGCTGGCCTGGCATGAAGCCATCTTGACGTGCTTGCACTTTTGATGTATCCTGATGTCATCTGCAGCTTGAATAAACCTCCTAGAGATATCACTGATTGGCTGTACAGGATAGTCATAATTAATAGCAATATTTATGTCAGTTTTGAATCATTATGGTCAAGATGAAAGCTAATGTAGGAAAAAGACACGTCCACATCTGCCATTCTGTGGTTCTGACCCCTTATTTGAAAGCATGTTCTATTATCCAGAGTTAAAGATAATGTTGGATAAGATAAATTAGTTTTGATCCAATATCACCAAATTAATTTTTATTGCATTCTGTAAGCAATAACCTGCTCAAAAGCAATTGTAATATTCAAGTCTAATTGTCCTATCACTAATAGCCTTCTTACACTGACAGAACTGAGAGAGAATGCCATGACAAGTTAACCACAGTGGATCTTAGACACTGGGGCTGTTTGAAATGATGGGATTTGTAAAGAGTGCTGAGACAAATAGATTGTATGTTGTTTGATCCTACATGTCATGTAGGCTATGTATTATGTATAATTCACAAGTAATAGATATTATTTATATAATTGTCTATTTATCTTAGCTAATAGCTGCATTATGTTCAGCAGATGGCAATGCAATCACTTAAAAGATTTCTCATTAAAAAAAGAATTTATTAACACCCTATTAAGTTTAATAGGAATAATGTGGGTTTTGACACATCTCCTAAATTTACCAAGCATACTATTCAAAAGTCATGGCTAACTATTAGCAGGGTAACTAAAATACAGTTACCATTGAAATAATAGCTTTGAATATCCCAAACTGTTGAATTAAAAAAGTTCCACTGAATTTCCTTGGTCCTGAATACAAAAATAAAGAGAGTCAGATTTTGACATGCTGAACTGTATGCATGTGTCACTCAGGGCAATCTTGATGACACATTTTGTGTTCAATAACCTGCACTTACTAAATTTTTCACATTGAGAAATGAATCCACATATTTTATTCCTAATATTTGCATGTTTTATAGCCTCTTCTTAGCTTTGGACTAGTGCTAATTTTGTTCATTTGTTAACATAAAAGGAAAGATTTATCATCCCCATATTTCAGTTCTTATCTGTAGGTCATGCTACTTTTCATTTCAGTTATTTATGTGAACGTTTTTCCTTTTACGTGACAACTGGATTGCATTCACTTTGGAAATAATGTTGCCTTTGAATGGTTTAGCACAGCACCAGGGTGTTAGGACAGACATACAGACACGTTTTTCTTTCTTCCTTCCATAAGTGTCTAGAGATCTAGGGGATTCTCCTCAAGTGCCAATTTTCTTTTTTTTAGAAAAAAAGCACTGCATATAGTTAGGGTGTATGCACTTTCCTTCTCTAAAGATTGTGGCACAAAAGCAGTTCCACATATTTAAGTTTCCTTGGACCATCTGAGCCATTTAATATTTCCCTCAGCAAATATAGACCGATGAAGGCAATACTTGCCACCAGTCCTGCAAGCACTCTTTCCTGTTTGTAGTGTAAAAACTGTGGTTATAACTACTAAACTTCGTGTGAATAAAATGCACCTGTTTCCTTTATTTGAGCTCCAAAGCTTCTTTTTATATGCAAAATTGCAGAGCAGCAGAGCCTGGGCAAGAGCCTATGAAGCCCACTGAAGTCTCTGGAAAGACTCCCACTGACTTCAGCAACCCTGGGATCAGAACATAGGTAACTGTCTTTATTCTGGACCAAGCAGGATTTCCAAATCATTGGAACTCCAAATCACTTTTCTTCTGATTCTTTCCTGTCTTCATTTTGTGAAATGTGGTTGCACAGGACTTAAGACATTTTACACCTTAGGTCAACTCTTCAAAAAGATGCAGCAACACTAGTTTTGAACGAGTAGAAATATTCTGCATTGCATAACATCAAGCTAAGTATGAAGCGTTGGCACCATTTTAGAGTCTAAGTGATTTCTATGTGACTTTTTAAACAAAAGTAAAGCATAGTGTTAGTTCTGAAATCTATGGGAGAAGTAAGCAGAAAAATTGTGAAATGCCAAAATTAGAAATTTCAGTGGTGTTTGGAAAATGAATCAACAGTACTGATGTTATATAATCTTACTATTCTTATATTTAAAACTGTTTTTCTAATGCTATTCAGAAAAGTTGCAAAATGGTAGGTGCACACAAGGTAGAGAACACAGTTCTGCTGATAAAAACTCGGGAAGTTGCAAGAACTTTACAAAAAATTTCAAATGGGATCCTGTAATAAGCATTAATCAGGAAAGCATTTCAATAATTAATTATATTATTATTGGAAAAGTGAATCAATGACCAAATGGATTCTCAGTTTGAAAAGGGGGCAGAGGTCTCGCTGTCCTCTTATTTAATATGCTGCATTTTAGAATTTAAATTGTAGTGTTTGATAATATAAAAACAGGACAAGGCAGCTCACAGAAAAGCCTATGTTTGAATTATTTTCCTGGACTGATTTGTGTCTGTGAGAAAATTTTGCAGAGGTTTTAGTCAAAATTGTATCAGTTAGTTTCCTGAGAATTCCTTACAAATTTGTATTTGCTTCCTAGTACTGAACTGTGAGCATATCAATAGTGGACACCATACATATGAGCTATAAAAAAGATAATATGTATGTTCTTAAAATCAAAGGATTTAAGATTACTACAACAAGTGATCAAAAATATTAGGAGAGGCAAAAAACGCAAACCCCACTAAGAGCAAGACAAAACCATTTGTTTGCAAATGTCCAGGAGACTTAGGCTGAATCATCTCAAAATATTTTATATATTTGTAGGGATACATGAAGAGACAAATTACCCCTTTCTGTCAAGTTGGAAATACTGTCCAATGTGTATGAATATCATGTTCAAGCCAGGAATATGAGAGTAAAATCTTTCCTCCCCCAAGAATTTAGTGACTACAGAATGAACTCAGAATATCTTTGTGGTAGCAGTATGGCTGCTATGCACCTTTAAAGCATTTGAATTATGGGGTCAAGTGTCCTAAATTGGTATCCACATTTATATTTTACTGGTTAAAAAGGTGACCTAGATGACAGGTGACACTAGTGCTAGCAGTGAACTTCTCTTGCCTCTTCATTACCACCGTGAAAGTATTCAAGTCCCCCTGACAGTAAAAAAGATAAACCATAACACATTTATGCACACTCTTCTAAAATATGATGTTCACAGGGAAAGAAATTATGATCTACAAAACCCTTGCAGAACATTAATTGAATTATTAAATTGTACTATTTGCAAGTATTTTCATTGAGTCTCGTGGCATTCCCAGGCTCAGAGAACATGGGGAGGTATGAGCTATTTGTAGGCAATTAACTTGCCATGAAGTAATGGTGGCAGTTTGTCTGAATGTCTTCATGGAAATTAAGTGTGATAAGGAGTCATACTTTCAGAGGATTGGTCTCGATTATTTTTGTCTCAGTTACTAGATTTACATGACACAATACAGACTGACAAAATTCTGCTCTTGAGTTACATCTTAACGTCCCTGGGAATGCAAAAGTCAAACCTGAGCACATTATATATGACAGGAATGTAATTTTATTATCTTGATGGGAATACCTGATCAGATATGATACTGAAAAATATAAAAAATGCTTTGAAAATTGGGAAGCTCACAAGCTGTCGAAAGTGTTACAAAGAGATGCTTCCAACCTTTCTCCCAGGTGACCCCTTTTTTAAAAAAAATAAAAATCATTCTTCCTTCCAGAAACAAATAATGCAGACCAGACTTATAAGGCTGGAGAATGTATGACATGACTCAGTAGTTTAATAACTCTGAAAGGAGCTGGTGGTCATGCTGGATAATTAGTTGAACATGAACTTGTGTAGTTAATGAAAGGAGGATATTGTTGCAATAAGTAAGGTAAGTAGAATGGATTAGAGGAGGAATAAGGAGTTGAAGACCAAATTAAAACCAAAAAGCCTTTGCTGTATTTGAATCAGTAAGCCTACAGGAAAGTTGTTATGCTACTGACTTAAGGTTTGGACACTTCTGAGAAGCTAAATGAATTTGTCTTAGCTGAGGCCTCAAAAAGAGGTAAGTAAAGAATAAAAGGCCAGAATAAAATGCCCTCTGTAAAATTTTTTAATAGAAGTTTGTGTTAGTATTTTGATCATAAGCAACAACACTGTCTGATTAGTAAATAAAACGCGTCCCTGACTATCATCTAGCCCTGATACCAACATACACAACATGACTTACATTCAGGTGGCTAAATTCGGTTACCTTAAAATACGATGTTCTCATCTAAACAGCCTATTGGGAATAGTGTCTGGCTTGTACTGCTCTTATGTCTGGCTTGGCCTTTTTTCTTTTTAATTCCTTCAGAAACTGTGTTAACCATTTAACAAAATTGGTGACCACATGCCAGTGCCTGTGCTTGGACCTTAGCACTGCTTAGTTTATCAATATAGACATTGCTTGTTTACACTACCTGCATACTCTGATTTATATAAATAAATGTGAGTCCAGTTATTGTTAAAAAAAATTAATCTACAGACAACTCTGAAATCAAAACAGAATTATCATAACCATTGCCCTAGACTAATAATTTTGTTACTGCTAATGTGAGCAAACTGTTTGCAAAGCAACTACAAGCCTAGCAGGCAATGAAAGATGGTTTTGAATGTGCATTCATGGAAATACAGTTTACAATTACTAGAATGAAATACATCATGTCTAGTGCCTGTTTGTGTGTGAAGGACATTAATTTGATTGTTTGCTGTTTAGTTTTCATCATAACATATATCAAACAAAATATTGAACAACTTATGTTCTGTGTATTGAAGGCCCATGATTTTCAAGCATTTAAGAACTTCTACTTCTTAAACAGCTTATTTAACTGGTCAAGACGTGCTTGAGTTAGCAAGCACAATAATATTTGAATAATTTATTTAAATGTACACATCCAACCTGTCTTAATTAACAGCATTAGAAACGTTAAAAATAAATGTGTAAAAATAAGTTTTATAAGTAGAAAAGTTGATACAACCTTAGGCTCTTTATATCCTATCTTTTAGAAGAACACAATGTGCAAAATGGAAACTAAAATAGTAGGACCTGTAGTAATAGCAACAGCTGTCACATATTCATTTTTGTCTCTCTCAAATATTAAAAATAGCTAAATAGAATTGATTAAACTTTTCTTTAGAGCTGCCCTGGAAAAGAAGCTGCTATGACAAATTTCATTCAAAAAATTATGTATTTTTTAAATTGAGGCTTATAATGAAGATGATTGGCATTATTATATAGTATTCCTCTTGTGGTACAATGAAATAGGGAGGGGATAGTGGAACTCTACTGCTGCTTGTCATATGAGAACCATAGAAGCTATCTGCACTCCAAAAGACTATTGCTCAATATGCCTGTGGTTTACAGGAGCATATGTGTGAGTCTTTTAATTCAGCAATAGAAGACAGATCATACGGATCATTTTTGTTATACAGAGATATTACTGATCTTCTCCTATTCTGCAGTTTATTTTTGGAAAATAGTTCTTATTTTCAGTCAGTCTAAATATTCATTGTGCTAGCATTTAGAAAGTACAACAAATTGTAAGTGAATATCACTGGAATTCAGGGAAGGGACAATGGGAAAAAAGGGACCTGATCCCCAACATCTTGTTCTGAACATATCAAGTGATAGTGTATCATCTCTCATTTATTAAGGCCGTGGAAGTTGTCGTACTTAGATATCTAAATAGAGCTATAACAGTTCAAGTTTGAAAAATCACATACATTTTTTTGGCCATGAAGAAATGTCAGATGCTTAAACATGGTACATAGGCAAAGAGACACTGAAAATTCAAGTTACAATACCATTTTAAAATATCTGCTAACCATTTGTAAATATTTAGAATTTTGAATGCTTTTTGTAAAATACAGTAAGAGTCCCTGCAGTGTCAAAATCTGTAAGTGTAACTCCGAGAGACAAAAAAAAAAAAAAAAAAAAAAAATCATGAATGATTCCTTACACTTTCATATTTCCATTTCGTCTGTACTGTTGGACCCTCTGTTAGGCCATGCTCTACATCTCTGAATTCAGAGAGAATTTAAAGCCCCTTAGAAGGCAAGAAAATTTAGCTTGAGTGAGGCCTTTAGAGTTCTTCCATTTCTTCTGTTTACCTTGAAACCTAGCAAAATACTTTCATAGTTTTGGAGGTTGTTTTTACAGGCTTGTACACAAAAGAGAAATAGGAGACCACTTCTAATATTTTACAAAAGTGATTTAGCAAGGCAGAACAGGGAACTCCATTCTTTCTTTCTAGCAAACTCAATAAATCACTGTCGTTCTACTAAGTTTCAAAGTTTGCTGAAATTCTGAGTTGTAAATGAGCTGGGGCCTGCTTCTTACCTTGGGAAGTTTTTGTAAATGCTAAAATGAATGTCAGAAGAAATAAACCTCTCTGTGAT
The DNA here is from genome assembly GCF_965140245.1 of Athene noctua. Lineage (NCBI taxonomy): Eukaryota > Metazoa > Chordata > Aves > Strigiformes > Strigidae > Athene > Athene noctua. The sequence goes on along the minus strand of NC_134038.1, from coordinate 114,176,964 downwards.
ATAGTACGAACCTAATCTGAATTCCTGTGAAACTGCGTGGAGAGAGTCCTCTGCCTTACACAATGGGAAAGAGGTCACAAATCATATACATCATTTATACAGCCCATGCTGTACCGGACAAAAGAGTAATTCTTAAAGGAGAAAACAAGCATATGCCCATGTACTTGGGGATAGTAGTATTAATTTTCTGTCTGTTATAGAACAGCATTGGTGACAGCCAGGAAAGTGAGGACAGGAAGGACCTGAGACCCTGCTCAGCTGGAGAGATCAGAAACTGCAGAGTCAAAAGAGACGTATCAGGGAAAAGAGAGGCCAGGACCGTAAGTGATTTTTTCACCAACCTTGTTGTCATGCTTATTTTTTTCTCATTTTATCTCTTTTCCTTAGCACTCTTCATATTGCTCCCTTAACTTCACTATGTGAGTTTTCCATCACAGAGAAGGATTTACATAGATTTCAAGGGAGGAATGAAGATAGTAGAGGCACAAACCTTCACGTCTGAGTGGACATTGCTCAGGAGGGGATCAGTATTATGCTGGTGTTGCCTTTATCAAACATATAGTTTCAAATATTAGAAACATTTGTCTGTAACTGGGTCAGTATTTTATTTTCTAAGATTTTATTTTCCAAATATTTTGCAAGCTACCAGTTTTTTTGGGGGTACAGGGAACGGGGGGGGGGGGGGGGGGGGGGGGGAGTTAAGCCTTGCACAAAACATTCAGCCCTGTATATTTGTGCAAAATATGAAATAGATGCCTGGCAGGCAAACATAGAGTACATACTGACACAGTAAACTGGTGATTGCTTTCAAACCATTGCTTTCTACTTCATTGCACATAAATAGGATTCTCCTAACGCCTTTGCTTGAGTTTGATAGGAAAAAAATCAAAAGACTTTCATGCAAGAACAGCTGAAAGCAAACTAAGAAGGAGCATCTTAGAGAAAAAGGGCAGATAGAGCTCCCTGCCATAGCTATGGGCCTTAAGGCACTGGTACTCCTGGTGTGTATGGTCTAAGATACCATTCTTGTGGCAAGCTCCAGAGTATGAATAACTGTAGCCAAGTCTGCATTTGAAAGAACTGCTTGCTATGTCCTGGTGAGGCACTGAAAATAGAAGCTGACCTGATTATACTGTCAGTGAATGACTGCATGCTTTTCTATCATAATGAGTGATTTTGTCATTTCGAGATGTGGGTTAACCCATCAGGCAGCTTAGCCCCACACAGCTGCTCCCTTGCTCACTCTACCCCAGTAGGAATGAGGAGAGAATCAGATGGGTAAAAGTGAGAAAACTCATGGGTTAAGATAAAGACAATTTAATAGGTAAATCCCAGGCTGCGTGTTCAAGCAGAGCAAAACAAGGCATTCGTTCACTACTTCCATCGTCCGGCAGATGTTTGTTGGGATTCAAGACTTTCTGTGAGAGAATGGACATGTGAGCAATCCTGCGTGAGAACAAGACTGATAAGAGCCTCAGCCTGAGCAAGAATGTGATAAGGATGTGACCCTGAATGAGGGGGGAGAAACTCGATGAGACAAACAACCCCTGGAAGGGGTTGGGACCGAAGAGGAAGTTCCACAAGGCAGGAAGCCTGGCAAGGCTGATGTGGCACTTTTATCCAATCATAAGAAGGTTTAAAGCGCGGGCTAAGTTAACTGTCCAATCTTGAGGACTTGTACTGCATGTTACATGTGCAGGAGAACATTATAAAAGGGCTTTCTTAGTTGTAATAAAAGGGCATTGCTTGATCACATTGGTCGTGTGCGTGCTCAGCTCTCCCGCAGATGTTCAGTGATCTCCAGGAAAGCATAGTTCCATCATGTGTAACAGTGACTTGGGAGTACAAACACCATACATGTCCCCTTTCCTCCTTCTTCCTCCAGTTGTTATTTCTGAGCATGATGTCACACGGTACGGGATGTCCCTTTGGTCAGCTGAGGTCAGCTGTCCCAGCTGTGTTCCATCTCAATCTCTTGTCTGCCCCCAGACTGCTCTCTGGTGGGACAGCATGAGGAGCAGAAAAGGTCTTCATACAGTGTAAGCACTGCTCAGCAATAGCTAAAACATCCCTGTGTTATCAACACAGTTTTGGTCACAAATCTAAAACATAGCACCCTATGCTATGAAGAAAATTACCTCCATCCCAGCCAAAACCAGTACATGAGATTATGTTATTCTGATTCATCATATGACTCAACCCATTGAGAAGGGGGTTCAGTAGCATCCTTGCTAAATGGAGTATTTACCATAAGCATTAGACACCTGTGCACCTCTGATCTCCTTGATAAAGATCAGAATGTTGATTCCTCCATCTGTGCAGATGCTCAGTCTGGGACTAGTTTGCTAACCAAGGGAAGCAGGTTCTTGTGATGTTCTCTGTGGTCAGACCTTTTCAGTGAATTATTTTAAAAATATTTTTGAAAATGTCTTTTAGAAGTTGGTTATATTTGTTGCCACCCAGGGCATAGTCACCGCTTTCTTTTTCCGTCACTATTTACCTTGGGAACAGGAAGCTGATAAAAACGTGATTTAATTTTGCTGATTGGAGGTTCAAATATTGAAGAAAATTGTTGCTTATCTAGTTTTAAAACAACTTCAACCAATGGCAATACATTCATTTTGAGGTGGATCTTCTTTTAAATGTTCTTATCTAAAATAATTTTTTTAAGTATTGCAGAAACAAAGCAGGGGAAAAAAGAGAAATTCTATTTTGGGAAGAGTGAAGCTTTTAGTAACAGTATTCATATAAAAACTATAATGTAATGAGAAATTGCAGGAGGTGATGAAGGGGAACTTTAGGAGGAGATGAGAAAGAAGACATACATAATTGCTGTTATGAAAGCTTTGTAGGAGAGGGCTAAAAACTTGGTACATTTCAGAAGTAGAAATAGCACATAAAGTTTCAAAAAGGCTGAGACATTGCTGAATGTGTACTCCATGCACTTTAGTACACATATCAAAATGTAAATTAAAAGGAAGTCAAGTCTTGCTAACACCTGCACATAAGGATGTATAAGTTTTATAAGTTTGCCATCTATGGACATATCATTTAATGCTAAAAAACCTAACTGCACCTTATTTGCATGAGCCTCTTAAAAAACTACTAGTTGTTCCTACTAAATTTCATTACAATTGAGGTTATAGAAATAAAGTACAAAAATCCATTCGTTATGTGGTTGTAAGGTTTATTTCTGATATCTTGTGGGGATTAGTTGTACAGTGTTTGTTGGATTCTTTTTCCCCTCTTTGAAAGAACATGAGAAAGTTAAGGAGTACTTGCAATTTCTCCTGAGGTCTACAGATTGCTTCTCCTACTCTCAGTGACAGTCCCATGATTTGGCCTTCATTGTCAAAAATTTTTTTTTCTCTGTTTCTTCCAGACACTGAAAATGTACTAGATTGGTTGTTGAGAGTATGGATGGGAGTACAGTAATCAAAGTCTGTCTGGAAAAAAATAGCAGTGATGGTGAGAACATGAAAGCACCTACTGGCTTTGACAGCATGGCTTGTGGAGTTTGAATTGCCCCAGGTCTGGGGATCTGAAAGATTATTTCTTCACAGCATTCGTGCCTGTTTGGTTTGCTGGTGCAGCATGTTGCCAGCACTGCACCTCTCAAGAACTCAGAGCTTGTTTAGCAGAGGGTTCACACTCCTGCAGCCTGCTTCCAGCAGGGTGAAATGCCAAATTTTTGAAAGCCCAGTGTTGCAATGTAAGAATTTCTTTGTATTCAGTTACTTGGAGGGGGAATGGGGCAAATAGTGAAGGTTAATTTGATTAATTTATTTGTTAATTACTGTTCTTTGTTTCAGGTTCCCACATGTCAGACTTATTGGGCAGGCTAGTACATATCAAAGTAATGGTTTTTTGACTTTAAATAGTGATTTGGAAAATTTAAAAAAATAAGAGACAGGAGACTACAAAAATGGATAAATGATTCACACACTGTGTTTTCCAGTCTGAGATAAACATCAGATAACAAACTCAGGCCCAAAGGGTATATGTTGGCAATCAATTCTGCTCAGCCAGACATTCATAAATATGATTTATTTAAATTATGTGCTGTTCAATAAACATCTGAATCTTTATTTATACCTCTTGATTTGCCAAAATGTTTTGCTAGAAATCTAAGAGGATAAGGAAATATGATAAGAACTACTTTCACCATCTGTTAAAGGAGAAAACTTGACATATTTTTTTTAAGAAATATGCATATTTCCTTCTGAAAAAATATTGTGAAAGACTGCTTATGGCATGGTCAAGGGGCAAAAGGAATGTAAAAAATATTTTAACCTACTCTTTATAGGCAAGTAGCTAAAACAGTTGTTTTAATAATGTAGCAAGGTTATAGAGAAGTAACAATGAATTTCAGTAATCTTCCACCACCTTTCCTTAGACAAGTGTTGAAGTTGGAAGACAGTCTTCCCGGCCTTTCATTTCTTCATCTTAGCAGCTTGCTATCACAAAAGCAGGCCAGTCTGTGCATGAAAGGGATATGTCATTTCAGAATATTATGGGGAAAAAATAATGGAAGTAATTCTGTGTTAGGCAAATTATGAACAATCAGGAACATGAAATTTTGGCACATGTTAGCAGGTAGAACTCCAAGAAACTTGTTGATTCCTATTCACAGTGGTCCCTGTAGATATTCTTGGCTTTTCTTTGGCTTCAGTTCACTTTACTACTGTGACAGTTAGGAGTTATGTGTTATTTTATCTCTCAGAAGCCATACAGGGATTAGGCCCACATTGTGCTAAATTCTGCAAGGATGTATAGAAAAATGCTTTTCCTCCATGAAGATCTTACTCTGTTGTCTTTAGGGTGGGAGACAGAAAAGGCAGGGTGAAGAAATGTGATGTGTATATAGGTATGTGAATTTAGCATGCAACTTTAGGTTTGGATTTTCTTTGTATTTTATTGGATTATATGTAAACTATTATTATAATTTCATAATTTTGTTCTACAATGGTTTCCTTCCCAAACCCCTTTTGGGTACTTCCTCTCCCCTTTTACTTTCCTTTAAAAAACTGAATCCCAGTTCATTCATTCCCAGATGAATTTCTTTTCATCCTTGTTTACTGAGGAAACACACAATCACTTTTTGTTTGTGTGAGAGGTGGAGAGAGAAAAAATCATTGTTACAATTCTGTGAAAATACGTGGTAGGATGGATAGAGGACAATCTGCAGAATCCTTTATTAGATGATCCAGATCCACATTTCGTAAAAAAACCACTGGCAGCGGCTCCACTGTACATAGAACTGCTTGTGTCTACTGTTAAACATCCTTTGTGCTGTCACTTTGTTTCAGTATGTAACATGTATTTGTACTTTTAATGATCAGTCATACATCTATCTGGAGATGCAGTTACCTGCTCTGCACAAAGAACTCTGGTATCGAGGTATGCAATAGTGCAGTTGGGTATCTAATTTTTTTTAAATGTTCTCCGTATTCTTTAAAATTCAAGACACTTTTCCTTAACAAACAGTGTCAGCAAGAGATTAATCACAAATGAAGGATAAAGAACAGTATTTGAGAAATATTACATGTTGTGTATCACTAGGGCTGGTCACATGCAATCCAAGTAATTACAAGCATATTGTCAGGATTGTTAGTAATCGTTGATTATGATTACCTATAGGCATATCTTGCACCTTTCTGTGTCACCTTCAATTGTTCAATTGGTTGTGTCTGCAAACAATATGAATCCCATTGTCCTGCAGAGATAAGAATCTGACAAGTACCCCTTTGTGGGCACTTTGGTGAGCATGGAAATAATAATAGCTTCTGAGAAGACACATCTATCACTATTTTGTTCGAGTTTGGCTACCTGGAATGGAAAAAATATTTGAAGATAACAAGAGATTTCATAGGATAATTATAGGTGAGATATATAATGTCTGACTTGGCTTAGCTTAGAGGAATCGTAATCAATTTTCCAGTGAAGACATTTCAGTATTGCACTTTGAGAAGCTTGTATTAATCATAAACCCTTAGGCACATGTGATATGAGGTTTGAGCATGAAGCAGTATGATTTCAGCTACACCTGTGTAATTTAACTGAATCCGGTATGAAATGCTTTTCTCATCTCACTCTCACATAAGTATGTTTCTAGAACTGAAAGCACAAGTGAAGAGCAATGAAACAGTGTGTTGATGGAAATGGCACACAAAGACTTGACATCTTCATTCCTGAGAAAGTACAATGTCTAGACAACCACACTAGCAGCACCTTTGGAGGTGTCAGTGTATGAAATGCTTTCATTTCAAAAAATATCTGATAATGATGAATTCTTTTTAGACTCTTATCCATAGGATTAACGAAATGTGTGCAGTCGGTGTTCTGCTGATAGATTAAATAGCCTCTTTTTTCCAAAGTGACTTAATGGTGCCTTGACATTTTATTGGTTAAACCTGGAAATCCTCTGAACATTAAATCCCTCCAAAGGGTTACAAAAGGAACATCTGAAAACTGGGAAACCCCAATCAGTGTCCAATTTTTAAAAAACTGAGTTCTAAATAATGAAGAGGTTTCTTGGTTTAAAACCTGCTTTTGTTCCCATTTAAATCAATGATAAATATCTTACTGATTGAAATGGGAACAAGAACAGATTCTTGATGTATTTTTCATGTGCGATTTGCAAACTGTTTTGCTTGTGCAGCACTCTGAACTATGGTCTACTTGAGTTATGCACATAGGAGTTAATTTTTCAAATGTAAGAACATATACAATGCAAAGCTTCCTTTCAAGTATTAGTCTGCCTATTCCTGGGGATTTTAGTGCTGTCAATTTTTAGTAAGTTACATGGATAAATTTGTAAGCAACTCAACATTAAAAAAAGTCAAGATCTAGATATATATTTATATGTTAGCTGAGACACATCTATGTATATCTAGAAAATGGAGATATACCAGATTTGTTATTTATAATTTAAGTCCTATGAAACAATTTTTCAGAGGAAACTCATTATTTCTTTGAAGAAAGGCTCATCTGGCATGGATTTTCTATTGGTTATTAAGATTAAGAATAAAATTAAAATAGTGAATCCTCTTATAATAGGGCCAGATCCTCAGAAGGTATAAATCATAATGGCTCAATGTAAGTAAAGCTCAGTCTGACAATTTACATCAGTTTAGAATTTGACCTTCTCCCCAGAAAATAATTTCTCTGAAGATCATACTTCCTATATTTGTCTTACTTTGTGCCTGGCAGAGAATTAATTAACAGATAATTGCTTTGGTGAACTCAAGATAAAACTTCTCTGTTCAAGAACTCTATACATTTACTGATTAACTTGCTTCATGGCTGAGTTAGTTCTGCAGGGTCATGCTGTACTAATGACCAGAGCACAGGAACATTGTCAAACCAATGAGGACGAGGTAGGCTTGGAAATATTCCAGATTCTGTTCAATTAATCACTGAAATTTCAGGAGCTTTGGGGACAGAGTTGAAAAGTAAGTTGAAGAGAAACTACATAAAGAATGAGATTCATATCCCAGACAGAGGGAGTGGGAGGGAGATTTTACTGAATTAGACTGAAAGATGAATCAAACAAAAACATGCAGAAATAAAAAAAAATTTAAATGCATAAAACATGTTACTGATGATTTTTCAGAGTATTGTGATTATTTCTTCTTTACTGTAATTTAATTTTGTTCTTTTTCCTCACTGCCTGATAAGGAAATCTCTATGTCAGTGTGACTACTTGCATACGAACAGACCACGCAAGCATAAAGGTTCATAAAATCTAGCTTAAATCTCTTTTACAAAGTTTCCACTTTTACAGTCCAGATTTTCTACCACAACACACTACTATATGTAACCTAAAAAATGCTCTGTTTAAGACCTAAAACTTGTTCTTGTTAAGGTCAATGAGAATTGCAAATGCTCAATATCTCTCAGAGAGGTTCCAGAGACAGGCATAGTCTCTGGACACATGGTTCCAAATCCCATTAGCACTACTGAGATAATAGCATGTGCACTGGAAGGAAAATAGGCAGCTCAAAGATTAGAGGAGACTATGTTTTTTTCTTATGATCAGCAGTTCAGTTAGTGATTTTTTTTAAATTGCATTCAGCTGAAAACGTTCAGCAGGTGCAGTACCATTCCAGCTTCACACAGGTTTGTGCAAAAACTGGATTTCAGGAAATTGGGCAAAATCTTCCCAATTGTGTCTTAGATTTTCAGCTAATCTTTTTTAGGCTGCTGAACACTATTGTATCAGGTGACTTGAATTTGAATTGTACGTACTGTAAATTTTTTTTAACAACTGGCTGCTTTTTCTTTCTGGGAAAACATTGATTTCAGCTTTACTTAATTGAATCAACTCAGATGCAATTAAATTCTATTGAAAGTTAAACTCTATTTTTAGTTTTCACATCAATTAATAGATCAAGTAAAAAATGTAGTGACCTTATTTCAACCTGCCAACACATGTCAAGGTTGCAAACTATCTTGACTTCCGTGTTACCTTGCATTATTTATCTTAACTTCACAACCCAGTATGATAACTCAAGTTTTTAACTTGTACAGATGAGGCGATAGTACTTTAGTCTCTCATGTTCTAAAATCTGGTCAGTATTTTGATTTCATTTTGTAAGTGAGAAGTGAAACTAAATTAAGTTTGCTTAACTTTCAGAGACTTGGTCAAAAGGTGCCATAGAGCAAATCAAGAAAGTTAGCTGATGTTAATAAACTGAATTTTGGCACTGGATGTCTTACACTGTAAGGACAATACAATTACCATTGTGCTGTACAAATTATGAGGACAATTTTGATCATTTTTTAAGATACGGATCATAATATTGCAACAGTTTTAGTTTAACTGCAATGGCAGATGAAGATTGTGGGTTTTTTTTAAAGTAAAATAAGTTTCCAGGAAAAAGAAAAACAAACCAACTGTTTCTGGGGTTGAAATTTTTGAAGTGTTTTTTTCTAATCATTCAGTATAGTCTAAACCTTCTATTCCTATAAATCCGCTCTACTGCACAGCTGGACTCTATTATTCTGCTTATTATGGCAGAACATTTCTGTAGGAGTTTCTAAATACTTCTTTGTTAACCAGTGAATATAGTTAAAACCCCCTCCAAATTATATCTAACAATATTCATAGTATACTCAATATCTACTAGTAGTTCAGGAGAAGATTGGACTGTTTTTGAAACCATTTGTCTGCTTGAACCTCTTTCTCCCAAAGAATGAGGAAAAGACTCCCTTACCCCTTTCCCTGCCACCTACAGGAGACAGAGTTCTCCATTAAGAGACAAATCTTTTGCAGATTTTTTACCTACTCTACTAAAGCCATTATCACAAATGCAAACAACTTTCTGTTTCAAAGTTAACTGAGATGCAAGCGAATGTTATAGAGTGCAGTGACTGTCATTAACATTTGTAGATTACGGAATTAAGTTGTAAAGAAGGCTTTGGCAGGGTAGCTGTGCTGTGTGTCAGACTTAAACCAATTTAGATAATATAAGCCTTGCAACAAACCCTGAGAAAGTAGAATCATGTTACCATAATACAACATCAACTAAAAAGAAGTCTGAGAACTGGTAAATTGATACTTATTAATGTCTTTTTATTGTCTTTTTACAATGGGGATGGCATTAAACTAACCAAAGACAGGTTTACATTTGAGCTAGTTACCCTAGTCAGTGGGGAAGCAGTTATTTTTGTCAATATCATCGAGGCATAAATTCATCTTGTTCTCCAGGTTAACAACTAACATAGGTCAGAAGAACATCATCCCCAAACACATTTTAATTCCCTACAAAAAGACACTAGAGTGACTTTTTTTCATTGTAAATGTCTACAGTGTTGATGTCTGAAGTTAGGTGACATGAATACCATACATCAAGGTTGAATACAATTTTCTACATAGATAGAGGTATTCCCTATTGAAAGTTTAGGACTTTGTATGTGACAGTATATTCTTTATTTTGCAGTCAAATTACATCAAGAGACCAATACATTTTCTAAATGTCCAGAAGAGTGGGAAAAGACAAATCCCAATCTCTGGTATAGCAGATAATGATTTTATGAGGAGTCACACAATTCAGTCACACATCAGGGAAAAGTGGACATTGTCAGTAAAAAATATAGATGACTCTACATGTTAATTATATCAATAAACTGTGCTGGAAATTTTAAAGCATAGATGTGGGCTAGCTGTTTTCTTTAATTTTTGAACTATATATCAAACCCAAGCACAGAATAAAAGTGTTAAGAAAACACACTTATAATTAATCATACTAGTAAACATCAGTAATGTGAACAGTTTACCATGTATATTGAAATTTATATTACCCGAGATATATAAATGCAAAGATAAGTAGAAGTCTCTTTTGTTTCTTCGTTTAAATTTATATTTACTGCAGTTTTATGTCGTAAAATAAAGATGTCTCAAAATAGAGAGGAAACAATTCTCTATTTGGAAAACAGAAAGGGAGCAAGATCTCTGGGTTAAGTTATCCAGACTGGCCTTCCAGGCGGGACTGTGAACAAGTGATGTCAGCCCTCATCAGTCTAGGCTTTACATCAACACCTATCACAAGGGAATTCAAGCACTGCAGTTCCCCACTGCTTCTCTCCCCAACTGTGTTTAGCAATCTGCACTCCCTCCACTCAAGTTTGTGGGTCAGAGGCAGTACACGTTCACAGTGCTGCCTTTCTCACTGCTTATCACCTCTAGGTCTCTTTGGCAATGGACAGAAAGAAGTTCTTCAGAGGAAGCAGCAGCAGCTGTAGAACAGCTACCAGCTGGAGATCTCTGATAACTCAGCAGAGTGGCCTGGTCCTTTCTGAGAAACACTGCACTCTGAAAGATTCTTTACAGCAAATGAAGGGCATTTGAAGTCTTCAAACTCTGCCAGATTTCTCCCTCAAAAGACAAACCAAACAAAAACGTTAAATGACTTTTTAATTGGCATGGCTTTTTCAATTTGTCCCTTGTTCCCAGGCTTGACTGTTGTCTAAAATGGGATACAGACCCTTGTAAAGAGTCTGTGACTTTGTTGTTGCCATTGAATTTGTTTGGAAAAAATGTTCAAAATGACTGAGGCATGGATTTTCAAAATTTCAGATGAACAAAGTAAAAGTAATAAATGATCTGTAGCTAATTAGCAGACAGATGCATTAATTTTCAGTAGTATGTTATTAGAAAATGCTTGTAATTCCCATTTAAAAATAGTTACAATAAATTTATTCGTCAATTCTGAGTGCATGTCACAAGATGGCACTATAAGAATATACATTGCATTTGTTCATTGAGTGCTTTCTTTGCCACAAAATACTGCCAAACACACCTACATAGCCTTCAGATCCTGACAAACAGTCTCATTATGATCTACCTGAGGGGGTTACACTGGCAGCTGGGTGTTGTGGCTGGTCACATATACTGCTGTCTCTGAGACCTCTCTGCAGACCCCTCTCCTTACGTGGCATTAGTGCTGGGGCAGGGCAGGTGTGCAGAGATCCACTCCATACTCACAACACACCCTGCATGGGTACGGAGTCGTGCTGGTCATCCCATGAGACTGAGGGATACCATCATGAGTGTAACATAAAGAGCCTTTATGAAATTCAAAATTTGCATTTTCATAATAGGGAACCAGCCTGGCACACATCATCCCTCATTTTTTGAGCCCAGACCTTCAGGTAGCTCTCTGGAGGTAACAGTCTATTAGCTACAGAGAACTATCTTCATACTATGGTAGGGATGGCTGTGACACAAGTTTCCTGCTGATGCATTGTAAAAGAGTAAGGTGGAGCAGACAGGGGCAAGTGAAAAGTGCTGTGTAAAAGTCCCCATGCTACATAGGGCTTTACTGGTGTGTGTCTGCAGTTTCTGCTGTGTAGGTGGCTGGTTCAAGAACCTGCTGCTGCCTCAGACACTCTGATAGAGGCTTCTAAAAGCAATGGTATGTGTCATCACATGCTATTGCCCATCTATGCTGTGGCATTTCCAGCACCACGTGTGCTCTCAGGACTGCTTTAATCACTTTGGGCTCTCCTCCCTATCTCCCACCCCTCAGTGTCTGCCTTGGGGAAATAACACCTGCATCTCCTGTGCTGTGACATGAACAGGGAGAATCCTGGTAGAAACAAGAAGTTGAGACAGACCACAAGAAGAGGCCTCAACCTATCACCTGGTGGTTTGGCTATGTTGCTGTGTCTGGAGGTTGCCTCATGTGTGACTGAGTGAGTGGTAAGCTTTACCTGGCTATGTCCACAGCTTGCCCAGATCCCCCTGTCCTCAGCCCTGCTTGTTGGACTGCCGGCACCTTGGTGGCTGCATGAGACCTTTTCTGGGGCTGGGTGACACAGGGGACAGGAAGATAGGTGCCTGCAGAAGTCCATACCCCAATAACAGGGAAGGTGCACAAAGGGGATTGTGCAGAAAAGCAGGGGGCTGTGTAACCACTTATCCACCAGTATGTCGCTTATAAACCCGATAAACTGACATCCTGCCAACTATGACTTGTTTCTGTAAAAACAGGGAAAAGATTTCTTTCCCCGTCCTCTCTGTCCCCAGCTTGCAGACAGTTCTGGGCCATTTGTTCTCTGAAGGAAGGATCGTAGGGAAGATCTACACGTGATAGATTGAGACATTGGTTTGGGAGGCTCATGCAGAATGGTGTTCACTGCATACATCTGCCCTGCTTGCAACCGACAGAGCACAGTCTGCACAGCTGCCACTAAATAGTGCATGGGACTCTGGTACATGAAGAGACTCCTCTCCTTTGCCTGCATGTTGCTGTGGGTGGATCAGACTGGAGACCTCTTCCCACATGTCCTGGTTTTGACTGGTATAGAATTTTCTACTTAGTAACGGGTATAATATTGTGGTTTGGATTTATCATGAGAATAATTTTGATAACACACAGATGTTTTTAGTTGTTGCTAAATAGTGTTTATATTAAGTCAAGGATTTTTCAGCTTCTCGCCCTGCCAGCAAGAAGGCTGGAGGGGCACAAGAAGTTGGGAGGCACACAGCCAGGACAGATGGCCCAAACTGGCCAAAGGAATATTCCATACCTTATGAGGTCATGCCCAGTGTATAAACAGGGGGGCGTTGTCTGGGAGTGGGGGATCATTGCTTGGGGGCTGACTGAGCGCTGGTCAGCAGGTGGTGAGCAACTGCATTGTGCATCACTTTTCTTTCATGGGTTTTATTTCACTTTCTTTCTGTTATCTTCCTTTTCATTAGAATTATTACTATTATTATTATTATGTGTATTTTTATTTCTATTATTAAACTGGTTTTATCTCAACCCACAAGTTTTACTTGTTTTCAATTCTGCTCTACCTTCCACTGGGGGCAGGGGGAGGAGTCAATGAGCAGCTGTGTGGTGCTTACTTGCTGGCTGGGGTTAAACCACAACACCAACTTAGGGTACTGTACCTGTTTTGGGATCATTTGTCTGTCTTGCAGTGTCCTTTAAACACAGCTTGAATATGTACTCTTTTTTCCCTATGAGTCCCAGAGCAAGGCAATCACCCGAGCTGTGGAACACTGGGACAAGTAGGGTAGCAGTCCAGCTCAGCTCTCCTGCTTTGTTACTGGGGAGCAATGGTGAAACTCTGAAAGATGGACCCTCTGATAGATCTTCTGAAAATTTTGGTGGTCAGGGAGGTTGAAGGCTCCTGAGCGCACTGAACATGAAATGCCAGCCTTGCCGTGATGTCTGCTTTGGAGGCTGTGGAGTGATATGGCATGAGGTACAAACATGTCTCAGGATACACCATATCCTGGTTTGGCATCTCTGGCCTTCATAAAGGCCACTTTTTAATATCTTGCATTTTGGGTGGCCTTTACTAAGCTGCTGTGCCATCCTCTGGCAGGTGCCAGGCTCCTGTGTCCCAGGGCATGGCCTCATTTTAGGGATGGAGGGCATTTTCTCACAAGCACTGTGAGGGACCCAGCCTTGGAGGATGACTCTGCCCCTGTTTGTAATGATGATAGTGGATTTCTCTGGCTCATAACGTCTGTAGACCTGCTCTGCAGCAAACTGGAACAACTGTACAGCAGGAGCAGTAGGACCTCTGTGGCAGTGTCAGAGGCATGTGGTGACCATGTGCGAATATGCTCTCTCTGGACCACAGAGCAGACTGTTTAGTCACCAATGTGCAGGTTCTTCTCAGGGAGGGCTCTATATTCAGATACCTGAGTGGAACCTTGTGATGGGTTGACCCTGGCTGGATGCCAGGTGCCCACCAAAGCCACTTTATCACTTCTCTCCTCAGCTGGATGGTGGAGAGAAAATATAATGAAAGGGTCATGGGTCGAGATATGAACAGGGAGAGATCACTCACCAATTATTGTCACGAGCTAAACAGACTCAACTTGGGGAAATTTAATTTATTAGCAATCAAATCAGAGTACGATAATGAGAAAATAAATCCTAGCTCTTCAAACACCTTCCCCCCATCCCTCCCTTTTTTCCAGGCTCAACTTTATTCATTATTTTCTCTACCTCCTCCTCCTCAGCAGCACAGGGGGACGAGGTATGGGAGTTGTGGTCAGTTTTTTCTGCTGCTTCTTTGTCCTTAGGGGCAGGGCTCCTCACACTCTTCCCCTGCTCTAGCATGGAGTCTCTCCCATGGGTGACAGTTCTCCACCAACTTTAACATGAGTCCTTACCACAGACTGCAGTCCTTCATGAACTGCTGCAGCGTGGGTCCCTTCCACGGGCTGCAGTCCTTCAGGAGCAGACTACTCCAGCATGGGTCCCCCACAGGATCACAAGTCCTACTAGCAAACCTGCTCAAGTGTGGGCTTCCCATAGGGTCACAGCCTCCTTCATGCACCCACCTGTTACAGCATGGACTTCTCCAGGGGCTGCAGGTGGATGTCTGCTCCACTGTGGAACTTCATGGGCTGCAGGGGAATCTCTGCTCTGTCATCTGGAGCACCTCCTCCCACTCCTTCTTCACTGACCTTGGTGTCTGCAGAGTTGCTGCTGGAGTAGCACAGGTTTTTCCCCCCTTCTTAAATACGTTATCCCATAGGCACCACCACCATTGCTGATGCACTCGGCCTTGACCAGTTGCAGGTCTGTCTTGGAGCTGACTGACATTGGCTCACAGAAGCCACCCCCATAGCTCTCCCTGATACCAAAACCTTGCCATGCAAACCCAATACAAGCCTGCTGATGAACTAAGAAATAAGTTATATAGTGGTTCTATCAATGAGCCAGATCCCAGAGAAAAAAGACTGGTGAGTCAAACGGGCAGCGTAGATCCACCATAACACTGAATGTACTCATGCAAACAATTTATCTCCTTTCAGACATCAAGGACATTCTGTTTGTTTAATTTCCCACCCTTCCCTTGGCTAATCAAACCATTAATAATCCAGAATGTTAACTTCTACAGATTTATAAGATGCTTTCACCATATCCGTTTCACAAGCTAAGTATTTTTTATTTTGTTTTTCAAGTGAGCTTGTTCTTTTGTAGTGGAAAGAATATTTTTGTGCTAGCTGTGTCTTGTATGTGCAGTGTTTTGCTGCTGGCCCATGAGTAGTGGAATAAAGGCCTATTTCCTACTCCCAAGATATTTTTAGGCTTTAAATCCCACTTTGCCCAGGGCCATTTCTGGTCCCTGGACCACTGTTATCTGTCTCATAAATGATTTGAACATTACCTAGCAGCATCTTTACCTGTCCCAGGTAGGACTTCCTTTACACTCACCCTGAGCAGGACCTTTGGCAACGAGGACTGGACAGGGATCAGCCTTTACTTGCAGGTAATTCTTTTGGAGATGGCCAACAGATTTTGGAAAATAACAGAACTGGTGAGCTACAGGACAGAATTATAGAAAATTCCAGGTTCGAAGGACCTTTCTAGAGATCATCTGGTCCAATCTCCAGCCTAAAGCCAGGCCTTAGATTAAGTTTTCCAGAGCTCTGTCTAGCCAAGGAATATTTCCAGCTAAGGAGATTCCACCACTTCTCTGGGCTCCCTATTCCAGTATTCTCAGGATAATTTTTTTTCTTAAATCCACATGAAATTTCCTCTGGAACAACTTGTACCTGTTGTCTCTTGTCCTGCTACTGTGCATCATAGAGAAGCACGTACATCCAACTTCTCGGTAACTTCCTGTAAGGCATTGGAAGACAGTAACAAGGTATAAACCTGACTCCTGATAGAGGTGGACATCCATCACCTCTCGATTTCTGTGTGGTTGTGGGCACCCTCTGTTAGCTCTCTATAGTGATCACACAAAATGTTTTGTGCTTCACAAAGGTTTTGTGAATCTACCTAATTTTTTTAAGATTCAAGTAAGAGTATGCTATAAATGCCTGTAAATGATGGGCCCAAAGCCCACACCTTTTGGTGAGAACTGAATCTGAATCAAAATCTGCATCTTTTTAAGCCCAAGTGTGTATCACAGTTTTAAAAGATCATGGCATTTGAATCACTCCTCTCTTGCTCTGGTTTGAAATCATTAGTTGAGTGCATGTTTTCATTGTGAGCACTGGAATATCATTTGATTGCATTTAGTTTTTTCTTATCCTGTCACTATTGGCTCTGCTTCTTCTGAATGTTTCCAGTGTATCACAGCTCAGTAGTTCATCACAAAAATAAATCAGATCCTTTCTGTTCAGCTTTTTTCCTGTGTCTCCCTGTTTTCTGTGGGAAATTGGTATCACTAATCTAGTTATGCTGATTAGCTGAGTTGAATTTTTCATACAGCCCTATTCAAATGAACAATTGTGTAAAAGCAATAATGACACTTAAATAACACAACAAACCTTAAGCATAGAAATACCAATTGAGGCTATCAGCTGGTCAGAGGGAGTCAACATTTCTTTCAGAATTATCTTTTTTTCCTCTTGTTGGAGCTGGATTAGTAAGGAGAAAGCATTTATAATCTTCTAATCTCGGAGCTCTTTAACAGAGGCAGGAGTGATACCGCTAGATTTTCCAAGGAGCTTTATTGTGGACATTTATCACAGTCAGATCTTTGACTCAAGTGCCAAAATGTAGAAAACTAAGGTTATATCAGGTCTTCAAGAAGGATTAAAAGTAACCCAAACAGAAAGAGAACATAACAAAAAAAAGAAAAAAGAAAAAAGAAAAAAAAAAGAAAACCACATAATTTTCCTCTCACAGACTGAAACTTTATCTAAATTTGCAGCCAAGGTGAAAATATTTTCCATGGAGAAAAAGGATAAAAAACAGGATGAAAGATATACACTGAGTGTTATTTTTCCCTGAAAATGTGTGATCTAGTTTCCTGGTAGGGTTGTTATGAGGCGTGTAGCTGACATTAACTTAATTTCCACGCTCTTTTTGAAAGATGTTGGAGGGGGTTTGGGGGGGTTTGGGAAAGAAACAAACAGTAATAGAGAATATGAAATGCCTATGCTATTTCTGAATGCCCTATTTTTTAGAATTTTTGGAGCCTAGAGGCAAAATATCTAACTAACCCCAAACTTTGAGCAAATATTTCTATCGTATAGGCAAGTTATTTCTTCACTTTAATGCCTACAGATATCCACATTACATGGAAAGAAGCATTATTATAACCTTGAAGACAAATCAACTCTAAGAACACAACATGCTCTGTATCTAAAGGTCCTGAATGTTAGGCTGCTTGGATGAAGGGGGCACTTGGTGATATGTTTCATAAAATAAACATATGGTTGACTTTTTATTCAGCAGCATTTTGCAAGACAAAACCTGGCTTTGGAGAGCACTCAGTGAAAGCCCCAGAAGAAGCTTGAAGACCATGCTGCAAGTACCCATGATGTTCATTGCCACTGAATTTCATGCACAAATCTGATAAGTCATTTTTACTGTTAACCATCAGGACACAGCAGCTGTCTCACTGATGAAATCTTCACACAGCAAACCATCACGTTTACTGACTTGTAATTTTTCTATGACTCGGAGATGCTGAAGAGGGCAACCAGGGGTGTACAAAGGGTAAGGAGAGTCCTCAAGTTTTCACACAGCACTCAAAACATCATGTTTTTCTTGCTGGAAACTGTCTGAAGAAACTCTAACTGTGTTTGGGAAAATAGTTCACAAGAAATAAAATCTAAGGCTCAAACATTTTTATTTTGTTACTTACTACGTATTCACAGAAAAATCACAAAATGCAATTTGATATAGTTTCACTGTTGAAAATAGAAAGTACCTTTGCGTGAACCCAGTGCTTGCAAGCAGATATCTGAATTTTCTGAAAACTGCAGATTTAAGCTGTAGCCACATTAACATGAGCAGAGCCTAGATTGGTGGAAGCTCTAAACAGTAGCTGGTTAAATACTGTCTTTTTGACAGATACCCCTTTCAGCTATTAAGCTTGAAATTCTGGACTTGCTAAAATCAATGACAAAACTCCTGTTAACATCAAAGGGTCCATAATGTTATCCAAAGAATATTTTTCAAACCAGTAAAATCAAATTTCAGAAAACTTTAAAAATGTGACCAGCTATATGGCAGTTTTTCATAAACTCAGGCAGGATTTATAGCAAGAAAAATATCTGCAAGATTCATGTTAGTGAAATGTGTGTCAGGAGTTCTCAGAATGCAGCAGTGACATTCGTCATAGCCAGACACCCTCTTTGAATTCATATGCTCTCAACATATTAATGAGAGATTTAAACTCAAAAGACAAATCTGACCCACAATTGAATTCATGGGGAGTTGAATTCCTCATGCATGAGCATATGAAAACCTTGTAAACTCTTGGCTGAACTGTTAAGGCATTTGCAGTGGTATGTGTGTGTCCTCCTTACACTGACATTGTGCCAAACCCCAGATATTGTGCTTTGTACATTCAGAATAAATTTGTAAAGGTTTTGGTCCTGTATGTGCAGGCAAGAAGTACTAGATATTTTTAGAAAAGAAAAGTATCAAGAACAGATAATAGCTGTGGTAAAGATTTCCACCAATGTTCAACTCCTGGAAGAATAAGCTTGTAGTTTTGAGAAACGGTCCTTGCTTTGTCTTCATGCCTGCCATGACAAATCCTCTGTGTTCTGTAAAACATTTTGCTGTTATTTTATTCTATGTAAATTTGATGTTGTTTGGTAGAGACATTGCACCATAGGGTCCACCATAGGGCTGTATAAATACTGTTGGAATTAATGAATGTTTAAAAATGTAAAATTTGTAACTTTATTGCAATGGTTATGAATACCATATTTCATTTTATTTTTTCAGTATATATAAAGCCATTCTGGAGAACTCTGAAGTTAATGGCACTCCCATATGAGAGTTATTTTTCTAAATGAATATGAGAAATGTTTAAGAATTCACACAATCCATCTCTAAAAGAAACACTTAGCTAATTTTACATATTCTGTATTCTATGTATACAGAAATTAGAGAAGTTTTCACCTTCCTTTACATAAAATGAATAACAACAACTTTGTCAGTAATCCATTTCATAAATGTTCTCCTAAAATATCTTAGAAATGTTCTTTTTCATAGAACCATAGAATGGTTTGGGTTGGAAGACCATCTAGTCCCACCCCCCTGCCATGGGCAGGGACACCTTCCACTAGCCCAGGTTGCTCAAAGCCCCGTCCAACCTGGCCTTGAACACTGCCAGGGAGGGGGCAGCCACAGCTTCTCTGGGCAACCTGTGCCAGTGTCTCACCACCCTCACAGTGAAGAATTTCTTACTTATATCTAATCTAAATCTAAACTCTTTCAGTTTAAAGCCATTACCTGTTGTCCTATCACTACACGCCCTTGTAAAATAGTCCTTCCCCATCTTTCCTGTAGTCCCCCTTTAAGTACTGGAAGGCCACTAGAAGGTCTCCCTGGAGCTTTCTTTTCTGCAGGCTGAACAACCCCAACTCTCTCAGCATTTCTTCATAGGAGAGCTGCTCCAGCCCCATGATCATCTTTGTGGCCTCCTCTGGACTTGCTTCAACAGATCCATGTCCTTCTTGTGCTGGTGGCCCCAGAGCTGGACACAGTACTGCAGGTGGGGTCTCATGAGAGCAGAGTCAAAGGGGACAATCACCTCCCTTGACCTGCTGGCCACACTTCTCTTGATGCAACCCAGGATACGGTCGGCTTTCTGGGCTGTGAGTCCACATATCTGTGTCATGCTGAGCTTCTTGTCAATCAGCACCCACAAGTGCTTCTCCTTAGGGCTGCTCTCAATCTCTGCCCAGCCTGTATTTGTGCTGGGGATTGCACCTCAGCCATGTGCAGGACCTTGCACTTGGCCTTGTTGAGCTTTGAGGTTTGCACAGGCCCATCTTGCAAGAATGTTGAGGTCCCTCTGGATGGCCCATTCCTTCCCTCCAGTGTGTCAACTGCACCACACACAGCTTGGTGTCAGCAAACTTGCTGAGGGTACACTCAATTTCACTGTCCATGTTGCTGAAAAAGATGTTAAATGGGGCCAGTCCCAATACTGACCCCTGAGGAACACCACCTATTACTGGTCTCCACTTGAACATCAAGCCGTTTGCTGCCACATTTTGAGTGAGACCACCCAGCCAATTCCTTATCCATGAAATCCATGTCTCTCCAATTTAGAGTCAAGGATGGCATGCAGGACAGTGTCAAATGCTTTGCACAAGTCCAGATAAATGATGTCATTTGGTCTTCCCTTATCCACCAAAACTGTAACCCCATTGTAGAAGGCCACCAAATTCATCAGGCACAATTTTCCCTTAGTGAAGCCATGTTGGCTGTCACCAATCACCTCTTTATTTTCCATGTGCCCCAGCACAGTTTCCAGTAGGATCCTCCCCACAATCTTACTGGGCACAGAGGTGAGACTGATCAGCCTGTAGTTACCAGGTCTTCTTTTTTTCCTTTTTTAAAAATGGGGGCTATGTTTCCCCTTTTCTAGTCAGTGGGAACTTCACTGGACTGCCATGTCTTCTCAAATATGATGGATAGTGGATGATTTCTGGAACTTTAATATTCTGGCGGCAATAAACTTGCACCTTGGAAGGAGCTGACCTTTTGTGAACTCAAGTGATCATGACTGTCACTTTTTTCAGGGGCCAAAATGCTTTCTTGTAATAGTAAGTCAGGTCAACTCATAAGAAGATTTTCTTTGTGTTTCAAGCAGTTGCTTCCTGGGTGATTTCTTCCAACTGTTTCAGAAGTCAGAACACAAACAATGTCCTGTGTGACAAAGCTGATGTAGGTTGAAACATAACTTTGGCAGTATAAGCTCATTAGCTCGTATCTTCAGTTTTTGGTTTTGTTGGAAGAAGTTAGGTTGATTTCTTTTTCCTCTTTGGTTTCTTCATGATTCTTTAATTCCTGTCTTGGGCCAGCACAAAAAGCACAATTTTATAGACTACATAGGAAGAACTATTTTTGTGACATTCCTGCCCTGATTGCCATTTCATTATCATGAAATTCAATGAGAAAAAAGTGGTTCTAAGAATTCAGGACTTTTCCTAACTGTATTGCTTCTTCAGAAGCTAATTGCTGTCTTTTTCAAACTGTCTCACTGACAGAATAAGGCATGCTCCTGCAGTGTCTCCTCTCCTGCTTTTCTCCCTGCTGTGCATCATTTACTAGTAAAAATCTCATATATGTGCTGTCTTAAAATACCTTGCCTTCTGCTGCCTCTGCAAACTCTTGTGTCTGCTTCTTATTGAAGACTTCTCTGACAACTGCTCTGCTGCATCCTATGTTTCCCTTCCATGCTCTTACCAGTCCACAAAGAATATAACCGGGAAATCTGGGATATTTTTTGTTTGCTTACACTTTTGAAATAAGAGATAAGAAATAAAATGGAAAAGTATGGTATTCATTACCCCTATATGTCTAAATGCAGCCACTAGTAATGTCTCTGAAGAGTCCATTGCTCACTGCCAGGCAGTTCAGAGAGACTGGAGGAAGTCTGTTTTGGACTTTCACACTAGTCTGTTAGACTCTAGACAATCTAGTATATATTTGTTAGCAATTATTATACCTATTCTTATATTTACATATAATCTGGGAAGACAGAAGCCTTATAAACAAACCGGTGAGATCAATATACAGAAAATAATAATATTTATTTCCTTTATTTCCTTCCTTTATTCCCTCCTGGTTCTCAGTGAGCCCTGTGGCTTGTGTTGTTGAGAACCAAAAGGACTGTTTACATTGCACAAGAAGAAAGCAGCTTTCTTCTGGGCTTTCATCTGGCAAATGCATATGTCTTGAATTATTGTTCTGAAATACATGGGACATGAAAAAAGAGTCTGGATTTGTCCCAGAGCCTGGGATCTAGTAGGACCTCTTGGGATGAAGAGTCTAAATTTATAAGCAGACCAGTCACTGTTTCCCATCACATCAGCGACCAGAGTTTACAAGCTAAAGAGCACAGCACTGTTCAGCTTCTCCAGGGTGGGAACGGCGAGCTTTAAATGCACTGACAGCAAGTGAATCGTTCTGTGTACATTTGAAACACCTGCTCCTCAGCTCAGCCTCACGGTATCTGATAAAAATTTATACTTTATTCTTCTTTAATGAATCCCTACAAAAAAGTCACTGGAATCCTAGATGTTTATTTTGTCTTGTTAAAGATAAACAAGCAATATACACAGAAATGAAAAGGCTATTTAAAGGGGATGTAAGTTAAAAGCCAGCAGTACATCTGCATCACCTGAAAAGCAGGAAAATTGAGATCTGGATATAAATGTTGTGACTTGGGCTTATCTTTCAGATAAGCAGTGCAGTTAGCAGCTGTGTTCGTTTTTAAAAATTATTATTAGTGTGCATGTATTGCAATTTTAGAGTACTGAATTATTCAGTTAATACCCAGCTAGCAAGCATGAATGTGAGAGTTATGCAATAGAGAATCTTAGTTACTTTAAGTGTAAAATCCAATAAAAAAATCTAATAAACCTATCTTCAGATTTGGAGCTGCTGTGTTATTGTGTCCCTCCAGCAAAGTGTATACAAATTCAGGCAGTGGAAATAAACTCAAACAAGCAGAGTCTCAGAGCTACAAATTCAAATGTTGTGACATGTGCGAAGGATGTATATTATACTTCAGCATGCTAATATGTTAACACTGTCTCCATAGTATTGCTGCCAAATTTGTTCTAAGACAGGGAATCTATAGATAGGAACAGAAATACTATGTACAGAGACAAAAGCACTGATATCCAGAAGATGAAACAAATCACTTTTTTCTTAATGCAGAATTGAAGATTCGATATCTTTTTAAAGGAATCAAAGAGCGCATAGGACATAGGAAGATAGAAAGACACTTTAGTGACCCATGAAGGAAGCCTTATGATTAAATATGGTTGTGCCTAGAGCTTGCAAAAGGCAAAACCGAGCAGACTCCTTTTCAAAAATATTTCAAGAGTTTCTGCAAACTGTGGCCTAGATAGATGGAATTTACCCCTTCCTTTACAGTTAAATGGAAAAAAACCCCCCAAAACCAAAACCAAAACCAAGAAAGAGCTTGAAGACTTACATCCTGACACAAGGACTTGTGCTTTGGCTATCCAGTATTCCTGGCTCATTTGTTCATCCCATTTACAGGACCTACACTTCCATGGATTCCCTTTTTGCTCTTTCTGATACAGATAGACCCAGAAGAAAAGGTCTAGAGTAATCTAATTTTTTATTCAAGGTGGTTACTATATTTTGGGTGACTTGCTATGCTGCATTGTTGCATTTAGGTTCTCAGCTGAGTTATATTCATAGTACTAAAAGACCTGATGAAATCAATTGAATTATTACTGAAACAGATGTTTAGTGTGAATAGTGTGATTAATCTTTTCCTACAGTGTATGGCAGCATTTATTTCTTTGCATCTGCAAATTTTTTTGCAGCTTCATTCTGGGTGTCTAATAAAAGGTGGACTATATCACAAAGAGCTGAATTAAATGTTTTTTGTTTCTTCCTGAAGTTCAAATCTACCAACAGCATGTAATACCTTCTCACATGTATGCATTTAATTTTGGTCATATGTCTGATGACTGTCCATCTAGTGCCTGACACTTCACTCATTTTCATTATGCAAAAAAACCCATTTTTAGTTTTGGCAAGTGTGGCAATGCTTAGTTCACCTCAGTGTAACTGAATCATATTCTTCTCTCGCTCAAATACTTAGGCAATTTTGAAAAGGAAATTGTGAAGCTTTGCAAAGTTTTAATCCTGTCATTAAATCACACTTCAAGGTCCTTGGTCCCTGCTAGTATGGTATAAAAGAATTCAATGTCACCAGCATTGGAAATTCCCGCAGCTCCTCAGCCACCTGTCAGGAACGCAGACTGTAATTCCTAAGCGTTTCTAACGTGTCAATTTTTTTGACAGTTACAGTTACTACACTATCTATCCTGTATTTTAAGTATAAATGAATTAATTACTTCCAGGAATCCAGAAGAAATATTTTTCATTTTAATGAATTTCAAAATGTGTGGGAAGATAAAATTCCATTAAAAGTGTGAATCTTTAAAGTTGAAAGAGGGGACATATTCTTTTTAGGACATGCTGTAGTCCCATGGTTTATGATAACACTGTGTTGCAGTTAAGTCTCTGGGCTAAACCCTTGCCTGTGTGCTGAATTTTGGAAATATTATTCTGACAGAGGAGTGCCCTGTAAAGGGAATTTTGAATGTCTGGGTATGCAATGGTGGTAGTGATAACTGCTGTAGGAGTCCTAATCATGGATCAAGCACTGCGTAAAACCAAAGCAAAAATGCAGTCATTGCCTTACAGCTCTGGAAATGCAAAATATTAGACAAGAGGCAAAAGGCTGATGCAGAGCCTATTCAGAGCTAAATTCTTAATTGGAATTACCCTTAGGAAAATTTAACTGTGTTGTACTGGGAGGTTAATCTACAGGGACATTGCTAGTCTGTACTGTTTTAAAACTACCCCTTCCTAACAAAGAAAGAAGCAACAAGGTGTTAGCTCTCACTGTCTCTCCTTGACTATAAATGGTGATTGTCACCCTTGGTAAAATGTCTGCTCAGCTAGGGGTAATTACTCGTAATAACTTCAGCCTTTTTCTCTCTTCTTCTTGGAAATGTTGCCAGCTGAGATGATGCTGGGATGCTAATTCAAGTACTTGTTTGAAGTTTAAGCACACCTTGAAATAAAATGAACTGACAAACACCACCATGGTTAGAAAAATCACTAGTATTTAGTTCTTGACTACGCTCCATATCCATTTCTACTGGCATATGTTAACTTGTCTTTTTGTTTTAAACTGTTTTCATTAGATGAAATAGAATGTGTCAGGCCCTAAAGCTTCTAGATAGCAGGACATGGCAGTTTGTCATTGAAGACAGAAATAACTACTGCTTCACCGTCAGAGTTCATTACTGTCAGCTAGAGTAGATCCTGGCTTTGGTTACCATGTGCGTGTCTGACAACATGCTTCATCCTCTTTGTATTTGTGAAGAGTTGGTTGTATGTATGTTAAAAATACACTTAAGATAAGCACTGCATTCCCAGTCGCTTCAGGGTTACTGCCCAGGGTGAAAAAGCAGGAGAACTTTGACATGAAGTTTATGACTGGGGACTGAAACGTTCATAGTTGTCAGTTTAAAGTCAGACTAAATCCTTTTATTAAACCTGTATAGTTAATGAGATGACTAAAGTAATTTCTTTTCCAGGTATTTAATGAAGAAGAGTTAGGATAGGAACTTCTAGAAGAACTTGGTCTGTTTTCAGATATGCTTCTGAATTTCACTGGATTTCAAGATACCTGGTGATATCAGATAAGGGAGATGACCTCATCTGATGTATGCCAATATTTTTCCTGATATTTGCTTGTAAATATGCCATCAGTGGAATTGAAAACACCTAATCAACTACTGGAACTGCAGAAGGTAAGTGTTAATTTATTTCCACCAACCAAATTAATGAATACAATGTACAAGTCTAATATGCTTTGACAATCAGACCCAGAACAGCAGCCCACAAATATGTTAACATTACGTTATAGGGAACAAAACACACTTGTTGAGATCTGATGACAAATTTTCTCATTAGTATATTTTATTGAAAGATAACTACTAACAGCCTTGTGCTCTGCATGAGCTGTCATGAGTTCCCATAGATCTGGGAACTTGAGAAATAATAATAATAATAACAATAATAATAATGATGTAACATTAGCAAGTTTGAGTTATTTGTTCAGTCCTGGAATGAGGAGATCATCAGAGCAGCTTCCCTGCAATCTGTTGCATCATGGAAAACGAAACTTGAATAAGAAAAATGAAGAGGGTATCTAGTCTGGGAAGCCAAAGAGGATAACTAGATTCAGGAGCCAGCCAAACACAACATTAACTCCTATGAACAAGGACAAATCACTTAAGGTGGGAACAAAAGAGGCTGCCTACAATAGTTCTTGTCTGAAATCCACAAAAGGCTCTAATAACATTTCAGAGTACGTTTCAGAGATCCTCAAATGTCCTGGGTGCTCACATTTTGGACTCCACATTTTGGAGTCAGACATGTCAGTAATTGCAAAAATAGTCCTCTGGGTAAACAGGTGCCTCGCTCACAGCTAAAACCCTGCTGTGATTCCAGTCAGAGGTACCTACATTTTTCTATTAAAGACCACGTCTCCCAGTCATACTCATACATTGTAGTACACAACAGGGTCCCTGAACCCAGTGCAACACACAAAAACTGCTGCTGATTTCTCTCCACAAGAGGTGCAGAGGAGACATCTTTGCCTGCCATTTCATAATGATCTTCTGGGTTTGCAGTGCCACAGACGAGCTAAGCAAGCTGAAAAGCCAGCCTTTTTCCATGTGGTGGGAATTGCAAGACCCTGCTCAAACCACCAGGTTATGGAAGAGGCTTCACAGGACAACTTTCCTCTTAAAACTGAGCCATGGTGTAACCTCAAACACAAGAAACATAAGGTAAAAGGAGAAAATGAATTAACTGACTCCAGACTCCTTTTGAGGAAAGGTTTGGCCTTACATTCTTTCCTGCAATAGTTATTTTTGTGTTTCTTAGTCACTGTATTTTTTATATAATACTGATTGTATGCAAAATGCAAAATACCAGTAGGGCCCAAGTGTTCTCTCTCCAGTAAAGCTGCTTCTTGCTTCCTGTTGAGATTTAGAGTTTGCTGAGATTACACATTGATTAATTATCCCTTATTAATATTTCTTGATTTGTCTCTCACCAAACCGAGGTAAAAGGAAGTCATGACCTTGCTTAGAAAACATGGTAGAGTGAGCATTATTTATTGCTAAAAGAGGCAAAGCATTTTTTACTAAGTAAACATTGGCAGCAGTTACCGTCCCTCCTAAGCATTCCACCTATTTGGCAGAACAAGATGATGAATAGATGTAATATCTACCAGTTCAGTGAAAGCTTTAAAAAAACTCCAACCTATTTCTAATTCAAACCATTTCAGGTACATATTTGTATATATTGCACAGTACACATGGAATAGTTTTGCTTTTCATTTCCAATAGTGTTTTGCTGTTATTCCTAACATCATTTAGGTCATGATGAGTTTACGAAACTTTTAGGACTTTGATAATAGCTTTTCAAAGTGGTGTGCTCTAATAAAAGTCCTCCTGAAACTTTCTGATCACCCAAATTAAGGTATCACATTCTAACCAACCATTCTTGCTTTGTCCAAAGCAATTCCTACTTTTGTTACGTCTCTAGACTATGCAGAAGCCACACTATTCCCTAGCTACACTTCCCCACTTAGCACAATCTTTGCACTCTCTATACTGTTTCCCTTCTAAGTTCTTTCAAGCAGTTCCTATTTTCTAGCTGTAAGCAGTTTTTTTGGACACCACTTAAGGGGACCTAATTCTTTTCAGTCATTGAACACTGTCATTTGGAAGGAATTGACTCTTCCCATGAACAGTACAGAGCAGCCTTTGGCTCTCTTAAATTATCCTCTGACTCAGACACTGAATTTTTAGGCTGAAATGACCAAATTGGAAATTCATAACCTTTCAAGGGTCTTCTTGTTCTTAGATATAAGATGGCGATCATTCACTTGTGTAATTTTAAGGGCTGTTAAAATGCCAACCTGTTTATAAAGTTAGTGTTAACATGTTAATGTTTACAAAGTGCTTGCAGATATGTAAGAATAGATACACAGGGCTCTGCTATATACTGTGAGAATTTTGCAGCAAATTATTTAACATTAAAATAATGCATTTATTATATTGAACAGTCTAGGTCATAGAAAGCAGTCTCTGTAATAGAGAGAGCTAGATATTACTTCAAATTGTATTTACCACCCTGAATAAAAGTTGCACAATTTTTACTATTTACTTCAGACACTCAGGAAAGGAGGAAAAATCTGAAGATGGAATGTTTACTACTAGAGTGAAACACTCTGAAAAGACACTTGCTTTTAGAAGCTAACTTAGTATACTTTTTCATGGTTTATACTTGGCTAAAGCAAGTAAGCAGAAGCCATTTAGTCCTGAGTAATGCACATATATCTCTGTGATTCTGGTGTCATTTTTTGCTTTGTAGCTATGCAGAAGTTTTAGTTATGTGGGAAGCTATGAGAAAAAACAGCTGTCTGGCACACGTGATGGCTTATCTTAAAGTGGGTGAATCAAAGTAAAACTTGCAGTGTTTGACATACAGATGTATTAAGCCTGCTGTTATCCAGAGGTCAGAAAGATATTTATAGATTAACTGGTGTTAAAGAAAATATTAACTATTTAGAAACTTAAGATACACTCAGGGAGAAACCCCCCCCCACTTCTGTAGCTAAACTCTAAGGCATTATTTTATCCTTTGTTTAATGAAAAGACACAAGTTTACTTTTCACTATTTTTTATTTTCAGTAGAAAAGACAAAATATGTACTTACCTGGAATACCAGTGTTTATGTGAGAGTGAAATCCCCACACATTTGACTCTTCAAATGCAGTATGTTAAGAGCTGCCATATACTACATTAACTCTCCTTCAGCATTACCCAAGAGATGTATCAGATTTGTTTCCTGATAATTAGGGGGAAAACTATAGCAACTTGAATGCCATTATGCAGGAATTCTGGAGAGATGGTGACTTTTAAATAAAGTTGTAATAAATAAAATATTAATAAAATTTTATTATCTCTTTTAGGTCTTTACTAGAGGAGTAAGAACTTGCAGAACATCTCTGAGTCAGCAGCTAGGTAGATAATTCATGTTTAACTAGTTGTAAAGTCACAAGAGCCTCTATGTGAAGTAGCCTTACTGTATACATCTTACATTTGATACATTTTGTCAGTAGCATAATCACAAAGATGTAGGATTAAATATACTAAGCTGAAAGGAGCATATTTAGAATATAACAGCCCCTTAGTATCTGGTGGCCTGTGAAAAAGGAGAAGCTCTGGAGATGTGGATGGTCCCTGAGAACAAGCAGAAACCAGCCGAGAGAGGTTCAGTTCCTGGGCTTCCTTAGAATGAACACCCAGAATATCACAATCATCCCAAACAGTGTTGTATTCCAATAAAACACCTTTACAGGAAAATAACTGTGGGTGGTTTTTTGTTTGGTTTTTTTTGTGGGTTGTTTTGGTTGTGTGGGTTTTTTTGTTTTTTTGTGTTGTTGGGGTTTTTTTGGGGTTTGTTTTGGATTTGCTTTGTTTAATTTAACTTTATTTAATTTTATTTATTTTATGGACGTGCATTGAACTTTTAGATAGTAAGAGCTAAAGGTATGGAGAATTGTTATGGATTTCATGCATCTTGCCAGACTGTTTTGAAGTGAAAAGGCAGCTACACCAGTTTGCCCAAGGTACTGGGGAGGCGCAGGGGCATCCTTTTTTAGCAGCTGCTGTATTTCTGCACTTCAGCAATATCCGCATGATGGCAGAAGAGAACAGACAGTTGCAGACAGAACCTGACAGCCGGAATTGAGAGAAGCAGCAAGTTAACTTCTGATATTTTTGTAAAGTTCTGTCTATATCTATTAAAATATATAAACATCTGGAAGTACTTAAATATAAATATATAGCATAAATGCATATGTGCATAGCATACAGATATACAGTACACATTTATAAATACAGATTTCTGGTAAGTATGAGGAAAACAAATGTGGTTTTAGTTTTGGATGGGCCTTACCATTCCTAGGAATCAGAGAATAACAGAGATATAAAAATAATTGACTTAAATCCCCTTCTTACTTTGATTACCGAAAGTTGGTGATTGTTTTATCTTTACTGTTACACAGGTGAAAATCTGTGATTAGAAAGGGAGAAAAACATATAATTTTAAGCACTTCTATGGTCAGTGAAACTCCAGGTTTACTAACTTTGAGCATGCTGCGCTCAGTGACTGGGAGAAGCAACAAGTTACAATCACATCAAGCAAGAGAAAAAAAAGTCAACTTTGTTGTTACCAATCTACATAGTTATATTGAATACATTGCTCATACCAGTGTTTAAAATCTCCCAGACTCACTAATTCAAAATGATCTCAGACATGCAATGTATTTTTATAGGCAGCCTTGTAAAAATAATTTTTTTTGGTTGTATGTCTGGAAAGTGTCGACTACATTTCAGGCACTACATCAGCTAATAGTAATTACTGGGGGAGAAAAAAGACAAAGAATTGGGAGTAAAATTAACAAATGAATTACATGTGGAAACTTAACAGAACCTATGAATTGAGCACAATGCTAAGAATCACTCCCTCATAAATCCTACTCCCAGGTCTGTCATCTGATTCATTGTTTCTATTCAAACCTTTCTGTTTCTCGGTGTTATAAGGATTAATTATTGAGTGGTTGCACTTGGGGAAAAAAATAAAACAAACCAGAAAATGCCGAGCATTGTTATGGCAAGTTTGAAGATCCTTGATTTGACATAAATGCACAAGTAGATGGCCTTTTATTTGCAAACTACATATAAGTGATACTTTCACAGTGGTTGATTTTTGATTGTAATTGTATATCTAAACCTAGGAAAAAAATTGTAGTTAATTTTAAAAATTAAATTGTAATTAAAAGTAAGATGCATGGGTTGTGACAGTCCTCTTCCTTTGTGGAGCATGCTACTATTTCAGAGTGTGTTACAGCAAGGCAGCTGCAACAGACAGGACAAGAACTCATTCATATATTTTAGATACTATGGTACCTACACTGCAGGGTAAGAGCAGCTGGATCACCATAAATGCTTAATTATGCAAACAAAGGAGGAAGAACATGGTGTGAACATCAGCAGCCTAACAATAAGCTGTGTTTTCTGCAGTGCTTTTTGAAAGAGACTAAGCATGACATGGTTGCGCCCACCCTTTCTGATGCAGTTATTTGGCTGAGCCTCCCGCCTGGAGTTTGTGCCCTGGTTTCCATGGGCAGAAAACCAGGACTTGTAGCTGGCTCCAGCAGTATCCAGACCAGGGAACTGGGACTGTATGAGGTTGTCCTCAAACACTCTCTACCCTGAACGTAGATGTAGCCTGCAGTATTCAAAGCAATCCACCAAACAAACAAAAACCACACACAAAAAAAAAAAAAGTACAAGTTTGCTTGTACATTTTTTTTCTAAGTTCCACTGTTATAAGAAGCACACACAAAACATGAGACAGTTTTGCTGGAGACTAGAAGCATTATACAAGAGATGCATTTCTTTCTCTCCCTCTTATCTTCTGCACCAAGTGCTTTGACATGTTCATACACTCATCTGTTGTTTTCTTATGTATTTGTCAGAGTTTAAAAAGAATGTATGTGCTTTGTTAGTGGGAACTCATGTGTTACAATGTAATAGGGGGGATTTATTTTTGGCTCCCTGGCCCAGTATAGGAATTGAGGGAGTCAAGGACAGTGCCAGAGCACTGAGCCCATCCTTCTTGCAGTCCCCAGGCTGTGGCTGAAGGTGAGAAGCCCTTGAATCATCCTGGGTGCAAGATGGCACTTGTGTACCAAAAGGTGGCAGTTTAGAAGCAGAGGAAAGAGCAGCATGTGAATAAGGGAGAGGAAAAGAGGATTAGGTGTAGCATATGTTGGCATGAAAGTTAGAAATTAAGAAATAAATTTCTCATCCTGAAAAGAAAATGAAATGAGTATGTCCAGTTGTATGCAACATCAGGACTTGTTCTGAAAGATACATGTGTCGTGTCACAGAATCACAGAATCATCTAGATTGGAAAAGACCTTGAAGACCATCTAGTCCAACCATTAATCTCACACTGACCGTTCCCAAAAATAGGAGCTAATGACAAAGATTATCATGAAAGGACTTTTTTTTTTTTTCCTTAATGTCTCCAAGCTACTCTATATCAGACCCCCTCCTACCATGATGCCTCTGCTACATGATGATGGGACTCCTAAAGTCATTATGTGTAACCCAGTGCTACCATTCCTTCTTCTGCCTTCCTGAGAAATTCTAGGGTGAGATTAATGAGCAAAACCTCATGCAAATGACCCCACCAAAACCTGTGCAACTGTTTTGGTGTCTAAATGATCACCTTTGCTAGTTAGAAGCTCACAGTCTGGTCTCCACGTATCCTGTATCATGAGACAGCATTGCTGGCGCTGTATCTTTGATTTCCATTGTAGTCTTTAAGGAGGACTACTGAATTGGAAGAAAAAACATCATTTCCAGAAATGCCTGAGATCATTTTACCACGCAGTCTCTGTCTAAATTAATCTCTCACAAATTCACTGGAGCTTCTAACTGCAGTACTGGTATAAATACTGTTTCTTCATTCTAAAAAGATCCATAATAAATACTAATTTTCCAACCTTAATTTGCCACTTGAGAATGAAGTGATTACTTACACTCTAGCTTCATTAAAGCTTAATTTTGTGGTTCCAGCTGCCTGCACACCACCACCTCATCCGTGGCTAAGTAGAATTTGGCTCAGTGGAGTCAGGAACAAGAGTTATTTTGTAATCCGTCTGTTTAACACTAGCTGAAAAGGAGTATCAAACTGATTTTTATTTATTTATTTATATTTTTTTTAAAGAATCTGAGTTCCAAGACAAATTTAATGACCTGCGAGGGAAAAAACCCATGCCTTTTAGTTGCATTGTATCTGTTCTTTAAAAGAACAACTACCTGTGGAACCACTGGCAAACTCAACACAGCTGCTCCTTTCGCAGATTTTTTTGGAAAGTCAGT
The DNA here is from genome assembly GCF_965140245.1 of Athene noctua. Classification (NCBI taxonomy): domain Eukaryota; kingdom Metazoa; phylum Chordata; class Aves; order Strigiformes; family Strigidae; genus Athene; species Athene noctua. The sequence goes on along the minus strand of NC_134038.1, from coordinate 114,143,960 downwards.
CAGCAGGATTGAATTGCTTTAGTTTAATGCAATAAGAGATGTTCTGTCCCAAACTCTGGCATTACCTAAGCATTTAATGATCTTAGTGGCAAAAATGTTGGTGTTTGTAATGTAGAAGAGTTCTTACTAAAATAGAATAGAATAGCTCTTACTAAAATAGTAACATATAGTCTTAACAAGTTCATGAAAATACACAGAATAAGGGAAAGTTTGATGGTGAAAGGCTACTTTAATTCACAGAGCAACCTAAATGATTCTGCAAATTTATGATTCTAAGCAGCTTTAGTCAATTGCCAAGGTAGTTAGAATCTTTAAGCTGGGAGATGACTGAGCAGACAAAAGAATATGATTTGGGTTCTAAGTCTGATTTTGCTTCTATACTAGGAGGCATATGACAAAACTAGGTAGGGAAGATTTGTCTCTAAAATTTTAAAAAAATAATTAATTAATTCACTAATTGGTCAATCCCTAAAAGGAAATATTCTGCAATTTGCTTTGTTCTTTGCTTCTCTGTTTAAAAAATAGCCATACTTCTGATGCTCATCAGTGCCACAGCATTCTTAATTAAAAGTGACATTCTGAATTCGTTAGCAGGCCATATGAATATCTTGTGCACATTGAGGAAAATTATGGAAAAAAAAAAAAATCAGGATAGAAATTTTATGGCAGCAATGACATTTAACCTGGACAGCTGGTTTTTTGCTGCTAACATGAGACATGGTAGTTGCTTTCTTTCTGATGGCACAGGATTAAAGAAACCATTTACTATTGCTGGCCAAAATATGATGTTTGATAGCTTCTGTAAAGGTCCTGTCAGAACCTCTAAGTAACTGGGGAAGATATTCTAGAGCACAAACCAGTAAGTAAAAGAAAGACAAAAAGTGGTAAACACAACGTTAAAAGCAGGCTCAGTCCTGACATCTAGAAGACTGTTTGTCTCTATGGACAGTCTTGTTGCAATTATGCTTAAGAACAATTTATCTGTCTGTTAAAAACAGGCACTGTTTTTGACATCTTTAATATCTAACTAGATATTCAGATTAAGTTGTATTTTCTATGTTTCCAATTAATTATTTAACATATTTAGCTGTTTCACTGTGTTTCTATTTATTTTCTTCTATTAGTAAAACGATACAGTCTCTACATTTAAATTGATTTTATAGCCCTTCTAACTTTCAGCTAATGCTACTATTTTTGCTTTTTCAATTAAGTCCAAATTTGGCTTAGATGAACATTATTTTTTGTTCAAAATTTATAATTTTTATGTAAACATTCTGTGAAAGTTTCCATCTACAAAGATCTTGAAGAACAACTCACGGTCATACTCTTGCTGGTGAAGTCCAGCAGTGAAGGGAAAGCCAAATGTTCAGAGTGTTGGTTTTGCTACATACTTCTGCATATGTGCTAAACTCAGGCCACAGAAGTGTTTCCCTAGGTGTCTGGCCTTCTTGCTTCAGTTGGACTGTACATTTGAAAGCATCCAACAGTGTGCCTTATACCACTTTGCATCTCTGAAACATAATCAGATTCATCTTTCTACATAATCAGCCTTGGAATCCAAAGGGGGAAATAAGAATTTAAGATCCAGACAACTGATTCTTGAAGTGAATTATTCTCTCTTTCCCACCCCTGCAAAGGCAGAAGGGAGACTCCCAGAGGAGTCATCACCCTCCTGGAAGGCAGGTTGGGAGGCTGTTCAGAGAGGTATGCCTGCTAGCCAAGCATGTTTTGCACCAAAAAAATGCCTGTGCTAGTGCATAAATCTAGGTCATGATTTGGCTTTTTTTTTTTTTTTTTTTCACTGATTGTGGGACAAATGCTACTCTTGGTTGCAATTAAGAATTAAGTAACCTGGCTTGTGAGGCCAGTGGAGCTGCTCCCAATTCAGTTCATAAGGGAGACCAGAGGTTGAACCTTCAATTTTTAAAAGATTTAGCTTTTGTTATTTGAAAAGTGCACAGAACAGACTGATATTGGTAAAACAGTATTTTTTGAAAAATTGTCATGAGAAAAATGACTGAAATGAAAATCTTCACTGCTAGGCTGTAAGTTTGTGGAATTTTTTTAGTGTTACTTTGTGTTACCTTTTGCTTGAATAAGCAGTTGTGCATGATGGATTTTGACAGAATCGGGGAGGATATTCTGAAAAGCAAAAATTATTTACATTTCACAGCCAACTGACTAATGGTCTGTCTCTCTATGCTGAATTCGGCAATGCAAGTTCTGTCTCCAGTGCTTCTCATCTAGCTGGGAATCACAACAACGTGACTTTCCAGCCCAAGTGATTTGGTCAGAGAGCTCTTTTTGCAGGACTTTCTGTGGGAAATCCGTGCCACCTCAACAAGCCTATCTGGCAGAGGTGAAGTCAGTGCCATGCTCTTCTCTTTCTGCTGTTCCACCATGAAAGGGAAGTCTCAGGAATATAATTTTTGAAGTCAACATGGATGCAATCTTCTTAATAAAGAAAGTGAGGTGATATTTTTAGTGTCATTTTAAAAATATAATATGCCAGTATTTTCATATAAAGTTTCCAGTTAAGATGGAAACTTCAAAATCCAGGTCAGTGAAGTTACATAATCTGAGTATCTGGCGCTGCTGGTTCCCAAGAAGATAATTGTTGATACCACTGCTAAACTGCTGCCGCTAGTTTCTTGATGAAGTAGGCATCATGGCCTGTAATATTCTACTGCTATAAAGGTTGGATGCCTGAAGTTATTTGCTTATGCCTCTGCAGGGAACTAGTTGAGTCAGTCAACTGAACAGAACGTTGTATCTTTACAAGATGAGTTTAATCAACGCAGAGAAGTTAAAAAATGGGGGGGAGGGGCTTATTCTGATCATTCTATATGAAGTTTGTTGACACTTCAAATTGAAAATTAATCCTTTAAAAACAACCACTGTGAAAACCCCTACAATCACAGTGTGACTTTTTACTTTTGCCAACTGAGGAATACACTAATGTGTACCTGACACCATTACTTCCAGAGCAGCATCAAATCTGGTTGTCCTGGAACAGTGTTGATATAGTAAGATTATTTATATAGGCTGTAATAGCTAATAAAAGCTACTTAATTGTATTATCTATTTTTAAATACATACGTGTATTTTCCTTAGAAGGTAAACCAGCTAACATTCCTCTCATACATCCATTACTGTATACTATGAATTGTCTTTATTCATAAGAGTCTGAGATCACTTAGTTTGCATATGATTTAAATGAAAAAAAATGTCTAAATGTAGCCCTTGCAGTCAGTCCACTGACACTTTCTACGTGGTATCATTTTGAGATCCAGATTTATATGATTACAGCAAGAAAATATACAGCTGGTTGGCCACAATTTTTCAAAGGCAGTCAGTAAAACGAGATTTTCTGAGCCTTCTTACGTTGCTTTAATGAGACCTGCTTTTTCCGTCCCTCTGTTTGACTGTCTTCAGTGGTGCAAAGGTGCCCAGCTCCTCACTTCCCAAACTGAGTACTCCTTGACATTTTTCAGACTCCCTAACTGATGGAAAAATTTGGACTTTGTTTTCAAATCCTAATTTGCTTTGAAGATGAAACTTGAGCTCCTAAGCTGCACAGTGATTTTGAAAATTTTCAAACCCTGCTCTTCTGCAAGGAAGTGGATCAGTGGAACCACATCACTGTGGATCAAAACTTATCTCCCTACAGAGAAAGGCATGTGTCCGAGCCTCCCTTGGACCGAACTAGCTTGCACTGAGGGCTGGTTCCCAAGTGACCACTGTAAATTGCTTTTAGTTATTGGTGCTGGAGAGGACCCCTATATGGCATTTGCTAGTTACATCATTTCGTAGTGCTCTGCGGGATGTTGGGATGTTGCAGCACCACAGCATTTAGGTGATGCTCTGACCTTTTAATGACACTCTGCACTGTACATGGTGTCTTCATCTTTCTCATTTGTTTCAGCCAGTCAAACTCCCCACAGGAGGAAGCTGGAAAAAAACAAGCTTTTGAGAATTGGGTCTAATGCACTTGGTTTCTCCTGAAAAGTAAATATTTGTGTCATAATCTATAGAACCCCTAAAGCTGCTGTAAAATGATCTAAGTTCTTGTGAACTGATCTGGGATGTAGGAGAACAGCCAGCAAGATCTTGTTTACTCTACTTTGAGAATACTAGAACTGGAATTATGGATAAAACATCTGTCTGAGAGGATACCACCAAGTCTGAAACATAGCTGTACCTGTTGTGTTGGTGGAAAGAAGAGGTTTTCCAAAGGATGCAGTGACCAGAGGGATACTGGGGAACAGTCACTCTCTGTCTTGTGAACACCTCATTCCTGATGCCAGTGTTGTGATCCTGTGTTTACTCAAATTCAGCCCTCTGTAGTTAGCAGATTCTGGCCTTTTCTCAGCCTTGACCCTGCCCTTGGATGACTCCCACTGGTTTCTGACCTCCAGCTACCTTTTCTATGATATATACAGCATGCCGGCTGGGAAACATTAATGTACATATCTGTTGTATTTATATTTTGAAGAGTGATTTTGGTTTTTATTTACATTCATGTTAGTTCAGTAATGCGTCTGGCATCATTTGGATTTTTCTAGTCAGGCTCCCTTTGCACTACATTTATCATATTGCCTACTCCAGTTTTGTTTTCCTTTTTCTTTTCCCTGCCATCACGGATTCACTTTGTCCTCCAGCTTTCCATTCAGCTGTCTCCTTTGTTTGGAAAAACATAACCCAGGGCATATACTTTCTTTCTTAAAAGGGTCATTTGTTACTAGGAAATAAGCATACAGATCAGTTGGAAAGTAGACCCCAAATCTCAGTATGCTCATCTGATTTCTTTTGACCTCCTGTGCACAGGATGCCGTTCTTGTAGATGCTGTGTGGTATCTTGTTTCAACACCTCGATCATTGTGCACTTTGCTCATCCCCAGCTCCTTTCCAACCAAGCTGTTCTGTTTTGTTTCATGTGTCTTCATCTCTCACACTTTCAGATACAGCCTTTCAGTTAGATCCGATTTTATCTTTTGATTATTCCAACTTCTCAGACATAAGCTTCTGTAATCTGGGTCCAGACTGTGAATACTGCATGTGTATAGATGGGAAATACTCAGAGTAGATGATCTGCAAAGGGAGACAAGGACTTAGGCTCTAGTTCAGTTATTAATTTTTAGGGTTTTTTTTCCTGCATAAAAGAGGAATAATACTGTACAGTCATATAGTATTAATAACTGTATGTCGTTATCTCAAGTGTTATTGTGCCCTATAAAAGAGCATGTACTTCTAGTGTGACATGAGACAATATAATAGACTTCATAGTAACTTCTTATTTTATAGAGCCTGTGAATAGCACATAACACCTCTCTTCACAGGTAGACACATTCTGCGAGCATTTAAGTATCTGACTAACAGATTCACTTGTACCATGCACAGTTTCCTGCTTGTACAGAAATAAAACTCAGTGATACATTTGCCTGTATTTAGAAAGTCACAAGAGAGTTTTTAACCACGGTGACTGTAGCTAAAACTCCTTGATATTTAAAGAAAATATTTTTCTTCATTCAGCTTACAACTAATTTATGAAACTCTCAGCTGTGGTTCTCGTACTGCCTCAAAGAACCTGCCACCAACAACTGCAGACACTGAAATGAAGGTTGTTTATGGGGTGCCTGCTCTGATCTCCTCTAGGGACTTCGAAATACCCGAAACATCTAAACCCCAAGATTTGTCATTTCAGATGCTCATAAATGATAGTGATGATCCTTAAGGATTCCCTTACTGTCCATTTGGTAGGTTTTAAGCATTTTTGACTACTGTTCAGTGGAAATGTTTGAATAATGAAGAAATTAGACTGGTGAATACCTAGAGCTCTGTGGGTTTTGCACAACTTCACAGACTCCTGTATTATGTATTTCTGCAGAAATTAAATATTGCACCTTGAGGGTAATCCATATATGCCTCACAGATATGGGCAGCACTGGACATAAATAACACTGTACGTATACAACCAGGGCATCTGACTAAGCCAAATCTGGCTCAGTCAATGGGAATGTTAAGGCTAAATTTTTGGCATCTTGATGGTTGGATGTAATGCCAAATCTATTGCTTCAGGCTAAAAACCCCACGAATAATACAAAACCCATTATGAATATCAAAGGATTAGATTTATTTAGAGGTGTTATAGTACAGTGCTTGTGGCTTTCTTCTTTCTGAAACTTCAAAATAACATGTTAAAATTCTGCTTTGCCTCTTTAATCTACTATTCTTCAAAACGTTAAAAAGACACTAGTATCTAGGCTAGAGACAGAAAGCACTATAGGATATGTCTACACCAGCAAGTAGGGCAGATATTGGAAGCAGATATGTATAACATTTGGTATTAGTGTCTATACCATGCACACTTCAGTGGGTTTTACTTTGGGTTAGCTGTTGATGGGCCCCCTGGAATGAACTGCGCCTTGCTTTTGGAGCCCATGAGGAATGTGCTTGGAGTTACCTTCTGGTTACCTCCAAAGAAAACTCTATAGTCCTGTGGTGGTTTAGGCCCTGCTGGGACCAGAGACCACGTTGCCGTTGCCCCTCCCCCACCCTCAGCTGGTCAGGCTGGAAGTGAGGCACAAACCCCAGGTTAAAATAAGAAGAAATTTAATGCAACAGTGTGATAAATAACAATCTGAACAACAACAGTAGCAATGATAACAACAATAAACAGTAATAACAGTGAACAAGACAAAAGATATACAGAGAAATACCACAATGGATACAGACAGCTCGCTCGCGATGCTCCCCATTACCAAAGCCACAAAGGAAAAAGTTCTCGCGCTGCCCCGCCCGATTCTGACATCAGCATGGTATGAATAACCCAGCTGGAGATCTGGAGATCCCTTCCCCCTGTCTGCTGGGGAAACTTAACCCTATCCTAGCTGAACCAGGACAGCTCCCTGAGACCTCCCCATGAAGTGAATCAAATCATGGGAAATGTGAACAAAGCAACCTCGTGATCTGGACTGAAACACTAATGTAGACATGATCTTAGATTAAGTCACAGAAATTCACTGGACCTTCTTGTAGAATACATAATCATAGACTATTCTTTATGCAGTTTGTCCTATTTTCCCTCAAAACATAGTATCCTGCTATTTATAATTTGACCAGAAACTCTTACCTTTGTGAATTTAAATTATTCTTTTGTAGGAGATGTAAAATTTACATGTTTTGTTCCATCCCTCAGAATAAATTTTAAATGCTTACTTTCCTCCTGCAGGAGGAATGTTAATCTGAAGGGTTTTCCTTCAGCTATGAAAAATATTAATGAGTCTTCTTCAAAGTTTGTGGAATCCATATGGTCCTGTCAGCTGTAATCCCTGGGCCATCAGTCTTCCAAGCCTAGGAGAATATAAACTTGCACACTACTTATATATGTATTCATACATTATTAGACCTTGATTGCAGTTAGCACATACTGGCCCATAGTGGTTCAGACTACTAACTGGTACCATTCCCTGGTCTTTCCTGTTGCCTGAACTGTGCCTACACCTTGCCTAAGAGAGCCAAAATCATGTTAAGAATGTAATGGCTACTTCCTAGCCTCGTTAGCTGTGTCTCTACTAGCAAACTAAACAGGTCCAGGGGATAAGACCCCAGCACTACAACTGTCCCAACCATTAAGCTGTAAAGATGGTCCTGACATGACTGTAGCTTGCTCCCAGTGGTTTTCTGCCATGAAATGCCCAGGCATCATGCGGGACATGGTACAGACTGGGGCATCTCGCTGCTGAGGGGGCTGAATGCAGCTGCCCGCTCTGGTGTGTGGGAGGAGATAACTGTACAGGTCCCATACAGCTTCATAGCCATCAGTGGTCCATGTTATTTAACACTGTAGATGTACTTGTTAGTTTAGCAATAAAGACATGGCCTCAATGACCTGTCCTGTTTTAACACTTACTGGAAGACTGCTATGAGATAGCAAGTCACTTACACAAATGGAAATTCTTCAACATGAGAAAGCTTCCTCCTTCCCAGGCCAGAGAGACATCTTAAGGTATGTTACATGTGTATTTGCTCTTCTGGCTCATCCATCTTCCTTTAACCACCTCTTCCCCACCACAGGACTCCACTCTCTCTTTCAGATTTCAGCCCACCACAGGAACATTTTTCCATCACTGCAACCAGCATTTTGAGGTATACTGACCTCAGCACAGACTCTTCTTCATGGGGCAGCCATGGTCCAGACATAAGGATGGATGTGAGCTGCTGTGAGCGGAGGAGCACACATTCTGGCTGCAGGGGAGTGAATACAGAGGGTGCTCCTTGGACTGGTGAGGCTATTAAAATGTACCTCATGAAATTACAAACCAGGAACAGCCCATAATTACTGGCTGCAATGTTCATGCTTGCCAGGGAGCTATGTGTTCCAGCAAGCAGTTCCTTCATAAGGAGGGGAGATGGGGCAGGAGAAGGGAGAACATATGCTTGCATCTGCACCAGTAGTGATAACCTCTCTTCTCTCTTTGGCTGGGAATTGAATGGCTGCAAGCTTTTCTTAGCAGACCTTAAGCTTCTTTACATTTAGTTATAGCTTCCTCAGTGGTTGTACCTCAGGGCACGAAATTGTGACTGAAATTTCCCAAATTTGCTGGGAAAAATAAATATAATTCCAGCCTCCGTCTGATATATTATTTATCTCTCTAGAAATTTAAATTTGATGAACTCTCAAATTCCATCTTCCTTAAAGTGTGTTGCTCAATTCCCCAGAGCTCACAGAAAATGGACAGAACATGAGGCGTGTTGAAAAGCTAGCAGAGCATGTGTACTTCTCGAGAGTACATAAAGTGCTTAATACTCACTGCTTCAGAGGGAGAAAACTGTCCTCCTTTTTTATCATGTCACATTCCTGACTTGCTAGAAGTTTCTTGGAAAGCAAGAGGGGAACATTTCCAGTTCTGTTTGTTCATAAAAGTGATCATTATGCAACATTCTGGCAATAGCATTTATAACCCATTTCTTTAATATTTTTCTCTCCATGCTGTTTTCTCTATTATCCTTTGGTTATTTTACTTTTTCCTCATCCTTCAAAATGAGGACATCTGGTTCTTAGTTTTCTTCTGAGTGTATTTATTTATATTCTCCTTATGGGAAGTGTGACTGTTATTCCAGTTTGGTTTTCTGACAAGCTAAATAGTATTTCTGTATGTCTTCACTGCTATGCATCAAAATAATTTTTTGCATTAAAATAATTTTCTTCTATTTTATGCCTTGATTTGAGTTTCAGATCTAATACTAGAGCCTACTTTTATCTCATTATAGGACTTCTGCACCTTCAGTTAAGCCCAATTCTAATGACTAAAATACAGTTTTGAAGCTAAACTTCAGTTAAAATATAACTGAAATTGGTTAGGGTTTTCTTTCTCTTCAGTTTCTCCTTTCATTGAGCTCTGCACATGCCCTACAACTGACTTCTGTTATTCCTGTCTTCTGCTGTATCTGAACTGAGGTGACATCTCCTCCCAAATGATACAGTTTTATTTTACAAGAGAGCATGTTCTAGAGTGAACCAAATTTTTATTTGCTTTCACCTCTGCTTGAAGTTTAATTTGATTCATGGATGCCTATAGATAATCCCAGGACTATCAATGTGAAGTGCAGCTACCTTACAGGATTACTTTAGTATTTTAATTCTTCACCTGTGGCAAAAGAAATGTGTTTATGTAAAGCTGAAATATTTTCTCTGATTGGTTGGTTGATTTTTCCCCTGTCAGGCCCAAGTGGTTGATTGGTTTGACTGAGATACTGGTAGTTCAACTCTGGGTTTGGGACTGATTCACTGAATCAAATGTTCTTGACAAACTCTTTGGGGAAAGTGTCAGGCCAATTTACAGTCAATTGCTACAGACAGTAGAAACATCTGCTTCCCATCCTCTTCCTTTCGTTCACCGTTAGAGACAATTTTGGCTAAAGTGGAAGAAATTGTAGGATGCCTATTAACATGCGTTACTTTATTTAGCATCTGCATTTTACTCCTCTTTCATTTGTTTCTAAACTAATCTTTATCTGCTGAGCCAAGAACAAATGACAAAAAGTACAAAATCTGGCAAGGCAGCAAAGATCAGCAAGTGAATGCTGGGGACAAGAGAAGGAATTAGTTTCACTAAGATCTTCAGTTGACATCAGTCAAAGCCTCCAATTCTCAGTGCATAACTTAGAAGAAAAATACTTTGAAACTATATTTTTAAAATAAAAATGGTTTTAATTTTCTATGTATCTAAAATCGTGATGGTTGGTGTTCAATTTGGTTGCCCACATGTAGGTGTGTAGCGACATCTGAGATACATGATGACTATGGGTCTCCTTGGCTCCAGAAGGGCATGGGTATCCCCACTGGTCCTCCCAGCCCTGTGCAAATGCCTTGAGTGTTCTGAAGCATCTCAAATCCCATGAAAAAAAGGTGAATTACTGGGAAGGTGAATTGAGTGCTGAGATTCATTATCTGTATCTAGGGACAGAGCCAAAGTTAGCATGCCTGAATATCTGATGAGAAGACACTAGAAATATAATGTTTAGGCAAATCTTTTATATATTATTTTAAATTTATACTTAATTTACATGAAAGATTTAATTTTTAAGATGAGGCTTAGGCATAGTCTTGTGGTGACTTCACCAGCTTGTTGGACCATGAGATGTCACCTGGATTTCCAGGATTCCCCCTTGCCTTATCTTCCCTGTGTTTCCAGCCAGGAGCTGCCCACTGCCCTGTGGTTGTTCAGGTGTCTAGGTGTTTGATGGGTGGGGGAGGGAAGAGGAAGTGCCTTTTCACCCATGACTAAATGATGTTTGTGAACTCTGAATTGCTCCAGAAAAGGCAAATGCACAACTCTGTGCCACCCTCTTAACTGGCTCTCAGGGTTTAGAGGCTCCCATCATATGCACTGTATGATGCATGTAGCTACAGATTTCAGCTATGTCCTGAATTTACGCTAGGAAAAAAGGGCATGGGGTTGGGGAATTTTTTTCTGACCTCAGAAGATTCAGTGCAACACTGGTGCTGCTCAGAACTTTGGACCAGAGGCTGTCAAAGCCAGGCATTGCATTCAACTAAAGGTATCCTAAAGTCTGTAAAGCCTGACTGTATCATCCTCTGCATAAAGCAGCACAGTCTGTTCCACAGGACTTACTCTGGGACTGTGGTCACTCGCACTTCCCTGGTGGACGTGGTGGGTTTTTTGGAGAAGATAGCCTCACTGTCTCGCTCTTCCTTGCCACTTATAGATTAACTGTGCCAATTGGCACATTATGGAGGATCAGCCCATATCCTAGGAGAAACTGTAAGAGTGATACTCTTACTTACATTATGAAGTGGAAAGATGATAAAACTGTGCCCTTTTTCTCTGTCACAGGCATCGAGGGTTTAAGCATCATCTCTTCTGTGTTCTGATGTCCTGCACAGCTAAGAGAGCGTTCTCAAAGAAGGCACAAAATCCTCATGATGAACCAAATCCTCCTCTTATTTCTGATGACTAAAAAGTGAGTTTGCTCATTCTTCCACAATTACATTATATAAGAGGAAGCAAAACATGTTAATTACTCAATACCTACACCTGGAAAGAAATCTCTTGATTCTGTACTTTATACTGATTGTGATCTTGTTTCAAAGCACATGTCAATGCTGGCCTATGACATTTGAAACTGTCAGCATTCTTTCCAAAGAGGTCTAGGTCTATGGATGATTTCTTGTAATAACAACCAGAAATAGCTACATTTCCTTTGAAGTTAACACAGAGCTCCCTAAACTGCAGAGTGAATCTACACCCCACCCCCCCCCCCCACCCCACGCTCCCCAAATATTTGTCTAACTAATGTCCACATTTTCAGCTGGAAACCACTGTATATATTTGTTAGGCTGACTATTTTCTAGACCGCACATTTTTTTTTATTGATCAAAGCTTAGAATCTAGGTTTATTTTAGTCTTTCACATAAACAGGCTAACAGCTCTAGATCATTAGTTCTTTCTGCTTTTATTTACTGGAAAATATTTCATACCACTTTTAGAGATTAGGATTTGGTAACACTTTATTTTAGCTGTCTTATTATTTTAATTTATATGGTCTCAGTAATAACAGAGATCATAACAAATTCCTTTGGTATTAAAGAGGGTTGTATGTGATGGAGAGTCAGCTACAGATTTTTTTTTACTTTCCTTTAGAATCTATTACACTGATTTTGAAGGCTCAGACAAGAAACAAATCTAAAGATGTTTATTTTCTGGTGTTCAAACTGACCATTTAAAAAATGCACTGTAATAAGTTTGGTTTTTAAAAGCTAAAATGAGAGGAAGTTTGAGGTTTAAGGGCAAATAAAATATTATCAGGATACTGATTCATAAGCTATCTTGAAAAATACAGGTCATGTGCAAGTATCAAATGACTTGTCCTTTTCTTTACCCTCCACAGTCTTCATGTAGGCTGGCAGTGAGCCTGGAGTCTGTGTCTGTACAGTAAGTCTGCAACAGCAGAAAGGTTGAATTTAGCCTAGTTTGATGATTAGAAGAGTTGTAGATTGATTTTTCAAAGGAGGCTGGAGGAAAGAGATGCTTAGTTTTCCATGAATTTCAGTGATATCTGTCATGCACTGTCTCTGCCCTGAGCAGATCTTCAGGAGGTTTACAAAGCCTCCTCTTTTGCAGAGTACATACCCTATCAGCAGTAACTGTTCAACAGGCAGGAAGAAAGAAACAAAGGAAAATGTTCTTGTCTAAAAGAGAAGGGTAAGGAGAGAAAATCTACCCTGTGGTTAAATACTAGAGGAGTTCTGAATCTCTGGCCTAAAAGGAGAGGTAAAAAAAAAAAAAAAAAAAAAAAAGGGAGAAAAACTGGCTAAAAATATCACAGGAATCCTTTTCTAAGCAACCTATTAAACCTATTATATTACATAACCATAAATCCTGGTAATGAATAGTGAGCAAGCACAATATATTGCTAAAGTGCTGGAATCAGTCTGAATATGAAGAGTAACCTACTTCCATTTATGTCCAGGTGTAATATTGTCATCCTTGGTACCAGAAACAGAGATGAGAGATTGATATTCCATTTACCTGGACTTCCATGGGTGAATGGCAGTTCACGGGAACTGAAGGAATTTCTCCAGAAATCATTTCTTACTTTAATAGTGGATCACTGTAACTTAAGATGACCTCTATTCTTGGTATGTTTTTCAAAATGTGATGATTCAGGGATTGATACAAAATCTTTTCTGGGACAGTGAATGTTGAGGATGGCGAGTTATTGCCGGAGGACAATGGGAGTTACCTGGAATGTACCAACATGGTGGGAGATTCTCTGGGGGACACAAATTGGTTACTTCCAGATCCATCTTGAGTGCAAGTTCTCAGTCTGGAAGTAACAATGTTTTTTTTCCCCTGTCTTCTTCCTGAGGTGTAGCCTGTCCAAAAAGATCATTTAAGCAGGCCTGACCTGGTTAGTCCTCTGCCACTGTGGGCATTTGGGTGTCTTCTGTTATCTCTGTGCCATGCCCTTAGTTGATTTCATTATGAAATAGGTCAAATATTTAGCAAAAGGCACGATACAAGAAGTCAGACTGACACGATATTTTCTTCCAGTGTGAAACTGCATGAACTTTTATGAGATTTTAAAGGTAAATTGAAGGATAAGAAGCAGAGTTAGCACCTTAGAGTCATTTACCCTATGGAAAAGGACAGATAATGTTCAAACATAACTCACTATCTTGTAGAATAGGAATTCAATGTGGAGTAACACTTAATCCTTTAATAGAAATTTTTCCTCTTAGCCACATGTTAGTCATCCCTAGTCCAAGGTGGCTGGAAAGGGCAGAGAGAAGTATCTCTGCTCATGCATATGAACAACAAAACCACATCAACAACAAAAAATGGGCGCTCCTGGTCCATATTTAGGCAGCTCAATAAGTGGCTTGACTTGGAGCTGTGCTGCACACTTGAAGATGTGCCCAGTAGTGTAGGACCCACAACAAATGCTGATTATTATTGACATTTGCTTTTAGCCAAACACAAACCACCCAGCTGACAGCTGCACTGGAAATTTGCTGTTAGCTTCACAGAGGTCATGGAGCTATATAAAATGTAGTAACCACCCCTTTTCTTGATCTGGCATGCAGCCAAAGGAACTTATAGAGTCCAATATGCAGTTGTCAGAGAGAGAACTGTAGGGTCACAGAATCAAAATGGATGATAAAGGCTCAGGCAGACAGTCTGGTTAGGTCACATTTTTTGTATTAGAGAAGCTGATGGCTGCAGGAGGACTAATTATGGTACTCCTGGTCACGGCATCCTGTAGCAGAACTACGGTTTCTCTTGGGAAAAGAAGAAAAAATCCAATTAAATATTCAGTGCTGCACCTCCTAAATGCTAGCTGTCTGGCATTGTGAATTCACAATGCTTTGATGGACATCTAAATTGCTGTGCCCTAAGTGAGTATTAAGTGGGGCAAAGAAAAGGATTTAGAGCAACCATAAGCTAAATCAGTAGAAAAAGCTAAGCTGAGGGCTGCAGATGAAATTATTTCTCCCTTGCACACAGATTCCCAATTCAAGTCTTTTCTCAGTTACCTCTGAGCACTTTAATATTGCACATTGCATGTTTACCTTCTGCTCACTGAAGTTCTGTTTTCTTGTACCCTGGGTCCCGAATCAGTTCTGCAACACATATATTTGTTTTTTCTTTTGAATAATGGACCTGTAATGACTCAGAATCCAATAAATGCTGTATGCAGACATTCTAATCAGTAGAATTGGGGTCCAGAGTGTACTGCGAGGAGACACATTTTCAAACCAATGTGCAAAGTCTTTGCTTGAGACTGATACACTTCAGTATGTTTTATGTAGACAAATACACACCTTTGCTGTAAATGCAGTTATCTGGACAAAGATAAAATGCTATTCCTTATTTTTAAAAAAACAATTTGAATTTTGATGCTTTGTTAGTGGGTGGCATATAATACCAAACCAATGCCAGGCTACTTTTTCTTTGCACTCATGGCCTAGAAAGATTCAAAAGTTATCTCCATTTATAACACTACCACATTATATCATTTGATTAATTCCCTCTTTTAGGAAATAAGTTTCTGGGTTTAGTTTAGTGAGATTCCTGATACAGTTGTAAGTATTTTTTGTAACTACCTAGAAAATAATTGTAACATGCATCCAAATGGAGTGGCAACTAGCTTTGGTGATGAAGTAACTAGTTTGAAAGAGTAAGAGCAATGCACTAGAAATTCAGGAATTCTGAATTGTTTTGGAAAAGGCAATAGGATGTAAATAGTTCTGATTGAAAATTGTGAATTGTGAGTGAGTGATAAATAGTGAAAATTAGTAGAAACATAGCATTGTCAGGAACTACAGACCTCTTGAGTTGTCTCGACCTTAGAAGTTGCTACCAGGAAAACTGCAGAGTTGAGGCTTGTGAAGGTTTCATATCTGCTCTGTAACACAGATGTAGCAACTAAGTTGTATTTTATTATTAAAAAGAAAAATAGGTTAAGTTATCCCTTTGTCTCTCAAGTACTGGATTATTGCAGGGATGGGTGAAAAAAAATGTCTGCAGTCATTGGAATGGGACAAACCCGTAGGTTTAAAAATAATACGTGGGTAGAGATTTCTTGACATTTCTATGCCCTAATCTCTCTTCTGGGAAATATATCTACAGATATATTGAGAGAACTAGTTTCTGCTGTTTATATTAGCAGGTAAATGCATTTCATTCCAATTGTGTGTTTCAAGATGCACCATTACAATTGTACATATTAATCTAATATTTAGAGACTGAATTTTCTTCATTCTGCCTAGAGCATTTTCATATTGAGACTTGGAAGATAATAATTAAAAAACCTCACAACTATGAGGTCAAAACAGACAATGGAAAAAAAGGAGCCGTGAACAACCTTAGAGAGAGATGGATCTGGGTGCTTAACAGAGTAGCCCTGGTTAATAGTTTGTGTTATGATTTGTGAAGTGTTTCAGGATCCTTCAGAACCTGAATAATGGTAAACTGCCATTGAGCACAGTTATGAGAAAACTAACAATACAAAGCCTAAAACATTATAAATGGGTAGCTTAGTTCCTCTGTCTAGAAAGAGCTTAAATAATAGAGGAAGAGGGCATGTAGTTCAGAGGAGGGGAATTTATTTGCTTTCTTCTGCACCTGAGTTAAAAATTTGACCATTTCAGACATTCATAGTATTGGCAAGCTCATAGTAAGCCAACCTTTTGTTGATCTGCACAGCCTGAATAATGTTGGACATTGCTCTTGCATGCCTGACTCTACTTCCACGCACACTTAAGTGTCCTCAAGACTTTGCCCCAGAATTAAAATATAACCTAATATGACAGTTGTCTAACAGAAACTGTAACGCCTGTGGTACTCAGTGAGAATATGCCACTAGAACCTTAATAAACTCAATCTTTTGGCTTGCTCTTGCCAGTTATATTGGCAAATCAAAGAGCCAGGAGAAATTTGCCTTTGAGAAAGAAAGAAAACAGCCACTGTTGGATATGCTTGCACATGGTGTTAGCAGAAACTTTTAGCAGTGTCAAGTACTTGCCAGGGACAAAAAACTTTTTCCTCACTAATATTTTTATATAGGAAATCCCTTCCACTCCATAAAATAGCACTTAACGAATTAAAATAAATACATTCAAGTTCCATAATTTGTTCTTGTTCAGTGTATATCTTTTCTTTGTGATGAGAAAATAGTCCAGTTCTCCCTGAGAGTTGCAAATGTGGTCACTTTGTGCAGCTGACAGCATTTATTATACAGTATGAAGAATCATTGCACTGCTACATGACTGTGATGAATTTCTCCAGCACTGAAGTGTGTTGAGTGGTGGAAACTTTATTATGTGGACCTGCTTGTATCAGTTTTTAATTTGGCTCTCCTACCTTTGCCACCTCTCCCTATCTCATTCTTTTCTGCTTGACATGCCCTCTCAAAGGCTGTTCATCCCATTAATGCCATTCATCATGGTACTCATTTAATTGCCTCTCTTCAAATTGCTTCTGTTCCCCACATCTCTCACCAGTGCTGAAACTGTGGGTCCCAGAAGAGTTGGTGCTCCTAATCTAAGAAGTCCTCAGCAGGTTTTTATCTTGCAATTCCCATCCCACTCCCTGACTTCTCGTGGTCAGGAGTCATCGTGCACCTCACTACTGGGCACATCAATGTCAGAGGTCCCTGTGACTACTGAGGCAAAAACCCCTCGAAAATAGTGAAATACTGGTATCTTGGTGCAAACTGACCTCAGGGAAAAGAAAAGCATCCACAGGGAGACAGATAGATGTGTGAAAAATATTCTGGCTTCAAATACTAAAGAGATAACATTTAAAAAGTAAGAGGAAAAAGAAAGAAAGCATGAATAAGTAAAATAAATAGGGTTGGAGTCATTGAAGGCTGATCTTGCTAGCATAAAACTACAGTTATTCTATTTCCTTACTTTGCAGCAAAATGCATCTCTCTGCTGCCACTATCGTCATCTACCAAGAGATCCATCTACAAGCTCGAGTAACTAATTTCTTCCACACTGCGGTTTCTGGTGGACATAAATGAAATCTGTAAATTCTCTATATTTTCAATGGAGAGAGGAAGATGCCTCTAAGCCCTCTAGAAGAAGACTCCATGTGCCTAACATTCTTACATGCATATTGTCTATTGAGGGCATCAAGAAGAGAGCCCTGGCCATGCAGTGCAGCCTGCCTTGAGAAAACAGTGCTGCACCCACTCTATGTGCCATTAATCTAAGTCTTCTCTGGGCCCCACCCGACACAACATTCTCCTGGGACCTGTTTGATTTTGTAATTTTTCAGTTTAGACCACCAAAAATAGTGAGAGTGCAACCTAAATAGGACTCGCTTTTGCCCGCAAATCACAATGTTTCCCTGAATATTTTATACTGATTTGTACTGATTTATAATCTAAATTTATAATCTAAAGAATATATGAAGTGCTAAGGCTTGGACAATAGGCCTAAGCCAGAGCTGATGTATAGATGAATCCTGTATATTTCATAATTGGTAACCATTATGCCAGCAGGTATTATACCAAGTCATAATAAACCACCTATCCTGATGTAAAAGGTGGAAGTGTTGAAGCCTGAGCAACAGGCTCTGAACCGAAACTGTTAACCCCGGTTGGAATCCTTAACGCAATATGCATGGAGGGTGTAGCTATCTGCAATGTATCTTCCCCTTCCTTTGTATGTGAATAGGATAACAGAGTCATGGAGGCAGGTGTCTGTCCCGGAGGCCTGATGTGAGACCTTGTGCATAATCCCACCAGATAAGCAGGGAGACTGCCTTAGATTATTCCTTGAGCCCTGGCCAGGCTCTGGGGGGAACCTAATGTGAGATTGAAACCAGGTATTTCCGCTCAAAACAAAGGTGCCAGCTATTCTGGCTGGTCGATCTCTGGTATATAAGGCTGGACCCGCTCACAGCAACTTTGGCAGCCTCACCTACGGGTGGAGGCACCGCGTAGGATTTCCCACTGGCCGGGACGGGCTCTCCAAGCCCTCGCTGTAACCGGGGCTGCCCAGCCACTGCGGGTCTGGGTGATGGTAATACATGCA
The DNA here is from genome assembly GCF_965140245.1 of Athene noctua. Lineage (NCBI taxonomy): Eukaryota > Metazoa > Chordata > Aves > Strigiformes > Strigidae > Athene > Athene noctua. The sequence goes on along the minus strand of NC_134038.1, from coordinate 114,125,386 downwards.
TGTGGTGATGTATCTTTTCTTAATCACTATTTTCTCTCAGGTAGTAATGATTTGATGCATTACCCTGTATTTTCCTATTTAAGTGCACTATTCTGCCTTTTCTTTCTGTATGTTTTTTGTATTATTCTGTAATATTATTAAGTTATTTCTTGTAAAATACGTCTGCTCTTCTCACTCTGGTGTCTGAGTTTAATTGGTATCCCTAATCAGCAAAACAATATACCAAACCTATTGGCACATGCTTATAAGAAGAAACTAATTTCTCATCGTGACTGAAAGGCTTTTTTATACTTTTATATATAAGTACAGATATATGTATTTCTACGTAAATATAATCACTTGATTCAGGCAAGTAGGATGTCCCTCTGGAGGTTTCAAAGGTGTCTGTCTTTCTCCCTGTATGGAAGGCAATGTGGACACTGCCTGGTGTACAGATCCAAATGCCTATGTTTATTATGGATCATGAGCTACTTATTGCACATTATTTACCATAGAACCCTTGTAAGCCTAAAATGTCTGTGGTGAAGAGAGAGAAAGATCCTTTGATTCTCAAATACCAGCTGCAGTAACCATGCAGAAACCTTCACTCTTTCTCTTTCCTAAGCTCTACCCTGCAATACTCAACTGATGTACAGATGTGAAACAAACACCTCTGAGTTTTAAAAAATACTTTAAAGAGGAGACTGAAATCCGGGTGTAGCCAGCTGTGTGTGAAGTTTAGCTCTGCTAATGCAGAAAGGTGTAATGCTAAAGAAGGCTGTAGAGACAAGGAGCAGTGACATACATGATTTAAAAATTGCATGGTTATTATTTCAGTGGGGATGCACCAACACTCTTACCAGCCTGATCCAGCAAATAATTACTAGTAAACACTATTTGTAGAGTGACAGTGTTAGCAGTCTTTGGCTTCATTTTGCATAGTGTTTGTAGTTCTCCTTTTAAAGCAAAAAAAAAGCAGCTCTGTATGAAAGACAATCTGTCTTACATTATTTAATAAGTTCCCGCAAATGCATGAGCTCAATTCTTGTTCAGCTTTCAAACAGATGTTATCTTCTTTAAAAATGATCACATCCCAAATGCCGTAATTTTAAGTGCACGTTCACTGCGTAGTCCAACACTTCTTTGGTCTAAAACCATGTTTTATTACAAGCCAGGACATCAGCATCTTGAAACAGAATGTGTACATATTCTTTGGAGCAGGGACTGAACAGTAGATACCCTTGGTCCTGGATGAACCATGAGGGTGAAAAACTATTTTCCTCTTCTCTCTTTCCCCTTTTCTGTGTTATATGCATGATGCATATATAATTTTCCCATGCAACAAAGTACTCCTTCCACAGGCCAGGTCACAAACCCAGTCTATCCTCCAATCTGGTGAATTAGGACCATTAATTAGGAGGAGGTGGATTGAGGTGTCCTGGCAGAGGAGTTCTCCTTCATGTCCCATTCCACAGCATGGCTGTCCCTTCCGTACAGCTAAGCACTGCATGAAGTTCAGCTAGGTCTGGGTTTTCAGAGCAGGACTTCCAAATCAAACCTTAGAGGGATTTTTGGATATTTTCAAAACTTTGGGATCAGCTAAATGCCTAATTGCTCAGAACTATTGAGACATATCATTCTGAGCATGGCCAATGCACATGTGGGCTTTGAGGCTATGGAGATTTTGCAAACTGGGAAATTCATTCCAAAAGTTTCCTCATTTATAAGTAGGGAACTTAAGGAACATGTTGTCTCTTTGGGGATGTGGCACTATAACAGATATATAAATACTTCTTATTTCAGCAAGTGGACTGATCCTTCTTATAGACCTGTCTACGTATGGCATTGGAATTAAAATTGTGCGTAAGACTTGAAAGTAACAGCAACTCCTTCCTTGAAGTGCCCTGTCCCAAGGTAGTGACTGCATTTCCAGGAACAAGTTCCTCTCGTACAGGTGGAGTGAGCCTTGCCATGAGAAAATTTGGCCCAGCTGTAAACATGGAGAGAAGGGGGTTCTCTTTCCATTTCCCTCTTTGTCTTTTTTTTTTTTTTTTTCCTTCACTTTGTCATTCATGACTGATAAATCTGGCAGACAGGGAAGAAACTGATTTTTTGTTATTATCAGCCTGAAAGAGTGTAAACTTTTGAAATTCACTTGTGTTAATGCTGCACAGCTGTTTGATGGTCTGACTGTAAAGGACCAAGATATTTTAAAGCTTGGACTTTTTCAGACAATGTACTCCTGATTGCTTTTCAGTCAGCTCAGAAGCAGCCTGGTTTCAGAGATAGGCTGACTCTGCCATTCAGACTGCTTTAAACTGACACAATAATCAATGCAGAATGCAAGTCAGTGCAGGGAGAAGGACTGAAGTGTAAGGAGAGGGCTCAGAAGGACCAGAAGGTTTACATCCATGTTGTGGGTTGCTAGAAAAGGTGTAGAATTATGGGGTAACATCTCTCAGAGTCCGTAGCAGTAAGACAAATAAAAAAAACCCAACCAACCCACAAACAAGATCAACATTGTAAGGAACAAGGCACTGCTTGCCAAATATGAAGCCACCTGAACGAGTTTAAAGTCCTTGTATAATGTTGGGAACATTTAAATTCATAATTACAGCATAAAAGTTGGTGAAGAAGTCTTTTTGAAATAAAAGATGGTGAGGCTGTGAAAAGAGTTGAATGGAGAAAGAGCCAATATGGACTAGCAAGTGATAGAAAGGTCATACCTCACTGGGATAAAAAATGAGTTTTAGATGGTGTTATCAGGCTTTAATACAGAGTTAGATGAGATTTAGAAAATTATCCTGGATGAAATTACGTAGAACCTTTTTCATCCTTCATGAATACACTGGTATGTTTTGATACCCTCTTCTTTCTTAGGTGGTATGCATGGGTTTTCCCTGTCCTAAGACTGAGGCCAGGTAGACAGCACTCATCTGTTTCCCACCCAAATAAGTCCAACTGTATTTCTTACCTGTAAGAAACCTTCCTTTCAGAGCATACAGCTATCTCCTACATCCCCAGCAATCAGTTGTATTACTGATGCAGTCAGTGTTAACTTAAGAACTTTTTGGATTGTTAGAGGAAATTCTGATAAGCAAATGGAGATGCTGCTGTGAGCAGGGAGAGTAACATTTATTTTAAAAGAATATGATTTGTTTAAGTGGATTTACCTCTTGAGGGCATCTGTCAGATTTTAAAAATACCGTTTGCAAATTCTTCAGATGATACTTTTGAAGCATAAATACAATTTCTTTGAGTTTATTACCACTGTGTAGGAAATTAAACAATCTCTTTGATTTTCATTAGTTTGCTTGGCCTGATCTTTCTCTAAACCCTTTCCCTGAAATAATGTTGCAGAGGAAAATGTCAAAGTTCTGGCATTAAAAATGAAACAAAAATCCTATTATATTTTATTTGTTTTGAATTGGAGGTGAGAGGATGGGACTTGTCCTGGTTCAGCTAGGATAGGGTTAAGTTTCTCCCCAGCAGGGGGAAGAGATCTCCAGCCGGGTTATTCATACCATGCTGAGTCAGGTCTGGCACGGCAGCGGCAGCGCAGGAAGCTTTCCCTTGTGGCTTTTGTCGTGGGAAGCATGCACAGCGGGCTGGTTCTGTTCACTGCGGTATTTCTCTGTATATCTTTTGTCTTGTTCATTGTTATTACTGTTTATTGTTGTTATCATCGCTACTGTTGGTGTTCAGATTGTTTATCACACTGTTGTATCAAATTTCTCCTTATTTTAACCCAGGGTTTGTGCCCTGCTCAGTCCGAGGGTGGGGGAGGGACAATGGCAACGTGGTCTCCAGTCCCGGCAGGGCCTAAACTATCACAGGACTGCTGCACATTGTGCCCATGCTAGCAATGTCTGAAGAATTATGTCACTTTTCAGCAAAACAGAATTATTTTGTTTCAAAGTGCCAGTTGTAATTAGACCTTTCCTTTTTAAAGAAATTCCCAGTGTGTGTAGGCAAGATCAGCTGCTTGCTTTGTGTGAATTCTCAGATTGCAGAGCCACTTTCCCTCAGTCTGATTTCCTTTGAAACGGCATATTTCTTTGGACTGAATTAATCCATTTCCATTGTAAACGTCGTACAAAACATAATTACTTCATAAGAGCTGGAAACTCAGAATGTCCTTATTTAGAAGGCAGAAGCCTTGGGATTGTTGTCAATTTGTAAAAAGTTGTGAGTATGTTGCTGTGATCTGTCAAACTAGCAAATAAGAATGTTGTTGCACATGCTTTAAAAAATAACTATGAGAATCTAATCCTGGACTACCATAGTGTTCATGAGCCCCAAATTAAATCAGTAGAAGTGGCTTAATCTTTCTTCTTCATTTTCAGAAATGACAAAGATATTTAAAAAGGTTTCTATCTATTAGAGTGGTGGAGGATAATGTGATGCAGATAAAGTGAAAGGTTTTTTGTTTGTTGTTTTGAATTAACAAGAATGGAAACTAAAAGATAGATTTTAAAGATGTTAGAAATATCTGTGGCAGTTCTTGGAAGAGGGGAAAGAAGAGCAGAAGTCAGAGGGTGGTCTAAAGGACTAGAGGCAGAGGGGAAAACAGACACAGCAGTGAGAAGAAAATTGAGGAAGCAGCCAGGGAGGTGGAATATAATTAGAGGCAAAGAATGAAAGCCTTTGCATGAGTTTTCTCAACAGACAGAAAAACATTAAAATATTTGGGAAAAAAGGGGTGAAAAAGAAATGCAAATCCAAGTGTGAAGATGACAAATCAAGCGAATGATAGCTGCATCCCACAGACAGCAAAAATTTTCAGTGGAAGGGATCTCAGCATGCTGGCAGAAAAGCTGCAGAAGTGAGAGCAACTGCATAGGAGCCAGAGCAAAAGGAAGAATGATGGGAGCTGAAGATAGAGCTGAGCGACAGCCAGCATGGGCTTGGCAAGAACAAATAATGTCAGACCTTTAAAGTTTCCTTCTGCAGCTCTGTGAATGAAAGAGGAGTGGAAGATACCCTGTGTGGTATCTGTGATAAGGCTTTTCACATTGCTTTATAGATCATTGTCACAAGCAGGCTTTGAAAATACATTTCTAAATGGAACTACAACAGGCTGAGGTGTAAAACAGGCTGGAAATACGTATTCTGTAGTGATAATCAAGGGGGATGCTTCAGAGCCTGTTTTCATTAATTATGGAAGAATAGAAAAGGAGAATGCTCATTAAACATACAGAAGACATGCAACTGTGATGAGCTACCAGGAGATTGTATAATATGTTCAGAATCATGGAAGAAAAAGGAGAGAAGACATCATACAAGAAAAAATCCAACAATTAGGACATATTTCAATGACAATAAATCCTGGTGCACACTTTTTAGGTAGGTATAATAAGCTACCATGTAGGAAAGATGTGATGTTCAGAGAGAATCTCAATCTTCTGAATGGTTCTTGCTAGCAAAAATCTTAAATAAGTGTCTACAAGGAGAAAATCTAGAGATCAAAACAGTTTTCTTCTCTCTTTTCTTTTTTCAAAATAGACTCCTTTGTACTTTTACTCCTTGATTTTCATCAGCATTTTAAATATATAATGGTTTTATCATCTGTTGATGTGACCTGATTATTGTCTTGTCTTTCCCTTACCATACTAGAACTAGAATAGTTTCAGCTATTTGCTCTTGCAAAATATATTTCTTCTGGAAAACAAGAAAACGAAACATTAGGAATCCAAGAAGCAGCAAGGTCAAACTGTATCCTTAAGGATATGCCTTTCTAACTCCTCTCTAAGTCCTGCTGATCTGTGTCAGAAAAATAAGTTTAACTGGTGCCTGTTTAACTACTATTCATATATAATGGTGAGCTTTACTCTCCAAGGGCAAGGTTTTTTGTTGGATGATATCCTTCCACAGAAAATCTCTGTGCCCAGAAACCCTGGGAAGTGTTGCAGACTCCTCCCAAACCAGTCTCATTCCACAGGATCTCGTATCTTGCTGCTGAGATAAGGTTTGACTAGAATTACAGATGCAGCCACTTCCCTCTTGGAAAGGTTTTAGAAGCCAATCTGAATGGGGATCCAGGTACCACAGCCAGAGCCCATCCTGGATCCTGTAGAGTCAGCAGAGGCTGATAGTCACATTTAGTCTGTGCATTGATTGCTGATAGCTGTTTGCATTAAAAAACAACAAAGCCAAATAATTTTAAACTACCAAAAATCATCAGGTAGTATGGAACTCTATGTACTGCATAACAATAAGTTAGACAAGAGAAAGATTCACTATCTGGAGAAACACTGATGGCAAAACTATTATTGCCATGATGTAGGTGCTTAACAAGATTAATACAAAGTCTGTAGATTCATGGTGACTATGTACTATACTATAACAGAGTATATCACACTATAACGTAATTAGTGTTCCTTAATCAATCATCACTTCTTTTTCCCCCCTATTGTTTCACATAAGTCCACCTAAAGCATGCATCTTTAGTACTATTACCATAGTGTGTAAATCATTGTTCCTAAATGTAACATCCCATTTTTTAAACACGGACCTAAGTTAGTGTAATGTATGTCCAGAGGGCAATTGATCTGAGAGTCTCCAAGGCCCATCTATTTCTGGCAGTTTGTCTTTAACTTCAGCAAGACTCCACAGTTTCCATTTTACCTTGAGCTTCTGGGAAGTCTCTGAATATTTTTATAGATGCCACTGAAGTATGAAAGTAAGTTGATATTTCCCTGGCAGTTGGTTATTCCACAAAGAAGAAAAAAAAATAATAAAAAGCATTCATAATTATCTGTCACAGGGTTTCATACCAGAGTTTGGCATTTGCTGCTGGAAGAGGTGAAAGTATGTTTAATGAACCACTAGTTTAACTTAATAGGCCAACCCTTACGTATCATTTTCTGCAAGAATGGAACCAGGGAACAAAGATTTTAGAAAAAAGAAACAGGAAACAAAACACTGAGCTATTTCTTTCCTACTGGTAGTTCTGTAAATCCACTGATTTAAATGATATTCATGGAGCTATATGTTGACATTTTTTTCCTTGCATATTTGTAGATAATTCCATTTAAGCTTTTAAGGAAAAGTTAGAAATAGATGCATAAAGATAATGTATGCACTCAGAAACATGAAGATTATTAGGAAAAGTGCAAGTAAGAATACTTCAAAAGATCTTCTTGTTTGTTTTTAAAAGCTTTTTTTCACTGTGTTCCCCTAATGACTGCCAAAGAGAAGTTGCTTTAAAAGCACGAGCAGTAGGAGAAGGCGGATGGGCTCCCACATGTAGACTGCACAATTCTCATATGGGGGATTTACAGTTTACAAAGAACAGTGCAAAAAGCACCACTGGATACTGATGTGTGTGTATTAAATCCAAGTTCTATGTTAACAAAATGGCTGTTTAAAGCCCTTTCTTTCCACTGGGCTTTTACTGAACAAAAAACAGTTGACAACTGTGGAGAAAAAGCCCTGAGCGCTTTATGTTTGACAAATTGCCTCTTTAGTGGCTGCATTAGGAAATCAGAAGCACAAGAAAAATTGAAATTGCTTCAGGCTTTTGTGTTGAAACTTCTTTAACCAGAGGCCTTATTTGACCTTCACAATACACACATCTTTCATTAACCTGATGATCTGAAGACATACTGTCAGGTTTGTTTTAGGACAAAGAAACAATAAGAGGAAGGAATAAAGGGCACATAACCCATTAAAACTCATCTCTTATTAGACCTCTTATCTCTCTAGTTAACATTTAACTGTTTCTGCTGTGATTCATACCCCATATTTTCACAGCTGTGCAAATTGATATTCTCTGTGCAACTTTAATTTAGTATCCATATAGACGCCTTTCTTCTTCTGGTTGTTCCTTATTTTCTCATATTCCATTATCCCTATTAGTTAAAATAATTGTTTTCTTGATATAAAAAGAAGGGGATAAGTTAATAGAAGCATTGGTCAAATTTCAGGTTATGATTTAAATCTGTAAGTGAAACGGATATGATTGAAAAATCTGTTGTGAATGAGCCCTTTTCTATTTATTCTTTGGGATTTCGCTTGTCATCCATGAGAGTCGCAGATGGCTCCTGGACTAGAGGCATTGGTCTAAATAAAATGTGTTGGAAAGAAATTAATGGGTAAAAGAAAAGCACTTCACTAAATCATTTAATCATGCATTGGGAATGAAACCCAGAGTTTTCAGCTGCTGCAGAAAAAAAAATAAGCTTCCTAATTTGGGCACTTATCTCCAGGTTATGGTAGGCCAAGAATCCAGAAATCTTAGTTCATTTTTCCCTTGTATAAATGACAGTGGAGCAGTAAACAGAAGTTGACCCCTATTCCTCCCTCCATTATCAGGAGTCTTTTTGAACCAAGTTTCTTTAATCTTACAGGCAACAGGGAGGAAAGTGCATCGCAAGCCCTGAGAAAGACAGACGTCTAATACTATACATAGTATTGTTATATTATGATATTGCATAGCACATATATTATTCATGATATGCATATGTAAATGCTAATATACATAGTGTAATACTACATATAAAAGGAAGGGTTCTCTTGTTTGATCTAAAGAACTTACATTGGTTTTCATCCAACAAATGAATGAATGTGTGGAAAACAAGACATGGGTGTGAGCAAAGTGCCATTAAACCCATACAAGACACAACAGTACAATGCGTACTGCTGTCTAGCTGTAAAAATTAAGACCAGAAATTTTCACAGGCATTTGAGGACACAAGAAGTAAGACTAATCTTACCAAATTTAGAATAAAGATCTGAGTTACTCATTTAGATTCCCTAGATAGTCAGTGGAGAGAAGGTGGCATATTTTAACTTGTCCCAGTGAAAGAATATTACTTAAGTTGGATTAAATGCTTCCTGATAGTGCCTGTTTCTTTCCATTGCTTATACAGAATTATTGGGTGACCAAATCAGAAACAGACACGTAGAAGCAGGTGTCCACAGATGGTGAGACGAATCCCACCAGAGGACTCCTAGCTCCTCTGGGGCTATGGTTATGAGTAGGTGGAGTTGAAAGCAATGCTGACAGTTCATCTAATGATGTGTATCTTTGAGTGCCCTTAAAAATAAACTGGGGATTGTCAACTGGAGAAGCATTTCTAAAAAAAGTCTACAAAATCAGAAAGATCGTGTAGATGAATAGGAATTTTTTTCTCACCATTCTCTAATTCTTGTACTATGAGGTGACATAGTCAAAATGTACATGTAGATGTTGGGTTTTTTTTCTACATGATAGGACTTTGTCACAAGACTGGATGCCTAAACAGCAAAAGTCAGTGACACCAGTACCTGGAAGGCATATGTGGTAATGCCTGTTGATCACATGGAAAACATCTCTAGGTCAGTAAGTTCCAAAACTGCAGAGTGCTGGAAGGCAGAAGAACACATCACAGGAGCAGGCACTTTATGTGATGCCATTCCTTGGCTTCTGCTATCAACAGCTACTGGCATCAAAGTGCTGAGTTAAATGGGTCAATGGAGGCATACTCATGTCCCTACTGTGTGCACAGAGTGTGCCTTTTAATTACTATCTGGTACCTGAGATGTATGCATCCAGATTATAGTTACCTACTATCCTGAGTTTGGAAAGGAACATCTGAAGCACACATGGATTACAGAAGGAAAAGCTCAAATCTCAGCATATTGAAGAGTGAAGGGACCCTGTCTCATAAGGGCACCAAGCAGTTCCTCCTTGGCCCCTTCCCTACTCTCCTCTTTTCTTTAAAGATGACTTCATGACTTTAGAAAGTTCACAGAGACTGAAAGAATAAAGCATTTTCTGAGCCATTACTGGAGGTTTGTGGTAAATCAGATTATCTAGGATAAAACTTGTAATGTCAGGATATACTTATTTGGAGTTCCCTGTACTTGAAGCATGGATCATCCAGGGACAGGAGCTATTGAAGCAGGTGTACCATGGGAAACTGGAAAAAAATAAGCTATTTTATTGACAAGCATCTCAATTCAAGTATGTCTGAAATTAATTAAAGTTTAAAATTTAAGATAAAATATTCAACTCCCTGTCCATGCCAGGTGGGATTCACAATAAAACCAGCTTGCAGAGCTCTGGACTAGCGTAAGAGAACATGAACATCAGCAGCATGGCTCTATATGACTCCTATGGCAATTTCAAAACCAGCACCGATTGAAGCTGAGAAGAAAGGCATCCAGTATTCCTCTCTGTCGGTGTGCCTGCCTTACATGCTGCCTTAAAATGGATGGGAGAGACTGTGCTCAAAACCAGAGCCATTCCCTTGAGGCAAAGGGTTTCAAAGAGGGTAGGCTCTTTGTCAGTGCTTGCTGCGTCATGTTTTCAGAAGTTGCCTCTGTCAGCTGGAAGTGGTTGTCCTGCAGCCCACACATGAAGCTTGTCTGTGTAGAAACTACAGTGTTGCAATGGGAAATAAATAATTTTACTGGCTATCCTCACTGATGCACTGTAACCTGCAATGGTTTAAGCAAGAATATTTTAGTTCACATTATGAAAAAAAAGGCCATATGCAATTACACCAGCTCAGCTGAGAGAGGCTAACTTCATCACATCATGACATATGACACTTGGTTTCTTGCAGTTGTATCATCCTTAGATGTTGGTCTCAGTTTTACTTAGTTTTGGGCCAATAGCAAGCTTTTAACTCATTGGAAAAGAGACAACAGGAGAAAAATTACTGGGAAGAAAGTTATCAGGTGGTTACCTGTACTAAGGTTTCTCTGAGTCTTTTGACACATACCAGCTACTGGGACATGTAATGATATATCCTAGGGTATAATGCTGGAGTTTACAGATTGTATTCTTGAAAATCATTATTTACAGTGATTTAAAGTTCAATGAAAACGTTTTTGTAGTAAGCAGATAACTAAGCAATCTTCTTTCTCAAGGTTGCATCTTAAACCTTTTGTCCTTCTATTTTCTCTTTAAGCAGCTGTGAGCAGACTGAAGGAAACCCTGTTAGTGCTGGCTGGCTGTTTGAGCCACGGTGAGTGCTTGGTGTCTCAGGGGAAGGGAAAACGGATCACGGTCTGCAGTACCGAAACAAAGAGATTGTCTGGTTTGTGAGATGGGGGAGAGAGCAGACAAAGGTTTGCTGTCTGTAAGCAGAGAAACAGCAGAAACAGACAGGTCTTCATGGCCGACTCAATATTTCTGATCTCTACAACAGCTTGAGTATCATTTCCTAGTGTGTTAATTATGAAAGTGCCTAAGCTGGCTCAGGGTCTGGGTTGCAACCGCCACATTGCAGTGAATTTTCTGATCCTGACCCACAGCCAAACCAAGGACTCAGGAAGGACTATGCTTGCACCACTTTAACCTCCCAGAAATATCTGCTATTTGAGTTTTTCCCGATACTTGGCCTGGAAGGGCTATGGACACAGCTGGGTGCAAGCCAGCAGGTGATACTGCAACCAGGTCTGTGCTCTTCTGTTTCTTTGTGTCCTTATCTATTTGCAGTGAGTTGGACCCATGACAGGGGCTGAATTGCCATCACTAAAACATGTGGCAGAAGGCATTTCTGCTTCAGGGCCAGCTACAGAAAGTACGTCAATTCAAGATAGCGACAAACCCATGTTACTGAGCACGGAAGCAAGCTGTGACCTGCTGTCCCGTGCTTGCCTGCAGCTGGGAGAACTGGAGTCCCTGTAATCCTCAGCCTGTCCCAGCCCAGGCAGTGGTGTGATAAACCTCTCCCAGTGGCCCACATTTGGTTCAACATCTACTGCTGTGGGCAGAGCTTCTAAGTGGAATATACCAGATTAAGAGGACAGAACAATTATCTGTTGGCTAATGCATGCAACAAAAGGCCAGGACTTATAGCCTACATTAATACATCTCACCATCTTTAGTGAGAACCCCTGCAAGCCTTTACTGGCAGTGCAGATGTCAGCCCTGGTGGAAGGATTGGCTTCTCCTGATCCTTGTGCCATTTTCCTATACTCTGCTTTTCCCTCTCGGGTTTTATACCTTGTCATATCTGTATTTCTTCGCTTGGTTCACGGAGCCGCTACTAGTGTCTTGGTAATGACACCTTTCTGTTCTTGCTTTTCCTACCTTTGATGGATTCAGCTCACAGCCCTGCCCATATCTTGGTGACCATTTTCTTGGTTAAAATGAGCTGAGTTCTCGTGGCCATGTTGCAGCAAGCAAGGCTGTGGGTCCCAGGCAGCTCATGCCAGCGCTGAGGGTCATGGGAGGTTAACCTGCAGAAGGAGTGGATGGTGACAAATGGAGAGGAGCACACCAGGTCCCAGCTGTGTGGTTGAGGCAGGCTCCATCACCACCAGCCTGTCCTTAGTGACAGCTCTGGGTGAGATGCTTTGGTGAGAAGCACCCCAGTGCTGGTGTGATGGTGTGAATGGTGTGAATGTGATGTGTACTGCATGAGCTAGTTTTTAAGATCTGCATTGTGTGCCAGGCTGTGCTCCTGTGAGGGATCAGAAGTGTAAAATGCAGTTCCTGAATGTAGGTTGTTCTGAGTACGTGCATGGGTACCCTGCCATGTTCCTTGGGGCTGTCTTCAGTTGCCTTCACTCCTCTCTTTCTTGGCACAGCAGTCCTGATCCACTCTTCTTCTCCCAGTGGGCTGTCTAGTAGTTCAGGGTGTGGGGACTGGGGGATCGGGGCTCATGAGTGCTCTTGGGAGAAGAAGGAGTTGGGGGTAATACAGCTTTGGTGAAGCCTCTTTGCTTTTTAGGATTAGAGTCAAAAAACAGGATAACATCAATCACGAAAACCATTACAAAAATATTTATTAATCCTTGGCCTCTCCATCAGAACTGTAATAATGTGAAGTGACATCCATCTAGATTAAAATCAGAAACTCTATGCTTTTAAAATGTTGTGAAATCCCCAATTGCTATATCCTGAGACCAGTTTATTCACTGAAGGAGAGAAATGCTGATTAAATCTGTGTTACTTCACAGCAAGAACCTCTGAATTCTGCTTTCTTCTATGAAGGCTTCCAAGCATGAGAGCTGACTTCATTTGTTTCATACATGCCTGAATCCTGGTAAAAACTGCAAAATAGTAAAATTTCATTTACCAGGTGTTTTATAATGTGCTTTTGCTAGTCCATGGGGTTGCATTTTGCTTTTTTGTGAGCATAAGGAAAAAAGTGGAGGGGAAAAAAAAAAAAAAGGTAGTTGTGGTTTTTTTGGAGGTTCTTGTCAAAGTATTTTTATTTAAAATCAAAAGATAAAATTGCTACCATTAGGTGGCATTTGACAGGTGCACTGTACAAACCTAGTTTCACAAAGTTCAATGACTGAGCAATTTATACCTTCCTTACCATGGATCTTAGAGCCTGAATTCTTGATGCAAGATGCACGGCTCATGACTGCAGATATTTCTTGGCAGCATCTCTCAGAAACAGCCCCTCTCTTTCTTCCACTCCCTCATCTGCTAAGTAAATGCTCTCTCATAGTAACTCTGGCATTCTGCTATGGTTGTGTTATGTTGTATGTATGAGTCTTTGGCCAAATATGAATCAAAAGATACATAGGTACTACTAGCAGTGACTTTAAAACTATTTTCCAATTATTAGTTGGTAAGTAACATAAAATCCTTTGTATGCGTGTAAGCCATACATACGTACACTGATATTCACCAAAATACTTGTTAGAGAATCTTGGCTACAAGACAGGTAAAAATCCAACCCTGTTTGGAAACAATTTACCAGAACAGTACAATGCCTTTAAGGAAAGAACAAGACTGCAATTAATCATCCGTATTGGTGTTGTCTGCCACAGCCTTCATAACTACCTAACACAGGTTTTAAAAGTCTGAAATAGAGAAGCTTAGTAGTGTTTCAGGATCAGTTTAACACCAAAGGTTTTTTAACCTCTTCTTTCTTCTAACAGTAGACATTCTTCAGTGCAACCCAGAGCAGGTGCCAGAGGACAAGGTCACTGCGCACAGCACACACCTGCAGCTGGCATGGTGTGGCAGGAAAGTGACACTCACAAATCTGAACCTGTGGTCAGCAGTGAGAGCACTATAACAGGGAAACAGGGAAAATCATAGGTTTGCTAAAGATTGTGGCTGTGACTGTGTTTTGACAGTATAAAAGGTCTCATTTAACAGAAACCAGACATACCAGTATCAGTCCCCAGATGTAACAAAAATATGTTTATCTGAGGATTCCCACAGCAATAAGAAGTAATCACTTCCCATGCTACACCAGAAAAGACTTTCTCACTTTCTGTGGTGACAAAATCCTGCAGCCCCAAGCCCACTCTGCTGAGATGAACAATTAAATGAAATTACTCTGATAATTAAGTTCATACAGCAACTACAAAGCATGATACTGTGCCCGGTGAAGAATTTGTTGTTTAGTTACATTTATTATAAATTCAAATATCCCATCTAAAATATAAGCTAATTTATACTGCTGTCTATTAGAGGTACGTTCATCCTTTTAGGCAATGAATGTTTAAGAGCAACTGTTTGGTTTAGTCTTGGAGAAAGGTTTTCATGGATCAGAGAGTAATATTCAGTCCCTCTGTAAAGGGCTTTCCATGCCTATGTATTTAGTTAATTTTACTTTAAAAGTACATATTTTTCAAGCCTCTCCAAATAAAAGGCCAGCCTGTGTAAACTGAGGAAGTGTTTCTGACTTCAGTGGAGTTATGACCATTTACCAGGGGCTTGTCCTTGGTGTCCAGGCTGGAGTTACAACTCCTTGCAAATGCTACATCAGAGACAGTTTTGTGGTTGGGTTTTTAGCCTAATGCTAGACATAACTAGGTCATGACCTTTTTCCTGATCTTTTAAGAGGTATTTGATTTGCTCTTTTTCAGGATGAACCTCTTTGTGTCGTTACCAGAACAGCAGATGAACCCCACCTCTTTTATCTTCTTGAAAACAACCCAAAAGATACAGGTATCACCTCTGTACAAACTTGAATTCCTAAAGGAAGATATATCCTTATTTCCAGAGTTATTTCTGCATAGCCAACAAACAAAAGTAAAATGCAAGAAAACCACAATTCGTATATCTACTTTTTATCATTCTCCCTCCTCGTTAGCTCTTTTTCTGAATGGGAACCAGCAGAATGGAAATCAAATGTAAAAGAATATATATAAATGCAGCATGGGAAAAAAACATTTCACAAATGCTTAGAATCGTGTTTATTTTATGGTTTTAATACTTGGTAAAAATAGCCCACAAAACTGAGTGCATGTGGAAAAAATGCAAACTGTGTTCTGTGTCTTCAAAATGCAATTGTGTCAATGCCACATGCAATGCCAGAGCAGCACACTCTGCAAAAACGGATTTCCATGTGTAATCAGACTGGGTAGCACAAGCCTATTCCTTGAACCTTTGCCATAGAGTAAATGTTGTCATGTTAGGTCCTGTTTTCACATCCTCCTGAGACCACAACATGTTCAAAAGTTGTTTGTTGTGTTTGCCCATTGATACTATGTTCTCAGTTACAGAATATTTATCACTTCTACAATTACCAGGGTAGTATACTTTGTGAAAAGTTACCTTAGATTCTGTTTGTCAAGGCTTCTGTACACACGGGCATCCACTTAGCTTTTTTCACTCAGCCATATCTCTAAAAATAATGGCAAGCTAAACATCTCCCTTGGAAGAGCTTTCAGATTCTGAGAGGCTTTGGAGCTGTGAGGGGGGATACACTGCAAACACAGACTTTGGGTGTAGTTACAGTAGTAATTGTTTGTCACTTGTGTAAGCAGGCAATAACCTTCTTTTTCTCTTTGGTTAACATAATTCTGAACACATGGAGGAGGCCTTAGGAAATGAAAAAATGAAAAAAGTGATCTTCAAAATAACTTGCAAAATTGGTGTGTAACGAGGGAGGAGATGCTCTCAGGAGACTGAGCTCTCCCCAGCTTGCCTGTGGTAAGACCTATAACTATTGACACATGAGAAACATATTCAAAGGGAAGAGAAACATGCCACTGTTTACTGAAATGTTGGCTATGTGCTGTTTAATCCTTTCGTCATTCTTTTTTTGGCCTTTCTTTTTTCCTTTGCCACCTTTCCATGGAAACATAACACAGTCTATTGTTTTGTTTAATTTTTGTCATTTGCTTTTCTTCTATTGACCTTGTCTAATATGTGTCTGATTCTATTTTTTTTTCAGACAAGTTAATGATTCAGGAAGAGGAAAGACATTTTCAGGGCAGCTCGAATATAAATGATAAACTGTAAGTCACATTTGTTTGCACATGGATAGTATTTGTGGTTTCACACTGTTCCAAAGCAAGGTCTCTGCTTCCAAGAACTGGCTGGGTAGTTTGCCTGTTATTTATCACACTATCCCAAGCAGATGATTTCTGGGTGATTAACAGAACTGTCATTACACTCTTTCTTACATGCAGGCCAAACCTATCTTGATGCTTTTGAAATATTTAGTAGTTGTTAGAAAAAAACCCAAAAACCCCCCAAAAAACCAACACAAAAAAGCCCAGAAATACTCATCTACTAACCAGTTGCTAAATGTCTTCTAAATGCTTGTAGTATTTTACCTGTAATTAAAGCCTAAATGAACTTTCCCAGCCTTCCCATTCTCCATGACTTGCAAACAGTTGCAATCCCAACCTTTTTTTAAATCACAGTGAGGAGATTACATTAATGATTATTGACTTCTCAAAGTGGGAAAGGATCTCAGAGATGACACTGTCTTCCAAAGAGCATAGGGCAGTTTGCCTTCAACATCCCAACAGGACTAATTCAAACAGTAGCCTAAACTCCAAAATATTCCAAGTGGGTTTTCCTCCTTCAATTTAGAAACTAGATTAGCAGAGCCCAAGGTAGGGATGACACTACCAAGGAAGTGCTTTCTATGTGCCCAGAGAGCATTTGTCAATCCTCTTCTTCAGTTTATGGAAGTGACAATCTGGAATCTGAGGCTGTCCTTGGAAAGGCAAACTCATTTTAAAAACCACTGAGTTGTGTGCCTTCTTACCGCATGGGTTTAACAAATCCAAATTACAGCCATTGCTCTGTAGTATGTTGGGGGAGTTATGTGTGGTCTATTTAGGAACATTTTTATGATTAAAGCATAGGAAGCGATTATTTTTATTTCAGTGGGTTACACTGCTCACATTGCACTGTGGTAGCAAAGTCTGTGACCTGAGGAAGTTTGCCAAGTTCCATGACACATCTCTCAGTACAAGCAAATCATATATAAACCCATCTTGGGTTACTTTGTTTTCCTTTTCTGGGCTGTGGGAAGAAAAGACAATCCATGAGTGTTACTATTATCATTACATTCACTTGTTTCGTATCACTGAGCCTGAGCATCAGTCCTGAGGAAACAGAAAAGAGTCAAAAATATTATTTCAATCCCTTGCCATGGATTCTAAGCTGCATTTACCTCTATATTTCATGCTCATTTATGTGATTAACCTATATAGATATTTTAGAGAGGATTCAATCTCAAGGTATGTCGAGAAGTATGTTCAAATACAGTTAAGTTCCTAAAGATGAACTGGAAACAACGATGGATTATTCAAAGGCAGCTAAGCTGCTTTTCTATCAATTTCTTCATGGCTTTTTATTGCCTGTAAGTAAAGTGGGTGCTAGCCGAAGGGAGAATGGTAAAGAAAAAAGGCTTAATTTTACTAAGAGGTGAACTGGCCTCTGCCCCTGCATTAACAGTCTTTTGAGAAGATGAAAGTGCAATGCTTTAACTGTGTTTTTCACCTTTGAATACCTCATATGTGCTCATCAACTCAAAATAAAGGAAAAAAAAAGGCTTGTTTTGCTCAGTGAAGACAATCTCTTTGACTCTTGATTAAATTTGAAATCTAATTCTTTTACAAAAATGTTTAATCTAGTTTATGCTACACAGAAAAATAAACCCAGTAATTCCCACTTTCTTTATGTAGATATAGCAGTAGCTTTAAAAATGTGGGGAATAATGCTTCATTGTACTTCTGTGATGGAGGGCTATTTTGATTCCATTTTCATAAGAACAAGACTCCTAACCTGACCTGCAGCATTTTTTCCCTTTTTTGCTCTGTTTTCCAGATGCTATCTTCTACCCTGGCAGTATGACCATTTCCTGTCATAGAAGCACAGGGAAAGGAGGAAAAGAAATGCAAAATTTCTTATTGACTCATTCAATTCACCTAGAAAAACATCTGAAATAACAAGAGCAGCCTTCCATTAACAAAGTCCTGTGCATACTATTTGATCTAAAATGTATGCTGTGGAATTGTACTCCTGTCTGTTTGGAAAGGTAAATTAAAACTTTCCAGAAAAATTAGTTTTCCTGCTTATTGGGCACTGAATGCAAAAAGCCCCAACCCAACACTCAAAATACCACAGGGATTTATAGCACTCGTGTCCAATACAAAAAAAGGATTAATTTACAGGTTATTCACCAAAAAATTTTGCAAGAGTTTCAGTGCTCACTCTTAGTGGCAGTGTCCTGTTTCCCATGGCCCTGTCACCCATCTCTAGATGGTGATAAATTTTGAATTATTTTTGAAAGTTATATTTAAACATGTGATTTCCATTTGATTTCCAAAAGTAGTGTCGTTGCCGTATTAAGCTTGTAAAGATCAATGTCCTTAATCAGGTCTTACTGAATGCTCAGTTTCCTCCTGAATCACTGGTCCATGTTCCAAAGTTTAAATGGTCATAAGCACATTATTTGGTCAAATGTTGTAAGGTCAGTTACTATACTATGACTACTGGCCTGAAGGATAGCAAAGATGATGAATATACATTAATTCCCATTCTTTTTTCATATAAATGGTCTCAAATAGTCATTCTCGTGGATTAGCTGGTTTAAAATGGTTATGTGCGTGACAAGAATATGATCACCAAAAGATATTGAATCTTAATTCTGGGATTCACAATGTCTTTCACTTTACTTTGTTAATGTACAGGGGTGCAAACGTCCCTCGTGAGGCCTTGAGAGAGGACTCAATACAGCAAGAGGAACGCCAGGCAAGGATGGGTCTGTTTAAAAATGTTCTGATGAAAACTGAGTGATACCTTTCTGGCTATGAAGGCTCATTGCAATAGAGGAAGTGTTTCTGGAGTCTTATGGATTTTA
Source organism: Athene noctua (assembly GCF_965140245.1). NCBI lineage: Eukaryota > Metazoa > Chordata > Aves > Strigiformes > Strigidae > Athene > Athene noctua. The sequence goes on along the minus strand of NC_134038.1, from coordinate 114,106,391 downwards.
AAACTATTCTGGGGTAAGACTAATCCTCTAGGTTATCATATATGGGACCAGCCCTCTAGGTTGGAGATGGAATGTGTGAAAAAGAGCTTTGCAAACTGATGAGAAGGAGCACCAGGATGTTCAGCTCTGAGCCAGCATTTCTGCAGGGCTGCTGTAGCCCCTGCTCTGAGCTAAGGAAAGGATGGGTTTGTGGTGGAGGACTGCAGCCCACCCCAGCTGTGTTTTCTGTGACATTGGGTCCAAGATATATCTTCATTATTCTGATCCTGTGCTTCTTTTAGGACAGAAAAGGTATTGCTATTATTGCTTATTAGTTTTGTCCTCTTGATGACATTGAAAATCAGAGTATGCCTTACTTCCTAGAGACATTTCTTTTTTGGTATCAGTGATAATAGATAAACTGCTGATTCCTCTAGAGAAAACAGTGGTATAGAGAGACCACTAGTTGTCTTTCTAGTGTTTAAATTAATGTTTTCTATTTCAACATTGCTACACTCAAAAATTATTTCATACGTATAATGAAAGAACTTTTGTGTCTGTGACATGTATGTCAATGTAGAAATAGCTGGCATGTGACAGATTCATTTTACAATAGACAGTGGGAAGCAGGGTCATATCTGTTTAATTAGGATAAACTTTGAGAAAACTCTACCATATATCAAGAGTAAGCTCAGTCCTTAGCCCCACAATTCCAACTGAGACTTTGGGGAATATGAAGTTTACCTGACATTTCTTTCCCTCAGAATATTTCTCTAAAGCTCTGTCTAGCAGCCCATCTACAGTTTTAACTAACTCTGGCAGCACCAAGTGTATGAAGACAAGCTCAGAAAGGGTCATTAAGGTGTAACTTGTTATCCTTAAAACTTGAAAGGGATGTGTCTCCATGACAGTTCAGGAGAGTTGTACTGAGTAATAAACCAGGATATCAATTCAGTTTATGCAGAGGACTGTGAATCCTGGCTGCTGTGTACCAGTGTAGGAGACCATAAA